>NC_072894.1:132473600-133723600 GCF_027943255.1 Anastrepha obliqua
TAGAAAATTAAATTACATTCAGTTAAATTAAATCAAATAAAGTAAGACAAAAATGTGAGAGCTATAAGATCTAATGGAACATTTCGTGCTTTTACAACCATCCAATCCCCTCTGTTCGGTTAGATTGAATAAAATTTCCCAAACATTTCACTCGTATATAATAAGAATAAGAAAAAAACTCTGTCACCTTCATTTATTATCAGCTCACACGCCTAATTTTTTATGGTCTGCGCCTACAGGCCTGATAACGAAAATGAATGATGTGCACATACCAAAAATGACGTAAGCTCGATTTGCACACACACATACACATCTACATCGTTTTCAAGTTCATTGAACAATTCAAAAAGATTGAAATGCCCCGAATAGCTGCAATTAAAGTACTCGTACTCGCAGCCACTAATGAGTGCGTATTGCAACACCCGCACAGTGGGTGTTAATTATTAATTATCTGTGAACGAACTGACCTGAAAATGAGATTTTTAATTAAAAAATTGGAATGTTTCTGAGTCATATTATGTCTAAACCCGTCAAAAAAAGTTCACACAAAAACCTGCATTGAAATTAGTTAATCGTTTCGGATTTGTGGAGCAAAGGGTTAGGGAGTCTCATGAGTGGATGTGATAAGTATATTTGTATTTCATGTTTTAGTGTCACGCTTATTCGCGTAATTGGGTATGACAAGGCGCATTTGGGGTAATTTTCACCTACTCATTGTTGTTCTCTTTAATTTTTTATACTCGTATATTCACAATTTTTTATTTCATGAATGGGAATGCACAGTTTTGAAATCCAAACATTCGAACGATTATCATTTCACCATTAAGTGTTGTTGGCACGATGCATACTACGTAGATACCCACACATAGATACGTACAAATGTTTGTATGTTTGTAGGATTGTTAAGATTGTGAGAAATTTTGTAAAATTCAATGTCAACCTTACACAACCGTTAAACAATTGAGGCACGAAATAATGTTGCAATCTATTTACAAGAAAATTATCTCAAAGCATCGAGTGACACGAAAAAAAGTGCTCAAGTTCACGCAAGTAAATGCGATTTAATGTACATACATACATACAAATGTATGTATAAGTACATGCATTGTTTTTGATATTGTTGTACATTTTCACGGTGATTGCAATACTCCTAAGGCAATGAAATAGGCCCACAGATAAGTATAGCCAAATTATCTGAGCCGATTTAGCTAAGTTGAACCTCAAAAGTGTATTGTTTTGCTAAATACCAAGAAATTAACTACTCTTATAATCGGTGAAGCGAATAAGGGAAAATGTTTTCAGGTATATAGCCACCACACAAGCGTCAGACAGGCAGGCAGGTTATCTTGGAGCACCAATTTCGTGCATTTGAGCCCCTGAAATCAGTTCAGAGACGTCAAAACACATTATCTTATACCGAATCTCATGGCACCACCGTCTCACACTGAGGGCATATAAATAACATGCAAACTCTCCTTTCATACAGAAGTGTTAATCCTCCGTGCCTGCGTCTACGTGCCTATACTAGAAGTCGTCCGCAAAATCGTCGAACAAAACTTGGTCCCTGTGGAGTTAAAAAAGAAATGGTCGATATAACAAAACCTCGCATAGATAAATTTTTAACAATAGGGTAAAGTTGTTCATTTACTCAATTAAGACTATCATTTCGTGAATTAAAATCGTGACTAAAACCTGCACTCAACGAAATAGAAACAAACACATTTTTTAACTGTTCCACAATATTTGAGCGAAAACTAAGCAAATGAATTGAAATTGAGAGGCGGCTTAGAATCTGATGCTGGCGCATACACTTCTGTTAGGTGTTTCGCCGAGCTCCTCCTCCTATTTGTGGCGTGTGACGTCATGTTGTTCCAAATGGAGGAACCTACAGATTTAAGCCGACTCCGAACGGCAAATGGTTTTTTATGAGGAGCTTTGTCATGGCAGAAATACTCTCAGAAGTTTGTCATTGCCTGTCGAGGGACGATAGCTATTCGAAAAAAAAATTGTCTATTATTTTGCACCGAAATTCGAGCTTACGCACTCCCGAATGGTAGTCACCCACCAACCCATTCGACTACGGCGGCCGCCTGAATTAAGCGAAAAATATTTTTAATCACATAAATATTTCAACGTATTTGTCTGAAAGGATTTTAAAGTAATTTGATATTGCAGTTTCTGGCGAAATTTTGTCAATGTACCTCACGCTTCAGAGAGGTTAATCGTGAAATAGTTTTAGTTTAGTTTTAATTTTTCATTAACAAATCTATTTTACGCTGGTACCAAACTTCGGATATGCTCGAGCTGGGCAATATTACCGTTGAGCGATTCCATGCCACACGATCCAAGTATTTTGGATACTGTCGTCGAATTTTCTGAAAATGTGTCTATTTGTAGAGAATTAATTTTTTTTTCTTAATAATTTTAAAAAATGTTTTTTGTCATTTTTGATTTATGGAGTAATGATGTATCCATCCTGGAACGAGTTGGAACAGTTTATACCTCTTATGCTGCTGTACTTAGAACTTTGAGAAAATTTAATCAAGTTTCAAATTCCTTGGCTTTCGATTTTTCGTTATGGAATGAATTATTTAAATAAATATTAATTATGCAAAAACTTCAAGATTTCCGGTTTTTTGTGGCCTGTAAGAAATCAGGTATTTCTAAATTTACTAAATAAATAATTAAATAAATAAATAGAAATATGCGGAAAAGACCTACACCGCTGCACGTTTCTCTAAAATTATTTATTTGCCCGTGATAATTGCTGATAATTATAAATAAAATAGGTGTGCACGCTCTCACGTAGCAGTGGGAATTGCTAGCATGCGACAACACTGGTTTACAAATATTGGGTTAGTCGAGTGCAACTGCATGAAAAAGAGAAGAAATCAAAGCGGACGTATTTGTTTGTTTGCAGATCAGGATGTTGTGTTAAAGCATAGAGTTTATAAATTGCTTGCATAATGCATGGGCCGGAACGTATAATGCTTTTCGTGGCGTTGGGGATAATTAGTTTTTGAATGCTCACTCGATTTATAAAAACTACTGCTGCACTGTGCGCTTATAAACTATTTCAGCTCCAAAAGATTTGGGTGGTCCATCCAGGGTTTACAAATTCAGCTATCGATTTTTCTAACTTTTACAGCTAGGTAACATCCGCTATGTGTCTGAAATTTAGTTTGTAGTTAGGCATTTAAAAAATGGGTCACTCTAGGCCTTAACGCGTTGGAGCTCAGAAAATCAATAACGAGTGACGGTTTGGTGCAAATTTTGGTCGGGCGGCACAATTGTAAATTTTTTTTATTTTCGAAAATGAGCAAGTAGCCGTCTTTACAGCCAGTGGTAAGTCTCACCATGCCAGATTAACCGATTTTTTATTTCCTCATATTGGAGAGGGTGGCATAGGCGGCATTTGGTTTCAACAGGATGGCACGGCGTGTAAGCCAACAATAAAGCAGTGATGCTATTTATAGAAAAAGCTAGGTTTCAATAATGGTCTTAAACTTTTACGGGCTGCGCAAGGATGTCGATTCATAAAGGCCGGGCACCTAATAGGACTATTCGTGCGGTTTTTTTTTCGAAATTTGAAACTTTATTGACGTAAAATGGTTACAAATTTAATATTCAAAGTATTGTCCATCGCTTACTACTACTTTTTCCCATCTTTCTGGCAATTCACGGATTCCCTTTGTGAAAAATTCGGTCGGTTTTGCCGCAATCCACGAATCGATCCATTTTTTGACTTCATCGTAATTACGGAAGTGCTGGTCAGCCAGGCCATGTTGCATCGATCGGAAGAGATAGTAATCGGATGGCGCAAGGTCTGGACTATACGGCGGGTGGGGTAGGACATCCCATTTGAGCGTTTCTAAGTATGTTTTGACCACTTGTGCAACATGTGGCCGAGCATTGTCATGTTGCAAAATAACTTTGTCGTGTCTATCGGCGTATTGCGGCCGTTTTTCTCGCAGTGCTCGGCTCAAACGCATCAATTGTGGTCGGTAGACATCCCCCGTAATCGTTTCATTCGGTTTCAGTAGCTCATAATACACAACACCCAGCTGGTCCCACCAGATACACAGCATAACCTTCAGGCCATGAATATTCTGCGCCGACGTCGATGTTGAAGCATGGCCAGGGTATCCATACGTTGCCCGACGTTTTGGATTGTCGTAATGGACCCACTTTTCATCGCCAGTCACAATTCGATGCAAAAAACCCTTTCTTTTGTGCCGTTGAAGCAGTTGTTCGCATGCCATAAAACGGCGTTCAACGTCTCTTGGTTTCAATTCATACGGCACCCAATGGCCTACCTTTCGGATCATTCCCATGGCTTTTAAACGTTTGGAAATGGTTGATTGATCAACTCCCAAAGTTTTTGCAACCTCTTCTTGCGTTTGAGCCGGATCTTGATCGAGCAATTCCTCCAATTCGGTATCCATGAACTTTGGCGGCGCACCCTCGCGTTCTTCGTCTTCCAAGCCAAAATCACCACTTTTAAAGCGTGCAAACCACTTCTGGCACGTTCGCTCAGCTAGAGCATGCTCACCATAAACTTCCACCAAGATACGATGACTTTCGGCTGCTTTTTTCTTCATATTAAAATAATGAAGAAGAATTCCCCGCAAAAACACATTATTTGGCACGAAATTCGACATTTTCAAGTGTGGTAAAAATATTGTTGTTTACGCTTCAAATAAAAAACTTATACTGACGTTTGTGCCTTACGACAGTAGCTCTCCAATGAATGTTTGGAAATGTGGATCGATGGAATAATAATCAAGTTACGCCATCTGTTGTAAAACCGCACGAACTTATTCATAGTCCTATTATTTCAATGACCATTGGTGTATATCCAAATAATAATAATGCACGGCAAAGTATATATATATTATATATAACATAAATGACTCAATCAAGAAATGAGTGCACGGTCAAGGCCATGGATGCATGAGCGTAGGTATGTATGTACATGCATATGTAGTACAGGCAGAGTGTAACGCATCTGACCAAAATGGGGATTTTCTGCGACACAATAGAAACGTTGATGCAGACTATTTGAAATGTACTATTTTGAATATTAACTAGTAATTTTTTTTATTTCTTCTTTTGCATTTTCGAACTAAAGCGTTGAGCAAAGCGAATAAATCAGGGCATCACAACAATTGAAAAACGATATGAATGGGCTTGGGAGAAGGCCAGATAGGTGACTGCTGCTGGAAGCGAATGCAGAAAGACTCAACGCAGAACAAGCGAAGAAATTTAATTAAAAACTCTTATTTTAGACCGAAAGCGATTTTACATGGAATGCAACAATTAATATAAAATTGCATGATGTATAAATATTTTTAAAATTTGCGCATGTGACGTCAACTCCCACAAAAAATATATTGTTTACATATCTATCAAAGAGTTTGTGTGAAAGTTGGAAATTTATTATGAAAAAACATTTGTATTTACATTTTTTTGTTTATATATACGAGTATATATATTGTATATAATTGGTGTGTACACCCTTTTTTTTGGGTGATTGACCAAGCTCCTCCTCCTATTTGTGGTGTGCGTCTTGATGTTTTTCATCAAATAGAGGGACTTAAAGTTTTAAGCCGACTCCGAAGGGTAGATATTTTTTATGGAGAGTTTTTTCATAGCAGAAACACACTCGGAAGGGTTGTCATTGCCTGCCGAAGGGCGGCCGCTATTAGAAAAAAGCGAACTAAAATTGCACTAGAAATCACTTTTTCATCTCGGTTCATTTCTCATGTGGACTAGTGTAATAGTAGTATGATTACTAGTAATTCACAGTTATTAAAGTTTTTCCATATAATAATTGTAGCTTCTCACAAGTACATACATACATACTTATTATACCCAATGCATTGAAGCTTAGAAGTTTTAAAGGTGGGCTACAACTCATAAAAGGTAGTGTTACCCAACTGGTGGATTACAGATTGACTAGAATAAAAAGAGTTTTACATTTACGCCCAAAATAATTTGTTTCGTACAATTTCGTGTGTCTTTTTTTTAACTTAGATTAAAGATAATATTCTGCAATGGGTAATCATTGTCCGTTTATTGGCGTATGGAATAGAAAAGGTAAAATTTTCTATGACATTGGCGTAGAAGAAATTAAGTTACTGATAACTTCCCACTACTAACTACTTAACTACTTTAACAGCATCAAACAGAGCTTCCTTTGTTGTATGATTTTCTTTCTAAATTTTCAAAATTACAATCCCTCATAAGTTCTCAATCTGATTGATATCGGGAAATTGAGCTGGGATTTAATCGTTGTTGTTTTGACCTTCTTACTCGCCTTACACCGTCTGAATCTTTTATATTATTTGAATTCACCAGCGAACAAGCAACACTGTTTTCCATTTCTGAACTGTCCAGTTAAGATGGAATTTGCTAAATTTAAGTCTTCCTTTCTTGATTTTGGGCGAAATAAATGGCTTTTTCGCTGATCATCAACTGAACAGTCTGGCCGTCACTGCTCAACTTCTAATGGTCCTAGCACTACCTGGTAAATTGAATTCAGTTTTTAGTTGTTAAGGGGATAGATGCCTGTAAACGGCCATAGTTTCCCTGATTTTCATAAAAATTATTTAAAATGAAGAAGTCAATATATATTTTTCAAAATTGGCATACAGTTTATTTATACATTAAAATAATATAAAAAAAATTTGTTTAATCATTTAAAATAGCGGATGTACACTCAATTCTTCCAGGAATGTCGATGCGGGGCTTCTCAATCGGGGGGCATTGTAGCATCGGCGTCAGTGACCTGAATACAAAGAACCAAACATTTTTTATTCATTAATGTCATAATTTCTACATGAATTAAACTAAAATGGAAAAAAGTTTCTGGAATAAAATGCTTAAAAAAAATGAATTTTGGCGCGATTTTTCCTACTATTTTTGCTTCGAAAAAATTATTTTTTCGAAAAATTTTCGAAAACTTGTATTCACATAGAAAGTAATATCATAAAAAAGATGTGCGCGAAATTTCAGGGAGATCGGTCAATAACTTTTCGAGATTTCGTGTACGCGTCTAAAGTTTCAATACAACGTAAAAGTTTCAATATCACTCCTAACGCTCGAACTCAAAGAATAGAGTCGTCACGTAAAAATTTTTTGACATATTCTTAAAAGATTATATTAACATTTTATGAAAAAAAACAAAAAAAAATTGTTTTTTTCTAAATTTTACAGCTATCTGTCCCCTTAACTCAATTTAAAAAGCTTTTTTGAAAATAGGTTAAGTTTACCCATCTTAAAGGTATGTGTGTAGAGTGTCGCTAAAACATAGTAACAGTGAGTAATAAATGCAGTGGGTACAAAAAGTCAAGTTCCACGCTAACTGAAATTCTTTATTTATTTACATATGCAAGTGTTCGCCAAAGAAAGCTATCAAATTCCTAAGTCATATCTAATATATGTACACTTTGCAAAATGTAATTATGTATGTATGTATGCACTCGCAGTTTGCATTCATTGCGAAATATGCAAGCACACGCTCGGCCCCCAGTGGCGCTTTACCATTTGATAAGCGATAAGCTAATTTGTCACGTAGACTCGACTTGCTGAGTAGTTATAAAAATGTGTCTTATTTTTTCAGCGAATGCTAAAATTTTCCAGCAAGTGTTTATACTTTTATTAATTTGTATTACTACCTCTTGAATGGTGAAATTATCTTGAATTTCAGGAACCCCTCGAAATGCACAAGTCTATGGAGAATAGTCTTACAAGGTAATTGAGGCTGAATTACTTAAAATTAAGTAATTCTCTCTAGAAATTTTGTTTGACGAATTACGTAATTCGAAGAGTAATTGGGAAGTGAATTACGAACGGGGGAACGAATTACGAATGGCAGAGCGAATTACGTGCCGTAGAACATAGCATTAGGCAGCAATAGTCTTAGCGAGAAAGTATGTATGGGGGGTCCTGTGTATCATAGGTAAAAATTATTGCAAGTAAGAGAATTTTGTAAATGCTTGAAAAGGTGATAACCGCCTAGTACCAGGTCTGGATTATAAGGCTGATGTGTTAGAATCTCCGATGTCAGCGCTCATAGCTTTTAGAGCGTTGTTAAAGATGTATGCGCTCTGGAGTTGTATTGGTGGAACACAACACTTTTTATTTTCGTCTTTCGATCGCCTGACTAAATTTCAGTATTGACAGTAGAGATCCGTATTAGGTATCCGATGCGAGCAGTCCATGGTGGATAACTTTCTTGCAATCCCACAAGCAATTCACAGCAAGACCTTCTTGTCCATTAATGTGGGTTTGGGGCATATAGTAATCATTATCAAATTGGCGTGACGCTCCGGATTGAACCTTGTCCTGCCTCTTTGGATCGTAATATTACCTTTAAATGACCATATTGTGTGGGCAGGTGCAATGGCTCAATGGGGTACATATCTAACGAAAATTGGTCAGCACTTTTTACTCCACAATATTATGCACGAATTCGTGAATTTCCGACTATAGGTCATAACTAATACTTAGTGATCAGAGAGTAGTGTGGATTGTAAAAACTACCGCACTATATTTCGCTATCGCTTACATTTCAGTTCATCCGATTTGTTCAATTTGGCGCAGCGGCTTTGCTTTTATTGCGGTCTTACGACATTATTTTATTGCTATTGTTAGGTTCTATTATCGCTTATCAAATGTTTATATTTTGATTCGCGCCGACTGCAGTGTAGGTAGAGAAATTATAAAGCACTCGAGATTTCTAGACGTGCCGTAGGCCTCGTTAATTTTGCAACTGTTTTAAATATGTATATATAGGTGCGAGCATATGTATAAGTTCAAACCTATGGCTTTTAACTACACGTACTGTGTGCTAGGTGGCGCAAAATTAATCATAAATTTTTGTTTTTGAATAACTTTTTTACTAAAAGAAAAAACCTGATTCTGAATCGCTCGTCTGTTTGTATACTGCAGCTGTTTAGTTCGATGAACAGCTGTTTAGTTCTTGGAATGTTAAATAGCGAATGGGGAGCGTGTCATTATTCTGTATTAAAAAATTCTGGGTGACAAAATTCTGTAAATTGCAAATAAATTCTGCTTTTTAAAATTCTGCTTTTTAAAATTCTGCTTTCTAAAATTCTGCTTTTTCAAAATTCTGCATGTTTAATGCGAAAAATTCTGCTTTATTCAAGTTTTGTGATTTTCGTCATACAAGAAGTAACAAAATAAACATTTATTCCATAAATATACATACATATGTATATGTTTAAGCGATAACAATATTTTAGTTTAGCCAATTACAATATTTTTTGGAATTCTTTTTAAATATGTAATGTGACTTAATTCATTTCTTTTCTTAATAATTCTTCGCAGCTGTTCGTTTTTTTTAGAAGAGTTCTACGCAAAAATACTGTGGATTGCGTAGCCGGAGTTGGACTGGTGAGGGTTATTTTTTTGAAGCGCGGCCGAAAGCCGCCCACGCGAAAAGGAGTTCTACGCAAAAATACGGTGGATTGCGTAGCCGGAGTCGGACTGATGAGGGTTATTTTTTTGAAGCGCGGCCGAAGGCCGCCCACGCGAAAAGAAGTTCTACGCAAAAATACTGTGGATTCTATCGAAACTGAAGAAAAAATTATTATTATTATTATTTTTTTTTATTTAATATCTCGAATAATAATAAAAAATAATAATAATAATAAATTAAATAATTACATTACCTCTTTAACATTGTTAACATTATATATTATTTTAATACAGAATTTTGAAAGCTGAATCTTAGAAAGCAGAATTTTAAAAAGCAGAATTTTAAAAAGCAGAATTTTGTTTTTAGAATTTTGTACATAAATAATTTCGACACCAACCCTAGCGAATGTTATTTAAACAGCGGTGAAAAAATGTTGCCGGCAACATGTTGCGAGATTTTTCAAAGGCACATGTCACGGCCAAGAATTTTATCAGGAGTCATGTACTCAAGCCTACAAATAAAGCAATTTTTAGAAGAGTTGACGACAAATGTCCAAAATACTTAAATCGATATGGATTTTTTTTTCAAATAACACTTACCTTCGATTCGGCACAGTGAAACTTTTTTGGCTCTCAAAGTCAAATTCTGTGCTCCATCGCTAGACGTTTCTCATCATTTCTCGCAGGATAGAAGCGATGGCGTATACCTAAGTGTCGAATAGTAGCAGTAAAGCAAAGTATTCAAATTATTTTCCTATGACGCAATCATTGAAATACTTTTAACAATGAAAGATACCTGCTGTAAATCTTACCCGACTATTTGGAATTTCCTTACAAACGGATATAACGGCTTTAACAATTTAAATGCCGCTTCCGGCCCTTTCTGCATCGTCTAATTATCAAATTTCCCAAAAATTCAACTCAGCCATAAAATGAAAAGGAAAAATTTACTACATAAAAGTCGCAGATTAAAGTCGCAATTTTAAATCGTTCAAATTGATTGTGAATTTATTCGCAATTCCTAAGTTAACTAGCCTGGAATAAGTAAAGGGGCTTTCAATAGGTGCGCTCACAAATCGAGCGAGCTATAGGTGATCGCTATACTGAGTCTTGTTATTTATCCAAGGGGTGCTTCGTAATTTAACAACGTGTCGAAATTGTTAAATTTTATTATTAAAATCAGTGATCTGTTCGCCAAATGTTCGGGAAAAAAATTGTCTCCAATGATGAGGCTCATTTCTGGTTAAATGGCCTCGTAAACAAGGAAATTTTCCAGGTTCGAATAGATGAATCTTCTTGTAATAAATTTGTACTAATTTTTGTTTTTAAGTTTAATTTTTGAATAATTAATATTTACATTGGAAAATTATTCTAGAATTGTATTAAAACTGTCTCCATCGTACTTATGTATTGTACTTTTGCTATTGTTCAAAGAAGTGCCATTGTATCGAAAAATCCAGCTCTCTTCTGCACTCTTAAAAAATCACGATTTGGCACAGATTTTGGTCGACTTTTATTTCTTCGAAGATGAGCCCACTGCCAATGGCTGTTATCCAAAAGTGGCCCACAGCGAAAGTGGGGCAACTATTTGCCCAAATTAGCATTTCATGCCTACATAGTTCCATCCACTAGCCGAAGGCCTTCCGCTGCTAGTGCTGAAAATTAAAATTAAAAATTTGTAAATTATTTACTTTTTAAAATAAATAACAATAACAAATAATAATTCCATCGGAAGCATATGAAAATAAACAATAACAACTGTGGCTATCGCTTAGACAGTTTACTTGATTTAATTTCAAAGTTCAAGCGCTCTCAATGAAAACCCCTGTGTTAGAGCTGACTGCAAATTTTAAACAGAGATAATGTTATCTCATAAATGTTTAAAATAAATTTTGTTAGGATTCTTTTTTTTTTTGTTTTTTTTTTTAAATACACTCGTGATATCACATGATATTTAACACGTAGAATGAATAATACTTTTACTAAAAATTTTATAAAAAAAGTTAAGACTCAGATACACATCAAATTTCCACGCGTGTATGATTTGAACCTTGATACTTGAGGTAAGGCCGCACAATTCGGCACTGGGCAAGTAGAATGAAGAGATGGATAGCTCAGTAAATTTTCATGAGTTGGTTCAGGCACTCCAATTCATTTTAAGGAGTCATGCCAATCACCTATGTCATTTTACTCTTTGAATCTTAGACTCATTTGTATCGTAGACTCTGCTTATTTGCCATTTCAGGTGGCTGGATGGCTGTTGAATAGTATTCGTTTCGTTCTTGGTAAAAAAATCACGGATAATTAGGGCACAGTGTGACGGTGTTTGATGCAAAATCCAGGAGTTTTTTTCACACAAATCCTTTCCTGTTTTGGCGAATTACTTCATGTAAACGTCTGATAACGCACAAATAGTAGTCCTCATTAACCGCCTGACCTTCTGGCGAAAATTCGTGGTGTACAATACCTTTGCAATCCATAAAAACCATGAACATCGCTTTCTCTTTTTTGTCTTGGTTCATTCGCAGCTCTCCACTCACTCACCTGATGTCTGGATTGCGTGTCGTACTCTCGTGCCCACTAATGATGCGTTTCATGAATGTTGGGTGGGATTCTGCCTTGGAAATCAGGTTTTTGGCGATATCAGCGCGCTCGCGTTTAATTCAGGACTAACTTTGCAGCAACACGGCGTAAACTCAAATCATTAACTACAATGTCTTGAACGCATCCATAAGCAATATTCAAGACCTCTGCTAGCTCTTTGATGGTTAATTTGCGGTTATTGATCAAATTTTCTTCGACTTTATTGATATTTTCTTCGGTTTTCGACGTCGACGGCCCGCAACTACGTTTGTCCTCCTCGGTGGACTTACGATCTCTTCTGAAACATTCATGCTACTCATAAGGGGTTACATGGGTTTCGTTGGTTCAAAAAATCGGTTTATTTTTTTTTTTTTTGCTTATTAATTTCTACAACATCTCAGGAATATTATCCTAAATTTTCAAGTCGATCCGAATAATAAATTCAGGGATACAGCCTTTGGAATGTGTGCGCTCCAAGCCACTCTTATTGTTACTCAAAACTTTAAACGCGTTTTTCTGGGAACCGTGTTTTCAAAGTCGGTTGTCAAATACTCTCGAAAACTACTCAACCGATCTTGATGAAATTTTACACAGGTGTTCGTGCTTGAACGAAAGATTTTGTTTTTTTTTTCAATTACAACTATTAAAAAAAAAACAAAATGTCAAGCAAATTTGACCGAAATTTTCATTTTTTTGGAAAAATGTCTGCCAAAATCCCAATTTTTACTTTTTTTCTTTCCTTCGTTCAAGCACGAGTTTATGGTCTTAACTAAAACACTTATTTTTGTTTTTTCATTTTTGATGAACCTGTCAGGAGTTATGCTGACAACGCGGACGCACCTTTTTTTCGAGGGGTCACCGGAAATGACGTCACAATGGAGGAGTTTTCATTTTTTTTTTTTGAAAATTTCAGAAATTATTCTTTAAATATGTATCTATAAGACAGAAAAACGTTTGAATTAAATAAATAATTTTTTACATAGAAAAAAAAATATTGAAAATAGGCCTTGTTTTACCCGACGAAGCCCATGTAACCCCTTAAAGAACCATATTTTTTTTAGAGTATCATTACTGACACAGTTTTCCAACATTTCTAAAGTGTTCACACCATGGAATCCATTAGAACTGTAAAATATCGAAAACACCTGCAGAGGTAGATTTACTCAAGGCGGCGTAACTTTTACAAATGTCAAGCAATGGCGATAAAATTTTGGTAGGAATGTTCATCATAGAAGTGGCAACCTAACAAAACAAAAACAGAACTCAAATCAGTTGACTTAGAGCGTCACCTGGCGGTTGTTCCGGGAACTTTTAGTTCATGGTGCTAAAATATCCTTTAACTCCGGATGCAGCGTAGAACCAATATGTATAAGAAATTAACATCTAACACATTTTTTTAATTTTGACAACCCTAAGGCAGGGTTTGTAAGTTGCTCGCATTTGCGCGAACATAAATGCTTTTGGTGGGGAAAAAAGTGTGTGAGTCCAGGTATGAGAGGGTTGTCCGCTGAAGAGAGAAACATTTAAAAATCCCTTAAGGGGTTTTGTGGTACTGAGAAAAATGTCCGCTTAAGAGAGGCGTTCGTTAGGAGAAAGTAAATGCACTGTAAATGTTTACATGCAAGTATGAAATGTTTTTATCTCGAAAGCATGATTTTCTACTTAAACGCTTATTGCTTTTGACCACAGTTTTATTAGTTTTACGCGCCACAGGTACGAATGCTGCGTTGTTGCAAAATACACCACCTTGATACAGAAGCGCCCGTAAATCGGCCCAATATGTAAATGTGCTAAAAAAACAAATATTTACGAATATATTAAGCGACAAAATGTCGGCATAAAAAAATCACCCACATTTAAATGACCTAAATATCAAATATTCCAAATTTCAACACCTACAAATTGTCAAAGAAACCCAATGAAAATTGCAATGGAGCAACAACATAAATTTACCGTGAGCTTGGCGCCAATTCACCAGAACTGAGAAATCAGAATACAAGTACCTACATACATACACACACACAAGCATGCACAACAGTTCTCTGAATAAATAGAAAATAGAACAGAAATGCACCGCAAGAATTTTAAAACACCAAACCAAATTCAATAGCAAAAAGACAAAATTATTCATATATCAACGAGTATATGCAATGTATTTTTGTATGTATATGTGCATGTATGGGTGTGTGTGCAGCGTAATTTCGCAATTTGAATAGCGCGATTTTTCGTTGTGGTGCAAAATTGCAAATGCAAGCAACAGTTGCTGTGGCAGCATGCGTGCAACATGTGGCTCTGACTGTAATGTACGCGCAGCGAATCAAATTTTATTTATTTATACAAACATGAAACGCAGTGAAATTGAATTTAAGGTATTTTGAATGTGCAATCGTGACTGACTAACGGTTGGCATAAGAGATGAAGGGCAAGCAAGTGGTGCGGAATAGTGGCAGTGCAGTAAAACGAGCTGTCGTCGAGAAAAGCAATTGCTTAAAGACACACACGCATACACACACATGTGCCCCTAAATTTGCATACTGTACCAGATGCAGTGCACACGCGCGCCATAAAATCAACAGCAACTACAGCAAACAACAAAATTATTGCAAAAACAAAAACCAGTATGCCACTGCCATTTTTGAATAGATAATTCGAATTGTAATGCATTTTGAGGTGGGTGGTGGTTGCATAGCAGTATGGCGTGGCTGCTAACTGTCCGCTGTTGGGCGGGCATTTGAGGTGAAGCAGGTAGGAAATCGATTGTCGCTCGCACCCGCCGATGCAGCCGACAGCTTTGCCGCATACGCCCCGGCTGCTTACGGCGAACTGAGTGGCACGTGTGCGCAAGCATTTGATTTGTATGCTAATATGCACACATGTATGTGTGTGGGTGCATAGTTAGAGTAAATTATGCATTTAATAAAGAATTTGGAAGCTAAACTCCGCTAAGTGTTTTTTTGTTTTATTGGCTATTGAACTGCGCACTGAAATTGTTAGTAGACATTTTTTTTGGTGATATTAAATTTATTTTATTTTATTATTTAAGTGCTTAGAGTGACTTTTTTGTATAGTTCATTGTTTACTGTTACATTTATATATTTGCTTACATTTTCAGTTATTTCTTTAGGTACTCCGTCGCTAATAATGCAGCGGCGGCAAAGCCGGTGTGGCACTGAATCGAGAGGCAGATGGACGACAAAACTCATTTCAATAATATGCAAATTGGCTCGGGGGAGTGCACTATTTCATGTCTCAGGTTCACTCGGGCCACGGATACACCCGGAAATACCTATACCGCATGGGTAAGGTAAGCGACCACAGCTGCACCTTCTTTAGTTAGCGACAGATGGCTCGTGGAAAGAGATGCTCTGACGAAGTAGATGGACAACATCGCCAATATAATCAGCAAAATATTTGAACAGGAGGACAGCCGGAATGCGGTTAAAAGATGCATTGGAAACGTATGTCGGAGAAAAGATGGACCTCGGCACAGAGGCATAAGAAGACGAGCCTATAGCATGAAACTGAAGAAGTTCCTCCAGTTTTGGTGGCCGCACCAATCAACGCAGTAGACGACGGGCGCTGTAACTGTGAAAACATTTTGAACCCACAAAAACAAAACAAAAATGTCGTTAATATGGCAAAATGGAGAAAAAGGAGGGGAAATGGGCAGAAGTGTGCTGGTACATTCATGTGTCAGAGAGACGTTTTATGTAGGAGCAGTGGCGATAGTTGTTTTTATATGGAATGGCTCACCGACCTTATTATGTATTGTATTATATTATATATTTATGCTTATTTTTTTTATATATTTTTTATTGGGTGTTTTTTCTGTTTAAAAAAATAATAAGCATTTGTTATTTAAAAAAAAAAGACACAAAACCGCCAGAAAAAAAAAGATTTTCAATATCAACGCGATTTTAGAGCCATTTCAAACTAACACTTGCGACCCTACACTCCACTGGGAGAAGAGGATAGCATTAAACAAGTAAGTAAACTTGCACTTTATTTAGCCAAACCTCAACTCTGATTAAAAAACTAGAAATTTTGATGAAAATTTGTTAATTTTTTTAATTTGTTAATATAGTTTTTTTAATTTGGTAGTTTTTTTTTTAATTTGCACAAAGTTTGTTTTTTTAGGAGAATGAACCATATTTTCATTAGAAATAAATAGTCAAAGCTTTTCAAAAAGTCTCTGTGCTATGGCTTCTTTACGCACTGTAATCATATAAGTACATATATTTAAAACAAAAGTTTCTCCTTCCCATATATAAGATTATTTTACTTATCCCCACAAAAATATCCACCCAAATAAATATTTCCCTATATATACACATAAATACGTATGTACGTTTATTCGTAGCAACAAAAAATGCTGTCACTTCACTTAGTTGTTGCTCGTCATAATGCATATTTTATTAAGTCTTGACAGTGAGTGTCCGCTTGCACCGATTACATCATTCATATGCGCTCAGCTTTTCGCTACCGATTAGTTAAACTACAGCGAAGTGCAGGAAGATCATGCTGACACTTTTGCTAATAAATATTACATCAGCTTTAACGCAATTAGACTCTATTGACAGCCTGCTTAAACTAGAAACATTCCGCGACCACGTGTCGAAGTGTTTAGTAAAATTTACTGGCATATTTAATATACCAGGTAGGAAAGTATTGAGGTAGTAAACCTAATTTTAAATACGAAACCATAAGGTTAAGTGTTATCAGCTCTAGCAACGTCAAATCTGACAATAAGAAATACATTTTCTAAATACATATGTACGAATATATATCTCTACTGAGCTCAAAAAGTAAAGTGAGTTTTAATTTTAAGTTGGCAATACTGATTTAAATTAACAACTGTGCCAAACTATATGCTTTTTGGAAAATAAAAATCGATTTGAGTTATTTTCGTAGCATCCGATTTTCCTCAGCAAAGAAGTTGCATTCAATTTTGCTTGTCTTTCAATGTCTTTCATTGAGAATGTTGCGAAAAGCCTGCGGTGACTAGCCTATGTCACAAAAGCCAAAAGAAAAAGATGCAAGAAGTCACAGAAAGTAAAGAATACTAATAAAATAAGAATACTAATAATTCATTTCGAGCATGCCAAACCAGGTTATAGGAGCAGAAGCAGAAAAAAGTATGACAATACACGCCGTAGGTGCAAGTGTAAGGTGAAGCGAAGTAGAGAAACTGTTTCTCAACAAATCTCGTTCCATAACCATTGCATTCAGCTGACTTAGCTCCATGTGGCTTCTGAGTATTCTTTAAGCTCATGAAGCCGCTTTGGGGATAACGTTTCGATACGATTGAAGATATAAAAATCGCTAAGCGTTTTGAAAACCATTTCGGAAATTAGCAATTGGTTCGTGAATTGGAAAATTATTTTGTATCCAAGAATTCTTTGAATGTGACGAAATAGATTTAGAATATTAAAAAGAGATTTTTTGAAACCACAAGAAATTTCGCCATTGAACTTATTCCTATCATAATATTCTAATATTCTATAACAAATTTAATTTTATAATTGGTCACATGAAATCTCTCTTTCCGCTATAGTAAGAAAGATGAAGGCTCCGAATACTCTGAAGGTAACCGAAATAAACCAATTTACCTGCGGGGTACGACTCACTTACATATAAATGGATGTATCATAGATAGATGAACTTAGTAAAGTACGGGTATGTATTTATGTATCGAATTAGTGCCTAGTTTATCAGCGTTGATTGATAGGATATGAAATACGAGTGTATGTGTTCGAACATATTTATTTATATATTTTCAAATAATTTTATGAACATTAAGACCTTAGTTATAAATTCGGGCATACATTTACAAAAAAGTTAAAAAGTGGTGAAGAAATCTTGCGATTGGAGTAGCACACTGATACAATTCAGCACAGGTGGAACAGTGGGTGTCAGTTAGTCGTAGAGTAAAGAAAGCTAGCATGAGAAGGTCGATGAACGATCTATAAATAATAACGATTTTAAGAGAAGCACATAAGAAGTTAATGTCATGATTTAAAAACGACTTATGGTGTTCTAGCAGCATCCGGTTAGAGAAGAGTAACAGGCGCATCTGGCTTACCATTCATATCAATACCTCGAAAGTAGGCCATGGAATGTAACCGGCTTCTATTTGTTCCGAATTAAACAACTATGCAGTTTGCCCTACAACTTCACCAGTACAACTGTCAATGATTCGCATCACTTATCTGTGGAGACTTGGCGAAAATATTCAAATGAGTTGAAGATTTATAACTTTCAGAAATCGCATACTAAATATTTTTTTTTAGAAACTTTAAGTTCTAAATTGCAATTGAATTGTAATGAAACTTGAATTTTACGATCACTTACTTCCGAAAACGAACATGCAAATAAATATGAAGACATACAGCTGTTGTCAGCTAATTAGAAACGTTCTCTTTTGATAAACGCTTGATGAGCATAATATTAAACTGTTTAAATTTACCGTTATTTTTCTCTTAAAATCATTTGCATTGCTTTTGTTACTCTATTTACTACCCAATGCGCCTAGTTTTGTAGTTGTGAAATTGAAGTACCGTTAATATTATCCAACGCAGTGCATGGGTTACTTAGTTCAAGGTAAATAAACTGAGACGAGTAATTAGAAACAGTTGTTCAATGGAAGCATATTCGGCAAGTTGTGTTATTTTAATAGTAATATAATCGACTTTTTGGTATGTAATGTATATATTTTAAATTGGTTATTTAAAAGCAACTAAAATATTCGTCTTCAAGATGTGTAATGGGAAAAAGCAGCAGCTGTAAACCTGCCCTGCGGATCTCCATTTTTGACCTTTGTAAAGCTGGAAAGTCGTACAGTGAAATTTCTAAGCAAGTCAAATGCTCAAAAAAATGGTTTTTAATGCCTCAAAGCATATCCAACTTTTTAAGACTTTTGACAATGTTCCACGTAAGAAAAGGCCGCGGAAAACTTCAGCAGAAATTGACCGCAAGATAGCAATCATCTCCAAAAGAGACCCAAAAGAGACTTCCACTGACATCCAACGGGAAATTCAGGATCAATATAATTTCGAAATATCCAAGAGGACAATTGCTCGGCGTCTGGTCGAATCTGGACTGCATGGCAGAGCAGCACGCAAGAAGCCCCTTCTAACCAAGATACAAAGGAGACGGCGAGTAGTCTTTGCGAGATCCCATGGACTCCAAATCAATGGAAATATATCGTTTGGAGCGATGAAACCAAGATAAATCGCATATGCCCAGATGGTAGAAGGTATGTTCGACGACCAATCAACCAGGAATTCAATCCTCGCTACGTTTCACGGGTACTGAAGCATTGTGGAGGATCAATCATGGTGTGGGGATGTTTCTGGTGGAATGGTGTTGGCCCAATTCATAGGATTTATGGAATTTTAAATAAGGAGAAATACGTCGATATACTAAAAAATGTAATGTTGCCGTGGGCTGAGGAAAATTTGCCTGTTATATGGAAGTTTCAACAGGATAATGATCCAAAGCACACGGCAAAGTTGAGGAAACAGTTTTTCGACGAAAATTCCATCAATGTTTTGGAATGGCCATCATCCAGTCTGGACTTAAACAAAATAGAGCAGCTCTGGGGTGTCGTTAAAAAAGTCGTGAGTGCCAAAAATATCCCAAATATGGATGTCCTTTTTGCCGAAGTAAAAACGAATCTCATTCCATCAATGCGCAATCGATGTGAGGCAGTGTTGAAGCAAAAGGGTTATGGAACCAAATACTAACATAATCTTTATGTTGATCTGATAATACATTACTGTTTCTAATTAGTTGCCCTATCCAAATCGTGCATTTCACATGCTTTAAAAAAATATATATATATTATATTTAATAAAGAATTGCGATTAAATTATTTCCACTAGTTTTTAAGTTTATCATATGTTTAAATAAAATTGGCAAAAAGTTATGAAAATACGTGTTTAAAAGGAAAATGGAAAATTTATTTTGAAATAAGTGTCGTTTCTAATTAGCTGTCAACAGCTGTATATGTACTTATACAAACAAATACCCAGCATGCGCTGCTCCCCCGCTAAGGGGCTAATTATATACGTAATAGTAGAGTACAACCCAATAACCAATCCAAGGACGTTAGATTACAATGTTTGGTCATCCGAAGCAAAATTGTGAGAGTAACTTCGGCTGTCACGAGGCATTCGGCAACAGAATTCTACCCGCTCATTTTACACGTATTAACACACTCGCCCAATCAGCGATGCTGCGTTGATTTTTTTTCGCATATCACCAATACAGCTTTTCCATAAGAAAACCGCCGTCATATCCCTAATCAGCTTCGTTCAATTGCTGAGAGCCGGTTAACGCTCTGATATTGCCAACACTTTTGCATACTGCGTATAGTGTAACCAATCAGCAGGTTTAGAAATCAGAGAGCATACATCATTCAGTTTTACTTTGTGGAGAGTAGCAAACTTCGAGTTGTTTTTTTTTTTTGGAATATTTGTACCTACACAATAAATACAAGGTGGCGCAAGAAGTACCTTCTGATTTCCTTTTGTTCTAATTCTCAAAATAATTTAAAAAAATTTAGTTTTTAATGTTCACTTATCTTTTTTATATATTTTAAAAATGATGCCTGAAAAGTTTGGCCACTTTTTATGCCAGTTTGCGACACGTATTTCAAGATACCCATAGTGGTCTACCTTCTTTGGCGAATGCATTTCCAAACCACTCAATTATTAATTTCTAAAGATATGTATATACATATCTACGAAACATACATGCATACAAACATAAGTTCAAAGCTAAGTTGTTGCAATCTTATCAAATTATAGCTCATAAATTGGAATAGGAGGTCAATTCCGTAGGCGTGGCTGGACGGCATGAAAGCATACTTGAACTAAAAATGATCGCAGCCACTGTGCGAATGCTAGAATGAGCGAATATTAATATGCCACACACACACACGAACAAATGCCACTAATTAGTGACCATAGCTTGGCTGCAAGCGGAAAGCGGTAATTAAATGGGGGTCAAATTAATTTCAATTTAAAATGGAACAAAAAAGTAGCGTAAAGTGGCGTAAGAATATGGCAGAGAACCGGTTGAATGGCATGGCATAGATTCCAAATGAAAAGAAAATGCTAAACTTGCGCTTGCACTGAATTAAAACACTCGCTATGAATGTCAGAATCGCTCTAGTAGTTGTACATAAATATGGTACGATGAATTATGACAGACATCAAGTGGGCGAAAGTTAAAATATGAGTGAATTTGCTATTGTTATACTACAAACATACATCTGCATTTGCATGCTTTTAACTGGGTATGTGTGGTTACATAGGTGACACACATACATGATTTACAAAAAATGCAGAACGAACGTGAAAACCAGAATTTAATTGCCGTAAAGAAAACAGAAAGCTCATAGCACAAATTTTGGGAAAGTGAAATTCTGAAACTTTCTAAAAAGGCAATTTTGGCTTAAATTCTCAAAATGTGCAACAAAAACAGGTCGTAAATGGTTTTCATAAACTGCAATACAATTACAACTTCATAAATCACAATTAACTCGTGCTCCTAAGATTTCTACTCATATACGAGTACACCTGAAGTGAGAATCAGGGAAGGCTGAAAAATATGTTATGACCTCACAGCTGTTATGACCTCATTATTTGATGAAAAACGCTTTCCACGCATGAAATAGAAGTCGCCAAGGGCAAAATCCGGCGAACACAGTGGAGGCTCCAATAATTCGAGCTTCAATGAATGGAGTTTGTCAGCCAGCTCTCGTGACACGGCGAATTATTCTGATAAAAAACATTTTTTTTCTTTTGTCAACTGGATTTTTTTCCTTCAGCTGTTCTAAAAGATTACAATAATATTCAGAAGTCATTATTTTACTATATTATTTTATTTAATCCATAAACGAAATTCCTTTCCCATCCCAAAAAGCCAATGCGAACACCTTCTGGCCCAGGTTCACACTACTCTTTAGCCTCTTGTTTCGATTTAGCCACTTTATCCTTTAGAAAATGCATTCGAATTTGTTTTCTTCCATTGTTAGCGAATGAGGCACCAATTGGGCACATAGCTCTCTGAAACCTAATACTTAAGTCGAAATATTGATTACGGTGGCCAATGAGATGCCTAGAGCTTACACTAAATCTCTTTCAGACACTTGACGATTTTCCAATACCATTTCCTGTATGTTTTCTGCAATTTCTGGTAGTGTTGCTGTTTTTGGACGTCCTTGACGTGGATCGTCTTCAAGGCTTGTACGACCAACCCATCTTTCTACTGCACTTATTCATGGCGAAAAGTCCTTACATTCGTCCATATGAAGAGTGTAGCAACAATGCAAAAAAAATGTAGGCTGGTAGCGAGCCCCTCTCTGATCTAACGGGAAAACTTATTGATCAACCTAGTATATTCGAATATAAGGCAAATTGAGGAGTGAGAACGATTTTTAGGAGTATCTCTACGCCAGCGCCACCTACCAGATTTTTATATGAAAAAACGCTCGCGAATATTTCCTATTAACTGATGGCCTAGCCGCTAATGCTTTAAAATCATTGTAATTGTAATTCATTTTCCAATTTTAAATAAAAAAAAAATTTCCTATAAATTTGAGTTCAATGGGTCAGTTTTCGATTTTTTGATCTTCGCACTAACAAGCAAAGAGATATTCATTTTTATATACACATGTAGAAGAAGAAGCATACAAATCAAAGCCTTTTGTAAACACCTCGTAAATTCCACATTCGCCCTGGTTTACTTTTTACATCAACTGTGACAAAGCTTATCAACACCACGCATAAATCAAACACACTTCACTTCAAATGGATTGCGTTAAAAGCAAAATTTGTGCAAACTGCATACACGCATACATACATACATACAAACGAGAAATGCTCGACCAAAGAAAGAAAGAACGCATTAAAATGAAAAATTGCAAATGTTGAAGCTATGAGCATTTTCGCTTTGATATGTAAACTAATAAAAAAGTGAGGCAAGGAGGCAAAGCTGGCATGCATTTTGGCAGTAAATTGGCGGAAGCACACATTTCGTGGCTCGTCCCCATGCGTGCAAGTACATAAACAACAACTTGCAGCATGCCACATGCCACTCGTTAGTGACGGTTGTTGCATTCTTCTAATTTTTTTGTTGTTGTTTTTTTTTTTTGACTGACAAATGGACTTATAGAACACTTCACACGCATAGGTAATGAGCCGAGAAATGGGCAAACTTAGTACAAAATAAACATAAATTTGCAAATGGAAAATATTGTGAAAGTCTGCGTAACAAATTCTGCGCCAGTTTGCAGAAAATTATAAAGCAAAAATTAAGTAGAAAAAGCTAGCGTACGAAATTTCATTCATACGAACAGAAGTAATGGTGCAATTATTGAGGAACGCAGAATTCATACGCAAAAGCAGTATCTGCCCATAGGTATTTTGCCGTAGTGTACCTGCAGAAATCAGCTGGTTTTGCGTATTATTTTATTGTTTTTTTTTTTTTTTTGAAATATTTGTTTATTGTTTGCTTACTTAAGGACCGTTATTGGCGATAGTTGCACGCTATTCCACTTATGCACCTTATCACTTATGATTTTACATGGAACTAATCATGAGTAGTTCCTTTTCCTATAAGTAACTGAGTTCCATAATTTTTTTTCTTAGTTTTTTGTAGCCCTGTCCTAATAATGATATTAAATTTTTAGTTACTATAAGTTTAATAACAGCCGCCATAGCCGAATTGGTTGGTACGTGACTACCAATCGGGAGTGCCTAGGTTCGAGTATCCGTGCATGAAACGGTGTAATGTTAGAAACACTCGCCCGTTGGCAGGCAATGGCAAACCTCCGAGAGTATTTTTACCATGAAAAAGCTCCGTATAAAAAATATCTGCCGTTCGGAGTCGGCTTAAAACTGTAGGTCCCTCCATTTGTGGAACAACATCAGGACGCACACCACAAATAGGAGGAGGAACTCGGCGAATAAATAGTTATTTAGAAAAAGTGCCCAATTTTCTAAATTTGTTTCAAGTGCCAACTGGCAACTTTTTCTAGAAGAGAGCAATCAGCTGACATCGTTTTACGCAAAAATCAACTTCTCGCAGATTTCTGCGTTTTTAACTAATAAGCGACATTTTAGCCATTTCAAATCTTAGTAAAATTATTGAATTTTATTTACTTATACTGGTGGCATCACTCCCCTACAAAAAAATTGGTACTGTTTCGTGGCTATAAAATATACTAGCTTTAACCCGCGCCCCCGCTCGCGTAGGAGTAGTTTTGAGGGATTTAGGATATGTATATGAAAGAATTACAAACAATAATTTCATAGAAAATAATTTTTTATTAATAACCATAATATTACAATACCCGGCATCCGTTGCTATGCCTCGTTGAATAAAATCAAAACAACCAATTAGAAAAATATCAAGCAAAATTATTTTTATTATTATTTTTATTACTATCTCAGACCGTTTTTGATCTTTGCATTTGGGTCATAGTTAAGCAGCTTATGCGGATTATGAAGTCTACAGTGTGCTATAAATAGGAAAAACTAAGATTTTTTAGATTAAATTTAAGCAAATACTCGATTATTAGTTTCGAATGAGAGTGGTGGCGCGGCCTGGGGGCTGTGGGAAGGTTGTTCCATCATATTATAAAAACATGCCTATAACCTTTATTGGTTGAAAATATGAATGTATAAAAATGTTTACGTCATTTGGTGTTGTCGTTTCGTAGTGATGCGCGGACAACGTACAGAAAAATATTAAGTTCTACGTGAACTGGACTGATTTAAAGGTACGTCCAAAAATCTTACTGTTTTCGTTCCGTTGACAAATTTCTCAAAAAAGTTCATGTAGACATTTCAAAAAATTCTTTGGGGTAATTTTTTGAAAATTCTTTTTTTAAATTAATTATATATGTATATATAAACTCGATTGTTGGAAGTATTTTCAACTCGGCCTAGCTCCCGTAAATCTTTGCATTTTTCTGAAATATTTTTGCAGATGCCTTAGGTTAGGGGGAATTTCTAACTAACATATTTCAACTACATTCGCATTGTTATTTTCTTTAACTACAATCTTAACGATTTTGCTATTCGGTAACCCGTTTCGTAACAAAAATCGATAAACAAAATCAGCTGTTTTAGTCAGCAAATTGATTATCGCAAACTAAACGACAACAATTTTCGTGTATGTATATGTATTATGTATGTATACATTTTTATACGCACACACTTGTGGAAAAAATTGACACTATATTCTTTATGTAGATTTAGTAAATATGTACATATATAGAGAGAAACAAATTTGCAGCTATGGCTGAGCAAAAGAAGTTGCTTACATTTTGCCCGATACTGTGTCTATGACGTATACATTTGTATGTAAGTATGTTCTTTAGGTGTGTATGTTGTTGATAGCTTATATTTGGATGATGCAATCAAGTTGTCAGCTGTTCTGACCACACTTTCGCGTAAACACTCCGCTTCAGTCACAAGTTCCGTACTACGTGCGAATGGGAACGCCGCCACTACTTCTGCAAGCGACCGGAGCTGCTAATGTTAATAGTGCAAGTACTATATACATACATACCTACGTAAAAATTATGATAATGTAAAAATAGTTGATAATGAAGCTAAAACTTTACTAACAGACACACATAAATATTTATTACTTTTTTACGTTTTTTTGTTTTTGAGTCATAAATTCTTCTTTTAGTAAAAAAAATTGTATGTCCACATTCTGCTAAGATGTGACTTTGGTCAATGAAACCGTGGGCCAAAAAAATTATCTTTATGTGTCCCAAAAATAAATTTAGATTTAGTTAAAAATAGTTTTGCAAAAGCAACAATCAAACGCTTTGAATAAAAGGTTCATCATCACCGCAAATGTTAAAAGCCAAGAATTTTTAGTTAATAAATAAATGACGCTAAAACGTTTTTTGTCACAAATCAAAAACAAATAAACAAATCACAAGCACGTAGCTTAATCTTGTTGACATTTCAAAGGGGGCTTGTTGATTCCTTCACTGGAAAGTATGCAGATATCGCACAGATGTTGATAGAAATTTATTGCTGGCACTTTTAAAATTACATATTTATATATTTATATATTTGTATATTTAGTTCTTTTTATTGAAAATGGTGTGACACAGCTTGTACGTACAAGCGGAGGGGCCGCATGGGCAGATAGAGGAATGTATTCGCAATTATAGAAAATCTGCCTGCATTACGGCATACTTCTGTCGTATGAACTGGTCGTATGAAAACTCATAGGTTCGTAATTTATTTTAAGCCTTAACAATAAGCTTTATTTAAGATTTCTTTAAACAATAGTCAGTAAAAATATAATTAGAAACTTTTTATATATGAAAACTAAAGTAGTAAAAATGGTTAAGGGAACTATTATTCTTCCGTAATTTTGAGTCAAAACTTCAAGCAAATCAGAGAAAAACTGGGGGAGTTATACAACTTTGACTGAAAGAATTTAGCAAGGGCAAACGCTGCTCAGAGTTGAGATGGACCTCTCTCTTTTGATACCAAAAGAGGTTTCAGACAGGGTGACTCACTATCGTGTGACTTCTTTAACCTGATGCTGGAAAAGATCGTGCCAGCCGCAGTACTTTTTAGATACGTTACATTATATGTAATTATAAGGACTTGTAAGTTCTGTGCTGTTCCGCATTAAAAAAGATTTCGAAATTATATAATTGATATGACTAGTAAAAGTGAACTTTGCGTAAAAAATTGCTCCTAAGTCCAATATTTCACTCACCGATCTCAGACAACAATAAGAGATAAAGTAAAATGTCTTCAAAGGAGGAAAACACTTGGCGAAAGTAATGTGGTAGTATTTTGAAATATCTATTTAAAACATTTGATTACTAATACACCATGAAAACTTTATCAACTTGAATCGAATGAGTTTCTTACAATAGAATGGATTTTAAGGTCATCAGCATAAAGTGAAAACTTGGCATTTAAAAACAGTATTTTTATTGTCTTTGATAAGCAAGACAAATAGCAGAGCACTCAAAATACGCCTCCAGATGACACAATAAGAAAATATGGCCGATGATTGTCACACAACTACGATTCAAGACATAGAACTAAAACCAACGGAGAAATGTTGGATGGAAGCCAAGGTATGACTTATATACTAAGTTCTTAACAAGAATTGAAGGCGAAACTCTGTCACAAGCCTTGGAGAAACCCGTATATCGACAACATCGACCTGGAAACGTATTCTTAAACTCGTGCAATCAGTCGTTGTTCAGACCGAAACGAAGCAATATAAGCATTGGCCGCGTTGATTTTTTCTTACATCACCAACACAAACTCAGTTTTGTTATAAGCAAATCACTGTCCCATCCCCTGTTACGTCAGCAAATCAACTGATTCCTTCAAAATTGCTGAATACTAGTTAACGGTCTGATTTTGGTCACACCTTTTGAATTCTCTCCACCGTCTTCTTATTTCACGGCAAAGTTGCGTCATTTGGTTTTTTGCTTTGTTTTTGAATAATCTGTTTTATAAAAAGACAAGTTTTATAAAAAAAAGGTTTGCAAAAGTAGTTATTTGTAAATTAAATAAGAAGCAAATTATTTTGAAAATGACTTCGCTGGAAACATTTCATGACCATGCAAGGCAAACGAATAAACGCAAAAATTCTTTCTAGGTATTTTATATGGTTTGAGAATATTTTAAAGTGCTGAATATTAGACTAATGTTTTTATTACCGTCGCTATGTTAACTATTCATATACATATACGCGTTTATATATTAACATATACACATACTCATATACACACCTTCTTTATTAGCTCTATTAAGTCATTGTTTGCTTGATTACGAAACTTTTCTAACGAATGAAGTCAACTGTTTACTTTAATTCAGAACTCAAACTAAATAATATCAACAAACTTTTCGAAAAAATTCACATACTTTGCCAATATTTATTTAATAATTTAAGCAATATATATTTTTTGTAGATATCATAAATGCTTGCAAGTGAAAATGAGAACTTTATTAGTAAAGCAAAAACAGCTCAGAAATGTAAGCAAAGTAGAAGCTTTGCAATAAACACGAAAGGAGCATAGCAAATGCGTAAGCTAAAAACGTAAATAAAATAATAATAAAAAATAATAAATGTGGAATCGACACTTGTATCACCCCATTGACATTGAAAAAAGTGTTGCCAGGTGTCGGAATGTGCTGCGATAACAAACACCAATCAGCATGAGTTACAACAAATAAGAATACAATACATTTTTTTATATGCACACATGTATATATGTAGGTGTATGTATGTTTGTTTATTTGAAAATAAAAAAATCCTTAGTGAATTCTAAAACAAAAAACAACCTGCCTTCTGGGCATCTGCCAATTTGTGGGAGGTCAAATAAGCATTAATATGTATGAAAATCTGTGTGCCTGCTACATTGTACTATACGAGTATGATTTCGTAAAGTTCGAGGAACTTATAAAACCGTGAATGTATGTAAAGTGGTTGCTGCTACAGCAAAAGGTGGTTTTGAAATAACAATTCATTTGTTTAGTAAATATACATACAGGTATATGTATATACATATATGTATATTGAATACTTTATACCCTGTAGAGGTCGATCCATATTTGACACATGAGAACAGCGTTTGAAATTGCTTTCAGTCTTTCATTTCATTTGCCTCGGCTGAACTTGGGCTGCGAAATTTTAAGCTGCCATAGCGAAAGCAAAGCAATAGCAAAAATACAAAACCTAAGCTGTGCTGTCGCTTTGCTGCGTAGATTTTTACAGCACAGCGGCATCAATTTAGAAAAAGCCGGGGTTACACAATTTCAGTAAATATATTCATATGTATCTATGTCAGACCTATTTAAAATACTACAGTTGAAACCACATACCAGCTTAATGGGGGAGCCTGCTTTATAGGCTTCAAAAAATCGTTTTTTTCGTGGATTTTTTTGGGAAGGAAAGAAATATTCGATTGAAACGAAACTTTCAGGTTTTATTGCTATATTTTAAACAGTCTTCTCAAATTTTTTCATTAAAATATATGTCATATTATGCCTGGTACAAGCATTTTGCCAAGGTGCCTCGAGTGTGCATGTGTCGTGCGGCGGGAAAGATGCAGGTCGCAATTTTCATCAGAAACCAAAAACCAAAAAAAAATTGTATTTTAGTATAGTATAGCTTCTAGTTAAACCAAGAAAATTAAACAAAAAGTGAGAAATTCAACAATTTTTCGCTAATTAAAAAAAAAATCATTTTTTTGGAAAACAAATTCACTTTAGATTGTTTAAAAAGTGGGTTAATCATAACTTTCTTAAGGTTTTTTAGGTTCAACTAGAAGAGAATTAGTATAGCTTCTAGTTAAACCAAGAAAATTAAACAAAAAGTGAGAAAATCAACAATTTTTCGCTAATTAAAAAAAAATCATTTTTTTGGAAAACAAATTCACTTTAGATTGTTTAAAAAGTGGGTTAATCATAACTTTCTTAAGGTTTTTTAGGTTCAACTAGAAGAGAATTTAATTCCGAATACAATCAATGTTATATCGATTCGATAGGACGTTTAACTTTTTCCCTATCTTTCCCGCCAATTAAGAAAAATCGTAAAAATAAAAAACCAAGAAATCGCACTTCGAGCGATCCGGCCGCTGGTACGAGTATACCTGCTTGACGCTTGCTCACAATTTTTCGTATTAACTCCGAAAATATTTTGAATTTGCTTCTGAAATTTTGAGGACACATTTTTGGATAGTTTGGGAAGACATTTTTGTAAAACAAAAATTGATTTTTTGAAGCCTCTAAAGCAGGCTCCCCCCTTAACGAAAAACTTTTTGTGCTGTGCTTTAGCTTTTGTGCTATTGAAATGTGGGCAGCATGTCAAAGCCGAAATTGTATTCAGAAAAAATTTCGCAGCACAGACAGAGCATATTTTTTATTGCTATAGGGTGGGCCATGTAAAATTTGCTTTTTGAATCGGCTATAAAAAAAACTAATCAATATTTTTTTAAACTTTTTTTTTATTTTGAAAATTGAACATTGTCATTTATGAATGAAAAATATTATCGTGAAATGTCTGCCACGACTGGCTTTACAGTAGGCCATTCGATCAACCCAATTTTTAAGCACATTTTCGATTGTTTGGGCTTCAATTTTATGAATGGCAACTTCGATTTCGTGTTTTAAAGCATCAATCGTCTCTGGATGGTTGGCATAGCATTTGTCCTTAACGGCTCCCCACAAAAAATAGTCCAACGGGTTTAAATCACAGCTCCGAGGCGGCCATTTGATATCGGAATTTCGGCTGCATTTGCTTCTCTACAGTAACGTCTGGATTTTCTGAGCCCCAAATCCGACAATTTTGCTTATTGCCGTAGCCACCGATGTGAAAATCAGAAAAGAAGAAGAAGACTCACCACTTTGGAGATAGGTTTTCAATATTTCCCAATTTTGTTCAAGCGTATAGCGTCCCATTTCGTAGATGTCAAACCTTTAAGTAAATTATGAACACATTTGACATGTCATTTGTGTTACCATTCTCAAAAAAATAGGTGGTTCAAAAAGCAAACGCTATATGGTCCACCCTATATTACTATTTTGCTGAAATTTTTCCAAATGATGCATAGAAACTATGAATAACTAAGTGTAAAATGTGAAAGTGAAACTTCGATATTCGCTGGCCAGCTTTTTTTTTATATAATGCAATTGATTGGGCGGCCGCCGTAGCCGAAAGGGTTGGTGCGTGACTACCATTCGGAATTCAGAGAGAACCTAGGTTCGAATCTCGGTGAAACACCAAAATGAAGAAAAAGTTGTTTCCAATAGCGGTCGCCCCTCGGCAGGCAATGGCAAGCATCCGAGTGTATTTCTACCATGAAAAAACTCCTCATAAAAATATCTGGCCTTCGGAGTCGGCTTGAAACTGTAGGTCCCTCCACCCAGAAAGGGTGTTTGCGCCAATTATGATATATATACATATATAAAGGTTGGCAAAAAAGTCTTGCGGTATTTCCGAAAGCTTGTCTTTGCAAGCGCGTAGTTCTAGTTGTATTCGTCGCATCGGTTCACGCTAGAGCTTTTTGGAAAGCTCTTTTCACGTGCTAACACGTGTTTGATTAATTGTTGTTTGCTTTTAGTCGTTCGTGAGTTATAGCGTCGCAAACATGGAGCAAAATAAAGAGAAAATACGGCATATTTTACAGTACTACTACGATAAAGGCAAAAATCCATCTCATGCTGCCAATAAAATTTGTGCAGTTTATGGACCCGATACAGTTTCCATTTCCACCGCACAACGATGGTTTCAACGTTTTCGTTCTGGTGCAGAGGTGATCGAAGATGCGCCACGGTCCGGAAGGCCTGTCGTCAAAAATTGCGATAAAATCGCTGAATTGATCGAAAGAGACCGGCATAATAGCAGCCGTAGCATCGGCCAAGAGCTGGGCATGAGTCATCAAACCGTTATAAACCATTTGAAGAAGCTTGGATTCAAAAAAAAGCTCGATGTATGGGTGCCACACGACTTGACGCAAAAAAACATTTTTGCCCGTATGGATGCATGCGAATCGCTTCTGAATCGCAAGAAAATCGACCCGTTTTTGAAGCGGATGGTGACTGGCGATGAAAAGTGGGTCACTTACGACAACGTGAAGCGCAAACGGTCGTGGTCGAAAAGCGGTGAAGCTGCCCAGACGGTGGCCAAGCCTGGATTGACGGCCAGGAAGGTTCTTCTGTGTGTTTGGTGGGATTGGCAGGGAATCATCCACTATGAGCTGCTCCCCTATGGCCAAACGCTCAATTCGAACCTGTACTGCCAACAACTGGACCGCTTGAATGCAGCACTCATGCAGAAGAGGCCATCTTTGATCAACAGAGGCCGAATTGTCTTCCATCAGGACAACGCCAGGCCACACACATCTTTGGTGACACGCCAGAAGCTCCGGGAGCTCGGATGGGAGGTTCTTTTGCATCCACCGTATAGTCCGGATCTCGCACCAAGTGATTACCACCTATTTCTGTCCATGGCGAACGAGCCTGGTAGTCGGAAGTTGTCCACAAGAGAGTCCTGTGAAAATTGGCTCTCCGAGTGTTTTGACAATAGGGAAGCGAGCTTCTATAAGAGGGGCAGTATGAAGTTGGCATCTCGTTGGGAACTCGTCATCAAACAAAACGGTGCATATTTGACTTAAATCGCATTATTATAACCAATTTTATGAACAATTGAAAATTCAATAAAAATACCGCAAGACTTTTTTGACAACCTATATATAATTGATTGGGTTAGTGACCGTAAACAATATCTAGGAGATGGATGCCACTTTCAATGCCACACTTTAGAATTTTTTTCTGCATTTTTCGCAACAGTTTGGAGCGGTTCTGTGGTATTGGCTTTCAAAGAGTCGAGTATTCGAAGTTTATAAGTGCACATCTTTCAAATTAAGTACCTAACAAGGAAGTCAGGCACGATCAAATCGGCAAAAGGAGAAGATTAGTCACACTTTGTGGGCTTGTGTTATTTAATGAATGCATGTTTGCACCCGTTCCTCAGGGTGTATTAATTCAATGTATGACTAGTTTTTTTGTAACTAGTACATTTGCTTATAACTAGTCCATTTACAACTGGTCTGTGTATAACTAGCCCATTTACAACTAGTTGGTTCATGACTAGTTCATTAACAGCCAGTTTTTTTAATACTATGTTATTTCCACCTAGTCGATTAACAACTAGTTTGTTTATGACTAGTCCATTTATAACTAGTTTGGTGATAACTAGCCCATTTACAACTAGTTTATATATAACTAGTTTAAATTTGTTCTTAAAATAAATTTTTAAATTATTTAAAAGTAAACTTGAAAAAAACGCGCGTACTTTCCTCCTTGTAATTATATTTGAATTTAAAAAACTAGTAAAACAGTGAGGGGTATATGATGTAAACATTTAAACATTCATAGATACTGATCTACAATTCGACATTGAATCTTGTATGTATATATATGTATATATATATATATATGCATGTGGCTATGTAAATATTGCTGAGCACTTAATTGAGAAATTCACATAAATCGCTTAGTTTTGCCAAATTTTACAAAATATCGTAAACATTTTTACTCAATTTCTTCTGTTTTTCGAATAGTATTTCGAAATATAATGCATACACGCTGAAAGCAAAATAAAATTGTTCATACACTTATTCATACATATACACATACATAAACAGATGCATGCAGGCTTATTATTTTCTTATTCCCATTCTATAAAGAGCGCAATTTTTCTCGTTATTTTATTTCGCAAATTTTGCCATTAAATCCATATTCACAGCTTTTATATATATTTTTCGCTTTTTGTAGACTTTTTCTACTCACATTTTGGTCAATTAAAGAATCATTCATGTTTTTTTTTCTACTTGTACATACTGCATTCCGTTGAAAAATTCGATGATCCTCTCTTTCATCTAATTTTAGCATTTGTCCAATTTTTAAAATTCCGTAGTATTTTCGTTTTCACGTCTCATTTATGATATTTGTTTGTTCAGTAAACGCGTAATTCAAGCAATAAATTGAAAATTTTGATGATTAATTTAATAAGTATGTTGAGGAGAAATTGTTATATCGTGAAAAGATATATATATTTCTTTAGACTTTTTGTTAAATGGCGCTATGACGGCTAAGTGGTTTTGGCGGTCGTTCAAAATTAGCGCTATTCGTTGTTCTGATGCTAGAAATATCTCCCTCCAATTCAATAGTAGATAACGCAACAGGGCAGAGCTTTCTAATGATTTCAGGGGAGGCCTTGATTCAGAATTCGATGAACTATGTCTTTATAAAGCCAATAAAGCTAAAAATACATATTATGCTCGGTACTCGATACTCATCGAATGCTCAGAATTTTTTTGTTTTTATCGTTCAAAGTTCGATTCACTCGATGTGTCGTCTATGCTCGAAGTAGTCAATGTGAAAGCAGCTTAACGGTAAAATAGGGCTCTCATAAGGAGAAGCTCATAGATTTTGATGTGGTTTGCTGAGTCGATAATGCAGCAATCTACAGATATATCATACATTTCAGCATACGATAGAAATTTTTATTTCTACGCCGAATATGAAATTTCGAAAATGGATAAGACACGTAAAAAGCAATTTTAAAGGGCCATTGAGATCTCATGCGCTAACTATAAGTGATGGAAGGCTCGTGCAAGCAATAACTTTGATAGCCACTTTGAGCGGGTTTGATGTTTAAGTCTTTGAAAATGACTTTTAGTCGTTTAAGGTTGTTGCGAGGTGAATAAAAATAAATGAACATGCAATGACAGCTAAACGAGTAAATTAGTAAGAAAATATGCAAACTGCAGCACCTAGAAGAGCAAAGAGTGCAAATGCACCGTAGCGGAAATTTTTTCGAATGCATTTCAATTGCGCTGAGCGCACAACGGATTGAACTTTAAGATGAGCAATAAAATAAAAATACGGAGAAATTTTAATATACCAATAAACATACATTATTTGCAGTTAGTTAATGAATAATATTTTAAATGCATATGTATGTATGTGTACAATGAGGCCCGATGCTCCGGTGGGCGAAACAGGAACCGATGATGGTGATGTGTACAATAATAATATGGGTGAGAATTGTCTAATGCATCATCTATTAGATTTTTGGCTGGACTTATCGACTTCACGTTGAACATCTTGGCGGTGTAAGAAACGTAAGGCCATGTGTCTAACCTAAACCTAACCTAACCTAAGGCTACATGTCACGCCTTGGGTAACGGCAAAACGTGCGGTAATATATTTTCTACCAGAGGCTCAGTTGCGGGAAGACTCAGAAAATGAGCCCGGCAAACACTGTTTTCGCATTTTTACGGATGGCTCCAGAACCGAGCATGGCTCCGGCTCTGGGGTCTACGTGGAATCCAGCGGGACAAAACTGCACTTTGCTCTTGGAATGCATGCATCTGTGTTTCAAACGGAGGTGTATGCGGTTCAAGAAGCGATGAACTTTGTTGTGGAAAAACGATGGAGAGGCAGATCTATATGTGTCTGCAGTGACAGCCATGCTGCGCTTATGGCCTTAGACAGCCCTCCAACCACATCATGGGTAGTCAAGTCCTGTAAATCCAGGCTGAACTATGTCGGTAGACATAATAGCCTGATGCTAACATGGGTCCCGGGACACGTGGGTATCGCGGGTAACGAGACCTCTGACTCCTTAGCTAAGATGCCAAAGAAGTTGGCCTCAGAGCCCGTTTTGCCACTCCCTTCTGCGGCCATCACAGCCACGGTTAGCAAATGGGTAACTACCACCCACAAGCGAGCTTGGCAGGCTGAGAGAGGCTGCAGAAAGACTAAACTGATGTTACCTGTCATGTCCGATCGACTGTCGCAAACCCTTCTGTCATTAAGCAGAGGGAAGTGCAGACGGCTGGTTGGACTGATGACGGGCCACTTTCTGTGGGCGAAGCACATGGAAAGGTTGGGCATCTCAGACAGTGTACTCTGCCCAGCTTGTGAAGAGGAGGATGAGACGGCGTGTGTCTGTGTGTCTGCCTCGCCTTCGCTCGAATCAGGTTTGAGGTCTTTGGCACTGATGTGTTAAGAAGCGACCATCTTGGCTCCTTGGCACCACAAGATCTACTCAGATTTCTTCGGAGATCGGGTAGATTTAAAGAAAATTAAAAGGGAATCCAAGTGTAGTACAATGGACTTAATTAATGTCTGAGTGCTTCACTTGCTAGTTGTCCCGACAAAAAAATATATATATATATTTTCTTCTGTGTCCTGAAGTTATTCCGAAAAAAATTCAATGTTTAATTTTTTTTAATAAAATTTTTTTTTCATAAATTAAAGACTGTTAACAAATAAATTTTAACACTGCCATAAAAATGCGAAAAAAAATAAGAAAAAAATGTTGTAAGAATACAGTTTACGAGTGTTTTCGAAAATTCGATCGAATGAAACAGAAAGCGGCTAGATGAATGAAATCGGAACTTGGTAGAGCTTTTTTTACATCAATTGAGCTATAAAACGCATACGTATACTCGTCTGAAATGAGGATACTCGACATTAAGAGAAAGAAATTCGTATTTGTTATTTATTTTAATAAATATGTAAAAAAACCATATTTTTATAATTAAGACACATTTTGCAATGCATTATTCAATCATTGAATTAAATTTTTTATAAATTGGAATAGGCATTTTAAGCAATTTAAAGCACCCTCAACCGAAGCACCCCAACAGACACATCACCAACAGACCCATCACCAAGCGCATCTTCAATTGATGCATCTTCAACCGAGACATCCTAATACCATGGAAAACTTGCAAGAGCCGCTGCAACCCACATCGCCGCAAGCCCACCGGCATGTTGAGGTCATGACACATGTACCTGATTAATGCACTTTGTTTAATGAACTTGATCAGCGTACTTGGCTTAATGCTGGGTACTCACCACCCTACTCACCAGTCATCTCAGCGAGGCTTGTAATTGGCAGCCAAAAGGGCTACGGAACACTCTCACTCTTACGTGCTGCTGATGATGGTCAGAGTTTAGCTGTTGTGCAGTTCACATAGTTAAGCAGACATAAAAACATCAGCATTAAATTAAAATGAATAATTATTAATTATAACTATAAAATATATTTAAATAAAGTCAATATTTCAGCTTCATATTGGAGTGGTAAGATTTGTTAGCAGCTGAGACTTTTGTTACCCAGCTGCTAGAATTGAACGAATCCAGAAAGTTTTCTTACATTTCGCGTTGCACAATTTACGCTTTCCGGATCTTATTCCTACCTATGAAGTGCGATGTTTATTGATTAACTTAAAACTATTTTATTTTTGATTTGCTCTGTGGTGCTGTTGATAGTCCGGTGCTTCTTGAGAGGATTTTCTTTAAGATTCCGGTCAGAACTCTTCGTAGTTCAGAGTTCTTTTATGTTGGTCTCTCAAAATCTCTTTATGTTTGAAATGCTCCTATCACTAGAGCCCTAATTGAGTTTAATAAAATCTCTAAATTTGTTGAGATAGATTTTTCATTTTCCAAAGATCGCCTTTTGAAATTTTTGAATATTTATTATAAACAGTTTAATTGTACTTTCTTTTTTTAGCGCCTATTAAACGGCCGCCATAGCCGAATGAGTTGGTCCGTGACTACCATTCGCAATTCACAGAGAGAACGTTGGTTCGAATCTCGGTGAAACACCAAAATTAAGAAAAACATTTTTCTAATAGCGGTCGCTCCTCGGCAGGCAATGGCAAACCTCCGAGTATATTTCTGCCATGAAAAAGCTCCTCATAAAAAATATTTGCCGTTCGGAGTTGGCTTGAAACTGTAGGTCCCTCCATTTGTGGAACAACATCAAGACGCACGCCACAAATAGGAGAAGGAGCTCGGGCAAACACCCAAAAAGGGTGTACGCGCCAATTATATATATATATATTAAACTTAAAATAAGCACTTTTATGTTCATTGGCTTAATAAATAAATAAAAAATAAATAAAAGTTCTTGTATAAGTCCAAAAATGTATTATCCGATAAGAAGCTTAGCTTTATGCATAGAACCGAAGCTAAATCGAACCATCTACTTCGTTTTCTCCATGCTAATTCTTAGCGCAGTTTTTCAAATATATGTATACTACTAGCTTTAACCCGCGGCCCCGCTCGCGTAGGAGTAGTTTTGAGGGATTTAGGATATGTATATAAAATAATTACAAACAATAATTTCATAGAAAATAATTTTTTATTAATAAGCATAATATTACAATACCCGGCATCCGTTGCTATGCCTCGTTGAATAAAATCAAAACAACCAATTAGAAAAATATCAAGAAAAATTATTTTTATTAATTTTCTATCTCAGACCGTTTTTGATCTTTGCATTTGGGTCATAGTTGAACAGCTTATGCGGATTATGAAGTCTACAGTGTGGTGAAAATATGAATGTATAAAAATGTTTACGTCATTTGGTGTTGTCGTTTTGTAGTGATGCGCGGACAACGTACAGACATTCACCTTTATAGTATAGATTAAAATTAATTAATTATTTACTATTTAAATTAAATAAAAATCTGATTAGTTAAAAACAAAAAACAACGTATATTTGTAAGAAAAATTATATTAAAAATTTTCGAATTGATTCAACAACACATCATTTATACCCCCAGGCATCCTAAGTTGACTAAAAGGATGAGTCAGATGTTGTATTGAGAAACTGTCGGTGTAATAACAATTTTACAACACACAGGCACGTTGACAAATGACAGACAGCTCACACATCTGGCTGCCGTGTAAACATTAGTATGTATGTTTATGTGTACAAATATATTTTTGGCTGTAAGCGCTTTGTACTTGAATTTTATTTTATAAAATATTTCTCTTACACAGTCATAAATTTATTTCGACTTCAGCTTCTCTGACAAATTTTGAATCTACTGAGTATACACACATTCACACACATATTATACAGTATATTTAATGTACCACAAAACTATGTAACGCTGAATTGGTATTTAAGTGGCAATGAAAACTGATAGCCATGAAATGTTCTATAAATTACACTGTGAAAATTATTAGAGACTTTAGCTGGCATTAAAAGTTTAGCATTGAAAATTTTTAACAGACCATGAAATAGTATTTGTGTTCATTTGTGAAATTTGAAAATTAGTGTTTTTCATAGAAATATTGTTAATTACTTTAAAACGAAATGAATGTAATTTAGCATGCATGAGGAAAGCAATTTAAAAATTCACAATACATATGTACGTACAAGATGGCGCAAAATGAATCACCCTATCGGAAGATGTATGGTTTTGCAAATTACATGTATGGTTCCGCAATTATCAGCTAGGTTTTATTGCCCATAACTCGACGTAGAATTCAACAAATTCCTAAGTTCCGCCAGCTGATTTTAAATATTTTTAGGGCTGATACCAGTTTATTTAAACACCCTATCGCAGCAACCAAAATTCAACCTCCGCTTCTCTATATCCGCTGAGAAATCTCCATTTCCTTAACTTACACTTACGTCACCGGCTTTGCGTTGAAAACCCTTTCAAGCCGAGCAGTGGCTCGGCCCTGTACCACCTGAAGACGCTCATCAGAAGCTGAAATGAACTCTCTTGGTCTTACTGCGATGCATAGCTCAAAGCCGTGTCCGTTAGCGAGGAGGCATAGTTGAGAAGTTAAAAGGAAAATACAAATGATAATATAAATAACTTACGTACAAACACGCATCAAGCAGATCATCAAAAACTTCTGAACTAAAGTATTTCCATCTATTCCACCAGAGAGCGAGGAATGTGCAGGGTAAAAAGCTTTCGAAGGTGAGCTCTTTAACAGACCGTTATTTAGGTCTGAAAGATGGCGCTACTGACCCCAATCGAGATTATGTTTATTTAGTACCATCCCTTGGAAGAACACACATCTAATTTCAGCCTGATCAGCCTATTTCTTTGTGTTTGGCATTCGTTTGAATCGAGGAAGTCGAATGATTTTCCTTTTGAATCAGTTATGGACGTAAAATTTTAGGAAATAGGGTGCCAACTCGTTTCATATCCCCCTTATTCTTCAGACTTGGTTGCCTCGAATCAATCGGACTGCTATTTGTTCCCCAATTTGAAGAAATGGCTGGCGGAGAAAAGATTTTATTCAAACGAGAAGGTGATTGCAGAAACTAATGGTTATTTTTCAAGCTTGGACAAATCCTATTATTCGGAAGTGACTAACAAACTAGAACAGCCACCCTCGTATAAGCTATAATATATTATATGTATTGTTTATATGTAGGAAGCGTAAAATTAAAGCAAATACAGGAAATTACATTGCCAACGTTAAGTTGTCGAAGGCGAGACAATAAACATTTCGCCCACAACAATGCCAAAAATGCGAGAAATGCCGCGTTTTGCAATACATCAGCAACACTTTGGGCCAACACTACACTTATACAGTATAAATATTATTAATGTATTAGTTGTGCTGATTTGCCGTGTCAAAACAAACACTCACCCACCCCAACTATCCAGCAGTTCGGCACTACCAAACACTCGTGCACTTCCTAAACACGAGCATGTATGTGTGTATGTATATAATCTATTTATTTATAAAACAATGCTGCCAATTATTTAGTGCAATTCTTATTTAGATTTTCCTCAATGCATTTAGTGCATTCCACGCGTTTAATTTGCGATGTTGCATGCCCCAAGGCGTGAGCTAATTGTGCCAAATTGTTGTCGGCACTTGAGCAGGCGCGGGATGGAGATACGCAGCTTCCCTGCAGATTTGCATAGCCATGCGCCATTCTGCCATGCACGAGTATATCCGTTACTCTCGGTCTAGTGGAGGAAACTCCATTAGTCCCTCTAGCCGCCTTGGTTCATCTTACCTCCCGTACGATTTATTTCTCGTTTTCTTTCAATTATTATTAGCGCACTCAAGTCAACGAAAATATTTCGCAATGTAATTGTATTTAAAATTTCAACGTCAGTGTGTGGTATTTAGAACAGGTGGTACTAAAATAAATACACTTTGTCTCAATGCGGCGGCGCTCGTTAGGCGAAGAGACAGCGCGAGGGGAAGGAGAGTTTTGTAAGAAATGCAAAAATTTAATTCTACTCAATATGAATGCTACCTGGCGCGCGACTTCTCGCTTAACGGTCAGTTGTTTACACTATTTACTGTTGCACTGGGAATACAGCAACTGCAAAATTTAAGTTTGTTTATTAGCTGCATGATTTCCGCATTCTGAGTGGCAGAAGTCGTTACAAATATTGATTTTTCATTTTATTGAGCGTCAATAAACAAAATTAAAAATATTTGGAATTCTAACGAATCGGTTATTCCATTCCAAGTTCTCGAAGAAGTGGCGCTCCAAAAAATGTTAAACGCATTCTTTGATTGGTAAAGGATGCGCTGAATTGATGATAAGTATCATTCTTTGATTCCTACTGTTGCTACAGAAAATGTTATGTTTAGCTCCGAACTTCTTAGTGATAAAATTTTCGATAGAAACCTTTAGTTCGTATTTGAGCGCCTCATGTGTTAGTAAACGGGGATCAGAGTGGAGATATTTTTTCATGTGGCTTTTTTTTTGACAGATCACGCATTAACAACTGTCAAACAAAATAAATGTTTCCCTTTCAATATTCATTGACATTTCATCATGCCTCAACAACGATTACAAATCGTACAATTTTATTACGAAAATCGACGCTCTGTGAAAAGTGTTCATTGTGCGCTCAGGCCAACTTATGGCCATCAGCGATGAAGCTCATTTTTGGTTTAATAGCTACGTCATTAGCAAAATTCCCATATTTGAGCTTTAGAGCAACCCGAAGCCATTCAAGAGCAGTCATTATATCCATTTGAAACAACTGTTTAGTGTGGTCTAGAGTAGACACAGAGGTACATTTATGCTGCTACTGGAACCTCCAGATAATAAATAAACAATTCACGCGTACACATCTGTTAGGTGTTCGTCCGAGTTATCCTTCTATTTGTGGTGTGCGTCTCAATGTTGTTCCAAATCCTGTCTTTTATTTTCCAGACCTCCGCTATGTACAGAAACCCAATACAGATTAAATCTGTGCTGCGGAAAAGATTTTAGGCGTCTTCGATATTCTTGAACACCTTTTTAGTTAATCATGACGAACTCCAAAGGACGTAATTTACTGGACGCCATAAAAAGGAACAACAGCAAGTTCATAAGTAGTGGCGACCCAACATACTGGCCAACTGTTCCAAAAAAAGTCCAGATCTGATCGACTTTTTTATAACCAAAAACGTTAACCACCAAGATATGTCAATTAAATCGTTAATTGAATTGTCGTCTGACCATTCCGCAATAATAATAATATATCAAAGCTCATATACGAAGGAATTCTCGAATAGAAACATATATAACAAAAAAACCTGCTGGGATACATTAAGAGATATAGTCATCCGTAATCTTAACAATAAAATAAGCTTAATCTTAACAATAAAATAAGCTTGGACCCGGTATAACGACAAACTATTCACTATGGAAAGCTACAAACAAAATCGAAAATAAAATTTTATACAAACCACCTGTTAGAAAATTTGATGGCAGCTGGACTAGAACAAATCTTGACAAGGCTGAAGTTCTCGCAAAACACTTCACGACCCACGCAAAAAAAGATCTATGCAAACCAAAAAATGTTACATTAGAAGAAATAAAACAATGCATATGTAAGAGAACTGATCCTAAGAAGTCGCCAGGATATGATCTAATAACTGGAAAAATTTTAAGAGAACTCCCAGAGAAGGGGATTATATAAGGAACTTGTTCAATCAAATCTTGAACTTGAAATATTTCCCAAAAGTATGGAAAATTGCTCAAATTATCGCAATACCAAAACCATGCAAAGATCCTACGCAAGTAGCTTCGTACAGACCTATAAGTCTACTACCAGTATTATCAAACATTTTTGAAAAGTTACTTTTTGACAGAATCGATCCCATTATACAAAAGGACAAAATAATATCATGCCACCAATTCGGATTCAGGCAAAAACATTCCACCATCCAACAAGTTCACAGAGTTACAAACAAAATTTTTGAAGACATCGATAAAAAACGAACGAGTGAAGCAGTATATCTCGACGTAGCCAAAGCTTTTGACACAGTAGCCAAAAACTCTTGATTTATTTACCAACAGACCACTACGAATTAATGAAAAGTTATATAACTGGAAAACAATTTTATGTAAAATTCGAAGATAAGTATTCTGATATACTAACAATGGAAGCAGGTGTACCGCAAGGTATTGTCCTTGGGCCGCTTCTTTACCTTCTTTACACAGCTGATATCCCTACACCGGCAACTAGGAATTCTCTAATAGCAACATTTGCAGACGACACTGTCTTGCTAGCATCAGACAAATATCCAAGAACGGCTGCTTATAAACTTTAGGAATTACTTGACAACACCACTCAATGGTTCGAGAAATGGGGAATCAAAATAAACGAAGATAAAACCGCCCACATCACATACACTAACAAGAGAAAAAAAAATACCAGTCTAACGGTTAGACTTGATAGAAGTGAAACCTTCCGTAAAACAAACTGAGAGAGAATAAGACGAAAGCAGCATTAGGAGCGGGATAATTATAGGTTCATTATAATATTGCTATAAAGTTCATATTTTATTTTCTTCATTTTATCATTATTCATCCTCAATGTTTTCAATTTCAACAAATGATACGAGTGGCTTATGATAGATAAAATATGATACAAATGCTTTGGTTTCGATGTTGTCAAAAACAATACCCAAACGGACCGAAGAAACAGACTTACAAATTTCTTCCATTTTCGTCTACTTGTATTCATATAAAAATTTATGTCTCTTCCCACCAAAGCTAAATGTATTAGTATATTTTTTCTTGTATTTATTCAAAGCTGAAATCCCGCCGGTACTGCAATACCGGGTCAACCCGTGGCAGAGGCGGAGCAAGCCCATAAAACACTCCGCGCATTTCCAAAAATTAGTTTAACATTTGTTGTCCTCCGATGGAGGATCTATCAGATGTTAAGCTGATAGAAACAGATACCACACTACCTACTTCAATAGATTTTCTAATAAACCTTTTGAGAATTTACACGCTCACAAAAATTAATGTACGAAATATTTATACCGATTCACTTAAACTGACTTTCAGTATCTAAACCAAAAAACTGTTCAATAAATAATCAGAAATGTCCTACAATGCAAATTTCAAAAAAAAATTCCATTTTCGTCTACATGTATTCATATAAAAATTTATGGCTCTTCCCACCAAAGCTAAATGTATTAGTATATTTTTTCTTGTATTTATTCAAAGCTGAAATCCCGGCGGTACTGCAATACCGGGTCAACCCGTGGCAGAGAAGGAGCAAGCCCCTAAAACACTCCGCCCATTTCCAAAAATTAGTTTAACATTTGTTGTCCTCCGATGGAGGATCTATCAGATGTTAAGCTGATAACCACACTACCTAGTCAATACATTTTAAATAATAAACCTAATAAAACTTTTGAGAATTACACGCTCACAAAAATTATTTATATCAACATATAATATAACGCTTCGTAACTAAATAACTTTTAGGCCAGCGACGACAGCATGGCGCGGTAGCCGAGCGACTAGCAATGTGAGCTTCCGATCCAAAATCCTTGGTTCAAATCACAAGAAAAAATAAAAGTTATTTTTATTTATTTCGTCGCTACTTTTATATCAACATATAATATAACGCTTCGTAGCCAAGTTGGTCGCTTTTTTCGTTTCCCTTTTCCTCAAATCACTCCCAACGATTCTAAAGAAGTTTTCACTTCAAAAACAATACAATCCAATATTCATAAAGAATAAACAAATACACCACGACACAAGGGCAAAATACTTGGGTATGATTATAGACAATAAACTTAACTGGAAGTTACACATTGGACAAAAACGACACGAAATCAAAACTAGGTTTAAACAAATTCATTGGCTTTTGGAAAAAAATTCAACGCTCTCACTAGAAAATAAGATATACTAATATACAAAGTAATTATAACACCAATATGGAAATATGGCTCAGAGCTTTGGGGAACTGTGAGCAGTACAAATATAGGGTTTTTCAGTAAGAGCGCTTCAACTTTTGAACTTTTTTGAATAAAACACAAACGGTTTGACTTTTTTAACTAATTTTTTTTTTATTATCGAGTTTGGACATATACATTTAAGTATGAAGTTCGATTTCTTTTGCATGACCATCGCGTGCACGTTTTACGAAGTCCAATCGTTGAACCCAATTTTCGACCACTCTTTTGCATAAATCGGCCGAAATTCCAGCAATTTCGCGTTGAATATTGGCTCTGAGCTCACAAATCGTCGCCGGCTTGTTACTATAGACCAATGACTTCACATAACCCCAAAACGGGACGGCTTGTTAAATGGACCGTAAAATGGCCGTAATGCTCTTAAAGTAGCAGCAACAGAACGATTATTTTCATAAAAAATTTGCACGATTTGCAATCGTTGCTCAAGTGTGTAGCGTTCCATGATGAAATGTATACTAATGAAGTTTACAAATGACAAGTGAAAAATAAAAAATATTGCGTCGTTCGTCCTCCCTATCGGAAAAAAGTTGAAGCGCACCTATTGAATAACCCTATATAAAAATTATACAACAAACGCAAAATAAGATACTCCGTATAATATCAAAAGCAGAGTGGTATATACTAAATGATATTATCCATCGAGAACTTAAAGTAAAAACAGTCCATGAAGAAATGCGGAACAACAGCTTAAGACACACAAACCGACTACTAGAACATTCTAACAGGGAAATTCGGCAACTTCCATTAAAAGAGGAAACCGAGACGAGGGGGCTTAGCGCAAACGACCAACTGACCTGCAGATGTAAATGGTGTCACAATTTTATGAATAAATATATAATTAAATAACGAGTTAATTTTTTTTAAATAAATGTATATAGTGGTATTGGCTTCTAAATACTGTTGAAACCCAAAAAGAAAGAAAAATTGTAAATATTTTAAGTTGAAATAGAAACAATAATAAAGGGTTAAAAAAAAAGTTAATCATCACCGATCTGAGCCTTGATCGGACACGGGCTCGAAATTTCAATAAACTCTGTTTTTATTAAAAAAAAATAAATAAATAAATAATTGGCGCGTACACTTCTGTTAGGTGTTTGGCCGAGCTCCTCCTCCTATTTGTGGTGTGCGTCTTGATGTTGTTGCACAAATGGAGGGACCTACAGTTTCAAGCCGACTCCGAACGGCAGATATTTTTATGAGGAACTTTTTCATGGCAGAAATACACTCGGAGGTTTGCCATTGCCTGCTGAGGGGCGACCGCTATTAGAAAAATGTTTTTATTAATTTTTCTTTCACCGAGATTCGAACCAACGACCTCGCATTCGGCTACGGCGGCCGTTGTTTTTAGGTGAAGCAAAAAACGCTAAAACGTTCTTTCGCTGTATTTCGTCCACGAAATTAGCATAGTTACCTATATAAATATAAATATGTAAATGGAGTCAAACAGTTTCCTGACTAATCTTCAGTTCCTGTGCAATGGAATAATTACTCAAATGTTGGTTGAACTCGACGATTTCCATGATTTTCTTTCGAGACTTTCGGCGATAGTCCTAAACGAATGGATTTTTTGAAATCACTGTTCGTTATTGCATTCGTTACTGCATTGGATCCATAAATAGCATAAATTTGTTTGGCCGCCTAATCCGATGTTTCACCTTAATCGTCACCTTACTGATGAATGTATCGAATTTTCCCTTTTTTACGTAAACTATCGAATACTGCAACACACGAATGGTCGCCTGATCAAATACAAAACATGCAAAGAACTTTTTTTTGAAGAAACATTTAGAATTTTTTACTTTACCTAAACTTCCGAGTGTATTTCTGTTCGGAGTCGGCTTGAAAAATGTAGGTCCCTCCATTTGTGGAACAATATCAAAGGCACACACCACAAATAGGAGGAGAAGTTCAGCCAAACACCTAACAGAAATGTACGCCAATTATTTATTTTTTTTAATCCAAGCGCAAAAGAAATTCTACTTCAGTCAGCCCTGAGCAAAAGGCAGCCCTTAAAACAATAGATAAACTCGATTAATCCAGGTAGGCCGGAAAACGTAAAATTTATATAAAATAAAACTCAAGTAACTGCGAGTAAATCTTTAAAATCTCCCCATAACGAATTCATAATTACATAAAATTTGTGGAAAGGGAAGTGAATTCCCCAAAGCGGATGTGTGTAGGCATTTTTTGTTGGTTTAATTGCCATTGCAACGCCTGCAAATCCTTTAATCACACCTTTAGCCGATCATAATCCTGTGTCCGTGCGGCAGCACTTGACATTCATTTTTTCAATTTTAGACTTTCGATTCGCTTTACTTACACAAACTGCTTGAGCGTAATTTCTGTAAATCGGAAAATAAAAATACATATGCATATACATATGTATGTATGTATGTATGTGTAGTGGTGCGAGAGGAAGAGTAGAGAGACGTTATCGGCCAGCAACAGCTGTCAGGTAGAAAAAAAAACGACGATTCAAATCTGGTGCGTAGCAGGTTTGCCTGATTCAGTTGGTGGCATCATTTATGAATACCGCATCGCAACTGTACCGCGAGGCAACTGTACCGATGCAACTTGTTGGAATCCTGGCAGCACACACACAATCACATGAAAGCAAATTTTTTTGTATGCGTCAACAAGGACCAGCAACTGGTGGGTGCTGTTTGGCATGGATGAATGACACCACGTGGCGTATATACATTTGGAGTGTGGCGCATTTTAAGTCTCAAACAATGGCCTCATGTTTGTTGTTTCTGTTCAATGTAAAATATTATATTTGTGTACACTTTCTGTGTGGCCGTTATAGTGAACAACTCTATTAAAAATTTGAAGTTAGAGTAGGAGTAAAGCAAGGAAATATAATAAATAATTAAATATAGGTACAATAAAAAATCATTGCTCTTTGTGTGTGCTTGACTTTTATGAACGGTAAAATACTTGTAGTTGCAGATTTTTCGCCCTTTTGTTTGATGCGAAACAGTAGGCCTCGAGCCGTTATTGTTTACACTTTTGCCAATCACTGTATTGACAAGAATACCGTTATTTTGAGAGAACACTATGCGAGTCCTTTACTTGTACAACTCAATCTTGTTAAGGAGCTCGCAATATTTTGAAAAATAATTAATTATCAGAAATTGACCACCGGCAGTGACGAAGTGTAAAAGTAAATAAAATAAGGACCACCTTGGCAAAAATAAAACTTGTGGAAATTAGTTAGATGCAGTTTCTAAGAAACGAAATTTCTTAGTCTGTACCATAAATGAAATATAGAAATTGATTTAGTAGAAATAGAAGACGAAAAAACGGGATTGCAAATGAAATTATATATTTGAATTACTGTAAATCTGTAAAAATGTGCTTAGTTCTGCCATAAGTTAGTTCTGTTAGAAGTTAAGTTCGTTATAGGTATGAAATTATAATACTTTTTTAATGAAGTTAGTTTTATTCTATCATGTAAATATTAAAAAAAAATTAAAATTTTCATTCGAAATGGTCACCATTTGTTTCTGCACAAGCCTTCAAGCGATTAAGCCATTCAGCTATTGCAGCAGGCACGGTTTCCATGAATATTGTTTGAGACTCTCCGAATTTCTGTGAGGTCTTCGACAGGCCAAGTTCTCCAATCCTGACCACAAACTGTAGTCCAATGGATTCAGATGTTGACTTCCAGTCGGCCAATCCTCTGCGGCTATGAACCCAGGAATATATTAATATTTTTTTAGTCACTGCTGGGTGGTGTTTGTCTTATGGGCTAGAGCGGAATCTTGCTGGAAGATCCAACGCTCGCTATTGAAGAGAGTACTGCTCAACTGCTTCACCACGCCTTCTAAGACATCCTCCTGGTACACTTTTGCCCCGGTCTTAACCTTTTTTTCGCAGAAATTTAAAGATGTAACGACTTTGCAAGACACTCCCCACCAAACCATTGCGCAGACTGAATGGTGGCCACGCTGAATCCTTGGAACAACATTTTTTGCGTCTTTAGAAGTTTAGCATATATTTTGTCGTTTTGCTTATTAAAAACTTCTTCAACAGTGAAAATTTTCTCATCTGTGAAAAGAATATTTCCATGGCCGTTGGCCGTGTGCCAACGAAGAAGCTGCTTATATCTGTCGAGTCTAATTTTCTTCAAGCGCGTTGTCTAAAGATAACCAGTTGAGCGGGAGATCATCTCTACTTAGTCTGAACATGGATCTGGTCGGCACATTCATTTCCCTGGACATGATTTTCTGCGATTTCTTTCTCGAATGGCTTTTATGTCTGTACTGGTTCGAACCACGCAAGGACGGCCACTTCTTTTTCTGTCTGTCAATTCCGACGTTTGGGAAAAACTAGTTTTGATTTGAAAATGCTCTCATGCAACTACAACTGTAATAAATTTCAAAATTGGTCGAGAGTTCAGTACATCATTTTTCTTGCCGCCTTTGAAAATTGGAGTTATAAATTCTGAAAGGCGACAGTAATTTGTACAAAATCTAAGTTAATGGGTCTATCAGAGATTAACAGTTCTTAAACAAAGTAACGAATAGCCCATCTACACTCGTTTGTGAAGTGAGTTTCAAATACTCCCAACCGTCAGCAGTAAGAAACAAAGACATAAAAGAGATGCCCGAATCCACTTCAACATTGAGCTCATCGTTAGCATTAGAACCCATGAAACGTAAACCGTTTTTCTTTCTACTTTTCAAAAACCTTCCGATAAGGTTCTCGATTCTTGTTTCAATAATTGTTATAATCCATGTTTTCTTTCAATACTCGGTTTGAATGCAACTTCAATAGTTCGTATACCCTGATCTTGAATACTTATCAAATATACAGAACTTCCTCCAAAACATGAATATTCGGCTTCGGAACGAATTTTACTATTATAGTTGATCAGATTTTACATACATATAGCCTTTAGACACAAAGTTCATCAGGTCGAAGAAACATTCTCAATCATAACTAAGGCAGCGAATACCATTTCGTTCGTCTACCTTTCTAAGAAGGTAGACAGCGTTAAAGCCGCCTCAGTGAATGCCCGCTTAATTTGTTCTTACTTTCCCATACACATTTTTCGCTAAGCGGATATAAAAGCTGCGAGTCGAAATCGCCTATTATACAGAGCGTGCCTTCTAGTGCTTAGTATCATGGCATTTATAAAATTTGGTGGCAATGCGCAGATGCTGGGCTATTTGCATTTTATTTTTCTATGACAGCGACTTTTCCTAGATAAATGTTTGTATGTACATATGTAGGTACATAGGTGCCATACGTCAAATGTTCTTTTCCAGTGGAAGATGCGTGAAGATCTATGGAAGTGCATCAGACAGAATATCATAATATTTATAGAGATATAGTAGCATTTTTGTTTACAGTTTTTCGTACCTATTTTGACAAAATAATTACAGTGGCAACAAAATGCCATTAAGCGTGGCGACAAAGTAGTTACGACACGCTGGCAGATAATGCCAAAATGTGTGCACTTATCTACCTATAAATAGTTATTCTTCTTAAACAGTCAGACATAATAAAGGGTCTTTCAAAAGACGCGTCTAATTAATGTTTTAAAATAAAACTTGTAAAAATGTATATTCTTTCAGATTTCACTATTTTAACAAACTCTCACTAACTCTTAACAATTATATGCGAAAAATTACATAATTTATTTGTCCACCCTGAGAGCGTCTATAGGTAAAATCCGCCAAATAGTCGAGTCATGGGTGCCTAATTGTTGAGAACGTCGAAAATGTAGATGCTGAAGATTGTTCCGCAACACTTTGTGCTGCAGCACCAATATTCTCGACAGTACGTCCAGTCCTTTATCTATCTTTGACAGAACCAATTTCTTGAAACTTTTTCAACAACCTTTGAACTGTAGACTCTTTCAGACGATTCCTTCCCCCAATTTCATGAATTTTGCGATAAATGGTTGTACAATCGACTTCCATGTTGGTCCAACGGTAGCATGAAAATGAAATTGTTTTAATTTTTCGCGGGCGGAGTTAGTGCCCACTTACACATGGAAAGATTTGAAAGGGAAACATTTTGTTCATGGGAGAAGGACGGACGGGGAAAAGAGAAGAGACTTTCTCTCCCCTCCTGGCGACACGCTTTGTGCTTCTTATTCGTATTGTTAAACTAAAAGTTGGCTGCAAAAAAATGTTTAACAGTTACTTTATTCGCTTTCTTCTTTTTTGGGATAAAGTTCTGAGTTCTATGTTGCTTTTCAATCAAATGGAAGAAATCAACGATGGTGAACATCAGAACGCTACATGGGAATGCAGGATGATTTTTGCTTATGGTACATGTTTCTGTTGAATTCAATTTTTTTTGTTTTTTTTTTTTGTATTTCTAGATACTCAAGTTAAGTAGTTATATAGTATATGAAGTATTTTGAATTTAATTTTTTTTTATTCAAGTATAAAAATGTATAATATATGTAATAAAAAAATATATATAATATTACTTAACATCCAGGTTGCCCTCTTCATTGCAATATTTAACAAACTGTAGAGGAGCATTCTCCGCTTTACATTTTCATGGATTGTTGAATGTATCCGAACCAGAAAATGCAAAAGAAGTAAAAGTCAAAAGCAACGAATGTTGCCGACAACTATTTTGCCCGTGTGACCGCAAAAGAAACATCAGAAACATCAATTAGAATTAGAATATACACAGAAAATAAATTTAAACAAATAAAAAATAAATATAAAAAAATTGCAAACTGAAAAAAAAAATTAAGTAAAAACAAAAATTAAAAAAAAAAAGAATTAAATTATAAATAATAAATAAAAGAAAATTTATTATTGAACAAATTTCACTTGATTCCAGCATTTTGCGAAGTGTTCAACACCACGAATATGAGAATAATAAAGTCGGACAGCGCATTGAATATCGTGTTGGAAAGTGGATACTAAACAACCGTCCAACTCATTGTGCAACGTATGCTCCACATAAAGACCGACCATTTCCATAATAAATTTCAATAATTTTAACGCGTTGTGCTATCGTGTAAAATCTGTTCACTTGACAAAAGTCACAGATGACATAAAAAAGCTCCCATCTAGGATTATTCATTACTAACATTTCGGCGTCACTTTTGAAAGACCCTTTATAAAAGTATGCAGGTATGCTTATCAATGAACCGAAATATAGTAGCTGGAATTAACGTCAAGGTCAACCAGTAGCGTTAACAGCCATGTGGCAAAATTTAACTAGGTACAAGTAGGTGTATGGGAAGATCGGATCACTATTTTGAACCGTTTTTAAACTGAAACTGATACATTTACATGCATACTCGCACACAAGTCTCATGCTAAATAAACATGTATTTGTATTCATCTTTTGTATTCAGCTGTCAACACATGTCATCGCTCTTGAGTGTATACGTATACATATACATACATACATATGTAAATATAATACAAATTAGAATAACCTCCGGTTAAAGTCGTAGATCTCCGTAAATTTTTATCTAATTTTCCTGAAATTTAGAATCCATATTGAGAAAATATACACCTTAAAAATATATAAAAAACAAAAAAAATATTTTTTTTGAGAATAAATCAATTATATTTATCTAGAGTTCCCCTAGATGAAATGTCCCTAGCTAAACTTCTACAGTTAAACTCGCAGATTGCCGTAAGTTTATCTCTGATTTTCCTAAAACTTAGACACAACAGTCAAGAAAGTTTTTTAATGTCAAAAACAAAAAAATATGTATATTATTGAAAATAAATCAATCACACTTGTTTGGGTACTTAACTATAACTTGATAAACTGAGGACGTTCCGAAATTCTATAAACTCGGAAATTTTGCTTAAGGAGACATATAGCCATATTTTCCCTGATTTTCATTAAAATTTTTAAAATGAAGAAGTCAATATATTTTTTTAAAAATGTACACTCAATTCTTCGAGGAATGTTGCAGCGGGGCTTCTCAATCGACGGGCATTGTAGCATCGGCGTCAGTATGGAAAAAGAAGAAACAACCGTGAATTTTTCGTTTCAATTTATATGTTTTATTAAGCATTGGAGCTTTTTTAACCATTATCCATTTATATTTTTCAAAAAAAAAAAAAACGAAAAAAATTGTTTTTTCCACGAACACATAATTTCATTCGGATTTCACATTAAATTCTCAAATTTCGTAAGAAATTATTCACTGTTCCAAAATCCACTCCAAAAAAATTCACAAACAATTTTTACATGTTGCACTTACGCTTTTTCCTTATGGCATCCAAATCAGAAAGAAATATTGACACATTGTAACTCACACTGTCAATTTGACAGTTCAGTTCCGCCCCAAGCGTTAAAAAAGTAAGCGACATTATGGCTGGCTCAAAAGAACGCTGTACCCGTTGCCAGTGCTCCGAATTACAACCAAACTTTACGAAACCCATTTTCAATACTTACTTAACAATGTGCGTAAGTTTGGTTTAATTCGGTTCAAAGACACGGCGGGTCCACGTTTTGGCATATATTTCGAGACCCTAGTCATCAATAGGTATGAAAATTACCCCGTATTAAAGCACTTATCAACAGCTTTCATTTGATATCCATATTGTACAAACACATTCTAGGGTCCACGTTTTGGTCTCTATCTCGAGACCCTAGTCACGGAGCGGATGGAAATACTCTGAACTAAAGCATTCACCAACAGCTTCCATTTGATACCCATATTGTACATACACATCCGAAGGTTACCCGGGTCCACGTTTTGACCTATATCGCGAGACCCTATCTACCAATAGGTATCCATACTATACGGAAACCATCTTCAATACCTCCTTAACAATGTGTGTAAGTTTGGTTTAATTCGGTTCAAAGACACGGCGGGTCCACGTTTTGGCATATATTTCCAGACCCTAGTCATCAATAGGTATGAAAATTACCCCGTATTAAAGCACTTATCAACAGCTTTCATTTGATACCCATATTGTACATACACAACCAAAGGTTACCCGGGTCCACGTTTTGACCTATATCTCGAGACCCCAGTCACGGAGCGGCATGAAAAATACTCTGTACTAAAGCATTCACCAACAGCTTCAATTTGATATCCATATTGTACAAACACATTCTAGGGTCCACGTTTTGGTCTCTATCTCGAGACCCTAGTCACGGAGCGGCATGAAAGATACTCTGGACTAAAGCATTCACCAACAGCTTCCATTTGATACCCATATTGTACATACACATCCGAAGGTTACCCGGGTCCACGTTTTGACCTATATCTCGAGCCCTATTTCCAAAATAAAATATGATCCATGTTACTCGTGGATGATGTAGCTTTCGAATGGTGAAAGAATTTTTAAAATCGGTCCAGTAGTTTTTGAGCCTATTCGTAACAAACAAACAAACAAAGTTTTCCTCTTTATAATATTAGTATAGATTTAGGTTTAGATTCATATTTCCATTTATGTACTTAGCTTTAGTCTTTTATTCATTCCATTCTTATAATCAGTTTTGTCCAGACAATTGTTTAATAAAGAACGATTGACTTTACTCCGGCACGCCGCCGTTAATATTTGATGTATTGATTTACACTGTTGAGCCACAAGGCCAATAGTCCAACAAAGGGGACGAAGTCAAGTCTCCCAACCTAAACATCAAAAGGCTAATTAGAATCAAGAAGTAGCTGAGACGTGTCAGCAACACCCGCCGCTGGACCAAGGCATCATCACTGCTCCAGAGGGAAAGTGAACCACATATAACTTACATATGTACGTAATAATTTTTTTTTTAATTCTCTTAATCCAGGTGCGAGATCAAAATGGAACAATTATTATTTTATTTAATATTTTCAGTTAAAAATGTACATTTAGCTGTTTTCGAAGTCGCTGACTATTTGGATATGTATGTGTGGCCACTAAAAAATTAAAAATGGAAAATCCAATATGTCGGTAAATACTTTTTAAATGGTACTCACAATCGTTCGTATTCAAATATAAACAATTTCGAGAAAGGTCTGGTGTTTTGAAAAATTCAGTATGGTCGCTTTAATAAAACCTATAAGAACGGCAAAATCCGAGGAAAGTGTAATAAAAATAATAATGCGTGGAACTCAGAATTTGGCCACTCACGGAGCAGTCCGAATCTGGCTTCCAATAACTTTTTCCGATTTTACCGATTTCAAATTTTAAAAAGGAGCTACGGGACTATGAGATAAAGACGGCCGTAGAAACCCATTTTCAAGCGAAATCTAAAGAATAGTTTTACATTAAAAATTATATATGCCGAAGGCCTTGGCGGCCAGTGCTTCCTATTTCGTGTAAAAATAATATATTGTTTTCCTCGTTATAAAAAAAATATATATATACATACATACATATATATAAAATCAACCTTTTCATTCATTAGGTGCCTTAAATCTCATACTTATCATCAGCCCCACGTATAAGTACACGAAGAACTAAAATATTTTAAATTCCATGCTTGAGAAATTGTAGGAGTCCGAAGATTTGTTGTTAGAACTCAAAAAAGCCCCGAGCAACAGATTTTAAGCGAATTTGATGAATTTTTCAAATTGTGGTGCACCTTAGTGGAATCACTATTCATATTTATTAGATTTACGGAGAAAGAATGTTATCCCAAGATTCAGGAAATCAACAGTAGATGCACTATTCTCATATTCTTACAACTTCTCTCTGTAGAAATAATCAATGTAAGGAAGAGGTAATTTTCCAACAATCGAAACGCCAGTAAGATTACTACGCACAAGATCAGTAGCTATGAGAACTCATATTTTAATGGCATCCGTAGTAGTCCGGTGGGCTCATGCGCGTCGAATAGTACGGGTTCTAAACTCACTGTAAACATGAAGCATTAAAAGTAGAAAAAGTGTATCCAAGAGCAGTCGTAAAATTTATAAAAAATATCAAGAAGAAAGAACTAAAACTTCGAGGCTACAGAACAAAAAATGCTAAATAACTATTGCTAAATTACGAATATGTCGTCACCAAAATCAGCTGATATTGTCAAATTCGCTGAGAGCGAAGTAACGGTACCACGAAAGATGTTACCGTAGTTGGCGAATACTCCCATGGCGTGGCAGCCGAAGATTCCCTCACATTTTTTTTCACCATAGCTATTGGCCAAACCTAGTAATCTATCATTCTTGAGATGCTACTCTATTATTCTCTGCATTATGCGAGGATTGTATGCTCCAAGTTTATGTCAATCATCTTTGCAGTATTTCCAAAAAATTTATATGTTAAAATATTCAGAATTTTATTGACGAAAACGAAGCATAAGACACGAAACTAAATCCGGCATGCCAAAATATCGATTGTTAAACGAAATGTTCCTGGAAGGTTTGCAGAAACGTGTGAAAAGATTTATAAATGGCGAAGGATACGCTTCAGGACAATATTTATTTGGGTACGGTGTAGCTCATAATTCATTCGCCATGGAAAATCATGTTTTTATTTGGTGTTTAGTTTTGTCAACGTATCCTTCGTGAGAATGCAAAGCAGATAACTCATAGATAATTATTCAGTCATATCTCTTTTCCAAGCCTTACCTACCTACATAAATACATACATACATGCATACGTACATATACACACTCGCAAAAAGCCAGTTATTTCGAGCCAGACACTTTAGTCGACCACGAATTTCATTTACTTACTTTTATCGACGATGCATTTATTGTTGGTTTCCCGTTAATGCCTTAGTTTTCATAACGTTACCTGGGGTAATATAGCGAAGCTGTTCTCTGTTCATTCCAAAACCCATTAGCGAGGACAAGCAAGATACTTTATCAGGCAGGCTATATGACCGCCAGACCGTCTTTATTAAGTGCACTAAATCCGCTTGGTATGACTTATCTACTGACTTACCTATGTTTGTATGTGTGTAGCGCTATTAAGGAGAATCTATAACCTTTTAATAACTCACTATTCCTACAGCTTATATTTCATTAGAATAGTGAATTAAGTAGGAGTGGCTGGGAGCAATGCGCAAGACGATTTTTCTGCATATCGTCCAAGCAGCTCACAACTTAGCTTAGGCTTAGCCAGGTATCCTCTGGGTAGCTTCCAAACACTCGTTCGAGAGCGAGCTAATGTGAGAAGTCGAAGCAATCCTGGATATCTGGTTGTGCGCTGGGTTTGGAATCCGCCACGTAAAAATCCTTCCCCAATGAAAAACAATACAAACCTTCGGATGAGAACAATAAATAAAGTATGGATGATTAATTTTGCGCGATTCTTATTATCAAGCTACACCTGACCTAAAGATTACGTTCAAATTCAGTGGTTTCGTGGGTTGGGTCATGTCGTCCGAATGGATACAAACGCTCCGGTTCTAAAAGTCTTCAATGTGGTACCAGTTGGTAGTAGTAGAGGAAGAGGAAGGCCCCTTCTGCGTTGGAAAGATCGGGTGGAGAAGGATTTTTTCTTCACTTGGTGTGTCCAACTGGCGCCGCTTAGCACAAGAAAGAAACGACAGGCGCGCTTTGTTAAACTCGGCCAAGAAGAAGACTGGGAGCAATAACCATATCTGTGCTAAAGTAATTCTTAATTGATAGAAGGCTCCTACAGAGTCGCCACCAAAGTACCAGATAAACTAGGAAAGAACGCCTGGCTAGTACTGGCTACTCCAGCCAGCTGCCTTTTAGATTCTCAACTATATTCCGTGGAAGTACAGGGTTGGCCATATTAAACTGACCCATGTGATTATTAAAAAAATATGGAGAAAGAAACATTTTTTTGTGTTTCATTGTGAAAAACATTTAATTTAGTTCAAGGAGATTCGTTTACATCACTTTTTGAATATGATATCGCGCAAGTGGTCGCCCTTAGCACGTATTTGGACATGTACAGGGTTGGCCATCTTAAACTGACCCATGTGCTTATTAAAAAAATATGGAAAAAGAAACATTTTTTTGTGTTTCATTGTGAAAAACATTTAATTTAGTTCAAGGAGATTCGTTTACATCACTTTTTGAATATGATATCGCGCAAGTGGTCGCGCTTAGCACGTATTTGGATATGTACAGGGTTGGCCATCTTAAACTGACCCATGTGCTTATTAAAAAAATATGGAAAAAGAAACATTTTTTTGTGTTTCATTGTGAAAAACATTTAATTTAGTTCAAGGAGATTCGTTTACATCACTTTTTGAATATGATATCGCGCAAGTGGTCGCCCTTAGCTCGTATAGCGTAATGTGCCCGTTTTTCGGCGTTTTCCTTAGTTTTGGCCAGCGTCTCGGCCGATATGGCGGCTATTTCCCGTCGGATATTGGCCTTAAGTGCGCCTAGTGTCTTTGGCTTGTTGACGTAAACCTTAGATTTCAAATTACAGTAAAAAGTTATAGGGTTACTCAATGGGTCAGTTTAATATGGCCAACCCTGTATTTTGAAAATCAGTACTGGCATGCGACACAAAGACAAGAATCACACATTCCCACGGCAATCGATTTTGCATTACCAGAACGACCCGAATTTATATCCGGCCAGGAACTGTCAATCCAGCAGGATTCCCCGGTCATACATGGGGAATGTTTATGCTCTACAACAACAACGGGAATCATAGCACCTACACCATTAACTCTATGGCGACGGGGTTGGAATGTAACTCGAAACCTACCGCGGTTTTAAGGAGACGGAGGCGGTTACGGTATTAGTCCACCAATCAGTGTTGACAGAATAACGCAACCCCCAACTCTGAGATCCGATCTTCAAATTATCAATATAGTAATCACGGTCGAAAACAAAGAATCGTTACAATTCAGAAAATTTTAAAATACCATCAATACCGCAGACCACTTAGCATTACCCAGTGCACACCTATCGTCCATCTTTGACTCTATCTATATCTAGTGTTCGGCAAGGTTGCCCGATTTCTCCTATGCTGGATGACGTTCTTTCAAGATCTGTAGACGGATGCCGCAGAGGCATACAATGGAACTTTAGCGAACACTTTGAAGACCTAGATTACGCCGATGACATCTGCCTATTGTCAACAGAGCACTGCGACATGCAGAAGAAGCTCGGCGTTTTGGTGGAAGAATCAAAGAAAGTCGAGCTGAAGATTAATGGGGAAAAAAGTAAATCGCTTAAAGTAAATGTCGGCCTAGAACAATCAACAACAGAGATCTTTGGGTAAATTGTCCAAAGTTACCCATCCAGACTGAAATAAAACAGAGGAAGTGGAGATGGATTGGCCACACACTTCGAAGGGATCCCTATGCAGACAAGCACTCGATTGGAGCACGCAATGCTCGCAATGCGGTAGAAAAAAAGGACATCGTTGGATGAGAACTCTCGAAAAAGAACTTGACGCTGCAGGGAAGTCATTCAAGGAAGTCAAAGTCATCGCAAAGGATCGTGACCGTTGGAAGCATTTTGTAGAGACCCTACGTCCCATCAGGGAGGGCAGGAATTAAGAGAGAGTATGCACCACATAGAGACGATCTGCTTTATACCTACCTTTCTTATTGGATCAATAAACAACACACATTTTTGCACACCTTATCCGATGTTTCGCCTTGGCTGTGGTGATACTGAAAAGTGTGTCGAAATGTCCATTTTGTATCATCATTTTGAATCACGACAACCAGGCTTAGGAGTCAACAGGCTCCACTAAACTGTCAAAAAACTTGTTAGGCTATCCATTAGACAACCACCGCATTGGGCACCCTTGGTATTTCCATTTAGTGGCAGTTTGTCTTTAGTTAGGTTAGCCAGGTTGCTTGTCTAAGCCAAGACACTCGGTGGCCTGAGGTCCACTGTGATGCCTGCATTTGATTTCCATTCCCTTACTAAGTTGCTTAAACCACTTAGATCTTTTTAAGAAAGTAAGTTGTCCCTCCAGTGAGACATTTTGCAAATTTCCCAGGTCTTCGATCGCCAAGATATTTGGCACGGCTACTTTGAAGTGCAGGCCCTCCACAAAGGAGTTATTGGACCGACTTTTTTTTCTTCATCTCCACAGGTCCTGCAGAAGTCGTTGTGAGGTACACCCATTACTGGCTACAGTGCCAACAGCGCAGTGACCCATTATGGCACTTGTGAGGACGCTGGCTGTTGATCTATTGAATCCAAGCAAACACTTTATCCTTTTTGACCAGAGACACTGCAGTTAGTAGTCAGAGGCCACCTTCTATTGGTTTCCGCTCTTTAGTTGGTTAGGGTGTCGGTTAAGAAAAAAATAAACAGTTTTCAATTCTATTCAAATTGAAATTCAGATATTATTTATACGAAATAGCTTCCCACACGTTACAACTAGCAAATTTTTGAACATTGCAAAGGTTTATTAACGAAAATCAATCACATATTTCACCGACACCCCACAGAGTTCTATGTATGTCATTTGTTACCAATCAAATTCGCACTTGTGAAAATTACTCAATGCTCATTCCTTATCGTGGCAGGGCATCCCGCTTTGCGCTTCCCATGCGAACAATTGAATCATACGAAAGGAATTCAAAGTTGTTTCTAAGTAAAGCAGACAAATATTGCAATGTTTGAAATTTCCTTATGAGACCTTAACATTTTGTGTCCACTGCATAAATTCAGCATTGATTTCGTATATCTAAGTAATTGCTCTGCCGCCGCATTGTTTGTCGCTAAGGTTGTAAAGCAATTTACAAGGGGCATAACGATTCCATATACTAAGCCGAGCGATAAAGAGCAATTGACACTGAAAGATAACACAAGCAAAAATTGTTGTTGTGTTAGTAGTGCTGCCCCGGCCACTGCAATGTCATGCCCGAAAAAAATATAAACAAATAATAAATGATACCGGAAATATACTGGCTGTGTTGGCGCAGTGGGTGTGCGCGCTGTTGGTGTGGTTGTGGTTGAGGTTGATGGGAAATATAGTGCATGCAGATGTACATAAACAAAAAGCTATTATCTACTTTAATTGTATTCCTTGATTGCTGTTATTGATTTTATACACATATCCGTGTAGTTTATGCATACATGATGAAGCGCAGCCTTTAAACCTTACCCATAAAGCAACAACTCAGAATTATTGATCACATCTAATTTTGCAAAGTACGCTTAAATCTATGCAATGCACATACATATTTTATATAAATATTAATGAGTGGAAAATGCTCTGCACAATGTGAATAGTTTATATGCCTAAATGCATGCTACATTTTTTCTACTACTTCTACACTTTTCAGCATAGCGCGAAACCTAGCGGTGCGTTTTCTGAGCATTGCACATTTTACATTTTATACCGATAGGTGGCGCCTCCGACAGAAAAAGAACTTCGCTTATGGCGAAATTAATTTTGAGGCAGCCGCAAAATAAATTTAATAATTTTTCATTTTTCATTGTTTATTTTTTATAGAATCATAGTTCATTGTTGAACAAAAACCATTTTAAAATATTAGTTAAGAACAAAGAAATATAATTTCCATATAACACATATGACATTTTTGTACTGGAAATATTACAATAAAAGAAATTAGTAACAAAATTTACACAATTATTAATTCAAAATTACTTACTAAACATAAATAAATTTTTATTAGTTGTTTTTTACTTAATAATTACTACTGTAAAATAGATAAACGGCTCGGAGTGTATAAAATTATTAATTTTTATTCCTTATATTTTCTGTTTAATGCTGCGCATAGTGGTGCCGTACCTTAGCCATAGCCGTAATAATAACACTATAAGCAATTATAGGTGCCGCACCCTAAACGCCGTAGCCCAAATCGTAGCCATATATATTTATTGAATTTTGGTTTTTCCCCGTAACAGTAAGCAGCCGTGTAAAACTTTACATTTGTTTTGATATTTAAGATGCAAATTTCAATATTGGAAATTAACGACGAAAAATTAATGAAAATAGACTTAATGGAGTATTATCCGTTCTTATAATTATAATTCTACTTCAATACTTCTACTATATTCAAACAATATGTTGCCTATCTAAGTGCGCTTACTTTGTTGAACATCTTATTATCTATTGTTCTTTTGAAAGTTTTACAAAATATTAGATTTCGTTTTGGTTTAATAATAAAAGTATGAAAAAAAAAAATATAAAAAATGTCAATGTCCGCCGGAAATTTTTTTAATTTTTCGTCATGCAACTCTGTACTAGACACTCTTTCGCATTCACAATTCGCCTTGGATTGATACCAAAAAGCAAATCAGTAAAATTTGAAAAGTCGTCGTGAGTGTTAGTTCGCTTGTTCGGTAGTTCGGTTGTTTCCTTAGTAAATAATTGTGTTTTGAAAATATTTTTTCGGTTGAGAAAAAACGTGGGAAAGGTAAGAGAAACGTGTAGAAAAACTACGGGGAGCATGACAACACCAACTAGCGCGTCACTTTGCCGGCCGCTTCCCGCAACCACATTTGTGCTTTGTTCGTGTGCTTGTATGTCAGCGCGCGCAACGGCGCAACGTGTATAAAGAAGACGCTTACAAAGAAAACAGCAAAAAAATAAATAAAGGATTTTTTTTGCTTCAAACTTTTATTGAACGCTATTCGGGTTATTTTGTATTGATATTTATTTTTAACGGTTGCCGTCAGAATAAACGTGTTTTACTTGTGAAATGATTTAATAATGTAATTAGGAATTGGCAGAATGTTCAGCTGGACGAATATATATTTGTATGTATGGGTATGCATGTGTTACTGTAATATCTGTGACTGCGTTGGTGGCAGTTTACCGTGTTCTGATGGGATTTTCGCTGCCGCCGCTAATTTCAGATAGCGTTGACATTAATTAATTGAAAAAGTAGCCAAATAGGAATAACAACAAAATTGTAAGAGAAGTAAAAAAAAACAAAGCCAACATCCAAAAATAAGTGAATTAATTTGTTGGTGTTTTCTGATTGCATTCTTTTTATTATTCCGAGTACTTAGTATACGATGTTTTTTAATGATCTTATTTCTTTTCATATAGCATTCGACGAGGCGAGCCGTTAACTTAGTCTACAACACCACACGTTGGAAGCCAAGATATCGAGGTGTACAGTAACAACACACTCAGCAAAGCGGATTTGGAGGGAAGAGGAAATTCATAAATTTTTGGAAATTTTCCACCAATTCGCTAGCTTATTGTTGGTCGCGGGCAAGCGCTTTCTCGTGCTGCAGGTGCTTCGATTCGTAATACATAATATTTAGCTGATTTCACTTTATATACTATCATACTTGCGTGTGCGTACATACATTTACGCGTCGTGGGAAAATCGAAAATGGTGTTGACGAACTTTGAGTGTTGGGCACATGGTGGCTCAGTTGTTGGCAACAATGGATTGCCAGTAAATTCACGTCACGTGGATATGTTCAATCCCCTTATGGTACAGCACAGATTGGACACCGCTACGGGAGCATCGGCCGTGTCGCACATCTCGTCTAATGGCTATTACGGATTTTCCTATTTGAATGCGGCCCATGAGCCTACTGACAACAACAGCGATGTAACTGCAGCACACGCAAGACAAAACATTAACAATACGAATATTAATACCGACAGATGTGTGCCAAATGCAAATGATGTCAATGGCATGGACTTTGGTGATGGCGCTGCTGCTGCTGCTGCCGCATTTGGTAATCGTTTAGGTGCCACACAACGCTGCAAGAAACGATACTTTGTGAGCGATGATGACTACGCCAACTGTGAGCTACTTAACAACTGCGACAAGGGCATCGCAGCCGGCGTTGCTGTAGCCGGTGGTGATGTGTGCGCTGCCAAGCGCTGCCGCTTTGACGATGACTATGATGCCGCGCAGTATTGTAATGGTAATTTCATTCTCCTTATTTTTAATTTAAATTTTTTATTTTGTTTTGTTCTCTGTATTCGTGCATGTTGTTATTTTTATTGCATTTTCATTTGATTGCCTCGGGGTGTGTTTATATTAGCTTTCCCAGTGTGTGAGTGTATATTTATTCTATATTCTAGTGGCGGATCTTGTGGGGGTTTGGAAGGAAAGTTTATTTTGGTAATAAATTTGGAGGTCAAGTGTGTAGACACTTATATACATATTCACATATTTATATTTGTCGCAAATTAAGTGTTGTGATGTGCTTAATAATATGACTCCGAACATAAGTAAGTTATTATTATTTTTTTTTTTGAAACGGTGAAAGGTCATTTTAAAATGTTGGAGTCTTTGTAGTTCGATTCAATTTAATTTAATTAATTCATAGTGTAAGGATACAACAGGATTTCTTTTTATTCTGCCTCATTTTTCAAGAAATTTTTTTCAAAAATAAAAATACAATAAATAAATGCCACATTTGCGTAAACCAATTGTCTGACACTCTTTGTAATATTACATCATTTTTTTTTTTCTTCCACGATAGAATGTATTCTATCAGTCTATTCAAGGAACATTGCAAAGGTAGTAGCAGTAGAACTAAACACAACAAGTGCAATGTTTTTTTCCCCCTTAGAATGCCAAAATCTATAAATAAAGTTTGACCGTTTAAACAAAAATTGGACAATTCAGATTCCAAATAAATAGGGGGGGAAAACCAAAATTGCAACCGTGGCTGCTATTATTTGCTTAATGTGTCTTGAGTCTAAGATATTACAATCTTATGGACTGGAGTTCAGTACAGTAGGTTCTGTTTTTATGCTGTTTTGAAATAGTGCAGTTTTTTTTTTAAATTACAAAATGCATGTCGACCTATCGGGAATTGTACATATAAACATGATTCTAAACCAGCTAAGCAAAAACTCATCACAGATTCATGCGGTATATGGAACGTATCTATAGTTATAATATGGGACTAGTGCCCTTTTTTATGCGATTTTATTACATTATTTCAGATTTATGCGGTTTTAGCATTTGAAACGTATCTATAGTTTTACTATAGAACTAGTAGCTTTTTTTATGCTGTTTCTTGCGGAACGTATCTACCGCATAAAAACAGAACCTACTGTATTTTACGGATATACTTGATAACAAAATAAGTATAATAGAAAATCAAACAACTATAAAAACTCCAGGCCCCTATAAATTTTGTACCGCAGTGTGCCACAGCACACAGACATGTATAAAACATTTTAATGAAATTATTTGCCCAACCAATTTTCTTCGCCTACTTACCTTGGCTTATCTCTTCACTTCGCGTATGCTTTTATAGAGGAAAATTACTAGCATTACACTATTGTGAGTGAGTGTCTGTGTTACAACAATATAATGCTTTAATAGCCACTCGCAGGAATTAACAACACGAATAGTGTTTCGAAATACAGTATTGTTACAATTCAAAGACAATAAAATATCACCCAGCAGACCATAAAAGCAAGAAATCAAAGAGACTGCTTTTTACGCAGTCAGTGGTTCGAAATCCTGATCGTTCCCTCTATTGGGATTATTATGAATTGATTGTATTGTAATTGTAATTATGTATAGACTTTGAAGGAACCGAGGTTGTTTCAGTTTATAGCGTTGCTCTTTCAATATTTACAACCATCATAAAATACCGCAATAAAACTTAAAAATAGCCGTTTTTAATAAAATACTATACATATATTGCAGGTTATTAGAAATTTTTTTCTTGTTGACTGTCTCTAAATGTGTAATAGACGACTGAACATACATACATACACATAAACATACAATTCTCGAAATTAGTATTTTTGGTGGATCCCACGCATTTAAAAGCATATCCCGTTTTTTTTTTTTTTTTGTTTGCGAGCACATGGTTGACATTGCAATAACAATGTTTCGACAGAAATGGGGAGGCACGGCACATCACGTTAATGCAGTATTTAAAATAGTGTATTGATGTCTCAGAAAATGTTTTTTCTATACACTATGTGTATACAAGACTTAATTTAGTCTCAACGACTTCACGAAAAAATTATTTCTAGTATGAAACTCTTGTTAGCGCTTATCTTGGAATGTCTACATACAGATACATATCATATGTATACACAAATGTTCGTTCTGTGCCTGGAGAAGTTGAAAAATTATAAAATCAACAAATTGTTTGCTGAGATTATTTGATAAATTTAGCGCTTTTTTTGTTTTTAATTTTTATTTTATTTATTGCTTTACAAGCTGACTAACCAAAGATCTTAATAAGTACAAAAAATGAGCTGAAAAACATGTATACATACATACATATGCATGCACTCGTGTATGTATTATTACTTTTTTGGAAAAAAATAAACAAAACGCATATTAGCTTATAAAGTAAATATACGGTAGCCTTGAACTCAGCCGCATTTGTCGTATTGTCATAATTAGAACTTCCCACTGAAACCACCCCCGGCATCGGCTCTCCGCTTTTGTTGTCTGTATTAACTGATTGTCACATCGTAAATTGACGTCGCGCAAGCAATTTAGATTTCCCCCTCTCTATAAGATTGACGTTTGATAAGTTTTGCATTTTTGTTTTCGTAATTTTACTGCACATTTCATTACATATGGACGGATGTACATATGTCTTTGCTTACCTCAGTTGGCCACTCATTAATTAAGTATGTGCTGCACATTCTTAATGTGACCGGTATTTGAAGAGCAAAAGTGCGTTGCGACGTTAAAGTAAACAAAAGCTGTTAATTGTAATTTGCAAAAAAACCCGTTGCGTTTTTTTTTGTTTGTTTTTGTTTTGTGTTTTGCTTTTACACCACATTTATTTTTATACATTTGGGTCATGCGGTTGGCAGTGATATCGATGAGAGCAGAGCAGAGCAGTGAGTCAACGTCACCTTGCAGCAGCGCAGCGCAGAGCGGGCTGAGAGTCAAAATTCTCCTCGACGCGACATTTTTACACTTAATTTATACCTTAAAGGATTAAAACAATTTCTTTCCAACATTTGAGGTTTTAATTGAAATGGTATTAGTGCCCATTTATCTCCTGGCATTAACCGTCGAATGCACAATAATCCGTTAGGTTATTCATTTTGAAAATGTAATGGTAGTCCTCAAGTACATATCTGTTAGTAAAATGAGGCTAATTTGAACTGCTTATGTTGAAAAAATGTGAAATTATTCGCATTAGAATATCAAAAGTCATCGAAATTAGAAGTAAAATTACTAAGTTAAACAATTCGAGTACATATTTCTTTATAGCTCACTTGCTATTAGTTATAAACCGAAAATAAAATGTATGATTTGACTAGAACTCCGGTTTCTTAAGTCGATATCGCAATACGACTTCAATTTCCTGTTTTTCAAACATATACCGAACTTATGGGCGCCGAATTTGCATTAGCAGCCCTTAACTTTCCTTAGATTATATAATTTTTCTATTTATTTTACACGTTTTTTTTCAAATTTTTTAATGTTAAGATTTTCTTGTTTTGTGATTTTTTAATTTTTTTCTTTTTCTCTTAAATTATAATTTTTTTTTTTGGTAATTTTTTTTTACTATTTTTTTCTTTTTTTTACTGTTTTGTTTTTCTTTTTTTTTTTAATAAAATTTTTTTATAACTAATATTTTTTATTTGTTTTTTTTTTATATTTTTAATGATTTTTTTATTTTTTTAAATTATTTTTCTTCTCTATTTTTTTCATAAATTTTATTTAACATTTTTTTTGTTTACTTATTTATTGTATATAAATTTTGTCTGTGGTGTCCCATATTTGTATCTTGTATCTTATTTTTTTTAATTTTTTATGATTTTTTTATTAGTTTTTTTTTATTATTGTTAATTACTTTTTTCTTTATGTTTTTTTTTTTTGTATTATAAATTTAAAAAAAATTTATTTATTTAAATTTAAAATTTCTTTTATATTTTTTATTTTTTTAATTTTTTTTTTTTTTTTATTTTTGTTTTTTTTTATATAAATTTCGTCTGTGGTGTCTCATATTTGTATCTTGTATCCTTGGCGTCCTTCCAGATTTCTTCTCACTCCCCTCTACACAAATTGGCACCCAATCTTGTCTGATGGATACTGAGGACGCACCATACAACCAACAACAACAGCAACAGCAACCACAGGTAGATGTCAATATGGGCGTCACAAATCTCAGCAATCAAACAGGCAATACAACAAGTAATATACACTATATCACAACAAAACAGCACGCTCAGCAGCTGCAACCACAACAAAAACAACAGCAACAGCAAGTAATAAATGCTTCACAAGCACCTCCAGTAGTTGTATATCAGCAACAACATAATTATCAAGGGCACTTGCATCGCGCCAATCGGGATGTTAGTCGTTGCTTGTTGTCGCACATGATTTAAATTGAAAATTCGTCCAGCGAAAGTGAAATTTAAAAGCATTAAGCTAAGACAAAAAGTACCGAATGATAAAAAATTCAAAACAATAACTCTCATTATTTTAGGCTTTTTAATTAGTTATATTTTTGCAATACAAGCTAATTTTCGATTTTTTCTCTTTCAAATTCACAACGAATCGTTATACATATTATTCTTAACTACGTATATACTTAATGCAATTAAATAATTATTAAAGCAATTTCGAGTACCTTAGCTTAGCATAAATGTATTACAAATTAAATTATTATAATTTTTTGATAATTTTATATACCATATATTAATAATTCGTTATGAAAAAAGAAATAACCATGCCACCTCAAATGCAATACTTACACAATTACATACCTGATATCATAAAAAGTGCATACATATGTACGATGTATTTATGTATGGAAGATAAATAGTTTTTATTTAGTTGCAAATAATATTTTTTTTAATACATAACTATGAATTTATGTATGTACATACATATATTATATGCACCAAATGTACTTAAATCAATTGAAGTGAAATGGCTTGTGAAATTAAAACGTAAAACACACATTCATGCAATTTTTATATGTATTCAGAATTGTGTAGTTTTATGTATGCAGCACAAAATTTGTCACTTGGCGATATGTATAAGTATATATGTGTGTATATAAATGTTGCATCACTACTTATTTAACATGAATATATATTTTGCGCCAAACAGCGAATGCGTACGTAATATACCTGCCTTGGCATACTTGATTGGTTTGGTTGGTAAGCATTGGATTTGTATGAATGTATGTATATATTTACGAGCAATATTACAAATAAGCTGTGAAAGGATTAATTCTTTGCGCGTGTATTTTGCAAAGTGAGAGTAAAGAAGCGTAGAAAAATATTTAAATATTATTTATTGGCGTGAAATATAAAATAATATATCCAACTACTTCAATACATATACTATTTTTATATAAATTGAATCATGCAGAGTGCTGATTTCAATATATGGAGCAATATTTTTTAGTAAACTAAAACTTAGCCAAATGCAATTAAATGTATTGAATGAAATATATAAATAAAGCAAAATAGTGAAAATTATTTATGATTTCAAAAATAGCGTATATTACTTTATTATTTTTGTTATTAATTATTATTCGTTAATATTTTATTTTGCATAATAAGCTTACTCTCGTTAATGCAGATTGGAAATTCTCACATAGAATGCATTGAACTGCTGCTTTTACAATTTGCTTGCGACAACAAGTAACTAACATACCGATTGGATTACGTTTTGCATAATCCACATGAAATAGTAAAAATACTTGAGCTCATAGGTCAAAAGTTGACAAGTGTACGTACAATTGTATGTACTTTACATAGCTCACACAAGTAATAGTCAACCAGGTGTGAAATAGTGACTGTCCCAGAAAGGAATATATCATTTTTCCTGCCTTTTTTGCTGAAGCTATCGCTCACTATGGGCTCACGATACAAAGATGCAAAGTAGTTAGCGAATCACGAGTCAACTAAATATGCACAATAAATGTGCATGCCTTGCATTGAATCGCCCTCAAAACAGCTCAGAATCTTTCCATTTTAATACCAGTTTAATAATATTCCGTGTTTGATCTTTAAAAGCGATTTTCTGAGGAATGACGATTCGTTAATCAATGTAATGTGAAAGAGTTGAGTTGGGAGTAGCTGCCAGACTGTATAAAATATGATACAACCTCGGATTGTCGATTGTTTGTTTGTTGATCATCAACTTCAGCTTGTAGTAAAATGTAGGGTGGCAGCGCTTGGTCGAGAATAATCCGAATCATTCCGATACGTAGAACCGGATGTCACGGAAATGCTGCCATTAGGGCAGCCACGGACTATCTCCTTTACAACATCTTCACAACTCTCAACTAAGTAGCATAGTAGAATGATCAATAAGCAATTCCTGTTGGGTTGCTACAGCTACAGGCTCTCGCATATATTTAACTATACTTATGACGTCTAGAACTATACATAACAAGCCTCAAGCCCACTCACCAGTCGAAACAGCATGTTTTTTTACCTTTTTTAGACGGTGACGATCGGCAGGGCTTAACGAACTGCTACAACAACATCGTCTCTAAAAAGGTGGACAGCTCAGTAAAATAAGAATAAGCCGTGCCAAGACATTATTGATGGTCTGTTATAAACTTTTTTATTTGCCTAACATACTTTTGTAGTTGGATGTTTTCAATTTTCTATTTTTCCTACTTCTATGTGGTGATGCTCTAAATTATGCCACGACAAAATGGGTTTTCCTTTTATTCATTTTCCACCAGCGCTACTTTGGATTTTAAATTTTTGTACTTCCCAACTCTTCCCTTATAGTCACCTCAAAAATATTTGTGTAATTATCCCTCAGATTTATGACTCATATTCCGCGCCTGTTTTGTAACCAATTCGTAATTGTTTTGCTATAAAAATTGGCAAAAATCAAAAGTATTAAAACTTTCAGTATCACCATACAGAAATTGCCTCATAATCCAAATGCAATTGCAGTATCCATGAGCCACATCCAAGTCCATATGAAACATGCAAACGTGGGCAGCTAATTAGAACTGCGATATTTTTGGCTACTTTTCTCTTGTTTTTTAATTTTCATCTATTTTTTATAAAATGATAGAACTATCATATTCTGCAACAAATATTATAGAAATCAAAGTTTCAAACTTTGTACAAGATTTCTAAAAATTCGAAATTTTTTTATTAAAATATCAAATTTGTTAATCAGATGCTCTATGTTCCAAATAGGAGTTAAAGCAGTCTATAAATATATATACCTATAATATAAATTTTGGAGCCACTTCAAACTTACACTTTGTTGTACTAAAAACTAATGGGCTATGCATCCAATTTTTTTTTAATTCTGCATCTTCGATTCGGTCATATTGGAGCTTCATTTTGCTATTGTTATTGTTGTTTTTTGTAATTCTGCACATATACCAAAAGTAAACCGCATAGTACAAATCAAAATTCAACATACATGCATATGCACGACACCTCATAAGAACTTTCGAATAATTTTTTCTTCCCTTGTATTCATTGCAGTTTTATTTTTTCTCATACAATACATTTTTTCCCACTCCTATTACAGCAAAAAGATGTCGGCAAGCCATAAATTACGACGCCAAGCGTAGCAACAGTTTTGTAAACGTTTATCATGATAACATTAATACAGCTAACCAAAACAATAATAACAAGGCACTCATTTACAACAACCATGAAATCAAGTGTTTGTCCAGCACTGCTGCGGCGCACATCCCACCGGATGGTGCGAAGAAGAAAAGAAATGGTGGTGATGACAATAAATGTGAGATTGCTGAAGGTGATCAGAGCGTTCGTGCTGATATTGGCAATACATATCTAATGAAACAATCAAAATTTCCTGCATTTGGTGCTATTGCTAAGATTTCGCAACCCGCTGATATAGCAAATAGCAATGAAGATACCACTGGAGTGGCAGCATTGTATGCCAAAACACATGGCGGCGCTTTCTACCAGTTTACAGCGGCCAATGGTGGTAATCAGCCGTACATTGAGGATATTTGAGAAAGAAGTCGAAGTCAAATCGGTGCAGTGAGGTAGCTCACACACAACTAAACAGCTCTTGCTGCAAAATCGAGATTAACTAAATAAATGAAAAAATGGTTATTTTCCTTAATACATTAGAAAAAATGAATAGGCGAATTTACTAGTTTATAAATCTAAGCTCCACAAACATAGCATTAAATCGAAGAATTATTGTGATGTGTTTTTGCTCGCTAACATCTAAAGCGTCGTAACACAAAATATTTTTTAATTTTATTTTAGATCATAACACAAAAATTTACTTTTGTAACAACGAAAAATGGTTTGCTTCCTTCGAATATTGTAGATTTTGAGTTATGATACTTGAGGGGTTAGCGTGCGATTAATGAATATGCACTTGCGTACCTACATATAAACGTACAGACAAATTTGCATATGCGAGTTTGTGGCGTGATAATAGGTTAATGAAGCGTTTTGTGTACCCACAAAATTATATGAAAAACAAATTAGAGACAATGAGAATAATCGTAAATATACGTCGAGGGAAGCGTATTTTTTGTATTCTCGACCAGTCATCTGTGCAACTGAACTTTGCAGATAATGAAAAATATAGAGTAGTATGTAAGCAGACACATTTGTTAATATATGTATATATATAAGGTACGTGCATTAAAGCAAAACTGAAATTAATATAGATATGTACATATGTATGTACACATTTACTTAACCCCACCAAATATTGTGTGTGCACACGAATTATGAACTCGCAAGCAATCATATCACAAAAGAGTCACAATGTTAAATATTAATATTATATTTAAATAACTCAAAACGACAGGAAATAACTAAACAAATACTTAACGAACTATTGTGCCCAATTTTTAAACACACACACAATCCTATATATTGTATTTATATGTATAAAAAATAGTCAAATCAAAGTTGTTACAAGCGAAACAGTTGCATTTTGTGTTAAATTTCAGCTTAGCATTGCTAAACGAAAAAAGCTGATTTCTCCTATATGCATTTTGAAGATGTTTATTTCCGTTTGTTGTACAATTTAAACTAAATATCACCTAAAGAATTTTACGTGTAAGTAATTAAACAGATTTATGAATTGTAACAAAAATAATGAGCTAATGCATACTGAATAAAGCAGACACATGTGTGTATGTACATATTTAAGCATACACTTGAAGCAATTCGATTTTGGCTATTTATGTCTCAAATATCCAGAAAGGTGTTTTTTGAAATAATTTTCACAAAATTTGGATTTTCCACTCGATTTACGGGAAACGACGTGAACGCGAACGAATAGCGGTTAAATGCGGCGGAAGTTTGACAAACGAGCAGAGTTGCATTTATGTAGAAAAGGGTGTTAATGACAGTATTCACCAGCCGTAAGGAAAACTTCTGCGAATTAATCGAGTTGCAATGGGCTTACTGACAGAGAAAACTGAAAAAGTTGCTTGATTTAACGAAAAGTCACTAATGTTAATACTAGTAACCCGAAACCCGCATTTACATACGTGATCACTTTAAGAAACAAATTGAATAAATGCAGAAGAAAAAATAGATAATTCCTCAAACTGAAGCACATTATAGAATTTAAAGCGAATTCATCCATTTATTGCTTCGCCTTGATAAAATCTTTATATCGGAGAATGCAAGGCGAATTCATTGCAGGTGATGGTATCTGCATTAAGTAAAAACATACATGTATTTTGTTTTTGCTTTCTTCAATTCCATCATGTCAAAATCAATATGCTCCGCTCCACAGTTGCCGTTTCTGTTCCCACCAGGAACGCCATAAAAGCATCCTTTATAACACTTAACTTTTCTCAAATCTAATACAGACTTTTTCATATATTTTTTGTCATATCTATTGGCGAAAAATACAGCTGGGCGATTGCCATCATTTCATTAGTGGCATAATAACGCCAGCGCCATCTGTAGTTTCAGCGCACAAGCTCACCGCAATGGCTCAGTAAATTGATTTAAAGCGATGAGATGTGCTCGTCGCTTATTAACTTAAAGTAGCCATTGGTAGTAGCGCAATTTTTGTGGCGCAAAGGCATAATGGGAGTTACAATGTATATGTTAAAATAAAAAATGGTTTAAAAAAACTAAAAAACACGCTTTTATTGCTAATCGAACTAAAAAGTAGAAAATAAATTTTAATGGCAAAGGGACCTATAATGAAGTAATAGCAAATCGAACGATCAGTCATAGTCAACTACCTCAGAACAGAACTATAACAAAAATTAAGATACAAATAGAGTAATTCAAGTTAGAGTTAAAAGCGTGGGATGCCTGATATAGTAAATATTACAATCATTCTATTGGCAACTACCTATGTACAGAAGGTTATGAAAGTGAAGCAAAATGCATCCCACGCTTTTAACTCTAATTTGAATTACTCTATTTGTATCTTAATTTTTGTTATAGTTCTGTTCTGAGGCAGTTGACTATGACTGATCATTCGATTTGCTATTACTTCATTATAGGTCCCTTTGTCATTAAAATTTATTTTCTACTTTTTAGTTCGATTAGCAATAAAAGCGTGTTTTTTAGTTTTTTTAAACTATTTTTTATTCTCTACTTTTTAGTTCGATTAGCAAAAAAGCGTGTTTTTTAGTTTCTTTAAACAATTTTTTTTTTATTATGAATGAAAATTATTGTTATCATTGCAGTCAGTGAATAAATGATGCGATATATTCGTGTTATATTTAATTCCTTTCTTATCGACTATGAGTCTAAAGCTATGCAGTTATCGGCCGTGATAAAGAAGAAATCGGGATGAAGAACTTATTTCGTGGAAGGAGCCTGAGAAACTGATTTACAAGAATAAATAAAGATTTTTCATTTTACAACCAAATTCACCTTACTTTTTGCCCACAGTTAAAAAAAGAAAATATTAATCCTGGCAATCCTAATAAGGATAATGGAAAACTTTTATCAAATTATTGCATTGTCACTGGCCCTTGTTAGGTGTGCAAAATTTCAAGTCGATCAGATTTTTAGAAGCCAGTAAAAAGTAAGCTCAAAATTCCGTTACATACATACATACATACATACATACAACCCGACCTAATAAAAGTGTGTTAAAAAGGGAGGTTTTATCATATTTTACAACTTAGTCATTAAAAATTTCTAATCTTATTCATAAAACATAAAATTTACTGCAAATATTTTGAATTTCTTTATTTGTAGAGCATTTGTATTCGTTTTACAACTCGCTGTCTTCCCTAATTTTTATCGATATATTCTTGTATAACTGCATTTTTCATCCACTCTCTTATAATACGTTCACATATGCATTAATCACCTATAAATCCACCCAATTAATCTAGCCGTTCACATATGGCAGATTACCTGCAAAATCTACAATCAGCTGTCAATACTGTTTTGAAAGGTTTTTCTTCATAGAAATTATGTTGGTGGAATGTTTCGGTGTTTTTGGTTTCTTTAATTATTACTAACGATATGAAGAAAATACAAGGAGGAGGAATAGCTAATTTAATTGCGCAATTGGCTACTAATAATAAACAGTTGGAGGATATCCGTATGCGACGTTTACTGAGGTTGCATAAAATTATGGCAGTAATACGCATTCGAAATTCGATATTACATTTTACAGTAAGTAATGAGGAGACAAAACGTTTATGGGCACACGTTTTTTTCTGTAAAATGAATCCCTAATTAATAATATTTAACAAAAATTTGATTAGAAATTTGTTTGCAGACCTGTTTGGTGGCCGGCATTCATTTCATTTAGTTTTTAGTTTGATGTTTCTCTTTACATCCGTAATAATAATTATCGATAACACAGAAAACACAGGGTTGTATGTCAATAAGTATCGTTATTATCTAGGATTATTTTATAATCTCAGATTTTGGGAGAGAAATTTTGTATAGGAAATCGCGCTTTTTAATTACGGATTCTGAGTTAAGCGCGAAAAAGTAGATCACCTACTTATATGTGAACGTATTATTACACTGCTTGCGTTTGAAAAAATTGTAGGACAAACACTCCACAGGATCCGAAAGAGTGTGCAGCTTCAGCGGATCGCAAAGCAGCTTCAAAACCAAAAACTTTAAATACATTTGCTTTTGTTCATGAACAAAAATGTAATTCTGTGCATTTATTTAAAAATTTTTTAAGTTTTTTTTATTCAATGAATAATTGGTATGATCTTAAAACAAATAAAAGTATTGTTAAATTCTTTCTTAAGTATAAAGATTGCTGATTTCCATTGTATTTTACCATTTTAAAATTGTAGAAGGTTTACCTAAGTTTTTTACAAAGTATTGATATTGTCTGCTTTTTATTTTTTATTTTGATGTTTCAATCTGTCCTTATAAAATAATTCAAAGTTGAGATAGCTTTTTACTGCAAAACAAAAAACATTTTAAGTATGGGCGGGAAAATGCTGTCCACGTGATCACGCACATTTCATGAAAACGTGTGACTACTTTATGTTTAAGATACTCATTTAGGGAAAGTTATATGTTTTCACGCAAGGCGAATCCATTCAAGATGGTTACTTTTTGGTTTACAATGATAGTTTACCATATAATAAATATTGTGTGACTTTTCTTTACTTTAGGCGATTCGCTTTATTAAAACTCTTTTCTCTTTTAACATACACTCACACCATATTCCAATTCATTTCAACAACGTTCTCTCTATATCCTATATAAAACCCCTTATAAACGTATTCATATGTACATTTATACAAAATCTAATTTGAAATTTATATTTTTAAGTAAATTTTGATCTTCAGAAATGACAAATGCGATATAAAAAATCAAGTATTTAATCGAAGAATTTTCATGCAGAGGCTAGAACTTTTGCATTTTCCACATTAATATAATTCTCTTGGACCTCTTTCACCATAAAATCTACTAAATTGTCCAGATCGTGCTTATGCTGCCAGCCCCAATCTCTACGAGCCTCAGAATCATCGAAAACTTGCGGCCAAGAATCCGCGATCGCTTGCCGACCGTCTGGCTTATAGGTAACATGCAAATTTGGAATATAACGACTTAATTTCTCTACCAGCTGCTCAGGTGTGAAGGACATGGCTGTGACGTTGTAGACGCGACGTTTCAAACGTTCTGGCGGTGCACACATAAAAGAATGCAAGGCGCTGTAAGAAAATGCATGTAAATAAATGAAAACAATTAAAGCATTACGTATATTTCTCTAAATACATAATTAATTAATATTAAAAAAAGAAAAAAAAAACACGTTAGATCTATTTGAGTATTAATGTATATTCTGACAAAAATCTGCATTATGTAAAACTAAAAGAATTAATTTTTAATTTAACCCTGTAATGGAATAAGAAAAACAGAATGACTCAGGACATTCAGTTTTAAAATTTATTATTTTAATTAACATCTTTCATACCGCTTGTTATTGCTTGACCTCAAATAGATTTATATCAGCAAAACGAGACCAAATTGTTTAATTAAATTGAAGAATTGCCAACTAATTGTTAGTGGAGTATCAAAATTATTCCATAACTTAAGTAAAATATTTCGCAAAAGTAAAGAAATATTTATTTATTTATTTCATTTTAAAAAGCTTACATGATAATAAAACTATTCGTAAACTCAAGCAAACGCAGCGCCAGAAATATTTTTCTAATAGTCGAGTAGAATTTATGCATTGTAATTATTGCAAAACTTCAATAAAGGTAAACATAAATTGATAGTTGAAAATCAGCTGCCATAACAAATAACGAAAATTCATATTCAGATTCGAGTTAAAAAAAAAACCAGAAACATAATGATTTTAAAGAATCTCATATTTTTAGGTTAAAAAATATTCAAAATATTTAAATAGAAAACTCATTATTTTAAGACCCATTATCTATTTATGGATATTGCAAACAGTTCCAACTTACCGGAGACAATCCTCAATGTACATCATGGGCAAGCACGTGTCAGGACGCAAATAGCAGGTGTATTTGCCGGTGCGCAAGGCTTCATGAAAAATGGCAACAGCGTAATCTTTAAAAAGGAAGAAGAAGAGTAAAAATTTAATTATTACATACTTATAATCATTGCATTCCTTAATTTATTTTATTTTCTTTTGCTTCATTTAATTTAATTTCATTTTGTATTATTTTATTTTACTTTGTTTGCTTTAGTTAATTTCAGATTAATTTATTTTATTTCATTTATTTTATTTTTCAATTAAGTCGAATGATTTCATCATGTTCTAGATCTACCCTTTAGAAATTAATTAATTAAATTAAACAATTTGGAAATGCTTGTACATATTTACATAAGTAGGTATATTATTATTGACCTCACTGGAGATCAATAATATAAGTCAAATTTACTTAGTTAACTAATTTGCTTATTGTTCTATGAATAGATTGCAAATAAATGTATTAAAAAAAATTTTCAATTAGAAGTCAACTTCAGAAACTCTTGGCTGTGCTTGAGCTCAAAAAATAAAAATACGAAAAAATTAAGTTTGTTTTATTTAATTTTATTTTTTTATTTATTTAAATTTACTTTTATTTTTTATTTCGAATAATTTATTTTATTTTATCTATATATAATTGCTGTTCGTTAGTCTCGCTAAAACTCGAGAACGGCTGAACGGATTTATCTTATCTTGGTCTTGAAATGTCCGTGAAGATCTAGGGAAGGTTTAAAAGGTGAAAAAATTCGAATAATTGCCGGGAAAACCCTAAAAACAGCACTTTTCTTCTTCCCATATAAACGATTTCTAAATAAAATTTATAGTCAATTTGAACTTTATTGATATTTAATAAAGTTCTTATTAAATTATATTCACTCACTGTGTTCATCGGACCTCATATTACAGCTATGAAACGGACAAATTTTTTAACGCACCTACAAATATTTGACAAACAAGTGACAATCTTTAAGATATCAAATGTTTCACCATAATATTTGACATTAGATTTGACAACCAACTAATATGTCAATCCATCCTGCCGCACTTTAGAACACGGAAAGAAGTATTACGATATTGTGTTACGATATCTATGAGTGAGCGAGAACTTTCTTTACTTGGGCAATCCTTTGTGATAGTGACATTCCAAGTAATGTACTCTTTTTTATTGATATCTTGTGATTGTGACACTTTACTGCTAAGCGAGCGACACTTTACAATTTCCGGTGCCGAGAAGAAGACGACCTGACTTACCTGTAGGTCGTCGCAGTCAATCAAATGTGAGGGGCCCGGACTCGAGGGTAATACGCATTTTGATAAATAAAAAAAATTTTAAGGGGCCCGCATCTCAAGTTTCCCCCGGGGCCCGAATACTCTCTCCACGGCCCTGAATACACGCATGAATCTACTGCATTTTGTTGTGCTGGAGGTAAAGTAAAATTGTCACAATTGGTCCTACCACCAGGTAAAAAAGTTAGTGCTACGAGTTTCTATTCATACAGGCTCATGATCCATCAAGGTGAAGTAAATCATATTTTGATGTGTCGAAGACTTTTTCATCAGTTTGCAGTTGGCATGTATGTCAAAATTGAGACTGAACGATTGACATACATCCGTTTGAACCAACGACAGCTACGATCAGAGGAATACATTCATCTCCGTGATGCTACAAATGCGGATGGCAATGTGAATAATGTGGGAAGAATGACAATTTTGCTAGCCATTTATATAGGAAGCCCAGGCCACATGCATGATTATGCTCAGAATGCTATGTCATATGTTAGGCATAATGGCCGCAAAGACTTATTTGTTACATTCACATTTTATATAAAAGTTTAGGTCTTTTATTTATCGATTGAGGCAGTATGAAGTCTGCCGGGTTAGCTAGTATTATATATTTATCTGGCGATTGTTATCTTGTAGGATACACGGGTGATATTGCAGCAGTTGTTACTGCACGTGATAAAGATGCGGCAATGGTGGGTGATAAAAATCAAGACATGGTTCGACTCGCACTACTTTAGCTTGGCTCAAGAAAAAAAGAACTCATCCCACTTATGAGGGTGCGCATACCTCTACCGGTTTACACAGAGAACATAACGACTTCAAAGGTGTGGAAATATCTGGACATCATACTCTACAATAAGCTGAATTATTGGGCACAAAACCAATATGCTGCTGAAAAATCTGCCAAAACAATCTCAGAGCTATCAAGATTAATGGCTAACGTCGGAGGCCCCATCGCAAGTAGACGGAAGCTGCTCATGGACACGACGGTATATATTATACGGATGTGAAGTATGGGCTGAGTGTCGCCGCAAGTTTTTCTTAAATTTATTTTATTATTAACTTTAGTTATTGTAATGGTATTATATTTAAGTTTATTTTATTTTATATTTAATTTAATTTATTCTTATTTTATTTTATTGCGATTTTTATTTAATATTTAATTTTATTTTATTGTATAATTTTACTTAAATTTACATATTTTATTTAATTTTTTTAAATTTATTTGAATTGATTTTATTTGAAATATAACCAAAATAAATTAAATAAATAAAGTCAAATACAAAAAATTAAAAAAAATATGTAAATTTACTTAAAATTATACAATAAAATAAAATTAAATATAAAATTTGTTTTTGTTATATTTTATTTTATTAGAAATCATTTCATTTATTGTTAATTTAGTATTGTTTTCTTATTTTGGGTTTTTTGGGACATTTGTTTATTATTCATTCAACAAAGAGTATCTACGTAAAATACATTTTCCCTTTCTTATTGCGCGTCTTTTCACATTTCTTCTTGCTGCAAATAGCTTAATATTCCCTTAATTGAACTGGGTTAAACTCATCATGCGCTAAATTGCCGCAATGCTCGATACACCACATTCACTACACATACATACATATGTACAATCGCATACAACCTCCAGTATTCTCTGCCCTTTATGCAGTTACTCAATTATTGAAAATTGCTACGTTTTTCCTTCTTGTAAATTGCACATTTAATAAAGTGAAAATAATCGCAAAAATTCCACTTTCTTTATTGCATTCAATAATCGAGCTTTCGTAAGTAATTGAATTTAATTGTTTTAATCGAACAAAAAGTTTTTATTCGAAATCGCATAAGAATCTTGAAGTGGAAAATTCAAAAGCGTTAAATTACAGTTACAATTAATTACATAGCTTGTGTATATGCAAGTAGGAAATATTTGAGATTAGAAATCTGTGACTAAATATTATTCTTTACTCACCAGTAGTGCCACCGCCTGGGGGATCGCTTGAAATGACACCTGGGAAACGCAAGCATCTAAAGTCTAAACCAAATTTATGGAAATAATACTCGCCCATCAGCTCGGCATGCACTTTGGAAACGCCATACATTGTGCGGGGACGTTGAATCTGCGAAATGCAGGATAAGCCGAGTCAAGCAAGACGTAAAAATTAAACAAAAAATATTATTAAACTATTTCACATAGGAAAAATATAAACAAAAACTTAGGAATTATATTTACGTAGACTCACCGTCACATTGGGAGTGGGATTACGTGGACTGTCTGGGCCGAATGCACCGATGGTGCTCGGAACAAAAATGCGTAAATTGTACTGTTTGGCAAGTTCGATGACATTATGGACGCCTTCAATGTTGACGCTGAAATATTTAAGTCAATTAATTAATTTCTTGTGATCATAGTATTCATATATATGTATGTATGTATGTATGTGCTTGCGCGCATAAAGCATGTATGGTAAAGATACAAGCAATGCAACTTATTTAGGAGAACCCAAGAAAATCCAATCAAAACTCAAAATGGCAAGCATTCGTGCGAGTGCCACCCATACATATGTCCGTATTTATGTTGATGACGAAAGTATACATACATATGAACATATATGTACTAATGGGTAGGCTTAAATAAAATTGGTGGCGACACGCGATTACTTTTACAAGTATTCGGTAATAGCTTTGCGTGACTAAGTGAAAGTCTTCCTAAATTATGACAGAAAATCAACTTACAGCCGGTTAAAATGGAAGACTTTATATTCACAAGGTATAAACAGCGCATTTGTAGACCAATTAATCCAGAAACACTGTAGATTGATGGCTAACTCTGCAGTTGGTTAGGTTGCTGACAAACAAACATACATACATACATACGTAAATGTATTTGTAGTGCTTAGTGGTAGAATCACTAGTTACAGTCTTCACTTACCGCACCGCCAGCGGCACATTTTGTTCCCCAATCGCGCTCAGCAACGCCGAAAAGTGTATCAGCCAATCTACGCGATGATCCACCACGATCTTCTGCAGTCCTTTGAAATCTAAAATATCTGCGAATATGTAGGGCCCACTTTCTGCCACCTCCTTGCTGGGTTTTACAATGTCTGAGAGGACGACACTGTCATCGCCGTATTGGGAGCGTAGAAGTTTGGCGCATTCGGTACCAAGCTGGCCCAGACCACCTAGGGAAGGCAAGAGAATTCACTAATTAAACAAAAAAGATTTGAGAATAATTTTGGGACTTTAATCAGTTTTTTATACATCTTACTATATGAAGAGAGTAAAGTTAGTAAAACTGCAAAGTTTCATTCGCAGAATGTCGCATTTTCGCTCCAAAACCTATTTTTCTAATTCTACTGTGTGAAAAATTCTGCAAATTCCTAGTGTGTATGCAAATATTTTCTTGAAAAGTGATGCCTCGTTAATATGGGTTTTTTATATTCATTTTGCATTCTAAAAAACACATATTTAACGAATTTTTGTGTAAACTAGTGTAACTAGAGGGCGCATGCGGTAGTTGAGGGCAAGCATATATAATATATGGCTATAACTTCCCGAAATTATTACTTTACTTTTTGCTCTTTTTCAGATAATATATGGAGAAGTAAGTACAACTTATCTCAAGAAATGAGTCTCTAATTTTCTTCCGAGCGCCCTTTCATTCGTTCATAAGATTTATGGAGTTGAAGTAGTAGTTAGAAAAAACTACAAAACCAAAATTCAATGTTTTGAAAATAAACCCAGAAGATTCGTCTAAAGTTTCCCATGTTTCAAGTTGCCCTAACTAGTCTACTTCGATTAAAGTTGTAAATCTCCGTAAGTTTTTCTTTGATTTGCTTCAAATTTTCACACAAGATTTTGGAAGTTTTATGCTTTGAAAAAATAAAAAACCAAAATTCAATGTTTTGAAAATGAATTCAGAAAATTCGTCTAAAGTCTCCCTAACTAGTTTTCTTCAGTTAAAGTGTATATCTCCGTAAGTTTTCCTCTAATTGCAAGCATCAGGCGACGAATCTGTTGCGAGACGCAAAAACTACGAGGATCATTGACGAGCACCCTTCAAAATCAATAAGGGTCCTTGCGAGGCAGCTTGATGTTTCGGAGCGTCTTATGTGTCGGATTGTTCATGAAGATCTCCGGTTTATGTCGGAGCAAACACGAGAACAGGGAATTATCCAACCAAAACGCCTTCTAAACAAAATGTAACACCCTGAAGCATCTGAGATGTTATGGTTTTGACGAAGAAATGTTTTACCAAGGCTATATTTTAAGCGTCGCAGAAATGGTAGATGACTATAGTATGTTCCAATTCTACAGAGGTTCATGTTGTCATGCAAGCGAAGCTTTCAGCCACTGTTATGGTTTTAGGGGTTGTAAAAAACACATACTCAAGGATTTCGAGTAACTCCTGTTGCAAAAATCGCAGTTCTAGAGACAGTAGTGAAACCCTGGATTCATAGTGTATGCGGTGGCAGCTCATACATCTTGCAACAAAACTCTGCACCTTCACACTAAGCGATGGGTATACAAAACCCAAGATGGATGGCTGAAAATTTCCATGACCACATAACACAGAACTCCCTAGACGTTAACTCTCTGGGTTACTACGTATGGTGCGTAGTTGAACGTGAAACCAATAAACTTCCGCATAACAGCTTTTCTTCTTTGAAGTCTACAATTAATACCGTTATGATCAATATGAATATGGAGTATTTGAATTTAGCAGGTTACGGCAGCCAATGGAAATTATTATCATTAAATGATTTTACGGATATTTATATAATAAGTTAGTATTGTGTAAAAAATTTGTGATATTGCATTAAATTTTGTTCAACATAAAAGCTAATTAGTTTTATTTAAGGATTTTGTATCCTAATTGAAGAAAGTTTTCTTTGAATTTCATTATATTTAACAAATAAATAAAACACATATTTTCGTAAGATGATAGAGGTAGCAACTTCTTCAATAGATTTTTTCTATGGGCTAACCTAAATTTAGCCGGAATTCTGCCGTCCACGTACGTAAATTTTTTTTTTTGTTTTTTTCCGAAAACGTTTATTTAACGAATGTTTTGGTTCCACTGAAACGTACCGGGACTTTAACAAGGAGCTTGTGTTATGTAACAAATCATCCTATGAGATATGTGCCGAGACTCGCGAAAATGTACTGAAAAATTTTATGAAATGGTTACAGCAAAAAAAACTACAAAAATTAGAGAACTGAATCTAAAATACTCACAAAAGATGGTTTTGCAAGTGAAAAATCAATATCGATAGAATTAGAGATTCAGTTGAATTCATTAATAGAGGAAGAACAATCAGCAATGAATATTGCCAAACACAAATTTCGTACAAAAAATTGGAAATTCCGAATACTTCTTAGACAGAAGATAATGCGTAACTTTTTAGCCCCTGATCACAAAGCGTATTTTGAATACTATGCTTTTATTTTTAAAATATTAGGTCATATATACTATATGTAGGTGTACATATGTATACAAGAAGGTCCCCATGGCCGAATGATTGTGATTACCACTCGTTTGGGAATGCGTTCGATGTCCACTGTGGATGCATATTAGACGTTAAACGATACAAAAGTTTTTTCTAATAGCTCAAGGCACTCACAAGCAATGGTTAATTTCCGAGTGCATTGCTGCTTCTGATAAAAAACAACTGCCATTTAAAGGTGATATAAAAATGTAGGGCCCTCCAATTGTATTGTACAACAATATCAAGGCGCGCGCCACAAATTGGAGCAGAAGCTGGGCCAAACATCTAACAGGTATGGCATAGAGTGCAAATAGTCAAAGCTAAAAAAATGGCCACGTGTTAAAATAAAAGCATAGAAATGCTCAGGCACACGAATTACACGCTTTTATTTGTTGTTCCTTTCAATTTTTTGGCAACAAAACAGTTTTTCGTCACGAAAGTCACGGACCTGAAACATTTGTTATTGTAAAAAATGTATTAGTACAGTCTTCGAATTTTGGTGATTTTTTAGTATAGATTTCTGTGCTGGCGTTTGGCTTAAGAAATATAAATTACTTTTGGGTGGGGGTTCAAAAGTAAATAGAGTTAAATTGGAATACGTTTTGCTTTTGTGATGCCAAATTAATCATCCCATCTTCGCAAATGGCGTCGTATGCCAATCACAGCGTACACTTGTGAACTAAATAGATGCAGACAATGGAGCGCGTAAAGTTCATATTAAAAATTTCCATCACTCAAGTAATTTTTTTATTTAGTAAAAAATTATTGAAAAACAGAATTGAATGATTAATTTTGTGCCATCTTGTATAAACCGTCATAGGGGACTAGGCAACGGTAGCGGTCGACAAAATAATAATATTTTGTGTAATTTTTTCCGGCGAAACATTAAAATAAATCAAAATTCTGAAAGAGGATCATCAATGTACTGAATATAAGCAGCTAAGAATGGCAAACTGTGTGAACATTTCTGCTGAGTAAGGTTTGACAAGTCATCATGAATCTTTAACGCCAGAACAACGTTCCCAAATCATGGAAATTTACTTTGAAAAAAAAAAAATAAATCTGCGAAAGGGAAGTTCACAGAGCGAAGTGTTGAAGAAGACGCCGAAATGTCGATTTGTAGTCGGGCTCAATTTTTTGGCCTTCGACTACGTGAAAGTTTTTACGTAGGCTTTTAGCCTACGTGCCTATAAAATACAGCTCATCCAAGAATTGACGCCGAATTCCATGGTTTGCGTCACATTTAGATTTATTACTTAGATTTTTTGGAAAAAATAATCAAAAATTGGTAAGTTCAAAATTTAAAAAATGTTTGTAGAAAAAACCATGGAACATATCGAAAAAACCTTCAATCTTGTGAATATTGTGAGTATAAGTTAAAATTTCAAGTGTATCGGTCAAGAGTTGCGAGTGTAGCCGACTTGAAAAATGTAATTTCGAGAGAAACGCGTTTAAAATTTTCAAACTAAGATGGGCTTAAATTCAAAGTAGAAACATTTAGACATATTTCCTTAGTAAACTGAGAAATATATTGCTTAGACAATTTTTAAAGTATTAGGTCCTCTTTTGAGCCAAAATATAAAAGTTTTTTTTTGAATTGCTACAGTGGCATATTATTATTAAGAGGGGATTCAGCACTGCGACCTATCTATTGTGTCTCTTTCATGGATTGAGAGTATTTTGTTAACCCCAACGCCCTCAATAAATTTTAGTACAATGACGGTGGCAGTAGACGAGCTGATTTGTTTTTTCTTTCGCCGTAAATTACGAAACGTATTTTTTACATTCAAATTTGTTATTAGCCTAGTCGCACCAACTTTAATGAATTCGCCCGGGGCTGAGGGTTTGGATTTAGACAGTATCTGTTGCCGCGCACAAATTCTCGCCCCATAACCTGCTTTTTATTTCAAAACGAAAATGGTTCACATACACTTTTGAGTATTTTAAGTTTTTTTAATAAATAAAATATAAAAAAATATTTATTAGACGCCTAGGTAAGGGTAATTTTTTTATTTATTTGCACTTTATGTTTACTCAACACCAAAGTAATATTTCTTAAAAACCCATGTATCGCTGGCTTACAACTTTTTTATTAGAACTCGGCGTTTAGTTCTCGTTTTTGACTCACCGGTGATCAAAATTTTCGGCGGACGACTACTGGCTCTGGTATGCTGGGCGCGTTTGTTCAATGCGTGGCCAGTGATTGGGACTAAAGACCCCGTAGTGCTGGCGATTTTATTTTGCACCAAGGTCGTTACACATTTTCTAAACATTTTTTCTTTTTAATGTGAAAATTTGGTAAAACGCACAAAATTTAAGAAATTCGATTTCGCTTAGTATTTGTTAAATTATAAAATATTTAATAAAATAATAATTTTCATATGATTTTTGAACTTTTTCCACTTTTTTAAGACTCCCTTTTTTAATTTTCGCAATGCATAATTTCAAGTTTCTTTTGCATATTATAATTCTTTAATATTCTTTATATATCTTTTCATATATTTGAATTATACGATTCTTTTAGTCCTTTCAAAACATCGCGGGCTCTCGAAAATTTCACCGGTCAACACAGCCCGATGTGCGGTTTTCAACTGAATTCTGTTTGCTATTCTACGACGCAGCTGTCGCCTTGGTTTTGCTTTGCTTGCAAAAATCTGTCTCTTCAAATAAAAAAATGCTGAAATACTGAAATAAATGAAATACTGAATAAAAGTTTTGTGTTGTTGCCGCTATTGTATAGAAGATAAAACAAAATTGTTACTTTATGACATAGACGGGACGCATACATCAATACATGCATATATGCTGCATGTATGTATGTATGTATGGACGTTTATGTGGTACGTTTAAATTAATAAGGAAGAATTCTACACATACATAAGTATGTGCATATATACGTAATTAGAATTATGTTCACACTGTGAAAGCATGAATCGTACGTATGCATGAATCTGATGTTGGCGATTGGCATCGCTTTGTTAAATTTTTATACGAGTATGTCAATTTTCTTTTTTTGGAGGTGTCAATGAACCATGCTTTTCCCCCGTATGTAATTCTGATTTGATAGAGCACTTTTTTTCTTATAGTGATCGCTTCAGCGGATCCTTGCCAAATCACCGGTGAATTTCTGATATCAGAAGGCTCCTCATAAAAACCCATCTCTCGTTCGAAGGCGACATAAAATTGTAGATCGATTAGGGACCTCGGCGTAAAATAAGTGTTTTTAAATTAAAGGTTTCCCAACCAAATAAGTCATTTTAACTTTGAAATATCTCTGGCGCGACATGGCCGCAGTGATCGATACCTCGGAAAGTATCGTTCAGACAATTTAAAGTTTATGCTCGTTGTCAAGGTGACATTTCGCACTAAAAAGATTATTTTGGTGTTTTTTGTTTGCTCCATTCAGTTGTGAGTTACAGGGTGTTAACGATGGAAGTCAACAAAGAGAAAATTCGGTACATTTTATAGTTTTTCGTTGATAAAGGCGAAAATGTAAGCCAGTCCGCGAAGTTCTGAATGGTGTTTATGGCGCCGATACTGCAATAGCTAATTTCGTGCAATTTTCGTTTCGTCGATTCCGTTCAGGCGCAAACATTTTACGCAAAAATAATGGATTTCTTTTTCCCCAAACTAATATTTGTATATTAGTTAGTCTATGATATATGTATGTATGTATGTATTTTATTTTTAAATCAACATAATTTTTGCCAACATTCTTCGAAAACGTGCGGCATGCGATTCAACGACTTTCCTTCAAGGTTCCTATAACTACGTACATACATACATACGAGGTGTGTTCAAAAAGTTTGGCGAATTTTGAATTTTCGCAGGTTACCCATATTCGAATTTCGATTTTTTTGTGGCGATATGCTGGTACTCATGCCTCTCACTCATGCCGACGAGTTCGGCCATTTTGAATGTTCAGTTAATTGTTGACAGCTGCTTTGCCTGCACCTGTTTCGGCTCGCCCTCGATTTTTACCAATTCAAAAAGATGGATCAAAGAACCTGTATCAAATTGTGTGTGAAAAACGAAATTCAGTGCGTGGAAATTCCGAATGTTGACTGTGTCATACGGAGAAGCTACTTGGACCAAAGCAACGTTTATCGGTGGTACAAGATGTTCTCAGAAGGCCAAGAAGATGTGAACGCAGACGCAACAGACGCAACAGCAGACGAGAAAATTGATGAAGTGAAGAAAATGGTATTGGCCACTCGTCAAATCACCGTTAGAGAAGTTGCTGAGGACCTGGACATATCGATTGGCTCGTGCCATTCGATTTTTTTTAATGATTTGGGCATGAGAGGGGTCGCCGCAAAATTCGTCCCAAAACTGCTCAATTTCGACCAAAAGCAGCATCTCATGAACCGCGACGAGAGGGTCATAACTAGTGGCGAATCGTGGATTTATGGATATGACGTGGAAATTAAGGCTCAATCATCTCAATGAAAGCTGCCGCACGAACCAAGACCGAAAGAAGCGTGCCAAGTTCGGTCGAATGTAAAAGTTTTGCTTATCGTTTTCTTCAATTGCAGGGGCGTTGTGCATAATGAGTTCTTGCCACAGGGTAAAACGGTCAATAAGGAATATTACCTGCAAGTTACGCGCAATTTGTGCTAAGCAATCCGCCAGAAACGCCCGGATTTGTGGAAGAACAAAAATTGGCTCTTACATCACGATAACGCACCTGCTCACACTTTGCTTTTGCTCTTGCTTTTGCGCGACTTTTTGGCCAAAAACACTACAGTAATGATGCCACAGCCACCGTATTCCCCAGATCTGGCCCCCTGTGACTTTTTCTTGTTCACGAAACTGGAGAGGCCCATGAAAGGTCGACGCTATGCTACGATTGACGAGATAAAGACGGCATCGAAGGAGGAGCTGAACAAGATAAAAAAAATGATTTTTGAAGTGCTGTGAAGATTGGAGAAAACGTTGGCACAAGTGCATAATATCTCATGGGGATTACTTTGAAGGGTACAAAATAGATATTAATGAATAAATAAATAATTTTTGAAAAACACAAAATTCGCGATACTTTTTGAACACACCTCATATACATGCAAATGCTTACATACGTACATGCAGACTCGTGACACGTTGTTGGAAATCTTGGAGAACGACCTCACTACAAAAATAGTTATTCTATTTTATCTAACTTACTATAATTTGCACAAATATACGGTAAAAACCAATGCATTAGTAATCAATACATCCGTATGTATGTATGTATGTATGTATTGTATATGTATATGTATCAATGGTGGTGTCTCTATAAATATAAATATATGTAGTGTTTTCACTTAAAGTGTATCAAACGATGCAAATATTCCATGTGTGCGTGTGCAAAATAATCCCAACTGACATTTGTTAGAATCTTCATATATATTTGGAGGTAAAGTGTAGGAATTTTAGCATAACAAAGTGAAAGTTTCAAGTCAATACAAAATAGCGTTGATTGCGACAATTTTTTTCGCTGAAGTGTCACGGCTTTCATTCGATACGAAGTACGGGCTCGAAATTTTTATATGGCGGAAAAATCCCAGCACCGTCAACAAAAAATTGCAAAAAATCAAAGATATTTCGTAGTCACTTGAAATTTGTACTTTGTTGCACGGCTGAAACGGACTGGTGGTTTTATCTATTCAACCGAGTTCTGTTATCATCTCGGGCTCGATTATATGATTATAACGCACGGAAATTTTTAAACATTTCGAATTTTCATAAATCCATCAGCTTTGTAGTGGATTTCAATAAGTTCTATACTGCTCTCGAATGACTCTGAGTTGTAAATTTCATAGTTAACAATTATCAAAGGAAAGGCTATCGAACTGTGACAGCTGACAAAACAAAACTCTGCGAAAAAGTAAACTCAAACTCTGAACACCCTGATCAAATGTGTACAAGTTAAAAAGCGTCTTAAAAATTTGCTCATCCACATATACAAAACTTCTTCTCTTTTGTCACAAAATAGATTTTATTTTAAGTTCGACGAGAAATTCAGAATTTTGGCAAATTGGCTCCATTGGTTTACTGGGTGATTGCATTTTAGATCCCCTGACATTTTTACAAACATACATTTGTATGTACATACAAAAATTTAATAACTAAATGAAACTGACCTTCATAATCAAACAACTGAGTTCAATAAATTGTCCTCGCAATTGAAATTCTTGGCTAAAGTTCAAACACGTGACAATAACCGTCACAGGTCGTTAGATAAAATCGTTTATTAAATAGGCAGATGGTCAATAAAATATTTTTAGATTCTCCTTCAAGAAACGTAAATATTTTCATTGGTCATCGCTACTCAATAATCAAGTAACAGTATTTCCTTGGAAGAAAATATAATAAATGTTCATCATCATCAAAAGATTGAATGATAAAAACTCTAATAATTAACCGTAGTAGCAGCCAAAAGCTCGCACATAAAATGGTGCATTTTTTCAACATTTTCTTCTTCGACTTGGCGACAGCCGAAAAACGCAGTATTTACTTATCTAAAACACGAAAACAAAAATATTATTGTTTTTTAAATACCTGATTTTCTCGCCAACACGAATTTACGCAGCGTCACGTCGCGACGTGCCCCCAAAATTTTGAAGTAAATATGTATTGGTTATTTACCATATGACATAGCATCTGCACATAAATAAATTTATTTTTATTGACTTTCAAAAATGAAAAGGTATTGTATTTATGGTATTCATGAGTTATTTTCGTTGCGAAAATATTTTTTAAAGTTTAGCTTTAGTTTTGACGTCAAATTTAACCATTCAGATATCAATATATGAGTTTCCCATCCGCCTATCCGAATTTGCCATCAGCATTTACGGTGGTTCGCTTACAAATAAGCGAGTTTACAAAGAAAGTTTTAAAATCTAAACTTTGCGCTACAAGGTGGCACAAAATTAATCACCCTAGTGGAAGATTTATAATTTTTGCAAAAGACATCGTATGTCAATCATATTTGACACTTGTGAACTAGGCAGCTGCAGTATAAAACATGCATGGAGCGCGTAAACGTTAAAATAAAGATTACCATCACTCAAAATCTTTTTTTTTATTCTGTAAAAAAGTTATTTCGAAAAAAATTGAAAAAAGAACAGGCCTTAAAGAAATAAAAATTAAGGAACTTGATGTTCTTATATAGCCAAATCGATTAAAGATAGAGTTAAAGATGAAGTTTTGATATCTGAGAACTATGAAGAGTGCTCTTTTGTATTTCGATAACACGTCCATAGCACCGGCTTCCCAAGCTAATTTCAGATTGCCTAAGCTGAAATTCAGTTGATAGCAGTGTCTAGTCAATGTCAATATTTATGACATCTGATCAATAAAGCGGCTGCTAAATAGTATTTGAATCTGAAGATATGTTATATGGCTCTAAATCAAAGACGTATGCAGGTAAAATATGAGGATTTAGGTAAAATATTTATCAACAAAATTTTTGGATTTTTCATAAAAATATTGGTGAACGGTATTAATTTTTACACTTGTACTTATGTATATTTTATAGATTTCACTCAAAATTATTTAGTCATCCTTATTACAAAAAAAATAATAATAATTGCTTGCAATATAAACTTGTGGCAGCTGTGCTGAATGCCAGCACAAGAGGTTCTTGATAGCCGAATTTATAATGATTCAGGGTACCACTTCATCCTTAAGACTAGTGTAGGATCTATCTGATTTATATTTATTGTTGTTGTTTTATTTTATTTTATTGTTTTTTATAACAATACATTTCATTCCATAACAAAAACCGCATAAATCTAATTTCTAAACATTCATCCAATTTACGTCGAAATTTCACACTTTTTACTCAGACCTTTCAGAAAATTTCTGGATATGCAGTTCTATAGCCTCTTTAATTCTAGTACAAGGTGGCGCAAAATTAATTTGCTATAATTTTTGCAAATGAAGTCATACATCATTCGCTGACCTAGACAGCTGCACACTGACCTCTGCAAACAAGCATGAAGCACATAAAGATCAAAAACAAAGTTTTCCATCACCCAACATAATTTATTTTTATTTAATAAAAAGGTGATTCAAAAATTAAAAATGGATGGTTAATTTTCGCCAACTTGTATAATAATGTGGAAATTTTCGTTGATTTTTGATAATTTTTTCCTTAAGTTGTTGCGCGTTTTCTCCATATGACGAATGGTCAACTTTTTTTACATGAAAAAATGCGCAAAAAATTTTCGAAACTAAATGAGAATTTCGAGCCACTTCAAACTTGCACTTTAGTATACTAAAATTTAATGGACTATAAAACAGCGTACACAATTTTTTTTGATTCTTTCTAAAAATTTTAAAATGTTAATGAAAATATATTGAATTTATATAAAACTTGTGCAAAGTCTGAAAGTTGTATTAATATGATCTTTGTTATAGAACGAACGATATTTTTCATAAAAAATAATTGAAATTAAAAAATAAGTAATTAATTAGTGAACAAGTATTGCTTTTTACTTTTCGACCAGTTAAAAATATTAAAAATGTTAAATAAAAAAAAATGATATTCGATTTAGGGTAAGTAAATTTTCGTAAATACACCTATACACACGTTTAAAGGAAAATATTTACATACATATATGCATTTGTATAAGTATTCTGGCCTCATTCCAATTTGGCGCATCATGCCATATTTTCTAGTCCCATACATGAATTGCATGCAACAGACTTTCAAAACTTAAGAATTTTATTTATATTTATATTTATGTAAATAATAAGTATATACAAAGATACATTCACCAATAGATTACTTTATTTTTTGTGAATAAAAAAATAAAAACCTAGAATTGTATCATGGCACACACCCCCAAAAAAATTGTATGTTCCAAACAGCTGTTCACCTTCACTCAATCGAAATAAAGAAGGCAATCAACGACTGAGTGCGCTTTTCGGTTTTCTGATCAACTGATTTCGGAAGGCATATGTATGTATTGCATGTATATATGTAAATATAGTATACACTGTTATTCAGTGTAATTCAGCGTCTTGTTCATAAATGACGGCGCATTCATTATTTGTCATGGCCTTTTGGATTTGGACACCATCTCTAGCGACGCTATATTGGAAAACTGCGGTGTTCCTGACAAAATTATCGACGTTATCAACGCCTTGTACGCTTCAAATGAAAACTCAGCGGCAAATTTAACATAAACAAAAACGTTCGACAGGGCTGCCACTTATCGCCGCTGTTGTTTATAACAGTTCTCATGACGCCACTGCGAAACTTCGCCAACTAGAAAAGAATGCAGCAGCAGTCGGTCTTAAATAAACTTCACAAGAACTAATCTTACGAGAATACAAACAACAAAAACATCTCCTCTAGAACTTCTTACCAACGAAAACGCCGTCATTACTGAAGATGTGGATGAGTTCTGCCACCTCGGTAGCCAAATCACAAAAGATGGTGGCGCAGTTGCAGATGTGACAACTCGTAGTTGTAAAGCACGTACTGCGTTTCATAAGCCTAGCAGACAGTGGCGATCTCGCACCCTGTCACTAAAAACAAAACTTTAAGTTTTCAATACCAAAAAAATCTTTCCCCCTATGAGATTCTGAGACCTGGCTTGTATCTAACCACATAGGTCGACGCCTTCAAACGTTTGTCAATAAATGCTTCAGCATTATATGCTGTATCTATTGGCCGAGAACAATCTCCAATACGTTCCTTCTTCTGCTTACCAAAAGCTGCCCAATTAATTCCGAAATAAAAAGACGAAAATGGAATTGGAGTGGACATACTCCCCGCAGAGAAGACGATAATGTTGGCAAAATGAATTTTCAATGGCAATTCGCAAGGAAGTCGACGCAGAGGTCGCCCATGTCAAACTTGGATGCGTACAACCTCCCAGAGAGTCTTCCCACCGCCTCCTGGAACCAAATCAGGCACATACGACTGACAGTAATCATTGGAGAACATTTGTTTGCGCCCTATGTTCGGACTAGGAGCGATATGATACGCATTATGATTTTTATCTTATTGAGTTTTCGAAGTGAAAACTTCTTTAGAATCGTTGGGAGTGATTTGAGACTCGATGAAACGAAAAAGCGACACTACGAAGCGTTATATATTGATATACGTATATGTGTGTGGCTGCGTACTGCTGAGCCACGCTAGTATAGTGAGTATTGTAGTATGTATACTACACTGCCTATTACTTGCTTTGGTGTTTACTTCAAGTGTCATACGTATGTATGTTTGTATGTATGTTAGTACGTATGTGTGCGCGCCTGCGTATTACGGAGCCACGGTGAGCGAGAAGGCATTATGTATACCTATACTACACTACCTAATACTTGCTTAGACCAAGCGTCCTACGAATGTTTGTGTGTATGTTAGTACGTCTGTGTAATATACGCGTTATGACGCTCATAATAGCAACCGCGTGTGCTGTATTGCGTCCGTATTTTTATATTCGTAAATATTTTCATTTTTAAATATTTACCGCAATTATGCCGAAAAATAATGCAGAAAAGTGTCGTGAATATCGACAGAAAAAAAAAAAACAAAAAGAAAATAAAACTAAAAAAACCGCAAAGACTTCAACAGAACGTGTACGTGAATATCGTGCACGCCGAAAAACATTACGAAATGCGCAACCTAGTGTTTCTATTGTGCATAACAATGCATCCACTGTGCAAAATAGTGAAAACGATCATGGTAAGTACTTTAATATATATTTTCTAATCTGCTGCTTTCGTCTCATTCTCTCTCAGTTTGTTTTACGGAAGGTTTCACTTCTATCGCGTCTAACCGTTAGACTGGTATTTTTTTTATTTTCAATTGAGAATGTCATATTCATGTATAACTGTTCATTCCTCCTTTTCTTGGTAGAAACAGCAGCGAAAACAGCGACGTCCTAACTGGTAGTAATATTAGCAATGCTCAGTCAATAAGTTTAATCTTAAAATGTGAGTACTCTCACTTTCTCGCAGTCGGAGTCAAATATATGTACACACACACATTCTCGGATATATCAAATGTTTCTAACTTAAGCTTTACACAGCAGACATTTTTAGTAGTTGTATCTTTAATGGCCTATACAAATTCTCCTGATCGCCACTCGTGCATAGTCATGGTTACACACATATTGCCTTATAAACAACTTTACGATTTTAGCTTCTTTGTTGCGTTCCGAAACATTTGAGTCAAACATTTCCCGGTTTTAATTGCTTTTTTTTTGTTAGTTTGTCGTCTTGATTTTGAGACTAATCTACGCTTTTACTCGTACATTTACTTTTCAATAGTAATGGAAATATGTAGACCCGTGAGCATAGCTTCCACATATAAATATGCATTATCGTCGTAATCACTGCAAATACTTGTAAAAGTGTTGGAAATAAAAACTTTTGTTTTCTTTTGGAAATGTCTAATTTTCATGGCTGAGAGCACAGGAACTGACTTTGAAAGTCGTACGCACCAAACTATTGTACGAGGGTGCATTACCTTGGGACCAAAGCTAAATACAAGTATGTAGTAGTGGATGGATGCGTGAAGTAATGGATATTAAAAATAAGAGTAAACAACCTTGTTGTTGCTATTATATTTGGTAATAGCATGAACTTTGTTTAAAAATATATGAGTTATGGGTTTTACGAAGTTTAAGCATGCAGGGTAGTCCATTTAAAAATTTAAAAATAAAAAAACAACTAATTAATTTTATTCATTTACTCGAAAGCGCTAACATTTCAATTATTTATTGCACACGATTTCAGTAGCAATATGATTTCGAAGTAATAGGTTAGTCTAGCTGAAATTTGTGCCGTATGTGGCGTATGCGATATTCCTCAAAAATATTTGGAGCATAACCCTAGGAAAAATTAAAAAAATCGGTCATGTTTTCTAGAGAAAGGGCATTTAATACTTGTTTCTAGTTATAATTGCTTGGCTGATGCTGCGCTTGAGTTGGTCTTGCTGAGAAATTTTCTACACCGCATAGGAAGAATGGCCCAAAATCACAGAAATTGAATGCTGTAACTTTTTACGAAGACTTCAACTTAGCTTACCGAACTTGGAGTAATGAACTCTACTTCGACTACCTTGAGGCTGCATTGGCAGCAGATCTGGGTGATAAGAATTAAATGTGTAAATGATTGCCCTTGGATTTAAATTATTTTAATCGCAAATATTTTTTAAAGCACCTTTCGGGTCTAGAACTTCGAAAAAATCGATTTATTTTCATGCTATGATAGTTTATACTTGCAAATTTTTATATTGAAATTCGTTGTAGTTTAGACCTTACAGTCCTTTAAACCGAGACCGGTTTGGAGTCCAACGCCCAGGGATAACCGTGTTTTTCTCGAAACTATTTTTTCCGATTTGTCGTTGGTAATTTCTCAAAAAATACTGAACCGATTGATTTGAGTTTTTAATATGTTATTGAGTAGACTTGCGGCTCTCACGGGTAGCAGAATTATAACTTTATAATCAATTTTTCTATTTTAAGAGCGAGAACGTGAAAAAATCCTTTTTTGTTTTTCAAATAAACAGATAAAATATCTAGAAATTTTTTATTTTTTTTGTAAATCTGCTACCCACCATAGCGACATATCTCCTGATGAATAATCGACCGAATTTTTTTTTCAGACGTACCTGAGCAGCCCAATCAGTTACGCCAGTGGCATGTGTTACGTCAGGGGAATCGATGCTCAAAAATATTTTTCTAAAAGAATTCTTATTCGATTACTTTCCCTTTTAATGAAAAATGTTTAACTCCGTTTCCTCCATATATTTGTATTATTATACTTTTACTCGTATGTATGTGTATATGTACATATGTATGCATGCATTTTTTTCAATAAAACTTTCGGTTCGTACAATTTCCGCGCCAAGTACACCACAATCAAAAGATAATAAAATAACGCTTATACCTGCGCTTGAGACTTAAGTGCTTGCTTTTGTATGTGTATGTGGTAAAGGTTTAGCTCCCATGCAAGCTAAATTCCATATCGTCCGCCGCATATCACAAAGTTTCTAGTGTCAAATGCAAACTTTAGGTCGTCACACTCGAAAGCGTCTGCATTTGGCCCACAACCGAGGAAACCAACCAGCCAGCCTGCCAAGAAGCCACACCGCACGCATGCGTACACACTGATCTAACATAACATTGCAAACACGAGACAATTTTCTTTTTGTTTGTTTTTGGCTTTTAAACTCAGACTTATTTTGGAAGCGCATTTAAGTCTTTACATGTTTTACAATTTTTGAAAATTGCCATAATTTTGGAAATGTTCGAGGTTGCGACGCCTAAAGCAACGACGTAAAGGTATCGCAAGTTTTCCACTCCTTTTGAACTCAATTCGCTAACGTTTTGAGTGTTACGCACTCAAGTGTGTCCATAAGGCACACAACACTCCTTGCAGATCGCATAGAGACCGGCGCATTTGTGGCTCAATTTTTTTACGGAGCTTGTACTCGTAAAAGCGGGAAGCAAAGTCACAATAAACGAAAAAAATGCACACAACAAAAATTAAACGAATTCTTGTAATAATGGAAAACAAAACGAACCGTAAAAGTGGCAACTGGCGAAGAAGTTACCAACGCTCATTTTCTTGGGCAATAACTGCGAAGAATTTCAAATCTATGGAACAGTCGGAGCGCGCACTTCAAACGATACGGTTGGAATTCGGGAATGCCTTGAGACAAAGGGACTTTAAAAATACCATTTAAAGGCAAAAAAGATGCAATTGTGCACAATCGTGCGAAAAGGACATATGGATTATATGAGAAAAAAAAATTAATTACTAAGTGATTTTAATGCTTAAAAAGCCCACTTTTATGTGTAGCACACAACTAACGCAGTCTGCAAACAAAACTGAAATGTTGAAAGTGAAAGAAAAAATTTATGAACTGTAAAATTTATGCAACCATTTATAGTACACAGACACACTTGCCTACATAAATATGCGTTACGATTTTTATGGTATTTGTTGTTTTTTACACAAATAGTGGCCTACTCCCGCCAAGGAAAAATCTACATGCTCCGCTAAATATCTGTGTTATAATATTAGTAGAAAAGTGATAACTCAAAAAGTGTCCGAAACTATTTTAGTGAAGAATAATTCAAATTTGTTCCAAAGCAGCAAGGCAGAAGAGCGCTATTTTGATTAACTTTTCGAAAGAAATTTAAATATTATCTTGATGAAAGTTGTTAAGGTGTATAAAATTGCTATATCTACCAGTTTACGAATATAGCGAAGAAAATTTACCAATTCATACAAAAACAACTTAAACTCAACGACAATTGAACGCAGCAAAAGGATACGACTTTCGATTTACTTACTTATAGCTATTAATTTGCTGATTAATTTGCCAGTGGTGATAAAATGTAAGTTCGTGACGAAGGATTATGGGTTCTCGAGTCCAATAAATAACTTCACATATTCAAAATAGGAGATCTCGCACAATCATCACAAGCAAAATATGCTTCATAATGTACGCACCTCTCACATAATGGATATCTACAAATAATGGATATCTCTAAAGCAAGTATGTTGTAGAAATCCCTGAAACCATTTCTACATTATCTTTTTAATACCTCGTCTTATGTAAATTTAAACCCCAGCTTGTTCTGAAGCAATTTCGGCAATGGTGCCCTATCTTTCGCTTTTTCTTCCTTGATTGTCGCCTATTGTCGACTGTTACTTTATTTAATTCTTCCAACCCTCCCAAGAGAAGATCTTCCTCTATTTCTGCAATTAAATAATTTTTATACGATCTCTAATATTAAATACTATTTCAAGCAGCTCTCCTTCTTCTGGGTAGTGATTTTTGCAGCATTCAGCAACATCAATTAGAAGCAATTTTCAACTATTTATTTCCAGCAGAAAGTTCAATTTCACAATGTCCTCCATATCCTTTCCTCTGACATCACCAGGAAGGCTGAACCAACACGTTCGTTGGTCATACATTTTCTGGTATATTTTCGATGTATTCGATGTTCATCTTTTCACCGTCTATAGTATGCGGTGAAAGATCAAAAATTAAGAAAACGTTTTTTCTAATAACGGTCGCCCCTCGGCAGGCAATGGCAAACCTCCGAATGTATTTCTGCCATGAAAAAGCTCTTCATAAAAAATATCTGCCGTTCGGAGTCGGCTTGAAACTGTAGGTCCCTCCATTTGTGGAACAACATCGAAACGCACACCACAGATAGGAGGAGGAGCTTGGCCAAACACCCAAAAATAATGTACGCGCCAATTTTATATATATATATATATATATATAGTATGCGCCATCAGTAGCTGCTAAAGCGCCTCAAATATTCCACGGTATATATTTTTTTAATGTAGAGCTTAAAGTGTGGGTTTTGCCCATACAGATTGTTGCAATGTTGCGTTGATTGACGCAATGTGGCGTCACTTAATCGTACTAGGGCGATCCAGTTTTTCTGAACTTTGTTGAAAGTTTCCTGTTCTATCTCACAATTGGCTCGGATGATATTCGTCGGGATTTCTTCTGAGATATTCGCATAACAACGATCTTTAACGACACCCTAAAAAATCAAAATAAGTCAAACACAGCACTGAGGTGCCGAAGTAGCTAATTAACATGGCCATGACAGCTGATAGCACGATTGCCGCCAGTTCGGCGCAAAGCATTGATGAGCTGAAACCAAAGACCTTTGAAATTCATTTTCAATTTTCAATTACTGGCTGGAAAAAGTTCTTACTCAAAGGTCTGGGACCAAAATGAAATTTCTAGTTACGTTTTCGGAAAAATGTTTTTACCTGATGGAGCTGTGAAATCGTTTGGCTTCATTTTGTCCAGGCGAAGGCGTGAGGCCAACACTCCACAATCGGCATCGAATTGCCACTCCCTGCGGAGAATTGGCTGCTCGACCTTCATACGCAGGTTTTTCGTTCTCCACACATGAAAATGTGGCTCGACCAAAACGCATAAGTGGGGCAACACAGCACCCACATTGAAAAGAAGTTTGCAAGAATCCCCACTTTGTTCAGGCGCAAAGCGAGGCATTTCCTTCCGCGTCGTGATGTGTTACTGACTAAAAGTCAAGATTTTGGGCGGGATAAAAGTCAAAATAACCGATGATGCAAAAAGATAAATGTGTTTGGGTCAACCTGTATGCCAAGTTGCTAACCGTCCTTTATGCATTTGCACGGAATCTAATTGGGAAATCAAAAAGATTTCGCGAAATTGTAAAGCTAGTATTTGTGTTCTCATACATAATAGTATACACTTATATGTATATATATATGTATGTTTGTATAACACAATGACCTCATTGCCGATCATTATTGGCATATCGATACACATTTCGATACATGACAAACTTACATACATGTATATGTGCGTATGTATGCATGTACTGCTATGTATTCATCTAATTACGTGCATTTATACAACATATACACACACATACATACAAGCATATTTCTGTGCACAAAAAATGCGATCAATTCGCGTAAAACATTTTCATCAAGTACTTATTGCCAACAGAGGAAGCTTAACTGATTGTGAAAGAGCTGGAAAATAACACAAAAATACCAAAAACAAGGCGCAACAACAACATAAATAAAAAATACATGGCAATATTGTACACCTGCGCAATAACCAGATAAATAAAACAAGAAAACATAAACCGTCTGCAACAAAAACAACGTCAAGTCGTGCATCGAAACTGTTAACCGTTTTAGTTTTCCAAGATTTTGTAATAATTTTTTGAGCGTTTCCACTTGCCTATCGAAGTGTGGTTAGTGGCGCTTGTGGGTGTAATACCTGCATACACATACATATATATGTGTGTATGTATGCACTTACACTTAGCAGTGCGATCAGCTTAAGCAACGCAACGCATTCTGTAGCCAAACACCTGTTTTAGTGCCACAACGGTGCGCTTCTGCATGAACTCGAATGAGGCAAATGTTTACATTCAAACGTGGATACGAACACATGGGTGTGTGTTTGTGTATTTAGCGATACGAATGATTATTCATATGTATGTGTATATGAGGACTTGTATGCACGACAACGATTACATCCAACGAACCTTGGAATCATTGTCGTCATATGCGCGTAATTTCTTTTGCCTCGAGGTTTCTCCACAAAGCTACAGGGTTACTCAATCTGTACTTGCAAATACAATTTTAATACGTTAGAAGTGTTGATTTTTAGATTGTTTACATATTAATATTTAATATTTACCTATTCAAAAGCATTTTGATTATTGAATTTTTAAAGCTTCAGAAATAGATTAATATCTACATGATCAGCTTAAGCTAATTCACTGTCGCCAGTCTATCAATATCTCAGTTACTTATACAAGGTGGCGCAAAATTAATCATCCGATTATGTTTTTGAATAAATTATTTGCTAAACGGAAAAAATATTTTGAAAATTGTTATTTTTACCTTTACGCGCTCCATTGCTTGTCTATTTGTATACTGAAGCAGTCTGGTTCACAAGTGTCAAATATGACCATTACAATTGATGAAGTCGAATGATTTTTCTTTTACTCGTACATCACGACAATGCACCAGCTCACGCCTCAGCAGTTGTGGCCACAAAATTAATGGAAATAGGGTTCCAACTCGTTTCTTATTTCCGCTATTCTTGAGACTTGGCTCTCTCGGACTACTCTTTGTTCCCAATTTGAAGAAGTGGCTGGCGGGAAAAAGATTTTATTCAAATAACTATTTCAGACTTGAACAAATCCTATTATTCGAAAGGATCAACTAACTAGAACAGCGTTGGACGAAGTGTATAAACCTAAAAGGAGACTATGCCGAAAAATAAAAAAATGTTTAACGCAACTAAGTAGTTTTTAGTTTTGCACGGACTATTCAAACAACCCCCTTATTTCATTTCATTTATTGCCCAAAAACAACCCCCTTATGTGAAGTAGGTGAAAGTCTTGAGTTTCCAGAGATATCAATTTCTTCCCATATCCCAGAAATGATACTTTTATGTGCTAAGATCGTATTAGAAAAAAAAACTTAAAATGTTTTTTATTGTAAATAGCAAACGACTTTATTTTTATTGAACACCATATTTTGGAGAATATTAAGCTACAGCTTGGCATTTCTTGCTGCTTCAGAACAGCAGGCTAATCGAAGCCATTATACAATGACAATAGCACTGCGAAGCACGAAAAGTGAAACCCTGTACGCACAACATCGCTTTGAATTTTTCTGCAACAAATTGTTTTAACTGTTTTTTGTATTGTAGAGTGGCGCATCTAAACGTGGTTGATTGTGGTGGTGCGGTAGTTCGAAAAAGTCAACGCGTTTTTGCCATGTGCCAAGAAATGCCGTAGAAACAAAAACAAGAAAATATCAGATCCATCATGCATTAATATATATGTATGCACATAGAAACAAATACTTATATATTTATACAGTTACATGTTTATGGCTTTTGCAAAAATTGGAGCAATTTGGTTCCACATATCCCGATTTTATCATTTTTACTGTCATTACTTTCTTCGTGCATATCTCACCAGTATCTCTGTAAGGCTATTTCTATTGTTTGTTTTTTGTTTGCTGCTTTGTTTTTATTATGTATACAAAATTATAAATTATACCTATTAATTGTGTTAGTTTTATAAAATACTTTTTTTATATGCTTAGTGAACATTTTTAATTACCACTTTTTCTACCATTTCTTATTGCACATGCAAAGTATGTCACAAAAGTTCCCGGACTTGTGCAAAATTAAGAAGACTAAATAAGATTTTTGCAAATATGATTTCTTTTGATCAAAATAGTTACCTTCGAATTCTATACACCACTGCCATCATCATTAGCGTTTCCTTTATCTAAGGGTGTTTTTTTTAGAGGTTAGGTTTTCAAGATGAAATAAAACGTATGTAATTTAATGTTATGGCCAAGACTTTAGCTTTATTATAAAGATAAGGGTTTGCCATTATGTTTTAAAAATGATTTCGGGCAAGTGGCCGCCGCGGCTGGCTCGAATAAATTCCAGCCGAGAGGCCCAATTTTCGACCACTTTTTGCAGCAATTGGGGCCGTATGTCAGCAATAACGCGCCGAATATTCTCTTCCAAGACGTCAATCGTCTCGGGCTTATCTGCGTAGACAAGCGACTTCACATAGCCCCACAAGAAATAGTCCAGCGGTGTTATATCGCACGATCTTGGAGGCCACGCCACAGGTCCACGGCGCGAGATAATGCGCTCACCAAAAGTTTCCTTCAATAAATCGATTGTTGCGTTGGCTGTATGGCATGTAACGCCGTCTTGTTGGAACCAAAGGTCGTCCACATCAACATCGTCCAATTCAGGCACGAAAAAGTCATTAATCATGGCTCTATAGTGCTCTCCATTGACTGTAACATTATGGCCGGCTTCATTTTTAAAGAAATATGGACCAATGATTCCCTCTGCCCATAGAGCACACCAAACAGAGACTTTTTGAGGATGTAACGGCGTCTCAGCAATGGCTTGTGGATTATGTTCACTCCAAATGCGACAATTTTGCTTATTGACATACCCATTCAACCAAAAGTGAGCTTCATCGCTGAACAAAAACCATTATTTTCGAACCGCGCGAACCGAACCATTATTTTCGTAATAAATTTGCACGATTTGCAAACGTTGTTCAGGTGTAAGTCTATTCATTATGAAATGGCAAACCGAACTGAGCATAAATCAAGTGAGAGCTGTCAAAAAGACCATCTACGAAAAAAGTAGTGCCAACTTGAAAACCTAACCTCTAAAAAAAACACCCTTTACCATTAGAGCAAAAGACCGAAACTCACGACATGTCTGTGCACGGTCAAAAAGCATATCGAACGATTTAAAGTCTGCAAGCCATAGCGGCTTTCATGACGAGATATAATATTTCAAACGGAAAGAAGTCACACGGAACTAACTCTGGCAAGCACGTGAAGTGCTTGGTCACAAATTTTAACGATGAACCGGCGCCTTATCGTACGCCAACTTCTATTTTCACGGTATTCTGTCTGGTCGAGCTTGATAAATTTGCGACAGTAGAAGCTTCATAATACCGAGATGGAACACAGCATGAACAACTTGGCCTCTTTCAATGTAAAGCAATGAAAACTTCCGCTTTTCTTTTACAAATCCACACCGAACTTCAACGATTTCTTATGGTTGGCAGCCGCTCTTTCAACTTCCTGACCTTCTTTAAATTGTTTAAACTAAGTAGTACTCGAAAATAGAGGTACGAAATAGAAACTCATCACCATAAGCGTTTTACATCTTTTGATGCGTCTCGGATGTGATTTTGCCGAGTTTAAAATAAATTTTTATATTGGGTCTTTCTACAAAATTAATTTTTCGCATAAATTAATTCAGAGTACTAGATATTATGAACTGCCCCTTTTCAGCCCAGTTATAACTTTATTCATAGAGACGACTGCAGTCAGAAAAAAACTTTCAATGGTCTGATACTATGATTTAGATGTTGATGCCCAAAACCGAATAGTTTACCTCTCCTTCAACCTTATTCCTATTAAGATTACTCGGCAAAAAAGTTGATAGCATCCCACACGAATTTTGTTTAACTGGATGGAATTTTGTGTCGATCTTTGATCGGATAAGCGGTCATGGGGGACAGCAGCGGCATTTTGAGGAATTCCTTCTAATAGCGCTAGGCATACAGGGCGCCTCACTCCATTTAAGCAAATGCTATGGCGTACTTAGCTACAGCGTTGGCTATACGAGTATAGCGACTGTGTAGAACTGTTGAACTATCTTGCATTTTAAATCTACAGTTGGAAAAGTGAAAGGCGACTTTCAGTTAGATAGACGGATTATTTGCGTATACACCCTTTATTGTGTATTCCTCCTATTTCTAGTGTGCGTCTTAATGTTGTTCCACTTGCACACTATTAGAAAAACCTTTTCTATTGTTTGATGTTCATGCACGGCGATTTGAACCTACACACTTCCGAATAGTAGTCACGCACCAACCCATTCGGCTAAGGCGGCCATAAAATTTTCAGTTACTTATTGTTATTGTTGTGTCTATCTTTGAGCTATTGTCTATAATAATAAATAAGCAATTTTCCAAATTTCGCGGGCTACGTACATTCGACTTTGGACTATTATTTTTTTTATGTTGCCACACTCGTCTCTAAGATACGATGTTCACGGTTTTAGCAATATAGCTTTTTAGTTTGTTTGTGAGCAAGTGTTTTGCGTGTTCGGCGATTTTCTACTAACAACTCTTGGCTCTCCTGGACTCTTCCATTGAGACGATTGGGCTTTCGTTCCGATGTCATGGCCACATACCCATGATTCGTCACCAGCGTCACTAGCAATTCCTGAGCGATGCTCAAACGACGTTGTTTTTGATCAAAACTCAGCAATTTTGGAATGAACTTCGCTGCCACACGCTTCATGCCCAAAATATCCGAAAAGATTGCAAGGCATGAGCCAACCGATATGCCGACATCCTCAGCTTTTCTATTTGTGATTGAAGGATTCTCCATAACAATTTTCCTCACTTTCCTTTCTCAAAATTTCATCGGTTGTTGATTTGCTGGGGCGTCTAGAGCGAGTGCCGTCATCCACATCTTCCCGACCTTCTGTAAAAGCTTGAACAACTTGTAAGCATTTTTTTTGACTCAGAGTACTGTATGCCACTGTCAACATTTTGAGCACTTAATTCCATTTTTTACATAAAATTTGACGCAACTTCTTTGATCCATTTTTTCAATAGCAGAAAATCGTCGAACACGCAACGCACTTGTCTTATTTATGCCTATGTGAATCGTTCTTCGCTTTGATTAGAGTAGTAACCGCCTCTTTTAAGTTCAACAAAGCACGCCAGACATTTCGGCTCCAGTCCGAAACACCAAGCCCTTCTCCACCTGATCTTCCCATCGCAAAGGAAGCCTTCTGCAAGGCTCATACAGCTCAACATTCCATCTGCAGTAATCGCTGTCGCCAACAATCTTCTACAGAATCTTTCTCTCGAATACTCCAACGCTCGTCCCACGAACATTGTAACTTCTACGCCATTCGTTTCATTTCTTTATCAAGTTTTGAAATTACAATAAATTCGCTCATTTTTGTTTTATTACGTGCATAATATTAACATATCTTTCAATTATCTTCCCATTCGACCCACAGCATGTGACCACTTGAGTTTGTGAATCGAAGCTGATACGCCATGAAGCGCAGACGCAGCATCAAAATTCCGTGGGCTGTTAACGCCCCGCCACAGGCGGAATATTTCCGTTATAAATGTAGATATCAAAGCTTATGCGATAATCTAGTCTCCTTGATGCGCTGCACGCTACTCTTATGGCTGATCATGACCACAATATTGCTGGTCGTTGTTCAAGCGGAAGGCTGTCCGCCGTCAGACGCCATTTTGCCGTGTCGTTGTTCGCTCCGCGGCAAGGAAATTCAAATATGGTAAGGCACGCAGTCCATAGCTTTTATCTGTATCTAATAGTTTTTTGAGAGCGCATACTCACACATTCTTATGCTCCTAACCCCAGGTGCTCACACAGTAATTTGCCACAAATAATGGACGGCATTAAGGCGGTTGAACGCAACATAAAAACACCTATAGATGAATTGGTATTGGAGAATAATCAATTACCGGCATTGCCTGGCCGCTTCTTTGGCACATTACAGATCGTACGACTTATGCTACGCTACAACAGCATCGAACGCGTATCTAACGGTTGGCTGAACGAGTTGGAGAACCATTTGGTGGAGGTTTATATTGTAGAGCCACAGTTGCGCAGCATACCGGTGGAGAGTTTGAATGGTATGATCAATATGATCGCGATCACTATACAATCCGACGAGTTGAAGCATTTGCCAGACTTCTCAGGCCTACTAAGTCTCACCTATTTGAGCGTGCAGAGTAGATCACTAACGGAATTGCAGCCGCACTGGTTTCGCCATTTGCCGAAGGTACAAAATGTGCACATTAATGGTGGCCCGAATTTAATACGCCTAGAGGCGGGCACTTTCGATGGTCTAATATCTCTGAAGAACGTCGACCTCAGCCGCAATTCGCTCAACTGGATACATTTACGCGCGCTCAGCCGATTACCGAATTTGGTGAGCCTGAAAATGTCCTACAATCAAATTAGTGATGTGGGCATGGTGGGGCGAATCGTGAAGGATTTGGAGAATTTGAAAAAGCTGCGTTTGGATCATAATATTATAAATATTATAGAGGATGGTTCGTTCGTAGACCTGCCGCACATGTCGGAGTTGCATCTGAACGACAACCGCATTACCGAGATTCAGTATGGCGCCTTCTTACGCACACCTATGCTAAAGACCATCTACCTACATAATAATCATATACGTCGCATACACCCCGAATCCTTCCTGCAGGCCTCCGGCAGCGGCGTGGAGACTATTTACGCGTACAACAACGAAATTGAGCATGTTGGCGAGTTACGTTCGCTGCTCAATTCCTTGCCTGCGCTAAAATTTCTCGACATGAGTAACAACTATTTGACTGATGTGCCATTTGGTGCGCTACGAGGCCATGGCACACTGGAGCAGTTACATTTAAACAATAATCTGCTGCGCACAATCGAGCGCGACGCACTGATGGCAATGCCGGCTCTGCGTGAGTTGCGCATGCGCAACAACAGTTTGTCCAGCGAACTGCCAATGCCTTTCTGGAACTTGCCTGGACTGAAAGGTTTGGATTTAGCAACAAACAATTTTCGTGCTGTCGATTCATATCTCTTAGCTGGGCTTCCATCACTACGTCGGCTTGACCTAAGTGAGAATGGCTTAGTAAAGTTGGACCCGACTACCTTTATACACAATCCTATGTTGGAGACCTTGAATATCTCTTATAATGAGCTGCCCATTATACATTCGGCAACTTTTCGTAATTTAAATCGCCTCTTCGAGGTGGATGCGAGCTACAATCTACTAACTGATATACCCGGTCTGCCGAAGATTGTCGAGCGTATTTCCATGCGTGGCAACGCTATCTCAACACTCCCATTTTCCATTGGTAAATCACTAAATCTACCAAATTTACGTATGCTCGATCTGAGCGTTAATCGTTTGGAACAACTGCCCAAGTACGGCTTCCAAGGTATGCCCCAACTGCGTGTACTTAGCTTGGCTAATAACAGATTGCGCTCGTTGGATGACACTGCCTTCATTGGCGCTGCACGCCTTGAACTCCTGCACCTTCAGGACAATGGATTGACCCACATAGATGACCGTGCGTTTTTGTCACTCGCCGAGTTGCGTAACCTCAACTTGCAGGGCAATAAATTGGACTCCATTACCGACAATATGTTCTCAAACAATTCGCGACTAGAACAATTAGATTTATCACGAAACCTCATACGCACCATAGCGCCCGCAGCTTTTGAGGCTCAGCGTTCGCTGGAGTATCTCGATTTATCGAGCAATGCGCTCTCTGATATCTCGGTGAGCCTCTCTAATCTCGCAAACCTGCACGATATAGACTTGAGTTACAATCAGATAACACGCGTGCATGCAGATGTTGTGTCTTCGTGGCGCAGTGTCGTGGAAATACGTCTGTCCAATAATCTAATTGTTGAGTTGAAACATGGAACTTTTCGCAATTTGCCAAAATTGCAGTATTTAGATTTATCCAGCAATGAAATAAGCTCGGTGGAACCGGGCGCCCTGAAAAACCTGCCAGATCTGCAAGAATTTGTGTTGGCCGACAATAAATTGGTGGACTTGAAAGATCACGTTTTCGAAGACCTACCCAACTTACTAGCTTCGCATTTCCAATATAACACATTGCGCTACGTCTCGCCGGATAGTTTCTTCAACTCGCCTTCCATGGTCTTCTTGAATTTGTCCAATAATAATTTCCATAATATGGAAAATATAGGACTGCGTGCAATGCGCAACTTAGAGGTTTTGGACCTGTCAACGAACGGTGTTCGCATGGTTAATACGATGCCACTGAAGTCATTAAACTGGCTGGTCGAGCTGAAGATGGATAACAATCAGATATGCAAAATACAAGTAAGTACAACCTAGTAGTGTTAGCTGGAGTCCAAATAAACAACTACGATGGATGGAAACCATGTCTTCTTTTTTTACTAATTTCGAGTTAAAAATATTGGAAAAAATCTCGTAAAAATAACTGAAATTTGTTTATGTTAAGAGACCTCAAATATTTTTTCTTCCACCAGGGCGGACCATTCGAGACAATGCCACGCCTGCGTGTGCTCTCGATGCGTAACAACCGCCTGCGTACAATTAAGGAGCGCACTTTCCGGAATTTGCGTGGCAATATTGCCATACTGGATGTGGATGGTAAGCAGGCATAGTTTTCTACACTAATCTTACTAAAAATAATTTCAATAATTTTTTACCTTCACTATTTCAGGTAACCCCATAAACTGCTCCTGCGAAATGCAATGGCTCTCTGTTTGGCTACAAGAGACCAATTTTCCATACCCAGGCCCAAAATGTCAAGACGGCCGACTGTTGCGATCTTCGCGCATCGACAGAAGTCTCTGCACCAATTTCGAAGATACCAGCCAACGCACCGGCACAGCGAGTGGCAGTAGTTTAAGCAACAACAACGCCAATCATCTGCCTCTCTTGAATGAGCATGGTGATATTTTCCAACGCGACTTGCAGGAAGAGTTTAGCGATGACTGTGAAGTATATGAGAATCCACCTGGAGAGCGTCCCTTAGCTGGTGAAAGCGAATACTTTTACGATCAGTACGTCGACTATACACCAGCTAACGAGACGAGCTCGTATGTTTCCACAGACGCACCAAATGCGCATTCGAACGCGGCAAGTAATTCAGTTCCGAGCTCAAAGAAAAAGTCTCCCATTAGTTCCAACATCGACTTAAATAACACCATTTTAAACACCAATTATTTCAAGAGGCAACCACATCAACCTGGCGCGCAGTCTAGTTCGCCATTTACGTTTTTTGGCTATCCCATACCGTCACTGAGTTTGGGCCGCTTTTTTGGCGCTGGGCAGCGTGGACGCAAGGATCGTGGCGAGAGTACTGGCAGCCCGGCGAGCAGACAAACAACCGCAAGCTCCACTGAAAGCGGCCTAGCTACAATGTCAGCCACACATCGGATGCATACGCCGCACGGCAAGGTACGCATGTACCAGCCGAACAGTGCCGAGTTTGAGAAGTACCTGAATCAGCCAGATTCGCAGAACCACGATGTATCGGCAAGAAACCGACAAACAACAACAATAGCCGCCAGTGCTGACTCCAACTCCGATGAGACGACTAGTAGTGAAGCGCCAAGTAGCGTCTTCAAAACCGCTTTCCGTGAGCCGACAAGTGTGGAGCGCGGCGGCTTTCGACCGATAGTGCCTGAACACGTGGGTGGCTTTATGCCCGTGCACGATCCGTCAAAGCGACGCGGAGTTGTCGAACCCATACCAACACCAACAAAATATGCTACTAAGCATACAGAACGCAATTACATACCAATGGTACCCAAGCACACCGAGAGTAATTTCAAGCCACCAGGCCGCGAATCCAATTTGAGGGCAACATATGCGCCTGCGACAATTACTACGCTAACAACAGCAGAATCTGCAAGTGAAGAGATCGAATCGCAAACATACTACGTAACTGAAAATTCCCTAGAATTGACTACACCGCATCGGATAATAGCACCATATGCGGCAACAACCGCGCCAACTCTCACTACCAGCAGGACGAATACGATGAGACAAACAACAGCCAGTGGCACTCAAAGTTTGACCCCAGACGTGGCGACACCAGCCACCACGCCAATTAGTTTTCACACCACGACGCCTATGACAACAACAATAGCTACTTCTACAACGCGCGCAACCCCAGTGACCCAAGCGCCAGCGTTTAGTATGGAAGAGAGTGATGCGTTCGATGCTGAGTTCTATGATGACTTGGAGGCACAATCAGTAGGCATACTTAAACCGCCACCTCTCGTGCAAACAACTACAGCAGAGACTATATTACTAATACCACCACCAGAGGAGCATGTCGAGCAGATCAAGCGTCATTCTTGGGTAACAAAAGCGCCAACAACGGAGAGCACACCAACAAATCACGTAAGTGCTAATCAACCAACTACGATCGCAACGCCAACCGATATTTCACCGCGTCAACCGCGCCCATCAAGTGGCCGCTCCATAATCACTAAAGTGCACACACCACAAACGGCAAACCAACACCTACCCACAGCAGAGGAGTACCATCGCACAACTCCGCATAATGATGGCGCTCATACGGGCGCAAGCCCGTTAGACGATCAGCTAGCACTGCAGCAACAGCAATTATTAGCAGATGCTCAAAAACGTGACTACAATGCGTTCGAGGCATTAGACGCCGAATCTGTAGATACGGCGGCGACGGCCTATCAGCAAATAGAACACGTAGATCGTAAGGATGGCATGGACTGGTATTATGAAAGCTTTAAGAAACCGCGTCCGGTAATGGCTTCCGGAAACAGTTTACGCAGTAGTACAGATTTTGCTCGGAATCAGGGGAGCGACGGAAAAAAAGTGCGCCGATTTAGGTATGATGAGGTTGTAGGCAAGTTGGCGCTAGTGCTCACCATGCACTTTTGTATTCAATTTAAGTAATTTTAAGTTGCGTTAAGTTTGGTTACTTTCAAAACAAAGATTTATATACATTAAAAAAAACAAGTGCTCGTTTGAATAATTAACAAGGATTATATGTAAAATATAAAAATAAATATGCGACAATTTTCTTCACTTTAGCACTCCACGCTTTAGAACAATAAATTAAAGGTCTGTATATCAAAATACTTTGAATAAGTTTTTGAATCACTTTATATTAGCGTTAGTTATAGAAATCTTAATAAGTATCCACAAATAATGTAATAAAATCAATTTAGTAAATACTTACGCATATCGTTTAAAGAAAAGTAAACCCCAAATACGAGTTTCTCATGCTCAAATTCATTCTTGTATTTAATTTTGCTTTATTTTTATTTTGAATGTTCTTTAAATGCAATCATTCAGCATCTTACTCTTCTATTAAACACTAATTTCAGTCCATATTCTTATATACTACATACAATTTTCAGTCTTTCTGTTTTAGCCAATTCTTCTCAGGTGAAAATTTCATCCGACGTCATAAATATGACGGAGACATAATTTGTTCAATTTTAGTGCACAAATCGATTTTCTCTAAAATTTAAACATTTAACATTTATGAGCAATACCATTCTTCGCTCTCTAAATGTACAAAATACAAACAAAATATTAGGATTTTGGACTTGAGATTTAAAAGCAACATTTCAATGCTGGACAATTTTCCGATTCAGCTGGATTACTTCAGTCCTCCCATTGCAAAACCAAAAGGTAGTTTGGCCAACACTTATCTAAAATAAAAAGAGAACATCATTAAGGCACTGGAAATAATAATATATAGCATATGTGAGTCAAGTATAAAAGGCTCGGTTAAAAAAATTTGTCAGATGGTAGTGCATGTAAGTAAAAATTCAGCATTTTTGCTCAGTTGTGGGTATGTAAATGTCATCATTTTTTTTCTTGGACCAAATAAATACCTTATAATTTGTATATATATTACAATAGTTCTTACCTTAATCTACCGATAGGGCATCGCCCACTTTAATCAGCACAAGAGAAGTGTAAATCGGTATCTGTAAATTATTTAAAAATGTAAAATTTAGTTGTACTTAAACATTTAAAATAGCTCAATAAACTGTTCATCGAAAAATTTCAGATGGTAGTGCATGTAAGTAATAATTCAGCATCTTTGCTCAGTTGTGGGTATGTAAATGTCATCATTTTTTCCTGGGCCAAATAAATACCTTATAATTGGTATATATATTAGTACTTACCCTAATCTACCGATAGAGCATCGCCCACCTTAATCAGCACAAGAGTGTAAATTGGTATCTGTAAATATTTTAAAAATTTAAAATTTAGTCATATTTAAGCATTTAAAATAGCTCAATAAACTGGTTATCGAAATTTTTCAGATGGTAGTGCATGATAAAATATCAGCATTTTTGCTCAGTTATAGGGTATGAAATTGTCATCATGTAAATTTCTTTTCGTTTATGTAAACCTGCGAACCATTTTATTAACATCTTAAATAAAAAAAGCTTTAGAAAAACTTTAACCCCTCTTTCTTTGTCCGCTAAACTCTACTAGTCAAAAAGTGTTTAACCTCAATTCTCTGCTTCATTACAAATATTTTCGTAATTTAGTATTAATGCGGTTTCTGCAATTATAACTTTTTTAATAAGTGTGTGTAATACTCCATTAGCACAGTATCGAAGACGCTTCATTTTCCTACCTAGCCCTTGGATCAATCAATATTTCCTTCATACGTTTACTTTACTTCCAAATCCATATTTTTAGCAAAATCCCTTAATATCTTTCATTCAATCAACATTCGATATTTATGTCTTAATTACAACTTGTTTTTTACTTGAATTCGTGTACATTTTATATGTGAAATTGGATGCTTACCTCACGAAAGTTGATTAGTGAAATAATTAATAGGCGGAAACGAAGGCAGAAAGAAGTAAATTGAAAATTCTTATAAATTCTTTATATTGTGTGTGGTAGATAAGTGTGTAGTTTTTTATTACTCAAATGCAACACTGTTTTGGCAACACTACAAGGGAATTTTTTAAGAAGTATGTTATACATTGGTTTCGTGGTAAATTTATGAAAAAATAGAAATTACTTTGTTTTATAAACCAGAAATAAGGTTTCTACAAACTTTTAGTTCTAGTTTTTTCCTACTATTCGTTCAAGAGAAAGAAACGTTTCTTTTTACTCCACATCTACACATTCCATTGTTCACAATTAAACATCAAAAAATTATAGAATACAAATTTCCGCCTTCCCATTTGTCATGACGTCAGAACAGCAAATAAAGAACCGCTTCATTTGTATTATTTTGTTTAATTTAAAATCGCAAATCTTAAATAAATAATAATCACAAGCAAGTAATTGATAAGCAAAGATTAGTTTATTTGCTATACTGGATTCGTCGGTTGCTCAAATTGCGAAAAATAATGTGGCATATTTGCCTTCTGTATTCTGTACACAGCGCAACGTTCAGAAATGCCAATATTGCAGCACTGCAATAATCAAGCGTTCAAAAAGACAACAATTCTATCAGTTGTCACTCATAATTTCTATCAAAAAATTGTTTACTGCATTTAACTACGATGTCTGATGAAAAGTAAGCAAAACTGTTTTATTTGAATTTTTGTATTGAAATTTAGTTAAATTATGTTAATAATAATTGTATAAATTATTATTTTTATATTTTTAGTGAAAATCTCAGTAATGCGGAGACACAGTTATTGCTGAGAGTACGGTTGAATATGGAGGACGAGTTTAAATCGGATAGAAGGAAAAAAAATGTATTGTGGAAGAAAGTTGTGACCAAAGTGAAAAATGTAAATCCCAATATAAGACTGGACAGCACCACAGCGCAGAGAAAATGCTTAAATCTCTTGGTAACGTACAAGCGCATTAAGAAAAGAAATAATTCTTCCGGTAAAGAAGCTACATCCTGGAGGTATTTTGAGGACTTCGACGAAGTTTATGGTACAAGGCACTCAATGACTCCGCCAACAGCAAATTGTTAAAGTGAAACTATAAATTATTAATTTTCATAAAACTTATAAAACCTTACTTTAAAAGTGGCCCAATTCATTCGGAAATGGGAATAGAAAAGGTCCTCGGGAAACGACTTTATTGTTTTAATAAACGATTTGTTTTTAGGTATTTTTCTTTTTAAAGACAAACATTTGTACTAAACATTTTTCTCTTTGACTTCAATAGCCTTCTTTTTCTTAAATTTAAAGAAAATCTATCTTTTCTTTGCTCACAAATTTCGTCTAGTGTTAGCGAAATTTCCATTTTAGTATTATACGCGTTCAAAAATGCAAACAAACGTATTTGCAAATTGTCAAATATGATATGACCATCCATTTTAAGATAAATATGTTAAAATATTCACTAAAATATTTAAGGTTTCGTAATGGAAGTCCCCGGTCTTCACATTAAATTTCTTTTTCAACTCAGCGTTTTTGACTTATTCGACTTTAGGGTTTAGTGCTTTATAAAGGGTGGTTAAGTTTCAACGCCGGTGTTGATTTTATATCAAATACAATTGTTTTAGGAAATTATTGTAATTTCTCTTTATTATGATAATATTGGTATGGCTCAATTACTTATCGAACAAAATATCGGGCAAATGGCCGCTGCGGCCTCGGCGGCACACCTCCATCCGATGGTCCAAATTTTCGATGACGCTGAGGCATAATTGAGGTTCTATGCCGTTAATGTGCTGAATTATCTCATCCTTTAGCTCTTGAATTGTTGCTGGCTTATCGACGTACACCTTTTCTTTCAAATAACCCCAAAGAAAGAAGTCCAACGGTGTCGTTGGCGTTTAGGTGTGGTTCGCATTCAACATCGGCCCTTGAAATTTAACCACCCTTTATAATGAAATTATTACATCTCAGAAAATTTTAAAAACTTATATGAACTTTTATTCAAATAAATGCTCGAAAAACAGCTCTCACAGTGACGTTTAAATGAATATTCTTAATGATGTTTCAAAAAAAAACTTTAAATCGAAAAAAAATACCGATATGATAATTAACAAAAATGCAAATACAATTTCCAAAAACTGGTACTGAAAAAATTCACTCTGCAAGACAGATGAAGTCACCCGTTAGACAATATTTTGTACTCCTTCCTATGAAATCCTGCAAATGAGTCATAAGGCAGAAAGTATATTTCTCTTAAAATGGCTTACCTTTTCTCACATCCAACTTCCTCTCTCAACATTTTGAAAGTGTTTTCTGCGCAAACGTCAAATATGCTACATCAAATAAATGTATGCAAAAAATTAATATCACAAACACTCTTTTGCAGGCTATTGAATAAAAAAGAAATTAATTATGTGGTAGCATGATTCTCTCACCGCGCTCAATTTACGTAATTTACGTCACTAAAGAATACAAAACAGTTATCTAAGTTTGTAAAGGCTCGGGCAGTCATTTATATATGTCTCCCATTTCGCAGGTTGCTTTTAAGCTTAGCTATTACCGGAACACAGCAATCAGCTCTTCTAAGCAAAGATATGAGCATCACTGTGAACGCCGGAAATTTAATTGACTTAGTGGGACATTATCCATGTTTTTATGACAAAATGCCATTGTAATAGCAACTGTTTATGGCTACGGCATGACTAATAGACAAATTCTGTATTCTGGCGGCTACGGCACCACTAATTGTAGCTTTAGTTCGTTAAGTTACGTTTAAGACTAGAGTACTTACCTTTTATTTGAAATAAACTGATAAGTCCCATTTCACACCATTCTGTAGTTGGAATCGCTTTTTAAATTTTACCAAAATATTTTTTTTTTCGAAATAAGGAATTGAAATAATAATTGCTATCTATTTAGAAATGAAATGAACTATAATGTTGTTGTTCTAGCAGCATAAACATTCCCCATACTTACATACGGTGAATGCTGCTGGAGTGACAGTCCTTGGCCGGATATAAATCCGGGTCGTTTCGGTAACGTAGAACCGACTGTCGTGAGCTATAATCTAATGGGTCGCTCTCCCTAGATAAAAACTTATACACCCAACTGGTTGTTGGTGTAGTAGCATAAACATTCTCCATACATATGCAGGGAATGTAGCTGAGATTTCAGTCCTTTGCCAGCTATAAAACGGGTCGTTCCGGTTAAGTAGAAAAGACCGCCGCAGTGGTGTTTTTTAACAGTACTTCATCGTTGTTGTTGAACAAAAAACTCCTTAAAATGGCGAATTCTTCTGAAATTGGGAGATATAGATGAAATACATCCGTATTGTTGTGGTAGAAAGAGCCCACCTGGGCCTTTCCCGCTTCTCATTCTTCCTAAATATCGAGCGACATGCAAATAAGTAGTTTGAAGTTGACAATTCCTACCTCTTTTTTAAATCGGCTTTCCCCGCCTGTCAATGATTTTTATCCAGCCTTCTCTAAATCTCTAATTAAGTAAAAATGTCGCTGATATTTGATCAAAAAATCAAAATTTTAACATTTATTTAGCTCTATATTCTTTCCAACTTATAGATAAGTGCGGCCCTAACAGTTTCGTTCCTGTAGTTGAAACTTTACCTATTTTTTTATTTACAATAGAGACAAATTATAATTACATAAATTGCAGGCCCCCACATATTCTTTAAAAATTATGTGCAATTATAATTCTTATAATTAAAGCCACATATTTATTTAATAAAAGCTCAGTAACTTATAATTGTAATTTTATGTGAATATACGGTTAAATCTTAACTTTAACTCTAAGATTGCAGAATGAAACAAAATTAAACACAATCAATTTTATTATCTATACAAAAGTGACGTGATCTTTGTTTTCTGAAAATAGTAAATTGTTTGATGAAATAAAAACAGGGACAAAATGTTATTACATACAAATTTATGCTTTCTTAGAACAAAAGACACGCTTAGTTTCCAATGCTATGATTTTTTTTTTAAATAAAATTGCTATATGTGTACAAATGTTTGTACATCTATATAGTATATTTATATGTGTACAAATGTATGTATGTACAACTACATAGTATATAACTTAATAATTAATCTATTGCATTAAAATTTAAGATTTCTCTAGAACATTAATATCTCATACAAATGCTGACCACGCTTTTTAAAATTTTTCACGCTTCTTAAAATTACGCTTAGATGCGCACCGATGTAATATGTCCGATATGTGCGATTTATGTTCGAAAATTTTCATCATTTGATTTTGTGCATCATTAATGCCATCGACAATAATTTTGCTGCGCTGTATGTTACCCTAAAACGGAAGGTATTAATAACGTATCTTATCTTCTATTAGTTGTGTAATATTACCTTCAGCAATTCGTTTATCCGCTCAATTTCCGGATTCTTTTCATGAGTTTCCATTTGTTTCAACATATTACTGAGTTGGTCGTATCCATTTGATTCATTCTCACACTGAAAGGTATAGCAATTCAAGAGTTTTTATTGAATCAAGCGTATTTTACATAAATATTCATTTACCAAATCCTCCATTTGGGAGCTTAAATGATAGATTTTCCAACCATTAATTTTACCCATTACATTCGACTGATTGGCCAAATCAATAACGGTTGGGCGGCGTTCTTCACGCGGTTTCACATCAGTGTAGCGTTGAAAATGATTGTTGGCCGCCTTCCAGTTTTGTTTGTACGCCTATGAAAACAATGAAATTAATTACTAGTAAATCTTTAAAATCAGTTGCATTCACTTACATTTAACAGCGTAAAATTGCGCGGCCGTCGTAGTATGAACTCCACTGGTTTGGCATTCTCCTTATTGCCTGTGGTGGCAGGCAGGTTATTATTTTTATGATTGCTGGTATAGTTATGTGCTGAACTGGAAGCTATAGCATTTGCGTTTGTGTTATTATCATCATATTGATGTGGTATAGAACTGCCAGTACTGTCAGGTGCCATTGAGCTGTGTACAGGCGCTAACATTATGCCGACGTTGGTGGTTGCAGCAGACAGTTCATAGTTGTTATTGTTGTTATTATTCATATGACTAACAGCAACCCCAGTTGATGATGGTGGTGGGAGAGAGAGTGAGCCTTGGCTATGACTCGAAAGTTGACTATCATTTCTGTGTGGCAAGAAAGAGAAATTGAAAAATCGCAAATAAATTTATTTGAATCGCAATGAAGAACAATTTTGTATATATTTACGTTGAACGCCTGGATTTCTTGCGCGTTGAACATTCAATTGGACCACCATTGAGGCGCGCAACGTTCGAGACTACAGGTGCGTGCAATTGCTGATGATGATCCAGAGAAGAATTTCGTGAGCTGATGGGAGTTCCGCTTCCGCCGCTCATAAGCACATTATGATGCATATTAACATTGCCATGATGGTTCGAATACATCTGGAAGGAAGTGGTTAAATAAATATGTATTTCATCACTTTTAGATGGCCTCACTCACCTCATTTATGGGATTAAAGTGTGTGGACTCGTTCGTACCATGTGGCATATGATTAATCATCATCATATTGCCATCCTGCATTTGCTGCTCTACACCGGGTGAAGAATTCGCCGACACAGTTGTGGAGCCATCCGACGAGCCTGGCGACTCGCCACGTGCTACTCTTTGCAACCCAATAACACTGCCAGTCGCCGCTGCCTGTGCGCGATCCTTTTTGTTCAATGCTTCTGTTGTGAGTGCAGATGCTGTGGTGGTTTGAATTGAGGTCATCGAGGAAGTCGACAAGGGTGCCACAGAGGTAATGCTGAACGAGCTGCCCACCGAAGAGGCTGCTGGCGAAGCGGCAGCACTCGTTAAAATTGTGCCACTACCACCGCTCATCGATATCAATGTTGGCGCCAGGTTTTTGGCAACCCGTAGAGGTGAACCTTCCACATCACGTTTACGTAGAAAATTGGAAACAACAGCTGACCCTGCACTGCCCCCGGTTACTTTGATCGATGTCTGCAGTGGTATGACAACATGCTGACCCTGCGTGGCTGTGGTAGCGCCGCTGGCGACTTGATGTGCCGATGCCGCTGCCGAAGCTGGTATAATTAGCTGTTGGCCACCAGTAACTCCACTTTGCTGCAACAGCTGCTGTGTGGCTTGTGACACGGAAATTGCATCGGCGGACAGTGCATTGGAGGAGTTGGCATTGCCGCCGCTTTGCGCTGCTGATGTCAATTGCGCGCTAAAACGCAGGGGCACTGATTGAATTTGTGTGCCCGCTGCGCTAGAGACTGGTATCTGCAGTTGCCCAATGGATCGTCCGCCTGTTGATGGCACTACGGTGAAGGTGGCCGTTGAGTTACCAGCGTGCGAAACTGCTGATGCGGCAAATGGCAACGACGAGATGGCTAGATTCGTAGCCGGTGCTGCGTTCGCTAATTGATTCTGTGTTGGTGGCAAAGTGCTGCTGGTTACAGTTGAGGTGGTGAGTGAGAGCACACCGGTTGACACTTGCACAGAACTGGCGGGTACAGATTCATAGTAAATGGTGCCACCAGGTGGCAGAAAAGCACCCGCTGAGGTCGGTATATTCCCTACCCCACCTGAGGATGTGAGCACAGTAGTGTTGTTGCTTGATGATGACAAAGGTGCATTTAAATTGGTGCCGCTTACGCTGACGTTTGGTCCATGCGTACGCTGGCCCGACACCGCTTGATGTATGTAAACGCTTGTCGGTGGTCCGGCATTACTTGTAATAATACTAGCGCCGCTCATGCCACTGGTGCTGCTCTCTAGGCTCGCCGCATTGGCGGCAGCCATAACTTTGCCTACCGTTATTGCGCTGGCATTTTTGAGCGGTGTGATAGCGCCAGTGATTATGTTGCCAGGCGCATTGCCACGAGTCGCTATGGCCAGGGGCAGTACTGTAGTGCCACCTCCAGTTGTTGACGAAACGATATTTTGTGTGGTTAACAGTTGTCCAGCCGCAGCGGCAGCTGCTGCCTGCGAAACATTCACAAGTTGCGCGGTAGATAGACTCGTAACACCACCGCCGATTGAGGTGGGCGTATTTGCAGATAAGGCGGGTGAACTATTGCCACCACTGCCGCCGGCACTTGCGCTTAAACTGCCGCCCCCACCTAACGACGATTGTATGCTGGTGGTAACGTTTTGCTGCTGAGCCAAATTAACGCCCACTTGTGTAGCACTGCCACCCGCGCCAGCGGGCAACTTACCCAAAGCGAATGGGGTGATAGTAAGCGAAGGTTTGGCGGTCATCGAAACCGGTTGGCGTAAACCAGACACTGTTAATAAAATTTTTAAAACATATTTCAAATTTTTTTATCTATTATACAAATAGTTATGAAAGATAATATAAACTTTTTTATTCGTTGCTATTGAATTGAGTTGTGGATTTCTTTCGTTGAAAGTGCGAACAATCACAGCACACATTAGCTGAGCTTGGCAAATATAGTATATCACGATTAACGCTGATTCAGTAACTTTATCTGAATTACACATACTTAATTGTAGCACCGCGCGACCGCCTATCGCCTGTACTTGGGTCAGGCGCTAACATTTGGACCGAACAACTGACTGAAGCGCATAGTCTTATCGCTATGACGAGTATCGACTGAGAGACACACACACATAAATTTCTGTTATAGAATACGTTTAGCTTTAATATGTAAATACTTATTTACACCTGCGTTCCCAATAATAGCAGTGCGACATATTGCAAAGTTTTAACTAATGAATTAAATTTTTTATACAAATATATACCTCCGTACGAAAATCACAAAACTCAAAGTTTCAAACTTTGCACACAATTAAAAAACAAAAATTAGGTTGCATGTTTTAATGGCTCGAAAATCGCGTTGATTTTTTTAAATTTTATTTCTTGTTCTGGCTTTAACTTTTATCAAGCAACCTAAAAAATAAAAGCAATGAGAAATAACTCCTATTGGCAACGGAAAAAATAACTGTTACGAAACAAATTTCAGAATTCGGACAACGTTTCCGATTTGTAACTTCAAGATAACTGTGATTTTTAGTCCGTCCCAAAAATTAAAAATTAAATTCGCATACCCAGAATTTAATGCGTGCGTCTTGATGTTGTTTCACAAATAGAGGGTTTTTATGAGGAGGGTTGCCTGCCGAAGGGCAACCGCTATTAGTAAAAATCTTTTCTCTTATTTGATGTTCATCCACGCAGATTCTAACCTACGTAAAAATCTTTTCTCTTATTTGATGTTCATCCACGCAGATTCTAACCTACGTATTTCTGAATGGTAGTCACGCACCAACTTATTCGGCTACGGTTTATTATATATTAATCTTGCTAAAAAGCTTGAAATTTTAAAGAAAACTTGTTGATTTTTTTAATTTTGTTGTAATATGAAATAAACTTTTATAAAAAAATAAAAACATTTATTATTTGTTAAAAACTTTGCTATATGTGACGCTGCTATTATTGTGTTTACAGATGTATATGAACACGCAGTTTTTGCGGGCGTACAGTTGCGTTTGAAGCGTTAACATACATACACATCATTATATGGAGGGTTACCTCTTTGAACTATCAGCTGGACACTTGGGCAACGTAATGTAACTTTTGACACTTTAGCAAGTTCCCGTTACAGTCGCCCAAGGATCCCTAGTACTGTGACAAAGAAAGTATATTGTCACAAACATTTTTTTTCTTTATTTCAATACTTATGTATATTTTTTTAACTCAACTATCCACAAATATCTGTGATGGCAAATTTCTCTTTAAGCATAGACGCGCACATACACGCAATGTAATCGAAGTAATAATGAGCTAATGTCTTCTGACTCCTGCACTAATGTTTCATAATTTCAAAATATTATGTAAATATTTTAATTAAAAATATACAATTTCACCACACACTTACCTTTGTTGACAATGATTGGCTGGTACATGACGTTACCCGATATACGTCCAGTTGCACCGATGATAGGCTGCGTAGCGCCGCCTGGCTGCTGCAATTGTATTATTCGTGTAGTAGGCAAATTTGCTGTTGGTATGACGTTGCCACCAACACCTGTTGCTACACCACTCATTGTGGTGTTCCGTGCTGAATTGGTAGAAGCCGTATTGCTCGACGCAACTATAGTTCCACCGCCGCCACCAACTGGTTGAAGTGTGGATGTTATATTTGGTGCGCGTATGCTAATACTGGTCGTATTCAGCTTGGCAGCAGAGAAGGATTTTGGTAGTGGTATCGGACGTATTTGGCGCGATGCTGTGCCGGTAACCGGCGCAGCTGCAGCAGAGAGTTGTGTGGCAACGGCAAGACGTTGGCCGGCTGCTACTGTTGGATTAAATTGTTGAGGTTGCTGTGCGAGTGGTTGTGAAGTGGCTGCTACATTTGACGAGTAAACAAGTGTGGCTTGGTGTTGGCGCGGTGGTAAAACGGTGGCTAAGGTGGCAACATAAGTTTGTTGCTGCTGTGATTGCGCCTGGCTATGCGACACTACAGATGAGGAAACTGTTTGTATGGTAGCTATAATTTTAAGGAAAAAAATTAATCCTATTATAGGTATATAAGCGGAAATTACTTTTACTTACATTGCCCCCCCTGACCTGGTTGGGTTTGCGTTTGACCGCCACTACCCGTCTGCACCACCGTCGGTGGGGTGGCAGCAACAACAGTGCCACTCACCGCTGCACCCATACCACCTCCAATATTGCTGCTGTTGTAGGAGCCAGAAGTTGTAGTCATACCTTGCGCAGTGATAATTCGTTTTTGTGTTTGTTGTGGTATAGCCCTTATTAGTTGCACTTGTCCGCCCGTGTTGGTTTGCATCCAAGTCGTGCTGGTCGCTGGAGATATAACCGATGTCGCCGGTGATGATGTATTACGATTCAAAGTAGCAGCAGTGCCCCGTACAAATCCGCCAGCTGTTGTAAGCCCCGTAACAGTGGCACCAGCGCTCATAGAACCAGGGTTCGGGCCTGTACGAATTGGTGTTACAAGCCTTTGTCCCGCGCCCACTGCTGCCATTTGAGTAGCATTTACGCCTGCACGTGGAAAGTATGTGGTTTGAGTTAATGGCCTTGTTACTGTTATAGATGTATTGGAAACAGTGCGTGAAGTGGCACCCGAAACGCCGGCTGGTATAGCGGTAATCTGGGTACGACCGACACCTGCAGCACCGTCGAATTGTTTGATGGGTATGATATTGGTAGGCACAACAACACGCACTTGCGTCGATTGACCGCCAGCACCAATGGTACGTATAGCTGTTGGTGATTGTGCTACATTTAAGGCAATTGGCGTGCCTCCTATAGAAGTGGCAATTGCTCCTCCAGCTGTAGTCATTTTAATGGCTCCAGTTGTTGAAACACTACTAGTCATTATAGTGCTAACACCACTTACGGTGCCACTACCGATTTGTATATTGCTGCCACCGGCCGAGCTGGTATTTACTAGATTGCCATCCAGTGTTGTCTTGACGTGTGAAATTTTAGCTGCAACTGGATTAAAATAACATGGATGGATATTTGACAACTTATTAAAATGCACAGAGGCATGCAAATGATGGCTTCGTTTGTATAAATGACCTTGATTTTGTGCATAATTATGAAAAACTGTGGTTGGCAAGTGTGTGGTATGAACAGGGGGATGGGTAGGTGGATTTGGTATTGGGTTCAAAACTGATGTTATTATATGGGGTTTAGGTAAATTGGGGAGGTTTGTTCTTGGTCGTTGGTGATTTGATGTTGCGATTGTTGATGTCGTTAAAGTTGTTGTTGTTGGCGATTGAGTGTCGAATAATGTTGGTTGCTCTGATGATTGGTGTTGTTGTTGGTTTTGTCGTTGGATGTTGGGTTGTATTAAATGGGTAATTATGGCTTTATGTTTTTCTGTGAAATAATTAAACAAGCAAAACAAAGATAACGATATGTAGAGTTTTTGTAAGCCACGGGACTGAATTTTTGAGCCAGTCAGTAATATTAGGAATCTTCAGACTGACCTCGGTATAGCTACGATTCGGTATTCGGTTACACTTTCATGTATTTTTATTGATGTAAAATTTCACGGATACCGAATAAACAAATACTTATTATCGCAGTGGAAAGCCTGATAAAGTTACAATGGAGTTTGATTGCATCAGGCAATTAATTTGGCCTTAGATTCATCTACGTACTCAATTTTTCTTTTGAGACTTTGGAAATTTATTAAAAAATATTCAAATTTCAGTGAGATTCAGCTAATTTGTCACGTTAGTGGGAAAGAGAAAGCAAGTAAGTTCATACTTAGAAAGTTTATCGACTCACTGAATACCGTAGGTTATATTACCGCACTGGTTCTGAACACCCCGGTAAAAGTTATTTTAGATTTTATAAGATATTTTTCTTAGACTGCTCGGCGAGGCGCTAAAAGTAACCACAACACTATCGACAGACAAGAATTCTAAACAGACAGTACGATATACAAGTACATCATTACGGAAATAGACTCAGAAACTTTTATCAAGAAATACACGTAACTTACTTAATAAACCCCTATAGTTTTTAAATTGAACCATGAATTATAGTTTATTATCAATAGCCACATAATTTATCATTATAAAATATCGTGGTAGGAAAGTTTTTCATTCTTTTAAATACCGTGGATCGTGAAAAAATTAGTATTTTCCAAAGATTCTCAAGCTGATAATAATTAAATTAAATTAATTTCGAATCAATGAAAGTTTCACGTAAAATAATTAGCTTTTAAAATCATGAAAATCTATTGTTTTTTTATAATTTGGCACATACATGTAGGTACATATTTGTCCAATGACAGTGATAAGCTAATAAATCACAAGGTATGGCATATCACAGGTTATGACAAAATATGTGCAAACTCGAAATATTTACCATTTAAGACGATATTGCAACTACTAATGTTTCAATTTCACTTTATATATAAGTATATCTATTTTTACCTTCAACTTGAAAGGACTTATAATCAGCAATGGCATTGTTTGAAAGCATCTACCCTAGTTGATTTTCATAATTAATATAACTTGTTTTACTACAATACATTAAACCATATTACCACAAAACCTTTAATTTCACTCACAAAATTTTGAACGCCACGACAACACTGCAACGGGTACGCCATTGGAATAGGAGAGGAATGATGGGAAAATGAATTTCGTTGCAGAAATTAATAATACTTAAGCAAAATAGTAAACGCACACACAAAAACTGCAATACGAAAGAAAATAAGGAGGGCCGTAAACTATACACGTAGTATGTATAAGCGATTGAGCACTAAATTATAACCATGTCTGAATTTTTTACAAAACGAATTCACTGTGTTTCTATTGTTGCTTCCCTCCAACATATTTTTGCAATTGTACTCACCTCCTGTTGGTGGCTGTGTTGATCCCATACTAGCCATTGATGAGCTTAGGGCTCCAGTATTTGAGCTACCACCACCACCGGGGCCTCCGCCGCTTCCTACTCCACCACCACCCCCTACACTGTTACCGCCCGGCCCAGAAGCGACTCCACCACCACTTCCCCCACTAGTATCCACCGTACTCATTTTATTCAGAAACGCAGTATATTTATTGATAAAAATGCTGTAACAAATTTGTTTTCATTAAATGTTATTTGAGGGTAACTCAAATGCACGCACAATCGTGTATACTTTTTTTTGTAACATCCTTGCGGTGGTCAATATTTTCTACCAACCTTGCTTTTGTTTAAACGTTTGAGAAAATATTAAATTTACACTGCCTATTTATATTTAAATACTTTCGCCGATTATTGAACTTTTAATTGGAAAATTTAAAACTTTTCCCTCGTCTGCATGCGTTCAACTTTTCTGCTTTTCTGGTTTTCTGTGTGTGTACTTTGAAAAATGTCTGCCAGTGCCGTGGATTGAAACACACAAAGAGGAATGAAAAAGAATTGGTTAAAGGGTGTTGGCAGAAATGACCGGACGGTATGCGGTAGATCACGGTATACAGAATAGAAAAGGTGGCGCTTACCGAAAATCGATACTTTATGTGATTTCGATTTTGACAACCAAATTTGTTACAAGTTACTTGTTAATGGTTTGGTGAATATTATTACAAAATTAGAAAAATGAAGTATATATATATATATATAGTTGGCGCTTACACCCGTTTTGGGTGTTTGGCCGAGCTCCTCCTCCTATTTGTGGCGTTCGACTTGATGTTGCTCCACAAGCGAAGGGACCTACAGTTTGAAGCTGACTCCGAACGACAGATATATGTATATATTTTTATGAGGAGCTTTTTCGTGGTAGAAATACACTAGGGAAAAATAAATGGTAAGCATATGCTAAATGAATACACTGCCACCGACTTTACATGATTGTTCCTTGAATAATCTAGGTATCTGCTGCAGCCGTTGCTATTGATTTCATTCTGAAATACTATTTTATAAAGCTAATTCTGTGTATTTAGTGTATATTTTCAATTCATATTTAATTAAACAAATCCTCTGGAACTGCGTTATATTTGCAGTTAATTGTATATCTATTATATGTCCATATATAGGGTGAGCCATGTAAAATTTGCTTTTTGAATTAGCTATAAAAAAAAACAAATCAATATTTTTTCAAACTTTTTTTTTCATTTTGAATTTTATAATATTATTTATGAATGAAAAATAATATCGTTCAAATGACTGCCACGACTGGCTTTACAGTAGGCCATTCGATCAACCCAATTTTTAAGCACATTTTCGATTGTTTGGGCTCCAATTTCATGAATGGCAACTTCGATTTCGTGTTTTAAAGCATCAATCGTCTCTAGATGGTTCGCATAGCATTTACTCTTAACGGCTTCCCACAAAAAATAGTCCAACGGGCTTAAATCACAGCTCCGAGGTGGCGAATTGATATCGGAATTCAAAAACGGTAGCTAAAAGTTCGAGTGCAACTTTGGCAGTGTGACAAGTTGCACCGTCCTGTTGAAACCAAATGTCATGAACCATCCTCTTCAATTTTTGGCAACAAAAACTTGTTGAGCATGTGACGGGTAACGCTCGCCATTTACTGTAACCGCGGAAGAAGAAGAAGACTCACCACTTTGGAAAAAGGTGGTTCAAAAAGCAAACGCTATATGGCCCACCCTGTAATTATGTAAGACCAAGGACATAGTAGAAAGTTTTAACTATATAATATAGTTTAAGGGTTTGTTTGCTTTCGCTTCTTTCTCACAAGCGAGCCACAGTTTCGGTGGCTGGGAATTTTAAAACAACATTTTCTTATTCGGAAAATGTCGTTAAGAAAGAATTTTTCTGGCCTGAGCGCTTCTCATGCTTAGGGGAATAGAAAATCTCTCAAGTAACAGCGAAAAAGGTGTCCGCTTGAGTTATTCATATTGCAGGTATAAATCATAAATTTTAAAATATCCTAGATGCGCAACTCCATTTTATTATTTTAAATATTCACAAATTCTTTCTAAATCTGTCTTAATTTTGTAGTAAGAATGAAATTTAGACAAAAATGACAATTGAAAGCAAGTGACATTCTCGCTTGTTACATCAAATACGCCAATATTTCAAACGGGTTTAGACCGCCAGTAAATGCTGTTACTTAGATTGAAATTATTGCAACCTTAATTTTTGTTTACGCAAACAAGTTATTGTGAATGGTATTTGAGTTTGTTTACATTTTGCCATCCAACCTTTTTATCATATATATTTCCATCAATATTTCGGATAAACATAATTTGGTATTGTTATCAGATGTGTATAAAAATATAAAGCATTTGGTGTTACATCCGTAAAGAAGAAGTTAATTTTTTCCAAGAAGTCGGAACTTTGAAGTATCATTTCAGGAACTTTTATTTTTTGATAATGGAAAGATTTGCAGCAGTTGAATATGTAAGAAATTTGATTTAAATGAACACAATTTAATTATTGTTTTTTAATAAGAGACAAAAACGTACGCGCAAAAGGCCCATTCGAAAATGGAGCGAACAGGAACAACGGGAGCTAATAGAGTTTCTGCGTAACAACTTGCCGATTGAGAAACCCACTGCACAGTTGTATTACCAGCGCTTCTATCAGCATTCAAATATAGCAATTGAGTGGAGGCTAGTGCGCAGCAAAGTGCGAAATTTGCGTGTTTTATACACAAAAACGAAGTATTGGCAAAGCTCATCTGAAGCAATGTTGTTGAGTGAGGAAAGAAGACGCGGTAAGTTGTGAATGGAGAAGATGTATGCTTTAGTTGTCGAAGGGAAATTAACCGTTGTTTCAAACACATATTTACTTTTCAAATGTAGCTCTGGTTATGAGAATGTGCAACTTTTTCGATGATTTTGAGGAGATATCAAAACAAAAGCACGGAATTCCAATGCATTTGAATGAAGTTTCCGGTTTCTGTTCACCCAAGTTATCAGACTTGTCTTCACCGGCTGAAATAAGTATTTCTAAAGAAAAGATTATATGTACCCGTGATACTTTAAGTTCTAGTATTGGTGATAGTGACATCGATCAAGTTGAGGTAAGGTGCACGTTATATATATAAGCGCACAAAGAAGATATGACCGTTTTTTTTTTAGAGCAAAGGAGCATCTAATTTTATTGGTACGACAATAAAAGTAGAAAATTTGGAAGAGGACCTTAGTTTACCTGATCAGACAAATAAATACCTGCATAATTTTAACAATACGTCAGATTCTTCATTGGGCGATACGACTCACAAACAGGCATATACGGAAACGTATAAATCCATCGTGCCTGAAAATACCAATATTGAGGAATTACAAAGCAGTAACAGGACTTTGAGCTACTGCGAATTGGATGAATCATACACCAGCAGATTAGATATTGCTGACGATCGTGATTTCAAAGAGAGAAAGTTAGCACTGAAAATTGAGAAATTCAAATTTGAAAAAGAAAAATTTATGAAGCAACATGAGCTCCGAAAGTGGGAACTAGAGAGCCAGGAAAGAATAAGAATGCTAGAACTTGAAATGCGCGAACGAATCGCCATGCGAAAACTACATATTAAAGAGAGAGTTGGAATTTTTGAAATACAGCGTAAATAGATTAATGTTATTATAATTACAACTCAATGCACTGAAATACAATTTAGGCATAACAAACCTATAAATTAAGTTTTGAATTAAACAATTTATTTAAATTTTAAAAATGTTTATTGTATTATATTTAAAAAGCAATTAGTGTTACATGAACTCTATAAATTTACTTTTGTTTGGAAATTAGTTATTCTTACATTTCTTGGTGTTTTTTGAACCGCAATAACATCAAGATGCACATTGATAGTTTGTATTTGAAAATAGAACCCGAAATGCTTGTTTTACAAATTCCCTAGTTGTCAGCCCTCACTGCTGACGGGAGTATTTCCCTCCTCTCACATGGGTGGCGGAGGAACAGGTAACACCCCCATCGGAGGTGGTGGTGGCACACCATTGAACATATGATGTGGCCGTGGCGGTCCGGGCATCGGAAAACCTCCAGCTGGACCAAGAGCACGATGTAATTGTGGTGGAGGAGGTGGGATGATTTTTGGTTCAAATTTGAAAGAAAATTGTAGAAAAAATTGTTTCGTATCACGATTCCAATGAGTCCAAAACTTTCCCTCGGTCTTTTCCACTTCGCGTGACGGCACCTTAAACGCTATCGTTTCATAAGGTTCAGCAGCAAAAAGCAAATATTGCCATTTACGATCGGGTGGTTCAATTTTTTGTTCATAGGCAGACATAAAGCGATGACGTGGTATAATACCTTCGGTAATTTCGGGATAATCAATTTGGAAGAGTAATGATTGCTGACCATTGCTGGGTTCACGTTGCTTGGTCACACGATAACCTGGGCGACCAATTTTAACAAATTTCTTCGGCTCAACTCGTGGTTTTTCTGGCGCAAGCATTGACGGAGCCTCCTTGGCTTCTTTAGCTGCACGCCGTGCCAAGTTTTCTTGATGCTTTTTGCCCTGTGTATGTGCCAAATAACTGCCCTCATTATTATGAAGTGTAAGACAAAGTTTGCATTCATAAGAACCCAAATGATTTTTCATAAAATAAGGATCCTTATTTAGGTCGATTGTTTCCAAGGCTACAAAAAAGGGTAAAATATATTACTAATTCATAAGGAAAAGGAAGTTTTTCTCACCTAGTTGTCGAAGACGCTCTTTGCGGTCGCGATTAGTTTCCGACCACGATGCGATACCACCGCTGCCGGTTTTACCGCCGGCTCTGTTTTGGAAATCCATTTTTCCTTACGATCTCCAGTAATAAAGGAATAATAGAAAATATGCTTAAAAAGGTTGCAATCTAATTTTTTCACCAAAAATATGCAAAACTATTTATAATATTGTAAAAATGACTGCAGATTTCCGAAAAATTTATGTTTCGTTTCATTTGTATCAAACACTAAGTGGTCTTGCCAGATGCATGTACTGTCATAGTTAATTTTTTTTTAATAAATATAAATACATATAAATAAAAAATAAATTATACTAATTAAAATTTACAATTTTTATATTTATTTAAATTGGGCGAGTTTCAATTATTAACTTTTTTATATTACTTTATATGTAGTTCTATTTTAGGGATTTGTAAATATTTTCATTTACCCATCCTGTACTTCGCTTTCGTTTCGGTTCAATTTGGCATATATTTTTGACATATACGTGATTTTTCTTTGGACAGTAGACAACGAGGTGCGCGTTATGAGCTTAAAAGGAACAATTATTTATTAAGTAGTACTCAAAGAAAATTGAAGTGATATCAAATCAAGTAAAGTTTCTATAATTCAATATTCGTATAATTATTTGCATAGTGTTGGTGTGTGGAAGTGATATTTTTAACTAGAAGCATGTGCGGGTGTTTCTCAAATCCAATGTGGAACATTTTATAAGTGACATAGTCAGAAACGCATATTTGTTAATTGATGCAATACAAGAAAAAAAAAATTTAAACAAAAAGCTGTCTGTAAAAATTAAAGATGAGTGCCAATGAGTCCTCTAAACCATGTGTAGCAACAACGTCTGGTGGAGAAGAAAATGTTGGCACTATGACTAGCCAACCAACAACAACAACCAGTCAGATCATAGACACCAACGAAATGCATTCTAACAAAGATTCTGGTAGCGATGGTGCCAAACGTGCAGACTGGCCCCAAAGTACTAACGACACCCTCTCGCCAAATCCTGTTGCTGCTGGACAAGGTCAAAATACCAACAGTGCTAAACGTGTCATACGTAAAGTTATGGTAATTGATCCGAAGAAATTGCAACAAGCTGGCTTAGATCGTAAATTAGCAGAGGCGATCGGAAGGCAAAAGCTCAAGGCGTTGGCTAAGGAGCAAAAGAAAAGTATACAACACGGAGAACCTAGTAAGCTGTCAGCAAATGAGCCTTCAGGAAGCCAATTAACCGGACTTATGGAAATATCACAAGCAGCAACCATAACAAAAACTACAGAAGGAACGATATCAACGATAAAGACAAAACCGTCGGAACTTACTGCAGCAACAACAGATATAACAACTAACACAGAATCAACTACTTCCATGGTGAAAACAACATCAACACCGCCAACTACTACAACACTTTACACAACTAAGAAACTGGAATCAGTAAAAAATGTATTCGTGAAATCATCAGCTGTGGAAGTGGCATCAGATAAATTGGGCACAGCAGGTGACTAAAAATAATAACAACAAAAGTATTTATATTGACGGTATTGGTTAATAATTTAATTAATAATTAATTCTTAATATTTTTATTTTTCACATTTGGTATATTGAACATTTGGCCTTTATAATAATGTGAGTGTACGTGGTTAAGCTGTTAGTGTAACTGTCCGAAATTTGTTGGTCGCGAGTTCGAATCGTGGTCGAGTAGTAAAAGCTATTAATGCTCTTCGTGTTTTTTGGGTTTCACATTTTTTTGGCTGCGGGGTTTTTGTTAATAAAAAAGTGCATACTTCGTTTGCATCAGAATCTAAAGAGGGGAGCGACATGAGAAAACACAATTCGCTTATTTTTATCTTCTGCGTTATTTATAAACTCATTTTTTTTGCATTTTTGTAGATGCTTAGTAGATATTTCATATGTGTATACATGCGCACACACATACATACATACGAACGTATTTAGTGCATTTGACAAAACGACTTTGGAACTTATAAAAAATATGCATATACATGCATACATATGTGTTTATTTATTATTATTTATTTTTTTTTCAATACTTATAATTCATATTTGTTAATATTTATTTATTATTATTATTTTTTATTTATTAACTTATGATTAAAATTATAAAGTTATATGTTTACAGCACTAGCTACCAGGGCTATCGGCTAAACATGTATTTAATTTTAATATGAATTAAGACGTGATTCTGATCTAGCGACATTTATGATTAACGGCCAAGTATTGCAGTGAAACCCAGTATTTTTGTGATAGATAGAAAATGCTAAGTCGATTTAAGTTGTTTTGTCACAATTTTGTAAATATGTCTTCTCTTACTCACGGTCAGTATTAATTTTTATGTTAGGCCTCTTCGATTCGCCACTTCTCTGCCCGCCATCTCCCTGCTCTGCTCACTTGACGAAAAATTTGCATGTGAAAACAATAACAATGTTATCGAGCAAGATTCACCGCTAACGAGTTGGGTTATGCCTCACTATTTTCACAAGCAAATGTAATTTTTCGCAGCGCTACTTATTTATATCAGTTTCTTCATCTATTCGCCGCTTGGTAACGCTTGGCGAAACGAAGAGGACTTCTATTACATTCAGGGGGTTTAAAAGCGTGTAACTACTTTTCAGATATTATTTCGATATTGTTTAATTTTTTTTTTGTTATAAAATAAAGCTAATAATAATAATAATAGGCTAATTTTAAGAAATTCAAATTAGTTCACATATTCACGTACGCTCTTTTGTATATATGCACATATGTACATATCCATATATACATAGTATGTACTATACATCTGAGCACTTGCACGTATAAATTTCCATCGTTCTCTACGATGGTAATTTTTTTTATTAACCTTTTTTCAAAATTATTGCCTGATATGTGGCTTTGGTCACAACTTTGAGGCACAGTTCGTTAGCTTAAGGGTGAGATGTACCGCAGAAGAGGAGTGTGACTGTTTTAAAAGTTCATGGTTCAAATCCTGCTGTGTGACGTCAAATATGATATAAAATTCTTCCTAGGCATGTTTCGATAATCATTACTTTTTTCCTTATCCAGCTTAAGGAAAACATTTCTATCCTAGAAACTGAAGTTTTCACAATGCAGGCGGCCATATAAAATTGCAAAAATTAATTTCCTACCCGAATTTTTTCAAAATCGTAAATGTGCTCTACGTTTTTTCATAGTTAAAAGCATGTTAAAGAAGCAAAATATAATTTAATGTAAAAAAAAATAAACTACAATAGTATTAAGTGATGTGAAAATATGCATTTACAGTCAAAGTTATATAACTCGAATCTCCGGTGGTAATTTTCCAAATAAATATTATAATAATAATTTAAAAACACTTAGCAAAATCTCTAAATTAAATAGAGCAGATAGATTTTGATTAGGTTTTGTTTTATTCCGCGAATTACAACGAAACGTCGCCGAATTGCCTAGTTGCCCAAATTTACTGTCTTCGAAAAATCATAGACAGTGACGATTAGTACAAAAGTGTGAATGTATTGCTATTGTCTTTGTCTAAGATAAATTGCTATTCGAATTATTGGAGAAATGCTAGTTAGAGTAGTTATTTTATTTCTCTCTGAACTCTATTACCACTCGATTTAATTTGAGTTATAGAAAATTAGAGTTATAGAGTTCGAGTTATGGAATTGTGACTGTATTACACAAAACCACGGGAGAGAATACAGAATGTGGCGATATCGGCGAACCGCTATCCCGCTCTCAGTGAATTTTACAGAACCAGCTTTTGAGCTGAATTTATTACAACGCTGTCCCCTCTCTTGTTTGCTCAATTGGCACGTCACAGCCAAAAATGCTCTCACGGACATCGCAATCTTGTAATTGTAAATCATTCACAGCGTGCCCATTATAAACGGATTTTAATTACGTGAATAATAGTTTATATCCCAGAGGTGTACCTCAAGGCTCTATACTTGGCCCTCTTTTATTTGTCTAGTACATAAAGGATTTGTTTGGGATGATTAAATATAGTGATGTCCATGTATATGCCGATGATGTTCAATTATATGTTAGTTGTCCCATTAGCTGCATTGAAATTTGGGGGATTCTGCTGTTTCCGTGGCGCCGCAATCTTATGGCGGATTCTTATAGAACTCGACAAAAGAAGTAAAATTTTTTTAATATCTCGCGTAGTTTTCGAGATATTGAATAAAAATACTGTGGATTGCGTAGCCGGAGTTGGACTGATGAGGGTTATTTTTTTGAAGCGCGGCCGAAGGCCGCCCATGTGAAAAGGAGTTCTACGCAAAAATACTGTGGATTGCGTAGCCGGAGTTGGACTGATGAGGGTTATTTTTTTGAAGCACGGCCAAAGGCCGCCCATGCGAAAAGAAGTACTACGCAAAAACACGGTGGATTGCGTAGCCGGAGTCGGACTGATGAGGGTTATTTTTTTGAAGCGCGGCCGAATGCCGCCCATGCGAAAAGGAATTCTACGCAAAAATACTGTGGATTGCGTAGCCGGAGTCGGACTGATGAGGGTTATTTTTTTGAAGCGCGGGATATCGAAAAATTTTACTCCTATATTTTGTCTTATCTCGCCGAATTCTATCGAAACTGAAGAAAAATTATTATTATTATTATTATTATTTTTTATTTAATATCTCGAAAACTAAGCGAGATATGAAAAAATTTTACTCCTTCATTTCGTTTTTTTGTCGAGTTCTATAAGAATCCGCTATTAAATTGCGGCGCCACGGAAACAGCAGTATTGCCGACATTTGCATCAGTAAATTGAATTTTGACTTGAGACTCACTTGCAAGTGGGCTTTTGACAACGGATTAATTCATAATCCTGATAAGTCTCAATGTATCGTTATTTACAAAAAATATCTCAATCTCTATGACGCTGTGATTAAATATGTGGACATTGTTACAAATTTAGCGGTTACATTTAATAGAACTTTGACATGGAGCAACCACATCTTTATTGCCGTAGGCAAGGTTTATGGTATGCTCCAAAATTTATGGACTACTCAACATTTTACAGCAGTAAATATTTGACTGCTACTAGTTAAAACGTATTTGTTCCCAGCGTTACTGTATGGTTGTGAGTTATATACAGCTTGGGATAGTGTGCGCCGTAGTAAGCTTAATGTTTTGTATAACAACATTGCAAGATACGTTTACTGTAAAAACGTTATGACCACATTTTTGTTTTTGAGGAAAAAATTGCTTCCGTATCTTTTGACGATTTGCTTAGGTTTAAATGTTTAGTTTTACTCCTGAAAATCATAAACACTCAGGAACCCAGATACCTCAAAGATCGACTTATGTTTTCAAAGTCTTGCCGATCGTTAAACTTAGGCCCGATGAAATACAGTTGTTTGGTGACTGAACACCAATACTTTGTGTTCTCTGTCCGTCTTTGGAATATCTTACTTCATAAAATTAAAAGTATAAAAGAAATCTCGTGCTTCAAACACAAATTGCTTCGCTAACTTGCCGAAAATTGCTGAAGGTACTCAAATGACTTCCCATTATTTTATTCTATTCCAATTAATCTCTAGTCCTACTACTACTACAGGGTGGGCCATATAGCGTTTGCTTTTTGAACCACCTATTTTTTTGAGAATGGTAACACAAATGACATGTCAAATGTGTTCATAATTTACTTAAAGGTTTGACATTTACGAAATGGGACGCTATACGCTTGAACAAAATTGGGAAATATTGAAAACCTATTTCCAAAGTGGTGAGTCTTCTTCTTCTTCCGCGGTTACAGTAAATGGCGAGCGTTACCGTGACATGCTCAACGAGTTTTTGTTTCCAAAAATTGAAGAGAATGACATGGACGACATTTGGTTTCAACAGGACGGTGCAACTCGTCACACTGCAAAAGTTACTCTCGAACTTTTGTCTGCCGTTTTTGAATTCCGATATCAATTCGCCACCTCTGAGCTGTGATTTAAGCCCGTTGGACTATTTTTTGTGGGGAGCCGTTAAGGACAAATGCTATGCGAACCATCCAGAGACGATTGATGCTTTAAAACACGAAATTAAAGTTGCCATTCATGAAATTGGAGCCCAAACAATCGAAAATGTGCTTAAAAATTGGGTTGATCGAATGGCCTACTGTAAAGCCAGTCGTGGCAGTCATTTGAACGATATTATTTTTCATTCATAAATGACAATGTTCAATCTTCAAAAAAAAATAAAAGTTTGAAAAAATATTGATTAGTTTTTTTTTATAGCCGATTCAAAAAAGCAAATTTTACATGGCCCACCCTGTATCTTTACCTTACTTTTCTTTTTTAACACCTTCTGCAACTTCAACTTCTTTACCACTTGCTGTAATTTTAATTTTGATTTGATTATTAATCCTTTTATCTACGATTTAATTATGTAAACTATTCTTAAGGTCAATCATTGTAAAAGTAACCCCTGGTTGTATGTTTGCCTTCAATACTAAATAAAATAAATATTCAAAAGTAATGCTTTATAAAAAAATGTTAAGCCTTTTTTCATATCAAGCCTTTTTTTCATTTTGCAGCATCCAATTCACCTGCGCCTGATAGGAAAGCTTTTATTACACCGAAAATAACCATAACTGGTCCCGTCGAAGATCCTTCGGTAGTCCGTATAATTCCCGAACACCGTTTGCAGAACGTGAAATATTTACTACAATGTAAGATTTTGAAAAAACAACAACTAGCGGCCCAAGCTCACCAGCCAGTACAGGCTTATCAGACGGTACAAGCTCATAAGGCAGTACTAACTCATCAGGCAACACCTCAAACTTTCCAAACCACTGGTACAACGACGCCATTGCCTTCTCCAATGAAGATTCAAACACCGTTGATTGCACCCAAAGAGGAAGCAGAAGAATTCATAAGCATTTCCAAGCCAGAGTTACTGAAAAAACCATCTCCTGCCAAAACTCCACAGGATATTGCACGTGTGCTTGACTTTAACTCTGAAGCAACTACGGATGCCTCAGCTATTGAGGCAAGTTCAAGTAAAATGGAGAAAGGTGTTGCTAGCGATGCTTTGCATATAAAAAATTATAACCCTTATGCCCCTAAAGCTTCGCTGGTAAAGGCAGAAACGGTGGGTACGCGAGCTGTTGATGTTGCGCGTTTAGTTGCACGTATCGGTAGTGTTACAATGCGAAAACATGTCGATCAGTTCAGCGATAAAGCTGAGAATTCTACCAACTCCGCCGTTGAAATACCGAAAGCAACAATAAGATGTAAAAATGTACCATTCGAAATAAAAAATAATAAAGTTTCAGTTCGGAAGGATCAAAGCTCAGCTAAGAATGCGTCTGCCAGAAAACAACCTCAAGAAATTATGCAAAAAACCCCTACGAGCCCATTATTTGCGTTGAAGGATGCTGGAATATCTGCGGCGAACAAAACTGTGAAACTTGTTTATAAATTACCCTCGAAACAGCCAGTCGATAACGAAAATGATAAACCCGTTATCGCACCTCCGAATTTCGGGCAACACAAAGACCATTTACAATTCAAAGATGTACCTGCATTTTGTACGCTAAAACAACCATTTTCTGTTGCCACACATTCGAAAGATTCGTCTCTCCCCACAAATAAAACTGTGAAAATCGTTTATAAATCACCATTGAAACAACCAATGGATAATGAAACTCACAACACAGTTTCCGTAGATCTGAATGCTGTGCAACACAATGAACCTTCACAATTTAAGGATTTTCCGATATTAACATCGCTAAAACAACCATTTTCTGTTGCTACGCATTCGCAAGAGATGCCTTTGCCTTCAAATAGAACTGTAAAAATCATGTATAAAGCATCACCGAAACAGCCAATCGATAACGAAAACGATAAAACCTACTCCGCATACACTAATCCGTCGCAACCTAATGAGCATTTACAATTTAAAGATTTCCCTGCATTCTCTCCCCTAAAACATCCATTTCCTGTTGTTACACATTCGCAAGATTTGCCTTTGCCAACGATCTCAACATTCAGAAATCCGTTTCCGACATCATTAATCAAAGTGGGTCAAATGGAGCAGTCACAGAATGATAACATAACCACAACACCTAACAATTTGGAGAAAGTTGATTATATCCCAACAACTACTGAGAATTCTCCAAAAAGTTTGATTGTACTGGAGAATAAAGTATTATCACAAGATGAAAAGATCGATCTAACGGCACTAGGTTTGGGAACGCCCAAAATAGAGCCAACACCAGAAGCGCAAGCAATGCAAACTGAAGAAACACCTGCATTGGGAGATAATCCAGTTGTGCCAAGCTCCACGACACCGCTGAAAAATATGATTCCCGAGGGAGCTAAAATTAATAATCGTACCATTTTGTCTATGGACAAGCTCAAATTGTCTGCGGGAAAGATAAATGAGCTTGTCAAGATAATAAAAGCTAACAAAGTTAACTCAAAACACTTTCTTGTTGTTCGAAAAGTGGAAAATACACAAAAGCCAAATGAAAAGTTGCATGAGTTGAGTAAAACAAAAATTAATATTACTAGTAATCCCAACACGAAGCCAATGACTGAAACCGTGGCGCAGCCTGTAACAAATTCCATAAGCCCTGATTTCAGTTCGCTTTACACGAGTACTTCTGTACCGCAAAACACATTGGAGACTCCAAAGAGCCAAAGTCCAAGCATTCCTGAAGCATCAGTATCACAACTAATATCCAATAATACACAGCCAACCTGTTTAATTCAAACCCAAAACAATTTGATAAACCCGACATCAACAGTTTCCACTTCATTAGGATTGAAATGTGAACCATTAACAGATCAAGACTCTCAATCTGATTCAGAAACACAATTCAAAAATCCTTTGCCGCCCATTGCACAAAAAATGCCTGGTACAGAGCAATACGGCCGCAATAAATCCTCAGTCTATGTAATTGATAGTGGCGAGGAATCGGATGCGTCAATTTCTGCTGTTGATTTCATAGCTTCACTGGCAGCTGAAAATCCCATTACTGAGGATATGAAATTGGAACTCTCGCCGGAAGAGCTAAATTTGAATGCTTCATTTGCAATGAATTTTTCACCTTTGCGTATACCGAACAGGGATAGAACTGAGAGTATAAAAAGTGAAATAACTGAACAGGAATTTTTCGAAGACTGTAACGCGCCAAACACTGAGTTATTACCTGATACATTTGAGCCTGAAATGGTTCCTGATGACGTTCAAATCGGCAAGATCATCACGATCAGTGAAGAGAATATTCTGAAAGCTGTAGCTGCTTCCAAAATCAGTGACAATGAAACACCTACTGAAATGCAAGAAGTTTTTAAACTCACCAAAAACACTGATTTTCTGGGCACAAGGGACACAGTTAAAGAAGAAGCGCAAATAAATAATTCAGAAAATATGAATAACCTAGATATAATAGTCACTGACAGCTTATCTGAAACGGCAGTGGGCCCCATAATAGTAAAGAACATCGAAATCGGCCACATCAACAATTTTGAAGAACCACGACCGAGTCCAGTGATCGTGAAAGATTTAAGAGTTGGTGTAACAGCCTGCTTCGGAGAATTGAGTGAAAGCGAAGGAGTTGCAGTTGGGGGAGCTAATCTAGAGGGCGATAAAGTTTTGCCAGTAGAAGGTGGAACAGCAACTAACAGTTTATTAAATGTAGAAGAACACCAAAAGAATGATGTAAGTAAATCTGATGCAAGCAGGTTATTAGAAGAAACTTCATCCGCCGTGGAGATAGAGACGGTTCAAACGCCATCGGCGGAACTGGAAATTAAAACCTCAGAAAATACAGATTTCAAAGTCTACCTTGCTTCATCGGCAGACCCTGACACCAGCGTAAGCTTGCAAAGTTTGGAAAAGAGCATTTGTGAAGAAGCTCCTAAGTCGGACCCACCTTGTGCTCCCACTACTTGCGTGCAGGAGTGCAACGAAATGATTAACACACAGAATACCTCTAAATTGACGCAATCGCCAAATCAAAACCTATTCGAGTCCCAAATGGTTCAAATGGATAACCAGAAACCTAGCAAACAGTCGAATGTTGATGAAACTACTGAGTGTGTTGAAAAGAAGTCTGTCATAGGAGAAACATCCAGTGTAGGACCCAAGAGATTGCCGCGTTTCAAGAAAGGCAAAATAAATTTAGTTCAGCGCAAGAAGATGTCCGGAAATGCACAACAAACGAAAGACACAAGGTTATCCGAAAATATAAAAGCGGCGGCTGATGAAAATAAGGCCGACCAGGAAACTGTTATAGAAGGGATCGCTGCATCTTCTAAGATATGCAGTGAAATCAATAAAGCATTTGAAAAGAAAATTGAAAAAGATTTACCAAGTAATGAGGGAGAGTCCAATGTTGTTTCGTCACCAATAAAAGAATCAATAGTTGAAGTTGAAAATAACAATAATTCATCTGTGTCCGGTTCATCGGTAGAAGTTGAAAGAATTTCAACAACTCCTATTTGTAACGAAGCTTTTTCGAGGCCAAGTGGCTTAAAGCGTAAAACTGCAGATATAACGGAGCTTTTGCATCCGCCTAAAATGCCGAAGCGAAAATCTGCTAATGCAGATATCAAATCCGATACTTCATCAACCGACGAAAAAATTAATAATATTCTAGTAACTGCACCAAAGACAGAACAAACTGAACTGACAATTGCCAAAAATCCTTTCAAGAAACCTAAAATCGACTTAAATGTCGATCAAAAACCAATAAAGGGAATTCAGAATCTTTTGACAAAATTCCACAAAGAGAAGAATATTATTGAGGATAAAGTTGTTAAAGAGCAGGCAATTGGCGAATACGAATTGACTATTGACAATGTGAGACGTGAAGACACTTTAGCGCAGGCAGTAGATGTTGGGAAATCAATTGGGGAACATTTAAGAGCTGTGAAGGTAGAGGGTTCAGCAGAAAATCTAGCGAAGTATGCTGAAGAAATTATACAAACTATAGAGAATACTGCCGAACAACCGAAGTCACCCGAAAATGCTGAGGACGAGACTGATCGATTAGGAAACTCACTGAAGCAGGAGGGACAAGTGGGCACAGAACTTGCAGAAAAAAACATGCTTCACTTTGCAAAATCTAATTTTAAAGCCTCGGATGCTGATAAACCCGACACGGCTGAAATTGCTAAAGCTTCAAAAGACTGTGATATTGTAAATGTGACAGATAAAGAAGAGTTAGAGAAAAATATGTCTGAAGATAATAAAGAGAGCGAAAAAATTAAATCAGATTTCCTTGGCTTTGACCACAGTTTTCCGGGTACACATAACATTGAAAGCAATCTACAACAGATACTCACAATCACCAACAGTGCTGAAAAAACCAAAACTCAAGAAGAAAACTTCAGTACTGCAGAGCGTGAGAGTCCACATGCAGACACAAGTGATGGCCCCCAAAAAAGTTGGCTGAATACTACCAAGACGACGCTCAGCAAATCGAAGATGGGGCAGGTGAGAAAGTCAACGAATCGACGTAGTGTGCCACTAAAGAAACGGTGGGGCGTATTGCGTAAATCCGAAGATGATATAGATATAGTCGATGATACATCACCGGCGGACGATGACGACGAAGATGACGAGATGAACTATGCTGGAGCGCAACAAAATACGACACAACCAAAAGACTCGAGCAGCGATGCAAATAAAAAAGCGATGAATGTAAATGATATCGGAGAAGGGGAAACCGGAAAAAGTACGTTTTTGGAATCTACAGCCAAAGAAGAAGCCACAGATAATACTAAAAATGAAAATGAGAAATCGAAAGTGATGGAAGTTGCAGCAGCCTTTACTCCCAGTGGACCAACAATAGATTTAACGGCAATCAAGCGCAAAAGGTATTCCAGAGATATCACAATTGTTCAAAATCCACCACAGGAAAGCGTACCTACTTCCGAAAATAAAAGTTCCAGCGTTTTAGAAACTCCAAATAAAAAGTTACGTTTGATGTCTACAGAAATTGACAGAAAGGAAAGTGAAAATAGCACCGTTACAAAGGCAACACAGCCAAAAGAACTATTACAGCAACAACCACAAAACATTCTGGAGACAAGCAGTACCACCGATTCACCCAATACTGCGAACGAACCCGTTACGAACTCAATTGCTGGGCGATCAAGTAGTCATGTCTCGGAGGGTCTCATAGAAAACATTGAAGAAGCGCCTAAAAAACCTAAAGTTAAACGAGGGCGTAAACCCAAAGCTAAAATTGAATGCAACGAATCAATTGACATAAAACTAATAAGTGCAGACACGGCATCGACCCAGACTGCAAATAAAAGTGGAAATACGTCGGCCACAGACCGCCCTTCAGAGAATTTCAAAGCAGAGGGAAACATTGCTAAAGAAGCTGAAACCGCAACAGAGCAGCCTAAAACTCCAAAAAAGAGGGGAAGGAAGCCAAAAGCAAAAACTGTTGATACTTCAGAATCAACCAGCTCAAAAGGTTGCAAAGAAGTTGCAGCTAATGTTAAGAAAAAATCTACCCGCGGCAAGTCTAAAGGTAATGAGTTAAGGCCGTCACTTTCTGGGGTTCTGGTTAAGGAGGAATTTGTCAGAACGGATTCTGAGCTAGTTGTGCCATCGCTAATTGAAATGGAAATTATTGAAGCAGCCATTGGGAAAAGCCCTGACGCCATGCAAGCACAAAGCGATAAGCAAAAAATTGCAACATCTACACCTACAGCTGTGCAGTTACCAGAAGAAGGCGCTAAAAAATCAAGAAGAAATCGCAAGTCGTTAGGAGAAATAGTTGTGAGCTTAGCCAAAACTCAAACCGAAAATGAAACGATCAACAAGGAAGAAAGTACACCCGTTGTGCCTAAGAAACGTGGACGCAAGCCAAAATCACTGACTACGGCACTGCTGAATGCAACTGATTCTGAGGTGTGTAATGGTGTTGCGGAGCCGAAGAAAAGCATTGTGAGCTTAGCCAAAACTCAAACCGAAAATGAAACGATCAACAAGGAAGAAAGTACACCCGTTGTGCCTAAGAAACGTGGACGCAAGCCAAAATCACTGACTATGGCACTGCTGAATGCAACTGATTCTGAGGTGTGTAATGGTGTTGCGGAGCCGAAGAAAAGCATTGAGAGCACAAGCAACAAACTTGGAGAAGATTTAAATGCACCGAATATGGATGAAAAAGTTAACGATTCGTCTGTAAATGTGAGCCAGGCAGCAGCCGAGCTTGAGACGCCCGTAAAAATTCCTAAAAAACGTGGCCGTAAACCAAAAGCTTTATTGGCCACACCTGAAACCCCAGCCGACGAAGAGTCTGCCAAAACTCCTGGGAAACAACAGGGTAGAAAAGTGAAGGTAGTGGATTTAGAGACGCGCGGCACATTTAACGAACGTCTATTGCTGGTAACTAAACGAGCACAGCTCGATACGGATGAAGTGCTCACTGTCGAACCGGTGGCAACCAGCTCGAATACAAGTGCCATAAGTTGTGGACTCTGTTTACAGCAAATGGAGCGTGACGCTTGGCTAGATCACTTGGCAAGCCACTATGGTGTAGGTTGGATTGTAGGCGAAATGACAGCAACTGTAAGTGAAACAAAGACATTTATTAGAAGAGTTAATAATTTTGTATAAAAACCGACTGTTTTTTTCAGAATGTTACAATTCGTAGCGAAGTTTTAAAGGCTATGACGGCCTTTCTGAAAACCACCGCTGGAGAATATCCACTGACCTGTCGCATGTGCAAGCGCACCTTTCGTTCGGCTTTGGGCACGTTGCAGCACATTGAGCTTTGTGGCGCGGCAAACACGCGCGCTCCATGTGATTACTGTAATCGAGATTACTCGAAACTAAGCCTTGCGACTCATATGCGAGATTGCAGCCAAAAAATGCTGAATAAAACTGACGACAGTCCTGAGGCTGGCGATGCAACGACTGAGATAAATGAGACAGTTTTAAATAATGTGGGGCGAATGAAACGTGCATCTGTCCAGAAGTAAGGGATACCTTTAATTTACGCATTACATAAACACGTTTACAAAACTCTTTTTTTTTTTTAATATTTTTATATTTTTTAACTTTTTCATATACATTTTTTTTAAATGTTTTTTTATATTTTTTATTTTTATTTTTATTTTTTGATATTTTTTTAATTTTTGTTTAATATTTTTGACATTTTTCTCTTCTTTCAGGGCTGAAAAAATCTTGAAAGCCATAGGCAGGGACTCGAAAAGCGCAGGAATATTGTCTCTAAAAGATGCCAAAAATGTGAGTAGCCACTTATCTATTAAATATCGAACATCATATTTTCTAACACCAATATTTGCTTTTCTCGCAGTACATTGAGCTTGTTCCCGTCGCGGTACTTGAGAAGATTTCAGAAAAATGGTCTTACGACTTAGAATCGGTGGGGAAAGCCCACTGTCCCGCGCAGAATTGTGCCTTCGAATCGCAGGAGCTAAACACACTTCAAGCTCATTTTGCTAGCTGTGAATTGAAAGAAAGTTCCAAGCCAAAAGGCGTCTATAAATGCCAACTTTGTGTGGGTTCTACAAAAACCTATCAAAGCGCTAAGCTTGCGACGAAACACGTATTTCAAAAACATAAAAACACAGACGATGCGTCTGATTTCGAAGCAGATGTTTCGGATTGTGGCATTAAAACGGATGATGAGTCCAGTGGTGCAGACGATGACGTGTCATCGGGTGTAGATTCGAATGAGGAAAGTGTGCGTGGTGATGGTGGCGAAAGCTCTAATGAAGGTGGTGAAGTACGCAAAACTGTGCCGAAGAAGAAGTCAAAAAAGAAAAAACCAGTAACTCCGGTAACTCCGGTAACAAACGATCCGAATAGTGAAAAATGTAGGTGTAAGGGGAAATAAAAAAAAAAAAAACTAATGCAATTCTTATTTCAATCCATTTAGTATATCCGCCGCGTGATCCTGCTTACTATCGTAAAGTACCACAATTGTGGGAAGAATTGTAAGTTAATTGTTACATTGCACATTATTTACTCTAACTTCAATTTCTTTTTAAAAATTATTTTAGCACATCGCAAAATTACAGCACGCAACCGCTGTATACCGACACCAAAGTAAACTACACTATTTGCGCACGCGCACACTATGAAAAGTATCTCCCGCGTTTCAAATGTTCCATGAAATTTAACGTGAATTCGGACCTAAAGCTCACCAGCATGAAACCCAAAACACAATTTGGCAAAGCGGAGAGCTTGGAGTGGTCACAATTGCAACTATTGGAGATGAGCACACAAAATGGTAACTTTGCAATCTTGAATTATATCGCTAACCTCATCACATACCACTTCCATTTTTGCAGGTGAGCATTTGCTTTTTATTGGCGAAGCTATTAAAATTGTTGGTTGGGTGCCATTGCCTGCGGACATTAGCGAACAATACCTACTTATTAGCACACGCCGTGAATATACCCGCTATTACGAACCCAAAATTGGCAATACATTACTTTGGCTGTACAAAGTCATACCCGCTAAAGGATCAGAGCCGTTTTGCATGCAGCTGCATTACGCCATCAATATACCCAATGGACCCGTGCTTTGTCTGGCGTTTTTGCCTAGCGGTGGCTATGATGCGAGTGCAAATCGTTTGGGCCTAGTAGCTATTGGCACGCCAACAAGCACGATTAGAGTTTATGCATTACCTTTGATTGTGGAGAAACAAGCTGCCACGACTGCACCATCAGTTTCAGAAAAGTCGGCGCACATATTACAGAATTTGACTGTGATTGATTTGCAACCAGTTTGGCTGCTCGCATTGGATATAACTAAGAACGACTTGAGCGCACATCCCTTTGTGAACACACAATGCACGGCACTTTGCTGGTCGGAGGTGAGCATGCGCCAATAACAGAAATACAAATGTTAGAACTTTGCAGTATTTTTATCTTAATTTTTTTGGTTTCCAGTTTTCCGAACACATGCACATTTTCGCGGGTTATGCAAACGGTTGTATCAGCTACTGGGATATTTCTAGTGATATGAATCTGAATCGCACCGTCATCGACGGAGTGCCACATTTTGTGCCAATGAATTTCTTTTATACGCGCGAGAAGAAAGTTGGAGGTAATACGCTTTTAAATCTAATTTCAAAGGCAACAATGCATTAAACACAACTTTTGTTATAGCTATGGCGCTGCATTATGACCCCTCAGGTGTGCGCGTGCTTGCCGTTGCCGTCAGCTGGCGATTGCTGTTGTTCTATGACTTGCAACTGTTCGTGCGCCCTATGTTGCTAAAAGAAGAAATGACAAGAAATGAGGTGACGGATTTGGAGTGGTCACCGATTTGGCAAACTTTGGCTGTCGCTGTTTCCGATTCCTTACCCAATAGTGAGTAGAAAAATTACTAGTTGTGCCTGTATGTAAACCAAAGATTAATGTATTTTTTTTAACTCAGACGGTCGTTGCACATACGCCGTGAGTCCTACGAATATAGGTTTCAAAAACGAGTCAATTGATAAAATGCTTGGCGCAGTCACTAAAATTCATTACAATCCCTTGCAACCTTTGTTGGCTAATGCGACCGAAAATGGGGACGTAGTAATATTGGATATACGCGAAATGCATTTGAAGGAAATAATGCGTGATTCACAACGAAATTGTCGCGCTGTTGCAATAATGGATGTGAAATGTTTGAATGGTAAGGATATACCCAGGTTGGATCAGAAAGCAATGCCGCCAGGCTGGAAGTTCTTCGATGATACTTATAGAGAGAAATATGGTGTGGTGTTTGGGCCGGTGACAAAGGTGCGTATGAAAAGTTATTAATGGTGCCGAAAATTAATCGCTTCCTTTTTTTGCCAGGTTGATAAAATACATAAACCGCAATATCTTAGCGACCAACGTCGACCGCCACTACATTTAATTCCCTGTACGCGAATAAATGGTTTGCGTTGCAATTTAAACACGCACGGGGGAAATTTGCTCGCTCTCGGCTATGAAAACGGTTTTGTGCGTATATTCAAAGCCGAAAGGAAATCATTCCAATAAAATTGTATGAATTTCAAGTCTAGTTTGAAATGGGAACTGGAAAATACAATTCATTAAAAAAATGTTGTTTTTCTTGTGTTGTAGCAGCATAAACATTCCCCATGCTGCTGAAGTGACAGTCCTTGGTCGGTTATAAACCCGTGTCTTTCCATTTACATAAAACCGGCTGTCGTGGAGGCGATTAATAAAATGTAATAATATTTAGTTGTAAATAGGCTTCATGTATGAATATATATAAAATATATAAATATAAAGTATTTTTAGTCATTTATGTTGAAAACTTCTCTTTTCCCTGCGTTTTTTTATTTTTAGTTTAGTTTTCCTCCGAGAAAACTAGTCATTACAGTTACTATGAAACTAAGAAGAATTTATTGTAAACGCTGGTTCATTAATTAGTATTAGTTAGTATAGCAATAACTTTTTAGATATTAACAGGTGAAGAACTTCACATGTATGTCTTAAGTGAAATGTTTCAGTCATAGTCATAAATTTAAGAATTATATGCATAATTTTAAGATTCTTTGAAATATTGTTTAAGTCTAGACTACTACTACTTTATTAAACAAATACTCATTGCAGTTGGATCGAGATCAACGACTACCTTCTAACCTTAAAAAGCTGAATTTTTTTAAATATGCCGATCTTGCGAAAATATAGCTATATCTGAAATATATCACATCTCGCGAGGTTAAAATTATTTGCATAGACGTTTGGGCGGCTGAAAACAGAATATCTTCTTTATGGGAGGTGGCTGCAGTTGTAGGCGTAATTTCGTATTTTTTTAGATAACTTCGAAACAAAAATAAATGCAATGAATCTACGGAACTATAAGAAGTAGTTTATAGACTTAAGTGTGCGGTGCCAAGCATCTTTTAACTACATTTTTATATAAACGTATTGTGTCTTTGAATCATATTAAACAAATGCTCTTAAAAAAAATTATTGTCATTAACCAGAAATAGTTTTGCTAATTTTTAATTTTGAGTTTTGAGTTATATGCACACAAAGTTTCATTCAAATATATGAATTTTTATTACTTTTTTCGTTGCGTACGCTAACAGACGCGCAGGGAAATAAATTTCTATTCTAAGGGAGCGGGCGTGTTTTTCGGGCGATTTTAGAAGTTTTTAGTAAAAAATAGGCCTTAGTAAAAGAAGATTCGACGAGTTTGATAAAATGGTTTTACAGTAATTACTAAAATATCGCATATTTTGCATGTTTGAGAATCACCGTTATGAGGAAGGTAGCTGTTTGTGGTTATTATATGGGAATAACTCTATTGATCTCGATCCTGTTATTCAACATTCATATATTCACATAATTCATATATAAAAACCACATACATACATACACACATTCACACATACGTACTTATGCATAATTTAAATTTACCTCCTGATATTTAGTTGACCGACAGGTATGAAAAAATTCATATTTTCTGTTACACATTAAATTATTAATTTATTTCCTGAATACTTTCTAATCCAGCGTTAAACTTAGTTTATATATTGAATTATTTTATGTGTAGCTTAGAAGAAAAACCTAAAGTTTTATACCTACTAAATATGTATACATTAATATATGATATGTACATAAATATCTGTAACGTTTGAAATAAATACACAGCTTCGAAATCTTAAAATCGTTGATTTTATATACAAAATTTGTTGCAATAGCAACCTTAAACGGTGTAACAAAGTTTTCTATTGCTTTTTGTGTTTCCTACTTATTCTGCTGGAGTCACATTTTCCTCTGCAGCGGACGCCTCTGCAGGAGTTTCTCCTTCTGCTGGTGCCGGTGGCGGTGTATCGCTGGTAGCTGCATCGGCTGCACCTGCATCAGCCGCTTCGCTTGCCTCTGCTGCTGGTGGTGCAGCAATTTCGGTTGCTGGTGCCCCCTCTGGTGGCGCCTCACCATCTTCGACGATTTGCGCTGCTGCAGCTTCGCCTACGTCACTCACTTCTGGCGCCGTTGCTGGTCGACTTTCGCTACTATCTTCACCGCTCGTGGCTACGGCGGGTTCCGCTACTTCGTCCACTTTCGTGCGACGCTGTAAAGGTGTTAATTATTAGCAAAGCATAGTGACAAATACGTCAGAGCTCTCCCATTTTTTTGTCTTTGACTTACTTTCTTCTTTTTCGGGTTTTCAGCTTCTCTTTCTGCTTCTTCGATGGCCTCTTGTTCCGCTGTTTTATAAGTGTCTGGGAAGAATTTAAGCGCCTCTGCATGCCCAATTACTGCATCTGCGCTGACGTAGCTTGGCCCGTAAGTGGCCAAAGAGAGCATCGTGTTTGAGGTTTGCTTGTTAACTTTGAAGACAATCTTGTCCGAGCTGTGTGCAGTTGCAAATTAAAAAAGTCAAATTAAATAAATACATCTCACTTTCCCTTATATCGATAATTGCCTTTCATACTCGTTTATTTTTTAGTTACTTACGGGTTTTGCGGCATTGTGGCATATTTAGAGACAGAGTTTGCGATCAACTTTGCTTCGTCTGCTTCGTCACTGGTGAAGAAACCATAAAGTGGCACATCGTCCTTGAGACGTTCCGCAACGCTCAGTAAGTCACGTTTTTTGTATGCATCAAACGCCATGACGATATGGGGCGGCTCCGGTGTCGGGTCAGGTGGCAAAAAGCCGGTTGTTTGTTGACGGAAGAAGACATAAATGAGGGTGGCGTGCGTGCGCGCATTACCCGCCACCCAAATAGGGGGAATGCGTATGATTTTCTTGCGGTACCGTTTCTGTACGACAACTTCAACTTCTTCCAGCTCAGCTTCCTGCTCTCCCTCCTCCTCTTCATCATTTAAATCAAAATCGGCACCAAAAGCATCCATTTGTAATTCCGGTAAATCGGGGGCTTCCGGTCCTTCGCCAGCTTCGGCTCCTTCGCCACCTTCATCGCCTTCACTGCCTTCCTCACCTTCATCTTCTTCGCCTTCGACAGTCTCGGCAGCAGCTGCGGATTCTTCTTTCTTCCCAGGCGTCTTCTTGGGCAAAGGTTCTGGCTCTGGTTCCGGTTCAGGTTCCTCCCATACTTCACCCTCTGAAAACATAAGTTAAGACTATACGGCAACAACTATTCACAACAACTACATATTTACCCTCTAACTCTACTTCGATTGTCAAGTCTAACGGCAATATAATTGGTGGATGCACTATATCTTCTTCGGTGAGGACATCTACTTCATGATGCTCCACCATTAGCTCGTGTGCATACTGATTCAAAACCTCAGGTATGGGACGACGATCATCTTCCGGCATTTTCCAAAAGCACATCATCAGGTCCTTCTGATCCAACTGCTCCATCACATCGTCGGGCAAGGGATTCGGGCATGCGTAGTTCACCACATCAAAGTCGGCACGACTAACATTGATAACACGTCGATCCTTGCACTGCAACTTCATATTTTCCGCCGGCTCGAGTAACTTCTTGTACATATCACGATTGATATGTGGCCCGAAAACAGTCACACCCATGTCCGGTATATTTTCGATTATAATGTCAGTCATTGAGTTCAAATAATCGATGCGCTTTTTCTGCTTCGCAGCCTCCTCTTTGTTTAGCGCCTCCATCTCGGCATGCTGCTTGATTTTGAGACGACTTTCCTCCTCCGGCTGGAGTTCAGTGATGTCGTAGAGATTGCGATTTGGCTTGCTGAGCATTTCGAGTTCATGGGCGATTAGTTTCATTAGTTTCGGGGTATTTGAGCCGAATAATAGGTTGGTCGCTTTGCCTTTCTGTGGAATACAGAAGCAGAATAAGTGCCTTTATTCAAGGGGCATGCTTCTATTGCCTGTGATTATAGACATATGTGATGTAAAATTTGTGCTGTTGCTACCAACGAGATTTGTGGTATGGGGAGGTTTTACCACCTTGATCAAAACGTACCCGGAACAACCGCCAGGTGACGCTCTAAGTCAACTGAATCGAGTTCTGTTCTTTTTGTTAGGTTTCGAAAGCTGTGATTGACATTCCAACCAGAATTTTATCGCCATTGCTTCCCATTTGTAAAAGTTAGGCCGTCTTGAGTAAATTTACCTATACGAGAAGTAGAAATCTTGGGTCTACAACCTTTGAACAATGTCCAGGAAAAAAACTCTAGGCCAGAGAGACTCTACTTAAACTTTGGGTACATCAGTCTTTTCCCTAACACTCTGATCGAAATAAGTTGAAGGGATTATATTTACTCATTCCCTCACTGAATTACGAGTGACGATGCTTTTGTTAAAAAAAATATATATATACTTTGAGTAGGTTGGAAGTACTGATGACCTGAAAATTATTTATTTTGGTGAACTTACAGTAACAAACATCCATGTGGGCTCACTCTTCTTGCAGAAACGTTTCAGGTAAGAGATCGAATCCGATTTGCACTTTTATAGAAAGTTTGGAGAAAAATGTAAAATATTAATTAATATTAAAATTTATTACAATTATAAATATTATAACAAAAACTTATCGATTGTGTTTTTGTAAAAATCACTTACAATAGCCAGGTGCAAATTATCGCCGCCAATTTCCAATTTTATTTTACGCAAACTGCCTACCATGCCGAGACAGGGCCCACACCATTCCGAATAGATATCCAACACTACAGCGGACGCAAAAATAAAACAGAAAAATACAAAAAAAAAACATAAAGATTTAACATTTTCTTCGCTTCCCGATGTTTGCTCACAAATTCATACCCAATAACCCGGGACGCTCAAGAAATTTTTCAAAATCCTCATCGGTTTGTATGTCGGCCTGCAGCTGCTGAACTCCTCCCTTCTTAGCCATTATCTTTTGTTATTACACCATTGAATTTTTTTACTATAATTTTAGTTTTTCTTTTGTTTTTACAGATCTTTCGAAGCCCGGAATTTTATTTGCTTTTGGTCTAAAGGATTTTTGTTTTTAATTTAATTTATATTGAAGTAATTTTGAGATTAAGTTGTGAATTAGAAATTTAGATGCATTCGGCCAAAAATAGTTAGAATTTTTTAAAATTTATATGCCTTTTCCTTTTCAAATTTTGACTTTTTAATCATTTCTTTCCATACACAAATATTCGTTAACTGGAATGCCGCCTGAGCTAAATTTTTGAATTTTTTGGGTAAGTTTTGCAGTTTCGTGAATGCTATCGATTAAACAGTTTTGGTTGCTAAAGCAATATTTGCGAAGCAAAAACTTGTTTGCCTAAAAAGGAATGCAATTTTTTTGTTGTCGGTCGATAGTAAAAATACTGAAAGAAGTTACCGCTTAAAGAATTTAAATTTAATTTACATTTTTTTAAATTTGATTTTTACAATAAATTAAATATTCTTTAAAAGCAATACGACTTGCTGTACTGACGACGGGAGGGCTTCGGTTGATTTTTAATTTTTTTATTTGTATCACAAAAAAAAAAAAAAATACAATAAATATAAATTATGTCCCAGTTACCTTAATTGTTTAAAATAATCATTTATAATTAAATTTCATGTAAATAATAAATGAATAAATAAAAAATTATTAAAAAAATAAAAAAATAATTTAAAAAAACCTACTAAAAAAAATTAATTAATAAATAAAAATTACATTTAGGTACAATATAAATATTCGACTCATAAAGTATTTTGGTTTTATTCTAACTTTCATGAATTTAGGACGACATGGGGAATTTGCCATTATTTTTTTCTTGAATAAAAAATCTTCAAGTAAATTTAGTGTAAGTAAAAATAATTAATTTAAGTAAGTAAAAACAAATTTAAAAGATAACTCGGAAAATGAATTTAATATTAAATTACTAAATAATGATGTGCACAAAATAAACATGTTTGATGTAAATGACTACAGAGTAGTAACCAAAATATTATCCGATAAAAATATATCCTGGTACACATATGAAAATAAGCAATCCAGAGATATTAAAGTTGTAATAAAAAATTTGCACCACTCAAATCAACTAAGCAGTTTACTAAAAGATTTAGAAGCGCAAGGTTTTAAGCCAAAAAGTGCCATTAACAAACTAGCTTGGAAAACCAAAAAGCCACTAGATATGTTTCTTGTCAGCTTTGAACCAACCGATAAAATAGAAGATATATTCAAGATAAATAGAATATTAAATACTGTAGTTAAAGTAGAACCAGTAAAAAGTTCGACATTAATACCAAAATGTAAGAACTGCCAATCGTATGGACATACTAAAAATTATTGTGGAAAACCACCAAAATGCGTAAAATGTGGAGAAAAGCACCTTACAGTTTATTGTAAAAAACTTTCAACTGAAAAACCAAAATGTAGCAACTGTGGAGAAGCGCACCCAGCAAATTATAGGGGATGTGCAGTTGCCTGCAAAAGCTCAGAAATAAATCTCGCAATATTTTAAATACTAAATCGCATGAAAAAGAACCTCAAAATAAAAATTTAGAAACAAGAGCACAACAGACATACGCTACTATAGTTCGATCCGATAATGCACCGCAGCCAACCGAAAACTTTGATACTAGTCAAATCTTACAAAATATTTTATCAAAGCTATTAAAATGGAAGAAGCTATTACAAATATTGATGAACGATTAAAACAACGAGAATATAATAACGGAAGGAGTATCCAAAAGAAGAAGTAAACATATTGAATACCTTCAAAGTAATGCTATGGAATGCAAACGGTCTTTCTAAACATGAACATAAGTTACAAATTGTTTTAGACGAAAACAACATAGATGTCTGCTTAATAGCAGAAACACATTTCACAAAACAGTCGTTTATAAAATTTAAAGGTTACAACTTGTATCACACAATACATCCATCATATTCAGCAAGAGGAGGTAGTGCCATAATCATCAAAGAAACGTTAAAGTACAGTGAAGAACCAAAATATCAAACGGAAAAAATTCAGGCAACACTAATTAAAATTTATACAAAGAAGTATAGCATAACGCTAGCAAGTCTATATAGTTCACCAAAACATGCACTTAAAACAGAAGATTATATTGTATTCTTCAAACATGTTGGAGATCGCTTTATTATAGGTGGCGACTTCAACGCAAAGCACACGCATTGGGGATCCAGATTGACAACAACGAAAGGAAAGGAGTTACTATGTGCAAAAGTTCCAGACTTAATAGACTTTTTCATAGTAAAAAATATCAGTGGCAACAATCTACACGTAGAAGAAAGCGCTGATTTAAACTCTGATCCCTCACCAATTGTATTCACTTTAAGCGAATACTTAATATTAAAAATAAACAAACCAGCCCTCGTGAATCATAAAACCGACTGGCAAAGTTTTAAGTTAATTCTAAAGAAAAATATAAATCTGAGTGCTTCCATAAAATCGAGAAAGAAATTAGACGAAGTAATCGAAAAATATATCAAAATTATCCAACAAGCGGCCTAGCAATGCACACCGGAAATAAAAAGAAGACTTAAAGGAAATAGTTATCCGAGGGAGATTTTAATGCTAATAAAAAATAAACGTAGATTAAGAAGAAAATGGCAACAAGCCAGAGCACCACAAGACAAAGCCAAACTCAATAAACTCTCTACACAACTAAAAGAAGAAATAAAACAACTTAAAAATGACTCCATTAGAGATGCTCTAGAAAATTTAACGAGCGATAAACGTACGGACTATTCACTTTGGAAGGCAACTAAAACCTTGAAAAGGCCTATTAGGCATTCCCCACCAATAAAAAATTATGATGCCAGCTGGGCCGAATCTAACGAACAAGAAGCTGAGAGATTTGCCGAATATCTTAAAAACTTTTTTCATCCTAACGAAGGAGATGAGTTAAAAAATATACCTCATCCTATTCGACAAAAAATCGATAAAATCCCCTTGACTTCCTTTAAAGAGGTAAAGGACACTATTAAAAATAAAATAGATAGCAAAAAAGCACCCGGTTATGACCTTATAACAGGGAAAATATTAAAAGAATTGCCCAATAATGCTATTGTCAAATTGACACATTTGATTAATGCTGCATTTCGTTTAGAATATGTACCGCAACAATGGAAAATAGCGGAAGTTATTATGCTTCCAAAACCAGGAAAGCCACCACACGATGTGACATGATACCGACCAATATCGTTGTTACCAATTTTATCTAAGCTTTTTGAAAAAATCTTGCTAAAAAAATTAAAACCATTGTTATATGCAAAATGCCTTGTACCAAACCATCAATTTGGTTTTCGAAATGAACACTCAACGATTGATCAAGTGCACCGCATTACTCATGTAATTGAAAAATCACTGGAAGAAAAACAAATCTGTTCTGCGGTATTCCTGGATTATCGCAAGCTTTTGATAAAGTATGGCATGAGGGACTAATCCATAAACTTCAAGCAGTTCTACCAATCCAGTACTCAAACATTTTAAAATCCTACTTAACGAGCAGATACTTTAGAATAAAGCAAGTACAGTAGAGCGCCGATTATCCGAAACAATTGGTGCAGAGGGTGTTCGGATAATCGATTTTTCGGATAAACGAACATTTGCGAAATTCCAGTTCTTTGTTGAGGGTAAGGTAATAAAATATGTCATTGGATTAGGAATATATATTATGTATGTAATGCTTTTTAATGATACACTCAGTGGCGGATCCACGGGGGGGGGGAGGGGGGGGGGGCTGGGTTTTCGGGTCCGGACCCCCCCATTGGAATCATGCTCTACAATTTTATGTTTCAATTCTGTATGAGTCAAGTTAAAAAAAAAAATATTTTTTTATATGCATTAGCAGTTTATTAGATTTTTCTTCCAGTTTTAATTTATTTTATAATAAAAACAATTATAATACGACGGACGCAATTCAAAATTTTGAATAATTACACAGGCCTGCGTAATTTCATTTTTGTCCAATTTCTAAAACGGCTACGAGTGTCTCTTGAAGTTTTTTTTGTGCTGAAAACGAATTTGATCTTGAAAATGCTCCAGCACGTCAGGACTTTTGGCAATTTGTGGTTAAATAGTCAAGAAATGCCGATTTTGGACATCTTTATGAATTTTTTTTGAGTAAGGTAAATTTTTTTTTTTTATTTTCCACAACGGAATCGCAAAGTAATACTCTGTAGCTTTAAAATCCATTTTTTAAAAGACTTCTAGGATGAATGAGTTATACTATTTTGCTATATTTTTACTGAATAGTTATACTATTTTGAATTTAAGACTTTTAGACATGCAAATTCATTTTCTTAACGCCCTCTTTAATGGCGCAACAGATTCTTAGAAAACTATGTATGTTCGACATTGGTGTCGATGATTACAAATCTGATGTTAGTTTTTTTAAATTCAAAATGGCTGATCCAATATGGCGGACGATAGAGCTATTAGTTTTTTCATCGGCTAGTCACGACATGCAGCGCGAATAATGCCATATTTTATTCACGAAATTGATTTTTAATAAAAACACCCTTCTAAAATACCCTGGAGCCCCCCCTTTATGAAATCCTGGATCCGCCACTGGATACACTAGAGTAAAGTACATATTATGAATAGTCACATTTAAGTAGGGATTGCACACACGGTACATAAATACATATATCTAAACATTTAATAGTACAAAACTAATCTAAAAAAAAAGTCGAACATATTTGTTTGCTTAAGTTTTGAGACTCGTTTTTTTGCCGCCAAATCCCTTAGGCGTTTTAAAGACTGCACAGAATCGCATTCGCCTTGGTGTTCCAACCATTTAATAGCAGTCTCAAATCATTTAAAGGCTTCTTCATTGGACGGACATTTTTCAGCTGAGACGATGTCATCACTAATTACGTCTTCATCGTCGTCATCTTCAGGAACTTGAACCTGTGCTATTATATCGTCGTCTGTCAACAATTCGTAGCCAGAATCATCCTCGTCAAATTCTAGCCATTCATACACGTTTTCTTGGTCACATTCTTCAAATCATGAAACCTCTTTCATCAACTCAACCATTTCTGAAACAAAGTTTTCATTTGTTGGTTCTTCAGATGTAAGGCTAGCTTCGGATTCAACTGCCGGACAAAGCTTATTCCAGGATTTCTTTAGAGTAGTCGCTTTGACATAAGCCTACGCTTCTGCTGCCATGTAAACAGCATCCTTCAACTTAATATCTTTGTAGATTTCAAGAATTGTTTTATCTTCCTCTTGGCCGATTGGTACACTACGAAGCAACGCTTTTCTGTTGTAACGTTGGAAGGCTTCGATCACCCCCTGGTCCATAGGTTGAACGACTGAGGTAACATTGGGAGGCAAAAAAATCACCTTAAATTTTCCATCTTCTCTCTCAAGTGAAAGGTTTGAGGGATGACTTGGAGAATTATCAATCACTAATAAAACATTTCCAGTGTCTCCAGTTTCTATCTGATGTTTTTTAACCTCTGGAATGAATACAACGTCATACCACTCGATAAATACTTGAGTGTCCATCCTGAAATTAATGAGAGATTGCCCAAACAAAACTGTCGGCGTCGGATGCGCGTTCGTTTCGCGCACGATAATACCACCGACGCTGTTATATTTAGGAACTGCGATACTAACTTAAATTCATAAAGTGCGTGACAGAAAGCAAGTATGTACATATGTACAACGCTGTTAATACCTATGAATCATGTTCTAAATATAACATGCCGTTCCCTTGCGTCGCTCTCTGAGTCATTTCTATTAAACGTTTCTATTTCATTTGTACATAATTTTTTTTTATTCTTTATATACGAAAAAGGCGTCATGTTTCCTTTCGATTAACCGACGTTTCGGATGACCGGCTTTCGGATAATCGACGCTCTACTGTAGATGTCTATTCAGAACTGAAAGATATTAATGCAGGTGTCCCGCAAGGCAGTGTACTCGGGTCAGTTGTGTATCTCTTGTATACTAACGATATACCCACATGCAGCAATACAACAACTGCAACATTTGCCGATGTTACTGCAGTACTAGCAACTGATGAAAAACACTTAGAAGCAATTCAAAAGTTACAAGCATTAGTAAATGCAATTCAAAATTGGACCAAAAAATGGCGTGTCAAGTTAAACGAAACCAAGTCTGTGCATGTTGACTTCACTAATAGAAATATAAATTATAAACTATAATTTATCAATAATACGGCAATACCGCATGCAAATACGGCAAAATATCTAGGAATGACCTTAGATGCTAAGCTGAGATGGAAAGCACATGTCAAGAAAAAACACGAGGAGTTAATTCTTAAATATAAGAAAATGTATTGGCTGTTGCCGACATTCTAAACTCTCTATTTATAACAAAATACTTTTATACAACCAAATACTGAAACCAGCGTGGTCATATGGCATACAGCTCTGGGGCTGCACCAGTGAAAGCAACAAAAACATCATTCAACCATTCCAAAATAAAGTATTACGCGACATCGTCAGAGCGCCGTGGTACATTCGTAATTGCAATCTACATAAGGATTTTAATATAGACACCATTACGGATAACATAAAAAAATTCGCAAATAAACATAAAGAGAGACTTCAGCAGCACATCAATGATGAAGCAGCCAAACTACTTGTAACTGATGACCTCACGAGAAGATTAAAAAGGACGAAACCGCATGATCTCTTTTCATAAGATTTTGTCTTTACTTGAGATGTTTTAATTTAATTAAATATATGTAAAATGAATTGCTTATTAGTTTTGTTAACTAGATTGCAATAGTAATAAAAAAAAAAAATTAAATAAAAGTAAAGCCAGAAAAAAATTGCTTTGATTTAATTGATTCATTTGATTCACAAGTTTTAAACACAAATTATTTAATTTGGTCTTACACCTAATAACTTTCAAATTTTACGTTTAAGGGAGAACACCAATGTGATTTTTCAAAAAAATCGATTTTTTTTACATTTTCTTAAAGTAGATATATTCAAAAATATGTAAAAAAAAATTTTAACTTAAAATCTTGAAAATTGACGAAGTTATACCCAATACAATAACTCACTACCTGAGTTACAACGGCCAATGAAAACTTTAAACGCGTTTTTCTCAAAACGCCTTTTCTGAACACTTATCTCGAAGACTTATGAACCGATTTAAATTTTTGTACATGTTTTGGCTACAGTCGTATATAGCCGTTTTTAAAAATTCCAAAAATTTATATTTTTCTCAAACCTTTCGAAAACAAAAAAAGGGTAAAAACACAAACTCATTTTTCAAAATTGCACCATTATCTCAAAAAATATAAAAAAACCGCGACGTACAACGATAGCTATTGATGTATTGATTTAGAATTTGTTTGGTTTTTTGCTTTCAGATGATTTTTCACCGTTGTATCGTGGCCACCAGGGTGCATCAGTTTTTTATGACGTCATTGCATTAATATTAATAACAATTGTAATTTTTAATATTTTTTAATAAAAATTTGTGTCAGTATAGTTGAATATATGTTAAATAAATTATAATCTGTCCGATCCTCAAATAATCATCCCTACTTATAAAAAAAAATTCATGAAAATCTCTTAATTTTCACGCGTTCACAGTGGTGTTCCCCTTAAATATTACAATAATTCTGATATTTTTCAACGCTTGCATTTGGAGTAATCAAAAAATTAAACATTTAATTCTTTCCTTTTATTAGACAAATAAATAAAAGCGATAACTAAATAAAAGCAAATCAGTTCTGACTAGGAACGACACTAAATTGTAATGTTGGATAATTTTTTTTTGCATTCGATTTCAAATTCAACGAAAACAAAATTCTAGTAAAACATCTATTTTCTAAATCTTAAACTTCTAGTTCCTTAATTTTCCTAAAAAAGAAAAAAAAAATTCTTTTTCCTTAATTTTTCTAAAAAAGAAAGAAATTTTTTTAGAAAATTAAAAAAAAAAATTCTTTCTTTTCTTTCTAAAAAAGAAAAATTAAGTTACAAAAAAAATATCCAAAAAAAGAAAAATTAAGTTTAAAAAAAAAATATCCAAAAAAAGAAAAATAAAGTGGACAGACAAGCTATTTTTACAACCCCTATAAAACATTCGTCTCTATGTGTAAGGGATTTCTCCCATAAAACTATCATCCGCTCCAACGAGATTCGAACCTGCATCCCAAAACGCAAGCCATTGCCAAGCAGTTACAAATTTAACCAAACCCCTTCGATTAAGTCATACATCCCCCCAAATTGGGGGACATCAGAATTCGTTTTAGAGGTATGGTTCCTTCGGCAAAGTTTCTTATTTTGATCCCCAGAATACGATTTTCACAGAGCAATGAGCGATTTTTAAATCGACCCGCCCTAGTGCGCATATCATTAAATATATTTAAATAAATTTTCGGTAATTTACCATTTTCAAGCCATATTTTTTTTGAAATTACACAAACAAAACGGCAAGACAATGGCATCATACCATTCCATTTACTGCTTCCATTAGCCTATTAATCTGTTTTAAATTATTTACAGAATAATTTATATAAAATAGCTTTACGACTGCTAGGTTATATGGTTGCCCGTATGAGGGCCAACTTGGATGATAACCCGCGATACCATTGCAAGGCGAATGGAGGAATGGTTGTGTTAACCGCTTTATATATGTAATATTTACTATGATGATATTACATCAGATGGGAAATATATATATATATATATAATATATGGTGCCAAGTCCGCAAGAGAGGAAAAGGTGCTAAGGGGATTGCATCCCATATTACAGACGACTGCTGCAGAAAGGACCCGAAGTAACAGCAAGTCTGACCGCATGGATACCTAATGGGCAATGCCCGGAAAGGACACCTTAAAGGTCTGAGAGCGATGGACTTGTTAATTTTAGAAGTTCCTTCGAGCGCTTCTGACCCAATCGCGGGTATCCAAAAGACCTAAATATCGAAGTTGTTGTTATTGTTGTAGCAATGCATCAAACCTTGCTAGTGCGGTGTGTTCGCCGAGCTTCGTCGTCTATCTCATCTAACGGTAGGCTCAGGAAACACTCTGTTTCGACTGGTTGGGTTCAGAGGGAGAGGAGTGTTAATTGAGTGGGTGTAAGAGCGCATGGGAATAGGTGGTTACTGTTGCGCGAGATACTTTCACATGCCCGACATATATTGAGTATGTCGGGGTTGATTCTGGATAAATAAAAGTTTAACCTGCTAAAATATCCAGAAAATAATTGAGTCAAAGTTTCTAGTCGGGCATTTTCCGACCAGTTTCGACCGCACAGTGTAGTTCGAGCTCAGAACCCTAATTGCCGCTTGGCTTTTGGAGTAAATTTTTAATCTCCTAACCGTAGTTACACAGGTCAACAACCAATTAACTACTTCTTTGAGTGGGGCTATGTACGCATGGAAAACAATGCAGTGGCCCGGTATTCAGAATTCGAGCTTGCTTTGGGGTTCCTCGTAGAATACTCCTACGCCAACCCTTCTGTCCGATTTCAGGCCGGGAACAGATGCACCAGGCCCTGTCTTCAAAAGCTGCACCCCGACTACTCTCACCTTGAGGTAATATGAATGGATAAAAGGATACCAAGTTTGCAAACTTTTTATTAACGATTATCTGAAAATGATTTTTAATGATTCCTCTCCTAGCCGATATAGTCTTTGATATGAAATCGCTGATTTCGCCTTAATTTATGATCGAGAATAATAGATTATGCAGATTAAGATCGAACTGTTAGCGGAATTTTTAAGTGAGGTGCGCGAGAGAATTAGGAAGAAACAGCGAACTTTGTAACCAAGAATTAAAAGTTGCTACATGTTAATTTAAACAAAGAAGAAACAGAAAAAAGATGAGCTTGAAAAAATGTGTTTGTAAACAAAAAAATTGAATTGCGGCAGAAATAAGCCGATTATGCCAAATTTACTGAGAACCAAGTACCGTTACCATGACACGCGTAACCTCCTGTATTCTCTCTATTGTGAATGATATAGTTCAAATACATATCGGGTGCCTTTTTAAGAGCTTGAGAGCTTAAAACGATAATAGAAAACAGAAATATTGTTGGAATGAATTTTTTTCTCTTATAATCTGGTAGATAATTTCATGGATTTTTTTTTTTAAATGATATTCGGCATATGTCCACCGCGGTTACGTATTGCATTCGATTCTTCCATTTGATTCCAATTTTTGACTATTTTTTCCAATAAATCTGGCCGTATGACGTCAATGGAGGCTTGAATATTGCAATAAATCGATTGTTAAGCACGCCGAACGGCAAGTTGCGCTGCTTTGTTGGAACCAAATGCCGTCGATGTTGGGCTGATTCATTTTTGGAGATAAAAATTCATCATGACTCGATAGCGCTCGCCATTCACCGTAACAGCAGCTCCTTCCTCATTCCGAAATAAGGACCGTGATGCCGCCAGTGCTCTATGAACTTCCCGAACAGATTTATTTTTTTCAAAGTAAAATTCCACAATTTGGAAGCGTTGTTCTGGCGCTATCGATTCATGATGACTTGCCAAACATTACCGAACAGAAATGTCAACACAGTGTGCCATTCTCAGCTGTCAAACCATAATATCAATAGTTCTCATGCAGTTAAAAAAACAGCAGATATATGTATGTACAAGTATGTACATTGATATACATACTTACGCTTGAGCACCTAACTTTCCATTTCCATCACCTATTATCCATTTCTGCGTGAATGAGAAAACAGTTCTAATGTAATTTTTTAATAATTTTTTTTTTATTTTTATTGTGTTTTTCTTGTTGGTTTTATGCACTTTTTGTTTAGTTTTTATTTCATTTCATTCTTAGTATTATATTTTTAATTTCATTATTATTTAATATTTAAATCATCATCATACATGTATACATATGTATATTATATATTGATACATACATATATATATGTAGTGTTGTAATTTATGCCACTGTGTAAATGTGTAAGTTATGTGTATACAATCCAGTTTTTTATGCGGTTTATCTTTTATGTGTGTGTAAATGTATGGGTGTATGCTGTTTTTGCATTCCGATATCCGATATTCTTGCCTTCCGATTACATAGTGCAACCTTAATTCGCAATCGATTATTCGCTTGCACGCATAAGGAGCATAGCATATGGGTTTGCATGTTTGCATGTGTGTTGTATGTGAATTTGTATGGGATTTCTCAATTTTAAATAATTGTCGTACTCTTTTCTCTTACATACATACAACCTACAAACACATATGTAAGTGTCCACTTCCTTTTGTGTATGGCTCTGTTGTTGTATTGTTCAGTGTGTTTTTGTAAGACAACTATAAATGTGGGGGGGGAGGATGGCGGCTGCGCCTTCATGTGTCAAAAGTATTCGTCTTATACTCATTTTCTTAACGCAATAAGTACACATACAATTTTTTGTTTTTGTTATTATTTTTTAACTATTTTATTCATTTCATTCATTGTTCTTTTATTTTTCGCTAAAACTGTTCTTGTTTATGTAGTTACAGTTTGGGAGGCGCTGCTAAATTACACTGGTGGCTGGAAAATACAATCACGGTGTGCTTACATACACATGTACATGTATGTGTGTGTACATTTATATATTAGTTGGGCGCTATTTTTGTGCAACACCGTAAAGTTTTTTTTTTTAATTATTTTTATTTATTTTGTGTATCGGACATTTTATGAAGGAAAAGTTGTTGGGTTGAGGGGGGGGTGGGTGGTACGAGCGAGGGATGTGTGATTTAGCCGCTGTCTGCTTGCTGGACATTCATTGTATTTTGCGCCTACTTTTGTTTCGCTATTTACTGCTTTTACCAAATTTTGTTTTCGTTTGCTCGCCTGCGTAATTTTAGATGCAAGACTTGCGAGTGGGGTGCATACTCCCTGCTTTGCATGCCACCTTCAATTTTTAATACTACTAATAACTTTGTTTTTAATTTTCACTTTTATTTTATTACTATTTTTTATATTCCATATTTAATACAGTTACAAATACACATTTATCTCTGGCTAACTCCGCTTTTACGGCATTTTTGTTGCTTCAATTAATGTTTTTTGTTTTGTTTTATGCAGTTTTAGCACTTAGAAACTAATTTAATTTCGTATGAAAAAACAAAAAGGTAAAACAAATTCAATTTTTTTTAAAGAAAATGCAAATTAGTGGCTACATACTATTTTCACATATATTTTCTGCATCTTTTTGTGGCTGTGTGAAATGATTTTTTGCAATTTTAAAGTTTTCGCACAATTTTTAAGTAATTTTTAATTTTATTTTGCTTGCTTCTCTTTATAAGTATGTTTTTGTGTGTATGTTTATTGCATGTCATACTGCATTTTGCATTAAAGTTAAATTTTCTTACATTTCTCTTTTCGATTTTCCTTGTATCAGTCATAATTTTGGTATATTTTTTGCATTTTTTCTTTGCGCGTTTGCTTAAATTAATTTTGCTTAGTTTTATTTTATTTTATTTTTTTTCTTTTTTATTTATTGCAATTTTTACAGTATAATTTTTATTACATATACATATTTCTCAATTTTTTATTAAACATTAATTAATCTACTTGTTTTTAATTTACATTACACACCTTTTTCATCACCTTTCATTCCCTCATGCACTTTGCGATTTGCGGCTCTTTGCTGATTCAACCGTAGCTAAATTCTACGTGCGATTAAGTCTGTAAATGGGTATCGAATACCCACCCAACTCGCACTGCCCTGCCACACAACTTACAGCGGGGAAGAGTCATCGTTTTTTGCTCCGTTCGATGCTTCCACACAACTCACGTTGCAAATGTGTACACTTCTTCCTCCATGTCTTTTCTTAAAAATATGCATTTTGCCCATCTATTCCGCAATCCTTTTGTTTTATTTTATTTTCTCAATATTATTAAAATTACTAACACATTAGTTGTTTGTGTACGCTGCAGTGTACATAGCAGTTTTTTTACACTCGCCTGTGTATGCTCCTAAATACAAATGGCGGCAATTTACTGCATCTCATTTTTGCTGTTGTTGTTTGCTTTTGTTATTTACTTATATTTATGCAATCTGTACTCAATTTCGCATTTAACCTAGCAACTTAGCACCTAACAGTAATTAAGGATAAAGGGGTGTATCTCTATTTTACAGGGTGTACTTATAGCCTTAATGTATGCGTATATGTATTTATTTAATTAATTTTCAATTTTTTCCTCTGATCTATTTCTAATAATTCCTTAATTGGATAACACTAGAGATGCGGTTAATCAATAGTCAATAATAATATGCAATAATAATAATAATGAGAGCATTAATTCAAATTTACAATTTGCAATAATTATACACATTACGTTGATAGGAATTAATAAAAATTCGTTAATGATACTCAAAAATCATTGAGAATATATTTGTGTCGATAGTTGTGAGAATAAGAGTTATAATTAGATGAGTAGGTAGGTTTTATATATAAGTATAGTTTTAAAAGTGAATGTTAATGAGTGTTTGGTTATGCGAGTGCTCTTAGAGCTTTTGTTAATTTAAAATGCTTTTACTTATACGGTAAAGCTTTTACATTTTTCAATTGTTTTAAAGTGACGCACTGCGCGTTTTAAGGTATATCGTGAGGACGAAAAGGTGCGCCTCAAAAACGTATACATTTATATGAAACTGACGAGTTGTTGTATGCTTAAACGAAGTTTTGAATAGCTTTACAAATTTTTCACAGAATTTGTATAGGTCTGAAAGTTGTGATGGAAATTGTAGGCTAATGCAACACATGTGAATCGAGAGCTCTGTTTATAGAGCTTTTAAATGTAGCCTATTGAAAGTTAATGCGCTAATCAGGGAAGTTTTCACATTTACCTGGAGGCTTCTATATTGAACCGCGTGCTTCTATGCAGTCGCAGTTTTCTGCAACTAAAGCTTCAGTTTGCCTCACTATAGGCAAGAATGCTCTCATCAGCAATTAAAAGTGTGTATTATTAGAATTTTTTTATTAGCTTGAAATCACTTTAGTGTACACTTAAATATGTAGTTACAACTTTTACTGAAAACTACTTCAAAAACTCGGGCGTTCAAGCTCGAATTTTCTATGCTTTTTGCAGACACTCTTGACAACTGAAGAGCTTAACAAATGAGTTAAAAGTGTGTATAAATAATTCTTCAATAAACTCTTCTCTTAATCTTCATAACTGCAATTCCTTCAAATTAAGCTTCACTAGAGACTTTTGGCTTGTGCTTGAAAGTTGTAAAAAACTGTGGTAAATTTTTTATACGAGTACAGCAACGATAACAACTGATCAACTTTTATTTGAAGGGCGTCATTATTCAATGTGTTGGTTACTGTTACAATACAGGAAAATGTTTTTGATTATATGGGCTTTCAGCGAAGAGCTTTTAATAGAATCGTTTTCGAAGTGTTGTGAAAGCTTGTGGTGTCAAAGCTTTAGTTTTAAATTTTTTTTTTGTAGAATTGTGTATAATACGGTAGCAGTTTAATGCTGTAAAGCTCTTAAATTTATATTCAATCACATCAAAGGTGGAAAATTTTTCTAGTTGCACTTGACATGTTGCTGCAATTTTTCATTAAGCATTTAACGTTCTTTTCTTTTGAAAACTGAAAACCGAATCCAGTTATTTGATAAGCTTTCAAATGCCTCGTCACTTTAAAAAACTGTTGCTCTTGCATTCCTAACACCATGGAGAATAAAAAGTTAATTAAAAAGCTTTGTAAATTAAAAAAAGTAAATAAAATTATATTATACTGGGAATTTAAAAGATAAAATTGCAACACTGGAATTCTCAAAATAATAAGAAGCACATAATCGTTTTTGACCGTATTTTCAACATTTAAAAATGTGTTTATTTGTTAATACTATATTAATTTTAAAGCAAATATTTACGTAGTTTCACAGGTTTTTAAACTACTAAATATTTTCAAGTGCAAGTAAATAAATAATTTACAAATTTAAACTCTAATTATGTCTGGTTTAATGTTTACTTATATAACATAAAAAATTTTAAAAATATGCATAATAAACTATTACACTTGAAAAAAATTATTATTTAAATAAATTCATAAAAAATTGTAACTCAATATTTTAATTAAAAAAGTTTACAAGTTATAATATTTATAGTAAAAATGGCATTTGTCAACTATAAATTTATTGCTTAATTATCTTTCATATTGAAGTGCTTGTTGAGTTTAAAGCAGTTAAAAAAATTTTAAGCAAATTTAAGTGAGAAAAATCAATGCCGAGTTATAAATAATTTTGTTTTTGTTCAACTGAAAACAGTTACACTTTAAAATATTCGAGACGACCAATAGATTTGAAATTTTTCTTTTACAATTGTATCACAATTAAACTTGTTTTTTCAGTGTTTTGCGGTTTCTGTGAGTATTTAGCAAATTTCATTGGGTGCAGGGCCAACAAAATTTTCATTTCTGGAAAATTCCGAAGCAGCACCGAGAATTGTGTAGCCGAAAGGTTGAAGACTGTTAGTTTGACAGACACTGTGTGTGTTTATGGCATGGCATGGGTAATTTTGTTGTTTTCTACGAGAGGACAAACATTAGAAAAAGTTTGCTTAGAATGAAAACGAAAGTAAACAAGAAAGTATTATTTTCCTCAATAAGTTTAAAAAAAACTTTGTTTCGAGTGTAAAAGTCCCTTCCGATATATGTATTCAAACTGTAAATGAGTATTTTTGATATTATGATTTTAGTTTCATAGCAAAGGCGGGTAGTTTTTGGCCGTTCTAAGTACAAGTTAAGCAGAAATAACTGCTGGTCACCTACGTAAACGAACATGCTCTCTGCTGTCCAACTAGCGAACATCATACACATACGACTCTAAAGCATCTCATGCAGTTACAATGCAAGCAGAGAATGTTAATGGAACATTCTCTGATGCAAGTGTGAGTCGGCTGCTGGGAGAGCCAGTGCAGTTAACAGCGAACATCATACGGATCGCTCGCAGTTGCTATGCAAGTGGGAGTCGACTGCTGTGAGAGCGAACAGAGCAGTTAACAGTAAAGAGCAATTAAGTGTGAAGTTCACCTTCATCCGATTAGAATTGGTTAATGGAAGTTATTTTCAAATGGACCAGCTTGGAGATGATTACGATTGCTAGCTTTGATAAGCTTACAAGATTATTGTAAATTCTTTTGCTAAGAAATAAATATTTTATAATTTACACACAACAATAAAAAATTAAAAATGAAGGAAATCATAAGTTAATTTTAATAAACATGAACTTGACTGCTCTTTATTTGCAAATGCATTCACGTATGTATGTGTGAATGAAGCACTGAAAGATGACAATGGCAATTTTACTATGGTAAATTTTGCATGCACTAACATGAATTGCTGCCGTTATTCCGGTGTGAGGTGAAAGTAAGCACTTAGTAGCGATGCAAAGTAAACACTGCGATCGTAATTGAAATCAATCGCAGTGCAATTTTGAAAATTTGGTAAACTGAATGTTATCTGCGAAAACTACATAAAAAAGCGAAATAGTAGAATAATACTGAAGTGAAAGCAATAATTCAAAAGTAGCATTAGCATTGAAAATGTAATAAATCTTAGAAATTAAATGAATTTAAGTATGGTAGAAAAAAATGCTGCATATTAGGTTAAAATACATTTAAGTAGATAGATATGTGTATTTTAATATGTAAATCAGTATTTTTGGTGTAAAAATATTCACAAAAAAAAAGAAGAAAATAATGAAATGTCCCCCCGTCAAAGGCAAAAGTTTAAAACAAGAGTAAACGTATTTGAAGAATTCGGTAAAATAATTTTGTGCATCCGAAAATATAAAATTTACAGAGAACAAGTAAACAAAAGCTAGATACTGGCGAATATACTAGCAACATGAGACTATCGAAAGCACATATCGCTCATTTACTGCTAATCGTCATATCCAAAAGAAAAAAAAATTTGTATAACTATGTAAAAATGAGCACCAGCCCTTCTTTTGTGCTGTGTAAAAAGTAAATATCTCCCCATATCTCGGTACCTCACAAGATGAAAAAGTGCCTTCACTTTTACTTAGGAAGGCTTAGCAAATTGAATAATTTAGAGCCGCTTTTCTCGGCATTTCAGTTTTTTGTTTATGACATTGCTGCAATGAGCGATGTGCACTTAAAAGCCAACATATTCGGAATTGTACTAAACTCATTAATGCAGGTGATTCTGAAAAAAGTTGCCTCTCAAATGTAAATCTTGCGTTAATTAAAATAACACACAAAAAATAAAAAATATAAATAAGATTACACGATTTTCTCGATTTAGAAAAAGTGATCAGTACGCAGAGGCAATAAATACCTGGTTTCTATAAAAAAACCAAACCGTCAGCAAACAAATTATAAAATTTCACTACTCTATGCCTGCTTTTAACATTTTTAAACTACTTTTTTTGCCATCTTGCACCAAATATTTATTTTCTTCTGTTTTCTTTTTCTTAACTCTGCAATTATACAAAAACATTCAGTTACACTAAGTTCTTTCGTTTTTTCTTGTTTACTCTTTTGCCTTCCTGTTGCCTATTATAATACTTAATTTGCTATTCATTACTGAACTGTCGCATTCACCACTTAACCCTTTAGTTACATGGCTCATCGCATTGCCTTACATTATTTTACTTTATACAAAACTGAAGTATTCAAAATAATTGCACGCCTAACGGTATACTTCAGAACTGTTGAAGTGCCGTGCATTCTTACTGCTTTTCTTTACTTAAATGTTTGCTGTTGATTTCTGATTTTCGATCTTTTACTGCTTTTGCCCTTACCATTTTTATGTTGCTTTCATTTCTTTTCTTCTATTTCTGAATTTTTTAAAATTTTACACTTTTTTATTACTTCGAAACTGTTTTTTCGTTCAATTAGCTTTTAAAAGCTAACTACTTTTATTGTTTTATGCTAAATAATTAAGTTCGCTTCTTCTTATCTACTGCATTTACCCTCATCTGTTTTCAATTTTTTTTACAATTTTGCCATTTTTGCTTGAAAATATTGATTTCCAATATTCAATGTGTATTTGGAGGTGTATAGATTTTTTCACACATATCTACTCCTAGTATTGTATTTTAGTCGTACTCACACATATTTTAAGTAATACCCACTAAGTTTTTAATTTTAATTTGCTTTCCACTTTTAATGGTAGTAGTATTGTTTGGTTTGTATCGCTAATAATATAAGTCGTCTGTATCTGTGGTTTTGCTGCGATAGTAATGCTGATCGTAGTAGTTGTTATTGTAGTAGTATTCGTCGTGGTAGTTGTAATCTTCATCATCACTAACGTTCATTTCATTTACATCAATCCGTTCGCGTTCGTATTTCGGCTGCTCATCGCCGTCGTTGCTGTCATCGTTGCCATCACTGCTGCTATTGCTGCTGTTGTTTAAATCGACTGTTGCCTCATCTGCGCCTCCCTGCATAGTGTAGTCTTCACCAAAATGTTGCATGTACTCGCCCACATCATCTACCAATTTCTCGCTCTTAGCAGCAATACTCATTCCTGTCACAGTTGTGTCTTCACTAATTTTTTTACTCTCTTCACTTGTTTCGCCTACTCACGCACTCAAGTCCATTACTCTTAATTGTTGTCGGCGCGCTTTTGCTGTACGATGACCGTTTCCGATCTTTCTTCGCTTACGTTTTGCATCGCGTTGGAACGCCACATTGCCTGGATCATCTGCCAACTGTGGGTACTTATGTATGCTATGTATATCGATGCCTATCCAGCCGTCTACATCACCGTGCGACACTAGCTCCTCCTTCTCTTCTTCGGTCCAGTCACCACGTCCCTGGAAGCCAGCAGCTACCAGCTGCTTTTCCAGCTCCCACGCACGTTCGACAGCTCGCTTGTGTGCGTGCTTGAGAATGCGATGTCGCTCCTGATCGGGATCGACCCCGTACTTAATGATCACTACTGCATCGGGACCGTGCAGTCGTAGTTCCTTCGCCGCGGCGCCGCCATGATCGGTAACTTCGTGTGTTGATATGTTGAACATGCCACCGAGTCGTCGCAGTTCTTCGTTGTCATCACGGAGCTTGAGTACATTGTCTTTTACAAAGTAGAAGACATCCTGATCGTGTATACTGAAGTGCAGATCGAGGAAGTAGGAATTGTTGAAGACAGATGAGACCACATCTTGCACCACACTATTGGAGCCATCGACGACGCTCACTAAAGCGCGCCCGCCAATGCGCGAGAGCAGTACACCTTCGCCGAAGACACCACGTCGGTAGCTAATACGTGGCAGCAGATTGCGCATCTTTGGTTCCATCTTCAGCAGTGGTTTGGGCACGAAATCGAAATCACTAAATTTCTCGTTGGTCTTCTCGACTATGCACTCCAAACCAGAAATTACGCCAAATTCGGGTGCTAGCATGTTCGATTTGATGGAGACTTGTGGCACGTATTGGGCGTCCTTGGTGTACTTCGAGCTCTGCATATTGCGCAAGTCATAGCCAAAGAGTTGCAACCATGACTCTAAGTCGATCATGTAGTTCGGTGGTTTGCTGGGATTGACAGGATCGTTGTTGTGGTAGCGATAGATGAAGACATCAGTTGGATTGGACATTTTAGTGGCAAGCGTTTCCCATTTAGGTGTCATCCATTGACCAACTGTAGGATCGTAGTGTCGTCCTTCGGTGTATACCAGCTTCGTATTGGGATCAAGCAAGCCTCCATGGAAATCGATAGGTATAAAGAAATCTGGATTAGTGTCCTTAATAGTACGGCCAAACGGCGTGCGTCTCACATCCTTGATGATACTGCCATTTGGGTCGAAGAACGCTAGTGGTGAGCCATTTTGATCAGTGGCCACATAGTAACGCTGATCGCCATTTTCCACTGCAATCAACATATCGCGGTCGTCGTAGAAGAAACGCAATGTCTTTCCTATTTTAGGAAAGTGTACATGTGTCAACAATTTCGGTGTCTTGGGATTGGCATAATAATATTGTGTCACATTGCCCTTGCTGTCGTGCCAAGCGATCAAACGGCTGCGGTCGTCATAGTAGTACCACGATTGGAAGCGATCTCTTTCAAACGCATGTATAAGTTGACCGCGATTGTTGTAACGGTACTTCTGCTCCCCACGTCGCACGACAAAACCACGTGCATCATAGTTGTTAAACTCTATTTCACCCACTTGAATGACGCGATCGCCAATGTCGTAGCCGAGATTAATTTTTTCGCCTTGGTCTACAATACCTACGGTGTTGCCGTTCTCATCGAATAGGTACTTCCAGTTGTTAGTGCCGAGCACTTCAATTACATGCCCATCAGCATTGTAATTGATTTTGTCGAATGATGTAGAACGTCCCAAAGTCGTTTTTTGTGACTTGATACGATTACGTACGTCATAGTCTAATTCGAGGCGGAAGACATCGAAACTCTTAATATTCATTAGCACGCTCTTCGCGCGACCATGCTGATCGTAGTCAATGATGGTAAAGAATTGTTTAGCGGAATCTTGAATTACAGTTCGATTGAAGGCATTCCGCGTAATCTTGAGATCTTGTACCACTTCAAGTTGGCCCAGATTTTGGCTGTACTTGTAGCGCGCAGTGGGCACTTCTTTATCATCAATAGACATCTCAATACCGCTTAACCGTGCATTACCATCATACGAGTATTTGTAGTGCGCAGAGGCCAATGAGTTCTTCGAACCAAAGCGTACCTTTTCGTCCTTTAGAATACCCGCGTGATACTTAAACTCCCGACGCAGCTCAAACCCAGGTTCCTGCACTTCAACTGACTTAATGAGGCTCGTGGTATCTTGATAAGAGTAATGCGTGCTTGAAAGCCCCGCTAAAATTGTCTCCAATCGGCCAGCGGAATCATGTACGAACGCCACTTTGCCCGATTGGTGTGGATGTATTTTGGCTAGTATTTGACCCTCATCGTTGTATAGTATTTCGAAAGGATGGCGATTAATCGGCGAAAAGTATTGATACTTGAAGAAGCCCAAGGAGGTTTGTAGAGAGAAAGAATGTATGTGGCCACGTGGCGTTGTTAAGCTTTGTAGTGCGCCAGCATCATCATACTGCAACAGATAGTCAGATCGTCTTGGAGTAGTAACTTTCAATGGCAGTGAGCCGAACATGTCTTTGAAGGCGTATACCATAGATGAGCCATCACCGTACTTAATTTCATTTAAGCGTCCATTGCGATCGAAGGTGTATGCTTCTTGCAGCACACCCCACTTCCAGCTAACCAAACGTCCAAAGCGATCGTATTCTAGGTCGACATCAGCGTAGTCGCCTGATTGTGGTCGGAAACTGACGGGGCGTGCAGTACGGTCATAAGTTACGTTCAAAAGTTCCTGCTTATCATCTACGAGCACCACTACTGATTGCGTGTCGCGGTCATATTCTAGCGTTAGCACATTGTCGCCATTGACACGAAGTTTGCGCCCAACTTGTGAGACTGGACGTGGACCTTTGCCTTGTTTGCCCTGTTGCCTGCGGCGCACAAAGTAGCGCCACTCAAAACGATTAGCCAGATCTCCAGCGATTTCGGTTCGTTGCTTGGCGGGCACTGGATAGCTTTCGCCAACGACTGGGTTGATTTCTGCCAGTATAGCATAGGGTACCACTTCCATCTGCACAGTGTGGCCCCATGGTGTCAGACTTGTCATTGACCCGTCCATTTCCACTGAGGTCTTTGATTCGGCGGCACCATTGCGTACCATGACTGTCGAGCCCTGTATGAGCATCGATTGTTCTTTCTGCGCATTCTCGGATATCTTTACCTGTGCGCCTTTAACGCTCAGATCGAAGACTAAATCAATAACGCGGCCAGTGGGTGTGACAGCAGAAGTCAGACGCCCGAATTCATCATAGTTGTAGACGTAGGAGCGTCCAGTAGAATCAAGTTTAGTCTTTAGCAAACCAGTAGGACCATGATACTCGAAGGTTACGTTGTAGTTGTCTGGTGTACTCAGTTCATGTAGCATCTTCATGCGCGTCATGCGCAGTCGGCATTTCTGCCCCTTGGTATTTTCGATGGAGTTCACTTGCGAGGTGTAGTCGCGTAACAGGAATACCTTATTGCCGGCCGCATCGGTTACAGTGCTTAGTTTGCCATTCGAAGTGTTGACATTGTATGTGAAGACATAGGTTGTCTCTCCAGTTAAGATGTTCTTTGTCGAGACGTGTTGTCCGAAGCGGTTGAAGATGTAAATTTCTTGCATATCTGGTGCATAAATCTCATATTCGCGGGATGTGCTCGCCTCAGGAATGCTAGACATAACTGAGCGGATGCGATAATTTGCTTGATCGGCGATATGAACATGCCCGTCAGGTGTAACGGAGAGCGCAGCGATTGTATTGAACTTGGCGCTTGTCGCAAGGAAGTGGTCCGCCTCGAAGCAGTCGCAGCCGCGTTCCAAGCAATTGCATTTTGATTCGGCGCCTGCGAAAGGAGCAATACGCCCATCTGTGCCAATGACGCGGACACGATTGATGCGCTGCGAGTCGCTCTCTGCAACATACAATTCACCCATCGGACCGAACGATATCGACTGAGGCATTACAAGTGTAGCGTGCGTAGCCAAATCAGAGTCGTAGACGGTTGAAGTGGTGGCGCAGTGAAGCGGACGTCCGGAGATGACGCGCACACGACCATCGGGTGTCATGCGTAAGATCATATGATCGTCGATAATGTGCAATGTGTTGTCTAACGGACTCACGGCAAGTTCAGTAGGCCAACGCAAATGCATCTCTTCCAGTTTCAGTGTGCCCTCACATGGTATGGGTTTCCAGTGAGACTTATGCATGTGATTGCCAATTAGAGTGGTGACTATACCATCACGGTCCACCATACGTATGTTTGTGCCATCGGCGAAGTAGAGTATGTTGTCGCTAGAAATGGCGATGCCTTTGGGATAAGCCAGCTTCGCATCCTTAGCCAACGCACCATCGCCGCAATGCGCCTCATCGCCCGGCAGACAACGTTCACCCGAGCCGACAATGGGTTCCCAGTTCTTTTCGGGTTGCGAATAATCATTGGTATCACGTACGCGTATGATTTGATGAGATTCTGGATCGGATATATAGAGTGTGCCATCGAGAGGACTAAGTGCCATGTGATAGCGATAAGAGACGCGTGTGGCGTTCAACTTGACGACCGTGCGTATGGTACCATCCGTCATAATACGCCGTATGTAGTTGAAGTCACCGACGTACAAACTGCCATCGGGTGAGGAGGCCAAAGCAACCGGCGCAAGTAAACGCTGCTTGTAAGCCAAACCTTCACAATCATTACATTCCAGTGGACGCTGATGGCCATCGCCCATGGTGGTGAGTATGACGCGTGGCTTATTTTTCAAGTAAATATTGGAGCCATCGCCTTTCTGTAGTATGCCCTCGTGGAAGTTGTAACGGTGATGAATGTCAAGATTCCAACCACCCACCTCCGAAATGGACATGTCGTGTCCAGATAACTTGGTGGTCTGTATATCCCAGATGATGTCCTTACAGTCGGTGTATTGATAGCCCACATTAACGACAGCCGTGGTAACACCGTAAACACGCTGACGATAGATATTCAAACGATTCCAAGCATAAGTGAATTTAATTCCCGGATCAGCTTCAAAAACTCGCTCGAATAATATACCCTCAATGGTTATGCGCAGATGGATCAGATGCAGTGTATCGGGTATAGTTTCGGGCGTCAGTTGCAGCTTTATTGTCGAGAGATAGCCGGCGGCACGCGAAGAGTGATAAACTAAATTCAAACCTGTTCCAGGAATCTGCAAAGATTCTTGTATAACCTGCGATTCGGCCAAGATAGCTGAGCGATCAGGGCAAGCACCTTGAAAACCATGCTTCCATGAAGCCAACACGACAGGTTTCATAATATCGTAGTCGTGTGAGAAACAGGTGTGTGGTATGGGTACCAAATTTTTCTCTTCTGACATCGACATGACCACCACATCAATGATGATCACTTCATTCCACGGCACTTGTACAATGCGTGACTGTGGCCGGAAGGGCGAGCGTCCAAATTGTAGCGTTACAGCGCCGCCGCCATTGACCATCAAATCAAACCAACCATCATCGCGGGTGAGCGTGAAGCCTTCGAGGAGTGTGGTGGTGGAAACGCGCACACCCACTAAACCCATGCCAAGTGAAGTGACGACGCGACCGCGTATAACGGCCGAACGGCTGTGAGGAAAAAGAGTGAAAAAAGTGAGAGTTAGCACAGCTAGCATTTCTGAGAAATTCTTGAAATATGGATACAAAATTTTGTATGTACTATAATTACGTATAATATTTTAGAGAGATAATATGAGATAAAATATGGAACAAACTGTTTTAAAAAAATACTAACAAGCAGTCGAAAAAATCAATAAAAAAGTTAAAACTTGCGCTAAAAACGTATTGACATTTATATAAATGAACTACTTAAACAAATAACGGTAAAATGCTAAATTAACTGCAAATCAAGTGGAAAGAATTCATAAAAAGTACACACGCACATATAAACATAAAAAGACTTTTTCTCAACACATAAGACACAATTGAACGAAGATTGAAAGAGCGAAACAGCGAACGAACGAACGAACGAACGAATGTTTACAAGGTGTTCGTAAGTTGGTTTTTTTAAAACTTGGATATTTGAATTGCTTATAACGGTAGTTTGAAAAATGTTTTGAATCTTTCTTTTGTTCATTTACTATTGAAACTAAAACCTAATTTGTAGTAGGGTTGCTTGGAAATGGAATTTTAATATTCATGACTGTTGAAGAGGCGCGTAAAAAATTTTCAGTGAACATTTCAAAAGAAAAAGTGAAGTGAAAATATGAAAGAAATGCACTACAGAGAGCTGAAAAATTGCACTACGTAACTTCAAAAGGCTTATAAATACTTGAAATGGAGAATTGTAGGTTAAGTGAATAAGTTAGGTAAAAAATGAATGGAAAAGGAAAAGACAAAAAACTAAAAAAAATATTTTTTTTATTTTTATTAAATAATATCGAGCAAACTAATGTAAAATAAAACAAAATGAAAATAAAAGGAGTAATGTAAAATAAAACAAACTGAAAATAAAAGGAGTAAAATAAAATAAAACTATATGAGAAAAAAAATTAAATTAAAGAAAATCAAATAAAATAAATTTTCATAAAATTTAAATAAATCAAAATGGAGTAAAAAATAAACGAAATGAAAAGAATTTGAATAAATAAATTAAACGAAAATAAAATGAAACTGAACAAGGTTGTAAAAAGTCAAAAAAGGCAAATACGCGTAAAATTTAATGTTGTACGGAATAAGTAAAGGGTCTTTCAAAAGACGCGCCTAGATGTTGCTTTGAAATAAAACTTGTACAAACTTAGATTCTTTCAGGTCTCACTATTTTTATTCAAAATACGGCTCTTAACCATTATGTGAGAGAAATTAGATCATTTAAATGTCAACCATGAGCGCATCTGCAGTCGATTCATGAATGTCCAATTGTTAAGAGCGTCAAGATATCGATGTTAAGGGTTGTTCCGCAACACTTTGTGCTACAGCAGCAATATTCTCAATAGAACGTCTAGTTTTTGGTCTGCCGGCCCTTTTTCTATCCTCGACAGAACTAGTTTCTTAATATTTTTCGCCAACCGGCTCATTCGGGAGATTATTTGCACTAAAAAAATCACGAATTTTGCGATATGTTGTTCTTAATAATTTGAATGCGTTGTTCTATCATGTAAAATTGTATCTACTAAAGATTATATAAGAAACGTATTCATACTGACTTCTAGGCGTCATTTTTGAAAAACCCTTTATTATATTTGAAATATGTATTCGTATAGTAGAATAAACAAAATTTTAGCTGATTGTTTGAAATATATAGCCAAAAATTATTTACAAAAAAATTTGAATTTTTTTTCTAAAAGTGGAGGATAATTAAAAAAACAAAACACAATAAAAAATTCTAAAAAAATTCGAAACACATTTATGAAATTGAAGAACCTATTTACGTATAAAAAATTAAAAAGGAGATACTTTTCAATGAGACATGAAGCAAAAATGTGTGATGAAATAATAGAAATTAAAAAAAGTCAAAATTAAGAAAATCTGTGAACAAAAAAGCATTTTACCAAACAACCATCGAATTTTTTAAAATTATTTAGTTAGTTATTTTAGTTTGAGCGCTTTGCTTTTGCTTACCTTGCATTGAAATAATTCCAAAAAATGCTGTTAGTGTTTAGTGAATTTTGATATGATTTTTTACGATTCGTTTGTTTTGAAAATGTTTGATGTTTTGAGCGAATCGAAAAGGCCGAAAGATATACAATGTATTTTCAAAGCGATTTCATTTGAATCGAACAAATCGAATTATTGTAAATTAGTAGTAGTAGTAGTAGTAGTAGTGATGTTGGTAGTAGGTTAGTAGTAGTTTTGGTAGTGATTTTTAGGACGCGCGTGTAAGAGAAGAGAAAAGAGTAGAGAAAATTAATTGCATTAGCATTGAATTGATGATTGGTTACGTTGAATATAGTTTTTAATTTTTTATTTTATGTTTTTTTCCAAAACACAAAAACTATGAGTCGAGTCATTAGTAAAAATTAAAAAAAAAGTATTTGTAAGCCTAGAATTTAAAAAATATTTATTTTACGAAATCCTAAAACTAGGCCTTTGAGGCCATGAGTGCGCAATCAATACGCCCATTTAATTTTATAGTTTGCTTTTCGTTTTTTTTTTTGAATACATTTTGTTGTCTACTTTGGGGGTCTTTCGGGTGCAATAACAAAGGACATACAGCGGGAATTATTTACAAACACATGATTTTTATTAATAAATGGTTTTTCATTTGTATGGGATATTGTTTGGAGGATGGGAGTTTTTAGACAAGGGCACGTTAACTTAAAAATATCAAAACTTAAAAACTTATAAAAGGCAAACTAGTTGTCATTATGCATTAATTGCAATTTTCTGTATTTATCAGGATATTTATGTACATCCACTAAACACACTAAAAAATTAGTTTTTTGTAATGCAATATTTTTTTTTTTATGAAAATAAAGCGTTTTCACCAATTGCATGTTGTTTGAATTACTTCCAAATTTCTTTTCAACATAGCTAATTTTGAAACTTAATCGAAATTATACTAAAATTAAATAAAGAAATTGGCAAACGCATTTGAACAAACCTTTCATTGAACGTTTCGAGTTTCGCATAATTTTGTAAGCTGCTCTCATCAATTAGGAATTTCATGCGTTCGAAGAAGGACGCTGTAATGGCGGGCGGTTGCTTACGCAGCAATACATCAATCGGTTTGGGCGCAGACACGCAGAGTTGCGACGTCTTGCAGACATGGCTGGCACAACACTCGGGATCCTCACAATCGACAAGACCATCTGTGCGCATAAAAACGAATAGTTTAATTACAAATATGGCACCCAACAAAACTACAGCATCCACTTACCCTTGTCATTGTCCTTGCTATCGCCACAGTTCAGCTCGAGTGCAATGCCACAGTCGGGGCCATCCCAGCCCTCGTAACAGCGACACTCCCATTGTCCTTCACCGCTCACACGACACTGGCCATGCGCCGAGCAGCCATTTGGACAGCCCTCGATCGTACAGTGTTTGCCATTCCAACCGGTCACGCACAAGCAGGTGCCATTCTTGCACTGGCCATGCTCATTGCAACGCGTATCGCACAGCTTGGTATTGCAATATTCGCCACCCCAATCGGGATCGCAAGTGCAGGCATCACCAACACAGCGACCATGTTGCCCACAATCCAAGTCGCAAAGCTCTTTCGAGCAATCATCCCCGCTCCATTTCGGCTCACAGGTGCATGTCTGCGTGTCCAAATCGAAAGTGCCATGGCCAGAGCAGTCAGGCAGACACTGAAGCGCATCTTGATCCATGGTGGCGCAATCGGTTCCCTTCCAACCCTTCTTGCAAATGCAAGTGCCATCCGCGCAGAAGCCATGCCCCGAGCAGTTCGGATGTGGACAGTCAACTAGAGTGAGATGTAAAAAGAAAAAAGAAATATTACTAAGGTATAGCGGAAAAGCGCCTGTTATTGTTCACCAGTTTGGTATTTATATAATTGAAATGCAAAAATTGTTTAGCAACTTTTCGTGCATTACCTTCCTCACAGAATTTGCCCTTGTAGCCGCGCATGCACTGGCACTTGCCGCTCACGCAGTGGCCATGCCCATTACAATCGGCCACTTCGCACTCGTCGTGACGCAACGAACACTCTTTACCCTTCCAACCCGGATTGCAAATACATTCACCATTGATGTATTCGCCATGTTGTGAGCACAGCACTGGGCATACGCTCTCGCTGCAGTCGTCGCCACCAAAGCCGGGATTGCATTGACAATGGCCCAGCAGGCACTGTCCATTGCCGGAGCAGCCATTCGGGCAATTCTGTGTCATATCCTCGGCGATGGCGGCATAGAAGGTGACCTCTTGCGCATCACCATCGTCGTTGTACAGCGAGACGAACCAATGACCGGGTTCCATGTAGCGTGTGACCTCGCGTGTTATCGATAACTGTACGTGGCATGAACGCGCGCAACAGGGGGTAGGGAGAGAGTAGAGAGAGAAGATGGCGTTGTGAAGCGCGTAGCGATGAACGATGCATTGTGATGAATATGTATTTATTTAAGGTTGGAATGTGTTTGTGGATTGTGGAACATTTCATTTCATGTATGGTTGTGTGTATGTTTTGGTGTTTGTTTGGGATGAAAAACAAGAAAAACACAGAGAAACAGTTGGTTAATTAAGCATTAGTTGTACGTTAATAAGTTGGAAGCAACATTTAAAACTATACGTATATATGTATGTACTCGTATAACACCACATAAAGCTTAATACCACAAATAAACGTATGAAATATGCCTGTATTTTCTCGCTTACAAATAAATCCACCAGCATTTCTAAAGCAAAAATAAAGCTACTCACGTGTGCCGCTCGCGTTGTCCTTGTGCTCGCGCTAAATCCACTCAGCACTTCCTTGAAGTGATACTGTGTATGCGTCGGTAAAGCGTTACGTCTGCCATAAACCCCAATCGAAGCGCCACGCGGTATGGTGTAATCGAATTTCACATAAGCCGGTTCTGATTGATAGAATTGCATATTCCAATAACTGTACGGTTGAATCTCCTTAGTCAGCTTCTGTCCCAAAGTGATTTGTCCAAAGGTGGTGCCATCAGGTGGGAAACTACGTGCCGGGAAGGTACGTGCGCCTGCGTATCCACATTATGCCAGAGAGTGAGTGCGAGAGCGCGAGTAGCGTAATGCAGCATGAGATCGCATGTGAGAGAAAAAATTAGCGCGCGGGCGCAAATTGCAATGAATGATGAGTGGCCGCCAATGTAGTAGTGAGCGCGATGAGTGTAAAAACAAACACAAACAAATACACACGGAATGAGAGAGAAGAGAAAAAGGAAAAAAGCGTTCGTGGTTTTAGACATTGAAATAGAATATTTAATGTTTCAATATAGAACTTATTTTAAGCGTAATTTATGGAAAATTTACAAATTCGGATGTAAATATACAGAGGTCGATTTTGTCTTATTTCTGTAAATGAGATTTTTGAAATTTGCTCAATCAATACAAAAATGAAAGATGAAATTTCGTAGCGTACAATTGATTATAAACATGAAGTCCGCAGTTAAGACTATATTGCGATCGATTGCAATGAAAAAAAACTATATATGTGTGTATGTTTTAGCGGCTGCCAAATGGACGGAAGGGGCAACCACGCCAGAGTGCTGAGCTGTGTGCATTTTCGACTTTCTGCTTTATGCTGCTACTGTTTAGTTAAGTCATCTTCGCCTTACTGAATGTTCTGTTTGTATCATAAATTAGCTCCCGGTTATTAAATCATTTCAACTTGGGAGTGCGCGAGCATAGTGAGAAGTAGTGTAATTCGGCTCGCTCAGAGCTTCATTGCTTTGCTTAACGAATAACCGCGAGAATACTTCAATAATACCTGCTGCATATTCAAATGGTTAAAAAAGTATGAAAGAAAGAGAAAGGAAAGAGAGATAGCGTACAGCGAGCCAAACGGCGCTCTTATGACTTATGGTAACTTTTTTGTTCGTCACTCTTTTGGCTCATAATTCTCAACCTGTTTGTCAAAGCGAGTTTTTATGCTTCAATTAAGTACATGTCATTTACAAGTATCTGCTTTCTCGCGTGAGCCTTCCTCAATTTTTACGGTTTTAAGGACAGCTTGCGAAATAATTTTTTGGGACTGGTCTGCTCATTTTGGAATTCAATATTTCCCAAAACAGAATTAGGATTCACAATTATGTATATATATATATTTTTGTTTTTGTAATATTTTTTGTTTTATGCCTTTTTTAGGGTTCTTAGTCCAGTCATTTTCAAGCCATTGCTTTGCTACAGCTTTAATATTTTACTGACGACGATTTCATATTGAGTTTTATTGATTTTAAATATGTGTATAATTTAGTTCAAATTTATATATACAAAGACAAACATATAATTATGCTTTAAGTTGTTTTGAGAATATGAGTTGTGAACACGATTTCTTAATTTTTTTTAAACATATGAAATTTAGTTTTGAGGTTAGGTAAAATGCGAATTTTATTTACGTCCACTGGAAAATGTCTCGGATGAAAAAGTGCAAAAAATATAAACAATTAAGTAAAGTTAGTTACTACTAAATTCCTTATATTTTATAAAGTAAATGAACTCAATTTTGTTTCCGAATGAGCTGTAATTTTTTCCCCATTGCCAATTTCTGTACTCAAGGTGATGGTTATGGTATTAATACACATGAATTAAAAATAAGAACTGTGCATTTAATGATTATTCAATTAATTACCAATATTTTCATATGTAATATATAAAGTGAAAAAAACTTATAACGGATGCTTTTTATCTATAGAACTATCAAAATTGGGGAATCATTCAAAAATAAGCTGTTCAAGTCAACACTCGGCTTTGAAGTTTCTGTTCTATATGCCCTGCCAAATTAATATCAAACATTTACTCTCGAAGAACCTTTTAAAGTTAGAAATTTGTTCACAAAATCTGCGTTCACGAAAAAATTTCCATAGCGTTTCGTTGGGGTTTAATGTCTCGCATTAGTTAAAGCCCCGAAATTGTTTGTAAACCCCAAATGACATACAAATTGATAGCCTAAAATGCTGGTTTTTGGTTTACTAACTGATTTGATTTTTGTGCTTTATCTGAAAAATATTCAATACTTCTATATACTTTTCGATAGTTTAAGTAATCGCAGATCAGGAAGCTGCTTTTCATATGACTTCCTGAGCGATTCCATGTTAAGTCATCCAAATATTTTAGACATTGTTGTAATTTTTTTTCAAGGGATCGCTGATGTTGTCAGTGCTTAAGGTTTCAAGTTTTAGGCTTGAGTATAATAAGAAATAAACTGAAAAAATTCAAAACTAAAATTAATAGTTTTGAGATTTACCCAATATTCAAAATTTTGGGTTGGAGACTTTTAAATTCAATATTTGTTCAATATTGAAAGTTTTAGGATAATTTTTGCAAGTAAAAATCACTTCGGTTCTTTATAACATTTAATATTTTTTTGTTTTTATTTTTTTGCTATAAAATATACTTTAAAAAAAAATAGTTTTTGGAAAAACTTAAATTTTTGTGTTAACATTTTTTGGGGGAACATTGCTTTGTCACTTTTGAATAAGAAAATTGTTTTTTGTATACCAAAATTTTCCAAAATTAGTATATCTTAAAATAAATAATTTTTTTCAGCTTCTTATTATTACCAAGCCCAAAAATAAAACAATTTTCGAAAAATTTATGACAACATCTAAAATACTTGAAACTTTAGTCTTTTAAAAAATTAAATTCATAAGAAAATGAAGAATAAGCGGATTTACTATTGGGTGTTTGTTTACCGTCGACATCGATAACTATGATTTGACAGCTCAGAATGGCTTTTTCATTTTGACATTTCTTTCCAAATTGTGGAAAATTACCTAAAAAAAAATAAATGTTCCCGAAGTCCATATTTCCGTTACGGTGAATGGCGCGCGCTACCCAGGCATGATGGCTGAGTTTTTGTTTCCGAAAATTAATCAGCTAAACATCGACGACATTTGGTTCCAACAAGCCATTCGGCGCGTGTAACAATCGATTTGATTCAAACCAACATTGACGTCATATGGCCAGATTTATTGGAAAAAGTAGTTAAAAATTGGACTGCTCGAAGGGGCCATGTAACTATTAGCTGTAGCGGACATATGTAAAAAATATATGCCAGGAAATTATCTACTAGATTATATTATAATAAAAAAATTCATTCCAACAATATTTCCTTTTCGTGTTCATTTTGAGTTCTAAAGCTCTTAAAAAACACCCAAAACATAAAATCTATCACTGTTTATGAAATTTTTCCCGGATAACAAAAAAAACAATTTTTGTTGGTCTGCATTATTCGAGACAGCTTCAGACTACCTAACAAAGGCTTAAAGATGCTTGGCAGTCGCATTCTTAATAGCGAAAAACCTAGCTAAATCTTTCGATGTGTAATTAAAATTAAAATTTACAAAGAGCAATCGTAGATAATCATTAAAGCACAGCTCTTTTAAAAATTACGAATAATATATTGTAATTCTTTAAATACAAATGCACGCTTAAATTAGTGAGAATTAAATCAATAAGCTAAGATACCCATTACTGCTAGAATTTTTTAGTAAAACTATTTGCGATTAAAATATTTTTAAATAAATATTTTTTCAAGTATTATACAATTATGGATATTAGTATATGTAAAGTTTCATATGTAATCAAGCCACTCTCTATCCCGGCAGACAGCTAGAGAGTGAGGGAAGCAGACATAGAGAGTTTTGCTTAGAGTTAGAAGGTATGAGTTAGTACGCCTGAAAATACTTTATACTTCATAATTTTGTACTCATTCTGTTACTTTGTTAGTCTACAAGCATGCCCGCGAAAGAATTAGTACTTTTCTTAGTCTCCATATACCATTAAAAGCAATCACCTTCAAGTATCAGAATAGGCATAACATCAGGACATGTAATTTTGTTGCCATCACCAACAACAATCTGATCATCAATATGAGAAGCGGCATGCGCCACATCAACACCAAGCAAATTAGTAGTGAATGAAGTAGTAGTTGTTGCAGTGGTAGAATCATCAGTGGCATTAACAGTATTAGTTAGCATAGCTGCTGTTGCAGTGACTTGTAAGGATGGTGGATGAATGGAGTTGATGGTGGTAGTGCAAGGAGCAGTTGTGGTCGTTGCGGCAGTGGTCGCACTAGCAGTGGAAAAGATTTTAGGGGCATCCACGCTAACAGAGTCAACCTCAGCATATTCGCTATCTTCAGCTGCAGCCGCTTCTGTGGCCATTAAGAAATCGCCGCATTTGCAGGGACACTCCGGTATGGGTGGCGGTGGTTCAGGTATGCAGTAGGGACTGATCGTAGGCGCTGCATACTCCGCAGAATGCACGCTCTTGCGCTTCTGTTGTACATCACTCGCGTGATCATGATCATCATTACTCTGCAAGCGCTCGTGCGTAAGTACTTCTTGCAAATCGTGTGACTGTCCACCCAGTGGCACTGCCACATGCAGTGTGTAAACCGAGTTACTATCACCTTCGGTTGCTATTGTCACATTGACGAGTATATGCTTGCTTGGCGGATCGTATGATTCACTCACTATGGGCGCTTTGAGCGGAAAGGGTGGCAGTTTGTCGACATACGAGTAATTGTGGGGTGTGTCGGCGGCGCCGATTTCATCATTTTTGAGTATTTCATTTTCGGCATTCGATGGGTGCTTGAGCGGTGGCCGGCTTGTGACTATCACCTTTCGCTTACTATAGATGTATTTCGCCTTTTCACGCGCGCTCGCGTTACCCTCGATAGTTTTGTAGACTTCATCTTCGCTTGAGTGTGTGTCCTCCAGCTTAATGATATCGATGTCGTCCGCATTGGGTTCCACATTGAGCGGTTGGTAGTCATTAGCCTGAGCATTGGAATTTAAATTTGAATTGAAGTTCATATTTATGTTGTTGTTTTCGTTTGTGCGTACATGTGTATTTGTATAAGTATTTGTTTGAGTATTTATAACGCCAATGCCATTGTGTGTGTGTGCAAATGCCCTGTGTTGTGGCGGCATTAAACCGTCATTAAGCATCAGCTCATCTTCAAAGCTCCCTTCATCAACAGCTGTTGACGCAGTTTTTGTTTGGCTTAAATGGGTTATTGTTGTTGAAGCTGCCGTTTCAGCTTCGGCTTCATCTTTATCTTCAGCTGCTGCCTCTTTTTCCTTACTGGCAGCAGCTTTTTCTGTACTCACTGCTGCGGCTTGTGTGGCGCCTGTTTCCTTTGCTTGCTTGCCGGTCATTTGTGAGATGCCTGTTTCTGTTTCTGTTCCTGTTTCTGTTTCTGTCACTGGCGCTTCAGCATTCACTTGCTCTTCAACTGCTGCAGCAGTTTCTACGTAATGTTCGCCTTCAAGCAAATGCTGCTGCTCTTCCTCTGCTTTTCCGTCTTCTATTCCAAAAATCACTCTATCACTTTTTCGTCGCTCGGTTGCGTCTTTCGCTATCAAATGCTTGCCCCTTTTACTAGCAGATTTTCTTGCCACTGACACGCGCTCATTTATCTCCATCGTTTGTCGTTCATCAGTTGTTATTCCTTGTTGGGTTGGGGTTGTGTTTGTGTTTGTGGCTGTCTCAACATTATCAACATCAGCACCAGCAGCCACACTTACAACTGCTTTATTTTGCTTGAACGTTGTTGGGCGTTCATTTTGTATTTGACTTTCGTTTAGCTTAATTTGCAATACGCTTTCGTTAGCCGGATTTTCATATGCCGCAATTTCTTGCTGCTGCAAGTCTCTTGTTTCTGTTCCTTCAACATATCCACTTTGCTGTTTTTGCTCATTCGTTTTGGATTTATCAATTTTTATGACATTTGACGTGGCTGCGGCCAACGGCGACTCCGTTCGCGTGGAGTCGTCAACATCATCATAGCTGTCAACTAAATCACGCTCATTATTGTTATCATCAGTTGCCGCTTTGGCAGCATCGCTTTCACTATCACTCAACGCATCATTTGCCGCGCCATTATGGCGATTGATTTGAAAATCATTTGCATCTTCAAAATCTGCAGATATGTCGTTGCGCGTAGTAGTTTCTTGTGCGCCTGCATAGCGCACATTGTCTGTTTTTTTCTCCGCTTGGACGCCTATTTTATTGCCATCATTTGTGGCTATGTTTTTGTCAACTTGCGTAGCGTCTTCGCTTTCGTTATTTGCAACCACTTTTTCTTGAATTTCCACAGCCACTTCATCATTTCGCGCTGCCATCACTGGTGGGCTGTCAATTTGATTATCATCATCAATAATCGCATCAACTATCTGCGTTATCGCTGCCGGCAAGACATGGTCAGGTGCGCGCAGCGGGCGTCCAATGTGTTTTCTAAGCTTTTTACTTTGTGCTGGCGTGTTCGCTTTGTGGCCGCGTAAATTGCGTTTTACTGGTTTATAGGCTACTATTTGCGCTTCATCTGACTCGGCGGGCATTTGCGCTTTATTTTCGTTAAACGTCGCGGTTGGTGTAATCGATATCTCATTAATTTCAGTCGCAGTTTTAAATGAAATTTTCCTTCCCCTTTCTACTTGCTTAACAAACTTGGTGCTAAAGTCACTTACATGTCGCTGCGTGTCACCTTCAACATAATCAATATAAATGCCACTCCCATTAGGCGCTACCATTGGGCGCGGTGATGGCGGTGTTGTCGTCATAGACGCGTCTGCTTTGAGCATGAAAGACGCGTGCCCGGCGCTTGTATTCGCTTTTGTTTCAACTGTCTTTGATGGCATATTTCTTGCCACCTTGAAGGTTGCGCCTTCATCTTTGTGCGCCGCGCTCGCTTTGCTCTTTGTCACATTTGCCACTTCATTATTCTTAGCCCCGAAAGCCTTTTCTAAAACTTTGTCAGTTGTCGCAAACGTCTCAGCGTCCTGCTGCTCATCGGGCGCATCATCATAATCAAACGTGTTGGGGGCAGCAATGCTTTCAATCTCAGCCGGTTCATAAACAACTTCAACGGCGGCAGCAATTTCTTTGTCATTATTAGTGCTTTGATTAAGCTTTAATACGTTATTGATTTGCAAAGTTTGTGCTATGGCAACACTGACAGCGCTTGGCGTTTCATTACTGTTGGTGGTGTTGCTACGTGTGCTGCCATAATCACTCTGAGTGCTTTGGTTGTTGTATGCGTTTAAATCTACGCTACTTCTACCGCCACTCAGAACTTCATTTTCAGCGCCATAATTACTTTCAGTTTTGGTATTAGGCAGCGCAATCGTCGTTTGACATTTATGTTGCGCGCCTGTTTCAACTTCCGTTAGAGTGGGAGTATTTGTAGTTACTGTTGACAGTTTTGTTGCCAACGTTTTAGTTTCGTCGCTTGTTATAGGCGGTGTAAGACTGCTATCTGCTGTTGCGCAGCCAACAGACATTCTAGTCACTTCGGTCAACGGCATTAAATTTTCACCCTCAGTACCTGCTGCTTTGTCGCTTTGTTGTAAGTTTGGTTGTAACGGAAATTCAAAACTGTGCGCCTTTGGTTCGTCTGCTTTACGATTTGTAGCACGCGCAGTCACATCTGTAAACACGCCGCCATCTGTACGTTGGTGCGCTGCCAACTCAATCACCTGCTCGCCCAACTCCAATTCGAGCGCCTTGTGCATTGTCTTTTCAACAACATCAAAGCTGTTAGCGACCTCTCTATTGCAGTCAGTGGGCGCATCATCACCGCCACGGCCTCGGTCTCGGCCACGGCTGCAGCCAACGCCGCTGTCCTTTGTATTTTCAACATTTAAGCTGTTGCTGTTCTCCCAATTGTGTTTATTGCTGTTGTTGTTGTTGGCATTCATTTCATCATACCTCTCGTGCGTTCTTGTAATTAAGTCGATGCTAGCGAAACTTTGGTTTGTCATTAAACTTCGTCGATAGCGCTTCTTGCGCGCGCCGTGTTGTTGGCGATGGAGTGGTGGCGTTTGAAGTTTTTGTTGTTGTGCATGCTGTTGTTTTTGTTGCGGATTTGTATATTGCTTGTGTTTTTGCCACTTGTCACCGCTAGTCGCCACTACCACTACCTTCCCATCACTGCTCGAGATTTGTTGTCGTCGTCCATTTCGCTGTGCGACAGTTGACAGGTGAGTCGCAGCTGCTGTCATCGCATCCTTTGTTGAGTACTTCCATTTATGTACGTTATGCGCGTACCCGCGTTTATGATATGGCGAAGGGGCGCGTATATCTGCCGTTGGCAGCACTTCATTTCCGATGTCTAGAGACAACAGCGCACAATTTTTCAAGTATTAGAATGCATTTTTCTTCGCAATTTTCCCTAAATTTCCTAAAATCTGATTTTCTATGCTTTTTTATTGTCATATTTTTGCATTTGCATGAATTTTCGCTTTGATTTGCCTAAATAATTTTTAATAAAATTTATTACTGCTTGGATGACTTCCATTCCTTGTAAACGCAGCACACATGTGCGTGTCTGTGTGTGCCAGCTTTGAATTGCGCAAATTATCTAAATGGTGGCTAACAGGCACGTCATTTAAATACAAATGTGTTTTTAATGCGATTTCACCAATGAATGAATCGCCGCCCACAAAATGCCAAGAAAGGTGAAAGGAATCAAACGCGTCGAGGGAATCAAGTGCCTCGACGGAATCAAGCGCTTTTGAAGGAAAAGCTCTATGGTGTAATTTTGGTAATTGTTTGTTGTGGCGCTTGAGTTAGAATTTGTGTGTATGTATGTAAATACTCTGATATCAAGCGAGTGCAAATGTAATTGTCTGGGCTGTGGCTGGCTGGCTGTTTAGAGTGCGAACATATTTTCATTTGTTTTTGCTTCAAATTGATCGCATTTATAAAGAACTTTTTGTGTTAATTTGGACGGAATAAAATCATTTCTCAAATTTTCCGCAATTTTTGTATCTTTAGCTTTTGAATTCATTTATTTTTGGCGCACGTTTGGGTTTGAGAATATTTGTATTTAATTTCTAAGATTTTTGATAGTCAAAAATAAAATTGCAGAGAAATTCGGTGCCAAAGCAGAGCGTAAAAATCAAAGCTAACATGAAGTAATCAAAGGCAACGACAAAGTTTTCTAAATTATTTTTATTTCTTTTATGACTTTCTTTTAATTTAAAAAATTTTCGCTATTTCCTGCTTTCAAATATTAATATTTATTGTACGTGGCATACCGGCAGTAGATCCTGGGCCTAATCCCCAAGCCAAACTGAGCGAGAAAAAGTTTTTTCGAGCTGAATTCCTAGTACATAATTCCATGCACATACATTTGAAAGTGAAAATTAAAAACAATTAAAAAATAAAAATCGAAAAAAAAAATTTAAAAAAAAATTAAAAGAAATTAACAATTAACACTAAATTTTGTTAAGAAAATTGTATTATAAAACATATTATATTGTAATTATTTTGCATGCACGTAAGGATCGCCTTTCAAATAATAAAAAACCATGAATTATTACGAGTTCATTCTTTTATGTTCAATAACTACACTGAAATTACTCTTTCAATGAAATTTGGGTACCACTTTTTTTTATTGAAATTCAACAGGTAAGAGTAATGGATATTTTCTATTAAACCTCCGTTGGACACCTTTTTAAAACCACCCGGGTCTGCTTTTTCGTCTTGTTCGAGAAAGGACCTTTTGAAAAGGTTAAATCCATAAATCGATAGAAAATTAAATTTTAGGCAGCTGCCTGAAAGCTCAAGTCATTAACTATAATATTAATTAATATAATAAATTCGCGTCCGAAGTCAAAAAAGTCTGGCCAGACCCGGGTGCCCAACGAAGGGCTAAAGAGATGTTTGGACAAAGGTAAATAGAAGGTATAGCCAACGTCTTTCTTACTCTAGAATCACTTTGGGCTACAAAATTATTTTTCTAAAATCCTGTTATCTGTCGGTGAATTGTGGGAACTGAAGAATTAATAAATTTTTAAACGCGGAACAAACAGAGGAGGACTTTCTAAATATAAGAGAAAAGTTATGTTGCCTAAGAAAGTGAAATAAAAGGTATGTACTCTGATCTTGAGATCACAAAAAGTCTAAATATATATCTACAAATAGCAAAAATAAAAAAACCGAGATTACATTTTTTTTGTAATTTTTATATATATTTTTTAATTTCTATTAGTTTTCGGAACCACCTTGAAAAAATAGTTAAATTTTTTTTTAAATAACGCACTAGATTTTTTGTGTGAAACTAAAATATGAGACCAAATTCATTCGAAAATTTTATAAAAAATTTAGGGGAAAGTCCATTTTTTCTATACATCTATTCTATGTATTGTTTCTTGGGACGTCCTAATAGCCGCAATTTAATATAAAACGCCGCAATTTAATATAAAAATCTTTTAAAACGTACTTGCACACCCAATAAAGACTAAACATCTTTTTCATTAAACTTAATTTTTTTAATAAATGTAGTTGCAAAAATTTATTTCATTTTTTTTATTTTATATTAACTTTTTTGAGTTGAGTGAAAATTGTTTGGATTAAACTTTTAAAAAATTGCAATTCTATAATCTCGCTTAACTAAGGCTTTGCATGGCCTTTACATGAACTGCTGTGCACGAAATTTTCAATTAGCATTAAATTCCGAAAATTTGGTTCCTTCAAATGCAGAAAACTAGTTTAGGTAAAAAGTTTTTTTTGTAAAAAAAAAATTAAATAAGCTCTGAACTCAATTTCGCCTTCAGTTTTGTAGTTCCAACTTCCCGGCGTCGGTTTCCGGCTTACAATGTGCCTATTACTTGCCACACTCTATTTTGAGTGTTTTATTTCACAACAACAACAAAAGAAAGCAAGCGATTTTTTCGATTTTGCCGCTATTGTCGTGGTCTATTTATGGCTAAGAAGTTTGTCGAAGCTGTCGCCAACAGACGGCGGTAAATAAATAAAACGACAGCCGAAAACAAATAAATTGAAGCGGGGAAAAAATGAAAAATAAGCATTTTTGGCTAAACAAAGATATCCTTTTGCCAACAACAAAAACAACGTCGTCAAGCCGGTTCCCAGCCGTCTGCCGTGTTCGCAACGCCAGTCAGCCAGTCAGCCAGCCAGCCAAGCCTCATCCCGCGCTAGACACACAATTCAAGTGACAATTTTATTCATTTGATTTCGTTTAAACTTTAGCCTGCATTTTTTTTGTTTTGTTCTTGTTTTCTGTAACATCCTTGCCTGCGCGCCTTGCTTTCTCCTGCACGCGCTTTATTTTACGTTTATTTTTTTAGCTACTACTTTATTTTTCAGCTCTTCGTTGATTTGCCGACAGTTATGTCGTTCTCGATGCTCTCGTCGCCCCTCTTGAGCGAGCAAGCGAAACTCATTTAAAAATTATTAAAAGTTGAAAATAATTACCTCCATTATTGACATTTGCCAGCGAAGAGGATAGAGATGACGAGGGTGAAGACGCTACTGCTCCTGGCGTGCCCATAGCAGCTACAGCTGATGACGCCGATGCTGGCGATTGGTAGGCAGTCGATGATGGTGAGGTGCCACCACCAACGCCACTGCCGCTGCCGCCACCAATCGTACCACCGCTACCGTTTGCTGCCGCTGAAGCCGCCGCTGAAGCTGCCGCTTGTGATGCCGAAATCGATGAGAGGGATGAGGTTGCCGTTGATGCAGTGACCGTGGTGGGTTGTCCAAATTTCGTCAGATCCGTATTAGTGCTTTTGGCGGCCGTCACTTCGGATGCCTCATTGCCGACTAGAATTGTGCGTGGTTCGTCGATGGATAAATGTAGCACTCCGGATACTGAGAGTGACATGTGGACGAAAAGAGGAAGAAAATTGAAGTGAATAATTGAAAATAAATTGAAATAATTTTAACTAATGGCGAAAGAAAACTTAATGAAAATAAATGAAAAGCAATAAAAAGGAGAAAAAGCCTGAAGCGCGCATGTGCGAGTGCGGGTGTTGTGAACTTACCATAAAGAACTATTGAAATCAAGCCGAGTAACGCAAAAACCGCCAAGCAAATATTGAGCGCACAACGCCAGCGGTGCCAGCGCGCCGCCAAACCTTTGCGGAAGTTCATCGGTGTCGAGTAGTGATGCGCTGGCAGGCCGCTCATAACGCTGCGCGGTGGAAGCACAGGTCCCATGCAATTATTCGTGCTGCGCTCGTAACCTTTTAGTGTGTCTTTTGTGGGTGTTGAGCAGGCGGAGCCGCTTTTATAATCGATGGGTGAACCTTTGTTGATATCTATGGAATAAAGAGAAACCGATCGGGTATTTGTTAGAAAGTGTTGATCAAAAATAGGTGGGGTGAGCATATTTTGAGTATTGCGGAAGGCGAAATTCAAGTAACAAACAAATATAATATTTTTTATTGCCGGTATTAAATGTTACATTGTTGTTGGGTATAAACGTGGCATAAGATAGCACAACCTAGAAGGATCTTAATAGTAGGTGAATTAAGATCTAATTGATTGGTCGATCCAATTTCAAATTGGGCGAAAAAATAGATTTGAATTTTAAATCACTCAACTTAAATTATGCGTTTTCTTCTTAGCCTTATATCTATAAAAATTCTATATATATATATATATAAAATTGAAAATTATTCGTCATCTGTCATATTTTGTTTTGTCATTTGTCATCTGTCACTTGTCATTTGTCAATGGTAAATTGTCATTTGCATCTTATTATTTATAATTTGTGATTTGTGATTTTCGCTCGTCATTCATTGTTATTCATTGTAATTTGTCATAATTCATTTGTCCTATGTCTCATTTGTTATCGATTATTTGACATTGATCATTTGTTGTCTATTGCCACCTCTCGTCTGTCATCCACTAAATTTATCATCTATTATCTGTCATGTGTCATTCTTAAAAGCGTTTGTTAATGATAAATTTCCGTCATTCGTCATTTATCACCTGTCACCTGTTCTCTATCATCCAGTGACTTCATCCGTCTATCATCTGCCAATTATCAGTAGTTGTTAATTGCGACTTGTCATTTCATATTTTACATTTTCATTAGTCATTCGCCACTTCATTCCCTCTTTTTCGATTTCGTGAGTTAGTTTTTCTAAATTCTTGAGACTACACCACTTTAATTTATTTTTCTTTCGTTTACGACTAGTTAGAAAATGGGTATTACACGGAATTGATCATTCAAAAAGCTCATTTAAAGGTATTTCCAAAATCAAAAAAGGCGAGACGGAGAACTACGAATATTATCCGGTATTACGTGGTGTTTGAAAAAGCTAACTATATAACCCATCATATCCCAAGGCTATTATTGTGATTGAATTTACGGCCAGAACAAAGTTTTTCTTTTCAAGACTTAAATTACTACTTCACTGCACCTGTTTTCAGTGCACAGTCTACAAAAGATACAACATTTTGAAAATACTTTAATCATTGGATGATTCATTGCCATATGCACATCTATTACTTCGGAAACGGTCTAAGTGAAGGTGAATAAATTTGAATGACTAATAAATATTTTGTATTCCATTCTTGGCCAACAAGCCATAATTACGCAAATCGAGAGAAGAAAATAGAGATGGAAAGAATCCTGACAGCACAACAAAAGTGGCGCTAGAATGGAACGCGCAAGGAAGAAGACGAGGTCGTCCAAAAAACAATTGGAGCAGATCAACACTCCGCGAACTTGCAGCAGCCAATATAAAATTTGTATCTGCAAAAATAACTACCTGATCTTCCAAGTCAGATAGAAAAGCTTTGTAGAGTCCCCATGCACCCAAGACGAGTGAAATAAAGAAGGAAATAAAATCTCTTCTATCGATTAATTTCCGGTACTCTTTAGACAGAATTTTAATGCGTTTAAGTACTCGAAAAATTGATATTACATTACCAGTACACACTGGTCAAGGGCTTACGGGGTTTTTTATCAACCATTTGTTGTGTATCATTTTACTTTAATGCTTAAAGACTACTGCCAAAGCACAATAAAAACATTGCAAAAAGAAGAAAGCGAAATCAATTAAACCATTTGACCATGAAACACACCATAAAAATCCCAGTTTGTAGTAATAATGCGAAGCTATAAAAAGCGAGCCCAAAAAATAGTACGAAATGTAATCAGAGCCTAGCCAGCAAAAAGTGGAAGGACCGTAAACAAAATGAAACTAAACGACAACTGTGGCGGCCATTAAAATCACACCTAATTTTCCGTTCTCGTTTTTCTTAACGAACGAACTACAACCGAAACCGAATAGCCAAATAAGCAAAGAAACTACAAAAAAAAAAAAATGAAATGAATGAATGAATAAAGAAAGGGATTACAGAGAAAAATGCGCCACTGCCCAGTGAAGTCCTTTCTTTTCATGTTAATGTCATGGGCAGTGCCAGGAGTTGGGGTTTGCGACTGATTTCCTTGCCATGCAGCGCTGATTGAAGTTGTTCCTGTAGTGAAAAAGAACAAGAAGTTGCCTGCGCTGGTGTGAGATATAAATGTGTTACGTCTGCGTCTAGATGACAACGTCACTGCGTTATTGAGCCCCATCTCCCGCACTATGCGTTAGCTTTTGTCATTTTCGGTATGGCAATGCGACTGCTGCTTATCGCCTTTTTGGCTCGAATTTCATTTGTATAAAAGGATTTGCGCAAAAGGATAAACGAACTGACAACGAACATAACCTCACCACAAAAAAAGGGCGCCTGCAATGAGGAGGGATGGAAAGATGTATATGTAGCAAATAGCAGGAAGGTTAGGGCTAGCGGAAAGCAAGAGATATTGTATGCAAAATTTGCCAAATGGAGTACCCTAGTTTTTGCTATGCTACTTACATTCTCACATCTACATACATCTACAAACATTTCACTGCAAATCAAATGGATTTGCAATCAAACAAAAATCGCACTGGTGGCGGTAAAAAGCTGTAGTGCGACGCTGGACAAAAAGAAACAGATATAAATAAAAAGGAAAATGCCAAAAAAAAAAACAATAAAAGAAGTAAGGAGTGCCATTGAGCTGGTGGCGCACAAAATGAAAAAGAAAATCCAGGTCCGGATAATGTTGAACAGTAGAAACAAATCATTTGCTGACGCCATGATGATAATTCGATTATGTGAAGCGCTGGGTCGTCACCACAAAAAAAAAGAAATAAATCGCATAAGGACAAACTACTGAACGGTGGAAATTGTGAGACAGAAAATCAAGCTGACACTACATGGCATAGCATGGGATAGTTGGGCTGTTGCGGGTGATCCCGTCTTTATTTATGTTTGAGTATCCATGTATGCGCTATTTAAATGTCGTCATGCCACTGGTGTGGTGAGAATGAGCGCGTGATGTCTGCCGATGTACAACGCAGACAAAAGACACGCAACGGAAACGTGTCTGTCTACTCGTACATGTCTACGTCTGTCTACTAGGCGTATGAGCGACCAACTGGAAATTCAATATCGATAACATTTCTTTTCAAACAACTTATAATATACTTTAGTTTAAATACATGTAATGTGCAAGTAAGAAAGGGGAAGGAGAAAGGGATGATAGCTTAATGCCGCAATATGCAGAAACATGGGAAATCTGCTTGTCCGTTGGAAGCGAGCAGAGATAACAAAAGTTGTTGAAAAAAGAAGCAAATGGGTGTTACGAGCCTAATTAAGTGTGGTTAATGAAATGATAATGGAAATGAAAATGAGAAAACTTTCAAAAGAAAAAAATATATATTGAATTTAAGCGAATATGCATAATAGAGATGAACAAAAGGCAGAGAAAGAGTGAAACATTGTAAAATGATGTGGGGAAATAAATTCTTAAGAGCAAAGTAATTGAAATGAAACGAAGTGAATTAATGAAATGGCATGAAATGAAATGGAATGAAGCGAATTGGAATGAATTTGTGTAAGCAGAGACTTTATAAAGATAAGAAGCTGAAATTCTAGTCAATATATTGTGTGAGAAATTTCACCACACCAAAAAACTTAATGGTTCCAAATTGGTTCTAATAAGTTCCAATAGGTTTTTATGTAGCGACATTTCCTATCCAAGTTTTGTTTGGTGGAACGTTTCGAGATTGGAGGGCATTAGCTTCCTAAGTACTTTGATATGAATGGAATGAAATGAAATGAAGGGTAAAGGAAAGAAATGAGAAAAATGAAATGTACGTTCTTTGGTATGATAAGGTGGAATGAAATGAAACTAAAGAGAATGATATGAAGCGAAGTAAAATGAAATAAACTGAAAATAAACTGAAATGAAAAGTAATAGTAGCAAATCATGTAAAATTCAATGGACTAAAGTAGGCCAAGGGGGAATAAAATGAAACAGGGACAAAGTGAAATACATGAAATGGGTCAAAATGATTGAAATGACGTAGAAAAACTTGGACTGATAAACTCCCTGAACTCGAAGAAATTCAGAATAAGGTTCTCTGCATATTAAGCGCCTAATACCGAGTGTTTTGAAATAATCTTTAAATGAATTGGTTAAAGTACCAGACTGGTACTTTTCAAGTAACAATAAAGCGTCGTTTCGAAACCATTATGAGACCTCCAACAGGCAGAAATCTACTGCCAACGAGAACTGTTGATGTACCGGAAAAGATTGAAGGGATTTAGGTAGAGGCACTGCCCTAAGCTGTCCAAGAAAGGAGCATCCAGTGACCTTAATCGTCTGGCTACCAAACTCGGACATTTACACAGAAAATTCTCAAAAGTCTCCTTCGCTAAAAGATCCCCACAGATTCTGCAATTGGGAATAAATGGTAAGCCCAGCTTTTCTACGTGAGTGCCGATCGTCCAATGACCGGTAAGGACAGCTAAGAGTTTGGAAATTGAATGGCGTGGAGTCCCCAAGACTATCTGCGCCCTGCGTCTATTGTAGTGGGGCTATTGGATTTTCGGATTTTCGAAATCTGTTTAAAAAATTTAAAAATTTGGAAACAAAATATTGTTATTTACATATTTTCGAGAACAAATTTAATTCGCAATAGCTTTAATTCTTAAAACACTACACTATCTCGACCGGCTATAAGTGCACGAACTCGTATGTAGGTTCCTGAAAAATCAGCAGTAGACGTAACATGTTGGAGTAGCCCACAACACTAGCAAAAGAAGGATAGACGAAGTCAGTAATAGCTACTAACATTTGCATTTGTGGCGTTCGGCAGCGTAATAAATCGGTGTTATAGTGCACACACACGCACATTTTAAACTCACACACATATACAAATGAGTACCAACCAAAACTTGTCTGCGATTTTCATATGAATATCACTCAATATATAAATAAATCTACGCATGTATGTTTGTATGTAGAAAAAAATCCTCACATGCACATACACACTCACATCTATATATGTATGCATACCATATATACTATGATATATATCAGCTAAATGCAATATCACCGCAATAACATGACTTTTACATTTACCAAGGAATGATATATTTCGAGGATTTTTGCTGTCTGCCAAATGTTATTGCCATTTTTGCTGCCAATGTCATGGTCTGCGGTCGGGCTAAGCACACATACGTACCTACGTATCTGCATAGACACGCATGTCCTTTTGTATGTTATACGTATATTTTATACTGCTCGTATACTGTATCACAATTTTTTAATACATTGGCACATAAATAGTTTTTGGGTGCCTAGACAAAGTTTTATTGCACTTCAGCAACCTATCGACTGTGCTCGTATCTGTACAAATACTTTAAGCCGACTATTCAAACATATATGTATGCGTAAAAAAGGACAAAAACTCACACAAAGAACCCATACATGTATACACACATACATTCATATACATATACATGCGCATATATACTCAACTTGCTGGCAATAAAGTGCTTGTGCGACTTATTTGCAGCAAAGATTTAAATAAGTGCAAAGCAGCATTTGCGTCTCTCCAAGCAGACACAAAATTCAAGTTAAGGTTTACTTAAGTGCATTCTCATTTGAATGCCTGTGCGTATAGTCGTTTTGTTTTCAGTAATTTTGCATTTTTTTTTTGCTAATTTTTTCAGGACTGTGTTTTACGCTCGCACATATCTTTTCGCACATTAAGAATAGTTTTCTCGTTTTTTGTTAGTTTTGTTTTGTTCTTTTTTTTTGAACTCAACTGTTGAAATTTTATTGCCAAAACGTGTTCAAGTTACTTATGCATGCGTGAATAATTAAAATCCTACGGCTTTGGCGCATTGCCACTGCAGTGCTTTTGAGTCGCATTACCGCGTACACACACACACACAAACATGCATGCATTCTTACAAGTAAAATTTACTGCCATTTTTGACTACACAATTACTTGTGGCTATACTCATGAGTGTATGGGTGGCTGTGTGCGTAAGAGAGCATACTCTCGGGTGCTCTTTAAAGTTCTAACGCTTACTTATACCGTATTTGTGTTTGAAAATAGTTTTGTGAGTACTTTTGCTTAAGGCCACATTTTCGCACTTTACAATTTGCACTAAAAAAGGATTAGAAGAAATTTTGAGTGACGTTGTTTTTTGAAAGGAATTTTTGTATAAAATTTAAATATGAGCGAAAAGCATTTTTAAAGAAGGAAAACAATAATATTTCCAAACTTTCTCTGTTGTAAATTTCTCCGAAGTTAATATTTTCTTAGGCTTATTTTTTATAAAAATTCTTTTTGTGTCTGGCGGAAATTTAATAATTAAATAAAAAAATGTAGTATAGGTAAAAAATATATAAAAGATAAAAAATCAAAAGGAAAATAAAAAGTAAAATAGAAGCGTGTAGGAATAAAATGAGTTAAGTTCCTTTAGTAAAAGATGTTTTAAGAAAATTTCATCAAAAACCAAAACCAAAAAATTTTAAATTATGTATGTTACGAAAACAGAACAAATTTCGAACATTATTTAAAATATAATAAATTATCTTGCAATTAAAAAAAATTGAAAATAAATATATATATAAAATATAAATAAATATAAATGAAAAAATATGAAAAATGTCTAATAATTTATTCAGTATTTTCTAGTAGCGGTCACCCCTCGGCGGATAATGGGCAACATCCGAGTATATTTCTGCCCTGAAAAAAGCTACTCGTAAACAATTATTTGCCCTTCGGAGTCGGCTTAAAACTGTACGTCCCTCCATTTGCGGAACAACATCAAGACGTACGACCAAAATAGGAGGAAGAGCTCAACCAAACACCCTACAGAAGTGCACGCGCCAATTATTTATTTTTATTTATTTTAATGTTTTTATCTTCGCAATTGTTTACTAGTTTTTGTGCTTTTATTTGTTTTTTTTTTTAGTTTTTTTTTCTATTTTTAGCTTAATTCTGAGGTTTTTTTATTTCTTTAATTTTTTATTATTAGTTTTTGGCATGTTCATCTTATTTTATTTGTTAATTGTTTATCTTTTTTAATGTTTATATATTTTTATTTACATTTTTTAATATAACAGTATATTTTATTATAATTATAATATATGTTGTTATTTAAAAATATGTTGAAAATGTTTTTTCGCAATTGTTTACTATTTTTTGTGCTTTTATTTGTTTTATTTTAGTTTTTTCTATTTTTTCTTTATTTATTTGGTTTTCATAACTTTGTAGTTTTTTTATTTTTAGGATTTTTTATTATTAGTTTCTGGTATTTTCATCTTATTTTATTTTTTAATTTTTTTTCTGTCTTTTATTGTTTATTTATTTTTATTTAAATGCGCTTTTTACGTATATTTGCCTTTTTTGATTTTTTATGCTTCTTAACGTTTTACAATATTTTTGTTTTTCTATTTTTATTAATTTTTTTTCTGTTCTTCATTGTTTTTTTTGTTAATTTTTATGTTTTAACATTTATTCTGTTTTAATAAACATGTTTTAATGTGTTATTTTTTTTTGTTTTCATAATTTTCCATTATTTTTGTTTTGTATGTTTTTTAATCTTTAATTTAATTTATAGAATTATTTACTTATGAATACAGAAAAATTTGGAACATGTTTTTAAATATAATAATTTATCAAAAATCATTAATTATCAAAAAAAATCAAGCGATTTTTTAAAACAAATGAAAATGTTTAATTATTCATTCAGGATTTTCTTATATTACATTTTTTCAAGCACTTTATCTTTGAAATTGCTTACTACTTTTTGTTCTTTTTTCTATTTGTCTTTTTAACTTTGTAAGTTTTTCTCCATAATTTTTTATTATTGGTTTTTTGTATTGCCATTTTTTTTAATTATATTCTGTTTTGTGCTGTTATTTTTATTTAATGTTTCCAATTTTTAATTTTTTTAACTTCTTAACTTTTTACTATTTTAGTCCAATTCTATTTTAATTTAATATTTTAAAATTTGTAAGCTCCCGCTATTTCAATAAATTGTTTCATAAGCCTTTTGAGAATTGCAGACATTCGCGACGCACTGACGTAAATTTGACGACCTGAGTCATATGGCAATTTAATCTAAAAGCTAAAGGGTTTTCCAATAACAGTTGTTATTGGTGAGTGGATTGCGCTATCGATGGATGGTATTGATCTGGACAACGTTTATTTTCAACAAGATGGCGCTACGTGCCACACAAGCAACGAAACTATTGATCTTTTACGGGAAAAGTTTTCGGACCGTGTTATCTCTCGAAGAGGTGATCATAATTGGCCATCGAGATCTTGTGATTTAACACCTTGTGACTTTTTTCTTGGGGGGCACGTGAAAGAGTAGGTCGACGCCAAAAGCCCCGGGGTGATTCAAGACCTCAAAGATGAAATTCGTGAGGCTATCGAGTACATAGGGCAGCCACTTTGCAATTCGGTTATGGAAAATCTCATGAAAAGGATATTTTCCTGTAAGCGTGGTCGTGGTGGTCATTTGCCTGGTGTTATTTTCCACTATTAACGGTATACCTTCCTCTCTATAATGAAATAAACACCCGATCATTTATATTAAAAAATTGCAATTACTTTGGATACTCGTACACTCATTTCACGCCAAAGCATTGAAATCTGAAACGAAAAGTACTCGCATTGTCAATAATAAACAAACTTTCACCACTCACATTGCTGTCACTTTCCACAAATGAGGTCAATTATTACTTTATTGCTACTGTCAATTAAAAACTTTGAAATCTAATGACAGTACCTGACTTAAAATGACATTTTTTCTGTAATATCATTTTATTTGTATGCTGGTTTATAGAGCTTGAAAGTTAGACTTGGAAACTGGGCAACTTCTCCGGAGAGAAGGTTGCAGTAGACGACAAAAAGAGAGAGAGAAAGAGAGGGAGCTCAGGCACTGAGGAAGGAAATTGACAGCTGCCAGAATTTATACAATTAATTGAAGAAATGAGCGAAAAAGAAGCTAAAATTAGAAAAGAACAAAATGATGGAAAAGACAGCAATAGTTACAAATGTTGGGAGGTAATTAAAAACTACGAACGAATGCGAAACTGAGCTGAACATATAGAAAAAGTTTTCAAACTGCAGTTAAAACAAAAACTGGCAATATTTCCACTTACTCAAACTATTGTAATAGCACGCATATTCATACACACACACAATTATTTGCGCAAGGCCATACACTTAATGCTAGTAACTGGAATTATGCGAAGAGGGGCTGAGCAAACGCTATACAACTAACTTTTTTTCGACTAAACTTTTATAAAACACAACTTAAATTAACCATACCCGTAAGTGGAGAATGAAGTGGATGCGAAAGAAAAGGAAAAAAAATTGATTTGCTACTTACTCGGCATTTGAGGCAGCTGTTTTTCTGAGTGAATGAGCATTTTGGTAGCATGAAAAAAAAAACTGAAAAACAGGGAAAAAAATTATTTCTTGCCACTTGAGAGCAGCAGTAAGGGCGAATGAGGAGCACTTGGTTGGGTACAGCGCGTGGATATAACTTAACAGTTAAATGCTCGTTTAATATAAAAAGTCAAGTCTTACATACAAACATACATATCTCGCCATGCATCTAAGTTGGTTTCTGTGTTTGCAATGTCGAAAAGTTGTGCGAAAAGTTTGCTTGCGCAAGCAATTAAATATTCGATAATTGATAAAGCAGCAGTAGTTAGTTTGGTTCATATTGGTGGGAGGTCCTGATATTTTTCTTTGCACTCTCTATTCTAAAAAAATCGAACTTTTTACAAAGAGAAACAATCAGAGCATATTTTGTGACAATATCTTTTATTGGACTTCTGCATTGATATAGAACTTTGCACGCTTGCTAAAGTTATCAGAACAGCTGTACTGGCCTTTTTAAGAAGGCTGTTGGGGATGCTGATTACAGCGACCTGATTGGCTTCAACAGATTTATGCCGCTCTGCTTTCATCACCAAATGTATTTTCGTGAGTAGATAGTAGTCCCAGGGTGAAAACACAGCAAACAATTTTTTGTTATGAGAAGCTTCGTATGCTGCGAACTGGTTGTTTTAAGCAGAGGTCAAAAGATAAAAGTATTAAAAAAAAAAATTAAATGAAAAAAAGTATGAAAACTCATATATTTGTAGATTGAGCATTCATTGCTTTTATGAATCTTAGTTGCTTGCCGCGGAAAAGCGAATGTAGTCCGTCCATTCCCAATACACCCGGCACAAAAATTTACATTTTAATTTGTAGAAATCCGAACAGCGGAAGAGCAAATACTCTCTATACCACCCTCATCCTCTAAACAAAGTCGGATAGCGGAAGAGAAAATTCGCTCTGTACCAGTACCACCCTAATCTTCCGAATAAGTTGTACACAGTAGATCATCGATGATGCCTAGGGCGCTCATATGTCTCATATTTAACTGACGATCTTTGTCTAGTAGCTGTGGAATTACGAGAAAAATGTACGAGATTTAATATGTGTCTGGGTCTAAATTGAGGTTATTACGAGTTGCACGCACTTACCTACTAAACCATATAAAGGAAATTAGATGGAAGAATTATGAAAAATTATGCCAAAATGCTACAGGAGAAATACCGCCAAAAAAAAATAAACGCTGCTTGCAATATACCGAAAGAAATTAATCTGTACATCCAAGCATCCTTCATTCCTCTTCGCCATCTCCCTCGCAGTCGTTTCGCAAAAGTTTAGTTCGGTGTTATTTAATTGCAATTAAGCGCGTTTAACAAACTCGATTGAACAGCAAAGGCAACAGCGCCACATTTTGGCTTTGAGTTAAAGACGTTTGCCATGTGCAGCAGAGCATGGCACAGCTGACACTCAAGGCAGCAGCAGCCACCACCATCACTTAATTTCTTACTCTACCATTCGCTAACGCTATCACTTCTGGCAGCGCTAATTGATGTGATTTGCGGTTAATTTCGAAACGATACGATTCGATTGCGTTTGTATTTGAGTTTGCTGCGCTTGCACTGGTGCATACCAAAAGAGAATCGTTAAACGGCCACACTAAGAGTGTTTCTATGCTTGAGTTTGAAGAGCTGCGGAGCAACAACACCATTAAATGCTGTTTGTTACTCCAACGATTTAGCACTAATAAGGCGTCTAATTGAGCGACGCGTATAATTTTCACTTTTAGTTGGTTTATTTACGAGTGTATATGTATGAGCGATTATTATGGGCGGCATCAGTGGATCCAAGTATTTCTGCACGAGTACACACTTATGAACTTATACAGCCGTGCAGAGATAGAAGTAGTTATCGAGTAATTGCAAAACTTGATTTGTGGTATCGGTTATTTAGTGGCGAAATTTTTGAATCGAATACCAGCATTTTTGGCATAAAATTTGCCAACAAAAAACCAACAGCGTGGTATATAAATTAATGAGAGATTTTCTGCAACTGATGGTGCATGTGGCATTTTATCTTTTAATAACTGTTTTACACCACCTTCGAGAGGTAGATGATTTTTAGGAAAATAATCATGACACTCTAAAGTTTTTCATTGCCTGTTGAGAAGATACGACCACTAAACACTTTTTTTATTTCCCGCTTCATACGCGTAGCGGTGGTGCAATGTAATTGCAGCGAGTGCGTGAAATCTGGATAGAAAAGATTTCTATTAACTTTATTTGATAACACTTACATTTTGCTTGGAATACTAGGGTGCTTGCCTTTCAAAGCTGATTTATGCCAATTTTCCCAATTTTTGTTTCTCGCGATACAAAATTTTCTTCAATCCACACTAACGAAGTGAACCATTCAACATTTTCCATTCGGACTTATTTCTGGCGTAAAAGTTGAAGTTTGAAAATATAGTAGAATTTTCTGAGAAATATTTTCGTGGAACATTTTAACCCGCTATATCCCTCTACTAGGTGAATTTTTGGTCCTTTTCCGCAAAAGAGACAAAAAAGGGTGGATCACCTATTTTCCTTAGATCCGCTGAACACATCATATACCTAAAATGTAGGAATCACAAAGTTTCTCATGCTGCTGTAAAATACGAATATGCAAATGAAAGCCTTGAGTTGCCCTAAATTAAAAATCGCATGCATTTTTTTGCCCTCTCTACCAGAATCCACTGCCTGCAGCTTGGTATTTTTTTTGTGCTACACGGGTATAGTGCAAATGGCTAGGTAAATATTTTTCTTTTTTCCAAGGTATTCTTCAAGAAAATTTTTCTAATTCATAATTTTTCCTCTGAATTTTTATTTCTTGCGTATTGCAACAACATCTTATCCATTCATTTTTAAATGTAAGCCACAAATTGGGTAATAAGCCCTTAATGAAAAAACATTCAATCAATAACTGAAAAACAAACGAAATTGCGAAGACATCTTTAATTAATGCGCAGCGAAAAATTCTTAGAAAACCCTCGGCAAAAATAAATGAGACAAAAAAAGGAAAGCATAAAAAAATTGAGCTGCGGTATTTTAATTAATTTGTTCTGGCTTAGGCGCAAATTTGATTGATTTTGTTTTTATTGGGTGAAGAATAAAAAAATATTTGAAAAGGCACTTATTTGTGTTTGATTGTTTGTAAAGCAGGTTAGATGCTTCTAACTCAAGCAGATGATGTCGAAATTACGCAACTCCACTGAAAAAATATAGTCAACACGCAAGAATGATAGAAACAAGATTGCGCCGTCACGTCACGATCGCCAAGTGGTGCAGTGTTGCCAACCATTTGCTCTTCGCAATAAATTTCGTGCTTTTTTATACCCAAAATGCGAAAATTTTTAAGTTTCCAGTTTGTTTCTTTTTCTTTAATTCAAAGCTACCGAAAATGGAAGTTAAAAAAAACTATATTATTAAACAAAAAAGGGTTCAAAAAGGCCACTCTGAGAAGACTTTACTGTTAAAGAAAATTTGTTGATTCTTATAAAATTTGATATTTTGAAAGAGCAAATTTAATTTTTTTTTTCTTTTAAGGCTACGCAAGAATATTAAATCTTCTTTTCTCAACTCTCCTTAAGATTGAAAACCTTTTTACACATTTTAAAAAGCGTTTGAACTTACTGAATGCGGTTTAAAGCCATAGAGGTGTAATCGTTTGCCGGCCATGAATCCTTAGTGGGACATAGGGTATCAAGAGGTGTATTCATTGTAAAAATAAGCAACAAAATACCAGAAAATACTAAAGAAACCATAATGACATGTTTACAAAAAGAGTAGCTTATCTAGTTACATAACCTCAAATATAGCAAAAAAGTCGTTCCCTTAACAAAAAAACTCTTAAATTAAATTGTACATAAGCATAACACATTTATTTAAAAAAGCGCACATTTTAAAAGCAATTTGTCACGCATACAAAGTTCTTTAAGTAATTCAATAAAAATTTGGTGTTTTATTTTCTTTAAATGGACATTTTAGTGCGTTTTTATAGAAAAAGCTAGGCAACACTGCAGTAGCGAGAGAGAGATTTGACTGCCGAAAGCAGAAGAACACCAACAACAACTTCAATCGCGGGCAATGCTATTAGATGTTAAAAAATAGTAAAGCTAATTAAAGCTGAGTGAATTATTTAACTAATTATTAATAAATGTATATTTAACAAAACTATAAACCTTACATTTTAATTAGAACAGGCTAGAAAATTTCATGAAGAAAGAACTAAAGCTCCGAGACTAAATAACAGAAAAAAAGCTAAATCAAGTTACGAAAATGGTAATCTGGCCATACTTAGAGTTGGGTATTTCCCGAGAAAATCCCAATCTCGAGAATCGGGATTTCCCGAAATAACGAAAATTTCAATTCTCGAGATGCGGGATTTCCCGAAAATAATTTTTGAGATTTCTCGAGAATTCTCGAAAATTCGGGAAAAATTCCAAAAAATTAAAAAAAAAAATCTAAAACCAGTGTAAGAGCAATGAATTTCATACAATAAAATATTATTTTTATTTATTTTTATTAATGTATAAATTACATAAAAAAATATTTGAAAATATTACTATTTCAATTATTGCAAACAAAAAAGTGAAACAAAAATAATTACAAAAAAATTCAAAACAGAAATAATTCAGGATTATACTTATTAAAATAGGGGGAAAAAGTGATAATGTTTACAATTTCCCAAAATGGTGTTTTAAAAAACACAGACTGTCAATGGCTTCGTCTGATAATCGCATACGCTTTTTGAACACAAAATTACCCGCTGCAGAAAAAATCCTCTCATTTTGAGTCGATGTTGGCTTAACAGTGTTAAAAGCCCCGATCAGTCTTTAAACATTTTGTGTTTTCTCTCCAGTTTTTTCATATAGTTTTAGCTCGTTTCTAAGCGACGAAAACATCTGGTTCGCCGCATGTTGCGCATTGTCTGCTTTCGGTTTTGAGCATTGCTGAACGTATTTTTCAAGCTGTTTCGCCATATCTTCTTCATCGACGTTGTTGGTTGCAAATATGTCATCATCGTCAGAACTAGACACTGCTTGGTCTTCTTGAATGCTCGTAGAAAATAGACGAACCAAGTAGTTTTCGGCTTCTTTTATCAATTCTGTCTTAGAACAGGTGTGGAAAAATTCAGATTTGTCACTAGAGCTGTTAACTGGATCGTGGAAATATTTAAAGGCCGATAACAAACGGCTAGATCTACGAGCTGTTAAGTTTTTTTTTAGGCTGGATGAGAATTCTTTGCCCAATTCGGTGTGCTGATTCTCCAATTTTGTGAACAAAAATTTGAGAATAGAATCCGCAGCAAGTAAGTTCACATTTTGGCGACTAAGTGCTTCTGCAGCAACACGTATAGGTTTAAGAGCATTTACATATGATATCCTCGCAATACTTTTCTTCTGCGTCAGTAGTGGCCATAAAATTTAAATTAAGAGTGCCGAGCGCCTTACGAACATGCTTGCTGATGCAAATGTATCTGGCCAGCATAGTTTCCAGGCTATTCCAACGTGTTTTGCAATCCAACAGCAAGAAAAGCTCTTTCTTCTCGACCTCTTTAACACAATCCTGCAAGATGGCATTCCGTACAGGCGAGTTCTTGAATTTCAAAACTATCTTGCGAACCTTTTTTACGATTTCAAATGCAGACTTTATAGTGACCGTCTTGTCAGCAACAAATACGATATTGTCGTCCTCGTCATCGGAAGCGTTTTCCGCATTAATGTCGGAAAATGAAGTACTGGCTGCATTGTTTTCATTTTCATCGGAGCCTCTATCATCCGAATTGTCTCCATCGCTTACGTCACTATCGTATATCCTGTTTGCGACTTTTCGTTTCTGGTACATTACCTCCATGACCGCCAAATGTATGCCGTGATTGTAGCAAATCTGTTGATGCGCTGGTGATAGTCTCCCAAATTTGATCATGACACTGGCACCATCACTTGTAATAGCCACGATGTCGGACTGTAGTTTTATATTGAAGTCTGAAAGCTTTGCATCTACGAGCTCATATACTTTTTCAGCGGGACATGATTCCTGAATGCGAACCAGGCCAAGGTTGTCAGATTGTTCATCGTCATAATATATATGGATGTTCATGTAACGTCGGTTTCGCACGCTTGTCCACTCGTCGATGCTCAAGCTGAACTTACGCTGTGCAGATTTAAAATTTTCAATTTTGATCTTCAAATGGCTTTTTATTTTCGTGCAGTACTTCATAACCAAACCCAGAACAGCTTTGTGACACTTTGGAAGATGAAATCCTAAGCGGCTGAAGCGGCTATTGGAATTTCATTTTTTGCAGCCAATTTTGCAACAATTTGTTCAAGCGATTCAGGCGAGGAAGAAGTATTGAAAAAGTTGTGAAGAGTTCGGGTCTTCTTGGCTGGTGGCTGTTCTTTTGGAGCCTCATGTTCCCTTCGCTTCATGTTGTGTATCCTCTCCATGTGACGGTGAAGTCCAGATGTTGACGATGACTTGCATTTAATGATTTTATTGCATTTCAAACATGTTGCTTCGTCGTCAAATCGCTTGAAAAGCTGCCACACTTGGTCGTATTCGTATTCTGAACTCATGATTTTTAATGCTAAAAATTCAAAATTTGTTTTAAATTTTGTTTTTTAAAGGAAGTAACAAACCGTATAATTTATACTTAACGTAACGTATAATTTATACTTAATCAGGTACCACAAAATGAAATGTACCCCGTCACTACAAAAAATAAATTTACAAACGTCGTCTGTGCAGTCTGCGAACAAATTGAAATTGCTTGACTATTTTCAAAGCATTTCTAATTGCTTAACTGCTGCTACATATAAGAAACACATAAAACTAAACTTCATTAGCTTGATGTTACAGTGCTTTCCCTCGACATAGCATAGCAACGCATCTAGCATTTACTCTGTAGTCACCCTAAAACAAAAAAAAAAAAACAAACAAACAAACAAATGGAACAGTTAGACTGTTGTGGCTTTTCGCATAGCAATTGAAACTATGGTGTGAATTGTATGTGATTCTGCGAAACAGTATGTAGTGTGCGATTTTTTGTAATATAATGGCCGTTACAGTTTGGTGTTTCCAGGTATTAATCATATGTATGTGTATTCTTTTAATTTTGAAAGAATTGTTTTTTCTCTTAATATTTGACAACAAAAATTTAAAAAAAAAAATGGATTTCTCGAGAAATCTTGAAACATTCTCGAGATTCGGGATTTCCCGAAATGCTAAAAATTTCAATTCTCGAGATTCGGGATAGAAAAATATCGAGAATTTCTCGAGAATTCCCGTCGGGAAATTCCCGAAACCCAACTCTAGCCATACTGGTGCTAAAACCACGTAACTCATTGTCAAATTCGCTGAGCGCAAAGTAACGGGACCACGAGAGGCGCCATCTCATTATTCTTTCCATCATGGTCAACACGGTACTTTCTGCATATTCCCCTGCTCTAAAAAATTTTGGTAGCATAGTTTAGATCCATGCAACGTGTGGCTGCCACAATATTAGGACTTAAATTTTCTAACTACTTAGTTTTCAAATGGCAATAACTTTTGAACAGACTACTCTATTAATTATTCTTTATGCAGAATTTTCTGAGCGTCTATTAGAAAAGCAATAGTAATTGACTGGACTTCAGAAAATATTTTTTGTTAAAACTAATTAATTAAAAATAAATTCTTAAAAAAATAACAAAAATAAAAAATCAGAACTTTTACTACGTTATCTGTTTACGATTTTTTTAAGCATCGGAAAATGTCACCTGATTTAAAAGCTTTCCAAAAGACATTTCGCGATAGTAAGGCGTTTACGAAATTATTCCAGAAATATTTTCAATCACTTTTAAGTAGGAAAATAAGTCAAACCAAATTTAGTTATTATTTATCACCACTTGTATTAGCGCTTTCCGCACTCTAGAGCTTGTCAGTTGCTAAGCGGCTAAGCCGCTTGTGGTTTAATCAGCAAATTTTCACAACATAAGAAGTTTTAACTAAATACCGCATGCTAAGAGCAAAACTTAGTGCACCTATTTTTATTTGCTTCTGTGTATATTCTTCGGAACGAAAACAAACTTTAATGCGCTTCAAACTATTTTCAAGCACACCAAAGATGAAAACTTATTAAAGAAAGCAAAAAAAGACAAAAAAAAAAATAATAATAATACAAACTTAAACTAACCAGAAAATAAAACAGAAATTAGTAATAGTTGTGCAAAATGATGAAATGAAATTTCGCTTGAAGCAGTTAAGCAGCTGTGAAATACTACGAGTAGATGCAGCTGAGCGCGTCTTCACCACTTGCACTTGCCTCGCTTCACCACCCTTTGCGCGCTGTCTGCTTTCACACTAATTAAATTAAAATCTTTACGCGCATTTTCCGCACAAAATCAAGCGGGAAAATTTTAACTATTTTCCAAGTGTTGCTACATCCTTTTGCTCGCACCAACTTGAACTTATGAGTTTGCATTTTCGGCTAAGTAGAAGTAGAGGCGAAAATGCGAAGTAAAACCGTGAAAAAATAAATAAAATGAAAATTTAACAAGCCTCGCCTAGAACAGCAATTCGCAATTAATTTCTACAACAACGCACTCGAAACTACACGCATCTATACACGATTACAAACATACAAATGGGTTGGAGTGTGTGGAGGTAAAAGCGGAGCGCAAACTATTTCGTGGTGTAGCGGCTTAAGTACTTGTGTAAGTAGAAGTAAAAGAAGTAAAAGACGAGGCGCACATAACGCCAATAAAATCGCTGTCAAACGTTCAAATGATGATGCTGCCAATGATGGTGATGATGATGATCAAGGCGGAGGCGAAAATAGGAAATTAAGTACGCGCAGAGGCAGTTCGTTGGGCGTGAGTGTGTGAAAATGCAGTGTGTGAAGTAAACGAAAGTAGTTAGGCGTTGTTGTAGCGGGTGTGGGCGTGGCCGTCATACAATGCTCATTAAATACCATATTAAGTGCACACTTTTAAGCGCTGAAGCAACAAACATACTTTTGCCAATAGGCAATGCCGCGCAGCAAGTGGCTATGTGGCTGCAGTGAAGAGCGCGCGAGTGCGCTCGTGTGTGAAGCGAATTGAGTTTTAATTTATTTTCCAATTGAACGCACATTTTAATGCGCTTTTTTCAGTTTTTTCGTCTAAAATGTGTTCTACATAAATGTGATTTTTTGTTATGCTACTACTGCCAGCATATAAAGTAAGGGAGCAGAAAGTGGGAGAGTTGTGAAAATTTTGAAGATTTCAGTGCAGGAGAGTGAGAACAGCGCGTAAGTGAGCTTCATTGAAAACGAGGTTTTTGTTTTATTTTGATTCAACACAAACCTCCTTTAAGGCTGAAGAAGGCATTTGCTTTGTAAAGCTACTTGAACTGTCTTCTCTTTAATTTTTCAAAGAAGTTTTTAGAATATGAAATCGTCTTTTTTTCTATGTGTCTTACTCAGTGGGCATTAAATGTGTGAATGGTATTATTAAAATGTAATTATGTGCGCACACATACGTCGAGGCGACACGTTTTGTGAGAAAATTCAAATGACATGTCACAGGCGGCGTGGAAGCGATTCAGGAACGATTTAAGAAAAAAGTTTAAAATAATTAAATAAATTAATTATAATTAATATTTAGATAATAAATAAATTAAATGTTCATTGTGTGCTAGCTCGTACCTGACAAATGCACGTCAAAACAAAAAAAAAATTATATGGAGAAATTGAGCGACACCAGCAAAGAAAAAACTTATAAAAAATAAACTTCAAACTTGACTAAAATTGCCTAAAATTATATAAGCTATAAAACTGCATACCAAACATCTTCTTTGAAATTTTAATTAAAAACCGTGAAATTGGGTTGAAAAAATTGTGAAATCTATATATATAAATCAATATATATAAAAAGAAGTTACATTTCCTTGGTAATCTTATAACTCAAGAACCGCCAAATCGATTGACACAAAAATTTTAGGGTTCTTTTCTATCTTTAAGGAGGTGGTTTGTGTGAAGTTTGATTGAAATCGGTGCAGCCGTTCCTGAGTTATGACATTTTATGTGAGTAATGGTTTCCTCTCATACGAAATGCCTGTATGGGAAAAACAACAACAAATACACAGCCGCTTATGAGCGTTTCTGTTGTACTGTTGTGGTTGTATGTAAAATATAATAAAAACTGGATCATTCAAGGAACTGGAAAAACTTTATTTATATATTTTAGCATAATTTATTTAGCGTAAAAAATTGAAATGGAAATTAAAGAATCAAAGTTTAATTACAATTTTTTATCGGCTCTTTCACCTTACCTGTATATAATATACTTAGGTGACCACCACAATCAAATTTTAAAAAAGTAGAGAAAAGGCTATTGTGACATCTTTAGAAAGTATGTTGAATGAAAAAAATCAACTAATTCAACTGTTTAAACATTTTACGAGTTCTATAAAGAAAACTTAATATGAAAAATTTCTTGCGATATAAAAAAACATTTTATGTATGGTGGTGCGAAGCCCACTGGGAAATGCTAGTTTTTTATAAAATTTGAAAATTTGATTGCTATGGGTTTTATTAGACAGTGAGCTATAGTTTTATGCAAACACAAAAAAAAAAACCAAAAAAAAAACAAAAACCAAAAAAAAAAAAAAAATATAAAAATGTGTAAAAGATCTAATTTTGGAAAATGTGAGGGTCTTTATAAAAAATGTTAAACATTTGTTTTTAATAAAGCATAGAGTAAATATATTCTTTTTAGCCACCCTAATGTACATATTATATAAGTATTTTATTTGTTTTTCTAAGCTCACACGCTCAGTGCTCTATGCGCGCTTTCAAAGTATTCAATGTTTACTCTCAAAAACACTTAATGTTGCTACCTTTATGAAAAAACATTTAAGTGAAGCAATCAGGGCGTCAGCGCTTTTGAAATTTTACAGTTATTTTAAAGCTTTACCCTTTTCCTTCTACCACTAAAAAAATGTACACCTAACTCCTTTTTAATGCTTACTTGTTTATGCATTTTCACTCGCTTTCTCATTCCTTCCGTTATTAGTCCCTTTTATGTGCCGCTTTTATGCAAGTAGGCGCATAAATTTTTATCGCTTTAACACACAACAAAAACCAAAACCAGAACGTGTTAATAAATAAGAGTGTTGCCACAATTCGTACGCTGTTATGGTTCTGCATGTATGCGAGGGAGTGTGTGCATTCTCATATTGCCGTATTCCTTACTGTATGTAAAGTTTATTGCTGCTGTATGTGAGCGCTTCCTTTTTCCGCGACACGTAAAATTTTTGAGGCTAACTGTGTTGAGCTTGGCTATAAATTTAATTGATTTAAAGTATTGTGAATATGTAAGTAATAATTTTTTGGTGCACACCCTGCCTATACCTGCTATAGGAAAACATATCCTTTTTCTTGACTAAGCAGTTGTAGTCAGTTTATGAGGCTGTAAAAACGTAGGCACTATGGAATCTTTTTCAATTAAGACTTCTTGTTCGACTTTATGTTATTTGGGCAAACCTCTGTTTAGTCCGGGTAAAACAGCAATGAATATATTTTTTATGCCTTTTTTGCGCACGAAGTTGATGTCAATATTTGGATATTTTTAAATTAGGTAAAGTATAAGCCAAAACCTGTAAATATTTTCCACTTCCAGAAGTCTTTAGTAAGACGTCATATCTGTGGATGTATACAAATACATTAAATAGGCCTATAATGACAAGCGATTTAAAGGTATTTCGCTTAAAAAGTTCTGGAACAGTTTTGTGTTTGGGGAATCCAGTCGTGTGCTACAGCGTTGCAAAATCAACCAACAAAAATAGAAATTTCGATACATTCTTCAGAACCACCACAATCAATATGAAAGTTCGGACAGCAAATAAAATTTGTGCTGTTGTTATACCCAATGTAAGGCCTCTTCTTTTCGCCAATGGCGAAATGGATGAAACAACTGTTTGAATAAACATTTCTGGGCAGCCTGGAATAGATTCCTAAAATTACATTCGTTTGGAAGGACTTGATGTGTAACGACGGGCAACACCAAAAGAGAATTCGCAAAGTTGAAGAACTAAAGTCTCCCTGCATAAACGCGGTCTAATGAAACTCTCTTGAGAGAGAGTTGGCAGTTTGTTGTAGCTTACGCATTCAAATGTTTCGTCAAGTGAGTTGAGCAGAGAAGTGGCGAATATATGTAAGAGGCCTACAGTATCGAAAGCCAATAGCAAACTGGCCCCAATGCTTTGCTTCTGATAATATAGACATTGATGAGAGATACGATCGACCAATCGACGAAAATGTCGATAAAATCGTGCAAATCGTAGAGTCCGATCACAAGCACTTACCCATTGCCCAGAAACTAAAGATTAGAAAAAAATATAAAAAGTTATTCATAGAACTTCCTTATTTGAATTACTTTTACCCTTTTTTTTGTTTTTTGAATGCTGATCAGTTTGTTTTATAAAAGTATAACTCATTGTCTAACAAAAGCTATAAATTGAAATTTGAAGCTCTATACAAAAAATATAAATATTTCACAAATACTTTAACATAGTTTAACGGTTTTTAATTAGAATTTCTAGGAAAATGTTCGATGTTTGAAATTACTAAGAATCCCTATGATTTTTGATGAATTTTATTCCTTGAGAGAAAATGCACGACACCTTCAAAGAAAAAATTATCAAAAATCAAACAGAATTTGGAAACTCCTCAAATACACTTTACACTGGTATTCAGTATAGGTTGGTGCGTGTCTATCATTCGGAAGGGCATAGGTTCCAAACCCGTGCACGAAACAATAAAAATTTTGTCTAATAGTGGATGCTCGTCGGGGGACAATGGCAAACTTTCGAGGGTATTTCTTAAATTTCCATTTGAGGAAAAACATCGAGACGCACATCACAAATAGGAAGAGGAGCTCGGCCATAATTATATATAAAACCGACGGCATTTATTATATTCCGTATGATAAAAACGGCCCAATCAGAAATTTGTTGAAAACTCTGATAAAATAGGTGGGAATTTAATAGAAATAGGTTGAATGTTTAACAATTTTGAAGCTTTGATTTATGTGGTTTTCCTTATAGAATGAAATATATTTTTACAAAACAATAGTTAACATCTATTTGAAAAGGAAGAAAGTATATATATAAGTATAGTATATGTAATTAGTTGACTACCATTCGGAATTCACAGAGAGAACGTTGGTTCGAATCTCGTTTCGGTGAAACACCAAAATTAAGAAAAATATTTTTCTAATAGCGGTCGCCTCTCGGCAGGCAATAGCAAACCTCCGAGTGTATTTCTGCCAAGAAAAAGCTCCTCATAAAAATATCTGCCGTTCGGAGTCGGCTTGAAACTGTAGGTCCTTCCATTTGTGGAACAACATCAAGACGCACACCACAAATAGGAGGAGGAGCTCGGCCAAACACCCAAAAAGGGTGTACGCGCCAATTATATGTATATATATATTAATATATGTAATTAGTAATCTTATCATTATGTCACTCTCTTCTTCTTCTTGACTGACCGCTTACGCGATTTTGGTCGAGTTTAACGAAGCGTGCCAGCCATTTCTTTCTCGTGCTAACCGGTGTCAGTTGGATACATCAAGTGAAGCCAAGTCTTTCTATGTCACTCCCTATACTTAATTTCATCGTCGAAATAAAGCCGGCAAAGACTCAGACTTTTTAGTTCACCTACAAATCGCCAACACTACGAATCTTTCATTCTAAATCTTCGATACATATTTTCAACGCATTTTGTTTTTGGGACTTCGATAGTTCATTTTAGGTTCTTCCTTTAGCTGATTCGTTTTTCAATTTCCGCTTCGTTTTCACCTTTTTTTTCAATATTTACAGTTTTTACGCTGTGCAGCGCTGATCCAAGATTATTTTTTTTAAATAAATTTATAATATATATGAAGGAAGCTACTGGGTCATTTTGCCCCGCAGACGTCATGGATCTTATTATGTTTGGCTAGGATATAATTTATGATTTTGATGGTTCATGAACCATTTTTATTTTATTTTCTTCTGTTATTTTTAGTTGAATTCATATAATTTTCCTTCTCTACTATTAGAACGGAATTTTTCGGTACTTCACCTGCTTTTCCTTCCTAACTTGCTTTAACTTTTATTTATTTCCACTTTACTTTTAATCAAATTGTATTTCTTACCTGAAATGGATTTTGAAAATACCTTCAATTTACACTTTTTTAAATGCTATTCCCTATTCATTCTTTTAACCTTTTTCTCTCCCACTGAAAATTGCATTTTTTTGTTCTACGCAGGCAGCACAAATTCTCATTAGCATAAGAACATTTTGAATCCGCAATATAAAATAATTTTATATAATATTTATTTCTTTATGTAAGAACCACACGACAACCCCGGCGTTGCCATAGGTACCGCAACTGCCAATGATAACTAAACCGACCACCTAGAAGCACGTGGCAGCTGGCTGTCGACCATTTACTACGGAGTGCTTTCGATTTACACAGTGCTTCAATAAAGCATAAGGAGAAGGTAAAAGAAAATTTACACGAAAATCTTAAAATTGATGAGAAGTCATTAAAAATCACATAAATCAAGTAATTTCGGAAAGGCTGCATAGCAAGAAGTCAAGCAAAAATAAAATACAATAAATAGTAAGAGTAATGAAAAGAAAAAAATGCCAAGATACCAAACCATGGAAGCGTTAAGGAAAGGCAAATGAAATTTCCGACGATCTAAATTGCTGAACATAGCTGGAGAAAAGAGAAAAGAAAGATAAAAAGGGGAAAAGAGCTCGTCCACTGTTAGCCGAGAGGGTGCCGGGCCGAAATGACACGACGCCTTGAATTCAGCATTGGCTAGCAATCAAGTGTGTGTTGGCGTATAGCAACTTTCTTACCTTGCTCGCTTTTTAGATTTTGTAGAAACTTTGAAATGATTTGCATGCAAATTAATTGCCTGCTGTCTTAGCACTCCTTCCGGTTTTAACATCCAGTAACCGGCAACCAACTACCGCCACCGGTGGCAAGTGCACAAGCCAGCGCCGTAGTAGGGTGTTAAACTGCACCGCAGGGCAACAAGCACTCGCTTACTTGCTTAGGGTTTATAGAGCAACGGAGGCAAGTGAAAAAACCACGGTGAAAAAGTTAAGCACGAAAGATAAGTCGTATAAATTATAGCAATTTAATAAGTTCTAAATACACGCATCCGCATCCGAGCAACTCACCGCAATGCTGGAGCTGTGCCACCCCTACAAGCAGAACAACTAACCTGCCGACCTTCGAAGTAACGAAAAATTGCGTGCAAAGCGAGAAATAAATGCTGAACTCAGGAAGTTTAATGTTAACCTTTTTATTTTGCCAATGCCAAAAACTTTGTATGCATTTCCAGAAGATTTTGCAGTGTCAATGTTTCCTTTTGCTGAATACTGCTGCGGTGGCTCAACGTGCGGGAAGGGAACAAAATTGGCAATTCTAAAGCGTAAATGAAGAAGCAAGCAAATAAAGAAAGAGAATACGCTTGGGGAGTCAAAAAAAGTGAAAAGAAAAAGAAATGCACACAGACACAAAAAAAAACAACGCTGGGCGCAAACGAGATTCCTATGAAAAGGAACATCAAATAGTATTTAGTTGGCCGGTCACCCCTTGTAAAAACTTTCGTAACTTCACATTGCCGCATAAGGCACAAGAAGTGTGCTCGCTTTGGCACAACTAAAGATACACACACACAAACTTCTTAAGACAAACATTTTCGCCGATTAAAATTGTCGGTCGGACATTAATTTTATGTCATCGGTGGCTTTTGTAGCGCAATAACAACAATTACGATAATAAACAACAACGAGAAAGTGCAAAACCAGAAGTAGCAGGGTTTACACCGAATAAGTCTGTTAAAGTTCCCTTTGGAGGTTTTGTTGCAGGAAGTTAAATGTGACCAAAGTTTCTATGCGACAATTTCATTTAACTCACCAGTAGCCGAACAAAGCGCGCAGGCAAGTGTGAAAATAGAACTTGGTAAGCTCTGCAAAGGTTGAAAGGAGACACTTCTTATTGTGGCATTATGGATTGAATAGAATAGAAATGAATAGAACAGAAAAGGATAGCACTCTAGAGCTTTGCTTCATAAAAGTGCTAAAGGTGAGCCACAATGCCAATTTCGAAGGGGGATTTAAGTTTTAGATTTCGAAGCTTTTTCAAGCAACAAATCTCCTCTTTGTAATATATTATCGTGTTGTTGTTTTTGCTGATACTTTTGCTTACTTGGATTGCCACAGCATGAGCGGGCTTGTTTATTTTGGTATTTAGGCCGTTGTGTACCACTTTTGGGGTTACTCGGCTCATTAGGACGTAAGCAAGGGAAAGCGTAAATCTTATATATTACATATATATACACACACATACTCATACTGTTAAGTATTAACAGGGACAGTTAATGAGTTGAAATAAAGTGTTGGTAGGTTGTTAAGATTTACAACAACTCGAAGAGGCTTAATGAAGAACAGGATATTGAAAAATTAAACGAGCAGCGAGTTGTGTGAAAAGGCGGGAGGCGGAAGTGAATGGGCACCGCCTGAACAGCGGTGGGAGAAGTTTGATAGGCGCAGGAAGCTTACTGGCCTTCAAAGCAGTGGAAAGCTGTTTATGTTTATTATTTAATATTTTGAGCTAAACTGCTTTAGTGAGCTGAAGTTTTCTAGTTTGTAGAAAGAAATGATTGAGCAGTTTGCGATTGATGATAAACGAAGCTGTGAAGTGGTCTCCGAAAATGTAACGTATTAAGTGACCAGTTAAAAACGATAAGAAAAAAATTTTAAAGGAACAACAACAACGTAGAACATTATATATTATATTGATAATAAAAACAGATACCAGTATTTTGAAGCTACTTTCAAGTCATTTTGTCTGGAATAGCAAATCGGTTGCTGAATTTAAACGCGGTTGTACAAGCCTTGAACGACGATCCACGTAAAGAACGTCCAGCAACAAAAACCAGAAATCGTAGAAAAAATACAGGGTATCGTATTGGAAAATCGTCGAGTGGCTGAAAGAGATTTAGTAGAAGCCCTAGGCATCTCAATGGCAGGTGTTAGCAATATTTTGACTGAAGTATTAGGTTTCCGACAGCTGTGTGCAAAATGGGAGCTGCATTCGCTAACAATGGAAGAAAAACCCATCCGATGCGACTTTCTCAGCAATATTTAGAGTGTTTTCGAAAGGATAAAGTAGATTTTTGCAATGGATGAGACTTGGGTCTATCACCATGATCCTAAATCAAAACAAGAGGCTAAAGAGTGGTGTGAAGTTGGCTAGTCGGCTCCGAAACGAGTTCGTATGCAAAAATCGGCTAAGAAGATGCTAGAATCAGTTTTTTGGGATGTGAAAGGGATTTCGTTTGTGGATCAAATCAAATAATGTGGTAAAACAATAAACTCTGAATATTATTGTAATATTTGGAACAGCTGAAGGAAAAAATGAGTGAAAAAAGACCCAGTTCGCAAAAGAAAAAAATCTTTTGAACAAGTGTATGGATGTTCAGGGAGACTATACTTAATAATAAAGTGTATTTGATACTATAAAGTTTTGTTTTTCTTATCGAACCGCAAAACTTATTGAACAACCTAGTATATTTTTACAGCTGGAAGTCATTAGTAACTTTCGCAAGTTCATCACAAAAAATTGGAGAAACTATTATGGCCATTCGGTCACGAGCTATTACGCCGAGTCTCTGATATTGGAAAACATTTTACCTGAATTTCGCCAAACAAGTTTAAAGCTTTTTTAAATTATCAGAATGGATTGCTTACCTATAAAGAGAAGAAGAAAATAAACACAATTAGTTAAATAATTTGAAAAAAGGTATAAGCTTATAAGTACACAACACATCAGACAAACTGAAAATTGGCGATTTTACTTTGAAATCGTGGAATCCTTTACCTACTTAGACTTCAAACTGAGTAGAGACCATTCCAAGCCGCGAAACTCTTCATTAGCGAAATTCTTCAAATCGGAACTACTAAACAGACAATGCCAATTTATTCTGCACAAAACCAGGATTGGACGAGGCTTACGCTAATTGAAGCAGATCAAGCAAAACTGCAAACCTTTGAAAGAAAAATACTTCGCAAAATTTTAGAGCTATCAAAGGTCACCGCGAGTGGCGTATAAAGTGGAACGATGAGCTAGACCAGCTTAAAAATTAGGATGACTGGATCATATAACAGGAATGGATGGTAAGAGGGCGCAGAAGGAAATTGTAGGAGCCAGAGCTTTCAACACTAGAGCGAGGGGAAGACCAAGATCGAGATGGGCCGATGAACTAGAGGAGGACAACAATAAACTTGGGTTAGGTTAGGTAATGATGGTAGTCGGTCCGTCACTTAGACCTTATCGGCTTATCAGGGTGATACCACTGTGCGACACCGGAAGCTTATTTATTCATTTTCAAGAAACCATTTTATGGCTCTTATGAAGCGCAGGATTGGGCCAATCGCCACGCCGGACTTGGGTTAAGGAATTAGAAAAAAAGTCGCAAGCGAGCGTTTTCGTTTTTTTTTTGTTTTTTTTCTATGCTAGAATCAAAGGGAGTTTTTTTTTTTATTTTCATACGCACATACATATATTCATATCTAAATACCTACACATAAATAGTTCCGTATTTAAATATACTCATAAGAGGCAAGTGTGGGCAAATGCCAGCACTTTGCTACAAACTTGCCCGTTGGCGATTTTCACACATGACTGTCACTTGCATGAGCTGGAGCAATTTTGAACGCCAAAGAGAGCAGTAAATGTATGAAAGCACACGCACACACAGAAGAGGCTTTAAAATATGTAGCTTCCCATTTCGTACACGAAGCTGCTAAATAACTTTTACAGATCAGCAGCGTTTTTCTTCTGAGTATTCTGTAGCTACATTTGATTCATATACCCGTGTGTATGTATGCATGTGCATAAGCGCACACATACAAGCACATACATAAGTGCGCATTTAATTGGCAAAAATTGTGCATATCAACCCAAGCGACTTGACGGCATGACCCTGAGCACAGATTAAATAGTAATTGTATTTATACAATACACACACACATTCGTAGAAAACACGCATACATGCTGGTGCATGTGTACGTGCCCATTATTCGTTTGAAATGACACTTCGGAAGGAGTAAATTTTTATTTAAAAAGTTAGTTGAACATTTCGTTCACAGTTTTGTTATTTCCGTACGCAAGTTTCCGCTTGTCACATGCCAATGCCGCTGCACACACACTCTAGTACATGCATACACATACTTGTTGGTGGGAAAAAAAGAACTTAATGATTTTTTATGTGCGCATGTATGTGTGTATGTGTGAAGCATTTTCCACATGTTCGCACAATGATTCCATTTCAATTGGGTCTGGACATTTTCTCGGTTGATCTTGGCACGACAACTGCCATGCACACACACACGCACACACTGGCGCAATTTATATTTATATTTGACTTTTTTGTTGCTGATTTTATTGAAAAACTTTCACAAATACTTTTTTCACTTCATTTTCATTTATGTAGTTTTATTTTTTTACGTTTGACTACAAATTTATTTCCAGGCAAAGTTTTGAGCTTGGGAATTTTTCTTGCTTTTACATTTTATTTTATATTTACAATAGTGTTAATGGTTATTGTTATTTGTGGTTGTTATAAATGTGCACATGCATATGCACATACCAATAAATACGTGCTCACATGTGCCATTACTCACACACATACACACGTACATGCGTACGTAGTGACCACAACCAGCAGTCAGTCGTTGCACAAAGTCGCTTGGGTGGTGCGTAATATTCGCATTCTGTGGAAATGTTCATTACTATTTCGTAATTGTTGCTTTCGTTGTATGCTTTAAAATTGTCCTATGTACGTGCGCTACAACACAATTTACCACAGCCTGTGTTGCCTTTTATGAACTCATGGGGTCCTTTCTTTTTCTTTTATTTAGTTTTCGTATTTTTTCACAATTTAATTACATTAAAATAGTCGCATAGGAGGAACAAGTTTGGCCATTTAGTTTTTGTGAAAAGTGATGACTGGAAAGTGATCGAATTTCGGAGTCTCTGAATACAAGAAAGGGCTGGAAAATCGAGGAAAAGTATAGGGAAGCAAATTGGACTTTTTAAAGATATGTAAAGCCAACTATTGGCAAAAATAAGGCCAGATAGATTCTTAACAAAATTATGAAATTCGGGGGAACAGCAGCTGAAATATATAAAAAAACTACATAATTGTCATACGTTTTTTGTTTTCCGACATAGTCTCCTTTTAGGCTCATACACTTCGTCCAACGCTGTGCTGAATGAAATTGATATGTGAAAAGTCGTGCCAAGAAGCACCGAGAGATTTGGTAACTCCTAAAGCACTCCGGCTAAAAAGTCCATTTAAAGCTCTGGAAAATGAATGGGTAGGTAGTCAAGGGGGAAAGGAGAGAAGTAACAGAAGGAAGAAGATAGGATAGAATAGAGAAGTAGAGGTAGTTAGACATGTGAGAATTTTCCAGATTCTATGGTCAATCAAAAGATATCCTCCAGTTTGAAAAAATAATTTTACTCCTTCTCATGGCATTGGGAACCCAAAATTCGCAGCCTGGCTCCAGCAAATGCAAGACAGTCACAGAGAAAATGCTTATTAGTCCTATCCGCCTCCTCTAAGCAAAACAGGAAAATCTATATATGTAATAGGATTTGCCCAAGTCTGAAAAATAGCCATTCGTTTCTGTAACCAGCTGCTCGTTTGAATGAAATCTTTTTCCCGCCAGCTATTGCTTTAAATAGTAGTCCGAGGGATCCGAGGGAGCCAAGTCTAAAGAATAGGGGAGCTATGAAACGATTTGGAACCATTTCCATTAATTTTGCGTCAACAACTGCTGAAACGTGAGCTGGAAAATTAAAATTACTGGAAATTCGATCGAAATTAATATCGAGGAAGTCTCGATTCAAACGAGTGTAAAATACAAAGAAATGTACCAATCTGGCTAGACCTTGGTGCCTGTTCTCTCAAGAGATGCTACTAACTAAACATAACCTCTGACTTTGCACGGACTTTTCAAATTCATCTCGTATGTTTGTGTGAACGGCGGTACAAAATGAGCTCAGGTTGCTTAAAATACAGTACGTTAAAAAAGTATAGCACAGAGGCTTTTTGAGAAGTTTTGCCATTTGTTTTATTATTTAAGTTCTAAAACTCTTTATAAAAATGTGGATCATATTTCTATGAAAACCATATAAACCCAAGTTGACAACTTTGTGTAAATACAAGAAAAATAAAAATAAAAAATATGTAATTAAAATTTCATTCTTTTTATTCAGGTTAAGACAAATTTCGATTGAATTTTGGTATAATAAAGTGAAATTTTGAAGTCACTCAAAAAGCGCGTTGATTTTTGACAACTTTTTTTGCTGGCGGTCTGGTGCATTTTCTTCATTAAATGATACATAGGTATATATATAATTGGCGCGCACACCCTTTTGGGGTGTTTGGCCGAGCGCCTCCTCCTATTTAATGGTGTGTGTCTTGATGTTGTTCCACAAACGAATACTCGACATTTAAAAACGAAAACGGTATTGAGAACTGAGCCACATGTTGGCCAACAGAAATTCGTGATTATATATGCATATAATTTGTGATTACACCCCTTTTGGGTATTTGGTCGAGTTCCTTCTCCTATTTGTGGTGTTAGTCTTAATGTTGTTCTACAAATGGCAGTTTTAAGCCGACTCCGAAGGGCAAATCGTTTTTTACGAGTGGCTTTTTTCATGGCAGAAATACATTGCACCGAGATTCGTACTTACGAACTCCCGAATGGCAGTCACGCACGACTACGAAATCTATGAATACCACAGTTTTTATCAAATCCGTGCTGACGTCTTCACTGAAATTCAGCGAATTGGCATTGTGGATCTCAAAAATATTAATCTATCGAAGTTTGAGCGAATATTTGGGTTACCGAAAACTGCATGCAAATTTTCTGCCGTCTTAGGTGATTACGCTAAGGTTTGGCTAAGCGATGTCTATCGTAGTTTGACTGCCTATTTGTCTGATTTGGATAAGACCTTTACCTATTGAAAAAAAAGAAAGGCGAAGAGACTTTTGAGAAGTTAGAATACAAACAAAACACAAGTACCTGCATTGCCTGTTTTGGGTGAAAATCTAACCCGTTCATTTGACATTTTTTTAGGTTATACAAATTGCTGCATTGAGGCAGTAGAGGATTAGTTGTAGTTACAAAAAATAAAAAAATTGTTAAAATTAAAGTTCTTTTCCGCACACAGCATTACATTTTCAACAGAAAAACTCCAACAGCTTAGCGCAAAAATTCGATATTTATTTTCGATATTTTTTTCTTGTTTTTTTTTTTTTAGTGAAACCTTTTATATTTAACCGCTTTCCTCTTTTAGCCAGGCATACATGAAGTTATTTTTAATTCTAAAATTAATAATTTCCATGGCTGCCTTACACTTTTCAGCCAAATTGAGTACTCATAAAATTTTCTTTTTTTTCTCCTTGTTTTTGTACTAATTTTAATCCAATCTACTAAATTCTCATAAAATTATTCGCACTTGCGGGATTGCTTTTAATGAAATGCTGTTATAGCACATTTTACTAAGCACCACAAACTCTCCGAACTCTGCTCGTTTATGGCGTAGACTTTTTATTCACTCTAAATACGAGTTCCCTGAAACTCAGCTATCATCAAAATTTTAAATGAGTTTCACCCGTGCAGGTATTAGTGTGCACAAAAATAAAAAGAGGAAAAAAATAAAGCAAAAAAAAACTTTTTAATTAACTCATTACAGTTGAGTGGCTACTGTAGAATTTATCATGCAATTTTAGGTTTACAAAATTACGAAATTTTACCACAAAAATGTCATAAATGCAACACAGCATTAATTATCGAATGTATGTATGTAAATGTATGGGTGCTGTTGTTATCGCAAAAATCGTTATGACATATTAATCATGCTAGCCGGTATGCAATTATGCAACAATATTTAGAAATATAATAAAATGTTAGCTATGCAAAAAATGCGCGCAATTGCTGCGCCTAAAAGTGTGCAATGCCTGTATGTGAAAAGCTGAAATGTCAATTAAGTCGCTTGGCTGAAAAATCGCCATCAAAATGAATATGTGAATAAGTTAATTATAGTATGCGCAAAATAGTGTAAAAAACGATGCATTAATTGGAAAATTAAATATATATGTGTGTGTGTGTATGTGCATAGATATGTATGCTAAATAAAATAATTCCGATAATTAGCAGCGTTTTAGTTTTGCGCTTAAATTTTTAATAAAATTGCATGTTTCGTTAACACTTGCGCGCGGTCAAACTACGTCGAGCTGCGTTAGAAGGCTGAGTGGGATTGCTAAAGTCGTGCAAGCGAACTTGTGAAACGCTGCCCTGAGTGCATAAACGGTGAAATGCTTTTCACTCGCGCAAATGCATATAAACGCTAACTTTGCGTGATTGAAATTAAAAGTTAGCTTGTGAAATGCTTTCAACTTACATAAAAAACACCCGCCAATTAATTATCTCAACATTTCTCGAAACTAATCACATTATGTTAGCTTTCTCTTTGATTCCAGCTTATTTGTGCATTACTTTTTAAATAACTGTTAATTAATTAATTTGCATAACTCAGTGCTTTTCAAACTAACATTTTACATTCTGTTAAAAAGTAACGAAACTTGATCACTTAAAGAGCCTGTTTGAAGAGATTGTCGAAATTAAAAAAAAAAGAAAATAAAATATAATAAAAAACGGATACTGACAGTTAGGAAGATTTTTTAGCTCTTAAGCGGCAGTTCATAGAGCAAAATTTTGGAAAAAGATCAGATTTCTGGATGGAAAAATTCAGTAAGTTTCACACCTCTATAAAATGCCATTTCGCAAGTCTTTCATTGTCAATGAATTTTTGGCTTAGAAGCCAGGAAATATTATGAAGCAACCACCGCAATCATTTGATATGGTCTGCCTGATTAAATAATCTTTAAATTAAAAATATTAATAAAAAATTGGCGCGTACACTTCTGTTATTCATTCGGCTGAACTCTTCCTCCTATTTGTGGCATATACCTTGATGTTATTGCGTAAATTGAGGGACCTTTAGTTTTAAGCAGACTCCGAACGGAAGATATTTTTATACGGATCTTTTTCATGTTAAAAATACTCTCAGAGGTTCGCCATTATCTGCGGAGGGGCGACCGCTATTAGAAAAAACGTTTCCATTTTGCTGTTTCATGCACGGAGATTCGCATCTACGCACCAACTCATTCGGCTACGGCGGTCGCCGTTGTTTTTATTTACAAAACTCAAATTAGTTAGTTAGAAGACGCAACCTGGAATTAGAGGCAAGTCGTTTCCGGAAAATGCGTTTAAAAAATGTTTTTTCATGGGCTTATTATTTTGGAAGTGGTCTATTTCAAGGCAATACAACAAATATTTCATGTTTCACTGACCCATTCATGACACTTTTTTGACAGAATATATAATGTCTCGCTTTTTGTTAGAGAAAATTTTGTGATTAAAATGTATTTTTTACGTAATCCAATTTTGTTATCCTTTTTATTAAAAACGTTTATCAATATTTTACGTAATTTGCAGCTGCTTAATTCAAATTCGCACTAGAATGTGCCCATATCGTTGGCAAAATTGCTGGTATAAAATTAATAACATTATGAAATTTGCAAGCAACGCAAAATATAAAAATAAAAACAAAACAGCAAATAAAAATTTTGCATTTAATAAAAAGTAACACAAACTTACGTAGCTAAAAATTATATAGCTTTGTAATGAGGATTGATAAATACGGCATTAATTATGTGCCGTTGAATGAAATTAGTAAAAAAGCAAAAATTTCTATTTTTTACCTGTTTTGCCTGCATAATAAATAGTTAATTAAAATCATAATAGTAATCTCGTTTACGGCTCATTTAGCAAATATACGACAGGCCTGATGGTCACTCGGCATTGATTTATGTGTTGCTGCAGGCTTAGTTGTGCTTAAACCAACTAAAATAAAACAACTTTATTGGGAGTTTGGCTATTTCGAATTGAATGGCATGCAAAATACAGAAATTATGGCCAAGCTTTTTTTTTACGGCCTCTTGAAAAAAACAATTATGCCTTCGCACTTGCAGCGACCGTCGTCTACCCTGTCGTAAAACAATCCCTCCTCTGTATAATACCAGGGAGAATTGACAACTGTCGAAATCAAATCAAGGTTTCTGGTGTCTATAAGAGAATTTATAGATGGGGAAATATAATAGAATGAGATCAGTTGGTATTCTGTTCAATCCTCAAGAAGGGTGATCCTACAAACTGCGCAAATTACCGTGCGATTAGTCTTATTAACGTTGCATCCAAAGTCTTATCCAGCGTATTATGTGGGAGACTGAGACTCATCGTCAAATAACTGATTGGATCTCATCAGTGCGGCTCCAGACCTGATAAGTCTACTATTGACCAGATGTTCACGATACGACAAATTCTGGACAAAACTCACGAACGAAAAATCGACATACACCACCTTTTCGTCGATGCTTTCATAGTACAAATAGCAACGACCTCTATGCCGCTATGTTTGACTTGAACGGCTGTGTAAAATGACATTGAGCGCTACTGTAAGCTCTGTCAGGACCGGAAAGGACCTCTCCGAGCCGTTCTATACCAAGCGAGGTTTCAGACGACACGCTTCACTTTTGTATGATTTCTTTAATCTCCCACGAAGAGTCTTACAAAGAGTCCTCGCATCTTGGACAACAGGTCACTGTTGGTGACCGCGAATTTGAAGTAGTGAAGGGCTTTGTTTATATAGGTACCGATATTAACAGCCAGAACGACGTCAGCCTAGAGATTAAACGAAGGATAGGTCACCAACTGGCGCCAGAGAGGACCGAACCGAGCTAGATTGCGCAAGCTTTTAGATTCGACCAAAACCGACATACCGTTGTATCATTTCTTTTGATCGATTAAAGGATTATCCAAATTTAATCCAGAATCGCTATTTGGCGCAAAGGAAGAAAAAAATGTATGTGGTTTTGCGCACTCAGCGCCCGACTTTATCTACAAACTGGACGCTCTGGTTCTTGTGGACCTGTGTAATCATTAGCGTAGTTTACTGTAAATTTGCGTAAGTAAATTAAAAATACGCCGAATATTTTGACAGCAATGCGCAAGCACAAAAACCGACGAGCTGGGAACGTGCATATGAAGTTTTCCTACAGCAACAATGCAAAGTGCAGTCAATTAAAAGCAAAATAAGAAGAAAAAAAGAAAGAGTAAAAGTACAAAACAATAAGAACATAAATGAAAATGAGCGAATGCCTGCGATTGACAGTTCAAATGTGATTGCAAATGTAAAACGCATAAACACTTAAGTAAGAAAATGTGCAACGATGCACGTAGTAGGTGGCATGCAACCGAACAGTGGATGCGCCATATGAACAGCAATAAAGTGGCAATAAGTGGGCGGAAATGGCTGAATGTCGATAAAAGAGCTGGTTTGCGAAAGCGAAGCGCTGCAGCGTAATGTGTGCGTGTATGTGTGTGTGCTGCTTACTGCTGTGTGCGTGCGGTCAAGCTGTCACGCGTCGCGGCAATTGGACATGCAAGCGCTTGAGGAGAGCAGAGTGCAGTGCAAATTTTCACACGATGCGTGTGCTTGCAATTTTTCCATCTCCGCCCTCGACGCGCATGCACAAACACACACGCATGGGCGGCATGTGAGAGCTGCTGCAGGGCAACAAAAAGCAACAAAGTGCTGAGCAAGACGGCCACTTCGACACTTGTGACAGTTGAATGGTCACTTTTTTCGTTTCGCACAAAATCTCACACAAATTTGCATAGTTGCGTGTGTGAGAAGTGTGAAGTGCGCTCGTAAATGTATGCCAGCCGGTGCTTGTGTACGTGCGTAACTGTCAGTGTCACTTATAATATTAAAATGTGTTTGCGTTCATGGTGCAATTCAAATGAACAAAAATGCATAAAAGAAGAAAAACATGAAAAAAAACGAAATTAAGAGGCGCGCGTTTAAGTGACAGTTGTCATTTATGTCAGCAAATGAGCTGACGCTTTAATGAAATGAAAATTTGCGTGACAAATTACACACAGGCATAAGCAGCCGTCGTACAATATGGCGCCTGTATGTGTGTGTGTGTGTGTGTGTGTTGTGACAGTAATTATGGCCTCATAAAAAGTAATTTATATTTAAATCAAACAGCTTATAATTTCATTATGTTAATAATAGTTTTTCCAACCTGCCCAATTATTTTTTATCTTTTTTATTGGTAATTTTTTTCAGCCACTTATGGCGTGCAATTTCATTTCCACAAAAGAAAAAAAAAGTAAAAAATGTTTGTCAACAAGCCAGTTAACTGACTACCAACTGCGTGCATAGCAAAAATTTTAATTACAAAAGCAAAAAGTGCAGTTACCCGCAGTTGCTAAATATGCATGATCACCTGGCCAAAAGTAGTGTGACAACTGCGGCATCAGAAATAAATAAAATACAAATAAATTTCGAATACGAAGCAATTATGACAACGATGCAATGCTATTATATAAAAGTTTACTCCTCTTTTTTCCGAAAATAGCTTAAAACTTTTTCGCTAGCTGTGGTTTTACAGTAAAATGTTGTTCAGAAATTTCGCACAGTTTTCAATGAGCATAGCCTTCGATGTAAAAAATTATGCTTATAGGCAAAGCATGCACCATCAGTTAGTTTTTCGGGCCACTGCTATAATTCTCAGGCGATATAATCTGCAAAAAGTATGAAATCGTTGAATTAAGTGAAAGCTTTTAGAGTTTAAACCTTATAAAGCTGACAAGCTTTGTACAAAGCGACAGATTTTTTCCAATGCTAATAAGGTGAGATTTTTGCCAAATAATCCATTTATGATAAACAGTGAGCCTCTAAAGTAAAGTGAAACCGTAATAAAGTCATTAAAAAGTAATAATGGAATCACGATTAGCACTAAAAATATCAGGATATCAAATAAAATGATTTTTCGCTAACATGAAAAAGCGTCTCATGGTTTAAAGTGCGCTAAGGAAGCGTTACTCCAAGCGAACTATACACCAGACTCATCAGCACCTGATTATCTCTGGCTTACATCACTGAAGAGCTGCACTGGAAGAACAGTAGACGATGAAGAAGAAGAAAGCCATAAAGAAGAAGCAGATGATTGATGAGAAGAAGTGAGCTTCAGATGATGATGAAAAATCGAAGAAGATCATTCGATGATTAGTTTGACTCAAATACCCGAGAACTTGGAAAAATGTGTGCCTAGTAATGGCCACTGCTGTGAATCAAATATTTCTTGTCATTTTCTAATCGTAAACTACTTATGCAAAAAACTTTGTTTCTCAGCTGATTGAAATAAAAAAAACCTAAAGTTTCACCAGTGAAAGCTTGCTTGCTTGATAGGCTAATTGAAATGTAGATAACCTAAAGTTTCATCAGGGAAAGCTCGCTCGCTCCATAGGCTTTCCCGTCTTAACTGAACTTGTGGAAACACCTGCTACAGAGCACTCAAATTCTGCAAATGTTGCACTTTTTTTGCTAAACATATTAACACCTCATCTCCGCTATAGTTTCCACCACTTCCGTTTAAATATCATTACTAGTTAGTAAGCATTTTGCGCTGTACAATTAACTCATCTAGGCGTAGCAGAAATGTACCATAAAAAAACAAAAATATAAAAAAAATCTTAATTAATAATGCGCCAGGATAATTACGCATACAGAAAATATGCCATGTAGGTGTTTTCAGTTTACGTTAACGCATTTTTTTTTAACATTTATTTTGCAAACCAGTAGCCTGTCAATTCACTGTGCATTGCCAAATCAGGCATGCATTAAATTGAATTAAATTAACGCGGAAAATTTTATCATTTTTAATTAAATTTTTATGACACAAAGCAAGGTTGAAAAAACTGCACGATTATTTCATTATATTTTTATTATTTACTAAATAAATTGGTGAAATGATTAAAAATGCTGGCAGTTAATATTGCGCTGCCTATGGATAGACTTTCATTAGCGAGTTTATCGCTTCAAAAGTGCGCAAAAGAGGTGGCGCCAGCAGCTTATTTTCAATTATTTATTTAACATTTTAAGTACAGTCGTGCTTGAGGACTAATCAAAGACAGGTGCATCATATTGTAATTCTCAACAGGCTTATGAAATTATCCATGCAAACATAGTTCGAATTCCAACCTAAAATAGGCTCTCAACAGCAGCTACTCATATAGTACGTCAGAGCCGACACGACTAGCCAACAGTTAGGCATTTATTGGTGATGATGGGGGTGGCAGGGGGTAAGCAAGGGAATTGGCAGCGGCTATAGCAATAGTCAAGAAGAACAGTATTGAAAACTGCCGAATATATTTCACAAAACATTCATTTATTAAATGAAATGATTTAATTAGCAGAAAGAAAATTGAAGAAATTGAAATTCTTCGTAGCTTCTGCCTGTGGCAGGTGGAGAAGAAATTTTTCGAAGCTTTTTTCCAGCACTCAAAAAGGTGATAATTTGTAAATTTCTATTATAATTTCATAGTTTTCTGCATGCTGCATGCAGACAAAGTCATTGTGGCATGCTATGCATTTTTATAATTTTTTAATTGGTTGTTGCTGAGGTGCATAAATATGATTTTTTGGCCTGTATCTGAGCTATTTGATTATGGTAATTTTTATTATTAAATGTGGATAATTGACATATTATTTAGTAGCCAAATGCATGCGAAACGCAGTTGACAATGGCAACAATTATTGACCGGTTGGAAATTAAAATTTTAACTTAATAGGAAGCTGGAGGTGAATGACGCCGAATAAGGCCAGTTTAGCGTTGCATTACCCGTAAAAAGAAGAAATGCATGAAATGTTGGAAAAAGCAAGCAAAAAATGAAAACTAAAAATCAGAAATTGTAAGCTATGAATGAAATGTTACAAAAACACACGAGAGAGGTACAGAAAAAATTGTTAAAATAAAATAACAAAGAAAATGTTACTGAGAATAAGAAACAGTTGGTATTCATTGCATGAATGAATGAAAAATATATGAAATAAAATACTGGGGAGAGAGGGTATAAGAGTATAGGAAAGTAGTTTTCTTTGAAAGCAAACAAATGAGAAAGTGTCTAATAAGTTGGGGAATTTTATATAGCCTTGAAACAAAAAATAAAAAAAATTTTAGGACAAAGTCTCGAACACTACTAACAACAGGACATTTGATGTTGGCTACTTTCTGTACACATCTCTTCAGAAACTTCCATGTTCTTATTAATGAACGTACGGGTCTGGAAAAACAATTCTATCACCTTCAAGGCCAGATATGGTACACTGATGGATCGAAATTAGAAGATGGTAGAACAGGGGCGGAAATCAATGAGCCTAAATTAAAAAAAAAAAAGAGGTTGTCTGTAAAGTCGGTTTACTGACGATAGCTTAACGTGATAACGTCATAAGAAAATACTGATTGAATGGTTGCATTTTCAAAAGAAAATTTTAATTTTATTTGTTTGATAGATATTTTGTATGGATATAGAGAATGAGTTAACATTAACATAACATAATATACTTTAACATAACATAACATAACATAACATAACATAACATAACATAACATAACATAACATAACATAACATAACATAACATAACATAACATAACATAACATAACATAACATAACATAACATAACATAACATAACATAACATAACATAACATAACATAACATAACATAACATAACATAACATAACATAACATAACATAACATAACATAACATAACATAACATAACATAACATAACATAACATAACATAACATAACATAACATAACATAACATAACATAACATAACATAACATAACATAACATAACATAACATAACATAACATAACATAACATAACATAACATAACATAACATAACATAACATAACATAACATAACATAACATAACATAACATAACATAACATAACATAACATAACATAACATAACATAACATAACATAACATAACATAACATAACATAACATAACATAACATAACATAACATAACATAACATAACATAACATAACATAACATAACATAACATACCATAACATAACATTACATTACATTACATAACATAACAAATTACCCCGTATTAAAGCACTTATCAACAGCTTTCATTTGATACCCATATTGTACATACACAACCAAAGGTTACCCGGGTCCACGTTTTGACCTATATCTCGAGACCCCAGTCACGGAGCGGCATGAAAAATACTCTGTACTAAAGCATTCACCGACAGCTTTCATTTGATACCCATATTGTACATACACGTCCGAAGGTTACCCGGGTCCACGTTTTCACCTATATCTTGAGACCCTATCTACCAATAGGTATTCAAACTATACGGAAATCATCTTCAATACCTACTTAACAATGTGTGTAAGTTTGGTTTAATTCGGTTCAAAGACACGGCGGGTCCACGTTTTGGCATATATTTCCAGACCCTAGTCATCAATAGGTATGAAAACTACCCCGTATTAAAGCACTTATCAACAGCTTTCATTTGATACCCATATTGTACATACACAACCAAAGGTTACCCGGGTCCACGTTTTGACCTATATCTCGAGACCCCAGTCACGGAGCGGCATGAAAAATACTCTGTACTAAAGCATTCACCAACAGCTTCAATTTGATATCCATATTGTACAAACACATTCTAGGGTCCACGTTTTGGTCTCTATCTCGAGACCCTAGTCACGGAGCAGCATGAAACATACTCTGGACTAAAGCATTCACCAACAGCTTCCATTTGATACCCATAGTGTACATACACATCCGAAGGTTACCCGGGTCCACGTTTTGACCTATATCTCGAGCCCTATTTCCAAAATAAAATATAATCCATGTTACTCGTGGATGATGTAGCTTTCGAATGGTGAAAGAATTTTTAAAATCGGTCCAGTAGTTTTGAGCCTATTCATTACAAACAAACAAAGTTTTCCTCTTTATAATATTAGTATAGACAACATATCTTATAAGGTATATGGTAAATATTACCATACATTTTTTCCTTCATATATAATAAAAAAATTAATAATTATAACATTAAAACAACAGGTATTATTAACAAACTTGGTTTTATTTTAAATTCTTCAAGTGAATCAAATTAATAATAATCAATAAGAAGGCATATGCAAATACAAATACGTGAATTTATATATGTACATTTGCGCATATACATACATACATATATACGCTCACTTAAGTAGGAGAGAGCAAGATATCGAACGTTGCCGTTCGTTTGCTTTGTTTGCTTTGTCGTTCGTTCCGCCCTTTCGCTTGCAGTTCATTCAATGCAATGAGCAAGGTAACGGCAATGAGCAAGGTAACACTAATATGAGCAAGGTAACACTAATGAGCAAGGTAACACTAATATGAGCAAGGTAACGGCAATGAGCAAGGTAACACTAATATGAGCAAGGTAACGGCAATGAGCAAGGTAACGGCAATGAGCAAGGTAACTACATATGAACAGTAATGAGCAAGGTAACACTAATATGAGCAAGGTAACGGCAATGAGCAAGGTAACTACATATGAACAGTAATGAGCAAGGTAACGACACATTTTTTCGTGCGTGCAGCCTGTTAAATCGAATTATAAGACGTTATCACGTCAAAAAACGATTTCAATGGGGTTCTATCCAACTATCTTTCAGGCAGGATAGATGCCATCGAGATTTGTGTGGCGGAATCTCTCTGTAGGAAAATGAGAGCAACCCACCTTTACATACTTTCAAATAGTCAGGCGGTTTTTATGTGAAAATATTAAAAAGAACTGTTGATATTTCACTTCACAAGACTCTATACCAAAATTTTCAACATTGCATGAATCTGAAAATTATTAATTTTTTTTTTCAAAATTATTTCAGATTACTTCTTATTATACTCAAGCCTACAATTAACAGATATTTGGAAGAATTGATGATAATGTTCAAAATACTTGGATCATTTCACATGGAATCGTTCAGCTTTTCTACGAATAGGACCATGAAACTAACTAACGTACGCTTAGGTAATCGACTCAGGCTATGCAAAATACTCTTCGACTGCTGCTTTCTTTTCTCCATAAAAGAAGTACAGTCTGAAAACTTTGGGCACACGAAAAAGTAATTGCTTTCATAAATTAGTTGTGAATGAGTTGCGAGTTTAAAAATTTCTAGAAACGGTACTTAACGCCGCCTTTTGCAACAATTACCAAAATCGTTAACAAATGCAATATATTCTTGCGCCGCACCAAATGGCCGTTATAAACATAACAGCTCATTATCTGAACACTTTATATACACACCCATACATACACATTTATATAAATCGTATCGCATATGAACTGCGAGCGAGCTGCGAATTTCGATAATGGCGAAATTTATGGACGAATTCTTAATATTGGCTAGTAGTCGAGAAACAATAAACGCCATTACACAATAACCAAAAGTAGCAAAGCAAGCAACAAAAAACAAAAATCAAAAAAAAAAAAAACAAAAATAAAAAACGAATTGAGTGGTTAATAGCAGCAAAGGCTCCTTGACACATTATCGTCGCTGTCGTCTTGGCAATTTCATTGACATGAAAATCGGCTATCGAAAGCCATATCAGGCAGCAGCAGCGAAAAGTTTGCGGTACTTCATTTTAACTTCGCCGACGCTGTGAAATGGCGGCAAAGAAGTGCGAATAGACTTTGCTGCGAGCAAGCGTGCCCTTGCGAGTAAGAAAAGAATGAGTGAGAGCGGCATGCTTTTTGCCTTATCTACGAAATTGCGCTTTATTACCGGAATGACCCTTTTGCGACGGAGCGCCCACGCAGTACAGAGCTGGTGCTAAGGTAACCCGCGGGAGTGTGGGTTGCCAGCCATAAATGGGCTGTGCTAATGATAACGCTAAGAAAATTATAGGCGAAAAAAAGTGTATAGTATATTTGTTAAGTGCCGTACAGCGCATTTTCGTGATGAGTGTTTTGTTTTATTTGCTACCATAAAAACGCGTATAGAAAATGGAGTACTTTATTTATAAGTATTTGCTTGAAAGTAACTTCTACCATTTTTTTTATTTATATTTATTTGCTTATTTACTTAGCGAACTGTGTTTGGAAATTCTTTGCTTTTTTTTACTATTTGTTATTGGCTTATTTTTTATGGTGTTCGCAAAATAAGGCGTTGACCAAATGCATGCAAAGGCACTTAACTTGTGAAACATTTTCGCAAGTCTTTCAAAATGTGACTGTAGTAACTCTAGTACCAGTAGAGGCATTCGTACCATTGAACTTATGAAACATCACAGAAAGCTGTATTTATGCGAGAAAATTCGTGCAACTGAACTTATGGAACAAAGAATCAACTGAACTTTATTGATATACGAGTACTTTTATATACAACTGGATTTGTGAGACACTTTTGTATGGGGTTTTGATTGTGTGCTGTAGTTGTAGTTGAGTTGGTTTGATGGGTGTGTATGTGTGTGTAGGTGCGTGCATTCACCCATTCCTCGATTCATTCTCTCATTCACTACATTTAATCGTTGGCTCGTTCTTTGGTTTCCTTTAGTTTATTACTCAATTACAAAGCCATCAAAATCTCAAAGATAAATGAAACTGATAAGTGCGTAATTTATGTTTGGATTTCGTTTTATTTTGTCATTAGCAAGAAAAGTATGAAAGAGGGCAAAGCAAACGAAATGAATTGGTTGAATGAATGTAATAAATGTGCAAAATGAAGAAGGTGGTAGTGGTATGGCGGCCATTGAAAAGCAAGATACTCAAGACAGAATTCAATAGAATGAGTAAGAAAAACGTGTTAGGGGAAGTACAAAGGAAGCAGGGAAGTATGGAGAAGCAAATACGAATATGATAAGATTTCTGCAAAGCAAACACGCGATACAGCGTATTTTGTCTTAGAATTCGCAGTTCGCTTCATTTTCTTTACTTTTTTAATTTATGCTATTGCAAAGTTTTACGAGCGACAAAGGCTAAATCGTATAAGCGGCGTTATAAAATGAAGCGTAGAGATTAGAAAAGCTATACAAAAGTAATGTGCAAGCCAAAATGTGCGCGCCTGCGAGCCTAACATTTTGCTTATTCGATATTTCCATTACTTTTGAATTCTTTTCTTTTGTAACACAGATCAATTTGACACGCGGAAATTATTTTCGATTTTCTAAATTAATTTTTACACTGCGCCTATTTGACGACTGTGTCAATATTTTTAATTAAATTTCAGTTAAATGAAAAGTCCGCATGGAGTTGGAGTAATCATAATCGGATTGAATAGAAATTCCGCCTAGCCGTAAAGCATTCACAATTAAATTCTATAGAAATGTGGAAGCGTTAGTAGGTAGTCGCGCGTGTGCTAGGGCATTCAGATGTTGCTTTGAACGTTACTTTGCTCATTTCCAGTAGCTGAAAGTGCCTTTGTGTGTGACGAGTACAAAAAAAATAAAAAAAAATAAAAAATAAAAAATTGTAATCTCTCATTTCAGTATTCGATTTGAAGGCGCTTTTACTCGTAATAGCATTAAGCGCCAATACCAACTACACACCGCATGTCGTCCCCATTTGTATAACTTTCAAATTTCCAAAACGGATATGAGCGAGTCAAGTTGTTTTCTTTTTGAAGCGCCTAAAAATATACTAGTCTATAAATGAGATTTGTGCACTTCTGATTGGTTGACCAGCAGCGGAAATGAAATATGTACATGTATTTGCTCAAATACTTAAATACTTGTATTAATACCTACACACACATATATACTCATATATGAGTGTGTGTGGTAGGGAAGCTCCTACTCACCCTCGTAGTGGGTAGTCAGCATAAATCCTTCCTCCCCTTAATATACGGAAGCGGATATTACATTATGCGGTTGCCGCATGAAATTGACATTTTACATTTCACATTTTGCTATGCAATGCAATTCTATTTCTTTTTTTTCATTTTATATTATTATTTATTCTTACATATTATTGCTGCTCTTGCATTTTGCTCATTAACGTCACTTATAATTTTATATAATGCATTTTTTTACGACCAATGTTAATTTTTTTCTATTTTTTGTAATTTTTGCTCGCTGTCATATATCATTTTCGCTGTCATAATTATCTGAATTTTCTAATAAAATTCATGAAAATGCTATTCCATAAAAAAGCTATTAAATTCTGTCGGTGACATGAATTTTGCGATTAATCGAATTTGATAAGAGCACTAGCAAATACCAGCAGCATCCGCATATTTATTTGTGTTGGTGTAGTTTTTCATATAAATTTAGTTTTCAGTTTTTTGTTAAATATTGCATTTACGTACATAAAATATGTAGGCGTACGCTTGGCCGGAAGTGAAAATTGAAATTGTCAGCGAATAATAGGCAGGAAATGCAATTAATGGCGGCAACATGTTGCCAACGTAGATTCTTACAGATTTTGGTTCGGCGGCGAAAGGGCTTACGCTTTTAATTTAAAATGAAAATAAAAATAAAAATTTAAAATAAAATTTAGTTTGGCAAAATTAATTTGGCTTAATTTGCTTAATTTTAATCGTAATGGAAATATAGTTTAATATTTTTTAGTTTTAGCTTTTAATTAAATTCAAAACATTTTAATGCTGTCGGATTTGTGAATGAAAATATAAAATAAAAGTATAAAAAATAGCAAGACTTTAGGTGAGGGCCGATTAGAGTAGGACACTCAGAGACTTAAGTAAAGGAAGCGTTCATTGAAAAAGTATAGAGACAAAGGTATGACTAAATAATAGTAGTTATGAAAGGCAAACCAATGGATACCAACAAAAAAATTTTGCACACGGCAAATCTTTCAGGCAGCTCCTGAGGCATATACAGTAACTGAGACTCCCAATATTTATATCCTATTCTTCCTCATCGTACCCAAACCGGGAAATGAATGTATCCACCAGATTCATGTAGAGAATAATTAGAGATGATCTCCACAAGAAAGCCTTCCATCGAAGACCTCACAGAAGTCTTGAGAGTTTCAAACAATCTTTGGTTCGAGCAGCGTCGTCAATATTAATGGAAACGGTGCGTGCTGCAATAGCTGAGGGGCCTAATCGTTTGAAGGCTTGTGCAGAAAAAAATGGTGTCCATTTCGAATGAAAAGTGATTTTTTTTTAATATTTTTATGATTAAACAAAATTATTATATACTTTATACAATATTTGCCACTATGTAGGTAACTTAATTTACTGTGCCTTGGTAAGTAAGGAGAAAGAGTTCTCATACCAAGTCAATCAAACTTCATAAGTTTTTGGAGTGCGTCACTAAGAAGAATAGCTTAAAACCGCCATACAAAAAAGGCATCGGAACTAGAAGTGTACGGCCAAGTAATCATTAAAAGCTCGTGGAACTCTACAATTGAATTATAAAACTCATATTAGAGACTATCTACAGAAGAGCCTACAAAACCGTTTTACCAAAGTGAGCACCTTAACTTGAAGTAGGTGAAGTAGGCTAGACAATTATTTACAATTCATAGCCATGCAAAGCTCGAAACCATTCAGAAACTCTCTGAGAAGTAACCCAAAAAGCCACAAACTTGTAGTGTTATAAGAGCAACAATTAAAAGTTCTTAAGCCCTCTTTATAACGCTTCAGCAATGATTCGGATACTCTTCAAGGAGGAGTCTATTGAATAATCTTGCCATCTTATCTGAACTTAACTTTCAGTACCTCTTTGGGGGTATAAATCCTTATAAACCTTCAATCACAATATAGAATTAATTCAGAGAGTCTACGCGAATGAGTTATGAATCCCTTGAATTATGACTCTTACTCTGACTTATACTTAGATACGGGTATCTGAAACTCCTTCCGCTTTTTAAACAGTCCTGCTGTCAGCCCGTGCGTCAGCGTTAAAGCCCTTATGTTCAATGTTAATTTACAATGGGGATCCAATTGGATCGCGTGAATTTGAGAGTTTAATATATATAATAATTTTCCTAACTAATTGTTAAAAAATGTACTAGATGTCAGTATGACAGATGTATGATTAAAAAAATAGTTTGTGAGTTTTTCCTGCGCTCTACCTTGCTGATCCAGCTCGGTATATTGAATTTAGCTTTAAAAAAGTCTTACGCCGCCTTCGTAAATGTTAAAAAAGTTGAATAGTGCAAAATTTGTGAATCACTTAAAAAGGACACGAAACACGGCCGTAGACAAAATGGAGGTATAAAGAGTGGCTGCGCCATACATAAACTCATGCGAGTGCCATTAACAAGCTTGTGTGCTTTTATATGCATATGTGTGTGTGTTTACAGTAGCAATAGTAGCAGCAGGCAGACATCATTAACAACTTCCGCATTTGCATTGAATGAGACTGAATCACCGCCCGCCTGTCTGACCATCCGTCTGCCTACCAGATTTGCGCAATAAACGAAATATGTGAAATATGTACTTGAGTTGTTGTTATTGCTGCTTGCAAAAATGAACAAAAATGAGCAAACAAATTTCAATACAACTATTGAAGGCCAACAGCAGCTGGTGCAGACGGTAGAGGGATTGCTGCCTGCTGCCTGCTGAGCAGCGAAGGATAATATAGAGGGATTGAAAGCGATAAAAGAGTGTTGCTACAATTTATTACATTACAAATTAATGTTGTCTGCAAGCGATAAACATACAAACAGAAATGCACACACATACATACACATATACAAATATGCTAGTAATTTTGTAAAAGTGGGAACTATAGATGTGCATGGACAGAGGTTGAGTTAAGCCAACTCACTGGCGAACTGGCTGACTGGCTGCGTGTGCGAGTGTGAGAATGCGGGCGTGTGGTATGCTGGTGGCGCGCTTAATCCAAAAGCCAAAAGTAATTATATTAAGTAATTGATGAATGTGCAGTGTGCATGCAACAGTAGTCAAACACACGCGCACACACATATATACGTATACAAATACATGCACACAAAAATGCAACTCCAAGCGTAAATGAGTCGAGTGTACGTGGTTGTGTGGTGGAGTTGGAATGACTATGTAAGTTTTTGATGTTGATGCCCTTGCTTATTGCTTGTGAACAGTTTTTGTTGCTGTTTACGTTGCGCACTGTCTGCTATTAGTTTGTTGTAAATTTTGCGTAATCCGCAGCGTAGGCCACAAAAAGCTGGGCGCAAAGCGCACTTTACAGCACAGTCGTCATGAAGGCGATTTTTTTTCGTTTTTGCTTTATAAATTAAATGTTACGTATACGCCATGGCAGAAGCAACCACGCGCGCATACTTCTGCCGCAATAGCTAACGAGTTTGGTTAGCGAAATTTGAATGCGTGCCCCAACTAAGCGTTCAAGTTCAAAGGCATTGCGTAGTGAGTGCAATTGCAACAAAGCAAATACATATTACAGCTATAAATTCATGGTGTGGATGGTATAAAAAGTTGCCAAGTACCAAACGGGTGCTGGGTGGTGAGTAGTTGCTTACAAATTTGTTGTTCACATTCGGTGTGGCAAAATACCCATTTGTAGTGGCCAAGCATGATAGGTGAGTGAAAACGCGAAATAACTAACCGGGAAGCTCTCTGCTCGCCATGCAAGGCGCGCGCGCTGAGTTGAAAAAAAGCCGGCTAAGAGTCAACAGACTGTTGGAGCACCAACACTATAAATTTGCACAAGTTGGCATATAAATAATTTTTTTTTGTGCATGAAATATGCCCGCCTATTTTTGCTGCACTTCAGACAACTGCACAACTGCACGCATACAATGGCTGCTCACCCACATGTGCAAATGACGCCTCGAAAAGGTCATTTCGTCAGCCAAAAGCATGGCAAAGGCTAACGAAGTTAGTTGGATTGCAGCAAACGAGCAGCAGTGCATGATTTTTTCTGACTGCTGCTGCCATGTGCGATATATACTCGCATATACGTGTATATATGTATTCCGTTTGTGCGGTTTTAATGCATTCCATCTACCATTCACATACACCCATACGCTCGCACTCGTTTTGCACTACTCTTGGCCGCACGGCGGTCATTGCACTTTATCGCCTCAACTAAAGGCGTTACGGGCGTTATTCAAAACAATATCAACATACGTACACTTATACACACGCAAGCAAAAATCTGCCTATTACATGTATGCGTACAAATATGCATGAAAAAGTGGGCATGTGAATTTCGCAATTACATAAAAACGCTTGGCAGCGCTCGTTACGCATTCTTATGCTTACTTACGGACTGGCATACATGCATATTTGTGTAACTATATGCATTTGTATGTGTGTAAATCCTCATTCCACTTCACTCAGCATCCAACTGTGTTCATTTGTAGCAAAATAAATTTCCTGCTTAATGGAAATTTGTGAATGAGTGACGCATTTGCCTGAATGAGTAGCTTCGAAAAGCCCGCAGCGACTGTGTGTGCACAAAAAACTTCACACACACACAAACATACTTACTAAGCACATATATAATGGGGGGGGGGGGGGGGGGGGGGGAATTCTCAAAGGAAGAAAAAAATTCTGAAATGCAAAAAAGTTCTTTTAAGCTCTTGAGCTATGGTTTTCATTCACGCGCGGCTTGCTTTAAGTTTAATAAGCGGCTTCTTTCTTCGTAAGTGTTGTATGGCAAGTCAGTAGGACTCTTTATTGTGTATTTTTTTTCTTTTTTTTTGTGTTCGTACTTACTTCTAGCAAGACAGTTAATTTAGTGTTTATTTTAAGCGATAATTTAAAAAGCTTATGGGTTGAAAAAGTGATTATGTACGAGCAGGCGTACTTACATAAAACGTGGCAAGGAGATATGCGTTTTAAGAGAAATATACTTAATTAATTCGTTTTTAACTGCATAAATTGTTGGTAGGTTAGGTCAGACTAGCTGACCGAAGCCACGCAGAGATCACTTGGGTACATAGTGATATCAGATCAGAGTCCTTTTTTTGTTTTTTAGCGTACTGTTCGCTCATTTTTAAAAGTTGCTCAAGCTCCTGTTCAGGGATAGGTTCCAGTTTTTTAAAACTGTGAGCACTCAGGATGCATAGTCTAGTTTTCGAGAGAGCCAGACAGTAGCATAGAAGATGCTGAAGAAATTGTTAGTAAAATTCATCAGATATATATTCACATAGATTCTACTAAAAGTTTTCATTTTTAAACATTTCAATTTTGTTTGAAGTCATGAGTCCCGAAAGATAATTTTTCATTCAACAATAAGGTGAGCTAGTAAAACTGTTGCTTATTTTTATCGATATATTTTCTGAAAATATATTTCACTATTGGAAGGCATACTACATTTTTTTCAATTGGGTTTTCAGGAAAAATATTACAAAAGAAAAAAATTCATTAACATGTTTTGTTTCTTTCTTCACGCAGGCTCTTTATTTGTTTATTAATTAGAGTCTAACAAAGTTCATAAAAGGCATTTAAGAGATTAATTTATTTGTGAGAAATGGCGACTTGAACAATAGGCTAGGTAATGTGCTTGGCCTCAACCTGAAACATATAGAATACCTCGTTTTGACTCATTTGGAGGTGAAAACTAACATATAACGGAGTTTAAGAAATTGTTGTGATTAATTAATGTTGGAAAAAATGAAGGAAGCAAATTTTCAATCTTTTTTCGGTTCTAATTACAAATTTTTTTTTTGTTCTAATGTTTTGTTTTTTTATTTACAGAGGTTGATTAATTAATGCTGGAAAGAATGAAATTTGCTAACTTTATTTTTTCAGCGCTTGTGTTGAATATTATTGGTATATAAAAATTAATTTTTTCTCACTTTTTTTGCGCTTTTAACAAATATTATTATCACATTTGTTTTTTCAAACGATATTAAAATAATAAAAAAATAATACACGTTTTTTTTGCTTTTTTAATAATTTTTTTTAACAATTTATAAAGGGTTATTAATTAATACTGAAAAGAAAGTTCAATCTGTTAAATATTTTTAAGAATTTTTTGATTCCATTTTTTTTAATAATTTATAAAGGGTGAATAATTAATGCTCAAAAATAAGAAGAAAGGAAATTTTCAAACTTTTTTTCTCAGCGCTTTAGTTAAATCTTAGCACAAGATTTGTATTTTAAAACAATATTAAAATCATAAAAAAATTAAAAAAAAAAATCAAAATTAAAATTAAAAATTAATTATTAATCATTATTTTATTAATAAATGTTAAAAAATAATTAAGACGCAAATTTTCAAGATCTTTTTCAGGTTTTTGTCCAGTAGTATGAAATTTGTATTTGAAACAGTATATAAATAATAAAAAATAAGTATAAAAAAATTTTCGATTCTGATTTTTTTAATAATTTATAAAGGGCGTTTTTATTAAAAAAAATTTAATATGAGATTGGTTTTTTAAAAAAGTACAACATCCTTCAGGAGTAAAAAAAGAAGTGTTTTCGATACCGATTTTTTTCAATAATTTATAAAGGTTTAATATTGAAAAATAATTTAAAAAGAAAATTTTCGAGCGTTGTTTTCAGAGTTTTTGTTAAGTTATAAATAAAAAATATTAAACGTATATTATATTACATTTTTTCGACTTCAATAGTTGTTTAAGATGTATAAAGAGCGCTAAAATCCCCAGGGCGCAAAAATGCAAAAAAGTTCGGATGAAAAGGCGCTAGTTTATGCAGTCCTGGCTGGTTTATGCCTTAAAGTTATTTAAAACCAAGTTGCTTAACCTGAGTTAAAAGTTGAGGCCTTGAAAAGTCCATGCATGAACGAGATGTGGTAACCCCAAGCTGTTTGCTATACGAGCACTAAAATAAATAAATCAGCAGCAGAGTAAAGAATTTAATTTGCCAAATAAATCCCATAAAACGATTTTGCATGCAGACAAATAAATCAGCGAAAAAAAGAAATGAGAAAAAAATAAAAAAGGCTAAAGGTGGAATGAGATATTTTGCAAGTAATTTGCCAAAGACAAGTAGACAGTCAGCTTTTCGCATTGGCTGACGCTAAATGCGAGTATTTAGTGGCTGCCAGCAGGTGGTTGACTTGCGACTGAAGTGGTTGCTGAAGGTAGTATAAAAATGTAGGCTGGGTATCTGAAAAGGAAGACTACAAAAAAGGTAGCGGTGTGATTGCTTTGAGCGGGGTAGTTGCGCGGGTTGGCTGCGGCACGCATGTAATTAGCGTTCACTTACTTAGGCATAAGCCATTAACCCGATTTTACTGTGCTAAGGAGGCGTACGCTATGGAGACGAGCAGTGCTGCTTACACTCATCTACCGCGCATTTAATTATTTTCGCATGTCTGTACGTATATTTAGGCGTTTTGTATATTTTAATTTTCTAACAATGTTGATTTTCTTTGCATGATTCTTTGCCAGCTTTCCGCAATGCGTACATTTGCACGCATTTTATGCGTAAATAATCGTATTGGAGTGAAGAACTGAAATAAAATGTAGCAGGGGTAGGCGTAGCAAAAAACGAAAACCCAAAAAAAAAAAAACATGAAAAAAGCTGAGATATTAAATGCAAATTTCAATTGAAAATGCCAATTGGTAGGAGTAAAATGGGAAAAATGTAATTGAAATTGTGTGTGTGTTGGTGGTGAGGAAGTAAAAAATCGCGGCCGGAAAAAAAATTCAGTATGAACTGAAAACGTGAAAGAAAAGAAATCGCGAGGAAACCGCGATATCAACCCAGTTACCTATACTAATGCAACAGATGTTGATTACACAGCACTGTTGTGCTTCCATTCTCAGTTTACACTCATACACTCCCACACATATGCACACGTATAGGCCGTTGATGCCAGTGTTAAGGATGGTGATGAGCGACTTTGAATGCTTAATGCTCACTGTCTGTAAGCGTCTCACTGCCGCTGACAACGGCTGTCAAGGTAGGTTAACCGAATAAGTTAAGGGATGTATGTATGCGTGTGCATATGTGAGCAAAACCATCGCGCACGTCTGCAGTGAAATTCCCATCAAATTTTGTCATTAGGCATACAAGCATTTAGCGACGAATTGTGGGAAATTTTTAATTAAATTGAAGCCACTGTTTTTCTGTTTCAGCTTGCGACGCTAGCAAATGCAGTGGTGTGTGTGTGTGGTTTTTTCCTAAATACTTGCATAAAAAACATTGCTTGCAAAGAAAAGTGTGGAGTAGAAAATTATCAAGAAATTAAACGCTTAAAAGCGCAGATCAGACAGCCGCTAGTCAACCGAATACCCACAATAACAATGCTATGTCACCAAGATGGCTGCTGCGCAACGTTTTTGGAGTGTTAATGAATTGTTACGTGAATTTAGGCGCACGACTGCTTTAATGCGCGGTTGCTGTTGGCTGGCATTTTGTAGGCGCTGGCATTTTATTCTGCATTTAATTAAAAACGGTGTTTTTCAGTTTTATTTTAGGCGTTTATGTTTTTGTTAGTAAATTGGAAATTTTTCTCAGTGGGTTGGCAGTAATTTGAAGTAATATCGCATTTTGTTTATTTGTATGAAAATATTCGAAATTATGCGTTGCCGTAATGGATTTACATGCACTGAAATTTAAATGTTTTGAAGTGTTTGTAGGAGTAAAATTCCCAAAGGCCAAATACAAAGCTGCCTTTATCATTATTAATTCGTACCCTTGAAATTTCTTCTTATAAAAACATGAAATTTCTTCTTATATACACCCCGTTGTAAAATTATAAATACTCAATTTTTTTAAGAACAATATAGTTCATAAAGAAAACATTTAATTACATTTTCAGAACTCTGTAAAATTTGCTTTTTCAAGTTTTCAACATTTCATCCAAAGCTTCACAGCTTTAACAATCATTTTTAAATAGTTTCTGGGTATGCAGTTTTATACCTCATCGAATTTTATATTAGTATAATTATAATTTCTTTTGGTGTTATGCATTTTCTTCATATAGCAATTGAACGACAGTTTAGGGGTACGGTATTTAGGGGTAAATAGGGGTGTACCCTATTTTTAAGAAATTTCATATATCTTCCAAACGTTTTATTAGCTATACCTTTGAAAGTAAAAACAAATGAAGCTGTAGTATTATAGATTCCGTTAGCTTCAAAACGAAGTGTATACCACACATTGGTAAGTTTTGACTATTTATTTTGTAATTTGAAGTATTTTTTTATAAAAATATAGTTCATACCACAACAAGAACCAGTAAAGTGCAAGTTTCAAGTATATCAAAAATCACACTTATTTTTGAGAATTTTTTCGGCCACGATTTTGTGCATTTTCTCTATTTAATGCCTATTCCACATTTTTTTGTGTGGAAGAAAATATCCAGCCCTGTAAGGAGAAAAAATTAAAAAAAATTCCCCGCGATTTTTTACCACTCGACACTTACACTTGAATTGCACCAAAATTCAGTCATCTATAAAACTGCATACCTGCAAATTTTCTAAAAATTCTGTTAAGAAAGCTCTCTTTGCTTTCTAATCACACTTGAATTTATGTATTTTAATTAGATTTTAATTTCCGTTAAGGCTAAATTTATGACATGCAGTTCCAAGTAGTTTCCGTTGAATTGTGTGGAATAAAAAAATACTAATTTCCTTTTTGATTCACCCCAGATAATACATTTTCTTCAAAAGAGTGAGTAAAAAAATTAATAAGCGGAAAGGTAAATATATAAATTGTAAAAGTTGATATGCTGCTTCCTTTTCCAATTTTTTGAATTAAACATTTTTTTGTTCACATTTGAAATTATTTGCTCGTATTTGCTTTGGCACGCCAAAGGACTACTGCGGAAAAGCTGCTTTGTATTCTTTTAAAATTAAACAAAGCAGATGAACGTGCAAAATAAAGTAGAGTAAAGCAGTCAATGTATGTATGTATGTATGTTTATATTTATTTTAATGCAAGCACTTCTGGCTCATTTAATCTCAATTAACTTGAGAAAAATGCCCACGTTGCAAATTAAATATTGAAATGGGATAAAATTCGATATTTAGTTAACCCGTCTTTGACATTTGCTCAGGGGCAAATCTTATTGATATTGAAGACTTTGAAGAAAATAATATTCGTATATTTATTTAAATACAGAAAAGCAAAAAGGCTGGCTTTCCTTAAAACGATTTTTTATTTAAGCTAGAAAAGTAAATACTCTGCGGCTATGATTGGGTTGAGGTTTGTGTTTAGTTGGGGGAAAACAATTTTGAATTTCAAAGTCTAATTGGTTTGATTGAAGATGTGTGTGTGTGTAAATGTTTACCGTTTTTGCTTGCTGCACTTTTTTCTTTTAACAGTTGGTTGAAAGTATTGCAATTAGCAACATATTGTCATGGTTCTATTTGGATATTTTTAACTGACTTGGGGAAAGAGAAGATTATTAAGTCAATAAAAATGAAATCCAAAATACAATTTCTCAAACATTTCTTCATTGTCAGTACAAAATGTGTATGAATACATCTACATACATACATATTTATACACATTCACACCTAGATTTATTTTTAACTTCAAAAATTTGTATAAAAACCAACATCCCTGCATTCAAGTTTGAGTTGAGATTGACTTATAATCACCATATGCGGTGTCAAGTTACTCTAAGGGTTTTCACCATGCAACACACAGTGCAAGTAAGGGAAGGTAAGTGTGTGCATATAAAAAAATATTCAACAAATTAAAAAAATCAAGTGAACATTTTGGTTTCTAAATCTGATTCCGATATAAAATTTGCTGTCATTTTCAAACAAAATTTTTTAAAGAATTTTTCGTGCTTTTATTTCGTGAGCTCAAGGTCGGTTTAACGATAAAATAAGGAGTTAAGTGTTTGCTATTATCTGCATATTTTGTTGGGTGTTACATATTTCGCGATATTTCCATTTCAATTAGAAGGCATCTATCTTTAGGAAATCTTGGTTGTGCCTGGTCATATAACGAAAGCCTGACTTTTTATTATACGGAAGAAAACACTATGCAGCATCAGCAAAAAAAAACAAAGATAACTGTCAAAAATCAACGCGAATTTTGAGCCACTTGAAACTTAACACCTGAGACCAAAATTTAACAAGCTATTAAACTGCATACCCCGAATTTTTCTAGAAATTCTGAATTAAAGTTTGAAATATTAATGAAAATGTGCCGAATTTTAGCAAATTTTATGCAAAGCTCGAAACTTTGCTCTATAGGGTTCTTGTTGTAGTATGAACCATATTTGTATAAAAAGATTTCCTGTTCCCTGCTCAAAAGGTAAGGTTTCACGTTAAACAGCTGGGCGTTGCGGCGTGTGATTTACTTCAATAGCAGTGGCAGTTTCGTTATTAAAAGCCAACTATCGCAGATAAATCTGCTTATTAGGAAGACAAGAAAAGGCAGATAAATCGTATTTATTTTTGTGACTAAATTTTGACTCAATTTATATGTAATTTTTGGTTTCTGAAAACGCCAGTCGTGGCAACCTTTGCCGTATTCCTCTTTTATTTAGAGTAAGTCGGCCAGCCAGCTTGGCATACATCATAATTACAACGCCTCAGTAACTTGTGTATTAATATGAGTTAATAGCTTGATTTCAAGCACAACATTTCAACTCGCAATAGTAGTTTATTTTTATCAAATATTGAGGGCAAAAATACGCAATATTTATTTTTCGAATTTTAATAGGAATTTTGCATGCGCTTTGGCTGAGAAAAAAACGTATATCTGAACTGCGTATTTTAACGACTTTTTTTGCCCTTTATTGGCGCCTAGTTTTGCTTGCTGCAATAAAAAATATTTTTGTCATGGCAAGAGTGGCAGTCACGCCCGCTGCTGAAGGAGCTAAAATTATAAGCGCTAGAAAATCTCGCTGGTATTTACTACTATTTTAAGGTTATAACATTCTTAAGTATTTTTATTACAAAAACAAAAATATTTAAATGCATTGTTTTGGAGGACTCTCGCGCTAACACGCAACACATTAGCGCCACAGAGTTGCATGTGGTATGGATATTTATGTTATTTTATGGATTTATTTTTGTGGAAGTGGAAAAATGCACGAAAATGTAACGAAATGTGAAGGCAAGTAAATAAACAGAAATGTAAATCAGATAGAAAGTTGAGTGAGAAATAAGGCAAAGGCGGAGCGGCTAAGTGAGACGTATATAGTAAGACGAAGGGAAGAGGAAAAACTTGTAAGAAAACATGTTGAATGGTAACAATAAAGAAAAAATGGTAAGTAGAAGGGAAGTTGAGTGGAAGTCTGTGTAATGAGGTGACTTGTGATAGGAAAATATGCAGGGAAAGAAGAAAAAGATAAGGAAATATGCGGGTAGAGGAGAAGTGTAAGGAGAAAATGCAAGCACTGAGTAGTTGAAATAAAATGTAAGATGATGATTTTTTCTTCATATACCGACTTCTGAGCAATTCTCATATTTTTTTAAGAACATTTGCTTTGCGTATTTTTATGGTTTTTTATTTGCCTTTTCGATAAATTCGGATTTTCAGTCTCCTTTTCTCACTTACGCAATACCACCTGAAGCTGTTGAGTGAATTGGTGGCGCATAAAACAAGTTTTAGTAAACTAAACAGTTCTAATGCAAGACGATAGTTGAAATGGAAACGAGTTGTGCGGCCGCTTTTGCGTGCAAGTCTCACCTCGTGACTTTCATTTACCTACCTCAATGCCACCTCAATGCCGGATGTGCGTAGCAGCATTAAAGTGCCAAAGGCACGCACGCACAAGGCAAGCGTAAAAATAGTGTTAATTGTGATATTAAAATAAATTTCAAATAAATTAAAGGCGACGACATGGACGGAAAATAGTAAGGCATAGAGTAGGAATAAATGAGTATGTAAACGAAATTAGTGAGTGTTGGAAGCGGGAGTGAGTTGGCATGTGGAGTGAGTGTGCAAATCGTTCCGCTCGCAGTTGTTAGCAAAGGAATTTGAGACAGCAACACTTGAAGCGACTGACTAGAAATTTTGAAAGGCATAGCTATGCACATACATACACATATATGTATTCTATTCTGAAATTTTTTTTATATACGTGTGTGAAATTGCGTACTTATATAATGGGTTACACATTTTTGGCAAAGAAAAAAATAAATCAAATTTCAATTTTTGCGATTTGAGACTCATATTCTACTTTTTTTCTGTTATTATTTTGCACTTACTTCTGCGTTGCGGTTCATAATTTCGGCGCGGCTCATAATTTACAAAACAATTTCGATGCTGTCGCGATTCATAGCTTAGTCGACTGTGTTGATCTCGTTGAGGCTCATAACTTAAACGAGCGTGTGGATTTTCACGAGGTTCATAATAATGCACCCGTTCGTAATTCTGGTAAGGCTCGTCATTTTCACTCGACTCATAATTTCGATACATTTTCTACGTCTGTTCGGAAAATTTCCAATAGCTTGCTTCTTTATGTGAACTGATTTTTGTTATTTGATCGCGTTTTGATAGCCGCAATGTTGATTAATGGGCATTCAAATACCTCTTAGTAGCATACACACATGCTCACACATCTCACTCATTACTTCTATAGTATAATGTTATTTTTATATATCCTGTCGTTGAATTTCAAGCTGTAGAAGGCACTATGCAGCTCAATTTAAAATTTTTTTCGTTCCCGTAAATTTTTTTTTGTAAATTTTTGAGATTTCTTGCTGCTGAATTTCAAAAACTTGAAGGCACTATGCAGCACATTTAAAAATTTTTTTAATTCCGAACATTTTTTGAGATCTCAACTCTTATTTATCGCGGATTTAGTTTTGTTTTTTTTTTGTTTTAATTTTTTGTACTATTACCTGTAACTTTTTAAATTTTAGCTATTATTTTTGTCAACAGTAGTATTTTTAATATTTTTCGTATACTCTTGCAAATTTTTATTTGGCACTTTTTTCAACTGGTATTTTATGTAGCAACTTCGTTTTTAGATTTTTCACACACGTGAACCTTTTCTGATTGTTTTTCAAATTTCAAACCCTATTTTACACTACAACAATTTGCTTAAATTTTCCATACATAACTTATGAGATCCCAAACTACATATACATACATATGTATATGAACAACGGAAATTGGTTCTTAATTACTTGCTTGCTTTTGATAAGTTATTATTTTCTCTTAAGCACATTTTATCAGAAAAGAACTCGTCTTCACTTATTTCTTTGCTGCATTTAATTTTTTGTTTTCCCTTTTGTTTCCAGCATTTTCATTCACAACTTTTCTTCCTTGTCTCTTTTCCGCATCAGCTCCTTGCCAGCATTGTGCTACCTTTAGTCGTTCTTCGGCAAACATTATTTGCATGCTAAATCACTTCTTTTATCTGAGACATATGCACACATGCATGCGTACACCCACGACTATTTATTTACATGTGTATCTATGCACGCTGAAGGGCTTATCGAATTCAGCATATCGCCCGCACTCTCAAAACCGAAACCATCTACTGTAGGTACCTATTGTCGCCTATGAGCATACACATGAGCGGACGGATGCACAAAACAACACTAACACAAACAGGAGTGACCAAACGACAAACGAGTGTCAGACAGGCAATAAGGACATAATGGCCTCGCGAGACGGTCCAGCATGCTTGACTGAGCTTTGTGTGTGTTAGTGCAGTCGGGTGTCGTCGTGTCACACATACTTGTTGTCGGCTTTTGAATGATGAAAATCAAAAATTTTAGATATTAGCGTCAATCAGCCGACACGCACACATATAAAGTTCTTGTCAAACAATGCTTGCCCGTCACCAGAGGCCATAAGCATGATCAGTCGTGAGTGGCGAGAGGTGCACGCGTATGGAGGTGAGTACTAGAGTGAGAGGTAGACCGTTGTTGTGAGGTGTGTGCTCCGTGCGTTGGCATCTCACATACTCACTCATACACACACACTCACAAATCACTCAAACTAACTGGAAGACTGTGCATACAAGTGTGGCATATTTTGCTGCCTCTCTCTTTCTTCATTTTCTGTTGCATTTTCTTTTTTGTAGCGGCAGGCCTACCTGGTCCTCTCAGCCGGCAGCACAGTTGCTTTTGTTCGAGGCGCTTAGTGTTATTGGAAAATGCATTACTTTTTCTCGCTCTCCGCTCTTCAACAACTCCGTTTCTTTTGTCTACTCCTTTTTTGTTCCTTTTTTTATTTTTTTCGTGCTGGAACTGCTAGCCTTCTCATTTCTTATTCAACATGCAATTACACATTTTCATTATAAGCGAGTGCGAAGTGTTAATGCATTTGGTGAATATAAAAAAAATATTTTGCAGGCTCCTATACGATTTTTTGCCGTGACAACTTTCCATACCATTTTTCGTTTTTTTATTCTAATTCAACTGACATCAATTACATCTCATTACTTTTAGTGCGACTCTGTTTGTTTAGTGTTATCTTTTTATAACTTTAGTGTGCATTTTCATAGGCCTAGAAACTGACGTAAGAAAAAAGTTGCTCCTATCGCTCACACTTGAATGATAAAAAGTAATCATCATGCAGTTTAATTACTCAACTTTTATTTAATTTTCTGAGTTTTTTGTTTTTCGGTCTTCGTTCTTAATTTTTTTCTTTTTCCAACTTCGCTACTATCAGTACAACACTGTTGCTTTATTTAGTACTGAAACCAGTTTGAATCTTGATTAAAATGTGATCTTTTATTTATATGCATTGAGATGAATGGCAAAGATTAGTGAGCAGCACTGCATATTCCGCGAACCCAGGATAATGCAAATATAGTAAATCTTGGGTCTTCGCTACTCATAATAATGTATGATGTATGATATGATATGAATCTTTGTAAGCTGATATTTTTCTTAAAATAAAATTGGCTATATTCATAGGATTCTGGAATACCAATATTTTCCGAAACAAAGCACAAAGAAAAAATTTGAAATTAAATCTTATTTGTCCTAATCGCGGAATCCCGATTTTTCCATTAATTTATCAAGCTACTAAATTAAATTATTAGTTTGGGGAAAAATAAATACATTATTGTCTCGGTCAAGAAAACCGCAGAAAACCTGCAGAAACCGATATATCGTAACGTGTTGAACAAATAAATTAAAGTTTGTGCTCGTTTTAAAGGTGACATTTCACTCTGAAAAAAATCTTTTGCTGCTTTTTGTTTGTTCCTTGCAGTTGTGAGTTACAGGTACAGTAACAATGGACGTCAACAAAGAGGAAATTCGGAATATTTTACAGTTTTTCTTTGATATAGGCGAAAGTGCAAGTCAGGCTGCTGAAATTGTGAATGGTGCCGATACTGTAACAGCTAATTAAATGCTACTCAAAAGAGTAGAAGCTGTAGAATTCATAAGCCATTTGAGAGTTGCAGGCATGTGTGTGGCGAAAGAAATTATGAAATGATGCAACTTGTTTCATACTTTCGGGCGAGAGAAAATAGATGAAGCATAACTCTCTTAAACACCGTGTACTACATTTATAGCTCCAAGATCCAAGGATATAAGAAACTACACATTGCAATTTTAGCAAAAGTGGCTGACAAGTCAATAAAACTTCGGCAGTCTTCAAAGCAAATCTCAACCGCGTCGCTATAAATTTATTGCTTTTGGTACGTTTCAAACTACTCCTGCCAACTTCTATTATTTTTTTACATATATCTCATAAGTGCATCCCATGGCTTTACTGTTGGGATACAAGAAGCTACGAAACCATTTTCGGACAACATCTTATTTGAGTTGTATGGGTATTTTTAGTGCACATACGGGAAGCCAACTTTGTAAAGTAGTTCTGTCAAACCAATTTTAGCCGCTTATTAATTTTACTTAGCGAAAAGTCAACTTTAAACCCCTAGCAGCTTCAACAACCCTTCAACATTCACTTTTGAATCGCAAGAAAAAACAGATTTTGGGTTTCGGTGGTTAAGGGCGCGTTTACACGTATTTTCAAACACCCTGCCAATGCAGCTTCTAAGACAAATTTCACGCAGCACCTTTAAAACGCTGCTGCATACTTTTTTATTTTTCTTCAAGAAAAGAAGTTAAGCCACTTCCTAATGTGTACATTTTTCTTGATTTGCATCAATTCCATGCGATTTTAAAATCCTTTTTTAAGTTTTTTCGTTACACACAGCTTCCAGTATCTTTACATTTGACAAATCACTTTGCTTTGCTATCCTTAGTCGGGACCTTCATTTGTAACGACGTTCCATTAATATTTAGTTCACAATTGCTTTCGTTTTTTTTTCAAATCTTTTCGTGTTTGCTCATCAACGAAGTCACACAAAAAACGCCATCACTACTGGGCTACTTGCCTTTTATGCTTTTACTTTGCGCTTAAATATGTATGCTTAGACATCCCTCAAATCGCTTAATCTCACTCAATCCTTTTCAGACATTTCTGCAAACAATTTCACTCGTACCATAACTTGTTGTAGCGACTGTTTCATTCTTTGTTTCCATGCATTTTTTATGTACATTGACGTTTTTATTTAAACAGTTCATTTTCCCCTTTGCTTCATTTCTTCCCCATTAAACACATTTGACTGGTATTGTCATTTGACCGCAAGTTCAAGGCGCGCCTGTCTATGCAAAAAAGTGTATATCTGGACTTTCAGTAAACACCGTTGTATGGGGGCGACAATGTTCGTTTGTCATTTTTAATGAGTGCAACCATTTGATGTACTTATGAAGAGCTTGAAAGCAAGCAGGCGTGGTGGCAGTGCTTGTGGGATGGTTGGATTTGCTGGTTTATGCTAAGGGAGATTTGAGGGAGGTAGTGTGATGAACAATTAGTGGGAGGTTAAAAACGGTTATTTTAGTTAAAGAGTTGAATTTTTTAAAAGCTTAAATTGGCAGCTGAGTAAGTGAGTCTGTGAAATGTCAGCTGCATTCAAATATCTGTAGGTTCTACGAGTTACGGCTAGTAGCGACAAGATAGGGACTTTACATAGGCGTTTGTGAAATCGGGCTTCTTTCTATCAGCAAAGCTTACAGTCATTTGTTAAGCGTTTTCTCAGAACAATCTGACGCATATGGTTGCCTGTCAACTAAATTTGGAATGAACAACTCCACGTAAGAAGCGGACAAAAACTCATTGCTATTGAAATACGGGAACGTAAATGGAGATGGATTGGGCACAGTGTGTTGTACCTCCCATCGAATTTATTTTAAAATGTAAAAATCAAAGATTTACGCTATTACTATTGTTGGACAAAAACTTATTTCCTTAAACTCTACACGCCGAGGAAGCGGAACGCCTTAGAATATCTTTTTAAGGAAGTTATTAGTGGCAGGCTGAGGCATCACAGTTGTAACAGATCGCTATGCGATTGTATTGTATTGGTTTCAAATTGTGTTCCAACAAACGCAAGCTAATATTTTACTTTTTTGCCAACCAACTTTTGGCTGGGTCAACAAAGCATTTTTAAAATCAAAAAGTTTCGCTTTGTACTATTATATTTAAGAACATCCTTCTTTAAGAACATCTTCGCTGAAAGTTTTAAAAACACTGAAATCAAATCAAAAACTTACTTGAATTTATTCATTTGGTATATTTCAATTCGTTTTTAAGCTGTCACAATGTAAAATTTAACGAATTTAATATAAATTAATTTCCGAAAATTGTCAATGAACGCATTGCTTAAACAACAACAATAAAATGCCACTTAAATGTGCTTTCAAATATGTAAATTTTTTCCAAAGCACCTGCACACGTTTGTTTATATGCAACTGTAACTGTATGCGTTTGTGTATGTGAAAAGATTGACTAAACTAACATAAATCACAAATTTAACTTAGAACAAATACAGACACACGCATATGCAAGTGTTGGGCAGAAGAAGAAAAAAGGCGAAAAATATTTATAAAAGCTGAACAGACTATAAATTGATGCAAATTTATGCAGTGAGTGAAACTTGAAAGGCAAAAACCAAAATAAACACTATTTTATATGGCATGAATGTATATGTGTGTGTGCGTCAAAGTATAATGTAAATTGGATATTTGAGCAAAAATTCGTGTACAGGGTGTGAAATCTAATGCAACCAACATTTGATTTACGAGCACCCTGTATGAATGTACATCCATATCTATGCAAGTGTATGTATGTATCTACGATTAGTTTTGTTTAAAATGTATGTGTAGTTATGTATGTGTGTACAGATTTTCCTATATAAATATATTTGCAAATGGCGCTCAATTATGGTATTTTGATTAGAGATTTACAGGATATGCACAGTTTTGCATAAATTGGAGCATTTCAATGCAAAATCTGAAAGGTTCGAGAGCTACTGCCGGGCAGGCATACATGCACGTAAATATTAATAATAAAACAAAAGCAAAAAAAAAAAAATGCAAAATTAATGCTACAATACAGGCGAATTTCCTGTGGTGTACAAAAACAATGACAAACGAGACACAAAAGAGTCGAAAACCATACAAGCGCAATCACAGTAGCGATAAGCTTTTACACATAGACGCACACACTCATACATGGATATTACATTTATGATATATTGCATATGCAAATATATTTTCATTCTTAGTTGTGTGTGCAGTATTCATTTGCATGCACATTTTTAGGCCTGCAGCATTGATAAGGCAACACTGGCGGGTTGGCAACACTCAATAAATTTGAAATACTATCGAACATAATTTGCCAAACAGCAGGTCGGCACTTTTCGATAACTTGAATGGCGAAAACAGGGAAACTAAGGGTATACAAAGTTGAGTTAGACAGAAAAGGGCAATGAATGGTAGTGGAGTTGTTAAATATTCGATTAAAAAGTGCGAAAAAAGGCAGGAAATAGGTTTGAATGTAACATAGTGAGAAGTGAAGTTCTCTAGCAAGAATCAGTGAGTTGACAGAATGGAATGTAAAAAATATAAAAAAATGGACGCAATAGAGGATGAAATAAGAGTTATTTGGAGCATAAAACCCTCACATAGCGATCGGAACGAACAAACTTGCAGCACGTATTGTCCAGCGTTGTAGAGGAGCTGTCGTGTGCTGCGGTAAAACTATTAAAGTTTCCATCATTTTCTCTTTTTCACTAATCGAGGTTAATTTTTCATTTAATTTGATTTTAGTAAACAATAATATTTTTTTAAATATTAAATTTATCTAATTTTAGTCAAAAAACAAAAACAAAAAATGGAAAAAAGAATTTGAATTTGTTTAATTTTAGTTAAAATTCGTTTTTTAAATAAAATTAATTAAAAATAATAATATGTATACTAAAATGGTTAAAAAATTGTTTAAATTACGTGTGCTCTTAAATAATAAAAAAATAGATGTTTGTTGAATTCAAAATTTTTTATATTAGTGTATTGAACTGTGTATCATGAACTCTATTTTTGTCTAACAGTTTAAGAGCTATTAAATTTTGAAAAAAAATATATATGTTCTGATTTCTTAAATTATTCAAAATTTATGGTATTGCAAATTGTTTCCTATAAGACGAACAACAAAAAAAAAAGATTTCGAAAATAAAAAAAGTAAAAAAAATGCATTTTCCTTATTTTTAGAAGCATTTTTACCTTTTATTAAAACCAACTAAGAGTTTCAGAATACCAATTATTTTTTAACTACAAATAAATAAGAACTGACTGCGCTAGATTTTGTCTCACTTCAGTTTTTTTTGCATTTTCAATAAGATATTGTCCGACATAATAGAGCTATTCCTACTGATAAAAATATGAGATATGCAACGTTTTTTGCATGGTTTCTAAGAAGTAAGTAAAGAGTTTAATTGGGTGCGCAACTAAGTTCTCGCTGTTTTTTTGATGAAAATACAACTTTATTCTGAAAAAAAAGTGGTTGCAAGTGAATCATTGAAAGTATTGCCTATCGCTGGCTACTACTTTTTCCCATCTTTCTGGTAGATTTCATATACCGTCGCGGTAAAACTCTTCATCTTTCGAGGCTATCCACGGATCAAGCCATTTTTTGTTGTCTTCATATGAATGGAACTGCTGGTCAGCTAGATCATGTGCCACCGAGCGAAACAAGTGATAGTCGGGCGGCGCAATATCTGGAGAATATGGTGGTTGGGGTAGAATTTCCCATTTCAGTGTTTCCAGGTAGGTTTTAACGTGTTTGGCAACGTGAGGCCGAGCGTTGTCATGCTGTAGAATCACTTTTTCATGCCTCTTCGCGTATTGCGGCCGCTTCTCGCCCAGTGCTTTTAACAGTTCATAATTAATAACACCAACTTGCCGAGGCGATGACGTAGAAGCATGACGGGGCAGTCCCCATGACTGTCTTTTCTTTGAGTTGCTGTACTGAATCTATTTTTCATCATACGCCACGAAGCGATGAAGAAAACCCTTCCTTTTTTGCCGCTGGAGCAGTTGTTCACAGGCGAAAAAACGACGTTCAACATCCCTTGGTTTTAACTCATAAATTTCTTAAGCATGCAACCGTTTGGAAATGGATTGGCGGGTAACTCCCAATACTGAAGTAAACTCTTCTTGCGTTTGACACGGTCCTCATTGAGCAATGCCTCCGATTCAGCGTCTTCGAAGGTTTTTGGCCTTCCTTCACGCGGCCGGTCGTCAACATTAAAATCACCGGCTTTGAAGCGACAGAACCAATCTCGGCACGTTGTTTCACTTAAAACAGCATCTCCATAAACTTTTGGTAGCTCTCGGTGCGCTTCAGCCACCGTTTTTTTCGAATGAAAGAGGAAAATCAACACTTCCCGCAAATGACGATTATTCAGCACAAAATCAGACATTTTCACAAAACCAAAAGTGTATGATACCAAAAGAATCACTAACGTGTCGAAGCAGATTGTTCACCATGTGTCTAAGCTTGGTTTATGACGTTTTGGTCATGTTAGAATATCGACTAGCACACACTGCTTGTGGCATCTATTGACAAACAGCGGGAACTTAGCTGCGCACCAATAATGCATCATTTTTAAAGTATCAGATTGGAGTCTGTAGTGACAGTCAGGCTATACTGAAGGCTCTGGAGAATGCAAAGCAAACCTAAAAGATTGATCACGAATGTAAGAATAGGCTTAATTATGTTGCAAGACAGAATTGACCTGGGTCTGGGCCAGCGGTTACCCACATAATGGGAATCAGTTCTGCAGGAATCATGAGTTGGATCAGCGAATTACATCATTAAGGTTTTACGTCGATTTGTAGCTTTGACTATTGACTCCGGGAGAACGGGGTATGCTTTAAATGTTCCATTCGCAAGAAATTCAACATAATCTAATCGCATTCAGCAGTAAGTAAATAAGGAATTGCTTTAAAAGCTTTGATTTTTCAATCAGCGAAAACTAAACTGATTGGTTATATTGTACTCAAAGAAACCTTAACTCTCCAACTGTTAAACTTAAACCACTGTGCTTTGAGCGCGCCTACAGTTTTTCCAGGAATTTTAGTACGAGAAACAGGAATCGGTAGTCGAACTTACGTTATCTGCTGAGTGCTCGTATGGCCAGCACATACACAAGTATATGTATTTATAGTTCTTATTGTACAAATAACAAATTTAATTAAAAATATTTGAATTTCATTGCAACTACAAAATTTGTTTAAATTATCAAAAATATTTTACTTAACATTTCACATTTTAACACCTGAAAAGTCAATTCACACAGTACTTTTCATAGTGTTTCTGATGATTTTTGACACTCTACTGGCAACATAATTACAATTTTCATAGAAGCTAACGCAACTAAAATAATTTTTTGTTGGTGAATATGCTTTTAACGGCTTTTCTAATGTTATTACAACTAAAGAATTTTATAATTTTTCTTACTCGATAAAGATTACATTTAATTTCAAATTTATTGGTATTTTTACAAGTATTCATATAAATTCCAAAAGCAAATTATATTCATTTTCCTCATTCTTTATCCGCTTTTAAGCCTAAAGTGCAATTTTTGTTATATCTTTTTTTTTGTTTTAATAAAAACCAAATTTACAAATGACCATCTTAAAACCTTTAAGTCTCCTATAGCCCAAAAAGGTACGCAATCAACACACATACAATCATATCGCAATATGTATTTGATTCAACACATACACTGACATATTTCACTAACTACAAAAGCTTGGAAACATGCATTTATTTACGTGCTTTTCTTTATGCAAATTTTCACATAAAAGTTAAATTTGTAAAATTTGTACACTTAACCAATTTGAAGTGTGCATGTTTTTCGAGGCAAATGCAAACACAGCTACGGCTGTGCGCAAATATACCTATGCGTATAAATATTCACGTAAATTTACATACACATACACAGCAGGAAACTCAAATATGCCATAACGCACACTTATGCGCACACACATGGGTAAGCAAATATTCGGCAAGTATTTGTATGTGTAAATATTGGTTTGCTTGTATTGGTAAGTGCATTTTCCGGCAATTGCTAGAACTGCCTGGTGGGCTGTACATATATTTGTTGGTATATTCGCCTTGTGTGTGCGCGTAAATATGTAAATATTAACTGTCGAGCTGTCGAACTGTGAGATGGCTGGACTGTCGAAGAGTTGTTACTTATTCGACGCATTATTCCAATATGTGCATATGTGTCTGCAGCTGTAGCTGTATCTGTATTTGTATTTGCATCTGTATTTGTCTGCACAGTTGATCTGCCTGCCTTAGCACTTAACTCAACTATACACTTAAACTGCCTCTATAACTAAACTTTACGGTCTCTATGTCTAACTGTACGTCCTGTTAACTGTTTCTGTGGCCCCACCTCGCACGTGCACCCCCACCTGCTTTACACATACACACACGTATTTACATATATTTATTTGCCTTGCATATGAAATCAAATGCAAATTGCATTAAGTGCTTTCGAATTTTGTGCAAATATGTTTGTATGTGTATGTGTATTTTGCGTATTTAGCATATAGCTTAACATACATTTAGGCTCCACTAACGTTGTATTTACAGTCTGTGAATAATACTGGCATACGGGAAAGCCGCTGAACTGGTTAGTGTTTCAACAAGTAGGAAATGTTGTAAATCATCAGGAAGAAGCAAACCGAAATATGAAACAGAAAATTAGGTGATTTTCGAAAAACATGAAAAAATTAAAGAAGTATTAAAAAACAAGAAATTTAAGTATTATAATTGCAAGTGAAAATCAATAAATACGTCACAAATAATTACATGCAATTTTTTAAAAGTTTTTTGTTTTATCAACGCAATTAACTTGAAGAGAATTTGCCACGCCTTTTCAAAATCACATTTGTGCAGTTATTCAAAGTTACAGGCAAATAAGTGTTTCAATTTTTCTCGAGTTTTATATCTTGAAACATTTTTTTATGAAGGCAACACGAATATGGTTAATCACACCATTTTGACCTTAGGGTATGTGAAATGGTTGAAAGTTTTTTCTAATAGCGGTCGCCCCTCAGCAAGCAATGGCAAACCTCCGAGAGCTTTTCTGCCATGAAAAAGCTTCTCATAAAAAATATCTGCCATTCGGAGCCGTCTTAAAACTGTAGGTCCCTCCATTTGTGGAACAACATCAAGGCGACCACCACAAATAGGAGGAGGAGCTTGGTTAAACACCAAAAAACTAACTAATGGGATTTAGGTTAGTGCACTGCCCCAGGCTATCGAAGAAAGGGGCACCCTCTGACTTAAATCGTCTGGCTGCCCAACCCGAATATTTACAGAGAAAATTCTCAATAGTTTGCTTCGCTGAAAGATCCTCACACCTTCTGCAATGGGGATTAAATGGTAAACCCAGCTTTTCTGCGTGAGTGCCGATCGTCCAATGAATGCTAAGCACAGCTACAAGTTTGAAAATCGAATGGACTATCTGCGTCCTGCATCTACTGTACTGGACCATAGGATTTTCAAAATACCACACGAAGAAATGAAGCTTCATCTTACTTGTGCTGAGAAGTTGTATAATTTTCCTTTAACAACAGTCAGGTAGATACAGAAGACCGGGTGGCAGACATCTGAAACCAATTCAGTCGACCGTTTCCTGGCTAGCTAATCAGCAATATCATTTCGTTCTATGTTCCTATGTGCTGGAAGCTTACTCCCACGACCTCAAAGCCTTCTGTATGCCTGCAGGATCGCAAAGACTTCTGCCTGAGAAACAAATGCAGTATGCGGCAGTTTTAAGGAAATACTTAAATTGGCTGATTTAGAGAAAATAAATGCTTCGACTCTCGATTTCATCTTGCAGTCGTCAGCGTAGACAGAGGAAATAGCTTCGGTACAGATTTTTACCTCGTTTCAACGCTGCCTACTTGGAAAGATTGCCCGGGTACGACCTTCAAACCTCAGTTTGGAAAGATTGCCCAGGTACGACCTTCAAACCCCAGTTTGTGATTCCAACTTGTAATTGAGTCTGCAGGAGTTTAGAAAAAGAAGAAACTTGTGATATTTTCAAGTCTTGCTGCTGGCGTTCACCAACAGCTTGACAGGTAAGAAACGCTAGAAATTCACTTCAATCCAAATTTTGAAAATACCCTAAATAGCTATAGCCTTCAAACTTTGTTTTATCGAACATTTCACAATGACGCTTGAGTATCTATGGCGAAGAAAAGCCTAAGGACCTGTTGTAAACTATTGAAAGGAGCTGGGAACGTGAATTGGAAAGAGTATTTTCAACTAATACATATGCACAGTAAAATAAAAATATTTGTATGCCCATATACACATGCAGAAATGTGCTTTAAAGTCTAACACTGGAATAGACGAAATTGGCAGGCGTATTGTGCAACGAGCGACTGACATTTAAAGCAGTCAAAGTGCCTACAGGCAAACGCATTTGCATAAGCAGTAGAACACAGCTTCACCTCCACATGTACATGCGCACAACTACATCCATACACACGTAATTTGGAATTTTAATATGCCCGTTAATGATAATGACGTAAACGTAGGCGCCTGTCATTTACCAATAAGTGCAACATATAAGAAACAAAGCTTGCTGCATACGTGCAACATTCATCAGAAATGCCTGGCAGCCATTATCATCGGCAGGATGGCAGCCATGATGGTTGTTGATGAGCGTCGTGATTATTTTTATTAAAATGCAAATGTGTTAACTTGTTGCACAAACACACGCTCACACGCACACCCCTACATACGCACTTATGCATAATATATAAGGAGTTGTGAGTATATTTTAAATATATGCAGATTCGTACGTGCAACATGGCATGCAGCATGCAGGAAGCGCTAGTTGTGTTGTGCTGTTTTTTGAATTTTCCTCTGTTGTTGCTTGGTTGATGCTTCACTGCAACAATTTGCACACTTTTTACTTGGCACCAACCCAATGGCGTACGTGTGCGTGCAGCTTGATTGCAAAATGGCCCGGCCAATTGTTATTCTAACAGTAAAGGAATCAGTAGCTATAATAGCAACAATGCAAGAAAGCCACTTGTTCAATAAGCCGTGATAAGGCAAGCAAAAGATAGCAGCAACCAACAGTTGATTTAATTTGGGTTTATGTTATGCGTTGTTGTTGTATGCGTTAGCTAAGTTCTTATTCCATTTTGGTTTTGTCTTTTACTTTGATAGTTGTTGGGTGGTTGCATTTATTTACATATTGCAATTGCACAATCAGCTTAACGGTGTTGCGAAGTAAAATTGTGGAGAGTTCGCTAAAATAGTGGAAATTTCGAAAATATGAAAATATGCTATGTCTATTCCTTTTGTTATACTTTTTTACTTTATTAATTATATCAGAAGCGGCCGCCTTAGCCGATGGGTTGGTGCGTGACTACCATTTGGAGTTCAGAGAGAGAACGTCGGTTCGAATCTCAAGACGCACGCTACAAATAGGAGGAGGAGCTCGGCCAAACATCCAAAAGAGGGTGTACGCGCCAATTATATATATAATTATATCAGAATGCTGTGCCAAAGTCTCAATATCGATTCGAGCAAAATTGACGAAGTTATGAGTATTCCCAGTAACCGCTGCTCCAGGCAGGGCTTCTGTGTCTGCTCGACTTTAAAACGCTATTAATTCCGTGCGTCGTTGCAACTCGTTATATTTTGTTTGATTGCTTTATTCAAGCAAACTGCAATATAATGAAAATATGTAGTGCGAGAAAACAGTGATGGGAAGGTTGCCTCATGTGTATATTTCCAACATTTTGAAGTCCACGTGCGCCGTAACTCAAAAGCTACTGAACCAATCGTTCCGAAATTTGGCTCACTATTTGTCTACATAGAGGAGCAGCAATTCCTCGGAGTCTTTTGTTTTTGGTTTTAATTGAATTTTAGTTATTTTTAAGGAAAATCGGCTTTTTAGCTTCCAAGTGCTACGAATAATTGAGCAATCGAAAGAAACATCCTCCTAGCGATTGAGTTTTGTTTCAGATGGTTCTGTTCTATGTTTTTAAGGAGATTATATTGCGAGAGCGGTCGTCCCCTAGGCCAGCAATGGCGAACCTCCGAGATGCTATTCGCAGCATCATGACACCGTAGGTCTCTCCATTCATGAACTTATTCAAGGCGCACGCCACAAATAGGAGAAGAAATTCCGTCAAATACTCAATAAAGGTTGAAAGCGCCAATTAAAAGGTTTAATGGGCTTATAAGGTAATTTATGGCCTAATGTAAATGAGATATGAAGAATAAGAGCTCAAAATAATATAAACTATTTTTTAAAACTCTTCATCTGGACAGGAGTTTAAGATAAGACAAGCTCCACCTACGAGGGAGGAGAACTAAATTATGAATTTTACCAGGTGTATGATATTTAAACGTGCTATACCTGCAGATGAGTCGCAAAAAGTAAAAGCCCAGATGTTTTGAATCTTAGTCCGAATAGAGCAAGGAAACTGGGAAGAAAGTGCTAAGGTGATTCCACCCTTATCGTCTAGACAGCTTCTGCAGAAGTCGCTTAAAGCAATCTCAAGTCTCACCGCATATATACCTAACGTACAGCGCCCACCAAATTTGAGAGCTGCTTTGTTAGCCTTTGAAGCTCCCTGGAGCGCCTGCGAAGGGGAAGGATCTCACGACTTTACACGTTGGCGCACCAGCTCAGCGCTCGCTAAGTTGACGCGAGGCCTATCTCTCCAGAAGTAGACCACAGGTTCTCAAGGGAACCTCAATCCTCGTATTTCGCAATGAAATCGTCTCCAGTGTCCCCCATCTAGACATGCATCTTAAGACTTGACAAACAAATTGTACTTAGTTCTACCTCAGTTGGTTATGGGATAATAGCTATTTATTAAAAATCTTCACTGCATTTTCATTCTCTCACTTGGGCTTTTTCCACTTATAAATTCTCAATGCAAGGAATGCCCATCCCATCACATCCATAAACATATAGAGCGTTTCATAACTATAGTACTGACTTTGTTATGGAATCATATTAGAAACCACACAAATCACACACAAACTTCAAACTTTGAGCAAAGTTAAAAAAAACAACAAATTTTTATTAATATCTCAAACTTTTGAATCAGAGTTTTTTGAAAAACATCGAATACGCAGCTTTATAGTGCATTGAATTTTTCTATCATAAAGTGTACCTGAAGTGGCTTCGAAGCCGCGTTTATTTTTGACAATTTTTTCCACTGACTATGCTGTGTATTTTCTACCATACAAAAATAAAAAAATCACGCATATGCATTACATTTTTCCTTCATTCTTGGCCTATCTTCTATTTCTAATAGTATTGCCATAGACATCTCCTCCTCTTAACTGTCTAAGTTTACTTCAAGCGGACAGTTACCGAAGCTGACCTACCTTAACCTATGATTTAATGGTTCATGTCCGAATTTGCGGATCGAATACTAAACCAACCGATTTGTCATGACGCCCAAGCAAGCCCGAATACATCGACCGTCAAATCTATTACGCCTCCTTAATATTCACTAATTGTTCATATGGCTCGAAAATGTGTGCACTGACAGCAGAAGCAACAAAAAATCGTCAAAAAATTACAATAAATATATTTTTAATGCACCGTAAATGCAGCGTCCGGTATTCGACTAAATATTTGTGTGTATGCACTCGCACTGGTATAGGGATGAGCAAGTAATTGCTGCAGAAAATGCAGTTGCGACTATACCAGCCAGCCAGTCTAACAACCTGCGCCGGTAATAATTTGTTGCAACTACCAAATCAACAAAACCAACAACATCAAGAAGATTTTTTCCAACGCCTATTTGCGAACGCAATTTATTACTTCTATTTGCTTTAGTTGCTGAATGTCAATTTGTTGTTTGTGCATCGCAAATTTATGTGCACTCTGACGCATTTGTCAATGTTTGTGTGTATTTTGTTGTTGCAAGCATGCGTAAATTTGGCATAATTGCTGGTCTATTAACATAAATTAACAAAAATGTTTGTACGGGCTCGAACAACATAGCCGATTTGCATTTGCCAGTTTAGGTGGCTCAACTCGGCAGGGCAGCCAAATGGTCAGCAAAACATGCCACACGTCAGTTGACGATACACAACACACACATAGACAGATGTGACTATATAACAAAATAACAGCAACTACCACTTATGCAAACAAAAACAAGTCAGATTGTATATATATGTGTGTATGTGTGTGTGCTTACATATACCAACATATTCAGTATTTATATTAATATTTGCATTTGCATTTGCATTTGTTTAACGGTGCATTTGCATATACTGCAGTTTGTTGTTCTTATGTGCTTGCGCATATATGTACAGGGTGGCACAAAATTAGTCACCCTAGCGGAAGATTTATAATTCTTGCAAATGCCGTTATTTGTCATTCGTTTTTGGCACTTATGAACCAGTGATGGAGCGCGTAAAGGTCATAAATAATAAAGATTTCGATCGAACAAAATCATTTTTTTATTTACTGAAACAAAAAGCGGCCGCCGTAGCCGCTACCATTCGGAAGTGCGTAGGTTCGATTATCCGTTTATGAAACACCAAAATGATAGAAAAAGTTTCTAATAGCGGTCGTCCCTCGGAAGCCAATGGCAAACATCCGGGTGCTTATTCTTCTGCCATGAAAAAGCTTCTCATAAAAAAAACTATCTGCCGATTGAAGTCGGCTTAAAACTGTACCCAACCTGGTGTAACCGTCAATGATGTACTTATATATATATATAGTATAATTGGCCCGTACACCCTTTTTGGGTGTTTGGCCGAGCTTGGACCTACAGTTTTAAGCCGACTCCGAACGCAGATATTTTTATGAGGAGATTTTTCATGGCAGAAATCCACTCGGAGGTTTGCCATTGCCTGCCGAGTTGCGACCGCTATTAGAAAAATGTTTTTATTAATTTTGGCTTCACCGAGATTCGAACCAACGTTCTCTCTGTGAATTCCGAATGGTAATCACGCACCAACCCATTTGGCTACATCATGTATAAATATAAAAAAAAGTAAAAAAGTAAAAAAAAAAAAATTAAAAGTGGATGATTCATTTTGCGCCACCTTTTATGACATAAACACATACATATCTCTCGGCAGCTGGCATTACTGCTATCGGGTAGGTCCTCCTACTGCTTGTCGGGTAGGTCCTCGCTGATTGCGATTCCCTATTAGTCCATACATTTTGTTGCAAATCATTAATTTGCCACTGTGTTTGTGTGTGTGTATGTAAGCATGAATGCAAGTGTGGACCAATCAGTCATTTAATTGACATCGGAAAATTATTAGCGCGTTTACTTAATTAGTGGAGCAGCATATTTCGCTTGAATGGTTTGGTTGTTGATCAAAATTAGAGACCTTCATTATTTATGAATAAAAGGAGGCGGCAAATGTATGCGGCGGCATTGGTAGTACTATCGGACTCCAACATGCCACCCTTAATTTCATTTTTTTTAAAGTGAATCAAAGAAGTCAAGAGAATGAGTTTGTATGGCGTACGCAAACAAGCCGAAGTATCTGCTGCCATCAATCAAACAGATAGGAGTCTTAGGTTGTCGGATACTCTTCACTGGAATGTAATAATTTGGAAGCAATAGCGGAGTTTGTTAACCTGGAAAGCAGCCTTAACAGCGATAGTAGCACAAGGTGGCAACTGAAGAACAAAGTGCGCTTTGGATCTACAAAAAACACTCTTTACACCATAAGCCCACCATCGGAAGAGGCATGACTGTGTGCTGTATAAAGAAGCATGGAAGATGAAAATATTCAATAAGGTGACCTTTTGAGTGATTGAGTTTGAAAATGGTTTGAGTGTAGCATCGATTCAGATATAGTACAGATAATAGGAATCTAGCGAATGCGCTGGCTACTTGAAAAAAATTCATGTCATGCCTGCTGGTGGAAGGGTGGAGTAAGAGATCTAAGAAGAAGCAAATTTCAACATTTTCTGTAGTTTTTACATGTCGTTCGTAAGATAAAACAACTTCAAAAAAAATTTTCTAAATTTGCAAATTAAATTTGAATTCTAGCAAACAAATTATTCTCTCATTCATTGCTGATGATGGACGAGTGATGCTCGGAGCACGGAAAGACTTTTGTTATATTTTTTATCGATACTGACAGCTATTTTAAAATAAATGTTACCTGAATAACGCCCAGTAATTGTGATAAATTTTGTTAAAAAGTTGACTTACCTATAAAGAGAAAGAAACAAAGAAAACGTGATTACTAAAAATAAATGTAGGTAAATAAATAAATGTATATATATATATTTATTGAAATATGTAATGTAATATATAAAAAGCAAAAATGGCGCTACAAAGCAAATTTTATGTAATTTATTTATTTCTATTATCATAATAGGAGAAGTGACTGCATGCAATTTTTTATATGTAAAACAAAATAAAACGTACTCAAAAAAAAAAAAAAAAATTAAAGAAAAAAAAAAAAATAAAAATATTTTTTTACATTTAGCGCCATCTTGTGGTTTTTGAAATAAACCGGAAATCAAGAATAACTTTTTCGTACGAAAAAAATTCCAAGTGCCTGTTTGTATTATAAAAATAATATTAACCGCAGTTTAGTTAATATTAATTTCCATTTAGCTTCGTATTGTTCATTTGGGGGGCACGAAATTGACTCAAAAATTTTGTTCCAATGGACTTTCTTTCTTATAATCTTATGTAGAATGCCAATCTGCTAGGAGGGAGTCCGAAAAAAAATTTACCCCCTCAAAGGCAAATTTTTATATATTTTAGATAGACATGTATATATGTATATGTGCATATACTATATAATATTTGAACTATTTCAAATTTTCTTCTGTGCAAAATTTCTTTACAACATCCATTATTATTTACTTCAAAACTGGTAACTATGCTTTTGCTATAAATTTAATTATAATAAAGATTTAAATTTTAACATTAATAACTAATCCAGCTTATTACCGATGTTTCTTTTTAATAAATATTGATTAATAAACTCCTATTAAGAAATGACGCATTGTCAATTTTATAAATGCAAATAATTTACTTGCGTTCATTTACTCCACGTCACATGAAGAACATTTAATATGTTCTGCATTCTAATTGGAAATAAAGAGAATGACTGAGCTCCACTGAAATATGAAAATGCCATCGAATATCCAATATAAAAGCTTAATAAATAAATATCCGGCATTGTAAACAACTTTTGCAGCTGTGTGCACATACACACAAATATTTGCTTATATATTTGTATATACTTGTATGTGCGCAATGTATGTGTTTGTATAATATGCCAAATCTTGAAACTGTATTAATGAATATATGCCAAGGTCGCTGCATACTTTGAGGCGAATGTGATGGCAGATGTTTTATTCCAAGAAAGCTAATAGGCTGTAATTATTTCATTATTTTACTTCGCATGCACACCATATTCCTGGACACATCTCCTGATTGTATGTGAGTCTAGGTGCTATGAGCAAGCATAGCTTTAGGCACTTATCAAATTAAGAGCGTAGTTTGCCGACATCCTCTCTCTTCTTAAGTGAATTGTCAATCATCGTTGAAAGTTAATTTTGCAGCTTCATCACTTAGCAACTGGTTTTGGATACATGTCATTTTTGCAAGCTGTATAAATTCATAAGCAAGTATAAACAGCTGTTTGGATATTTCCATGATGTGTAAAAATTATTTAATATTCAGATACCTAGAGATCCATCAGTGCTTCCCATGGAGCGAATTACATTGCCACAAAGGGATCGTAGCTGATTGCATAGTTTTAGGGTGAACCAAAGATCAAGAAACACAATTTGTGTTCCTTTATAAATTGCCGGCGTAATTTTCTCCTCTATGTATTACTCAGCGCTAAGCAACGCATTTCGATTTATAAAAATTTAGTTGCATATTTTTAAGATGCACCAAAGGTCAATAAAGTAAGTTTTTCATTATTCAGCACCAAAAAGCATTTCCTTCCTCAACATTCAATATTAAACGGCACACTTTAGAATATCATACTGTTAGCATACTTTTAGCACGAGCTATATAAAAATAAACTCATTTGTGTTCAACATTAAACAACACATTTTTAAATATCAAAATTTAGTTGCATACTTTTAGGATGCACCAAAAGTTACTAAATTCAGTTTTTCATTATTCAGCACCAAAACCCAACCTTCTTCATCAATGCTGATCAGGGTTCGAAATTTCAAAATCTAGTGGCATACTTTCAGGATAAGCCATAGATCAATAAACTGATGTTTGCTTCGTTATTCATTACGAAGTGGTAAAATTGGCACTTTTCATCATAATTCAGCGTTTGAGAACGCATTTAGAAATATCACAAGATATTTGCATACTTTTAGGATGAACCAGAATTTCATAAACTCGATTAATTTCAGTATTATTTATTTATTAAGCGGAAAAGAACCTCCTTTCTCTCTTCTCCAAAACTGAAATTACCTGTGTTAGTCCAAATATCAACTTAACCCTTTTTCAGCAATTTCTAAAAAATAGCTGATGACCCGTGCCTGTCCATTCTGGACTAGAGGAGCTATTATAAAATCATTTAGAGGTTTTCCATCAGGGAATACGAACCTAATTATGTGCGGCAAATGAAATATAAAATGCAATTGAGGCTAAATTGAAGATGATGAGGCTTCGCAAATTGCGAGAAATTGGATGAGGGATAGGACTACCTGCTATCGACACAGCAAAAGCTTGATAAATAGGAAATTTAAGTATCAATTTGGTCTAAAGTCGGGCGAACAATGCGAAATCCATTTCGAGCAACTAAGACTCATAGAAAATGTGGCGTGTGAAGTGTATTACAAATCTATTTTGCATCAAAATGCAATAAATGCAATAATAAACAAATAAACAGCAGCTGGAACAAAGGACACAGCAAACAACATCTGGCAACGCCTTGTGATAGGCAATAATAATAAACAAGAAATAACTATGAATTAAATGCAACATCTAAGACAAGGCACACAGCAAAGTTACGAAACGTGCAACAATAAGGGCAGATGCAGAGAAATTGTTGCATTTATTGCAATAAAGAATACCATAAACGACCGAAGTTCATAAGGACTAGCAGCATAGAATTACAGGAATCTGCGTTTCAGGTGCAATTAGGCCGCAGAGAAATCGAAATGCAGGAAAGAGGCTTGCGAGCTATAGATAGCAAAAGTGGGAAGACAATCGAAGGTGCTGCAGAAATGCCAGGCAAATCAGAGGCGAAAAGCAATTTGCGCTTATGCAATAGATAATTTGCGTACACACTCGTGCACATATACATAGGCAAGTGTTTTCGTTTATGAATGAAAATATGTGAATGCTTTGCTTGCCACTAAATGCTGGCCATAAAGGCATATTGTAAGGTGATGCTGGGTTAAGTATTTCTAAGGGCTGTGTGGTCAACTCATTTGCCTGCTCTTGCACATGAACAGGCGTATAAATATTAGCTCAGCTGCACGTCCACACTCAGATTGGTATTTCGCATTTCGCACAATAGGCGATAATAATATTTGGAATATGTGAAATGCAATATGCAAATTCGTATTTAAATGCCTTTTAAGCAAAGCCGGAGTAATAGAAATATGCGAACACAGGCAATGAAAATGTGTGTGTGTACGTGTATGTGTATAATTATGTTATACACATATCCTAACACACATCGTGCATACATACATACACATATATCCTTAAATTGCTTATTGTAGCTTTTCTTCCCTGGACGCTGCATTTTACACCACAATCGACCATTGCCAATATTTGTTGCTTCTTCAACGTCTTTCCTTATGTAGCATATATCCAGGCGTTCCAGGTGGCACATTACATTCAATGGTAACATGTTGTGCAGCTCTAAATATCTTACATTTTTATTGTCAGTTATGCAAATTGCGATTGGAGGAAATTTTCTCATTTATTTAATACAAAAAAGTAATACAAATGAGCGCCTGTGTGCGCCAGCAGTGGCAGCAAAGCCGTCAATGTTGAATGGTGATGTACAGTTTTGCTTATTTTTTTTATTTAGGTGTCATAACGTAGATTTTCTAATAAAATTGGCAGAAATATAGATTCTTTAAACATATTTTGTTAAATTTATTATGTAGTTGTAGTCGTAGTCTACATAAAGATTTTTTCAAACCTTTCTGCAATTTTTTAATAAGAAAAAATAACTTTGAATAATGCTGCAGGCCGTCGCAAATACAGATCCCATAAAATATTTTGTAACGTTTTTCTAGATAAAATTTTTCGAAAAGTTTTTAGACTTGCAGAAATACGGATTTATTAAAATATTTCTGTAGTTTTCTTTAATTAGCTTCGAAAATTATTATGCAAGAACTAAGCAACTAAGGATTTCACTCAGAGATGGCTTCAGTTGAATTGTTAGGCTTGCAGCCGTAGTACAAATGTAAAACACACTTTGTTATTTGATAGTTGGCAATTCAGTTGTTAACAAGTAAAAAAAGTTTTTTGATCGGTTGCGTAGTTTTCGTTTGGCGTTCGTGGAAAATTGGAAAATCAAAAGGAACATTTTGGTCATATTTTGCTTTTTTATTTTCTCAAAGGGAAACCCGCATCGCAAGCGCATAAAAAGTTATGTCCTGTTTTGGGTAATGAAGCCTTAAAAGAACGGCAGTGTCAAAATTGGTTTGCCAAATTTGGTTCTGGTGATTTTTCAGGCAAAGATGAAAAATGCTCAGGTCGTCCAGTTGAAGTTGAAGACGCCCTAATCAAAGCAATAATAGATTCGGATCGTCACAGTTTCCGCAATTACTTAGTTGCCAACCCAATGCAATAAAAAACAATTAGAAATAAAATAAAAAATATTAATACTAAAAAATAATAAAAGAACATAAATTTCAAAGCAGAATCTTAAAAAAAAAGAAGAATAAAACAATCATATTTTCCAAAAAGTATCATTCCTCTTGTTCACAAATTCAAAAAAAGTATCTAAACGAGATATTTACCTTTAACTGTTAATTTGAGATATTTCATAATTTCCATATTTAAAATATTATTTTTTTAATATTTCTTTAACAAAAACCATAGCTACAACAAGAAAATATAAAAAACACATAACGTACAACAAAAAAAAAAGAGAAACTTTTCAAAACGCCCGATAAAAAATGTGTTTTGTTTGAAACAATAAAATATTATATGAAAATGAGACATTTTCCTTTACCTGTAAATATCAATTTTAGATATTTTGTTATTTCCATATTTAAAATATTTTTTTAAACAAAAAACATTTTTTTTAGTATAAAGAAAGCATAAGTTAAGCAAACATATTTCAAAAAGTCCGATTAAATATTCCTTTTATTCAATAATTTTATAAAAACAGGAATCTGATAGGCACAGCAACAATTTCTTAGATTATCTACGGCTTCAATATTTAAAATATTTTTCTTTATAATAATACAGTTTTTAGGCTTATACTTCTGCTCAACTATGAACGAGACGGTATCAATAAAACGGTCCGCGGATGACATATGGCAAAAATAAATTTTTTGTTTTTTGGTAGGACTGTTATTAGCTTACATGGCAAATTTCAGCGTGATATGTCACATTGTTTGTTTTCTGTGCTACTGTAAACAAGTCAAGCTCGAGTGTGTTCTTCGAATTCTCTTTTATGACTTCAATTGTCTCAAAATGTTTTCCACGGAGCGGCAACTTGAGCTTGGGAGACAGGAAAAAGTCACATGGAGCCATATCAGGCGAATACGGTGCTTGCGGAACGATATTAACATTATTTTTGTTCAAATAATCGCGAACAAGACGTGATGTGTGAGCTGGTGCATTATCGTGATGCAAGAACCATGACTTGTTGTCCCACAATTCCTTCCTTTTAAGACGAATGTTCGCGCGCAAACGTTTTAAAACGTCTAAATAATATTCAGCGTTTACCGATTTTGCGATTTGTGCGATTTTTAAGCACAATTTCCTTTACTTTTCCGATGTTTTTGTCGTTTACTGATGTTGCTGGACGACGTTCATGACTGCACGCGATAGAGCAGAGTCCCCATAGGTTGTCTGCAACATTTTTAAGGCGTCTGAAGCCGAAATTTTGTTGGAATAACAAAATTTCAAACAAATTCTTTGAATTTCCATCGTTAAATTCGAAGAACACACTCGAGCTTGACTTGTTTACAGTAGCACAGAAAACAAACTATGTGACATATCACGCTGAAATTTGCCATGTAAGCTTATAACAGTCGTACCAAAAAACAAAAAATTTATTTTTGCCATATGTCATCCGCGGACCGTTTTATAGATACCGTCTCGTTCATATTTGAGTGGAAGGTATGTATATAATTGGCGCGTACACCCTTTTTGGGTGTTTGGCACAGCTCCTCCTCCTATTTGTGGTGTGCGTCTTTGATATTGTTCCATAAATGGAGGGACCTACAGTTTCAAGCCGACTCCGAGCGGCAGATATTTGTATGAGGAGCTTTTTCATGGCAGAAATACACTCGGAAGTTTGTCATTGCCTGCCGAGGGGCGACCGCTATTAGAAAAATGTTTTTATTAAGTTTGCTTTCACCGAGATTCGAACCTACGTTCTCTCTGTGAATTCCGAATGGTAATCACGCACCAACCCATTCGGCTACGGCGGCTTAGCAGTACTAATAATAATAATAGTTTAAGCAGTTTATCAAAAACCATAGAGGGGAAAAGAATTAAAAATTGAAAAACATTTAAAAAAGAAAATTGCAAAATATATTAGGTGCGCAACTAAGTTCCCGCTGTTTGTCAATAGATGTCGCCGAGATGGGGATGCTGCTTTAAGTGAAACACGGTGAATTTTAATGTTGACGATCGTCCGCGTGAAGGAAGGCCAAAAACCTTCGAAGACATTGAATTGGAGGCATTGCTCAATGATGATCCGTGTCATTCGCAAGAAGAGCTTGCTTCAGTATTAGGAGTTACCCGCCAATCCAGTTCCAAGCGATTGCATGCTTTGGGAATGATTCAGACACAGGGGACTTGGGTTCGTTATGAGTTAAAATCAAGGGATGTTGAACGTCGTTTTTTCGCCTGTGAATAACTGCTCCAGCGGCAAAAAGGAAGGGTTTTCTCCATCGGATCGTGACGTGTGGATTCAGCAATCCTGTAGCAATCCAAAGAAAAGAAAGTCATGGGGACTGCCCGATCATGCTTCTAAGTCGCCTCGGCCGAATATTCACGCTGCGAAGGTTATGCTATGTATTTGGTGGGACCTAGTTGGTCCTATTTATTATGAACTGTTAAAACCAAGCGAAACCATCACTGGGGATCGGTATCGAGTTCAATTGATGCGATTGAGCCGAGCACTGGGCGAGAAGCGGCCGCAATACGCGGAGAGGCATGAACAAGTGATTCTACAGCATGACAACGCTCGGCCTCACGTTGCCAAACCCGTTAAAATCTACCTGGAAACACTGAAATGGGAAATCCTACCCCAACCACCATATTCTCCAGATATTGCGCCGCCCAACTGTCACCTGTTTCGCTCGGTGGCACATGGTCTACCTGACCAGCAGTTCCATTCATATGAAGACATCAAAAAATGGCTTGATCCGTGGATAGCCTCAAAAGATGAAGAGTTTTACCGCGACGGTAAACGAAATCTACCAGAAAGATGGGGAAAAGTAGTAGCCAGCGATGGGCAATAGAGAACTTAGCTGCGCACCTTATATAAAAAAGTAGACATCAAAAAGCCTTATAAGTTTTTTTTGTTTACTTGATGATTTTCAAACAATGTCAGTTTGAGTGAAAATCAAATTTATTGTTATTTAAAATATTTCTTTATTAAAGTTTATGTTTAGGTTTAGCAAAACCAAGAAACTTTCTTTCGAACTTTAACAAAAATCATAGTCCTAAACAGGGAAAAAGGAAAGCTTAAAATCTACGTAATGGCTTATGAAAATCACATTAGTTTAAAAAAAATAGTTCATAAAGAATGCCAACATACTTTTTTAATTAAAAGAAATATATCAGTTTTGTATTAAATTTTAATACAAATTTTAGAAACAGTAATACTCTAGGAAATTATTGCCATTATAACAAGAAGCAATACTCTATGCCTTATGTTTACAGTGGAGATTGGAACCAGTAACTGCTATCTGTACATCACGCACAAATACACTCATCTATGGCAGTATTGGTAGTACTTCTAATTAAACTTTTTTTCCATATAAAGCATTGAATGCAAGAAAATATAAATTTTGTCGACTTTAAATTTACTTTAATTTACCCGTAAGAGCAGAACAAAAGCAGCAGAAGTTCCCTAAATTATTGCAGTGAGCTTCAATACCCTAACCATAAAATAGCCTTAACTAATTTGTTCAATTAAAAATTTTAACTGCATTTAATGATGGTCAAATGACCAGCAAACAAACAATGAAATACCCAGAAAGGTGCCGAGGAAAAGTAAGATAAAATTAGAAACACACACAAACAAAATCACTGGCCTTTGCAAATACACCCTAATTCAGCGCCTCAATTGGAGCGGCATAATAAGCTGAAAATTATTGCAGCCAATAAATTGATAAATTGCGTGCGTACGTACCTACAAATACGAGTACATGCCACCTATTGTAAGCGTGCCACACATTACGTCTTTCTGCTCTCATCGACATTTTCGAGTAATAGGCTATGCTAATCTGTTTTAAGTCTACGAAGTTCTAATTTAGCCTGGGCTAAACCAAAAATTGAATGCCAACCTGAGGCAGAGTCGAGTGAATGAGAATGCGAATGGGTATCGATTTGCGCTTCAAATTCGGACACAAAATGATTTAAGCCAAGGAATTGAAGAAACATAAATTTGTTGCAGTAGAGAAGAATAAAAAGCTGCAGCTGAAGAAAGGCTATGGAAATGACTTGCACAGTGAGAAGAGGTGTACGAGAAGACTGCTTTAACTGTAAAATTACAACCGAAAGGGTAGTAAAACTAAACGAAAGGAGGCAAACACCAACAAAGCTGCATGAATGGCAAGCAAACGGACGAGTAACGTAATTTCATAAAGATCGTACGTACGCATGTGTGTGTCTATATGTGTATCTGTGTGGTTGTATGCGTAGAAGGACGAGCGTATATGGCAAAACAACTGTAGCGCCTATGCCTTATCAGCGGGTAAATAATCTCGAAATGCTTGGCCTCAATTTAATGGCCTCGTTCCATTGTTTTAACGACGTTGACGATGTCGACCACAAGAACAACAACAACGATGTTTGAAGGCAACAACTACGCTGTTAGTGCAATGCAACAACATTGTGCTGACAAATATAACAACGAAAACAATAGTGGCCTTCACTTAACTCAGCTACAACTACAAATTTCGTAAGTCAACTTTAGAAAACAAAGAGCAGAAGGAAGAAAAATAGTCGCAGGCAAAATGTGTAAGCATTCATATGTATGTGCAATAAGGGTGGGCGCCACGTAGAGGGTGAGTAGCGAAAAGTGAAAGCAGAGCAAAGTAAATCACAATACTTAAAAGTCTTTGTTTCGAGAAAATTAAATTTCTGCCACTGGAAATTAATTGCAAGGCGATGGTCGTGTACGTGAGCGTAAATATGTGTGTGTGTGTGCGTGTGTCTGCGTCTGTACATGAAGATATATATATATATATATATATATGGGCGTGTATCTGGTGACGCTTTTTGAGTCAAAAACCATTTCCTCTTATTTCTGCCTTTGCTGGCTTGGTTTTTGAGGCGCATATGAACAGAAAATTGTGTCAATATTTTGATTAACAAACATTGCAACAAACAAAAAGTGAACTGTATTTATGCGCTCAAAGTGAACCGAAGGACTTGTGGCTGTTGTGTCGTGCCTTAACTGGCTACAAATATTTGCACACAAAAAAGTCTTAACAAGATGTAAATCTAAGGGAAAAAATCACTGAAGCAGTAGGCGCTTTTCAGCGTTGGAAATTTAGCGTTAAAGATTTGCAGAGCCCCATTTCGGTAAATGGTTTGTAATTCCTGGCAACTGCGTACGATGATATTGGATGGATCAAACGTTGATAACAGAACGGAAGCAGTCACGAATGGCCTGACATCTGCTGCGTCGCCTGAGTATCAATCTCGAAGAAAGCTGGAATATTGGATCTTTTCGTTGATCAAACAACAAGAGGAAAGGCAAACGTCTTAATGTGAAAGGAACCATCTCGTGGTTTTTTTAGATTTACTGAAATATTACTGAATAGTTAAATCAAGAGCGGCGTAGTTTCTGAGAAAAGTGAAAGGCGGGAGACTTAAAACTACGGGAGCTTATTGGTGATCCATTCGCTAGAAAGAACATCAACTCACATCAGATTGTTCATTGATTACCTGCAGGCCACACTCGTTAGTCAATTTGTGGTTGTCTACTTCCTTCAAAGTTTGCTTTGGGTTTGCTTTGCGGATGATGAGATGTTGGCGCATATTTTCTGTAAATGTTTTGTCGTGGTATGGCAGATATTAAGAAAAAAATAAGCTCCTATACAGTGAAACCCCTGAGCTTTACATGGCTATGAATTCGGGCACTGAGATACTTTTAGCATTCACCAGGGAGTCTAGAGGTTTCTTAGGCTATCAAAGATGCTTTACTGGCATACAACGTGACTTTTAAATCGTCTTCGTTTCTCCTGCACACAGTTTTTTCCATTCACACATCCATCGAACTTGGAGGTTTATCATCAGTTAAAATACCGTGCAGATGTATGCTTTGAAAAGAGGAAAGTACAAAAAGTGGTAAAGAAAGTAAATACAGCTTTAGCCTTTGTTGGATATTCTTTTCACACTCTTCAATTACTTCTTCAATTACGCCAGTGCCGCACGTGTTTGAGCTTTATGGGTATTAAATTGAAAGTATCATTAAGCTAAATGCCACTCCAATCGCTCGGATACTCGTAAATGTGTGAACACAAACAACAACAATTGTAGATATGTATCATATTTACATATTTGTATATATTTGCTTTAAAATTTTAGTTTGTATTTCTATTTGCATTTTGCTTAACTTAACAAAAGCTCATTAAATTTAAGTACAATTTGCAGTGAGCGACTAAAGCCGAATGTTCTGAAAATCACCCCCGCCACCAGCATCTCTGTAGTCCATATTTTGTGTAAATTGCCGTTTCCACTACTTGTCGTTTGCCTTAAACCCTTCGCTGTCAATCTGCAACTAGCAATACTAAAGCCATCTCTGTTCAATATCCTTTAACAGAAAACTGACAAACGAAATGGGATTTTTGGCGCACAAGCAAGCGTGGACAGGGCAGCAGTTAATACTTAAAAGAGAAGGAAGTCTGGTAAGTGTGTAGATGCAGCCAAAATAAAACACAACCGGAATGTGGCTTGTGGAGGGGACAGTGAGTGAGTGCCACACTTGGATGAGCAAGCGAGAAAACCCGGTAGGAACCGGTAAAGCTTTAAAAATTGTGGACTCTGCCGCTTTTGTAAAGGGTCTTTCAAAAGTGATGGTTAGAGGTTAGTAGTGAATAATTCCGAGACGGTAACTTTTTTAAGTCCCACGATAGAATAAGGCGCTAAAATGATTGAAACTTATTATGAAAATGGTCGATCTTCCAGAACAACATATCACAAAATTCATGACTTTTGGACGAATGAGTCGATAATTCACAGGTTGGGGGAAAAATTTCAAGAGGATAGAAAAGAACTGGCAGACTAGACTACGGTTTTTTGAAAAGCAAAGTCTATGTGAATAAGGCAACTACGACTCCCGAGCAGAAACATAAAATTCGAATTGAGATTGCTGAGTTCTATGCGATAATGTGCAAGGCCCCCTTTTTGGGTTTTTTTTTATTTTTTATTCTTTTTGTAGACGTGTTCAATGTAGACATTTGAACATTTTTCTCAGAGTTTTATTTTGAATAAAAATATTGCAGCCTGAAAAAATTTAAATTTAATTTAATTTTAAAACAACAAGTAGGCACATTTTTTAAAATACCCGTATCACCTACGTGTAATGTCTACAATTGAGCAGTAATTTTGTTCGATAAACATCCCTCTCACATGAAAATATGATTCGATCTACAACTCTTGCTTCAACTGCAAATTTCACCAGTCTACCTTGCAAGTAGTTTATTTTCTCGCAGGGTGGCTTGAAAATGACATTTATTGAAGAGTGTGTGTGTGTATCCATTTGTGTATATGTAAAATCAAAAGACGGCCTTAAAACGCCAACCAAGCGTTGAATTTTGAATGCGTTGCCTTGAGTTCTTATTTTACGCAAAATCTCACTTGGCTATAATGAAAAGGTTTGGCGCAGAAAAGGACACTAAATTGGAGTGTAAGGGTTAATGCTTAGTAGAAAACAAACTCCAAATTGTTTGTGAAACAAAAGTACAAGGGAAAAGAAGAAAATCTAGCGCTTTCAAGGGCCAACAGCTGCAAAAATTTGACAACGCGCGCATATTTCGAAATGGTCGAGCAACTGCTAGTTGGCAGCTTTCAATTGTAGTATGATTTTAGAGGCGCGCTACTAGTTAGGTGCTCAAAGACGGTTAGGCTCCAATGAATTCGTTGTTATGATAGTTCAAGTTGCGTCAGTTGGGCGCTTATGCAATGCGCACATATTGCTTGTGTGTGTGTGCGTGTGAGCGCGTGAATGTTGGTTGATGCTTATCACAGTAGTGGTCGTTATACCCTCATTGTGCGGCTAAGCGCAACAATATTGTGGACTATTAAAAAACTCGATGTTATAGATGCGCGTGTGTGTGTGAGAATGTGATTCACGCACATACACACATGCATACTTATATACTTATAGATGTATACCGGATAAATAAACGACTATTTATAGCGATTGACTTTCATTTAAGTCCCACGAAATGGCCGTTACGTTGAAATTGTGCAAGTTTGCTGCTTGTTTTGCTGTTTTTTTCCTCGATTTCTCTATTTCTTTTCTTGTTGTTTGCGCGTTTATGCTGTTTTTTATGTAATTTGATTTTTACGTAGGGACATTTGCGGACCGCTGTGCACCATTTTGCTGCAAGAAAGTTTTTCTAGCTCTTCCAAGCTTCTCAGCCAATGCGCAGCATTTTCTTCTTGCCGTTTATGTATTTGAAAGTAATCAACTTAATCTAAATGCTGTCATTTAATGGCTAAGCTCAACAACGCAACATTCGTTTCGTGCCACACGAGCAGGTCCGGTCCTTTCGTGCTTCGCCGTCGCTGTTATTGCCTTTGCTTACTTTCTTAACATTTCTGTGCGAATGGCTTTAGAGAAAAAATTATTATAACAATAAATTTAAATTTTATTGTTTCCAGCAGTTTGCTGGCAGGCTTAGAAAGCTGGAGAGGCAGAGAAAAAATTGTGGAATTTAATAAAGCACACACACACACAGGAGCTTAGCAATTTTTGGCTGCCCTTGCCTTATGCCTTTAAAGTATTGGTGTTCAAATTGCTCGCTTCATTTTCGCCATATTTTGAAAGATTTTTAGTCTCCATAATTTATGGTGTTTATTGCTGTCGTTTTTGTTTAAGTGCGAAGTGAAAATGTGCAGAATTTTGGCATTTTCATATGCAAAGTGTGCTAAGCTTGCATAACTGACAGCCTACGCTTCTAATGCAGGATAAATACATGCACGTATGCATACATTTTATATTAAACGTATTTTCTTTAATTTACTAAATTCCCACATACACTCATATAAACGCATACATCTGCACGGTTAAAGATGCTGGTGCATAAATTGGATATTTAAGGTTCAAAACTAAGAATTAAATGCAAAAATGCCATTTATTCAGATTACGTTGCCTAAATTCGAGGAATTTTTTAATGAATAATATTTTCTAGGCATAAATAAGTTTCACCACAATTTCATATTAATTCTAATTCTGAGAAATCGTTGTCAATGCCATGCAATTTTATAAATTTAAATATTCAATTTATTTTTACTTCCAATTACAAGATGGTTGCTGTCTCGGCTGTGGCTGACATTTTAATATTTTGTCTGTTGAAATTTTAAATAATTTTTGCCTGCTCCTTAGTTTTCTGGATCTTAGTAATCACAGCTTTTTGGTAGCATTTTGGGTATATTTCAGGTATTTTTTTCAAGACATAAAAGTTGGGTAATTAAGATTTTGCTTTGGTTTTTAAGGAATTGTGAAGTAAGCACCATGAATTGCCGACAAATTTTTCGTATTTGAGTGTTTTATTTATAATTTTTTATTTATCGATGTAACTAAAAGACCACACAATTTAATTGGAAACGACCGTGCAAAGTTAGAAAGGTGGCACTGCTGGTGCCTATCGAGGCCAAGTTTTAGCTAGATCGGTCCATTTCTTTGTGTTTCGCATTCGCTTGAATCGAGAAAGTCGAGGAAGTGATTTTCCTTTTCCATCACGGCAACGCACCAGCTCACGCCTCAGCAGTTGTGATCACAAAATTAATGAAAATAGGGCTCCAACTCGCTTTACATCCCTTTTTATCTCCAAATTTGGCTCCCTCGGACTACTATTTGTTTCCCACTGGTTGTTGGCGGGACAAATCTTTTATTCAAACGAAGAGGTAATTGAAACGAATGACTATTTTTCAGGCTTGGACAAATCCTATTATTCGGAAGGGATGAACAAACTATACCAGCGTTGGACGAAGTGCATTAGTAAGGCAAAAAGGAGACTAGGTATGTCGAAAAATAAAAATGGTTTAACCCAAACAATTAAGTAGTTTTTTATTAATGCCTAAAAAGCAGCAGGAAATGGCATGGATCGGCCGCACCACGAAGAAGAGTGACGACAATATCATTAAACAAGTGCTGCGATGGAACAGTACGAAATGCAAGCGTACCACGAACCACCTGGCGCCGCTCAACGGAGGCTAAAATGGGTACTTTTAATAAGACTTTGAATAAGTTTAGAGCCCTTATATAAAACCGCGTTCGCTGTCGAAGCGGAATTGTTGACGTCCTATGCTCCAACTAGGAGTTAGAGGATCCTATGTATAAATATTTGCAAATCACCCTCGTATAAGTGATTTTGAAAATACTACAACATTTTTTATAGCAATAAAAATGAGACATAAAATTAGGTTAGCTCGTCTGATTAAGGAGGAGCTCACATTGACAAAAAGTCGGATCTTGGTCATAATTTGCTATTTCCTCTCAACGCAATATTTCTCAAGGAGTTAAAGAATGTACAACCAAGCCTCGTAAGATACTTCAAAATCCCGGGAAATTTCATAAAATGTACTTCAGCTTGTAGCTTAGATGCAGCTTGAGGATTAGTTCGCGTGTTTATTCATTTTTTAGGGGTCGCTGCATGGAAGAGGGATAAAGAGAGAGCGCGTTCTGACAGAACTGCGCTTTACTGCCAATTGAAGAACGAGCAAAATTTGGAAAAATACCACTAATCATCAGCTCTACATATCCATTTATGCCAATCATGCAGACTACTGCGCAAGAGACGAAAAATGTTCGCAAACGAGTGCAGTCGAGCAAAACTGGTTTCCCTGACATATAGCGAGAGTTGCTTACGCTTATGCGTCGGAGCTCGTTTACCACAAGGCAATGCTCTGACACACACAGTAAAAATATTTTATCGGAGGGCTCAGGACAGGGAAGTTGCCATTTTAAACTGTAGATTTTGAGATATCAAGCGGTAAGAGCGTGTTTGTTGCTCGCTTGCACTTAGTGCGCCTAATGTACTTTTTTCATAAGTTGGCTGAGAATTAAAAAAGGGTAATATGGCGGTGAAATAAAAGCAACAAAAATTTACTTTAAATATAAATTTAAAATCAAATTTAAAATCAAACAAATTTATTTGTCGAAGCAATCTTCATAAAATAAAATTGGATTAAAAAAAAATATTATTGATAATACATTAAAAAAATAAATAAACCAAATAATCATAAGCCCAACTTCAGAATTCCTGCATCGGTTGCTGCAATTGTGAAAAATTAGAGAAAAATTTAACCTTTAATACATCAAATTGAATGCTTTTAATTCCTACCCACTTCAAGCCACCTGCCAAATTGAGGTTATGCACACAAACGAGCAGCAACACGTATGCCCACATGCATATTTATATACGTACATACATACATACATTATGAGTAGGTCCATGCGTATGGCCATTTGAGGTTACATTGGTCAGTAGAGATGTGTGGGAGAGCTGCTGCCCACTTAACTGTCAGCCTATGCTCCATTCGCCTCACGCCTTACCCCTCACGCATCTCTCCTCTTTTCTCTTTTGTATTTGCACTACAGGGCGGCACAGATTTTTATATTAAATCCAATGAGAAATGTAAGGATTTAACGATTTCATTGGCACTTTTGTGTGCGCAAATATATACGCATACGAGTACTACAAAAAATAAAAGGTAACATAAAAGTAAATTCAGAATGGGAGAAAAGGCAGAGAGTAAAGCCCTGTAAAGCTTTTTGGCCAAAAAGCAAATACTTCTGAAATGGTGGTACGAGTATATAGACGAAACGGTGGATGTGATGGAGCAAGGAAAGGGCCATGCAATTGGAAAAAAAATCTCACACATATGCACAAAGAGCAAGTACAAGCACAGAGTAGCGCTTCAAAGCATCTGAGCGCGTATAAATAGAGCAAATGTGTGACTTAAACGTTAATGCATACGGGCATACATTGATATATACATACATACATACAATATGAATACAAATTTAAATGTTGATACATATTTTTTACATATTAAATACACATCCCTATGTGTATTTCTGTGATCAATTTCTGTGTTATATCTGTGCCAACAAATTTCGATTCTGTCATGCTACAATCCATACTTCCGCTTCCTGTCAGCTATCAACACTCCCGCCACTCCAGGCAGCCATTCAGCGCTCAACGCCCGACGCTTTTACTAAAATTATCACCCGTTGATTGCCATCATGCAAGGCTCTGGATTTAAGCATCGCAATTTATAAAAAAATCCCATTCTGTGTATTCTTTCACTCTGATGATTGCATTTGTCTTCCTACCAGCTCACTTTCCTCGCTTTCTTTAGCCCCATACTTGTCAGCCTGCTGTCATTTTAGCTCCTTTTTTAAGCTTTCTCAACCCCCAATTTTTAAATCGATAAAAACAATTTTTCAACAAGGCGCTTAAACTGGCAGTTATATTTTAAAATTTTTGCTTTTCGATTGCGGTTCATTGCTAACCACTTAGCGTACATTCACACAAACAATACTTACTTCATTTTTCACACATTTATTTTGGAGCGCTTGTTTTGTAATATTTTATTTTATTTTTTACTTCTGCTTCGTTTTATGTCGATTTTTGTTCTTATGTTGGTTTTTATCTCCCTTGTATGCTTTGATTAAACGTATAAGAAGTCTTAAATTATTGCATGTCTTTAGGCGCTCACGTTCCTTAGTCAATGTGCGGGAAGTATATTTTTCTCAAAGGACTTAACAAGAAATGTAACACGAATAAAAAGAAAATGAAAAATCAAGAACAGTTGGTTTAGTATATCTATTTATACATTTACCCGTGGTTTCTAGGTGGAACATAACATAGGGCCTTAGTTAAGCTCATGCTAAATTCGATGTCTCTCCTAACTTAATTCTCTACATAAATAAATTCCAATGCCACAAGAAAGGGCCCTTCCGAAGTGATGCAGAAAGTAGTTTCTGAAAGGGAGTCTCCCCAGAAAAGGAGAAGGGATTGTTTTAGTGGCCACACCACGCGACGCAGTAGACGACGGTCGCTGTAAATGCCAAGGCATATTGAACCCTACCCTACCCACAAAAAAAAAAAAATACTATAAAAAGAAACACGTCAACGTTACAACTATTGGAGAAAAACGAAACTATCTCCTAGTTTCTCTGTGAATGCCCTGCCTTATAGAAGGCGCGAATGTTAACCGTTATAAGGTTTCTTAGGTTGTTGCACAGACTGGATATAGTCGTGAAAAAATAACCCGTAAAACTTGTTGGTAGCGAGGATATCGCTGCGAAGTGGTACAGAAGCGCTGATTAGATTCTGGGAGAATCATCACTTCAAACAACTAACCAACTAACATTAAAAAAACGATGTATTTATAGTTAACAAACTATTGCTTACTGTTTAGAGAATTTCCCATTCGGCAGTTTCGGGGAAACGTAGTTGTGACTTAAGATCTGTATTCAAATAAACGAAGCTTCATAAAGAACTTCTAGCCGAAGGCAAGTTGCTTGGTTGATTCTACATCAACATTTTACCAGTTTTGACAATTGTTTTTCCTTTTTGAATGTGCATTTTTTTAAATAAAAGTATTACTCGTTGTCTAACAAAATCCATTTATATAAAAAATAAAAAAATTCCACAAATTTTCATCCCATTTCCACTGTTTTCGGTTAGAATTTTTAGAACGATATTTGGCATGTAGTGTTAAAGCTTTTTAAATCTTATTATGATACAGCGCAAGTTTAAAGATGCTGAAAAATCCCGCTCACTTTTTATACCTTTTTGCCTGATGGCGTTGGGCATTTTCTCTATATAAGAAATGGACTTCTACTAACAGGAAGAAATTGCGCAATACCGTCAAGAAAAAAAATCATACAAATCAGTGGTTTTAGTTCGTTCAGTTATTGTTTTTTGTTTTGCGAAGGAGGTTTAAATAAAATGTCAGAAACATCTCAAAGGTGCCGTCACACAAATGATTCTTAAATTCTCCCCTGGGACCACAAAAGTATAACATTCGAAGACATAACAGTTGCTTGGGTCCAAGTTCCTCTAATGCAGGCATATGAGGGCTATACGTCCCAATTATTCCCACTGTGCTCTTAGGTGGTTCTAAAGTAAAGTTGCAATAATGTTTTATTAACCCATTGTTGCTTGTGGCAGAAAACAGCTTGACGCTACTACTCCAACTTATTTGCTAAGCGATTTCCAAGAAAGTATTTTCGTAAGATAATACAAAAAAATGCATTCCGATAGATCGACATACAGATAAAAGCTCCATCTAGAAACGTCACTTATCCATGACTCTTAGCTTCATAACTTGCTCAGGCAGACCTTGGAGGAATCACCATACAGTAGGATACTTGGCCTTAATCTGCATTTGGACCAGAATCATTTCTAGGTTTCCAAAAATCAACAAGTTTTCTAAATCAATAGCCAGTAACGATGGATTAGAAAAATGTTCAATAGAGCGCTCAGTACTCAGTGCTCGTAAACCAGATTTAGGAAGATATCTGAAACTAAATTTTTTCGCATAATTTTTTATTCCTCTTAATTTCAATGGCTGCCTAGCGCACTTTTCTTACTTTATTTCTTATTCTCAAACATTTCGCCTCCACACAACTAATCACCAGCCTGCGTGCGCCTTCTTAGCAACCTTTCGCTATGCACACACAGACACACCCACAAATACATATTTATTTATAAAATACGCTCAAATCTAGAGAAATCGGCCTGTGGATCTGCGCAGTCTCTTTCAGCTCTCTATTCACATCTCTTGTTAACCCAGATTCACCACACGAAACCTTCGAGGGTATCCTTAGGGAACTCAACAAACATTTAACTGATTACATGATTGTATTTTGTGTATTTGTATGCTTTCTATAGGATTGTTGAGCTGATTTGTATTTGCCCGAACGTATGTATGCGCTGTTGTATGGTTGATTTTTTGATTTGCAATACACCTGGGATTAGCTTTGTGGCAAAAAGCAAACCAACCAACCGACCATTCAGAGTTGAAGTGGCCGCCAGCCAGGCAGGCAGCCTTGGGAAAGCAGAGCTTCGTGGCTGCCAAGGAAATAAATTGTCTGTGCGTGCAGTAATTGTAAATTACATTTATGTATATAAGCGTGTGCATCCATGAATGTGAGTACAATAAGCAAGTGGGCGTCTGTAAGTATGCTACACACGTAAAAGGACGCACACACACACAAACCACCTCAATCCAAGAAATAAGGGCTGCCATGGCATGCGCTTGATATGCGTCAAAGTTAATTGGTTGCATTGGGAAAACTCAAATTTAGCGATTGTGTAAAATGGGGAACGTTATTGACACCTGAAAGTATGCTAAATAATATAGAATGTATGGCAAGTGTTGGCAATCGGCAATCGGCTGTTGTAACGAAATTTATATCATGTCTAATGATTGTGGCATTGAGAAAACGTAAAAGACAGGCTGTATTACTCGGAGGAATGTAGCAAGTTGGCAAGTGGTGGCTGCATGGCCGTTTAGCAATTTAGCTTCTCTTTAATGTTTTCCTATCTTTCCCCCTTCATTTTCTCTTTTATCCTTCTCTCTCGCTCTATCCTTTGAAGCATGTTTGTGCGTGTTATTTGATGCGCTCATGATTTATGACACACAATTTGCGTGTAATTGATGCTTGCGCTTTTTGTGTTTTATGGCTTTGAAGGCTCTAAGTACGCCAGTTTAGATTTTCACACTGCAAAAGGAGCGTAGGATTTCTTTGCAACGTCCGTTTATTGCGCTAACCTGTGAAACTCTGCCAGCGTAGCAGCCGAGATATGATAGTTAACTTATTTATGCTGCTTGAAGACGCGCCTAAAAATAGGCAGCAAAAGTTAGCTAACTAAACACCACGTGCGCATTGTAGGCCATTAAAATATTTTATTTCATTTGCTGAAATTTAATGCCATTTTGATGGCGCTGGTGGTCGTGTGTGTGTGTATGTGAAATCTGATTTATAGCACATAATTTTCTAACCCAAATTGTGGTTTTTAAAGTGTGTTTTATTACTTGCAGGCCTCAATTGTATGCAGCTCATGTAGATTATTTGCGGTGATTTATAAAGTTTTTATTGGTGAACCGAAGTATGTATTGGCTACTTTAGGGATTGAATCAGAGAGCAGCGTAGTGCAACTGGTTAATTTTGATTAGGGGACGGTAATTTAACCCATGCGCTCACAAATAAATCATTATTAAATCCGAAATGTCAATACAGTTATGAGCATTAATTTTAATTTATATATTTTTAGGTAAATTTTATATATTCTTTAAGAGTTATTAATAACAAAAGACGTAACAATAAATTTACTGACATAAGAAATTGCTTTACAAATAACCCTAAAAGTATGCAGCAATTAATAAATGTAAATACATCTCACAAAATTTTACTTTATGCCTAGAATATAAGTCAATTCTAGAAGTACCTATGCACATTTCCGTAACTGCGTTCTAGTTGCATAAACGCCTAAAATAATGCTAAATATATATATATATAATTTGCGCTTACACCCTTTTTTGGGTGTTTGGCCGAGCTCCTCCTCCTATTTGTGGTGTACGTCTTAATGTTATTCCACAAATGGAGGGACCTACAGCTTCAAGCCGACTCCGAACGGCTGATATTTGTATGAGGAGCTTTTTCATGACAGAAATACATTCGGAAGTTATGCTAAATGGTAATATTAATATAAGCGTTGGGTGTGTTATTGAAATACCTTTAGGTGATGTTGAAATAAAATTTTTGAACGAAATTAAAAACGTTTAGGCCTAAAAGTATACTATAGTAAAACAAAAGTTTAAACTTCTAAAATTTTACTTTATAACATCAAACTGCAAGTACTCTCGCATATTACTTAAAATTTACTTATAATTTTGCGTCAAGGCTAAAAATATGCCATAAATGTCCAGTTAAATTTGACACTCGTGTGATATTTCAAAAATGCTGATATTTTACTCTGTTGGAAAATGTGCACGCACCAACATTTTTGCCATAAATCCAAAGCTTATTTTCAATTGACGCCTGAAAGCTTACTATATTTCAAAGCACTCATTGACTTAAAAATTCAGCTCATAAGCGCATATGAAATTTACTCAACAAAACTCAATCCACACATACATATGCTTACATGATCTTCTAAACAACTTTTATCACATTTTTGCATGGCATTCAAATAAGCAAAAAAACATTTTCCAAATCACCTAAAAGGCGACCACATTTTTGTTTTCAGTTTGGCACAAGTTGAGTTATTGCTTCTTTTGCTGTAGTTGTTGTTGTTGTTGACATTTGCAAAATTTGGAATTTAATAACAGCTCACAACACCAATACCCACTCACACACATGCGGTTGCATACTAATGCTTAAGATGTTTTTGGGATAAATTTGCATTGGTTTTTTTCTTTAACGATTATTTGTGTGTGCCTGTGGGGGAGGCGGGTAAGTGCTATAATACTAAATATAAAGTCGTCCAAATAAATGCCATTTTTATTTCTCATCAAAATTCTGAAATCGTTGATATCTCTCACATACATGCAAAATTATATATCTACATATACGAGCACATGCATGTATGAGTTTGTGTTGAACGCAATTTCTTATCGCACGAGCACGACAGAGTTTCAGTACAACAACAACAAATGAGCACACCTCAATACAACGAACCGAATAAAGTAATAGTCATGAGCCAGCACTCAGGTTTCCAAATTCGAATATAGATACTTCTTAAATACAGGCCAAAATATACTTTCAATCCCATATAGAAGTAGAATCCATGTATTCACAGCGCCATGGAACCATATTTTATTTTGCTTGCTCGCTTCTTTGGTGCTGTATGCACGTACATATCTGTATGCATGTGTGGGTGCTTTGAGTTTGTATGGCTCTAAGGCGCCTAAATGTAGGCAAAGTCAAAGCTATGTTTTTGCGAGAGTAAAACAGGAAAACTGGCTATTAGTAAGGCTGTTGTTAGCAAAGCAGCTATTTGAACATGCAGCAGGGTGGGTGGTTGTGTGCCCTAAGTATTGCTGTATGCCATGTAACCACATTGTATAAGTATTGATGTGGTGGTGCACCTTCAGTTTACCTGACGACCAAACGATTTGACAAACAGTCACTCACTTACTCCACAGCTCACTCACTCACTTACATTCTCATTCAGTCAGCCATTCATTCATTCACTCATTCGCTCATTCATTCATTCACATTCCCATTCACATTGATTGCTGGCACGTTGGATTTGCCTTACTGATGTAGTTCTGTGCGTTGGCAACATTTCCAAACCCGTTCCCAACCATTTTACTTGGCATGATTTCTAGTACGTGACGATCCCTTCAATGTTAGCGTCGCATGGCAAAAACAACAAATCGCGTGGGGCTTCACGTCACGACTTGACAATATCAATGTAGCGTTTCACTTGCCTGATTTAAGCCAGTTGTGTGTGGTTGCGCATAAATAGAATTACGCATGTGTGTGTGTGTGGGTGTGTTGTTATTACTTTCCATCTTCCTGGTCGCATTTTCTGCCTTTCGTGCTACTTTAAAGATTTTTATTACGTTTCTGCGTGAAGTATGTGCTGCTATTCGCATTTTTCACGTGCACACACCCACACATACACACTCACATTGCGCACCGTTTCCGAAAACTTTTGTGTAGGTATGTGCATGCACGGTTGTTTTCATTTATCGGGTTGATGTATTGGTGCGGTCGCCATGCCATTCAAATAAAAGTCGTTCCTGCCGCATTTGGCTGTGTGATTTTCGCAGATTTTCTGTACCTCTAACTTTGTTTTCAAGTCAAGCGTTTTTCATGTACCTGCGTAGCGCATACGAGCATGTGGATGATAAATCAACCCTGATTCACTACTTCAAACAAGGCTTCTAGGCTAGCATTGGTATGGGCAATTTTTCTTTCATCACATCACCATTTCTGTTTCACGATTTCTCGATTTTTACGCGTATCAGAGGCCCGTTGATTTTAGTTACTGGGCTTTCTTTGATGATTTTTTTTGTAAAATAATTAGATTTTAATAAAGAAAAATTGAATGAATATCCAGCCAATCGCTAGAATCAATCCCTCTTTAATTTCATTATTGATTAAAAAACATTTTGCGTTTTCAAAATGCTCTCCTTTCATTACAAATAATTTTTGCTTGAGTCTTGTTTTTCATTCTTTCGAAAGAAAATATTAGATATATGGTATTTTCGCATTCAAAGTGAATTTTCCTTTATATTTTCGATGTACACAAAACGGATAGCTCCGAGCGATAATTGCAGCTTTAGGCATATACAAATTTCCAGAGCTCGCATACGCAATGCTCGATACTATTTTTTTGTCCTTTTTCACTTTAAATTCGTTTGCATTCTCTGTACAGTACGAATATGCATTTTAGTTCTGCAGAAGTGACAATTTTTTCTGTCGTTTCTTGGAAATACTAGTATTTTACATGCATAGTTTTCCTTTCAAACACGAGTTCATCGCTCAGCAAATATTGAAGAACATCGAATTCCGAATACGAATTGAAGTAAATTCAATACAGCAATAAAAGCGTTTGACCTTCGTAGAAAATTCTTCTTTGTACACTTTTTTGCAGAATTTGTCCAAAGGACACCAGAATTACCAATTAATAGCAATAGCATAGGGATCTAATAAAAGTTTTGACGTTTTGTTTATTTTCTCTTAATTTTACAAATTTTTTCATAAAAATTCCTCTAACAAACCATATAAATCCAAGTTTGAAAAATGTTTAAATGTAAATGTAAAGAAAATTCTACAATTTTTAATAAACATTTTATTAAAAAAGAATTTTTAATAAAAAAATTTGATTAAAATAAATGTTGATCAAAAAATTTGATTCAAAATGTGTTGAAAAATTGTTTATCATAATATTTAGTTTTATAGTCCACTAAATTTCGGTATAATAAAGTACAGATTTGAATGCCCCAAAGTTTTAAAATTTAATAATTAAATAAAAAAATTAAAAAATTTTTAATAAATATTTTACTAAAAAAATTTGATAAAAAAATGTTATTGAAAAATTTGATTTGAATAAAACAAAAATCAACAATTTTTAATAAAAATTTTATTGAAATAAAATTTGATAAAAAAATTAGATAAAAAAGATGTTGATCAAAAAACATGATTAAAAGAATTGAACTAAAAAATATTTACAATAGTTTCATAGTCCACTAAATTTTGGTAAGTGCAAATTTTAAGTGTCTTAAATCCAAGTTTTCAACTTATAAATGCAAGTTTTAAGCTTTTGTAAGTAAATAAAAAAAAATAAAATTTTATAAGTAAAAAATTGATTAAAAAATTTGATAAAAAAAATTTTATCAGAATATTTAGTTCTGCAGCCCACTAAATTTTGGTATAATAAAGTGCAAGTCGCTAATATACGCTTTGATTTTTGACAATTTTTCGTTGCTGAAGATGTTAGGTCTTTTCTTCCATTTAAAAAGAGAGTTCGAGTATGCGTTAAGAAAAACTTTATAAAGGCCGAGCTCAAATATTTAAATATTCAGTTATTGTTATTATTTTTTTCAGTTTTTATTTTTTACATTTATAATTTTTAGTTTTCTTTATTCCTAAATGGCGCCGAGTGCTGATAAAGCTACTCACGGCGCGTAGACTAATTTGTCGTCTTTAGAGTAAGACCTCTATTGTGGCATGCCGAAGGAACCAGAAGCATCTAACAGAGAGAGAACGCTAGTGAATATATGCAGGGCTCCCGAAGATGCTACAAGAGTGCAGGATTATTCACCTTATTTATTTAATAATTTAAGGTAGAAATTACGCTACAGATTAGATGGAGATGTAAAGAAAAAATACGCCAAATTTGACAACTATTGACGCCATTTTCGTTAAATAATGCTTTTGCAGTTTTGAAGATGAAAAAAATAATTCAACGCTACTCATTCTCGTTGGAAAAAGGCACTTTACACTTCAGGTTGACCACTCATTAAGTGAATAGACAAGCCAGCTGAAAACTAATATATTCGTTGCAAAATATGTGGTTGCTTTCGATATAGAGATGAGTAGGGTTGAGATTTTGGATTCTGGATTTTAAAACAGAATACTTTTCTTACTTTTACTTTTTATTTTTAAATAAAATAAATACTCTTAATTCTCCGGAAAGTGCAGCCATTTGTAGCTAAGAGCTAAGCACATCCAGCAAACTTCTGCTAAATATTCTCATATAAAAATAGCCCCAAGCTACAGCAAAAAACCAGACATCGGAACATCAGTAACACAATGAAAAATTCACAGAAACGCTTGCAACCAGTTCTTGTGTGAATTTGTATATGAATATGAATGTGAAACTATTCGAAGAGCTTTTATTTATTTTTTTTTTTAAATTGTTTTTTTTTTACTCCTCTCCCTACGCTTTTTTCGCTGTTGGTGTTAATAGCGGTGCAGTTTTTCGCACCACTTGCAGAAGGCATAGTTGTGGATGGTGAAAAATGCAAGCAGGGAACAGTACAGTGGTGTTTAATAGGGGGATTATGAGCTAGCAGATGCAGCAGCAAAGTTGGGGGTTGGTCAGGGTTACACTGGAATAGACGAGAATACGCTGAGAGGGGGATTGAAAAAATGTTCTTTAGTTCTTTAGGTAGCATAACTATTGAGGCAAATGAGCCAGGAGCTACTCCCTCCAATGTATGTACATAGATTTCAGTACATCCATAAAGGATAGATATAGTAAAGTATATCTAAAGTCAACATTCCGTTTAAGGTGTCATCGTTTGGCACTGCGGCTCTAAACTGCCTACCTACACTGTTCCACAACGCACAAGCCCTTACACATTAACCACACACACACGCACACACATAGATACATACTTTTGTTATTGTATTCCGTTATTGCTACAGCTATGTGACAGCGCTCTCTGAATATTGCTCCAGCTTCTACAAAGCGATTCTTGTTGTTTTCAATTGCGGTTGGCAATTTTGGCGCAAAACGTAGCGATTTCGCGATTTGCACAAGTGCACACCTGACAATCCAACACAACACAACATATTCACGCACACACATGCATTTGCATACTCGTGATCGTTTGTGCTCGCATACACTTTTGAAGCCATGCGCTTAGTTGAACCTTTGTATTTTTTGGCTGCTAAAGTCGCTGTTGCTATTCCCGGCCCAGTAGTTAGTGTGTTGTTGTTGCTTTCCTGTTGAAAAATGGCTGAATATACATAGGAAAATACGTGGATTCGAAATGTGTTGCTTTCTTTGCTTTTCTCTTCCGCTTTTTTGCTACGCCACTTTATTTCGCCTATGCGAGTTTTTCCTTTCTTTCTCAATGTTTCTGCGTACACTGCCTTGCCTGTCTGCAGCTGCTATTGTAGTGCCAGCAGCTGCCGACGCTCAGGAGGCAGGGTCAATTGTTTCTAACAAAAGGTATGTTTGCATAGAAAGCAGCGGAGGCAGAAGTGGAGGAGGAGGAGGAGGGGAGTGGCACTAAATTCCCAGAGGATTTGTTATGCTAGGATATACAGTCAGGCAGCCAGCTTAGCGTACACACATGCAATAAGCGGCAAAAACACATACGCTTTTTATGTATGTATGTGTGTCTCTATATATGTTTACACACTCCTCGTTTTTTCTCTTCTTTCTTGCCCACGGGGCGTATGTGTGCTGGTGTAAGCCGCGACAATTTAGTCAAATCTTTTGAGATTTTAGCATATGTGCGCTACTTGCAACAGTTAGCGGCATTTTTGGTGCACACACCTTTGCTAGTTCACTCTTTCATTTGCCGCAAATCGCTTGCAGTTTATTTGCATTTCTATTGAATTAAATGTTTTTGAAATTTTTCTTGTAGAATTTTCGTACAGTTGTGTGGTCATGTCAATGAAGTTGAATGGGAACTGTTTTGCGAATGTATATGTATGTGTGTAAAAGATATACAAGTGAAGTCAGGGATTTTCGAGCGTTCAAGTGAATGGTGAATTTGAGTTAATTTAAATTCTTAATTTTTAATTTTTTTTTTTAATTTTAAAATGTGAATTTTTAAATTGCATTCTTTTTAACTTTAACTTCAATTTGAATTAAATTAAAATTTTGATTTACCATTTAATTGCAATTTTTAATTTTTAGCTTTTAATTTTTGATATATCCAATTTAATTTTTAATGTTGAATTTTAAGATCTTAATTTTTAAATTTTTATTTTTTCGTTTTGAGTTTGTAATTTCTAATATTTCATATTTAGTTTTTAAGTCTTAATTATTAATTTTCAAGTTTTAATTTTTATTTTTAATATTTTAAGTTTCACCGTCGGTTTTTAATTTTTAGGTGTCAATTTATAATTTTTATTTTTTAATATTTCAGATTTAATTTTAAATTTTAGGCTTTAATTTATAAGTTTTAGGTTCAAATTTCTTATTTTAGTGTTTAAATTTTAGTTTTTAGTTTTTAATTTGTAATTTATAATTTTAGGGTTTTCGTTTCAAATTTTTTTATTTCATTTTTAACGTTTAATATTTAATATGTAATTTTTAAGTTGTAATTTAGAATTATTTTTATTTTTAATTTTTAATTTTAATGTTCAAATTTTAAGTTTTAACTTTAATTTCAGTTTGAATTTTAAGTTAAAATTTTTACTTTATTTTTTAATATTTTGCATTTAATTGTTTGTTTTTAGGTTTAATTGCTAATTTTTAGTTTTTTATTACATATTATTTAATATTTAGTCTTCAGTTTTAACTTTTAATTTTAAAATTGTAAAATCTAGTATTAATTTAACTAATAATTGAAAAATTGCTTAGTCTTCTAAAATAATTCATAAAAAATGTTCCAGATATGTCTATTAAAAAAAATTGCGTAATTCCTTTTTGAATTTTAATTTCCTCTCTTTAAGGAAATTTCTTTTCTCAATTACCCACCTCACATTTCACCGCTATTCTCATTTTCATGAATTTCTGCCGCATTCTTCGCATAACCCACATTGCCTTCACAGTACATATTTTGCTGTGTGCCAACAACAGCTGCATTGACACTTCATAAATAACCAGAGATGTTATAATTTATTGCATACTACTGCAAAATTACCAGCCACAGAGATTTGCCAAGCCATACGAATGTCGCAATGACGCTTTAATCACGCCAAACCCTCTGCTCACCCTGCTCACATACCGAATTCTATGTTGTGGCACTACAAATGCCACTTCCACTATTCGGTGGCAACACCCACCAAAGAATTTCTTTTCGCCACTTCCGAGTGCCATTAGAGTCGTAGTACTCATATTGCCTGCTTTTGGGTGCCATCATTCCCTTAAGGGGGATGCATTAGGTTCACGTAGTGCTCAGGCACCTACAACACTCCAGCTCCTTTAGAGTATTTAAGTCGTTCGGAGGGGCGTGCCTGGTACGCCACCATTCTCGAAAGCCATTAGGGAATTTAGCGTCTTGTCGTTGGGAAATAACAAAAAAAGATAGTTACAACAAAAACAACAACAAGAACATGGACAGTACGTAGCAAATATCTCAATATTTTATGATTTCAGTATTTTGCAGTTCATTGAAATTGAGGTCAAAAGTTTATTGCTTGGCATTAATGTGCGAAATAATAACGGTGAATTATGTGCTATAGATGTGGAAGTTGTATGCAGTAGCGGTAGGCAAAAGTGTTATCGAATAGTTGGAAAAAAATAATAAAATATGAAGTGACAATATTTTACATTTTTTTGTGTTGTGTCTGGTAGTTATTTAGAAGTTGCCTTGCTTTTACCGTTTCAATAGGTCTTTTGTATTCTAGTGTTTTGCGAGTTTTGTGAATTGGCTTTCGATGCTATTACCTACTTCTATGCACAATCAGTTTTTTATATATTTTATCGGAATTTTCTCTTTTGAATTTAGTACGCGATCCTGTCGAGTATTCTGTAGAAAGAAGAAAATATGCCATCTTGGCTACTTACATAATTATAGAATATGACAGTGATGTTATATTTTTGCACAGTATAATATTTTTAGGTACCAGTAAGTATCGAAAATGGTCGATGTGACGAGTCGAAACGACAGTAAGCACTGACTTGCATCCTTTAATTGGCTCTAGACAGCCTTCTTGACTACCCTCGTGTGCCGAATACCGAGCCTCATGTTGACTCTGATATTTGATGTACTGTAGGCAGGTAATTTTTATTTGGCTAAGAACTGGCACTTTAGTAGGTTAGGTTGGGTTAAGATCGTTGCTGCCACTCTCCTTGAGGTACCTGAGTGGCTCACTTAGGTATGAAGGCTGATTATGATACATTATTTTACGATTCAAGTTCCGCTTTTAATTCCGAATGTGGTGAGACGAAGTAGTAGATTTGTCTAAAACGAAGAGGATTCTAAGTCTGTTGGACATTCTAAGATGTAAAAGTTTAGACAGCGATGTTGCGTAAGACTGTAGGAAGCATAACAATGGCGGAGCAAATGTTCAGCGCTCTCCAATTCCTCCTAGCTTTTGCAGCTGCGATAGTAGCCCTTGCAGAGAGATGATGTCGCCCTTGTGTTCCTTTTAGGCTTATATTAACGGTGTTAATATCGACTACTGTACTAATGGAAGATCGGTCGGGATGTATGAGCGCCCTAGTTCTGATTTCAAGCCATTTTAGTAGTTTTTACTTCAACAGCATTATTCGAAAACCCCATTACAGTAACAATAATAACTGCAGTATTTTCTTTGCTCTATTGCGGGCTTTCCGTCAGCGTCTTAACATCGCAGCTACTTTGGAAGTACGCAGTTGAATCTCTTTGCATGAAACACTAAACTGCAGAAAAAAAATGTTTTTTCTAATAGCGGTAGTCCCTCGGCACACAATGGCAACCCGAGTGTATTTCTGACATGAAATAAAGAACCATTTGTCGTTCGAGGTGGCGTAAGCCTATATGTCCATCCATTTGTGGAATAATATCCAAACGCCCAAAAAGGGTGTCAGCGCCAATTGTGTATATATTTACGTTTACACAATTTTTACTGATTGATATGCCATATTTTTTAGATTACTAAAATCAATTCAAATAAGCCGCACAGCTTTCGATTTGTTTTGCGTAAATGTTGTATAAGTCAAATACAGAAGTGCTAACAGGTCTTGCATGAATCCTTACACGTATTGATTACTATTACTAACTTACTAATTTAATTGGAATCTGTTCAAGCGTGGTCATGACAACGTTCCTATGTATTCTTACTAGGTCAGAACCACTTTGTTGCAGATTTATATGTATACAGGTACACACTTGTCTGCACAAACAACACTAATTTCGCTTTAAACCTTTCAATGGTATATATGAAATACTTAGCAACATCCAAGCGGACATATTTATTTGGCGTTTAAATGAATTTGCTCGTCAAATCAACATTCGACACACGTATATATCTACGTATGTACAAACATATACAGATATACCTATACAAACATTCTAACCTTCAGGTCAAATTTATTTAAACCCAGTTAACAAATTTTTTTACTGAAATATGTAATTCATACTTTACACCTCACTTTTCTCTGTAACTCACTCATCTGTGCCTTCCACCTGCATTGGTCATGCAACGCAGCACAACTCAACATATTTCGCTTAATTCTTGTCCTTGTCCCGTATGTATGTATGGACATATGTACATATATCATTTGATTTCATCTAATTTCGTCTTTCTTCTTCACTTGACATTCGAATATTCAAATAATTGCTCCGGCAATAGTAAATGCCATTCGCAATTATGAGATCGTGTCTGAATGAGGTTTTCACTATAAGCTCAGCAAAAACTTATACAATTACATACACCCACATTCGACATGAATTTTGGAAATATGTACTGGGTCGCATACCCACTCATAACTACTTGTTTCGTTTTGAAATTAAATACCTTGCCTCTAAGGCTGCTCATATGCTCCCATACACTCACGCTCATACAAGTTTTTGTACACACGGGTATACTCATACATGGCCAAATTTATGTATGTAAGTACTCCCCAGTTTATGCTTTTGACATCGTTGACCTAATTAAATTTCTAAACCGTTTTCGTTCTTATTAAATTTGTGCTTTTGGCATAAAAAGTGAACGGACCTCGAAATGTTGCGTATTCGTACAAGTGAACTTTTGGAAAAGCAAATATCGATGCTATTGAGCTTCATAACTCTAAAAATATATTAAAGGGGTTTTTTGAAGCACACGCCAATATTATATAGACGCCTATTAATAACAAATGCATTAATTTTTAAAGCAAATGTGAAGTGAAACAACATTCAACTGAAGAAACAGTGATAACCACCGCACTTAAAAAAGGCGAGTTTTCATACAGTTTTAAGAATCACGCTGGAATCAAAATGGAAATAATTTGTAGTTAGCCTTGAAATTTGCAGTGCCCGCATACTATATATGTGGTATTTCCGATAGCTTTCCAAGTTTTATTTTATTTACTATAAAGCTGCATATTATCGATTTAAATTAAATTTTAGAATTCATTCGCACAAAGCATTCCTTCGTCTACCAGCTTTCCACCACTCCAGCAGCTGCACTTTGTGGTATTGTGTTGAAAACGTGGTTACAATTTATGCCAGACTGTCAGACTTCACAAAATTCTGATAAAATCAGATGAAATGTAAAATATACAGTTTACAAAAGATGGCTGACTACCTAAAAACAACAGCGGCAGGCAATCCAAATAAGCAAAAATACGGAAATAAAATTCACAGCAGACTAACACAAATAACAATGAAAGAAATAAAGCTTTATCACATGTAAACAAAAACTAGCAACAATGGAAGGGGTGGGGGGCCACACGCTCGCCTGGCTGTCTGCGTCACACAATATGCACACCGTGGCGTATGAGTAACACTCGCAGTAATAAGATAGCAGCTGAAACATGCGGTGATACAGAGCATATCTAATGCGGGTTAATTTGTTACGCATACTTTTGCTACAACAACAACAAAGCAGTCAGCAAATGGCACATGTGCAGCGGCCACAAAGTAACAAACAAAAATAAAAACAAAAATTATTTTGAATAATAACAACAAAACTAAGTTGAAACATTAACTCAAAGGCAGCAGACAATGAGACACGTGGACGCATATGCGGTGGACGTGTAGACTAGCAAACGGCAAAGACTAACAGGCAAAGGGCAAAATCTGCAGGCGTCAACCGACAGGTGATGCCAGACAGTTGTTAAAAACACTGTGTTTTGCGGAGATGCTTCCGCAACGATAAGCGTAAATTCGGAATGGGTAAGAGAGAGGGAGAGAGTGAGAAATATCGGTGGCAAATGTAAAGGTAATACTATGTGGGCTATCTAGAGTGCGGACAATGTAGTAAAAGTTTTTTATTGTCAAAAAATGAGATTTCAATTGGCTGCAATTTTGTGACTAACCGATTTTTCGCAATGGCTTTGTGAAGATTTTGAAACTTGTATTTATTTCACGCAAAATACTGGCTCTGATGTACAAGTTTCTAAACCTCTATCAAGTGAAAAAAAAAACAAATTAAATTACACCAGTTCTCTCCTCTTCTGTTTTTTTGAAACTTATCTAATATTTAAAATTTTTTAATTCCCTTGCCAGTTATAACTGTGTTTTGTCGCAAAATTAAAAATTTTCCTTTCGGTTTTTTGGCCCTGCCCCTCACATTCTTGCTGTGATTTTCTCACTGCTCCTTTGTAAAACTCAAAGCGCTTATGGCATTTTGATTTTTCCGCGCGCAACAACACCCTTCGCATACCTTTAGGCGAATTCACTTAATTCGCATAAATGAAGTACACAACCAAGGGAGTATACAATTTTTTGTTACCCTGCAGGAAAGTGCTTTCTGCGCGTCAATATATTTTAGCACACAACTAGTGCTATTTGTGCCAAATGCAGACTGGTTACGAAGTGAACCTCTTTTGACTACTCGAAGAAAGACTGAAATGGGGTCGCATTAAAGAAACCTTGTCTTACTTGTTGGGTAAAATTTTCGGTATAACAATATTTCAATAATTTTTTGATATTTTTTTCATAAGCGTACGTTATGATTTAACACCTGTAGTCGCCCAAAAGCCAATTCAAAATGATGTAAAAAGTGTGTGTTTAGCACAATTTGTATCTGCAAAAAAAGTAACCATGCGTTCACCTTAAAATATCAGCAAAAAGGACTCGTTTGAAATTGTTTGTTTTAATTTAAACAACAACAGTTTACGTAGCGAATCGTTTGCTTAGCAATGAGCACCGGGTAATAGCTTTCGCTTGGCGTCACGTTTCATGGAAGTTTGTTGAAGAGATTTGATGAGCTGCGAGATGTTAGCTATCAATTGTACTCTTTTTGTGCATTGCATAAAATATTAGGAATAAAAATTAAAAATTTGATTGAAAAAAATATAAAAAAAATTACCTGGTTTTCTATTAATAGTTAGTTTTGTTATTTTAAAGATTTGAGTTTTCAAAGAAATTGGTGTTCCGCAATCTGGGATTGTCTCTATTGCTAAGTAGCACTCTTGAGGGGCTCACCTGTTCAACTTCCCATCATCACTAACCATTCCGTGTACACTAGAAGAATATCAGCTCACGACTAGGTGACTTCCTAACAGGCCATGTATCGTAATGTAAGCATTTGTGTTTATTATGTTTGTGCTTTTGTGTGTCTGCGTCACTTACATACATGCGTTGATTTACATTTACGCGCTGGCAGCCATTAAGCGATTTATTGTAAATAATTAAAACAAGCAAAGCGTTTGAGAGTTTTACAAAACACAAATATATGTGTACATACAAACAAGCGCTAATGACAAATAAATACTGTCTTATTTAAATAGAAGTGCGCACGAACAAATTTGTAAATATACGTTTTATAAGATAAGGGGATATTGGCAGTAAAACCCATAAAGTGGGTATTATTCTTTTTGAATCTCTTTTTATTTAATATTCACATGTCCTCATATAGCCAGGGAACTATTGTTGTTGACAATTAATTTTGTACTCGATTTTTTGAAAATCCACTAATTTAGAAAATTCCCAAAGCATTTGCATAATTCAACTTTTGTTGTATTTAATGCGCCCCAGGATAGGATGGGATTAAATAAACGATTTGTGTTTGGAGAATGTTTAGCCAAAAAGGCACGATTTAGCCAAAATTTAGCCACACAAATACACAAATATTGAAATACCCGCAGGTATTGGAATTAATTTTAATTTTGGCACTTGGCAGTTTGCATGTTATTTAGTCTCTTTGTTGCTGTTTTTTGTATTGCTAAATTAAATTATGTTTGTTTGCGGCAAAAGGCTTTATTAATGCAACTAATGTATTTGGATGAGCCACATTGGATATAATGCAAGTGGCTGGTTGGCCAAAAAGCGCCAAGAGATAAAAATGATTTGCTATTGGAATTAATGAAATAAATTATGCCAATGGGAAACAAAACATTAAATGCATAAATAACATATCTTTATAACTGGAAGTGTAGTAGACACATAAATTATTGCACAAATTAGATATTGCAACATCTGCACACACATAAGCACTCGTATGCGATTGCACGCCGTGGCAAATTATGTTTAGAAATTCTACGAAAAAACCCATTATGGTTTACTAAAAAGCTGTGAATAAGGTGGCTTAACTTACCTTTAGGAGCGTTTGAGCATATGAGTAGCATATTTTCAGAATAGGTGATGTTATACCTTTATAGAATAGAGAAAGCATACCTGTGCTTGGTTCTACTGTTCTTAAATCTAATTTCTAGTAACATTTGGCATGCAGTTTTACAGCTTTTTTAATTTCGTTACAAAAAAGTGCAGGTTTGAAGTTGCTAAAAAATCCTATTGATTTTTTATATTTTTTCCCCTGACACGTTTTTCTCATGCAACAAATGCATGACATTTTTTTGTTTGGCTAAAATGTTGAGGTGCTATAAAGTTTTCGTGTGCTCTATACGGCTTCTGGTCCCTATGCACTATGCACATATGGTTCGTAATGAGTATACTGCTCTACGAGCTTCTTCTACTGCTGTTGTCAGTGGAGGCAATCTGTTAATAGGCACATGTATATATTTACAAGGTGGCGCCAAATGAATCATCCATTTGTCTTATTGAATAACTTTTTTACTAAATAAAAAAAAAAAAGATTTTGAGTGATAAAAATCTCTATTTTTAAAATTAAAATCTTCGATAATTTGTAAGGTTTGTCGTCGGGTCTATCCTCCAATTTGTTAACTTGGCCCCGATCTTATTCGCAAAATGAGGGTGTCTATATAAAATTGTATGATACCTCTGAAAGGTAGGTGGTCTTCATGAGAAGCTGTTCTACTTCTGAGAGACGGCCACATTTTTCTATCATTTGAAGTTTCATGTCCGCAATGACCCCTGAAACACATACCAACTAAATGGTGGTGACGCACAAGCCCACCTGACTATGGCGGCTACGGCACAGTCTGCTGAAGTGTTCGAGCTCCTTTAAATATAATTTTTAGCTTAAAGAAATTTTCAAAATTTGTCTATAGCAGAATATATTATATAACAAAAGTGTGGGTAAAGTCAAGAAACTTGTCCACACTTTACCAGCATTTTTGTGCAAATTAAACGTAAAAGTATATAGAAATATATGCATAACCGTGTTCGTTGAGCCGCCTCTTGTCGCATAAAAGTTTGGAAGAATCGTCACTATTTAAAAAACAAACAAACAAAAAAAAATGTTGCGAGACAGGCTACATAGCCAGCAGCGCAAATACTTGCTGGTGGTTTTGCGACTGAGTTACATAGACTAGTTCGCACACACATATATACATACATACATACATATACACATACATAAGTACGTAGCCACCAGTGTAATTTATGTTGAATTTATGTGAACATATACATATAAGAGTGTTGATATTTGATAACACATACATACACGCACAAGCATACATATGCAAAAATGTATTTTTGCACTCCTACACACCCATTTCCATATGTGCATGGGCATGGGAATGTATGCAAATAAGCTCCGCTTGACTGTTGTGGTAACTTTCTGTAAGTATATGCGAGCGTAAGTATTATCTTTCGTTCCCGCAGTAGACGACACAAAAACCGCAAATGAAATTCCTTTCGCATCCCTCTCCCTGACTTTAGCTTTTGAGAAAAAAAAATTCGCAGAAAGTTTTCATAATGTTGCCGTATTTGTTGTAAATTTAGTTACCGACTAAGTTGTTGCTTTTGTGGCTGTCATTCTGGCATGTATTTGCTAGAGGCTGCATCGTTGCCTTGCTTTTATATTTCTACTGGCAGCGGCTGTTGTTGTATGCATTAAAGAAAATGCTTAAAGTCAACGAGTTTATTAAAAAAATATTTATTCAACTAAATGAAGGCAAAAATGCTTTTATGATTTGAGAGTAGATAGCGGAATTTGCTTTGCTTTCTTGAAACTATAGAAATTAGGAAGGTTTTCACAAACGTTGGTCACTCTTGAAAGCCCTGTGAAGGTACTGGCTGAAGCTGTTGTAGAAGAAACTGCATCTATATCAAGAGAAGTGCGAAAAGTTTGAGCCATAAACTAAATGAACTACTCAGTGAATACTGAAAAATGCAATTAAAATTCCAAACCAAAAAGCGTCCACCGATGCCTGAAAGATTTTGGAAGCTCTTTTGTTTTCGTGTTATGAGTTGTAAAGAACTTAAGTTTTTCAGTCACTTAATTCATACGGCAACCGCAAATAGCAGTTCAATTACAAACCATGTATCGAAAAATTTCAAACTTTGTAGAAAACTTGAAAAAACTTCTAAAAATCTCATCAAAACTTTCAACGAGAATTTTTGTAATTTTTCTAGGTATGCAGTTTTATTATTATTAATAAAAAATGCAAGTAATAAGGGACTACTGAAGAACATTAATTTTTGGTAAATTTTTTGTTGAGCTGGGATTTTTCTTCTAAATAGAAAAATTCGAACAGGTACCTGCGAAAAAAAATTTCAAAAAATCAACGGAGCTTTGCCTTCTCTTAGAACTCTCACTTTGTAGTACTAAAATTTAATGGGCTATAAAACTGCATGCCCAGAAAAATTGAAATTTTGGTTAAGTTAAAATTTGGAAAAATGTGCTAAATTTTTGAAATTTGGCGTTATATGGTTTTTGTTGTAAATGAATACTTTTATGAAAAACTAAACCAGTGGAGCTTTTATAGTTTGGATTGAGTTATATATGAGAAGAAATCGTAGTAGAACGAAGTAATAGTGGCTATGGTATGTATACTAGGCCGGGTCGATTTGTGGGGAGGCAAAAAAATCGCCCATTGCTCTGTGAAAATCATATTCTAGGGATCAAAATAAGAAACTTTGCTTTGACATTTTTTTTGTCTCCCCACAAAAGAAACTAAAAGTTCGACCCAAATTGGGGGACATTAGAATTCGTTTTAGAGGCATGGTTCCTTCGGCAAAGTTTCTTATTTTGATCCCTAGAATATGATTTTCACAGAGCAATGAGCGATTTTTAAATCGACCCGCCTTAATGTATACCCTAATATGCCCAAAGCATTTACCACTTTTTTTGCAGTATGCGCTGCATTTTTCAGTTGCATTGTTTGCAAAATGTACGCAAGGGCTCAAAATTTTCACTTAGGTTTAAATGGAAAAGTCCCTCAAATAGCTTGCAAAAAGTCAGCACTCAAACGCACTATAGTGCTACCATATTCGATACAAGGTATTCGAGCTTAAAGTCTTCTGTCGATGAGCAAAAAAATATATAAACGTTGGCTTTTAGTTGCGCGCACTCCCATTTCATATACTTATACATATAAAGCGCTTTTGGGAATATGAGAGCCCTTTTACAGCTGCTGTATGCAAAATTCCGCTTTTACTCAAACTGCTTTAACTTATATTTTCGTGTGTGTGCGTATGCGTGCTGTTATTGCTTTCGCTGGCATTTTGTTTATTTACATTTTCGGCTTTGGCTTGACTTCGCTGGCTCGCATGTGTATGTGCGGGCACGCATCGAGCTGTCATGGAATGCGGAGGAAAAATAAAGAAAATTACCCAAAAGCGTTTGGCAGAAAAAAAGAGCAGAGTTGCGCCACTTTTCGCGCGAAAGAAGAAGAAAACAAAATCAAAAACAAAAACAAAAAAAGAAAAAAAACAAAATGAGCCGAAAATGTTTTAATTCTCTGCAAACAGCTTTACTCTGGCATTTTTATTTGTTACCCAAAAGTTGTGTTGTTGTTACAGATTTTCGCTAACAATACACACATGACAGTGCCGCGCATTGCAAGCCGTGGGGAATTTAAGGAACTTTTTCGACAGCAACATTTGTTTTAGAAAAAACCAACTCTTTGCAGCTCTTCTTCAGCTGTGAGGGTTGCAATCTGTGCAACATTTTTTACCTTTGTTTTGATGCCACTCCCTTCAGCTTTGGTGGCGCACTTGAACTCATACACTCACTCGTACGCCCTTCCCCCCGCTCCTTGGCTTTGTGAAAGTTTATTTTGTTAGCAAATTCTTTTTTGTTAAATTTGTCCCAAACTGATAACAAATTTCGTGTGTAGCGTAAACAACGTATGGCATGTGGCATGTGGCACGATGCGCTGCTAAGATAAGTTGTGTGCGGCGGCATGTCATGCCTTGTAAATGGAAATATGCTGTGCGAGTGTGTATGTGTGTGTGTGTATGCGGATTCTCTACGCGTTTAAAATGCCGCAAAGGGAGTTAAGCGAATTTAATTTTTAATGTTTGAAATAAAAGTTTCGGGATTTTCGTTAAGGTAAAGTTTTTATCCATTCGTGCGATTGTATATATTTTTTTTTTAATAGTCAGGGACAAATTAGTGTGGAAATTTTTTTGTATAAAAGTTTTTAAATACCTTATATGGGTCACAGTGGCAGAGTATTCAGGTGTGTGGCATATCGGTTGTTAGCGCCCAAGTTCTAGGTGCAATACCAACTCCCAGAATTGCAAATTGAGTAGCAAAGGCTTTTTCTACGAGATCAAATGAAGATCAGTTCAAATGAAAATTTTAATTCTTCAGCAACGGCGTAGCGCAAAAAGGGCTCTCTGTTTCTAGAAACGAAAAAAAATAATCCAGGGGCTACAAATTGGATCAGAGCTGGCCCTACACCAGTCGCTTCAGGTTGGCTCGCGTAGTGATTTTTGCACTGGTTGTTTTGACCACGCATGCCATGACTGATTTCAGACGAATTGATAATCGAGTCACATATGCAATGCTACTCTCTTTCATACCAGCTGAATGTTGTTTCTCGCTACCCTCACTTCGTTTTTTTAGTTGTTGCACTCGAATATAATTGAAATCCCAAACCCATTTCACTAATTGAAATGAATATCCAAACCAACACAGGCACAAAACCACACGCAAATTTGTGATAAGCTTGAACGTGGCACCTTTACAATCTGCGAGCAGTAGTGTCCATCATTCTACAGACGGCGCAGTAAGTTTTTCATGTGAGTTTAGGCTGTAGTTTTTGTTTACACATTTAAACCTAGATACATTTTTCCTCCAGCTAGCCGCCATGTTAGAAGATAATGAGACTAGTCATGTGGGCAGTATCGCGCGAAGCCCACAAAAACTATAAAGCAAATGACACATGTTGCCATTTGTTGCTGCTGCTGCCAGAGTTGTCAATCAGGCAGCCAAATTAATGCGAAAACAGGTAATTTTTGTAATTTTGCTTGTCTTCTTTTAGGCGGTGACGGCGAACTAATGTGAGGGTGGCGCAATTATAGAAATATTTTGCAACGAAACGGAAAACGAAATACTAAGTTAATACAAATGGAATGGAAATACTAAGTTAATACAATGCTGAAGCTATGACTTAGCCAGGCAACAAGAATTTAGTACATACATATATGATGCTGCGTGTGTCTGTATGTGTTTCACCGTTTTTATTTGGTTTTTTACGCAAAGTTCGCATTTAATTTACCATAGAAGAAAAGGAGATATGACTATGTAGTGCAAAAAATTTTAATCAGATTTAATTGGACATTTTTAATTAAAAAAAAAAACTGTATACGAAAAAGCTAGTTTGCGAATAGTATAAAATTCTTATCATACAAACCCTATGTCGCCAGCAAATTTTTGACATTTTAGAACTTAAATTTCAAGTAAAGAACTTACTGCAGACTTGGCCAACAGATCTTTGAAAATTTAGTACTAAAAGTGCAAATGAAGAACTTACAGTAGATTTTGGGTAGAGTTGACAGTGGATGTTTAAAATTTTATTACTAAAAGTGCAAAGGGAAAACTTACAGCAGGCTTGGAGTAGAGTTCGCAGCAGATTTTTAAAATATTGTTGTGATTTAAAATATTGTATTGATCCTGTCTTATCGAGTAGAATTACTAGTGAATGTTTAAAATTTTGGTACTAAAAGTACAAAAGAAGGGTTAGATGCGGTAAGTTACTGAAAATATTTCTCAGAAGAAAACTTCAAGGTGCAGTTTTCTTATAAATGTTGTTTTCTCTCATTAAAAGTTCAAATAGGAATAGTTTGAATTAAATATGACTTAAACTTACAACAAAAAATTTGATGATACAAAAAATTTCGTTTCTCCTAAAAGAACTTTAATTTTGCTCTTCAGTCTTTAAAATTTTTCATTTTATAAATTTGAATTAAAAATTGCAGCATGTTACCGTTATGTTCTCAACTTTACGTTTTAACTTTTCTCCCATTGTAATTTAAAATATTTTAGATTTCAAGAAACAATTTATTTTGTGAAATTTGCATCACTTCCTCATCATCTTTCTTCACTTTTTTCTACAAATCTTTACTATGTACGAGTACATGAATTATAATGAGTCACACACACAACCACAAATAATGCAAAATTCCAAAACCAACAGACATACGTGCACGAAAGCTTAAAGCATTGCTTTATGAACATTATTCATACATATAAACATGTATGTATGTATGCGCAAAGCCACTTGAGACATCAGCATACCATCAGCTGCATGCCAAAGCATTTGTCGCCTTCGTTGCATACTTCGAAGCGCCGGCTGTGTTAAAATTTAACAAAAGAATGAAACAAAAACGCATACGAAAGCCGGTTTAAAGCTAAACCAATGGTAATCTGCACAAAGCACAAAAGTGAACGTATGTGTGTGTGTTGGCATGTTTACATGTTTTAGAAGCGCAAAAGTAGTCGAAGCAAAGGAATTCTTTTATATATTTCATTATATCTCATTTCGCTGTTGCATTTTTACTTAGCGGCGTTCTCGCTTTTGTTCGTATTTCCTCATTCTTGTATTATAACAAGCAGGTATGCGGGTGGGAAATGCTTTTAAGCACCTGAAATTATGCAATTTTTTACTTAAGTGACTGGTTTGGTGTAAGTATTGGTTATGTAATGCAAAGAAACTCATGGGGAATACAGCTTGAGAGTAAGAGGGGCGCGTCCTTTTAAACAGTGATGAAGAGAGGGATTTGAAGCAGTTGGGTCGAAAAAATGCTACAGATGGCAAACATTTTAAATACTATAGATACAGTGGGTTAAATAACTATAGCTATAACTTATTGACAAGTTTTGAACTTTTTTGATTTTTTTTTAACTCAACATTTTTTTCATGTGTGGTTCGTAAACGGGTAAATTTTTTTTTAAATTTTTTTTGCATGAATTGTATTTTTTTTAATTCTAAAAATATCATCCTCTCATATGTGCCGTGTACTATAAAAATGACTGTAAGGACCAAAAATATGCATACATTTTGTGCGCATTTGTCTTGAGAGGTGTTAAAAGAAGCTCATCCTTAAATTTGTAGTGCGTGGCTTAATGCTGTCTTACAAATTAAGTGATGTTCGTACTTAGGTCGCCTCCGAGTGGCGGATTATTTTTATGAAAAGTTTTTCGAGGCAGAAATGCAAAAGTAAGTTTGCTGACCGTTTTTCACCGAAAAAAACCCGCGTTGATCCGGTAACGTAGAATCAAGGTGAAATAATCACGGAGAATGTTATAACTGCTGCCACAACAACTGAAATTTGCAATTGGCTGCTCAGGAGTAATCGCTAAGAGAAAGCAAATGTCGGTCATATGATATTGAACTTCCACAGAAACTGAGACGATCCGCAAACACCAATCGCAGGTTGATAGTCTTAGCTACTACTGCCTTTCGTAGTGTAGTATAGTTTTTCATATCTATATTTCTAATAAATATATAAATATCCCCAAACTCATATTTTTCTATTCATACCCCTCGCCTTTTATATTTCGGGATTTGGCAACCCTGGTGTTGCAATCTGGCAACTGACAGCTGTATCGCAAAGTTTGACATTTTTTGGCTTTTATGTACTCAGAACGTTTTCAAATACCAGCGCTATTTGTGTTGTTTACAGTAACTTAAAAGATTCATATCGCTCCAAAAATGGAATTAAATCGTGAACATTTTCGTGCGATTATTTTTTACATCTTTCGACGTGGATTAACTCAGCAACATTGCATGGATGAACTTAATTCATTTTTTGGCGATGAATCTCCATCAAGGACCAGTGTATATCGCTGGTATGGTGAATTCAATCGTGGTCGTAGTTCACTCCAAGACGAATTTCGTGAAGGTCGTCCAAAATCAGTTGTTTTTCCGAAAACCATTGATGCTCTGCGCGAACTGATATTGCAAGATCGTCATGTGACAATCTTAGGCATTAGTGGGGCCAGCATACATTCAATGTTGCATAAACATTTGACTGTCAAAAAAATTTGTTCGCGTTGGATCCCACACAATTTGTCAATCGCTCAAAAAAGGCTCGTGTCGATTGGTCGAAGGAAATGCTCAAAAAATACGATCGCGGGGCTTCGAAACACGTCTATGACATCGTGACAGGTGATGAATCATGGATTTACGCATATGAGCCCGAAAGTAAACAGCAGTCGACTGTATTGGTGTTTCAAGATGAGCCAAATCCAACAAAAGTTGTTCGCGCACGAAGCACTTCCAAGCAAATGGTCGTCTGTTTTTTCGGAAAAACTGGACATGTCGCAACCGTACCACTAGAACAACACAGAACAGTAAATTCTGAGTGGTACACAATCATTTGTTTGCCAGTTGTCTTCCAAAAAATTAGGAAAACCAATCGCCAAAGACGGATCACTCTTCACCAGGACAATGCGAGCTCTCACACATCGGCTCAAACAACTGCATTTTTGAGCACTCAAAACATCGAATTAATGGGTCATCCGCCGCATAGTCCTGACATGGCACCGAATGACTTCTTTTTATTCCCGTACGTAAAAAACAAACTGAGAGGTCAACGTTTTTTGACACCTGAAGAAGCGGTTGTGGCATTCAGAATGCATGTTTTGGAGGTACCTCATTCAGAGTGCGAAAAGTGCTTCGACAATTGGTTCAAACGCATGCAAAAGTGTATAGATCTTCATGGAGAATATTTTGAAAAACAATAAAGGGATTTTCGATGATTAAAATTTGTTTTTGTTCTCTAATCCCGACATATAAAAGGCACCCCTCGTAGTTGTATTTGTGCTTATTATTAGATATAGAATAGAAATATATATTCTATTTTTACTATTTACTTATTTATTAAAATCAAGTATACACAGCACTTGCATTGACCTTTTCGCCTGATATTTACATTTAATTTTACATTTATATATTTAAGCTTTCAGCCAACTTAGCTCAGCTGTGAGTCTGCTTCCATACGTCACCAGTTTGACACCTCGCCAACTTCTCTTATATGCCATACTGCCAAAGAATTTCCATTGCGTCATAATTAATATTGCAATGCATGTGCGAGAGTTTGTTGTAACAACAACTGCTTTGCGGTTAAAGCGCGTTCTCTTACTCTTCATCCGTTCACTTAACCAGACTCTTTCTCCTTTACCTCTTACTCATCACTCTTTTCTAGCCATTTTGCGACTTCTGCCTTTTGTGCCTTACTCGCCGTTGTTGTAATATGTTAATTAAAAAAATGTCTTTACTTTAACAGTTAGCTTTGACGTTAGTGTCTTTGTGCATTCACACGTACGAGTATATGACATTTGTGCAAGCCAACAACAACGCCCAACCAAAGGCATTGAAAAATCGCAACATAAGAATGAAGTTTTCTTTTTTTCAAATTTCAATAAGGACAGTACTGTATATGCGTGCAAAAATAACAAATTTAAGCTGTATGTGTGCATATGCGTGCTTGTGCGGTAAGTAGTCTCCGGTAGATTGACTTCCGTCAAGGGAAATGACTACCTGCCATGCATGAATTTCTTAAACTTTCGCCAAATAAGCAGCATACAAGCCCATACCCAAGCATATATGTATGTACGTGAAATTACATATATGTGCCTTACATATACACATACACAAGGGTTATATGCGTTTGTTTGCATGTTAAGTACTCAAAAGGCTGCCTGTCTTGACGCCGTCAAAAGCGCGCCTTCGACATACTCTTTATCCACTTGGCGCAGTATTGTTACTTTCATTAAATTCTCACTCCCACGCTTACTCACTTCATGCTTATGCTTATAGACTGACTCATTTGTGCACATAAAATAAATTAAAGATGATGAAAATGCATTTCCCTACGCAGGAGCTGTAAGCATGTATGCATGTAGATGTAAGCCTTATCCAAATATATATACACCGCATATGTGTAAGTAAACATGCGCAGACACACATAAGAGAGTCTAAGTATTAATGTGCTTGTTTGCATAATTATGAACTTGAAAAACTGCCGCTATCATTCATTACTCATTCTCATGCATATATGTGCACACTTCATTCATAGTGCGCCAGCGGGGCGTATGAGTAACATTGATATCAAGCCAAAGTGTATTATCCGCACTAAGCCGCATTCACACACACACACAAAAGCGTGCGTAGAACAAAGCGCATATGCTTTTACAGTCATTGCATAGAGCTGGTTGTGCAATGAAGCAGGAAAAAGCGAAAGAAGGAAGCAGCGCAAAGGAAACAGGATAAGTAAAAACGACGGAAAAGGATGGAAAACGGAAAGGCATAACCATAGTTAGTGCTCAGGGTAGCTGTGTAAATAGAAAAGAGCAATACATATATATTCCTATGTGAATACATGCATACACACATACATACATATATAAGCATAATGCAAATAATAAGTAGTAGATTGCATAATTATTTAAATAAGTGCACACACACATACTTATGCGACGTGCATATATACGCTTTATGTCTTTATGCACTTTTTAATGGCATTGGCTGTGAACAGTGCGGCTTAGCACGAGTTTGATTATTTTACCTTATTATATATGCTACCCTCTTCTCCATTTTTTTTTTTTAATTTTTTTGTGCTGGGACAGCCAAATGGCTGCTGAGTGCAGGAAGTGAAGGAGGTACTTGTGCGGCATTCAGGAGAAATATACAAGTAAGCACATATGCAGATATGACTTTTGCATTCATTTACGTACATATGAATGTACGTGTATTCGGCTGCGCTTTTGCCCATAAAAGTTCTGTGTACATTTTTATGGCCATTATAAAGCTAGTGAAAAGGTACTTACAATAAAGTAGTTATAACTAATTATAATACGAGGATATGGAGCGTACAACTAAGATGGGTTTAGGCCGAGCTTTCGGTTTATGTTGTGCTAAATACGTTTCGTTTATTAATGTCGACCTTTCTTGGTAAAAATCAACTCAGTAGGTTGCCATTACCTACTAAAGAACAATTGGAATAAGGGGAACGCTGTTTTTAAAATAAATTAATCATGCCAAAACGACTGAAATATTCAACTTTAATTAAATATGAACAAGGTTCAATGGAGGCAACTTTTCATTGACAAGTTTCACCACATGAATGTGTAGAGATGGTCTAAATATGAGAGTCATCAAAAATTCCTTTTCTCATTTACCACGAAATCTCATTTGCCAGTTTGAGGTAGGCACAGATTTTTCTGAACTTTTCACTTTTATTTTTTAATTTTCTTAAGAATTTATTCATTTATTTCTTCTATTCTATGAACAGATACGCGGAATACTTGAAAGGCTTCATTTTCTTCATTTTTGACGTTGGAACTTATTAAAACAAAAAAGTTGACATAAAGTTACTTACTAACACGTTGAGGAGATCAAGTGGTGTGCCTCAGAAATAGATTTAGAGAGCTTGATGATATATAAAACGATAATTTGAAATTTGAATACAGCTGCCTTTATATTTACAGAGAAATTAAAAGTATTGCGTTTTTCGGACGTGAAAATTTTTCTATCGTAGCATTACGCAAAGTTCCTTTCTTTTAATCTACAATTTTATTTAGTGTTTATTCGGCATTTGTTTTGCTCCTCTCATGCCAGCTTAAAATGCCGATACATTGCTTAGTAGTCATTATTCTGTTGCATCCCATAAATGACGAAACGAAGAACCTTTTTCCCAGATCAACATCATATATTATATAATCGCAATGTGGCGGAGCCCAGGAAATAGAGGTATTATTACGTATTTTGCAATGCCCACACCAAACAAGGTTCGTACGATTCATCTGCACTTATTATTCCCTACCCGCCCCTCCCGAACACAGGACCACAGTTACGGCGTGGAGGAAGCATTAGCTGTAGCGTCAAACTAATATATAAGCTCAGGAAAAAAATTTAGAAGCAATTCCTAAATGTATTTAAGTAATGTATGCAGTTCCTATACATTTACGCCTTTCCCGCTGAAAGCTTTATTTTGCTAGCGATCAGCTGAGGCTGATAATTTCAGCAGAGCTATTCGTTCCTTGTATTGCTCGACTTCATAGCTTATGCATCTTTATTAGATTTTAGAGCTACGTAAATCACATGACACACATAAAATCCAAAAAATATAAAATGGCGCAACAGTAATTTACATTTTGGAAAATGCAGTCACGCACATTCATAACTACACATAAAAGCAGACAAAAGCAAGTGCTCGTATAATCACATTAAATTTGGCAACACTGCAGTGGCATAATCTTTGCATGCACAGCAGCCAGAAAAGCGTACGCGCCAAATTCCAAAGCTAGCCAAAAGTAATCAGGCGCCAACTTGGGTTTGAACGAAATTTACGGAAGGAAGAAAAGAAGGAAAACAAAAACAAATAAATGAAAAATGAGTATGAAGCTGCTTTGGCTTTTGTTGCACATTTGGCTCTGAGAACGGCAGCCGGCTATTGTGGTAATTTTATTTATGCTACTACGCTTAGCTAACCACAATGATGCACACACACACACACACACTCATGTTTATGTGTACATATACAAGTCTATTAAAGTATACGTTTGGCTTATGCCTGGGGCTCGCTATCACTGGACACTGGTGAAATGGGGATTAAAATGCGGCCAGTTGCTTTTTCTTTGGTCTTTTAGTGGGAAGGTTTTTGATGAATGGATAGCAATAAAGGTTGTGTATTAAGTTCAAGTGGGCAGCATGAGAAATTCAAAATTTATTAATTTTATGGAAAAATGTGTAAGCCAAATCTATTGGCGCTTCGATTATATGAAAATATCATTATGTCTATCACAGCAGTGAATAACAAAAACTTTGTAAGTCCAGAGTACTCCCAAAGCATTGCATGAATAAAAGAGTTTAAAAATCCTATGCTACTTTGTTCCTCTTTCCTCTATTTTTCAGCTCTTAGAACCATTTGTTAATCCAATTCATTAAAAGTGATAGTACTAGGCCACCAACAACAGTTTTGTTCATTGCAATGTCACATTTAAACAAAATATGCGAAAAATATGTAACGTTTTCTCAAGATCCTTAGGTAAAATTTGCCAAGTAGTCTAAGCACAAAGACTAACAAATTGAAAACGGCGACGAATCAATATTTTGGCGTCTCCTTCCACACTTTGCTCTATGAGCGAACAGATTTATTTTGTTTTCAAAGTAAATTTCCACAATTTTGAAACGTAGTTCTGGCGTTAAACGTTTCATGATGCTTTGCCAAGCTTTACTGAACAGAAATGCCAACAGTTTGTCACTCTCAGCTGTCAAACCATAGTTATCGATATCGATAGTTCTCATGCAGCTAAAGAGCGCCCGATATTTGTCGGTGGGCACTGTATTTGTTATTTCGGTAACCACTCCCAATGTATTTGTGTATTGTATATGTATACATTTGCGTTTGCATATTTTTTATGGCGTGCAAATCGAAAAGTCAAGTTAACACCAATGCCAGCTGTTGCCGTGTCTGTAAACTGCAGACATAAATGCACCCATTTGCAATACACAGGAGCAGCAGTGAAAATACCAAGAAGAAAAATCTGTATAGTGAATACCAAAATGCCAAAAATAAATATATGCAGGTCGAAAATAAACTTATTGCTATACGCCCGAAAATATTTGCAATATATGCGCATAAATAAAAAAATTCATACCCAGAAATGCATTTATGGATCAGCTAAGGCGTATTGAGAAACTGCTTTGGCGTAGGTCTACAGACATGCGGCCCATTTATACATATACACAGTGGCATATTTATCGCTTACCTTATGTATGTATATATTTTGAATACAAGAGTTACCACCAGATTCCAAAAATAATCTTCAAACTTTGCGTTACAGACTGCCAGCACTCCTGAACTCACCGCCAGCTCCCACCGCAGCCCCAGCGCATACATACACAGTTTACATATATCTTAAGCTGTTTTTATTTCGTTTATAACATTTCATTGCTCTTGAGCCTTATATTATGCTACACACTTTTACTACCGCATGTATGCTACTCAAGTATTAGTAAATATAAATACATGCACATAGCATAGCATAGCACCGCAAATGTGTGCATGGCTATTGACCTCAGCACTCTTGTTGTTTCAGCGAGAAAAACTCAAGCCTTTTGCAAACAAACTCAGCCGAGTCGTGCAGTGAAATGCAGCGAATATTGGCATAAAATGAAATGCAGCGAATTTTGTTGTCAGAAATAAATAAATTGCGCATATTAAATATGCTAGCAAACATAGCTCGACAGAACAACAACAGAAAGAAAAAAAAACAAAAACAAATGCAAAGATATGCAAACGAAGGGCGGCAGCTGCCAAATTTCTCTGCATTTATGTAGCATCGAAAACTGGCGCTGGCATAAAAATGTATGCGCCGAAAAAATTGCATATTTTTAGGGTCGCACTTTGTATGCGTAGCGCAGAAAGACTTGCAAGCATTTGGCACACAACAAATACATAAATATGTATGCGCATATGACGATGTGTGAGCTTACGTAACTTTATAGCTTCTATCAGCCGCTGTCAGTTGGTTGCCCGGCTGTTGGCAGTTGTAATGCGCAACAAATACCAATGCAAATAAATATGGTTATGTGCGTACGCAAATGCATATGCATGTTCAGGCAACCGTGCATGATTGCAAATACACACACACGCCTACATATGCGTACGTACAAGTATATACACACTCATATTTGCATATCGCAATGGCAACAGCTGTGTGTTGAGTGTTTGCAAGTATTGACTTTCAGACTCAAACAGACAAACAGCCAAAGTGCCAAGGGAAACGACAAGCCTACATGCAGGTTGATAGACATGCGGCATTGTGAGTAACAGCAAGCAGACATGCATACATATGTAACTGTATATGTATGTGTGCACTTATTATGTGTATGTAGCTGCGCGCTGAACCGAGCAATTCAAGCAATTGACGTTTGTTGCAGCTCACATTGGTGCCAATATAGCCAATTTATTACATACACACAAGCGCATATACGTTCACCTATCAACTTGTACATGAATACTTATATGTATACCTGTATTTGCATGCAGCTCAACCAGTATTTGTGTTTCATATTTTGTGTGTATGTATGCGGATATAAATGTATTTAAATATTTTTGTATGTGTCCACAGGCTTATGTGCGACTTAAGTGGCGCTGTACACCCGTAAATATGCGATGTCGTAAAGATGAAGTGGGGAATTCCAATTTAATTGATATTATCATGTGTGTTTTTATTTCAGTTTTTCTCTGCCATTCTTTTGCTTTCAGTAGTTGTAATATGATTAAGCTTATTTGTATGAAGCTTAAAGCAATTTCGTGAATTTGCTGGCACAGCAAGACATCAAACAGCAGTAAGAGAAATATAAACAAAATAAATTAATTCTTCATAAAGGAGCCTTTTACAGCTTAAACTTTTTTTAAGAAACTTATTCAATAGGCTTATGAAAGCGTCATTGGCACTAATTTGTTATAAAAGTATTAGAGTATTTGAAATAAAATAATACAATAGTCTCGAAGTGTTTATTGTTTCGATTGCAATGAGATGCAAGTGAGGTCAGGTTATGGTGTTAGTCAGCTTCACCTATCTAGGAAGCCAAATTACTCAGGACGGTGGAACAAACGACAATATCGATGCGATAACCAAAAAACCAAAGCAGCTTTGCAAGCCACAAGGTCTGGTTTTCCAAACAGATAAAACGCGTACCAAACTACGAATGTTAAATTCGTCCTATTATATGGCTGTGGATTGTGACGGTTGCCTGTATCTGCAACGCGGAAGCTGCAGACATTTGTGAACCGATGTCTAAGAACAATTCTCCGTATCTGTTGGGAAGAAAAATCGACAACTCCTGAGTAGAAGCAGACAAAAACCAGTTTACATTGAAATACGAGAGCGCAAATGGAATTGGATTGGCCACACGTTGTGGCCGACATAATTGGCATGCCACTGGACTGGAACCCACAAGGATCGCGTCGGAAGGGACAACCTAAAGGATGTTGGTTACTTAGCCTTAATGAAGGATTTTTACAAATTTACGAATCTTTCTCATGAACCCAAAATAAAGACGAAAGGGAGAAGTAGGCAACATTGGAAAGCATTTGTTTCGGCACTATGCGCTCAGAGACGACGTGATAGCAACTAATAATAATGAAAATGGTGGTGGGCGGTCCGGTCCGTTGTGATATCAGTGTGCGACACGAGAACCTCATTTTTTTCTTTTCGTGAAACCATTTTGTGGCTCTTACGTCGCACATACGCAGCAGAGAATTGAAAAAGTACATAGAGTACCAAGAAAACCTGGTCTGATTTTAGCTAAGGCTGAATAATTGCAAAGAAAGTGCTCAGCTGTTCCTTCCTCTTCTTCTTCCTCTCCCTCTTCCTCTTCCTCTCCCTCTTCATCTTCCTCATTTGTACAATTTCTACAATATTCATGGGAGAAAATTCCCTGCCTCAAGGAATACCTGCCAAGTAACCACGACCTTCGAGATAGGCTAAGCAGTCTCTTTGTATTTTTCATATTTATTTTCTTATTTATTTGCGGCCACAGTAGCCTAGCTGTTCCACCTGTGCCTTCATCTGTCCATAACCTATAGGCCTCTTGGTATTATTTTTAATCATTAGTTTTCTCGCGGCTATAGGTATCCCAATGGTACGTCTATAACTAAGTAGTTGAAGAGTAATACCTTTCCAGTCTAGCTCATCGGCCTTACAATTCGCTTAACATCTCTGTGCCCCGGAACCTAAATAATGCTGACATTGAACTAATAGGACATTTGGGGCTGCTCGGTATTCCAGTGCAACATTTGATCTTAGTATAGCCGAACTCATTGATTTAATGACCGTCTAACTATTCGAGAATAATATATTCTATAAGTAAGTTTGGTGAAAAATAAATTCATTACTTTCTCGTTAGATGGCTGTAATGGATCGATATCCCGTAAAGTATCGATTAAACAATTTAAAGTTTATGCTCGTTGTCAAAGTGACATTTCACACTAAAAAATTGGCCAGACAACTAAAATTTTGAATGGTGTTTATGATGCCGATACTATAGCAGCTAATTGCGTGCAACTTTGGTTTCGTCGATTCCGTTCAGGCATTGTTGATGAAAGAAAATGTGAATGATGTTGAAAATGTCAATAAAATTACAGAAACAATCGAAGTTGATCGGAATTTTAGTAGTCGTAGCATCGCTCAGGAGCTAAAAATCGACCATAAAATAGTTGTAATCCATTTGCGAAAAAAATTTAAGCAAAAGTAATGGATTTCTTTTTTCCATTATACTAATATATAGTATTGCCGTAGGAATGATGAACAAAGGGCCTCAAATAATAAAATAATATTTTTCGATAAAATAAAAAGTCACTTTACTCTTTGAACACACCTCATATTTTTTGTTACTTTGTTTTCATATAGCAAATTTTAATACTCTGTAGACTTTTGCAGGAATATTTCTTTCCCCTATTTCTTTGTGTAACCCACCTATTGCCTAAAAGAGCCAGTCTTTTGGCATAAACTTAAGCCTAAAATTAAGTTTTTGTATATTTTTTTAGATTTAAGTTCTAAATTCTCTTGCCTATCTGAAATGGCTTACATAACTTTTACCTCGATTTAAGTTCTTTTGTTCTTTAATCATATTATGATCTCTTTAATCGCCCTAAAATATGCAAATACAACATTAAATCCGTGTCAATGTAATCAGAAGACTTAAAATTACATTCAATATTTTGTAATTTATTTTATTCACCGATAGATTAGAAGATTTTTTAATTACTAATTGCTTTCTAACACCTAAAAATATGCCCTCAGCAAATAAATGAAGGCGTGCAAATTTAATTAAAAGCCATATACTACCATTTATTAGTATTTGAAACTCAAAGTTATCCTAGAATTGAAGCTCTCCCCTCAATAGGAGCTGCTTTCCATAGTCTATTTACACATATTTATTATTTATGAAAGTTTTTAATAAAATATTCATTAGCAAAACACAGCAATGCCCAAACGTGTAAGTGTAAGTTTAAGAGTTGTAAGTCAGCCTAATGAAAATTAATATATACAGAAATTTTATTAGCATTCACACCCTCATTTACTAGAACACAAAAATCCTAGTGCTGTGCAAACGTTTACTACACGCCTTAAAATATGCTATCTATGCTAATATGGCTGCGTATGTGTGTGTGCGCTTGCATACATTTAGCTAATTAGCACCAAACGTATCTCAACTAATTAATTCGCAACGAGGCGAAATGCAAAATTCTCTGCATGCTTTCAAAGCGCATTGCAGCGTCGTAAAACACACAATATTGATGGGTCTGATGTGTGTTCTAATGTATGCATGAACAATACTCACATACACACACATACACACATACATACATGATACATGCATGCGAACAGTGTCTATGCGCTTGCAATATTCATCGGAGAGTTGTTAAACAAAAGTGAGTCGTATTGGCAGTAATGTACACCAACAAAAACCAATAAAACCAATACAAAAAAAAAATTTTGAAAAATCAGTCAATCGAAAATGGCAACATGCAAAAGGCTGTGACGCCTAATACTATGCAACGCCCACATACGCCAACGAAATTTGGGGCACACAGTTCATTATCCGTTTCGATTACCATGGTTTTATGTAGGGCCTGTGTGATGGGCCAATATTCCTGTTGCTACCGTATACGTGCATAAATACCGAAATGTATGCTTTGGTGCGAGTATTTTGTAAGCTATTTCGTTGCGAGAATCAATATTACCATCTGTTTTGTACAACAAGTTGCTTAGTGCTAAAATTTTGAGCACACTTTGGTTGGATATATTAGAGCCCTTGCAGGTTTTGTGTTGGCTATTAATGGTTAATTGCGAGTAGCTGGCTGGCTGACAACTGTACCAAAGAGCTGCATGCATCATAACTGTCTTAAAGCATATAAATTCTTGCATCTGAAAGTTTTTTCGTTTGTCCAAAACTTTTTACTTGTATTTATTTGAGGAAAGCGGAGTTGAAAATGAATTTGCTATACAAGAAAAACTTAAATGTGCAGGAAATGTTTATGCCGCTCTTTAAAGGTTTGCTGAATTGCGCTGAAAAGTGCTGAATTACATTTATTGTGGTGGATTTTTGTCAAGCAATTTTGTTCACGATAAAAAGGAAAAAATTTGGACAGAGGCTGTGTTTGAGAGCATTATCATTTTTTTTAAACTATTTGAAAACTAAAATTGAATTTGCTCCAAAAAAAGGTTTAAGTGTGGAGAAAATGTTTATTGCTGCTCTTAGAAGTGTGCTGAATTGCGTTGGAAAGTGTTGATTTGCATTAAAATGCGCTGAATAGCTTTAAATTTTGATGCATTGCGACTACAGTGCTTGCTAGTTAATTTCGAGTAGAGCAGTAGCAAAAATAATTGCTTATAAGCATACATCTAGTATCGAACTATTCACAAGTGTGCTGAATTGCGCTGAAACACACAGACTGGTGGCTTGGTGGAGTTCTAGTTGTTGGCAACCATACGTTTTACCGCGAAACAAACATTCAACTCTCTACGCATCATTGACCACTATTTGAAAGTGTGCTGAATTGCGTTAGAATGCGTTGAATTCCAATAAAATGCACTAAATCGCACTATAATGTGATTTTTAATCAGGAAAAAACTAAAATTTTTAATAGCGCAAGCTTCAGTATAGAAGCAAAGGTGTGCTGAATTGCATTAAAATGCGCTGAATTGCACTATAATTTAAATTTAATGCAGAAAAACGCTAAACTATTGTATTGCGCAAGTTTCATTATAGAAGCAAAAGTGTGCTGAACTATCGAATTGTGTTATGAATGACATACAAACAAATTAGCTGCCTTGCTTGTCTTCATGGAAATGGGGGTTTTGAAATTTATACATAACTGTGCTCAGCTGCGTTTAGTGAGTATACGAATTTTTTGCTACAGTTTTTGCTAAAAAATTTGTGCTGAATTGGTTCAAAAGACGCTGTATTTCATGGCAATACTTTGATTTACCATCTTTATTGTAATAAGCAACATTTTTGAAAAGCTCTGCATCACTTCAGTATTCTTTAATTAACTTCGGATTTGCATTTCTTGTGCGCTCTCCTTCACGCTTCTCCTTATACCGCTTTTTTATGTTTTTGTTTTTGCCAAATAGCATTTGCTTTAAATTTCTTTCTGCGTACGAAACTTTCTCATTTCACAACTTCTTGATTATTATTTTTTCTTCCTTTTTTCCATTTTGCCTTGCCTTACATCATCTTGATTTATTTCTGGCCAACTTCTTTTTTTCTCATTCTTGAGTTTTTAATTCGAAAAAATTTCGCTCTAACTATCAAATTGCAATTCCCTTTGGCTAAGACCTAATCGCATCCCATCGCTCTCTAACTTCTTCTGCAATGTCACTGGTGCCAGTGTTGCTTCTTCAGCTGCTGCGCCTTTTACATTCTAGCTTTACAAAATCCTTAGCTTCGCATTCAATTAAATATTTCAATTAACACTTTTAATTAATACTCGTTTCGCCTACTTCAGTGTTACATCCATACAGAAACACACCAACACACGTACGTAAAGCAGCAGCTAACAGCTCGGCAAGTAATCGAATATTTGCTACATCGACAATTGTTGCATAGTTTGAGGCGCATGCATGGCATTTTTACTCCGCCCTGTTTTCTACTACTATATTCTCTTGTATGCACATGTAGGTACTTACTTAAATTTCCACTTGGAATGTAGACGTTGCCCGATGGGGTTCGCACCAAACACGATGGCTCGAAATCAACGCCCAAATCATTTGGGTTACCAGGGACTAAACGGCCATTATTCATGCGATTCATTGTTGGATTCCTTGGTGGGACATCCGGTGGTGCCGATGGCGTAACTCCTTCAAGGAGATAGCCTGCAAGTATGCAATGAAAAGAAAAAAGAAGACAAAGTAAGAAAATTGAAATGAAATGAAATGAAGTTGAATATAAAGCAAAGACGGTTAACAAGTTGGTGAATGAAGAAAAAAAGGGAATAAAAAATGAAATGAAGGCAAAAATAAAAACAAAACAAAAAACACAATGCAATTAAAAATGCGAATGCCAATGCGGCTTAAACAAAGACGAGCGGTATGTTGAGGGAAATGTCAGTGTAGAAAAGACGGAAATTGTAGCTAGTAATTTAAAAGTAAAAGCAAAGTATAATAGCAAGTGAACGCCAACAAAAGAGAGTGGCGCAGAAGAGAAGGAGCGCAGTAAACAAGGCGAAAAGTAAAAAAGTTAAATCGCCGTTGAGGCGGTAAAGTTTAATTAAAATTTTCAAATAGTTGGCAAGGTGCCGCCAAGGCAGCAAAAGGCAGTGGGAAGCGGCAGCTTAAGTGGAATATAGACGTCCTTAACGGAGCTGCAAATGCGGACGTGAGCGTTTCGTAAAGTAAATATGTACGCGTATATGGAATTGGTATGCACAGAAAAGTAAATGCTTGTATATGCTTGTAGATATTTATGTAGCCGTGTGAGTGTGTGCGCCTGCATTGTAAGTAAATGGCATCTTAATTGCTTAATAATTATGTCATTGCGCGTTGCTAATGGACACGATAACACATTTGCATGACACAACAGCAACAAAAAACAAAAAATGAATAAAAATGCTCAAGTCGAAAGCGCAGAAAGCCAGCGAGACACGCTCTTAGATAGCACAGCAATAAAAGAGTTTCTACATAGTCCAAAAAGGGAAATGTTGGCATTTGAGCAGTCAATCAAGTCGATACAAAGCAAGTAAGGATGCGTGCTAAGTAAAAGAGGCGAATCAAGTCCATGCAAGTTACTACAAACGCCACTCTTCGTTTTGTGCCCTAGTGCACCTGGTAATCTTAGGCACCTGGCAAGCCAAGTTTTAAGCCGCGCGCACTGCTAAGCCATTAAGACTAAAAGTAAGTTAATTGTTATTATTCCAGTAAACTTTTTCGACTTTGCGCGCCTCATGCACGCCTTTTGTTGCGTTTGCATATCTGCCAAATCCCTGGGCGCGCCATTAAGTCTGCATTGTATGCAGAAAAGTATTTGTTTTACACGTTTGCGCTCAACGATATGCAACGATTTTCTTGATTGCAGCTATTTGGCGGTAATGCTAGTAATTATAAATGGATTTCCGCATAATTTAGAAGGGAAAGGAGAAAGGAATTGAAAGTAGGCGATAAAATACCAATGCGATGCCGTGAGAAAGGCGAAAGGCGACTTAGAGCGGAAGAAGCAGAGAAGATGCATGCATGCATGGAGTGTATGTTAGTGTGGCACGAAGCCAAATGTCGTGCGTTGACCTCTAACTATTTTAACATTTATGCAAAGCACTTTATTTCAGCGCACTTTGACTAACTTGCATGACTCTTTGACCGTTTTTAACGTAAGAAGTACTAGCACAATTCCACATGAAAATATACAAATAGCATAAGATTTACTTCAAGGCAAATTTTTTATTTTTGAAGTGAAAACTTCTTTAGAATCGTTGGGAGTGATTTGAGAAAAAGTGAAACGAAAAAAGCGACACTCTTGGCTTCGAATATTACATATAAACGTAGCGACGAACTAAATAACTTTTAGGCCAGCGCCGACAGCATGGCGCGATAGCCGAGCGGCCAGCAATGTGAGCTTCCGATCCAAAATCCTTGGTTCGAATCACAAGAAAAAAATTTTTTTTATACAGTTATTTTATTTTATTTTATGATATGTTTATGAGGAGCTTTTTTTCATGGCAGAAATACACTCGGTGTTTGGTAATGCCTGCTGAGGGGTGAGCGCTATTAGAAAAATAGTTTTCCTTAATTTTGGTGTTTTCACCGAGATTCGAACTGACGTTCTCTCTGTGAATTCTGAATAGTAGTCACGCACCAACCCATTCGGCTACGGCGTTTGTTTAATTTTACTGATGCAAAAATGAGGAAAAATATATGAATAAAGTTTGCTTACTGTTTACACATTTTCCAAAGGTGACGGAGAACCAAAAAAAAAGTCGATTTTCAAACAAATACGAGTGCATATGTGTAATTGTGTTAGAGTTTCGGTCACGCCCCAGCAAAACCTGCGTGCATATGTGTTTGTAACATTCAAAAAAATGTAACTGTGTTAGAGTTTCGGTCACGCAGGTTTTGCTGGGGACGCTCATAATAGCAACCGCGTGTGTATTTTTATATTCGTAAATATTTTCATTTTTAAATATTTACCGCAATTATGCCGAAAAATAATGCAGAAAAGTGTCGTGAATATCGACAGAAAAAAAAATCAATAAATAGCATCACGGAATTCATTCACGAAAATTTAATAAAGTATACACCAGAAGTATCGCGGATACTTAGAAAAGATTACAATAAAGTTCCAATGATTTTAAGTGGCGATTTTAACGTAAATTTTGCATTGGAAACAGCGGTTCCTTTAATTGACGTTCTCAATACAACATTCAATTTAAAAATGTGTAACAATCGCACTGAATCGACAAAACGATCAAAAACAACCATTGACGCGGTATTTCAAGGATATGTTGACAACATCGAAACCAAAGCATTTGTAATATATTTTAGCTATCATAAGCCACTCGTATCATTTGTTGAAATTGAAAACATTGAGGATGAATAATAATAAAATGAAGAAAATAAAAAATGAACTTTATAGCAATATTATAATGAACCTATAATTATCCCGCTCCTAATGCTGCTTTCGTCTCATTCTCTCTCAGTTTGTTTTACGAAAGGTTTCACTTCTATCGCGTCTAACCGTTAGACTGGTATTTTCCTTGTTTCTTTTTCATAACTGCTGCGACTGCTTTCAAATAGTAAAGAAGAAAAAGCTGCTTATAAAAATCATCATCCAAGGAATGCATAAAACTGTAGCGCCCTTCAATTGTGCCGGTATCAGAGGCTCAAACCTTGATTTAGATTAGAAACTTGGTTAAACTCAAGCGATCTTTTCTTGTAAAAATACGAGTACACCTGTGTTCACAATAATAGCGGCGCACAGTGCGGCCGATTTCCAAAAAGCTGGTCAAAAGTCGAAAAAAAAGTTTCTAGATAGAGTTTTTTTGTCTTTGGGTTGGCTACAGTAATGCCTTGAGTAGTGAAAACCGTTCATAGCAACGTCCTGTACCCTAAGTATCCTCTGTATTTTCAGTCGCAACGTGGCCTTCGTTTGAGCATCGTATTAGATTTTTAATGGAGTAAATTGAACAAAACCAAATGGAATCATCTTCGGAAGGTTAGTAAAATACGAGAAATCTTTAGTACATATCAATACCTCGACACAAAATTTTTAGCTGCAGCAATACGTAGATACATTTTTTGCAATTTTTTTTATAAAATTTGAGTTTTCAAACTGTATAGTAATACAACGCCGTCATATGCTGCTTTGAAACCTATTAAGGGTTACTCAAAAAAGTAATGGTTACTGAATAAAACAAGATTCAGCTGCTAACACTCGCAAGGTAACCCCGAAAACATATAAATTTACATGCATCTTAATTATGTTCTTGAATATACGCTATTTCACGTGAGGGGGTGGCCAATAGGGGTGGAAGGGGGTGGATTTTCAAAATTTTAAGATCAAATTCGTAATCAGCGACTCCGACAACCCCGAGTAAGAAATTTTGAATCAATTACTTAATTTTTTGAGTTTTGGCCAGCTTTTCGGGAATCGGCCGCACTGTGCGGCGTGACATATTACAAAGGTTTGGCTACTTTTTTAATTTTTTATTTAATATTTTTTACTTAGTTACTACAAAGAAATTACAGATAATTTTTTGCTTCAGAATTTGTAAAAAAACCTTAAAAACTCAAAAACTTCCATCGAAATTTGAAACTTTTTAGTCGGAATTTTCAGAAATGCAATTTCAATCTTCTGAATTTGTAAAAATCCTAAAAAATTCAAGAACTTCCACCGAACTTTGAAATTTTTTTTGTCGGAATTTGCAGAAAAATGCTGGGTTTGCAATTTCAAGCTTCAAGACTTGTAAAAAAAACTTAAAAAATTTAAAAAATTTCATCGAAATTTTAAACTTTTTAGTCAGAATTTTCAGATAAATGCTGGATATGCAGTTTTATAGTCCATAGGTATGAATTTTATTATAATAAATTTCTGGTTTTAAGTGGCTTGAAACTTGCATTGAGTTTTATAATGTTTTATATTATTTATTATGCATTATTTTCCATACAACGAATGAACAAACATATTTTTATATGGGCCAGCCTGATAGTTTCTGACGCTAGTTGCTTTAATACTGTAATAAAAAATTTATAATTATATTATATCTCATATAAATAAGTGAATAAAAAAATGTATATGGAGAAATTGCATGCAACTGCCAAAAGACTGCAAAAGACTTGGCCAAAAATTAATGCGATTTTTGAGCCACTTAAAACCTGCAGTTGGGCTATAAAACTACACAGATGTCATTTTTCTGACAATTCTGACTAAAAAATTTAAAATTTTGTTCTTGATTTTTTTTTTTTAATTTTGTGTGTAGTTTGAAATTTTGAGTTATATGGGTTTTGTTGTAATATGAAATATATTTTTATAAAAAAATAAATGAATTGTCCAAGTGTTGCAATAAGGCGCGCTGCTATTCTTGTGAACACACAAAGATCTTCACTGAATTCGTCAAGTAGCAGAGTGATCAAAGCAACCAATTTGGAAAACCAGCGAAATACAATACCTCGACCAGGTGCTTTATCACCAAAAGTTGAAGCGAGCTGAAGGATGCACTGTTGTTGGTCAAGCCGTATTGATCACTATAGGTGGCGCCTTCCAAACACAGTTACTTAATTATTCGCGATTTTGACAAGCCTGCCGCCCGTGCCCTTTCCAATAAAAAACAATCGCACAAAACAAAAATTAAACGAACTAATAAAAACGAAGTGCCTTTGTTAAATTGTGAAAGCAAATGTAGTTTGTTTGCGTTTTTATGCGGTGTGCATATGATTTCTTGTGTTTGGTTGTTTCCATTACTTTCATTTACTCTTGCTCTTTACAAAAAAGTAATTCCCCTTCTTTTTGTTTGTTTATTCGTAGGCTCTTCTCTTACGACACAGCGAATTTGGAAGGCGTACCCATGTACTCTATCAACCTTGGTTATGGGGTTAATCACGGTGGAGAGACAACAGAAGGTATGCCCGTTAACCAGCACACAGCGATTTTGAAGGAATCAGCGGATTTGTTCACGTAACCTCCGTTGTTTATAACAGCGGTCGACAAAAACTGGTCATGCATGAAAAATCAACGCACCCACTGCCCATATTACTTCCCTGCCGTCTGAACAATGACTATTTGGAAAACTGATTGCATGCAACTAACCTCACTTTACAGAATTTATTTTCATTGAATTCGTCTCTCTATCTGTCTCTCTCTCTCTTTTTCTCTCTATCAAATCCTCTATGACGTAACAGCATAAATCACTATCAGATTTTTATATTTTTACTATTACATTTGACCAAACTATGTAATATATCATCTTTGGGTTAAGTTCACTTCAAAAGTGGTGAAAAATTCTATTTTTTTACCAAGAGCAATGCTGCAAGTGCCTGTAAGCCATATAAATAGTACCCGCATGACAAATTTTCTAACTATAAGTATCTTACAAAATATATAATTTTGTGCTGATAATACCAGAGTTCACATATTAACACTGGTGTTGCTGTACTTAAGAATTTACGCTGCAACATACTATTATAAACACAAAATTTTCAATTACAATGTTAATCATCTCTCATTAAAGAGTTCCCTTGCACAAATTAATTGCAGTTTCCTCGTGATTTTTTCGCATTTCATCAGTTGACCTCTACTGTATACTTTTCTTCTCTAACTTCTACTTTTCTTTTCTCCACTTTCTCCTCTTCTTCTTCATATCCTACTTTCCTCCTTTTTCCCCCCAACCGCACCCCTTTCTCGGTCATATTTATTTAATAAAGTTATTGTGCGAAGAAATTAAAATGCGCATTCCTCCTGCTGGGTCTTTCAGCGCCATTCTTCATTTACTCACTACCTCTTCCCACTTTCACACTCCTGTCGCTCCTCTTAACTTTTATTGCATAACTATACTATTTGTTCAGCGCATTGCGCCCATTACTTTCAGCTGTTCGCTCCCCTTTTTCACGGGTTTTGTGCCACATCTAACATTTACTCTGCATGTAAGTGCGAGAGGGTGCCTTTGCTGAGCGGTGACCAAAAATGTCATTTCGTTTACGCGCAACACTATTACTATGCGGTCGCTGCTTTTCTTATTAAAACTACCGCTACTGTCCCACTGCTGTTATGGCTAATGCTGCTACTGCTGCTTGTTGTTGTTACTTCTCTACTAACGTTTGCTTTTTGTTATTGTTTTAGTGTTCTGTTCTGCGGCTTTGCTTCGAAAATGGAGATAAGCAGCTTATCGCACCAACATTTTCCTGCAATGCGCTCGGCACTCGAATGGCAGCTGCAGAGTATTGCGCTAATGTTGGAGGGCCCCTTGCTGTGTGTGAGTGCAACGTGTGTGTGTATATGGATTGTATGTAGAGGTTTGTAGTGCCGCGTCGCCATTAAAGCGCAAAAGTGTCGCGTTTGGCTTGGTGAGTTGGCTTTGTATTCATACTGTAGTATTGGCTTCAGCTTTGCATGTTGCTTTTTATGTATTCCAGTTGTGGTTTGTGGTAACTTTTTTTGATAATTTTGCTGAACTATTTTTTTGTTTTTATTTGCTTTGCTCCTTCTGCAACCTCTTCTGTTCGTGCTGCTCCAACTTGGCCTTGTTTGTCATATTGTGGGCTGCTTACCACTACCCTTGCCACCAACCATTTGCTGCTACTACTCGGCGTATTATGATTATGACTATTTCAGCTACTTTGTTCCAGCTGAGTCAACGTTCTTGACGAGTTTTGCTTTCTTAATTTTATTGTAATTTTTAAACTTTGTTTAAAATTAACATTCTATCAAACTTGAATTTAATTTAGGCACTAAGACTTATTTTACAGTAAATTCTAATTTATGGTAATCAATTTATTGAATTTTTCTTAAATTATTAATTTATTAAATAATTACAAATTAATTAGGATTAATTTTTTTTGCAATAAATTGCTTATGCTATAAGAAATACTAAAGTACAAAAAAGTGTCCAATTGGCGCCGGTTAGCACGAGAAAGAAACGACTGGCGCGCTTTGTTAAGCTCGACCAGAATCGCGTAAGCGGTTATCGCGCCAATTAGGAAGAAGAAGAAAGCACAAAATAAAAATTGTGTGTTTCTCTGAAATACAAGCTCCTATAATAACTCGCTAGTCAACTCAAAATAATATATTTATCAATAATATTCAGCATTTTTGTTTTACTATCAATCGGAAAAACTATGAATACGTCTTAAAAGAATAGCATTTTTACTAAATTCCCTATCGCCTTAAAAGCATTGGAACTCTTAGCAAAGACGCAAACCAGCAGTTTTGAGTGCTCTATTAAATATTCAATAATTCATTTATTTTCAACAGTTAGAGCTCTATTTCTTCATAAAAAAGTTTTCGCATATTTATATATTTATAGCAAATAAAGGGTGGGCCATTGACCTAATTTCAATGAAAATGTTTGCTTTATTAGAAAACGTTATAAACGGTTTCTGACTATCTCACAAGTGCTTGGGTTCATATGCGTTTTCGGTGTCGTATCGTATCTCATACGTGACTTCAGACTCATTTGAAGATAAACACCTTCTCTGGGGATTCGTAAATGTACCAATTATACGGGTACGAGCTGTTCTTTCTCATTGACCCTTTTACGTCTCTAAGCGCTTACTGGGTTTAAGATTTTTAGCTGTAAGCATTTCCTGTTTTCTGACTACCTCACCTCAATATTAGGAATCCCATTAAAAGTTATATTCTTTTTTGGCACAACTGAACATTCAAGAACTTCGCTTTAAATGCCACAGTTTAGTGAAATCACGTCATCCTTCGCTTCTAAACTATTTTAAAGTCCTTTAAATATCTTTGACTTTTTATCTTATGGGCATCTCTTTAACTTTAATAGTCTGCACTCCCTTGCTGTTGCACGCTAATGCTAGTTCGAATGTTGCTATAAATGCACGTACTTAAGTAAATGCATGGAAATCGCATAAGCAAGAAGAAGCAGAAGAGAGGTTTGAGTTTTGAATATGTGTGTTTAAAATTTAATAGAGTGAGACAAGCTGCTTCAGAATAGTGTTAATGCGAGTTGGGCTGCTGAGTTGGAAGTCTGTTGAGGCTAGTTTTTATATACAGACATATTCGCTTTGAGAAATCTACCAGCTGTTTGGCTAAAAGTTTCTTCTACTGAGGTTGCATTCTTTGAATATTTGTTGTAATCAAATAATGCTTCCTTTACGAGCTCCATTATATTCAGCAAATTTCATTATTTCATCTTGTGCATGACCTACTTTTGGGCGCACATTACACTAATGCAAATAATGACTGACTATTTTCTTCTAAGAAAGCACACTTTCCACTTGCAATTTGCTACCACTGACCTTGCTTTCACTAATTTTCGCCTGAAGCGTACATACATTTAGGCGCTGCAAATTGCAAGCAATCGTGCACAAAATGCCTACACTCTTAATGAATCAATTTAATTTCTATGCCACCGAGAATTGCTGCTATGTCAGCGAATTTGTTATAACACAAAAGGCAAACTTTCGAATGATTGCGCATGGCGAAGTGGAGAAGAGAAGAGCAGAAAATGCTTATACAAATTGTGCGACTCTGCGCTAAAAATTATGTGACGAAAATTCATTTAGATCTTTTTTTTTTTGGTAGAATCAAGAAAAAATGCAAGCAAGCATGCCAAGCATTTGATTGCCAAAGCAATTGTCAGAGTAGAAATATAATTTGAGGGGTAGAAGAATATATTTGCGATTGTGTGAACGTGCGCCTAAGCGTATGCAATGGAATGAAATGAGCTACGCTGGGACGAGCAAAAAGTTGTATAGAATTTGCTTACTTGTGAAAAAATGTCATTGCTTGAAACTAGAAATTGGACGCAGAGAACGAGTATCAAATCGAAACACATTAGTGAAGTGTGGTGTGACCACGAAGAAAAAGCGCAATGTGGAGAAAGGACTCGTGAAAATGCAAATCGGCCTACTCCAGTGGAGCGTAAAATTAAAGATGGCCGCCAAAGGCAGTAGCACCAGCACAAATTGAAATGGTGCAAAAGTACAGAAAGAGCCAAAGGGAAGTGCATAGACACATACCTACGCGTATACATACATGCACATACACACATACATATTTATATGTGTGGCAAATGAGGTGCTAGCGCGAAAGTATGAGGCAATTCAATACTTCATACATTTTGACAACTCCATTTGAGTATCAAATGACAGAGTGGCAAGGCGAGCAGGCAACTGCTGAAGAACGAATTTGAAGGGCGAATAAGTGATATTGGTGGCGAAAAAACAGCAAGCAAAAGTAGTGAGTGGAAAAATGAGAAAAATCACGAGCAGTAGGCGTAGAAGAAAGCTTTGAAATGGTAAACGGAATATTGAAAAAGTAAAAGCACAAAATACGAAAGGAGAAGAAAAAAATGAGAAATGAAAAAAAAAACACAAAGTAAAGCGGCGCGCAAGCATTTTATTGCATCAGATCACAATCAGTGGGAAATTCTTTCACAGGCGGCCTCTAAGTGATACATAGCGTACTCGTACTGAGGGCTAAAGCAGAACTGGCATAGAAGTATTTAACGTCAAACGAAACGAAAAATGACGCAGGATACTCAGCATAATAAATTTTGCAAGCAATCGCATAGAAAATTGTAAGCTCATTTATGAGCTTAAAAATCTCCCGCCTTTGTTGCTGGTACAATTTACAAACACAAAACTCTGCACTCACAAAAAAAAAAAAAAACAAAAACAGAAACAAAAAACAGAAAATCACAAAAAAGTGTAGTAAGCAACCTTCCGATGAAGAGTACGGGAATGCAGCGGAAAGGGAGTGAGATTGTGGGTTGAAGCGGAAGCGTAATGAAAGATGAATTTTCGTGCTGATGACAGGAATGGCGCTGACGACCGCACGGATAATGAATGGAATGATAATTACGCTGTGAATCTTAATGACGATGTTTGCTGCGTTGCTGAATTGGAGTACTTTCAAGCGCATAACCATACACTTCTACAGCGTTTCGTGCGCATAGGCTTAGCTGCCCCTTTTCACCACATTTTGTGTCTCTCCCACTTTGTCGCGCTTGCTCTCCTTCTCGCTGCGCTTCCTTTTAACCACACACTCATCCACCAGCGGCTTAATCGCATTGCCGTCGAACTTAAGCTGTGAGCGCAGCGCTGTTTGTGGTTGATTACAGAGTACTGGGTTTTTAGCCAGGCGGACGCCTAAAAGGTGGCAATTTAAATTCCACATTTGTGGAAATGGCGAGCTCGCTGCTGTTTAAGGGAATTATATGGTTGAGTGGAAGCTGAGTTAGCGAATGAGGAAATGCGAAGACAAATGCGGCTTGGGGAGAAGTAAAGGGATTGGGACTAATGCACAACTTGGGGAGGTTATGAGAAGAACGAAGCGGCGGCTTCGTAAGACAATATTGAGGAGCAGTAGTGAGCGGGAGATTAACTTGCAAGTAAAAATGTGCCCAAACTGAGTACTAAAGGAAGACCAATGAGCATGAAAAAAATGTGAAAATGAAGTAGGCAAGTGTTTCATTGTAAAACTGCCGTTGTGCTAGGTGAGTGACGTTGAGGCAAATAAATAAATCATGGACAGCAAGTGAAACTCTTGCCATACTCTTTATTTCATCTGCTAAATCAAGCTCGCTGTCTCTGCGCTACTTGCTCTTCACCTCTGCTCCCTAAATACATTCCAAGTTTTCTGCTTTTGCGTTATTACGTTTGTGCGTAATTATGAAATTCAATTAATTTTCGTGGGCTGTTGGTTGGCTTAAGGCATTTTACAATTGAAATTTCACACTAGACAAAATGTGAAATATTTGGAGAATATTTGGTAAAATATTTATTGCTTCAGTTTTGGAGAAGTTCGAGGGGAGGAATATTTATAAAGCAGTAGAATTTCTTTCTGCATATTTGCGTAAAGTCTTATGGATGTGAAAAGGAAACAGATACGAATAAATATTTGAGGTGAATGTGTGCGTGTGCATGAGCGCTTTGCTCTGTGTGTTCTTTGACTAAATTCTAACACGGTTGCCCTTGTTTTTGTTTGCTCCGAATCTTCAAGCTGCTGTTTCTACAATTATCATATTTTAATGTTTGTGCCAGTTCTGTAAAATTAAATACATAAATATAAATATCTTATATACAGCGGAAAGCTCTTGCTGCTAGCGCTGCGCGTTTTAGTTTTAATAAAACAAAATAAAATCGAAGAAAAATCACTTTAAATTCCACGTTCTCGCTTTAACATTAAATTCAGCTTCCTCTATTTTCTCGCTTGACTTCCTTAAAACGACAGCCTGCCTGCTGTTCTGCTCCTCGAGAATTTCTATTTTCCTTTGAACGCGCATTTGCCTTGTGTTGCCTTTAAGCTTCTACTTCGCTCAAGTTGTTTGTCAATATTTGGCATGCGATACATCAGCGGCAGTAACAGCAAGCACAACAACACCACCTACTCACTGCAAAAAGAGTTGTTGTTGTGCTGACAGCGCTAACATTTGCGATTTCATTTGCAGTAATGAAAAGCCAATATGCGACGCCAAGCAAATGTAAACACTAATACATACAAGAGCATGCGCACACATGCACGTGCGTACGTGTGTACATGTATTGGTATATGTGTATGATACAACAATAACATCAACATTGAAGTGTGACAACAATAATAATAATAATAATTGCACTCGCACAACAACAACTCTAAACAGCAAATAAACAAATAAATAGCTGAGCACAAAAGGCAAGAATTGGAGTGCGTGGGGTGAAAGCGAAGATGTGTGAAAAGAATTAAAAAAAAATGAAATAAAAACGAAATCTGTTGTGCGTAACGAATTGCAATTTATTGCGCTTGCAAATGTGTGCCTGTAAGTATGTGCTTGCTGCTTATTACTGTGATGTTTGCGCGTGTATTTGATATGTCAAAAATGTTTACAAAACCTTTTGACAAAGCAATCAATGAACGAATGAGTCGGTGATTGAGTGACTGAGTGACTGGCAGATTGAATGCGAAGTGTGTGCGAAGGAGTCGTTGCAGGAAAACCAGTCAAGATAGTCAAACTGTGAACAAAGAGTGCAGAAGTATTTTAAACAACGATTGTTTCTGTGTGGGAGTATGCTTTTGACGCTATGCGAACACCATTGAGTGGCGCTCTCTTTCAAGCGTCCGCCACGTTGGGACTTTCGTATTTATGCAGCGCAGCATATCCAGGCTGCTTGTGGCTACTTCTACTACTATTTTATAGTCGTTTTAATGTGTACTTGCTGTCACTCGCTTGAAGTATTTAGCTACGAATTGAGTGATTGCACATGCGCATATGTGTGTATGTGTGCGTGTATGTGCACATGAGCAGCACTTGAATGGTAAATAAGTTGTCACAATTGACGATGTGCGCTGTGCTGGCGTTAGCCTTAACTGATTTAAGTGCAAAATTTCATTGAAAACATTATTACATAAGCGATGACGTTCTTTTTTTTTCTGAGAGTAAAATTTTTTCGCAGTTCAAAGGTTACTGCCGAGTTTGACGGATTTTTGCATTTATAGCAAAGCAGAATGGAATGGAATCAGGGGAAAGCAGAATTCCTAGACTATATATGTCGTATTACAATCCTGAAATATCGAGTTTATTCACGAGTCTTATCTATTCATTATTTTGCGAAAACTTCACTCGAAAAAATTGCATCAATATTGTTTGAAAATTGCAAACAAAGAGAGGCGCAAAACATTACAAATCTTAACAAATGTACCCATTTTGTGTTCTAAGCAGAAGAAATGGTGACTTATCAAGGACCGCCGTTGACTGGAACCCCCATGGAAGACGTAGAAGTGGAAGTCCATTGCAAAACAGAGCAAAATCGCGAAATTTTCTAGACTTAAAATACCCACATACCGGGATCCCGGATTTCCGTGACTCATACCCCTAATTTATACAGTTTAATTCAACTAGAACGCAACTGTACTCAAATAATCCCGGAATGTTCGGAACTTAAAATACCGAAAAGTCGGGATCCCGGAATTGCGATGACATCCCTAATGTATACAGATTAACTCAACCAGGACGCAACTGTACTCAAATAATCCCGGAATTTTCGGGATTTAAACATACAAACATACTGGAATACCGAAATTCCAGAATTGACATTCTTTATTAAGGGGTTTTCTAATAACATGTGTTATTGGGAATAGATTGCGCTAACGAGAGATGTTTAACAATTTTTTATGGCTGGAATGGGATGGTATTGATTGACGGCGCTACGTGCCACACAAGCAACGAAACCATTGATCTTTTACGGGAAAAGTTTCCAGACCGTATTATCTCTCGAAGAGGTAATCACAATTGGCCATCGAGATCTTGTGATTTAACAACTTGTGACTTTTTTCTTTGGGGCCACGTGAAAGAGAAGGTCTACGCCAATAGCCCAGGGCCAATTCAAGACCTCAAAGATGAAATTCGTGAGGTTATCGAGGACATAGGGCAGCCACTTTGTAATTCGGTTATGGAAAATTTCATGAAAGGTTATGAAAAGTGTAAGCGTCGTGGTGGTGGTCATTTGCCTGATGTTATCTTCCACTATTAAGGGCATACCTTCCTTTTCATAATGAAATAAACATCCGATCATTTATATAATATTAAAAAATATCATTTTTCTTTGAATATCAAAATAGTACCTCTTATTGGAAAACCCTTTATAGAGATTAAGTAAATCACCACACAACTGTAAGCCTGAAAACAGGCAAGCATTTAGCCACTAACTTGAGTTCCATATACAGTAGAAGCCCGATAAGTACAATTGGAAAATTTCGGCAATGATTGCACTTAGCGAAAAATTGCACTTTTGCGAATTTCTCCTGTGGATCGAGGAATACCTGGGGAAAAATATTTTAACTCTATTCAATGCAATTAATGAGCTCAAAAGGTCGATATTCAAGAAAAATGAACACATACATATTGATTGAAATTAATACAAAGAGATCAATGCGGAAGGACATATGAGTGTGCTCCAAAATTCAATTATTTTTTTTGGAAAAACTTTGTTATTTTCGATTGCGTTTTCTCGTAACACTTTTCAAGTGCTTTTGATCGGATATCATGCAAACAAGCGATCTGATTGAATGACAGTACATCGTTCTGTTCACCCCATTTCAAAATTGTATTGACACAGCCAAAAATCGATTCATGCTGGACTTTTTCGGTTGTTTCTTCTTGAGTAGTCTATCCGGGTTCATTGGCTTCACTATCACCTTCATCTATTCCTAATTCCAAAACCCAATTGCGGATTTCATCTGTGTCTGCTTCACCCACATAGTTTTCGACCATCTCATTTAACCGTTGTAATCCTCCAACAAGAAGGGGGTCGTCAATTTCGATATCCAATGGCATATCGTCTGGATTAGATTCAATAATCACGTCAACTGTTGGGCTTTTACCCAATACGCTTTTCCAGCATTTAGCGATCGTTTCAGGGAGCAATTTCCCCCATGCTTGGCTCAACATGATCACGGCGGTTTTCAAAGCAATTTTCTCCAATAGTTCATGTAATGAAGAATCTTTTTCACTAATTATGGTTTCCATTAGCAATGTTTTGTATTGAATTTTTGTCAAGTTAATAACACCTTGATCCATTGGCATTAAATCGCTGTGCAATTGGCCGGAAAATACATCACTTCGATCTCACCACAAACTAATTCTTCTTCGGGCGGATGAGATGGGGCTTGATCCAGCAAGAGTAATGCTTTGGGTGGAACATCATTTTCTTTGGCGAATTTTTTCACTTCTTCGACAAAATTATCAAAGAACCACTTTTGAAAATATCCCGCGTCATCCAAGCAGTCTTGTTGCTAGCATAATTCACCGGTAAACGAAAATTTTTAAAACAACGCGGATTCATAGATTTGCCGATCGTTAATGGTTTTATTTTGTGGCTGCCATCACCATTTGCACACAAAAGAACACTGATTCGATCTTTTGAAACTTTGTTGCCTGGAGCACTCTTTTCATCTTTCGAAACGTAGGTTTTATTTGGCAAAAGTTTCCAAAAGAGCCCCGTTTCATCAGCATTATATATTTGTGATGTTACATTTCCTTTTTCAGCGATTTTCGCCGTCAATTTTTCCTTAAATGGCTCAATGGCTTCTGGATCACAAGATAATGATGCACCAGTCACAGTCAAATAGCAAAGTCCGAAGCGTTTCTTGAATCGCGAAAACCATCCATCACTTGCATTGAATTGTTCACCATCCTTTTTTATTTCATCAAATATTTTTAATGCTTTGCTTTTCAATATCAAGCTAGAAACAGGAGCATTTCGTCGCCGCTGATTCATGAAAAACTGGTACAAACGCTTCTCGAGCTCTGGATGATTGCCAAAGTTTTCCGTTTATTTCCAAGTGAAAATGAATTGTATGCATTTTCTTTTAATGAACGGGATTGTTTTTTTATTCGGCAAATCGTTGCGCAATCAACTTTGTATTCGAATGCAAGATCTCGTTGTTTAACGCCTTTTTCAATTTTTTGGAGAATCTCATCTCTTTATTTCAATGTAGGAAAATGTAGATTCTTTTTCACTTTTCCCATGATTTTATTTGATGAAAGCAAAAAAAATGATTCAAACTCCGAACGATTGTTTTACTCTCAAGAACCAGCTTGAAACTAACGCGTGTTGAATGCCACAAAGGATTCGATGCCATATTTTATGATATCAGCGCTACAATTTTACAGTTATTTGTAAAAATCAAAAATCACAAAGCGTGAGAACAGTGTTTTTGGTCGCAATAATTCCGAGAACCATAACTGTGCATAACTATAAAGCTGTGTCTTCGCGCGTGATGAACGCAAATACATTGCCGTATTAAGTAAAAAATTTCTTCGAACAAGAATTCTTTTGCGCCCAAAAATTGCAATTTTTTATTGCTCTTTTCGAGTTTCCTATGGACTCAAAATCGAATTGTACTTTCCGCGAAATTGCAGTTATCGGTATTGCACTTATCGGGCTTCTACTGTATTTGCAATAATCGTTGTGTTGGCTTTGCCACATGTAAGCGCTTACAGCTGAGCTTAAATGCATGCGACACATAAATTGTCGCAAATATTTCACATTTCCGGCTTATGTCACTGGCACAGCTACAATTTATGCCAGGAACAATAACTACGTAAAATATATGAACAATCGCTGAGCACGAACAATTTTAACAACAGTAGCAACAACAAAATGTGTATCTATTATTAACAACGGAGTTTCTAGCCACAATAACCGAAACATCGAAATACCGCAACTAATGCAGTCAACACCACATTGATGCTAGTTTAGTGGAGCGGAATGGTTGGCTAGCTCGCTGGTTGACTGGTTGGCTGGCTTTGTAGAGCGTAACGAATTGAATTGCCTACTTGCAGGCGCACCAAATAGGTGGATACATGCACACATACATACATATAAATCTATTAATGCAACTGAGCATATAAAACGCATTTGTATTTGTGCGTAGCTCGTTAGTTATTTGTTTGGTTGGTTGACTTCGGTCTGCACACACCTTGCCCGTGGCAGCTATGATGATGATGGCAGCATAAAAGCTTTGTCGGCAATGAGCGCAGCATTTAGCGCAATGTTGACAACAGCAACAGCCGCCACGCCATGCATTGTGTAGTTTATTAAATTTTGCAAACCGTTCACGCAGACAAACATATTAACATAAGCAATGTACACATTTTTATATGTTCGAATTGTGCATGTTATAGTTTAGACGCAGCCTTTGTTGCTGTTGTTGTGATTGCTGTTGTTGTGGTTGCTGTTGCTCGCCGCCACTTTGTTGTATATTTTACGACAATCAATGGCGCCAGCTGACACATCAACCAGCCAGCTGACCAACCAATACCATCAACAATACAACACGACCACCACCGGACTGGCCTCAGCATTAACTACAACAGCAGCTACAACAAAACATGCTACAAATACCGGCCGCATTATTTATTATGTGTCGAATGCCAGGCTAAATGTCATTTGTCATTTGCCACAACGCTAAAGCCACTGCGTTAGCAATTGTGGATTGTGGCGGGGCGCAAGTGGGAGTGCTAGCGCGCAGTAAAACACTTTTACGTACACATAGGCATACACAGGTACACAGAACCACATACGCATGAATATGTATATGTATGTATGTATGAATTATGAAGCATCACACACACCTATGTCTATGTTCACCACGCGGCCAATAGGTAGAAGCAGGCGATATATGCTGATACCCTCAACCCATTTAAGCGCAACGCTCGTGCCAGTGGCGCTTAAAGTGCATTAAATTTAAGCTTTGACGCATGCCGTGTGTGCATGTATAACCAATTCGCTGTGGCTGTTGTTGCTGCTGCTGCTGTTACCAAAAGTTAACGATTTCATTGCATATTTTGTGGCGTTCGCGGTAAGTGACAGTCGTTATTGTATGTTTACAAGGTTATTTACGGGCGTTTGGGCGTGCAGTTATGCGTATGTGTGTGTGTGCGTGTGTGTGTGTAAGAGTGATATAGTATTTATTAGAATTTATTATATAGCGAAAACAACAAAAATAGCAGGAGACATACAAGCAAATAACCACAGCATAATAAATTGCCAAACTATGCAGCGTTCAACAAGAGCTGAAATTAAGGCAACAGCAACAAAGAAAGAAAAAAGAATGCAGCACAAGCTAGAGTGAAATTAAAGCAACAATGCTGCAGCTTAAATATTTATGTCACGTTTGCTGATTTTTCTCCTTTCATCTACTTTATTGTTAGTTATTTAATATTTTTTTGTTTCTGGTTTTTTTTGTGATTTTTTGTTTTTGCTATTTTGCTTGTTAAAATTTGCTGTGCTGCTTGTTGAGCATGAAACTTGTGTGACTTTCATTTTGGCTGCTTTTAGTTTTGTTGTTGTGCTGCTGCTGCTGAAGTCCAAACATTATTTGAAATCGCGCACGAGCGCTATAAAAGTTTGTCCACACAAAGGCGGGTCAGGTGAGATTTTAGGGCAAAAGCAAACAAACGAAAAAAAAACAAAAAAATAAATAATAATAAAAATAATAACAAAAATTTATCACAAAAAGACTGCAAAATGAGCTTGACTTTTGTGCGAGAATACAGTGGCAAGCGTGACAGAGTGCATGACGATTTTTTTTACTATTTACAATGTTTTTTCGAGTTAATATTTTTTTCTTTTTTTAAATTTTTTTTTTTAATATTAATATATTAATTTTTCAACAAAAGTTATATAAGCTCTAATCATTTGCGAGAAGAATTCAACCGGAATAATCTAAATGCTGCATCGCTAACAGGCGTTGTAGTCGCTGTTTGTGAGCTTCGGCAAATTGCTTCCTTACTTCAGTCACAGCTGGTTTGACAAGTTCACAATAAGGGTTCTTCCTCGGCAGCATTTTGTTTTGTAGATGTTGGATAGGGATGGTATACTTTTAGTTAGTGCATCTTGCGAAACTTGCAGTTCTTTTCTTATGTCCTTTCTTTTTTTTACATGTTCGTTTTCGAATGTAAGCGATCATACAATTCAAGCTTCATTATAATTCAATTACAATTTAACATTTAAAGTTTCTAAAAAATATTGTTTGTGATTTCGTTAAAAGCTTCTCTGTTTCTTGCCACATTCCACAACTATCTGATGCTTCCTATACCTGTCCAGTGTCTAATATTACGTCATCATGAGATTTTTTTCTTCCAATACTACGTCTTCCTTCTATTTGGCGAAGAGCTTCACTGTTGGAAACGTGATCAGTCCATGAGATCTTCAACATTCGCCTGTATATCTACATTTCAAAGGCTTATATCCTGTCCATGTCAGCCTCTTTAAGGGAACATATCTTGATGGCATACAAAATATAATACTGACCATACGTGGTATTGACGAAACGAATTTTTACTCCATGTTGACAGAAGGATGGCGCTCCATTTAAAAAGTAAAATCTACCTAACGATTGTATGTGAAATCCTCTTATATGGAGCCGATTGCTGGGCTCTTAAAGAAAGAAAGCTTTATGTAGCAGAAATGAAAAAAAAAACTCAGATTGGCAGAGGAGAAAGCCTGAATCTGATATGACAAAGAAAGTTTTAAACGGTGTTACACGCCGAGGAAGCCAGTACGACCCCAACATATGACTATTTATACATAGACGAACCAAGATCGAAAAATTTGCCGATTATGAGCTAGGAGAGCTAACCTAAGTAAAACGGGACAAAAGCAAGGAAGAAGAAGTGGACAATACCACTAACTTCGTTTAGTGGGGAAGGTGGAATCATATCTGTACTAATATTATAAAGAGGAAAACTTTGTTTGTTTGTTTGTTTGTTTGTAACGAATAGGCTCAAAAACTACTGGACCGATTTTAAAAATTCTTTCACCATTCGAAAACTACATTATCCACGAGTAACATGGATTACTTGGATTGGTGGATAGGGTCTCGAGATATAGGTCAAAACGTGGACCCGGGTAACCTTCGGACGTGTATGTACAATATGGGTATCAAATGAAAGCTGTTGGAGAAGCTTTAGTACAGAGTATTTTTCATGCCGCTCCGTGACTAGGGTCTCGAGATAGAGACCAAAACGTGGATCCTAGAATGTGTTTGTACAATATGGGTATCAAATTGAAGCTGTTGGTGAATGCCTTAGTACAGAGTATTTTCATGCCGCTACGTGACTGGGGTATCGAGATATAGGTCAAAACGTGGACCCGGGTAACCTTTGGTTGTGTATGTACAATATGGGTATCAAATGAAAGTGCTTTAATACGGGGTAATTTTCATACCTATTGATGAATAGGGTCTCGAAATAAATGCCAAAACGTGGACCCGCCGTGTCTTTGCACCGAATTAAACCAAACTTATGCACATTGTTAAGTAAGTATTGAAAATGGGTTTCGTAAAGTTTGGTTGTAATTCGGAGCACTGGCAACGGGTACAGCGTTCTTTTGAGCCAGCCATAATGTCGCTTACTTTTTTAACGCTTGGGGCGGAACTGAAGTGTCAAATTGACAGTGTGAGTTACAATGTGTCAATATTTCTTTCTGATTTGGATGCCATAAGGAAAAAAACGTAAGTGCAACATGTAAAAATTGTTTGTGATTTTTTTGGAGTGGATTTTGGAACAGTGAATAATTTCTTACGAAATTTGAGAATTTAATGTGAAATCCGAATGAAATTATGTGTTCGTGGAAAAAACAATTTTTTTCGTTTTTTTTTTTGAAAAATATAAATGGATAATGGTTAAAAAAGCTCCAATGCTTAATAAAAAATATAAATTGAAACGAAAAATTCATGGATGATCAGGAAAAAAGACGATTGTTTATTCATATGCGTTGATTTGAAATTTAAAAACAATCTTCTTTTTTCCTGATTTTCAATTTATATTTTATATTTACTCAAAACCAAATAGAAAAACAAAAAATATTGTTTATGCCAAAGCGCCTGAATAAAGAATAAAGAAATAAATAATATGAAAACCATATATTTTCTGTTCTAAACTATATCTATTCTATTTTAGTGTGCCCAGGGAAGGGGGCCGGGTTTGCTAGTTCAAAAATAAAGAAATAAATAATCGGCGTGTACACTACTGTTAGGTGTTTGTTAGAGTTCCTCCTCCACATTTTAGTATGCGTCTTGGTGTTGGTCTACAAAACCTGTTAACGCGCACAAAAAACAGATTTGTTTATTTTCATATTTTAATTTAATTTAGAGGACGAGTTCATAGTACTATTTTTTGAAACTTCTGTTATTTTCTACTAAAAAAAAAATTTTTTAAATTCTCATCACCATAGAATATGTAATCTACCTGTTGTGGGTTGCCGCTGGGTACTAGTGCTATTATCTTGACCGCAACTGTAGGTGTGTTGTTCATTCAAATAATGTCAAGCTGCCACAAAACATAGTGTATTTGCTCTAAGTTTATACAATATTGTTGTTGTGGTGCCATGTACTACAAATGCTGTGTGGAATGTCAAACAGTTCATAAATAGTAGAAAAATACAAGAATAATCAGAAAAATGTGGAAGAGCGAAAGTGTGGCAGTGAGAAAAAGGGAGCGCAGCTAAACTTCTTGCTGCTTGCAGTTACATACCTGTGCACATACCCCTACATACAAAGGAAGAGTGGCTGAACCGCGCATAAGTGAATGTAGTGAGTGGGCTTGTGTGTGTGTGTGCGCATTCACACATACATACAAACATTATTTCTGCATATAGCTGCACTTACCACATCATTGACACTTATTTCAACTCATTCTATTTGCTTTTTCGCCGCTTTAATGTGGCCTGCATTTAGGCGCTAATCAAATTTAATTCGACCGCAATCCGACAATAAACACAACCACGCACTTATGCATGCCATTACGTTCGTAGCTGTGTATGCTTGTATTTACAATCTCTTACCACAACTGCCACGCAACAAATCACGTTAATGCCACACGCCAGCAAAATAAATAAATTCGTGCAAAAGTTGACATAGAAGAGTAAGCCGAGTGGTAAGTAAGCAGAGGAACAGAAGAGTAGCAGGAGAAAAGTGCAAAGTAAATAAATCAAAGCAGCTAACATTTTTAATTTTGTGTCAATTTGGTTGCATAACATTTTATGGTTTGTATGCGCGAATGTGTGGGCTGACAGACAATTGTTTGCTAAGGCGCTTAATTGATTTAGCAGTTGACGTAGCGAAGCACACAAAAGTATGCTAGCGCGTTGTGTGTGCGAGAGTTCGCTGAGCAAAAATAAAGAAGACTGACTGGCACTGGCTGTTTATGCAAATTAATTATTTCAAAATGATATTGTATCGTATTTTTTGAAAATAAACTTTTTCAATTGTTTATTATTTAATGAATTATTTAGTCGGCAGCAGGGCCAAAAACTGTGATGAATAGTCGAAAAAGTGATGATAAGTCGAAATTAAAATTATTTTAATAAATAATATTTAAATTTTTTTTTTTAAACGTAGCCGCTTTGAGTCATATTTTGTTTTATTTGTTTGGCATAACCCAGCTTATTTCTTTCTTTTTAAGCGAAATATTGTGAAAAAATAGAGCGAAATTAATTTTTTATGACACTCACCCCAGCCACCGCTGGACTATGACTTTATGACGCTAGAAGGAAAGCGCGAAGTGATAGTTTCTTGCATGGTTTATAAATTTTCAAAGAAAAAAATTTACAATTAAAAAAAATTGTTATTTTATCTTAGCTCTCATTTTTTATTTACTGCTCAAAACTAGGAATAAGGCAGCCTATCAAGCTGCCCGACCACAGCAGTATTTTCCAAGCGGAAGTTTTTGCTGTGGGGAAAGCCGCGGAGCTAGCCTACACTAGAACAAGAAAGAACTCAACAATTAATATATACGTGGATAGTCAAGCAGCAATAAGAGCAATAAGCTCATATTGTATTAAGTCCAAAAATGTTCGACTGAGCAGGGAGGCCATAGAAGGGCTAGCCGGAAACAGTAGGCTGCATATCTACTGGGTACCTGGTCACAAAGGCATTATGGGGAACGAAATAGTAGATGAGATAGCAAAAAGTGTTGTGAAACTATCATTTGAACAAGAGAACGATATACCAAAACCGCTACACACAATATACAACGAAATGGACGACCACATGAAAAGGTAAGTGGAAGCTAGGTGGACTAACCTGACCACATGCAAAACAGCAAAAGTCATGTGTAGAATTAACCACAAAAAACTGACTCAATTCGTACTTACGCTATCGTGAAAGGAATGCAGAACTATCATAGGTATGCTAACAGGTCATAATCTATTGGCTGCATATGCGTACAATATAGGGATTGCTAACACGGACAAATGCAGAAAATGCTGAGAGGATGTTGAGGAGACTTTAGAACACATTCTGTGCGTTTGTCCGGCATTATTAAAAACGCGACTAAGATGCCTGGGAGGCCCACTGTTTGAGGGTCTGGAAGACGTCTCAAAAGCGGAGCTCCCAGCCCTACTTAGATTCGCCAAAAGCGCTGACATCTTACATGATGTCTACTTTAGGTATTCATAGAGGTCGGTCTCCATCAGGTATCGCTAGGGACCAAAAGGTCTATGCGTGGCTTATTGCCAACCAGGCTAACCTAACCTAACCTTAGCTCTCATAGTTTAAAAACAAATTTGGGGAAAAATTATTGGAATTTTAAAAAAATATTTAATAAAGTTTTTTACTTACAAAAAAAGTTTTTTAAAAACAAAATTTTCTTCGAAAATAAATTATTGAAATAAATAAATTTAGTAATAATACAATACAATTTAACTCTTTTAGAAGTAAACGGTGATCAGGTTGGTGGTACTTTCTTCAATAGGGGTTTTTTTTTGACAGATCACGCGTCACTACTGTCAAACTAAATACACAGTTGTTGTCCGGATTCATCGACAATTAATCATGGAAGGACTTACGCCTCTCTCGCCTCGGATCATTGGATTGTGAACCAAGATCGTGTTATATCACACCTTTGGTCTTTTATTTGTGGTGGAATGTAAAGTCTAAATGCTTCATGGGTAAACTAGCTTCGATTGAGGCATTGGAAGCCAACATTGCTAAAGTTATTCATGAGATACCGGCCAAAGTCCTCTAGCGCGTCACTCAAAATGGGTGTTTACGGATGGCCGAATTACGGCACGGCTGCGGCCAACATTTGAGGGGATTATCGTTAAAAAAATAAATGTTGTGAAAGGTCTTCCTCAATTATAATAAAGATTGCTCAATCAATTTGAATTTTCGTTGTTTTATTTCAATTTAAAATCCGATACCTCTAAATTGATTTCCCTTTGCGAATAAATAAAAAGTGAGCTCAATAAAAAAAAAAACAAAAACCAGTTTGCCCTTGGCGATCGCCGGTTATTTTATCTGCAGTTAATTTGTTTATATTCAGCGCAATTCGGTGTTGTGCCACTTTTCTCTGCTGTATGGGGCAAACTTCAATGCCTGAAGATGCTATGTTTGCATGTGCATTCATCCGTTACGTTTATAGCATGTCAATATATATAATAGGACTATGAATAAGTTCGTGCGGTTTTACAACAGATGGCGTAACTTGATTATTATTCCATCGATCCACATTTCCAAACATTCATTGGAGAGCTACTGTCGTAAGGCACAAACGTCAGTATAAGTTTTTTATTTGAAGCGTAAACAACAATATTTTTACCACACTTGAAAATGTCGAATTTCGTGCCAAATAATGTGTTTTTGCGGGGAATTCTTCTTCATTATTTTAATATGAAGAAAAAAGCAGCCGAAAGTCATCGTATCTTGGTGGAAGTTTATGGTGAGCATGCTCTAGCTGAGCGAACGTGCCAGAAGTGGTTTGCACGCTTTAAAAGTGGTGATTTTGGCTTGGAAGACGAAGAACGCGAGGGTGCGCCGCCAAAGTTCATGGATACCGAATTGGAGGAATTGCTCGATCAAGATCCGGCTCAAACGCAAGAAGAGGTTGCAGAAACTTTGGGAGTTGATCAATCAACCATTTCCAAACGTTTAAAAGCCATGGGAATGATCCGAAAGGTAGGCCATTGGGTGCCGTATGAATTGAAGCCAAGAGACGTTGAACGCCGTTTTATGGCATGCGAACAACTGCTTCAACGGCACAAAAGAAAGGGTTTTTTGCATCGAATTGTGACTGGCGATGAAAAGTGGGTCCATTACGACAATCCAAAACGTCGGGCAACGTATGGATACCCTGGCCATGCTTCAACATCGACGTCGGCGCAGAATATTCATGGCCTGAAGGTTATGCTGTGTATCTGGTGGGACCAGCTGGGTGTTGTGTATTATGAGCTACTGAAACCGAATGAAACGATTACGGGGGATGTCTACCGACGACAATTGATGCGTTTGAGCCGAGCACTGCGAGAAAAACGGCCGCAATACGCCGATAGACACGACAAAGTTATTTTGCAACATGACAATGCTCGGCCACATGTTGCACAAGTGGTCAAAACATACTTAGAAACGCTCAAATGGGATGTCCTACCCCACCCGCCGTATAGTCCAGACCTTGCGCCATCCGATTACTATCTCTTCCGATCGATGCAACATGGCCTGGCTGACCAGCACTTCCGTAATTACGATGAAGTCAAAAAATGGATCGATTCGTGGATTGCGGCAAAACCGACCGAATTTTTCACAAAGGGAATCCGTGAATTGCCAGAAAGATGGGAAAAAGTAGTAGCAAGCGATGGACAATACTTTGAATATTAAATTTGTAACCATTTTACGTCAATAAAGTTTCAAATTTCGAAAAAAAACCGCACGAACTTATCCATAGACCTATTAAAAACAAATTTTTTTGGCAAACTTCACTTTCTGCTAAATACAAATGTGACTTTCGCAATTTCGCCACATCAAAACTTTGGAAATTCCCCACTCTATTTAATGATGCAATCACTTTCACTTCTTCGTTTGCCAAGCCTTTGCAAGCGTTATTTGCATATTACTCTATTTATTCTTAACCATTATTTCTCCAATTTTATTCTTTGCTAAAACTTTTCCATTGACCCAGTTTGCGGCACTCAAAATTTCTTGTTTATGCCAACGCTTTTCTTCCATGTCATTTGCGACGCCCACTTCCACTTCCAGAACCAGAGCATATCAAAATATCTTGAGAATTGCGCAAATAATTTGAGTTTTGAAAATTCTTCGCCAAAATAATTTACAAAAAGAAAACAAAACCAAACAAGAAACAGAGTAATAGAAGAAGAGAAATAAAATCAGGCGAGTAATGCGCTTTGTCTTAGCAACAACACAAACGTCTTTTGAGCGTCGAAATGGTTCGGTGCTTATTCGTAGTGCTGCTTTATATATAAAGTGAATCTTGTTTTCCAATGCATATTTATTTGTAGGTAGTTAAATATTTTCTAAGTTTCTGAAAGTTGTAGAAATTTAGTTGGCACAAAGTTTTGAATGTGACGCAAATGGTGCGCGCAAACCAATTAGTGGACGTGGATGGTAGCAGTCGCAATGAATTGCATTAAAATATGAATGAATGGGAGTTTCGAAGTGGGGAACAAAATGGAATGGCTGACGGACAAACTAGGCGGATTTAAGAGGAGTAAAAATATTTGAAAATAAAGCAGAAGTTTCGAGAGGCTCTGCACTGCGCCTTAAAGTATGCCAAAACTTTGAGCGTTTGGAAACCGTAACAAATCGCGAGTTGAATATAGTAAAGCCTCTTTCGAAAAAAAATGCATATTATATTTATAGAAGAGTTAGAAAATAGATTAATAGGTTTCACTTGTTACGCCAGGACTTCGAACGTTTCGATGGCAACGAATTTATCAGGATTTATCGTCGTCCGAATGGATACAAAGGCTCCGACTCTGAAAGTATTCGATGCGGTACCAACTGGTTCTGGGAGAGGAAGAGGAAGGCATACTCTGCGTAGGGAAGATCAGGTGAAGAAGGACTTGGCCATCTTTAATGAATAACTTTATCACTTACCAACCGACTGACTTCAACATAAATGTTTTCGATACGCCAATTCGGTACAATTTCAACTATGAATCGCTTGATACCGAAAAAACACGCTGTAATACCTACGCTATACATCGAAAATAGTCGCTCTATTGTTCCAACTCAACGCGCATATCGCAAAAAAGTATAACGCCAAACAGGCACCGCCTGACAATACTATTTGTTGTTTGGTGTCGAATTTTTTTGAGCACGGGACAGTAAGTGATCGTCAACATGCCGTTCATCAACGACCAAGACGTTCCAATGAACTTGTTGAAGCAGTGAGGGAGAACGTTGCCCAGGAGCCAACAGTGTTGTATCTTCGACGTGCTCAGCATTTTGGCGTCAGTGAACAGAGAATGCGGCGCATTTTAAAGGATTATTTAAATTTGTTTCCGTTTAAAGTGCAATTGACACAAAGAATATTATCGACAGACCATTCATGTCGCTTGGAATACGGCCAAGGTTGGTTGACACTTTACCCAATTTTTTGGAGCAAATTGTAATGACTGACGAGGCACATTTTAACTCTGGCAGCGCGAATAAACAAAATTGCCGCATTTGAGAATCCACACGAGATCCATGAAAAGCCATTGCATGACCGGAAAGTAACGGTTTGGGCCAGCATTTGCGCCAAACCAACATTGGGCCATATTTTTACCGAGAAAACGAAAGCGTTGATGGCAACCGATATCGATGGACGTTGGGTCATTATGTCTGCCCGCAAATGCATGTTACTAATTTCAACAAGACGGTGCGCCATGTCACACTGCGAATGCAACAATTTAATTTCTGCAACGAAAAGTCCTGGGACGTGTAGTGTCAAAAAGAGGCGACTTCGACTGGCTCCCAGATCACCTGACTTAACCCCACCGGACTTCTTTTGTGAGGTTATCTGAAAAGTAAGGCTTACGCCAACAAGCCGCAGACTATTGACCAGCTTAAGGCAAACATTCGTGCCGAAATCGACGCTATAAAACCCCAAAATGCTTGACAAGGTGATGACAAACGCAGAAAAAAGATCGCAATTTGTGATTGCTAATTAAGGTGGCCACTTGATTGATATTGTATTCAAAAAGTAGTTTTAATAAATTGTAAATAACCAAACCAAATCCAAATAAAAATACCTCACTTATACAAATCAGTTTTTTTTCAAAGTTTTCATACCGACATAAAATATGGCGCACCTTGTACAAAATGGTGTAACCAATATGGCGGACGATCTTTAAAAGTAATCACCTAATTTCAATTAAACTTCATTTACTTCGTGTGTCTATGACTAGATGGAGGTCTTAGATGGGCTCGTGGAAGCAGCGCTTGAGGACAAAGTAAGTTGTATTTCTTTACTAAAAATATTTATTGAAATAATTAAAAAAAAGCAAAATTAAGGGGTTACGCCACTCTAGCTACTGTAAAAAAAGCAGTTTTTTAAGGATTTTTTTTACATTGAAAGAAAGGTGCTAGGAAAAAACTTTTTAAGTATATTATTAAGCATATATTTAAGTGTAATTACAAATATTTTTATTGAAAAATATTACAAAATGGCGCCTTTGGAGTGAATCTCTGAACGCGCCCTGCGAAAAAGGCACTTCACGGCACGCAGTACAACTGACGTAAATGTCCACCTAAATCAAATTAAAAAAATTCTTCTCAATCGACGTGAGTATAGCTGTAGAAATACGTACGGGATTTTAGAAATATTGAAATTTGTGTATTTTGCAGATGTTTGAAGTCAAAAGTAGAATTTTTCATCTAAAATGGAACCGTTAATTGTTTATAAAAATTTTTCTAATTAATTAATAAAAAAATCCGTACGTATTTCAGTGCGGAATAATGTTCTAAAGATCCTTGTACAATTACAAGTGAAAATATTAAAAATTGTTTGTGTTATGCTGCGAGCAGTTTTGAAAAATCACGTTTTGAGATAAACACGGTTTAAATTTGAATAGTCGGTTCAGAGACGTCAGAGGCGCTCGCGCAAAAGTGCGAAATATTAGAGATAAACATTTTTTTCACGCATAGGACTTTTTGTTTTATATTCTAAAGAGTTTAAAGCATCTTTTAAGCAAAAAAAAAAATTTCGATATTTTGAAAATCCTAGAGTGGCCTAACCCCTTAAATCATGCAAAAAAAAAAAAAAAAACCCAAAAATTAAAAAAGTAATGGATCGGAGCCCTTTGATCGCAAATAATAATTTTTTTTTTCTCCAGAGAGCTTTTTATTACAATAATTTGCAAGTCCTGAAACTTATCAAGATGTTAAGAAGTTCCGATGCTTTGGACAGTTTTTCCTTTAATCCGAAAGACCAATTAGAAAATGAATTAAATAATTTTGAGCTTGAGAAAACGTATAAAAATGAAAAAATGAACCATTATAAAAATTGAAAAAAGGAAAAAATTTCTGAAAAAAGTAATCCTAAAATAGTGGTGCGTTTTGGAGCCTGTGCCTTGGAAAGTACATTAACTGCAGCCATTACAAGACAAACAAACTGACTTAAAATTTTTATGATGAAGTAGAAACGTGCCAAATTATTTATTTCATTTTTAATTTCAATAGTTTTTTCTCCTACAAAAACCATATAAATCGAAGTTTCGAATTTGTGCAAATTGAGAAAATTTCATCAAAATTTTACACTTTTTAACCAGAATCATTAAAAAAAATTCAGAGTATTCACTTTTGAAGTTTGAAGCCTATTGAATTTCGGTATAACAAAGTGTAAGTTTAAAAATCGTGTTGATGTTTGATTTTTTTAGTTGGCGGTCTGTTTTATGCTAGCCTAAAACGTCAGAAGAAAAAGTAAAAAAATAAACGCGATTTTTGAGTCACTGAAAATAGCCATGAAAGGGGTATGAAAAAAGGGAGAATCTGTGTAATTCAATTACAGCTGGCTTGAAGCAGCAGAAAGTAAGAGGGCTATTGTGTGCTGCTCGGAACTCAAATATGAAATGTAATAATTCTAAATGGATGAGTGGACATGAAACATCAAATTACAGAAGAAGTTGTTCTAATAGTGGTTGCTCCTCGGTAGGCATAGGCAACCTTCCGAGTATATTTCTGCGATGAAGGAGCTCCTTATAAAAAAAAGCCTGCTGTTTGAAAGTAGCACAAAACTATAGGAGCCTCCTTTGTAGAACTACATCAAGAAGCAGACCACAAATTGGAAGAGAAGCTCGGAGAAACATCTATGAGTGGTTGAGGTAAGAGACAGATACATGTATATATATTGCCAAAGCAAGACATCATTAAACTTTGTCAGTGTCTAGAAGCACAAAGTTCAAAGGTATCGTCGTAAAGTTGTGCGCTAGCAAAAAATAAAGATACTTTGAATTTTATAGAAAGCTATGCTCGCTTATATGGGATGGTGCCATCAGGTGATTCAGTATTTACAGATGATGTGGGAAAAAATATATATTTCCAGGTTTTCTGAGCCCTTCTATTGCTTACTACTAGCAAGACTTTTGGGCCTAAGATCGAAATTTTAGTAAGTTGCTGCAATTCTATTGTTATGGAACTTCTCTTCGCACAAAACCAAACAAAAAATGCATATTTAGGTCCGTTGCTTCCTTATCCTCATGATCTTGATGGAGTCACGAAGCAATTTGCCATAGCTCACAAACAGCGACTAGCAAATCATGTAAACGATGCAGCAACCAGCTGCCCTCCGCTGAATTCTGCTCGGAGACGCTTAAACCGCAAAACGCTAGCAGACTTTGTCCAAAGCGAATAGAGATTTTATTGAAAAATGCTGCTTAAAAGAAGTTTAATTATCAAGTGAAAATTTCTTACTAGTATACTTACAAAAAAAGGGAAATTCATTAATAAAAAAAATTAAAAAATGTCGTCCCTTTGCTTCATTTTACATTAATTCACATACCTTTCTAGTTTGTAATGCCCATCATTTTCCATTTTACTTTTGTAAACTACATTGCGGTTGGCTTAAGCGTAAAACAGCAGGTGATTATGCGCATAGGCGAATCGCATTCGTTTGCGGTAGTGGATCTTTGCATACTTCACGGCGACACCGTGTACTAAAGTAGTGTTAACTAAGAATAAGCCTATTAGTTGGTAGATGTCAATGCTGAAGCACAACAAAAGTGAGAAAACAAGAAATGGAATACAAAACCACTACAGCAAATGAACAGCAGGTTGAAATAATACAACATTTATGATGGGGAAAAAATGGAAAAAACTCTGTCATCTAAATACGTGTAATGCGCGTAAGCTTCGTGGAATGTTGCATGCATATAGACGCTGGAAAAATTTACCGTTTTCCGGTTAAACTCAGATTATTCACCTCTTTTCATAGAGCAAACACAAGAAAATCAGTTTGTATGCACCCATTCCACTTCTTAAGCGGCCACTCAATGCGATGGCTCTCTAAAAGAAAATATCACTGCTTAAGGAAAGACACGTCAAAAATACGGAAAACAGATAAGCGAAGTGTAACGAATAGAGTTTGCTTAAAACAATAATGGTGGTGAAATACTAGTGAAAGGGTTAGCAACTTGTGTAGGCGAAATTCTTCGAACCGTTTCCTGCTTGCTGCCTGTGTTGCTATTTCAGGCACGCCATGCAAATAAGCGTTCAGCGCCATGCCGCGGCAGGTGAGCAGCAACGTTTGCACAGCGTGTGTTTACAAAGGTAAGCTACAGCCACAGATTTAATCAACTATGCGCTGCACACACACACACACACACAAACACACATACTTGTACAAAGCTTGCTGAGGAAAGGTGTGGATATTTACAATATAATCATAAGATGTTGGCAAACTATGTACATAAATATTTAAAATATTATGGGTGTGTGTGTGTGGGTTAGTCGGTCATTGAACGCGTTTTGCGCGATACAAGGAGGTGTACCTCCATGTTTCACACACACATGCACACATACAACTGGGCTGTATCTGAGGCAGATCTCTATACACTGAAATTCCATATAACTTCGCTTGCATACCTCCATGTAAAATATTACTTATCACCTTAAGGAGCTTTTTGTGAGAAAAGTTCTTTGAACACGCGTCGACTTAAAGTTTAGCCCATAGCTATGTAAGAAGAGGAAGAGAAATGATTAAGGAAATGGGGTACCGGTTGCCATAATGGTGGTGGAGTTTTCGTCCGAAGGTGTGCTGAAAACTTCTGCGTTTGTGTGAGGCTGCATGCTTTTAAAAATCCGCTGATAAATATTACATTTTCTACTTAAATGGTTTAAACTAAAGAACTTCGGGATTAAAAATATTGTTATAACTTAGGTTTTTGATGAAATCAGTGAAGCGATACACACGTTGCAATTATGTCGACTACATATTTGTTTAATAATGAGCTGCCTAATCGCGTTTCAAGAACGAATGCCAGTAAGTTATGGAAAATTATATATTTAGCAGTTGTGTGCAGTATATTAAAGGGCTGGCGAAGAACATCCCCCTTTGCTTGTTGCTTTCGACTTAGTTTAAAACTTGCGTGCAGCGCCTTAAAGTATGCAACGCTTGGTTGCGTGGACCTTTACTTCCACGCGAAAATGTGTACATAATCAGAGGTTAATTTTTTGGTTTTATAGGCTTATAAATGAAGTGTACGCAATATAGTGAATTAAGAGGCAGAATAAATAAATAAATGAATAATTAAAAATAAATAAGTGAAATCGACTAAAAAAATAATTTAAATGTAGTATAAAATAGTACGAAACATTTTGCATGAAACAGCAAAATGATAGAAAAGGTTTTTTCTAATAGAGGTCGTCCCTCGACAGGAAATGGTAAACCTGCTAGTGCACTTGCGCCACGAAAAAGCTGCTCATTAAAACCATTTCCCATTCGGAGTCGGCTTGAAACTGTAGGTCCCTCCATTTGAGGAACAAGATTAAAGACGCCCATCACAAATAGGAGGAGGAGGTCGGCCAAACACTTAACAAAAGTGTAGGCGCCAATTATTCATTGTTTTTATTTATTTAGAAATTTATATTAATAAATAAATAATAAATAAATAAAATAAATTTTTGCAATAAAAGCACCAGTTCGGACAAAATAAAAAAATACCCAAAAACAAAGCTGAAAGAGCTGCGATAAAGTTTACAGTTTTTTTGAGTTGTTTTTTTCCACGCAATTTTCATCCAATTTTTGTGCCAATTTACGAGTAGTTGCCACAACTTTTACGCCCTCAACTAAGTTGAAATTTTCCAACCAACTAAAAGTTTGCTGTGTCTGTTTTCACTTAAATTAGGTTAATTTATTTCAGGTTGTACATTTGTTGTTGTTATTGTCGTTGTCGAGAGCATAGGAAAGTTTGTGCCAAGCGCTGAGTGTCAAAATGATGTCAGTAGGATTTTTTAGCGCAGCCTCTAATGCCACTTCACAAAAGCGACTGCTCGCACACACACACCTACACGCTCGCGTACATTTAACTATTCCCTGAATACTGTGCTGCACTCCTTCGCTCACTCGCCACTTGAGGCACATCTATGCAGCAACTTTGTGTGCAACTATAATGAGCGCGCACAAAAGTAGGCATCACAAACTGCACAATTCGTGTGCATTTGAAAAGTCGGCAATGTGATGTTTTAGTTCCTTTTTTGTGTCTTTCATTCGCGAGCGCTCTCATTATTTCGCAAGCTGACAGTCGCTTGCGAATTCTACAATTCGTCGCTGTCACCATTTTCTAAACACCTCAGCATTTGTGTAACATCAGCCTCTACTCTTATTACTATCACTGCGCTTCTTCTCGCTATATCTCCTCTTCTGTCCTCCCCGTTTAGCTGGAGGGTTTCGCGCGCCTGTTTGTATACTAATGCTTGTCGTTCATGCGCGCGCGCCCCAAAATATGTGTTGAAATTCACACGCTTAGCTATGCAAGTAGTTGTCGCGCTCAGGCGGTCGACTCGTTTGACTGGCAATGCGCGTGACATACCTTTACAGGCAGTGCAAAATGTAAATGCTGTTGTTGCTGTCGTTACTGTGTGCACAACTTGAGCTGGCATGCCATAATTTATGTGGGCGGCAAGTGGATGTGAGAAAAATGTGCTGGTTAAAGATGACATCAAGGAAGAAAATGCAGCTGATTTGGAAAGTTAAGGCAGAGGTTGATGCTATAGCAGAGACGGGGGGGACTCAATCTCAACCAGTCATACCCAACTTCAATCGGCTGACACCCGCCAGTCTCTGCACTGCAAAGTGTCAGGCGTACTTAACCTTCTTTGCCAGTAAAGAGGCTAAAGTGTGTGTGTGGGTGTGTGTAAGGCCTACAACTGTAGTTTTCTGTGTGTATATTTGCGTGTTTTGAAAAGCTGCTTGACATTTTTTGCTCCAAAAACGAAAGGAAAGTGCTGTGCCACAGCAGCAGCTTTACGCCAACTAAAGCAAATATTTCAACATTCAAAGGTACACTCATCATAGTCGCTATCATAATTGCCCTTTTTGTTGATTTTATAAATGGGCTTCCTTTCTGCTTTTACAGCTGTAATTCTCACTAAGCTCTTGTGGTTACTTTTAGCAGATAATGGCGAGGAGGAGAGAGAGATAAAAATAAAGACTTGGATAAAAAAGTTATTTGTGTGAATTAAATGCGCCATCCATTGCAACTCGGTCTAACTCGCTCGGACAACTCTTCGTAGTTTTTTCTTTTCTTTTCCCCTTTCATTGCTATATTTTTGCATTATTTCCTCTCAGCTATTTTACCTGCACCTCATTTACTAACAAACAACGCAAACAACAATATAATAGAGTAGAAATAGCGGCAAAGTGTAAAGTTCATAGCCTACCTACAGGTGCTAAATAGGTTTAGTGAGCGCTTTTGCCACCCAAGCTGCCACTACTCTACTTAACTCGATGCCATGTCTTTGAGAAAAGGTGCAAGTGCAAGTGCAAGCAAGCTGAAGCAAAGCACCCACGCGCACACAAATACACACAGAAGATACCCTTAAGTCTCCTCACATATAAACATTCTTTTTTCTGCATTGTTTGCTCATTGCCTATTAATGCTTCGTAGGCCAAGTGCAAGCGCACTATCATTTCGCCACTAATTCTGGGCGCTTCGCTTATAATATAATATAATTTTTTCCATAGTCAAACTCATACCTACATGCATGTGTGTGTGTGTTTGTGCAGAAATCAGTAATGCAGCAAGACTGCTGCCGTTGACTCAGAAAAATGAGGAAAATCAGCGAGCAGCACTTAGCATTGCACAGTTGGCGGCAGCAGCGTCTGTTGAGTGGATTATTGATTGTTGCTGTTGTGCTTCACTCTACTCCGCCTACTAGTGCATCCACTACAGTTCCTGGCTTTAGCTTTGTTCATGCCATTGTTCCTTCAACCAAGCAACTACTTGCTGGTGTTCGCTCAAGCTTTTATGCGTTTGCTCCTTGAATATTTTCCATTCACCACAAATAAGTAGTTCAGTTGCACTTGAAAGTGTTCGATGGCTGTAAATATTTTCTGCTTTATCCTTTTGAAAGTCCGCTTCAAAATTTACGGCATTTATTTCGCAACTAAATAGTTTAACTATGTACTTATTCTATTTCAGTTTTTTTTTTTCATTTTCTTCCGCCCTTTGACTGGCTTTTATTGCTCTACCCCACAAAGCGGCTGAAGTGGTAAATCGATGGATTTTAAACGCTTTTAACACACACACACACACATACATGTGTGTGCTGGAAATGCCACTTGAATCGTCTTAGTTGAGGTCAAGTGCACTAGTAGTAGTCTGGTAAATTCAGCAGCATGTGCTACAAGGCACAAAGGTTGCTAGTTTTCAGAATTCATGTGAGAATGAAAAGCCTTTGGGGAGACGAATTACTTAGAGTATTTAATTTAAAGAAAATGTCGCTTTTATAGTAGATCAAATGAAAGTTTTCAAGGTTTATGAAAGCGCTTTCACTTAAAGATTTATTCTATTAAATGCTTAGTCGTAGCTACACACTATGTTCGCTACCTAAAAAACTCCTAACATTTTAATTGTTAAATGTGCATAAGACCCAGCTGTGGATCCTAAGGAGAGTAAGTGGCTTAATACATTTTTTTACGAAAATTCATACTTCCTGCCACAATTCGGTTTATGAAGTTGCAAGCTATGTATCTACGCTGAAAATATATATGAAATATTTAGCACGGAGCGCCTACAGATATGCAAACAGGTTATAGTTTTGAAGAGTTACGAGTACAGTACCTCCGTAAGTTTATGCCCGATTTCTTAGAAATTTTGGCACAGTTTTAGAAAGCAAAAAACCCCAAAACCGATTTATTGAAAATAAATCCCTAAAATCCGTTGAAAGCTTTCTAAGTTTGGTGTTTCCGCAACAGGCTTACCACAGCTGAGCACTTTCTGAAAAACTGTCTCCAATAAGAAAGATTTTTAATATAAATGCGAAGGTCTAAGCAAATTGAACTAAACAATTTTTTAATAAAAAAAAACATATTTCAAAATCGCTAACTGCGTTTTAATAATTTCAATATTTTTGGACTATTAAAATTATTAAAAAAAAATATATTTAAAGTCGCTAACAACTTTTTGATAATTTCAGTATTTTTGCACCATTTCGTAATTTTGTACGTCTGCACATTTTTGTAACTTCGATATTTGGTGATAAGTGGCAATGTTCTAATTGCAATTATCATTTAAATTTTGACAAACAGCGCCTGCAGATAGGCCACATTTTCGCCCCTTCTTCAGCAGTATAGATTATTTTGGCACTGTGCGCCCCCGGCCGGCGCTCTAATTATTTTTAGTAATCATGTTTTCATATATTAAAAACAAAATATGCTGGTGAAGCAAACATTAGCATGATAAAATAAAAAAATAAAAATAAATACAATTTGTAAGTGGCTTAAATATTATGCCGGAGAAATTCAAATTTTGGAAAAAAATATGTAATCCAAAACTTCTATTTTTTCTTCATATATTTTTAATACAAAAATATAAATTAATATCAAAAATATTTATACTTCATGTTTCATATTATTCATAAAATTCATATTGTTTTGATATTATATAAAAAATTATGCTGGAGGAGTAAAAATTAACAAGACAAAAAAAATTAATATAATTTGTAAAGACCTAAAATATTGTGCCCGTGACATTCAAATTTTTGAAAAAAAATTTAAGCAAAAAGCTCCTAATTTTTTTTAATCAAAATTTCAAAATTATTGAATGCTAAGCCTGTAGAATTAAACTGCTAGGCCATTTAAATATTTTCAAAGTTTTTAGGCACTTGATGCTCAAACGACACCTGGTGGTAGGTAATATTTTTTGGAATTTCCATAATTCATTTAACACTATTTATTTATTACTTTAGCAAGTTTTTGATGGTTTTATACGAAGTTGCAACCATCAAAATATAAAACGTAAAAATACTTATAATAGTGAAATTTTTTTTATTAATTTTATAGTTCTAATTTATTTTTTCGCTTTCAGTTTAAAAAAAAAAAAAAAAAAAATTATAAAAAAAGTAATGAAAATTAAAAGAAAAAAATCTCAAAATAGTATTCAGAATTGGTAAAAATGTCATGGAGTTTTATCGTGCACTGTACATTGTTGTATATGTTTCTCCAACAACAATCTAATTTCAATTTCATTAGCGCGCTTTTCACAAAGAAAACACTTTAAGCATCCCATTCAGACACACCAGTGACGTTTTCTACCCCTCAAGGAAGTCAAAGCAAAAACCAAAATAAAAGAGAGAAAAAATTTCAAGCAACGGCAATGAATTTAAAAGCCAACTGCAGGGGCAAAGTATAATAGTAAAATACATACTTGCAACAAAAGCACAAACAAATGAAAACAACGATCAAAAGTTTTGTTTGAAATAACTAAAGGCGGGGCGACCCTCAGCAGGGTGAAGAAGCAAAAAAGAAATCTTAATATACAGAAAATAAAATGAAAGCTGAAAAGTTTAGCAGCAAAAAAAAAAATAAATAAAAAAATTTAGAAACATTTTGGTTGTAATTGGATTTCTTATTTGCTGCTTCACAAGAATAAAATGCTTCTTGTTTTTTCGTTTTAAATGTTGGTGGCGTGCACTGATGCTGTTTCTGCTACTGAGTATTACTTCATTGTGTTGCTCGATTTTTATTTTTAACAGCGGTATGATTTGTTTCCCTTTTTGGGGTTTTCTTTATTATATTATTGTATTTTTTTTCAACTCATTTGCCATACTTAGAGTTTCAAGTTTCTCAGTTGCTTACTTCGGGTGGTAGAATTTTAGTGGCGGCTCCTTACGCGCATGCACGTAAGTGGTTTGGTCAAATTTTTGCTTTTTAAATTTACACTTTAAGTACAACTAAGGAACGCCCTATGCTTTGAGTTTTTCATATAATACTTTAAATCTTAATTAAATGTAGTAACTTAAAGGAAGTGCCAATGCTGCCGGGTGTATGGACTGTGCAATTATGGAATTAATGGTTCAAATGGCAGGAGTCGTGAAGAGGTGCTCTCTAAAAACAATCCCCAGCCAAATGAGTTAGACAGGATGAAGTCAACCTATCTTCAAACAGTAACTACCTGCGGCATAAGCCGATTTGTGTGTTCCACTGGCTTTCCGACTCCAAAGGCGTCTTAACTGGACAGTGCTGCACATTTTTACGCTTCTTCTTAGGTACTCAGGTCTGTTCTTTTGTCAAACTGCCGAACTGCTTTCGCGTTTGCCTTGAAGATTTTACGAGGTAAACGTTTTGTTATTTTTTAGTAATATATTTGAGCTAATATCTCTTGACTCATACTTTGTTTAAATAACTCATACTTTGTTTAAATAACTAATATTTTGGCGGTTTTTGGCGGTGTATTTACTTTATTGACTAATTCCACTTTACAGCCCTATGGAGAGTAGTTAAGGTTGTAAATAGAAAAGTTGTAGAAGTTTTTGAAGTGTGTGACTTGAGTAAAAGCGGCGAGGTTTGCTGCAAGTTTTTCTAGTCCTGTGTTTTATGAATTTTAAGAGCGAAGTCTTAAAAAACGAAGGAACCTCAACTTTATTCCTTGCAATGCATTTGGCGTATAAGGTGGGATGATGAGGGTGGAGTTGGTATACCCAGTAACAGGCTGGCGCTCCTGATGCTATGTTTATGATGTACTGCTAGGGAAATTTATTTTTGTTGCTGCTTTTTATGCTTTTATTACCTCAGTGCTTTGTAGGCTTGCGCTCGCTGTCCTCGCACGCTCTTATACCCATGCACGCTTGTCATTAGTCTTCATCATTGTCTTTGTTATTGCGTAGTATGCCGCTGCTTGTTCGTTTGAGTTCTTCAACGCAGCAGTTTCGAGAGTAAAAGTTATTTGCATAAGTGCAATCTCAGTTGTAATATATATATATATATGCAGACACACACACATCCACACATATTTAATGCAGGTATTCATACCTTCCAACCTTTAAGTAGTTCATGTTGCGCCGCAACGCATTCCTTTATATTTGTTCAGGCAAATAACAACACTTGAGTGCAAAAGAAGTGTAGTGGCACGAAATGTAGTTTCTTATTATAACTCCTTGGGGAAACAAGTACTTTGGAAGTATGATATACATAGACATGTACTACTTCACTTTTTGAAGGCAAAAGTTGTATTTTTTTGCTGGCAACGCAAGCTACTTTGTTTTCTGTGCCCCAACAGCTGCGAGCTGGGAAATGATTTGAGAGCATACAAAATTAGGAGGTATGTGTACGTGTGTGTGTGTGTATGTTTGCTAATTATGTGCCCAAATTAAAGAAGTTTTCTTTCAGCTGGCAACATTTTTTCAGGCACACAGAAGTGCAGGAAAGAAAAAAACTGAAATGCACAGAAAGGTAAAAAAGTAGACGTATAATACACATTGCATAATAAAAATTGCGCAAAAATTGATGCAAGGAATGAATTGCCTGGACGGATAATATAAAAAAAATTTTGAAAAATATGAAAATTTATAAACTCTCAGCAAAAGTAAACCAAAGAAATGTAAAATAAAACATTGACACCGATAAGAACTTTGAAATTTCCAACTATTTTTTATAAAAAAAAATGCGTAAGACAATGTAAATATGTGAAAAGGAAACCTACTGCTATCATTAAAAATATGAACAAATTTCACTACTGCTATCTTCTCGAAAACTTTCCGGTACGCAACCTTGAGCCCAATCGCATACTCATAAAACAACGCGCAGGTTGGCATTTGCCTGCAAGCAAAACAGCCAAACAGTTGCAGCAGCGGTTTAATTAAAAAGTTTTATTTTATAGACTTTTGAGGGCCACAAAAGCCATGCAAATAAATACAAAAAATTTTTTACATGGTTTGACTCACCGCAGCACTCACCCACATATGCGTCGCTTTGTAGTTGCATTCGTCAAAACCACATATGCGCTTCCTCGAGTAGCAGATTTCAGCTCTAACTTGACAAGGTCACAGTGTTAATGCAGTCACAGTGAGCAGCAAAATTAATCACTTGTAAAACAATATGCGAAACAATTCAAGGAAACACTAAAAACATCGATTCAACAACCAAGGAGCACAAAACACATAACAGTCCTGCTCTTCAAGCGTCAAATACTCCCACAGTGTGTGTGTTGATATGAATTTTTAGAGCGCTATAGGCACTCATAGTTACGCAAGTGTTACAAGGTTGCATTTACATGGCATTGAATTGTTTGCGTTAAAGTTGTTGCATGGAAAGCACTCAATTAGCGCAAAGGAACATTTACTTGTTGAAATTCAAAACGGCGCATAACAATTAAAATATATGGCTGAAGACATTACGCGGCAAAGAATTGAAGTAACATAGAAGCGACAAACGCGTCGCTAAGCTGCGCATAAGAATGTGCAAACTCATTATTGAGCCATGGCATAGCAAACGAGCAAACTAATCGTTGACCGCAATGACCTGCGGCGTAGTTTGCAATGCTGAAGGCCACTATTGTGAAGCGGTGCAAAGCGTTGTTGCCAATTTTCCATCGGTGGTAGTCAAGGGTACTGTGTGTGTTTGCTCATATGCATTTTATTTACTTGATTTCTTTGTGAAGAGAGCAAAATTCTATCGATGGGCGCCATGGACAGCAGTAGAAGGTGGCAAAGATCACTAATAAGGTGTAGATATTAGTTACGGTAGACTAATTTTAAGTAACTAAATTTAATTTAATATTTTGCCCAACAGAGGACTTAACTTAACTTAAGACACCTAAGAACCTGTAGATTTCAGATTCCTAAGTATTAGCGGCCACCGAAGTCGAAGGGCCATGGCTATGATTTTTTGAAATCTTCTTAGTACATTTTTTTTAATTTAAATTTTTTTTTCAGTATTCAGCCATGGGCGAATACCATTCTAAGATTTTTTTAATTTTTTTACAACTTTTTACTAAGTTTTTTATTTATAAACGTTTTTTTTTGAGTCTCTAGCCATGGCTGAACACAATTTTAAGTTTTGTAAAATTTCTTTATTTTTTTTGTTATTAAAATTTTTTTTTATTTATTGTTTTATTTTAACGGCGGCGGCGGTAGCCGAATGGGTTGGTGTGCGACTACCATTCGCAATTCACCACAACTCTACACCTTCCTCAAATGGCAATTTGAGTAGAGTATTGTGCAAATGCCCGCCGTAGTCGAATGAGTTGGTGCGTGACTACCATTCGAAATTCACAGAGAGAACGTAGGTTCGAATCTCGGTGAAACGCCAAAGTTAAGAAAAACAGTTTTCTAATAGCGGTTGCCCCTCGGCAGGCAATGGCAAACCTCCGAGTGTATTTCTGCCATGAAAATCTCCTCATAAAAAATATCAGCTGTTCGGAGTCGGCTTGAAACTGGCCTTGTGGCCTTTTGTGGAACAACATCAGCACACACACCACAAATAGGTGGTGGAGCTCGGCCAAACACACAAAAAGGGTGTACGTCCGCCAAGGCTAAATACTAAAAATCAAATAAACATTTCTTTTGAAAATAAAAAAGTTTTGAAAAAAATTGTAAAAATCAGAATCGTGTTTGACCATGGCTGAATACTAAATTTTTTTTTTAGATAAACAAAAATGTACAGAGAAAATTAATGTATATATATATATATATATATATAAATGTATTTTAGTATTTAGCCATGGTGGGACAGAATTCTGTTTGTTAATTTTCTGTATGCACTTTTTATTATTTATTTAAGAAAATTTTTATTTATTTTTTCGTAGTCAGCCATGGCCGAATGCGATTCTGATTTTTTTAAATGTTTATTACATTTGTGGTTTGCATTTTTATTTAATTTTCTTTATTTAATCATGGCTGAACAGAATTCTGATTTTTTCTTCATTTCCTTTATACATTTTTTGTTTGCATAAAAAATTTTGTTGTGAGCTTTTTTTACCTTTTTTATTTTCAAAAATGTTTTTTTACTTGAAAAGTTTTTAATTTTAACAATTTAACAATTAAAAAAATTATTGATTCTTCAGTATTAGGTATTTTAAGTACGCCATATCCACTAATATTTACTATCAATTCACACTACTCAGGTCTCGTGATATTATCGCACAAGGTTGCATTTTCCTTACGTATACAAACGCGTGTGCTTACCTACACGGCAGCCTGCTTCTGTTAGTCCAATTCACTACTTCCGAACTTTAGAAAAACACTCCCAACATTTCCCAAAATTGCTTGTATTCTTTCCTTTTTGCGCTTTGCCCCAGTGTTGCACTAAAACTTTGAGCACAAACAAACTTGCTACCTCATTTCGTAGAAAGTTAATGCTTAATAAAAATTTTTTCTACGCTTCCATTGCTCTCTCCCACTTTCTTCTGCTTGTGACTTTAAGCACACAAGCTTTCCACTTAACGTTTTTTTTTCTTTAAATTAATGTTAGCCAATATTTTGCCACCCACATTGCAATTTCTTTTTAGAATTCTCTACCGCCATAGTGACTGCTTTGCAACTTTCTCGCCTCATCTGACCGCAATGTTAATATAAAATTGTTGGTAAAAACAATATTTGATTTTTTATTTCAATGTATAACATAATTTTTAGTTTTGTACAAATGTAAGCTTGATTTTTTTATTTTAATTTTTTTGTATAAAAAATCACGTTTCACAGGAAATTGAATTCTTTTCTGTGCCAAGTCCCAAGGGCCTGTACCCCTCTAACCATTTACTCAAAGTCGCAAGCCGGAAAAATCATTGAACGCGTTCGTTGTGTGCACTGCCAGTTGATGCGGAGTAAGCTTGTGGGATATGCGCAAGTGTTTGTGGCAGGGGAAATGCGAGGCGTGGTGGGGCATACGCATGAAATAGCCAAAAAATAGTGGCAAGCTATTTTTAGGGTTTTTGGGTTAGTTCAATTAATTTTATTTCTATTTTCAGTTTTGCAACTTTTTAAGGCAAATATTGATTTGCTGGTGGTTGTGCAAGCGAGCAAATGCCCGGGAGATTGGCTACACAGCTGCTGTGGTCGAAAACACAAATAGTTGAATGCTATTTCTTTGGCAGCTTGTGGCGTGGAAAAAATTGCAAATGTTAGTAATATCTAAAGGCCAGAATTAGAATAGATGTTAAGGGAATACTGGCGTAATAAAGAGGGAAGAATCAGTAGGAGAATGAAAGAAGGCTATATACTTGGACGGTACACCACACGGGAATTGCCAAAAGTGCATGAAAGTGGGTGGTAAAAACTCAAATACATTTCCTGCCGGAATTACATATATTTACAAACACATTTTGACTACACACAAGCAACTGCAAATATGTAGTATAGGTATAACCTTTGAAACGCCTCAGTTCGGAGTCATAGATTTAAAGTGTGGCCTACTTGAAGTTTTTAACAACTGTGCACAAAATTACTAAACATTACGAATGCTGAAACTCAAAGTCAACATTCAGCTTTACCAAGCCAAATATTATGAAAAGTTGTGAACTAATTGCCCTTATAATCCTTCTACGAACGTTTAGTTTGCTGTTAATAATATTACGAGCGTTAATAACTCATAGCTAGGCCTCTTTTGCCTGCAGCTTAATACTACACAAACTTACGAAAGCTGGATGAAAGGTGGCTGATCCAATTATGATTAATTTTTTGAGCATTAAATGTGTCACCACTTAACAAAATTATCCAGTTTCTATGATTATAATGCAATTCGCTGGTTTCCTTCACGCTAAGAATTTTTCTATCATAGAGGATTGCTCAAAATTCTTCCAGAATCACAAAAGATAAATGAGGTAATATATTAAGGCACTAAGCAGACTGTGCTGGTCAATAGCTTGCGAGAGCAGCCAGATTTACAGAAGAATATTAAGACATTTGCACAATATATATAAAGGGTTTTTCAATAAGGGCGGGTAGATGTTCAAATGGAATAAAATGGCGTTTGCTGTGTGGCACGTAGCGCCATCCTGCTGGAACCACATGTCATCTAGGTCCATATGGTTCAATATGGGCCATAAGAAATTGGAAGGGCCACCACGTCTACCGAAAAATGGGCGCAATGCGCGCAAAGTTTGCGTTAATGAACAGTCATTTTGATAATAAAGTTTTATCATTTGAACGTGCTGTTCAATCGGGTAACTTACCACGATGATTTGGCATAAACAACTGAATAATAAACAAAAGATTTGACAGGTGTCACCATAACAAAATGGCTGCCACAGGGCGTCAAAATCGGCCCGCGCCAATTGAAAAACCCTTTATATAATTGTCGCGTACACCCTTTTTGGGTGTTTGGCCGAGTGCTGATGTTGTTACACAAATGGGGAGATCTACAGTTTCAAGCCGACTCCGAACGGCAGATATTTTTTATGAGGAGCTTTTCATGGCAGAGGAGGTTTGCCATTACCTGCCGAGGGGTAACCGCTATTAGAAAATGTTTTTCTTAATTTTGGTGTTTCACCGAGATTCGAACCTACGTTCTCTCTGTGAATTGTGAATGGTAGTCACGCACCAACCCATTCGACTACGGCGGAGATTTACACAATACTCTACTCAAATGCCATTGTTGGCGAGGATTCTTAAAAAAGAAATGTAACATTTGATTCACTAATAAATGAACCCAGGCGACTGTTTTCACTCACTTTTTCCCAATACCCGAAACATACATTTTTACTTTGAGGAAGGTGTAGAGTTGGTGATGGTCGACTGAATTCGTGCACGAGTAGCATTCGGTGATGTCCGGAACAAATTTAATTTTTTGTTTAAAATTTATTGAACAATTTTTTTTGTGTCACGTATAAGTTCAGAATATTTTTCAACGTTTTTTCTGCTAATAAAAAAAAATTGTTTTGGAAAACTATTTAATTTTTTTATTATATTAATTTTTACTTTAAACATTTTTTTTGATTTGTTTTTCTCTAATATTTATTTATAAATTTTTTTGACGTTTTTTTTTATTTTCAAAATATTTGTTTGGAAAAAATTAAATTTTTTTCTTTAAAAATGGTTTGTTTGTTATATGTATGACTTTATTATATTTTGCATCATTGTAAAACATTTTTTTTTCTCGAGTAAAATTTAATATTTTTTTCAAAATTTTTGAAGTTTTTGTTGTAATTTTTGGAGGTAAAAAATCTTCGGTTCTTTTTAAAAATTTTTTGTTTGCTCTACAAAAAATGTTTTGGAAAAATAACATTTTCTTGTTTAAGATTTGTTGGAAACAGTTTTTTTCGTGTTATTCAAAACTTCGATATACATTTTTTATGCTTTTGAAAAAAATTGTATTTGGTAAAATTTTATTTTTTGGTCAAAGTTGTTCGGAGGGGAAATAAAAAAGTAAGTTCCTTCACTTGTGGAAACACATCAATACGCACTTCACAAATAGGAGGAGGAGCGCTCTGCCTATTACCCAGCAAAGAGTGTAAGCGCCAGTTATTGTTATTATTAAAGTGTCGCGAAGTGTCATAAACGAAAATTGGTTGGTAGGGGTTAGACGAAATGAATTAAGTAAACTATGTTGAAAAGAGTTGTGAATGGCGAGCTCTTGAGCTGTTTACTTTTGAACTCTTATGCAGCTTACTCTGAAGAAGATACATTGAGCCTTATTTAACTAGTTTCAATATAAAACATATCTTCTGCTCAAATATGAACGAGACCGTATCAATAAAACGGTCCGCGGATGACATATGGCAAAAATAATTTTTTTGTTTTTAGGTAGGACTGTTATAAGCTTACATGGTAAATTTCAGCGTGATATGTCACATAGTTTGTTTTCTGTGCTATTGTAAACAAGTCAAGCTCGAGTGTGTTCTTCGAATTTAACGATGGAAATTCAAAGAATTTGTTTGAAATTTTGTTACTCCAACAAAATTCATTCATATTTGAGCAGAAGGTATATTTTAAATACTCTGCCTTGCGAATATGAAATTATCTTGCACATAATACTATTACCAACACTTGCGAACGCATTACGCTCAATAATTTTTTAGCCTACAGCGGCCAGTTGAACGCGGCTACAGCGTGCATTCGGAGAGGCGATGAGGGAATGTTAATTATATTCCTGTGCGCCATGTAAATATCATTACAATTTTAAATAATATTTAAAAATAACTGCAGTAGACTATCGAAATTGGAGCATCTATATTGAAGGGTTCAATGGGTTTTCCAATTAATATTCATTCATATGCGCACACAATGACAATACTGACAACAAAATCAACACATTAAATGTGTTATAAGCCAGCGTAATTGGATTTCGATAAACAGTTATATGCATTAATATTGCATGTGTGTGTAATGATTACATAAATTACTGATAAGTACGTATGCAAGAATTATTGTAATACTGCGTAGTAAATCCAATGAAATAGCCACAGAACGAGCTGTGACAAAACGAAATTATGCCATAACAAATATTAAATTGTTTGGGTGAATATTAATTGCAAATAAATAGTATACAGTTAATTCAAATATAGAGCACTCGAGCGTACGAAACTTAATTAACACAAGTGCGGACGAAATACAAAATTGGCATACAAAAACGAGAGAATGATTGAGCAACCCATAAATGACATACACACATCTATTAATTGTTGGCTATGCAGAGGGAATGAGAAGGACATGACCACACAGACGAGTTCGCTGAAGGGTAAGGGATAATAACAACAATAATACTACAATAATAAAAAAACAGAAACTTGGAATTATGTAGTCAAGCCACAGCATGCGGCAACTACTACACTTAGTGCACTCAACCACACAGCACAGCTGCCACAACCGCACAGTAGCGGCCGCGAGCTCAGCTTATCCGATTTGCAAATCACAAAATGGAATTCATTTACATTTTTAAGTGGTGTGCTGCAGTGAGGAGAGCCAGTGAATGGTGGAACCGGCTACTTAACTGCTAATCGCATACAAACTTAAGCAATTAATTAAGGACAATTAAAGGAAATCGCATTTGTATAATATAAATAAAAGCAAAAATAACAACAGCGAAAAAAGCAAGGAAGTAGTGAAAGAAACGAAGCATAAGTAAAGAAAATAAAAAGAAAAAAAATCGAATCAGTCAAGAAGGCAAAATACAGCCGATAAAGGTAAGTAGCGCATAAATGAAAAGGCAATGCAACAGCCAGGCGCGGCAGACGCCCACACACATGACGAACGCCGGGCGGAGGGAGTGCACGTCTTATGCCAGGGAAAGGAAGTGCATGGCGCAGGTAAGACAAATTAAAAATTTTACCTTAATAAAGAGCCACTCGAGTGGCATAAGTGGTCGAGTTAAGATTACAAGTGGAAGTAGTAGATGACTGAATGGCTAGATTGAATGGATTGCAGCGCAGTATAGGGCGGAAGACACATACAAGTACGCTAGTGCAAAAGTAGTTGGTGAGGTAAGCAAAGAAAAAAAATAAGGATTTGGGTAGAGCTGACAAGGGTTGTTGGCTGCAAGAGGAGAAAAAGCGTGTAAGGGAAAATGAAGTAGACGAAAGCCACTTTCTTATGCCAAGCATGCGTGCGAAAGGGTTAAGAAAGAGTAGTAGCAGTTAGACCAGCAGTAGTAGTAGTAGTAAAGCATATAAATGGCAAGTATTTAGACGATTTACTGGCGGCAATGCAATAAAAAATGGTGCATTTGCGGTATTGCAGAAATCGAGGAGTTGCGAAGGTAAACGTGCGCTGGTCAGTTCTGCACTTTAGTGAATCATTGCAAGCACGTCTGCTGGACTACCTCCGCAAAGCGGATGTGCCATGCTGAAGTGATTTGTAGCAGTGGAGTACCCATAAACTGCAAACTAATTCATAGCAAGTTGCGGTTTTTTTTTGTGTTTGATTTTCATGCTCACTCGTTTCGGAGTGATGAAAAAGTTGTAGGTGTTGCACGCTTAGTAAATGCATGACTCATGCTGCAAAATGAAATGAGTGCCGCAGCAGGCGCACACCAACTAACGGCATACACAACACAGGATACGTGGGCGGCTAGTGAGTGTGAACTGAATGGGCTGTGGCATAGGGTAGCACTAGTTGCAGCAAATGATAGTGGCTCATGTGCGGTTGCAAAGTATTTTATTTTTTCTGAGTGTTTTCCTTTCAAAAAATATTGCTGGCAATTTCGACTTTTACGGAGGCATTACATTCTTCAAGTATATCTTAGCATAATGAGATAGCTAACGCAATAAAATGCCGACTGGCTGGCTATCAAATGTATTTAGGAGCACTTGAACTTCATCTATGCTTGTGTGCACTATTTTATTTAACAATTCACTTGAGTTATATGCCTTGATTGCCAATAAACATAAATCATGTCAAAACGGCTACTTCCTATAAAGTTTAGTACACCTACGTTTATTTACCTACACATACATATGCATGCATGTGAGGCGCGCCCATATGCGAGTGTGTGCTATATGCAATCAACTATTGTTGCATTAAGTGCATTAATAAATTTCAAGCTGCTGCTTGCATTATATGGCACGGCATGGCTTGGCATGTGCAGATACTTATCGCAATGAAGGCGATTATTTTATTAGTATGTTTAACGTACTATGCAAAAGCCAGCGGATAGCAGATAGCAGACAAATAGCTGGCTGGTAAGCGAGCGAGCTAGAGAAAAGGAGTTTACTCGCATGTAAACAAGCGTCGGAACGCCTTTATCACAACTCCCACATCAAGGTTATATGTGACGGGCTGTATGCATAGCTTCTTCATAGTTCGCATTTATCGCCAGAATGCTTGGAGGCATAAGTATGTACATACAGAAATATGTATGTATGCAATGCTTAAAGACAACGAAATCGAGTTGAATCTGTATAACTTCGTTTAATCCGTTGAAATGTGACAGTAGACGCGCTCGTAAATAAGATCATGCCAGCATTATTATGTGTGTGTGAAGTAGAAACCCTGCAGGGAAATCCACCGGTGAGCAATTCTATGCAACATGATTCGGGTATTTTGGGATCTCCGTGCATGAAACAGCAAAACAGCAGCGGTCGCCCCTCGGCAGACAACGACCAGCCACCGAGGGTATTTCTGCCATGGAAAAACTGCTCATAAAAAACAATTTGCCGTTCGGAGTCAGTTTAAAATTGTAGGCCCCCCCTTTGTGGAACAACATCAAGACGCGCACCACAAATACGAGGAGGAGCTCGGCCAAACACCGAAGTGTATTTATTTTTATATTTATTATTTTTATTTTATTTACTTATTTTGGACATTGTCGTCAATGTTGCAGCATGCTGGTGTAATTGTAGGCTTATGTAAAATAAGAGGTAAACTGAAAAATTTTGAAAAAAATTTACTAAATTCGAGTTTTCGGTGTTTTGGTATAGAATTTTTTAAAGTGAAGTATCTTCGTTTTTTTATGATTTTAAATTTTGTTTTAATTTTTTTTTTTGCAGAGAATACACTTGTTTAACATTATATTCGGAAAAATATTATTTTTTTTGTATAAAATTGTTGCTAAACATTTTTGTCAATGATTTGACCACTGTGTTTGAAATTATGTTATTGGTAAAAATACAGTTTTTTTGATTAAACTTTGTTGGAAGTTTTTGTTTTTTCCATCTATAAATTCCTTAAAAATTTTTTTATGCTTAGACATTTTTGTTTTGGAATGAAATTTAGGTTTTTTGTTCAACGTTTCACTCTTTAAAATTTTTTTGTTAAAAACTTCAGTTGTTTGTTTAAAATTTGTTGGAAACTTGTCCCTTACATTTTTCCATCATTTTTTATGCTGTTAAAAAAATTCTCTGTAAAAAAATTTAATTTTTTTATTACGAATTTTCGAGAACATTTTTTTGCCATATTTGGAAGTGAAATAGCATGGGTTATTTTTAATATTTTTATATATTGTATATTTTTTTAATATTTAGGATAGAATTTAATATTTCAAGATTTTTTTTGGAAAAATTTTAAATTTAATTTAAAATTTGTTGAACATTTTTTGTGCGTGTTATTTATGAGTTTATAAATTTTTTCATATTTTAAACATTTTTTTTTGAAAAAAATTAATTTTGTTTTTAAAAGATGTATGGAAAATTTGTTTTTCGTAAAATTTGAAAGTGAAATATAATAGATTCCCTTTAAACATTTTTTGGTTTTAAGTTTTTAGGCTAAAATACGCCTTCTAATTTTTTTTTAATTTAATTTGTTTGTTCAAAACTCTTCGCAAGTTTGTTTTGTAAGTTTTGAAAAAAAAGCCCCCCCGCAGAAGATAAAACGAAGAGTTCTTTGAGCTTAATGGTGCCAAAGTACAATTAATAAAGATTCAGCGGCTCTGGTGGTGGTAAGATTCCTGCTTGAATTCGCAGAAAAAGCGCATCTCTACATTGGAAAGCCCTATGGAGAAGGACTGGTGAAGTAAAGTTTGTAATTGGCGTCAATTAGCATGAGATAGAAAAAAGTTCGATGGAAATCTTTGCGCAGCTCGGCGAGCATCACTTGAGCGTGCACTGCACCTATTAGGTGGAAGAAGCATAACATCAGGTATCCTTAGAGGTCTACAGATTCGATGGCTGAGACAGTCAATAAAGCATAAATATAATTCTTTACTGAATTTGAAAAACCCAGTTTTGAATTCGATTGAAGTCACCAACTACCGCAACTGCACAACTCTTGAGCTCACCTAAAGCCTTACCTTACGTAATTTGCTAAAAATTCGATCGTGTCGAAATTTGCCTCTACTATACTCTACGTAATTTGTGGAATCACACTGATTCTGAAGCAGAAATTTTTTTCACTACCTCATGTGTTTTCCAGCGACAGGCACAGAAGGTATGCCGGGAAAGGGGTAAAAGGGGGCATGCTAAGTAGCAGTAATCGCTAAATGGGACTGAGGAGGGAAAGATAGACAAGTTGCAGGCGGCTGGGTTTATCATAAATGGCATATGCGTTGCTCTCGTCGCTGCTTATTGTATGTTAAATTAGCTCGAGCGCGTGACACACGCGCATACTCATGCATACACACACACACATGTCGATATGTAGCGACTGCAACTGCAGACAGTAACAATGGCAGCCTAAGTAGCAACTGAATTCTGACAATGACAGCAATACTGCCTACAACTGCCAAATACAAATACATCAACAACAGCAACAACAATTACTGACGTCTATAACAAAGCGCAACAATTGGCAACGTGTAAGTGCATTCATTAAAATGCGAAAACCCAGAAATTATACGAAATCAGAAAATTTGCATGTTAAACGAGAGCAAAGCGAAGGAGCAGCCGCACAAATTTGCGGCCAAAGTATGGAAGTCTTAAAAACAACAACAGACTGCAGTAGGAAGGATAGTTATGTGGAAAGATAGGCATGTGTAGGTGGAGTAAGGAATGCGCTTGCATTACTGAGCAACAACGCGAGCCGAGCAGGCAGGCAGGTTGACTGTCAGTTTGTGCAGTCGCCTGGCAAGCGTGGGCGCGCATGGGCCACAATCAGCACAGACAGAAACAATAAATTAAAGTGAAGCAACGAAAAGTGTATTACTTTTCGAGATAAGCAAATGCAATGCATCGCACACGCTTGCCACATGCAAAACATGCAATTGTGGCACAACCCGCATGCGCAAATGAAGCAGCGCCCGAAAGCCATAGTTGCAGAAGTTAATGGGGAAAGACATCGCTGATGAAGCTGAATGTGAGGGCAAGTTGCAGGAAATTGCCGACGCGGTTGGCCCCCACGCAGAAGAGACTACGCTACACTCGCCAGGCATTCAGTTGGCTGCGCATTTAGTGCACCATGCGCGGTGTGGCTTGAGCGAAGTGCGGGCGGATTTCATTGCATGCCGGCGCGGCTGATTGTAAGTGTATCAACTGTTGCTAAAACTACAATCGCTGCTTGAAGAAAGTTTTTGCGGTCGGATTGTATGCAAGATTCTGCATTCTTGCTTGCTTGCTTTTTGTTTTTGTTTGCTTTTGCAGGTATGTGCCACCGCTGTTGCTGCCGCAAGTAGCAACTGCCAACACACGTGCTTCTTTTGCGCTCTGTGTTGACTTGGAGTGCCTGACTGCCTGATTGCCGTGGCTAGCTGATCGTTGTGGCATTCGCATAGTTAATGCTGAGGAGTTCACCTTGCCGGTTTGCGGCGACATCGGCAACAATAACAGCAATTTCACATATTCGGCGGATAAGTAAGTTTATGTAGACACTCATACATACACGCACACACACATACATACAAAAATAAACAATCAACGAAAATATAAAAGAATTTTAAATATTATGCGATCATTGTTGCGCATCAGCAAAGGGGCCACGGCAGCAGAGCAGCTGTAGTGCCGTAGAAGCGAAGTGGTAAAAAATGAAATAAAACAGAAAAACACACACATACAAATACAAAAGCCGATACAAGCAAAAATAATAAATATTAAAGTACAACATTCGTTTGTCGCAAGCGCTCACTGACCGCCGCCTCACTCGCGCCTCATCATTCCTTTTGTATATTATCATATTACTGAATTAAGTTGCATATATATGTATGCACATGTATAGTCAGCTTACAAGCAACACGCATGTTGCATGCAACATTTTTGTTTATTATTGCGCTGGTTCGTTTGTTGCTTTTTAACTGCACTTCGCTTGTGCCCATTTTGCATTTTATATTTGTGTGTATTTTTGTTTTTCGACTCTACCTTAAAAGCCGCCGCAACTCATTATATTCTTTATCTGCTTGCATACATCCGTAACAAAAACAAACAACAATGCACGTAAATAAAGCTACTGCATTAGTGAGTGCTGCATGCAACATACGGCATAAAACATTCCTGTTGTTGGTGTTATTATTGTTGCTGGCATCACTGATGTCGCAGTTTATTTGCTACATAGCTACCGGCATCGTGAGGCGCTTAATTTGGTCACTACGTAGGTGGACATGTAAATTGGCTGGCTTTCAGGCCATGCGCTGGCTTTTATTAAACAAATTTCTACAGTTTTTTCTCCCGAGAGTGGAAAATTGCGCGCGTAGGCTTTGTGCTGCGGTAGTTAAGGAGCTGCATGTACAAATGTTGCAATTACCTGACAATGGAATGGGTTTTCTCAAATTGTCCGGCATTACTCACCTGGAAAGAGAAAAAAAGAATATTTGTTTATAAAAAATTTACATTTTAAATTGGAAGGCAGTAAAATACGAGATTATTATCTTGTGTTATGGGATAAACTCTTGACTTATTTTTTATTAATTAATTGTCCAAATTAAAAAAAAATTACGAATGCTTACAAATATATCTTCTATACAATCTTAAAAATTTCACAATAAAAAGTGAGAAAATTTAGTTTTACAGGTCTAGAGTGTTAATATTTATTTATTTTTGTCGAGAGAGCTTAGAAGTACAGCACTCAGACAACATTAAGTCCATTGTCCCATTCTTTCTTAACTTTCTTTTAATATATCCGACCTCCGAAGAAATCTGAGTAGACCCTGTGGTGCCAAGTAGCCATGGTGGTCGCTTCTTAAAACATCAGTACCAAAGACCTCGAACCTGATTCGAGCGAAGGCTGGGCAGACGCACAGAAAGTGGTTCCTCCTCCTCTCTAGATGCTGGGCAGAGTGCATTGTCTGAGATACCTACCTTTCCATGTGCTTCTCCCATAGAAAGTGACCCGTCATCAGTCTAACCAGTTGCCTACAGTCTCTTCTGCCTAATGAGAGGACGATCTGCGACAGTCGGTCGGACATGACAGTTAACATCAGTTTTGTTCATCCGCAGCCACTCTCAGCCTGCCAGGCTCGCTTGTGGGTTGAAGTAACCCGTTTGCAAACCGTGGCTTTGATGGCTGCAGAAGGGAGTGGCAGAATGGGTTCCAAGCCAAGGAAGTTGGCCTCAGACCCCTTCCTAGGTAAAGAATCAAAGATCTCGTTACGCGCGATACCCACGTGTCCCGGGACTCATGTTAGCACCAGAATATTATGCCTACAGACATAGTTCAGCCTGGATTTACAGGACTCAACTACTCTCGAAGTGGTTGGAGGGTTGTCTAAGGCCATAAGTGCAGCATTGCTGTCGCTGCAGCCAGATGCAGATCTCCCTCTCCATCTGTTTTCCACAACAAAGCTCGTTGCTTCTGTAACAGCATACACCTCCGCTTGAAACACAGATGCTAATATAGTATTAGTATTTATATAAATCGAAAGAGGATATATCTATTTGAAAAAAATGTTTTAAAATTCTTTACTTTTCAACTTCGTTTTTCTATAGTACCGAAAATACTAGTTAAATTTTCCTTCTATGAAATATTTATAAAAAATTCTACAATGTAGATTATTTATGTTGAAGAGAAGAAAATAAACATTATTTTTAAAAGCTGAATATATTCTCTTTCGACAGTTGAGAGTGGCAAACTGTGTTGACATTCTTGTTCAGTAAGTTTGACAAGACATCATGAATCGTTTAACGCCAAAAAAATGAAATAAAAAATCTGTTCGCAAAGTTCAAGAGCATAAGGCGGCAAATCTGTTCCCGAAGTTCATGAGCATAAGGCTGCCCTTACGGGGAATCGCGTGTGCTATCGAGCCATGCTGACGAAATTTATGTTTCCAAAAATTAATCAGCTAAACATCGACGGCATTTGGTTCCAACAAGACGGCATATCCTGTCATTCGCGCACTTACCAACCGACTTATTGCAATATTCAAGCCACCAATGACGCCATGCGTCCAGATTTATTAGAAAAAGTAGTCGAAAATTGGGATGATCGAATGGACCATTTAGCTCGTAGCTGCGGCGGACATACCCCGGATATCAACTTTAAAAATAATTGCCAGGCCAAGAAATATCTACCAGATTACAATAAATAATAAAATAAATATAAATAAAATAATAATTCATTCCAATAATATGTATATCCGTTTCGTATTATCATTTTAAGTTCTGAAGCTCTCGAAAAACGGGCATATGAAATTTTTTCTGAATAACAAAAAGAGGTGATTTTTGACGCATGATGTAATATATTCCATAATGCAAACTTTACCCAACTAAAAATGTCAGCTTTCGCAATGTGGCCAACACTTGAACACCAGCATCTGCCACACAATCATTGAACAGAAATCAAATTTCACTTGATAATTCATTGGTAATTATTTTCTAAACAAATTTCAAATTAAGAAGCGCGATTTACGTACAAACATATTGACATGCATATATTCACCAAACAATTCATTAGCAGCGATTTAAGCTTGTTTACGATAACTGTTATACAACATCAATACAATAGACGGCAATTTGAAAATTACAACATGTATATGCATATATTTGATCATAATTGTATACCAAATCAAATGTTAATATATGCATTGGACATGAACCTTTGCGTGCTGATTAAAAGCAGATGCAGCGCGCGCGAGAAAAAGTGCAACATGCCTACATTTCACGCCTAGAGGCAGTTAATGTATGCATTTTGGCACCTGCTTTCAGCTGGGCAAGGCCAAAACACAGCCAGCGCAGTGAAAGCGTGATCAAAGGGCTGGGCTGGCTTATGCAAACGATGCTGGCTGGGAGCGCTGGTCAATCAATAGCGATAAGCTGATTTTTTTATTTTTATTGTTTTTGTAATTTTTTATGCGCTTAAATTAATGACAACAAACCATAAATATATGTATGTATGTAAGTATGTATTAACGCGCTAGCCATATATTCATATTGCACAGAAATACAGCTAACAAATTGTAAATTATGCATTTATTTGTATTTATCTTCTCCTCGTTAAACTGCCATATCAAATAGCAATTTTTACTAATCTAAATATTTTGTATAGCTGACTGGTCGTATGCTGACCAGCTATGAAATAACCAAATCACATAACAATGTATGGAAATAGTGAAAACAAATGACTGAAAAATGCCAGCTAATACAAAAGAAAGGCTGAAAGAGATGCACATTTTTACTTTCCATTGTAATTACCAATTTTCGGCTCTTTAGGCGACGGCTACAAAATCACAATTTTATCACCTCATTTAAAAGTGATTTGGACAAATATTCGACAAAAACCGCCAACTTGTGTGTGTGTGTGTGCGTACATGGCGGGTCGGGTCCATAGCTATGCATTACAACAGCTTTTATGTGCATGCAAATGCACTGCCGCTGCGCCGCCGCAAGTCTTGTCAGTGCACATGACAGCTGACAGATGGCGGTTGCATGATATGCGCTGCCCAGTGCTGCAAATGTTACGTATGTCCTAATTAAGAATTGCTGAATGCAACATATGAGTTATGATAAACGACAACGTACGAGTGAGATATGGCATCACGCATGTGAAATATGATAAGCTACGAATTTTTGGCATTTTTATGAAATGTCAGTGTTGCATTTCATTTAAATCAAATTTAGCATAACAAAAGGCTTGCGTAATATGCATATAGGTATACAGTCATATTTTTCTATTGTGAATTGTTTTTCGTGTGAAAGTTGATATGATTTTATTCTTCGAACGTCAGAGAGTTTTTTTGGTGAACTGAAATTTAAAACAAATTTTCTGTCAATAGGTTAGCATACATTATTTTTTACACATTCAAAACGCTGTCAAATCAATTTGTCAAAGTGCCAATCTAGTCTTTATTTTCACTCTTGCAATTTATGTAAAAAAATACTAATTTATATTAAAACATTTCCGAATTATATTAAATAATATAATTAAAATAATTGCAATAAAATATCAAATTTTATAAATTGGAAGGAAACAAGGAATCTTTAATTAAACTGACTAAATGAGACAGAACCTTCTTAAATACTGTCTACATTCAATAAGCACCGAAGCTGATGACTGCTGAGCCGCTAAGTATATGCTAGTAGCCCCGGTTGTCTCATCAAAATCTTTGATTCAGGTGCACCTCGACTGTTGTCTTACCAGCATGCTTGCTTCAGCGGCATATCGAACAGACAAGCCTGAGGTAGATAAGCACCCGAATGACCGATACTAAAGGTGCTTCTATTGTAAGTGACTGTTACTTTCACTTCAAGGAAAGCGTACCCGAAAAGTCTGCAAGTATTCCACCTCCAAAACAATTTGATCCTGAAGTACTGATTTGACGCAAATAAATACTTTTTATTTTTGCTATGCTTGTGTCTGTTTAGATAACTTTAAAAATATCCTGAAAAACTAGATGAAAATTTTCCGCAAAACTAAGTTGGGCAGTAAGTTTTGCGGTTCGAAAATCACATTTTTATGGTTTGAAATACACTAAATTATTCAGTATAGTCTCTCTGAATATCAGTGGTGAATACGGTGAATGCTCCAACAATTTGAACTTTATTTTGGCCATTGTCAAAATGCTCCTGTGACACAGAGCACTGCTTTCTTTTGCACACTGGGCCTTTTTTCTGGAATTTTTTCCTTGAGCTCGTCTAAAATGTTTCAATAATGTTCAGAATTTATTATTTACCAGTTTGCAGAAATCCACAAATAACATTTTTTCTGCATGCCAAAAAACTTATGCAAACACCTTCTTGGCCGATTTCTGAACACGCACTAATTTCGGAGCCACAGAACCAGGTTCACACCACTCTTGTGCTTCTTGGTTTGATTTAGTATCATGGTGATAGACCCAAGTCTCATTCGTGGTGATGTATCAATGCAAAAAATCCACTTTATCCTGTCGAAAACGCTCAAAATGCTGCTGAGAAAGCCGCATTCGAATATGTTTTTGTTATTGTTAGCGAATGCGGCACCCGTTGTGCACGCAGCTTTCTGAAACCCAATACTTTAGTCAAAATATTGCTCCTACTGAGATGCCTAGGACTTCTACTAAATCTCTTTCAGTCACTTAACGATTTTCCATTACGATATCCTGTCTTTTTTCTACGATTTCTGTTTCTGGACGTCCTTGACGTTGATTGTCCACAATTTTTGTACACCTACCCTAAAATTTAGCAACTCATCTCTCTACTGTTTTATATGATGGCGCTAAATCTTTATACACTTTCAACATTCGTTCATAAATTTCTGTTGCTTTGAAACCTTCTAAAAACAAAAATTCAATCACTGCTCAAAACTTAATTTTTTCGTTTATAGAAAATGCTGTGACATGTCGATACTAAATGGCTTGTAAACAAAGAATTAATTAACAGATTGAAATGAAACTTCATAAGAAACTACTTTCATACGAAGAGTGCGCCAATATAGTACAAGAATTGAGGCTAATAGCAACGCCCTCTCTTATCGATCCGCAAAACATATTGAACAGTCTAGAAGCCACTCAACCATGCTGCTCCTGACAATGAAAGAAATGAAGTACGCGGTTTTCTATAATTTGGTTTAGAAAAAATATTTTTTTTTTCTTAAGCTCACTTTATTTTTGCATAAGCAAGAGAATAAAGATCCCAAAAATTGCTAACAAATATCACAAAAGTAAAATTATGAGAATTTTTCGCAAGCGAAGCTAAAATTTCGGAAATTCGAATGAAATAATACTAAGCTGAGTTCATTTGCTAAAATTTCGGTAATTCAAATAAAATAATTCTAAGCTAAGTTCGTTTGCTGTCCAATGCCCAATTAAACTACTCTTATAACTTATTAAATGCATCAGCTTTAGTCAGCAAACGCAAAATTACGCAAACCAGCAACCAATTTTGGGCAAAAAGTTAAGCATTTTATATTGTGGTGTATGCCAAAATTGTTTTTGACAGCTTTTGTTGGACAAAAAGGCAGAAAAAAAATAAATATATGTGACCAACAATATGCTTTGGGGGGAAGCAGGAAAATAAATATATTTAGTAAAGCCAAAAAGCCAAGAGCATCAGAGGCATAAGTGGGTGAGTCTAATGCCGCAAAGTAGCAGACATTGCTTTGTCTCGATATTTAAGTACTTGTATGTATTTTGCGAGTGTATTGTACATGAGATGCTTTGAATCTGTGGTCACCGCATAGTCTGGTAAATTCCACATAATGCCTCCTAATGAAATGTCAGATTTAGTCATAACTCAAAATGCACAGCCTAATGTCAGCTGACTGCCCTCTGACGCAATGGTGAACGCTCTACACACATACATATATACATGTGTAAGGGGGGTATACAAGTATAAAAGTACGAGCGCCACCTATAATATGCACATACACACATGCATAGCCAATTTTGACATATCATACGAACAAACTGGCCAATAAAAATAAATTAGCAAAAAAGAAGTGGAGAAAAGTTTTGGTGAAAAAAATATGCAGACGCTTGAGGAAAAAATTCTATTAACGCTGACAAAAACTATACAGGAAAACCAGTATTTTACTGAGCATGATTTGCAGAAAAATAAATACGCCAATTCTTTGCTTCTTTGTGTTTAATGTAGCTGCAGCACGGAAAAGAAAAAAAATTAAATATGACAGACATTTATGAGATTTATGTGCTCTATGTTGGGATGTTGCCTACTTTATAAGTAGATATTGCCACTGTCCTGTCTATGTCAAGTAAAGTCTATGCAAAAGTGCGCTTGTGTGTGTTGTTCATTGATGCTTTTGGCAGGCTGAGTGGCAAAAAATGACAAGCGCACAAAATTGATAAGAACTTTCCGTTTGGAGGCGTAGCCACTGGTCATACAAAAAATTAGCTTCCCTCACTTCGCTTTTCACTGCAATAACCAAAAGTGGATTTGCTTAAGTTAAATTTAACATTGGTTAATATTTCATGAATTCTGTGCTTATGGATTTTGACATGTAGAGCACAGATTTGGCTAAGTCCTCGCACTATTCGCCCCCTTTCTCTACCCCTCTCCCTTCCCTCTCTATGTTACAGGCACTGGTGCTTGACCCTGCGATTGACAGCTAATAAAAGCATATTGAATGTTGTTTAAGTGACAGCAACGATATGTAGCGTACTTTCTTATTGATATTATAATATTATATGGTATGTTGTTGTTTTTGCTGCTCTAAGCAAACTTTGCGCCTTTGTTTGGCGTATTTTAATTCCATTTAAAGATAAATGGACTATTCGGCAGGCAGTCAAAACGATTGATGATATTTTGAATGACTTAGAAGAACTTTGCAAAGTGTGTGAGGGGAGAGTGAGAGAGCGGGGAGGAAAGTCCAAGGTTAGAAGATAAGTTGTAAGTTTGAAAAGACTTATAAAAACATTTTTCCGAACTTTTTTTGGTTTGTCAAAAACAGTACGAACAAAAAAAAAGCAGCAAAATATGGCTCCAAGTTGACGAAGAGTAGTTTGCGGTTTTTTTTGTGTTTGCTTGGCGCTTGAAAACTTCCAACTTTAGGCTTCGAATTCAATGTATTATCTGCAATGTTGACAGCACACATACAGATAATTATGTTTCACTTGATTGATGAAACGTGAAAGATATGATTGAGGCAAATTTTTTCAAACAATGACCATTCCAGCGTGGTATATAAACTTATTAAAAAAAGGCAGAGCAGGAAGTATCAGCCCAGTAGTCGTCAGTCATCTTTTTCGCTTGCTTTAAATACAAATATTTTCTAGAAACTCGAAATATTTAAATCCAAGAGGTTATGCTCGTAGCAGCGCACATTGCTGGCAAAGACAAATGAGTAGTACGGTTGTCTGCCAGCCCCACTCAGCCGTCAAATAGGCAAAGCGCTCGAACGAGCAAAGGCAAGCAGGCAGCCAAAGCAGTAAATCCCACTTAAAATCCTCCGAAAAGTAATGATGATTAATTACCACAGGCGGGTATATATTTTGGTTGTGCTTAAAGCCTTGGCTGTGTGAAGAAATAGAAACATCAGTAAGTGCCAGTTAAGTTTAGCTATCTAGCCTACCCAACAACCCTGTTGGAAAAGCCTCTTCCTACCTCTTCCCTGCAACAAGGATTTTGTAAATGGTAAACGTAAATCCCGCTGTCGTTGCTACTTTGCTTATCTCCTTTTTGCTTTCATTTCTCCCACACTTCCACGCCTCCTTGCAACCCAGTTTCTTTTCTCGTGTTTTGTGGCTAATGGTGGCAGGCAGACTTTTTTCGCTAGCTGCTATTGACACCGCATGCAATGCTAAATAGCAACAGCTGACAAGCTGAACTCATTAATATAATTTTTTTCTATTTATTTCGGTTTGCTATTCATTTGCAGTTACAGTACATAGTTTGAAGGCACAACAGATACAGCATTAAAGGCACTTGCGGCATTGTTTTCATACAAATGCTGCAATATTCTAAAGCATCTACCATAGTGGGGGGTGCGAGGTGTGCCAGTATTTATTTAAATGTAATTACTATTTTACAGTTAGTCAATTCACTTGGTAATTTGTCATTTAATTTTTGTTTTGTCTACTTATACACTTTACTGGTTTTGCGCCACAGACGCAGTAGACGGGGTAATGATGCATTCGGAATTACCACTGAATAATGACTAATAAATAGAAAAAAATTATTATGTGTAAGTGTGTCAGAAAGTCGGTAGATTACTGCAAATAATGCAAAAATTAAAATATGCAAATTAATTGATTTGGTACTCTGTGCGGCTAGCTGATGGAATCGATGTTGCCACAAAATTTTATTAAACTGGCGCAATGGTGGGTGTTGCTAATGCCCAATGTCATAAAGAGAAAACGTAAAATACATATGTATGTATGTGCAAATGAAACAATTGGAAAATCTATTCTTACTCAAATTAGGGATTTAAGGAATTAGTGGAAAAGATATGCAGGCACGAGGAGTTGCATAGGAAGCCCAGGTAGAAAGAGAGGAAAGTAGTTATTGAGCAATGCCATGTCAAGTGGCCCAAGTATTTTGGACAGGGTCATATATTGTGAACATATTTTCGGAAATTTGTTTTCTTTGTAGGCTTGAGTATAATAAGAAGCAAACCGAAAAAATTTTGAAATTTTTTTATATAATTTTGAAAGTTATTCAGTATTAAAAGTTTTATTATGGAGTCTCTTAAAGTCAAATATCATCGGCTTATTTTATACATTTCATTTTATATATGTTTTTGGGCATACAATTTATAAATGTTAAAAAAAAAATTGATAATGCTTGCTCAATTTTAAAATTATAATTTTTTGAGAAAATGTATGAATTAAAAAAAAAACTCACAAATATTTTTAACAAAAATTGAATGTTTTTTAGAAATCTAAATTTTTTAAAAATATATTTTATGTTAAAAAATAAAAAAAATCCTTGTCTCTCCAGTTGTTTATTTAACCGGGCTTTACTAAGCCCGCAAATTGTTTCTGGGCTATGGATTTTAATCTACCGCCAAATTTCACTAAGCAGCCCTCCTCTTCGTTGCCGCCATGACTTGCCCTGATACTCAGCACAGTAATATTGCTGAGTGTTGCTTTCGATATATATTGAAAAGATCAGTTTGTGACTTGGAACTAATAATTATGGGCAAGTTTCTAAATTTTTCTCTCCGACCGGAAGTTTCATTTTTACGCTCCAGCTCATAAGAAAGGCTTTACAAATTGTCTACATTTCTGGATCTTTCGCCATAAATCCTCTCTGCATACTTCCTTTTGAAGAAAAGTTTTTTATCTGGATATTTTTTTCTATCTTGTTTTCTATGGAAAAATTATTCTACTGCTATGCCTACTTGAGATTATGGCAAATTAATATCATCGAATTGGCTATAATTGGAGGTTATGGAACTTCATTTTTAATACTCAGTTTTTACTTAAAGATTTCTGATGCCATGGCTTGGTTTGGTTAATTTTTTCCGCGTTTAGTCTTCAACTTCTACTGAGAAGTTTCTTACTAAAAGGCTAAGGTCACTGTTACGACGGAAAAAATAACATATTTTTTCAGCGGGACAAGGGACAATGAAATTACAAAAAAAAAATTATTAGATGTCCTAAGTTGTACAAAAATTAGTTTTGTTTTCGAAAGAAAAAGTAAAAGAAAATTAACGAAATGTTGTTTTTTATTTGTATTGATTTTTATGAAAACAGCAAAGAAAACAAAAAATCCACCGAAAATTGTTTAAAACAAATACTTCTTGGCAAATTTTGACAATTTATTTGCTTCTTATTTACTTTAACATGAATAAGTTTTTTATGAAAATATAATTCATTCTCTTAAAAAACTATATAAACGCAGCTTCTTAATTTGAGAAATTAAAAAAATGTTAATTTATAATAAAAAAAAAAAATGTAATAAAAAAATTTTTTTTATATACCATAAAACTTTGAAATACAGATTTTTTTTAATTAAAAATTTAAATAATTTGTATTTTTAATATAATTTTTAAAATTTAATTTTAATTACAATTTTCGAAATCGTTAATCGACTTTTTTATCAGAAATGTGTAGAAAAATTTTGGATTCGCAGTATAGTATATAAAATTTTAGTGCAATAAAGGGCAGTAGCTAAGTTAAAATTTACGTTAATTTTAGAGAATTTTTTCTTTGCTAACGATGTTTTCTGCCGTATAAAAAAATGCCGAGCATCCCAGTAAAATCGAAAAATAAAGGATATAATGGTAATAAATTGGTTTTTAATGAAAATATTTAATATTGAAATAATTAATTTTCTTCACATGATATCAGTGTGGTTAGACATCATTTCCACAGTTTAAGGACAAGTAAGAAAGCCGGGTTTTGAAATTTCCTAAGTTAACATTAAATTGCAGTTATTTAGTAAGCTACAAATAGTTCCATAATAAAAAACTTTTATCTAAGGTTTGTGAGATAGTCCCATCGTGGAGTTAAGATATTCTAAGCCGCCGAATTTTCTTTCTTTAACTAAATAGAAGCAGAACATAAATGTTTAGCACAGCTTGAAGCTCGAACTGGGTGCACCAAGTAAGCTTATCTCAAGCAGCGTGTAAGTTGCGCCCTACATAGCCCTGATGATAAACATTCCAGTTACTCTTAGTTAGCGAACTTTTTTCAGCTTTCCTTGCATAATTTTCTTTTAATTATTTTTTTAGGAAATAAATTTTAATTATTGTTGGTACTTTTTAGTGCTTTCTGTTAACCCATTTTGCTATAATTGACATTTTTACGTTTATTGTTTCTTGCGCGACTGCTTTTTATTATCACTAAGAGGCTTTTTGTTATTAAGTTATTATTAAATATTTTGTATTTTTACCGACTCTTTTAAGCAGCGCTAAGAGGATTTGTAACGCCCGTTCTGCTGAACAGTGGCTGAATGTCTGTGGCTGCTGTTATTACTTTGACCGCAACAAATCGCGCGTGCGTGTCTTATGAGTGTGAATGTGTAGGAGTGAAGTTGATTGCTAATTTATTATTAATAAGAAGAATAGGAAAAAGGGGAAGCAGATGCAGTTTGAACTTGGTACAAAAAAAGAAGAAGAAAAAAAAAACAAATTAATCAACTAATTTTGTAAATAAATGTGCTCTTGTAATAAGTGTTGTGGGGAGCAAATCATATTTGTATTTCACTTCGACTGATTAGTGAGCAAGTATTGACCTAGCCGGCCCCCGTAGCCGAATGGGATGGAGCGTGATTACCATTCGGAATTCACAGAGAGAACGTTGGTTCGAATCTCGGTGAAAGCAAAATTAATAAAAACATTTTTCTAATAGCGGTTGCCCCTCGGTAGGCAATGGCAAACCTCCGAGTGTATTTCTTCCATGAAAAAGCTCCTCATAAAAATATCTGCCGTTCGGAGTCGGCTTGAAACTGTAAGTCCCTCCATTTGTGGAGCAACACCAAGACGCACACCACAAATAGGAGGAGGTGCTCGGTCAAACACCCAAAAAGGGTGTACGCACCAATTATATATATATATATATTGACCTAACAATTATGAATTTGTTCATATCACATTTTTATAAAAATATATCCAAAATAAAATTAGCTAAATTTTTTATATTCGATTTTTGTGAAAATTGCATTTTTAAAAACATTCAATATTTAAAAAAAAATCGTCAGAGAACTGTTTATGAAAAAAATTAGGTAGCACACACATAATTGTAGCACTGAGAGCACAAGTTTTGGCAATTTGTTTGCTTCTTATTTAACTCAAATAATTATTTTTATGAAAATATAATTAATACTCCTACAAAAACGAACTTAAAAAAAATTCTATATTAGAAAAGTACCCTAACCACTGTTAATACGCTCTTCTACGATTTCTTGTCATATATAAATTTCATATCCTCATATCAAATTTTTATAAAAATATAGTTGCTGCATTGAGCCATGTACCCAAATTTTTAAACCTTGTGCAATATTTATCAAATTTTTTCCAAATTTCATATAGGCAAGGCTTTTTCGGCAGAGAAAATTCGTCCTCCTCAATGAAAAAAATTGTCAAAAATTCTATGGCATAAACTGTATACCCTGAAAGAATTTAAAATTTCTGGTTAAACAGTTGAAAGCTTTAATGGAATTAAAAAAAAAAATTAATTAATTTGAATTTAAAAGAAATTAGGGAGCTTTTGAAAATTCGGCTGTTTTTGTGGCTATTGAAAATGGGTTGACCTTTACGGCGCACAGCTTGCACGCTCTTGCGATGCTCAAGCACAAACTCTGTGTAAAAATAAACTATACAAAGCAGCTCACAAAATTTTCAGCTTGAGCTCCATCTTATTTGTAGTATTACACTGTGGAACAAATTCAGGTTAGCAAAAGTTAGGTCCATTCTGAGAGTGGCGGGTGAAAATAGAGGCGAAATTAGAAGACCCGTATCGCGGCGTTTGTTTATGTTAGTTCGAATTTTTTTTTAATCGGCCTTCGAAGTTTGCAGTCAAATGCCGATTTTCAGTATATTGTTTATATGGTTTTTTGGCTATAACTCGTCGACTAATTGATATTTTTTCAATCTGTAAAAGCCAAATTATTGCTAGAGACCTGTGCAATAATTACAATTTTTGAAAAAATTGATTTCGAAAATTTTTATGGTACTTATGAGGCAAAATGTTGGAAAAATTATTTTTTTTTCATGTTTTTTGAAAATATTTTCAACAAAACTAAGTCTTTTTTACATTTTGTGTGGTCTATAATATGCTTCTCAGTTTCTTAAATAAATGTAATTTGAAAAAAAATTGTCTTAGTCGACAATTTGCGCTTTAGGCATACAGTCATAATACAAAACTTGCGTTTTTTGAGCTTAATATTAATTTATTTCTCATTTTTTATTTACCAATTTTGTTCAGTGTTGGTTTTGAAGAAACATAGAAAAAGAAAATATAAAAATATGGAAAAAAATATAATTTTGAAATGTTAATAATGAAAAGTTTTAAGTAGAAAAATAAAATAAATTAAATTAATAATTTGGCCAGCTGCCGTTTAGCAGGCGGCTGTGGATCAACATCACTGCTCTCTCTAATGTCTTGGTCATCGTCATCATCATCAGAGAGATCGATTATTTCGTCCAACAGATATTCTGGATTTTCATCTGTGTCTTCCCCTTCTTCCTCTGTTTCCTCGTCTTCCTCTTCTTCAAAGGTGTTTTTATACCACCAACAAATTTCAGCGAGTATCGCATCTGGAGATTTCTTTCCTCTGTACCTGAAACGAAAATAGTTTTCAATCGTTAACATGTTTAAATTGTGCACTCTGACCAAGATATTAGAAAAATCTAGGAATTCAAAATATGCACACTCTATAGTTACCTTATTTCAAATGGAAGCGCAGTTTGGTGATGACGTTCGCCTTGCTCATCAGATTCAGTTGGCAACTGTTGAGCGAGTTTTTCAAGATGCTGATGCAAGAGATGAATTTTGTATGACATATTAACCCCAATTTCAGCGAAAGCTGCCAACATGTTTGCAACAGATTGCCTGTAGTTTTCTTCACGTTCTTTACCCAAAAGTCCTTTGATGACTGCTTTCAATGCGAGCCATCCATTTAATTCTCGGTCTGTCAGAACTTGCTCAAAATCTTGACGACTCATTAGTTTCCGTATGTCGGGACCATTAACAACCCCTTCCTGAATTTTGGCCTTACTTAGTCTTGGGAAAATATCTTTCAAGCGGTTGAATACTGCTGGTCTTTTTGCGATACATTTCAAAAAATTTTTAGCAATGCCAAGTTTAATGTGGAGCAACGGCAACAAAATTTTCATTTCAGGAACAAGACTTTCGTGTAGCCTATTGTCATTAGGCCATTTTCGCCCAATTCGACTACTCCAGTTATGTTGTTTGTACTGGTTTCTTCCTTTAATACCTTCTCCGTATCGTGAATCCCAATCGCACAAAAAACACGGATATTTTGGACGGCCAGATGCTGTTAAGCCTGTAATCAAGGAAACTACTTTGAGGTCGCAGCAAATGCGCCATTGGTGTTCGTTATATTCGACTACTTCCAGAATGTCTTTCAATTTATCGAAAGTTTCACTAGTGTCAGTGCTATACGCAATCGGAACAGAAGGCATTCTATTTGTCTTGTGCAAAAGCACAACTTTTAAGCTGATTAGTGAACTATCGATAAAGAGACGCCAATCATCTTTTTTATAGGTTAACCCTATCGCCTCCATTAACTTTTCAATATCGTTGCAATAAGCGAAATTTTTTGCATCATTGACATTGAAGAACTTTTGTAACTCTTTTTGGCGTTTTCGATATGCTGTTACTTTTGTACCTTTCGTCAGCAAATTATTTCCTTTCAAAAATGACGCCAGTCGTTCTGATTTTTTCTGAGTCAAACACAAATTTGCAACAATTCCATCCAATTGGTTTTGTGTTATTAGGATTGGGTCCTTTGATGTTTTATTTGATGTACCTTCACCAGGGTTGAATTCTGAGGAGAAATCCATGGGTGTGGCAGGGGTGGTTGTAGTACTGATACCTGTTTGAAGATCAGTACTTCGGTATGTTGGTACTGGAACGAATTCTGAGTGCGGTAATGGTAATTGGACACTTGACACTGCTACATAAGTTTTATTCTTTGTTTTCCTTCTATTCAAAGTTTTATTGTAGTTGGTACATCCATAGCAATTTTCTTCTTGATGTGGGCTATTATCTGACCAAATCATTGGTACACCAAAAGGCATAGCCTTCTTCTTTTCACTTTTCCATTGCATAAGAATTGAATAGCAATTAAAGCAAACTTTTTTAGGGGCATAGTTTACGTCATTGATAAACTCTTGCGAGAAATATTGTCTATAGATTTCCAAAAAAGAATCAGTCACATTGCCGCATTTTTCATCGCTTACTATGAAACGTCCACAAATATTACAAAAATGGTTCATTTTACATGTTGGTTCCGACATTTTTAATACAATATATATTATAGAATGTTTTTTTTTTGTTAATTTTATGAAACTGATACACTTAACTTAAATCACTCAATAAATGAAATAGGTTCCAAAAGAATGAATAGCAAATTTTATCACGACCGAGCGAAAATTAAAAGACATCAGCTTCGGCTGAGTTTCGAGTCTTAACTGAATCTTTATTTTTAAAATTAGTTCGCATGCAACACAAATGTTTACAAATATTATTTTAATAGCTATTGATTGTTCCTGGAAATTCCCTTTCTTAATTGTATTCTGGGAATTTCCTTTTCCTTAATTATTTTTGGAGCATGCTTTCTTCTCGGAAAATCCCTTTTTTAATCCATACTTAGCATTTCCTTTTCTTTAATTGTTTTTGGAATGTTCCTAATTCTTGAAACTTCTCTTTTTAATTACTTCTACCGAAATCGATATTTATTTAATGGTTTTGGGGATTTTTAATTACTATGTGTTTACTAGGAATTTTGGGTTTTTTTACATTAGTTTTATGTAATGAATGTGTGTATATCGCACAAATTTTCGACTGATACTATATTTTTTTCCATGATATTTATGTCATGGATTGAAAACTATATTTTAGATAAGAAAAAAAGCGAAAAAAATGAGTTGCTTGCCAGATATTAAGAAATAATAAGGAAAACGTTAATTTTTCGAACATTTTGTGACTTTCGTCAAAGTAGCTGCCAAAGTATTTAATCCCGTAATTTTCTTTTCAAATTACATTTATTTAAGAAACTGAGAAGCATATTATAGACCACACAAAATGTAAAAAAGACTTAGTTTTGTTGAAAATATTTTCAAAAAACATGAAAAAAAAATAATTTTTCCAACATTTTGCCTCATAAGTACCATAAAAATTTTCGAAATCAATTTTTTCAAAAATTGTAATTATTGCACAGGTCTCTAGCAATAATTTGGCTTTTACAGATTGAAAAAATATCAATTAGTCGACGAGTTATAGCCAAAAAACCATATAAACAATATACTGAAAATCGGCATTTGACTGCAAACTTCGAAGGCCGATTAAAAAAAAATTCGAACTAACATAAACAAACGCCGCGATACGGGTCTTCTAATTTCGCCTCTATTTTCACCCGCCACTCTCAGAATGGACCTAACTTTTGCTAACCTGAATTTGTTCCACAGTGTTATTGTATTTATTCTATGTGGAAATGGCCACCCATTTTTTGTTGCTGCTTGTCCCTTTCACCTACGACTTCTTTTCAATTCACGAGTATATCTTTTTTATGCCTTTTCTCTTCCATCTTTCCCTTCAGTATCAGCATCAGCTTTTAAGCGCCTTAACCACTTCAACACTCATCTTCAGCGGCTGCCATCTCCAACTCATTTACCCGACAATTTGTGTCATTAATATTAATTTTAATAACATTTTTCGATTACTGTTATACGGTTTGCTTTTATTATTTATTTGTTTGCTGCATCATCACATTTCAATGCTGCTGCTGCTGCTGCTGTTGTTTTTTTGTACCACAATTACTTCGAAAGGTACTTAAGTTCAATGTGTTGGTTGGACGCTCGTAGGTACCATTGAATTGGACTCCCACTTTTTGACTTTTGTCTTCGTTTTAGCTACTCATTTTTTTTCTAGTGAAATGTAATTAACTTCTCGTTTTGTTGTTAGTACGTCAAAGTGTTAAGCTTTGGTCCATATTAAAAAGGCATTATCCACACTCTTTACCTCGAAATAGATTGGCATGCCTTGGGGTGTATGCATGTGTGTGTGTGTCTGGGTATTGGTGGATTTTTTTCCTCCAACAAATTGTAGTACATATTTTGTGAAATTGTATGGCATTATTTACGTTGTTGTTGTTGTTGTTGTTGCGATTGTTGTTATTGCTCATGTGGCAATGATTGCTGTAGTTTGGCGTTTGTTGTTGTGCAGCAATTAGCGTAAAATGGTATTTTAATTGACAGCTGTGGTCTGTTCAATTTTTGTGTAGTCAGCTTTCAATTCAGCTTTTATTCAACTCTGTGTATGTATACACATAAATGCACAAATACATATACATTTCTAACCGTATCAAGTTTCCAGCAAACATATCTATTTTCTATAATTCTATGCACCAATACAAGCTTACTTATTTCAATGTGTGTGCGCTTGCGTGCGCTTCTGAGATAAACTGGCTGATTGCAATTCTGACAAGTCAATTTGTACGTATGCAGCTATTGTAGCGTAGTTGTTTTTTGTCTGTACTTATTTTTCCTTTTGTTTTGCATTTAGCAAATTGTTAAGTTTTTTTAAGAAATAACAACCAAACAATTAAGGTCATAGTTTTACATGTGTTCCACATCAGCTTTGAGCGCCTTGAGGCTGCAAGCTGTCGCAAGCATCTTCATTTGCTGCCAATTTATCTAAATTTAATGTGTTTTTGTTTATGTGTTTTTGCATGCTTTTGTTTGCCCTTTCTACACTTACGTAGTTGCCTGCAGTTATAGAAAAATTCATTTGAAAGTTTTATTGTAGTTTTTGAAATGGAGCGTTCACTAAATACTTCACACATTTTTGCTATTTTTGTGTTCAGTGTTCGCAAAGAAATTTGATTTGCTTAATGCTTCCTTTCAATTTGCTCGAATATTTGTATGCTTTTTCATTTTATTCTGTTGAAGAATTTTAATTGCAATTGCAGCTTTGCTGCCTTGGGGTTACTTAATTTGGTAAAGAATAAAGAATTACTTTTTATGGTTTCAAATATTGTTAAGAGCAAAACAATTTTTCTTAAGTTACTGATGGATGTTGTAAGCAAACCAAAAGCCCTTTGTTACAAGAGTTGACTCTACTCGGCCCAATGCAAAGCATGCAGCCGAGAGTATAAAACTGTCAGATTTTTTGGTTTGATAAAATTAAAGACTGAGGCTTCTCTGATTTACTAACAAAAAAAAGTCAAATATATACCACGAAGTAAATCCACATTTTAGTGAGATTTTTTTAAATTTTACTAAAATTATTTGCAGCGTACTTTTCGGTATTGCTGCAACTAAGAAACTAAGTGTATGAAGTGTTTATATTGCCAGTCTTTTGATATGCCATACATGGCGATAAAATGGTTATTTGCGTTGTTGCCACAAGGTTGCTTTTTTGCGAAAATAAATGATTGAATTTTCCGCTTACATCCTTTATTGGGTATTTGCTCGAACTCTTCCTTTTCTGTTTTTTAGATTCTGGATGAATCCCCAAGCTTTCTTTTCTAGAAATGGGAGAAACTTCACTTTTAATCAGACTCCGAATGCCAGAAGATTTTTTTGAGGACCGTTTCTATGACAGAAACACACCCAGATGCTTACTATTGTCTGCCAAAAAACGATCGCCATTCGCAACAACTTTTTCCAATATTTTATGTTCTGCGCCCCAGATTTCAAAGGTGCGCAAGTTTTTTTTAATAGTAGTCAATCAAAAACCTACCAAAGCATTTCTGCTGGGAAAAACTCTTCATAAAAAACCACTCGCCGTTCGGAAGCGGCATAGAACTGTAGGTTCCTCCATTTGTGGAAAAATATTAAGATGCTTAGCACAAATAGGAGGAGGAGCTCGGACAAACACCCAATAAAGGGTGTAACTTCTGTATATATTTATATATATTTGTGACTAAAGTTGTTCCGAAAAATTAGAAACTATAATTTTACAGCAATTGGAATGATACTTCAGAATCATTTTTTGTAATATTTTAAATTGCTTAAAGTCTATTTGTATACAAAAAGTTCCAGGGGTAGAAGCAGGAATAGGGCGGCCTAGAGCGTACAAATCTTTGACACTGAATACAGATACCACAATTTTTCATGTGGAGCTTTTCGCCATATTGGAAACAGTGGAAATTGCTTTATATTTACTTTCTTTATGCTTATCGCTTTATGTTTAAATTCTTCTTACGTCAAGTCCTTATAGAGAGTAACAATTCCTCGGGTATAATAAGAACAACTTAAAACAGAAAACCAAAAAATGGATTCAACTAAAAAACAGGGAATACTGGAATGGCGCAAACGGCCTTAATCACTCTAAAAAGTTCCTGTACTTTTATTTCAACAGGGAAAAATCTGCTCTAACCCTAGATAAAAAGGGCTTTAGATTAAACTGTGGAGCATTTACAGGCCACTTTGCCTGCTATAAATATTTCAATACAATAGGAAGGACTATCTGCCGTAGTTTATGCAGGTTATGCTGTAATGAAGAGAAGTCAATGGAACGCTGAATCACCAACTGTGAAGCATTAGGCCACAGGAGACACAGAATACTGGGTTCGAACCTACTCGGGGATGAAGCCCCTTCTTAAGGAGCTGGTTCTATTCTTCGCAACAATAAATAAGTAAAATTAGGCATTTAGAGGCGTACAACAAATCTATCTGGTCGCAGAGCATAAAGGGCTTAAGCCTTTTCGATCCATTGTTTGCCAAGTATCTACCTGAAATGTCCGATTACAATGTTTGTAACTTCCATTCTTTAGATGTATTATAAAATACTTTAATACTTTACATATACTACATATCTATACATATACATATCTTAGATAAAAAAAATTTAGAAAATCAAGTTAGATAACTAGAGGGTTTCAGAAATATATTCCATTAAGAATGAATGTACGACATTTGTTTTTGAACGCAGAAAAGTGAAACATCGTCATGGAAAAAATATATCAAAAACCAGCGAAAATTTATACCGTCTTCAAATTCACACTTTGTTATACGAAAATTTAATGGACTATACAACTGCGTATTTTGCTTTTCGAAATTTTGAATAAAAGTTTTTAAGTTGTAATGAAAACTTGACGAATTTTTATAAATCTTATAAAATTTTAAACTTGGATTATTATGGGCCTTATAGGTAGGTAAGTAGGTAGGTAAGTAGGTGAATGGCTGAAGTGCCTCTCTGGCACTCCCAAGTAGCACTGAAACGCCGTTTTCATACCATTTTTAGAACTCCAACAGGCAGACATCTATAGCCAGCCAGAGCTATTGCTGTATTGCAGAAGATTGATGGGATTTATGTTGGTGCACTGCCCACTGGCGTAGGGCCCCTAGGACTTTCTGAGCTCTCCGTATTTTGCAATGGGGCAATTCATTTTATTTTTATAAAAATTAAAATAAAAAATAAAATTTATAAATAAAAATAAGTTTAAAAATAAACAAATAAATTGTCAAAACTTGTCAATATGTGGTGTCTTTGTAATGACTTCTTAATTATTTTTGAATATAAAAATCTTAAATTATGTCTAATAAAAAAGCGTTTGATGTTATATTACATTTACTATGTCTACAGTATATTTAATTTCAATGCGCTTCAATACCTCAATTTTTTCACATAACAGGAGTAGCATACATTTAGGGTTTTGTTGAAAATTAATATTGAACTAAGTGACACCTACTTGTGCAGATGTAGAGCACTGCTGAAGAACGTAAAGGCTTAATATTTTCTTTGTAAATTAATTTAGTGAACGGCATCGAAATCTGCTTTCACAGACACAAAGTAATAAAATCATAAAATAATTTTAAATGCCATAGAAAATCTACGCTGCCACCAGCAATGCTAAGCTGAGCTTAAAATTTATGACGAACTCGATTGTACACTTGTAATGTGTGTGACATTCTCTCGATGAATTGTGGAAAATTGACATAAATAAATAATGCGTTGGACATGTCCTGGTAACGAATGGCCAGCACAAATTTACTGCACTGAATGATCGCTTTAACGGGTCTGGGTGAAAATGAATATGAAATGAAAATTAATATTGTACCAATTTCCTGCTGCGCATTACAATAATAAAACAAAGAAAAGCTGAGTAAGTCACAGAAGCTATAATAATAATATGAAACGAGCAATCTAAGGCCGCAGAAACACAAGCCAGCAAGTAAGGACGTGTACAGTAATTGGTTCGATGCCCAACTATGATGTTCTCCAACCTCTCATGTGCGTACCTGTGAATATATTTTTGTACTAATGTGCTTATTGAGAACGAAAGTCATTTAACTCAATTCTACGCAGATGGTCGATAGAATTATTTGGCTAAAATATTGAACGAATTGTATTTAGGTGGTAGTAGACGCGATGGAGCGTGTCCATAATTGCGGCTGGTACGGATGGCCTGCCCAATTGTACAGCTGCGCATGGGTTTTTTGTATAGCGGAGATTACTATGTTGTTGTAATTTCAGTGCTGATTGCTTTCGCTGCTGTGCGAAGTGATATAAAGGCGCAGCGCTCAACACGACACGCACGCAAAATCTTCAACACGCGATATAAGATTTGCTGGCGTATGAGTGATGCACAAATGAAAAGCAAAGCAAATAAAAGACTGGCATACACACAGGCGCATATGCGTGTCACTGCCCCTTCCAATTCCTAATAGGGGCATATTTTTGATTGAATTGTGAATTATTAAAGCGCCATACAAATTGAAAACGCTAAGACTTGCAATTCGATTTACAATTCGTACATAAAAAATAAACCAAAATTGATAACAAGCATCTGTATGGTGCGTAAATTGAAGGCAGTCGAGTAGGCAAGGCAGTGAGAGACATTGAATGAATGGCATAAAGCGACAGCGCTGATTGGCAAAGGAAATGGCGGAGACAGTGGAAAATGGCATTCGCTAGTTTGAGAACAGCGTAGGGGATGGGCAGCAAGAGGCCGCGAAAGAAGCGGGGCAACGGAAATGAAATTGCCTGCGAATGCTGACGATTTATACCAACAAATGTGCCAGTATATAGAAGTCAAGGGCATGCACGAAAGTCAACTGGTTCAAACTTCGAGTCCTTTTGGGCGCCTAGCGCCGGGAATTGACCCGATTTCTTGCCTGTGCTATTGACCCATTCCGCTTCATAGCTTTTGCTTCCTTTCAACTACAGGAAAATTACCCCAGACTGGTTGCACTTTGGCAAAATAGTACCTTACATACAATAATATATTATATTTATCCTAATAGCCTAGGTTTTTAGTAGAAACAGAAAAAACTTTAAACTAGAAAGAGGAACTCCCATCAAAAGTTGGCCGCTTCAAAAGTAGTTCGCTGGCTATCAGTGTGAATTTATGTGACATTAGCCCGCGGTCTCACAAAGCTATAACAGATTTTCCCTACAGGGCGCTCAACATCAATCTGTGGGTGTATGTGTACATTCATCTGGTTTGGCAGCTTCTCACATTTGTATGCGCTATTGCTGTTAATATACAATAAATGCCATTTGGAGGGCAAATATGCACACTGAGAAATGATTGTGTGAAAGAAAGAAAGGCAGAAAAGTAGTCAGCTTGATCGAGATTTTGTGTAGTGTTGCTACGGAGGATAGAATATGCAGTTTTTGATCAGTAGCGATATACCTCTTATAAATAATGGCATCATCCTAGCCATTGACTAAACACACTTCGCGGTTCGGGGAGTCCAAGACTGACTCTGGATCTAGATGGTTGGTTCATGTCGAAACAAATTTGAACAAATTTATCTTTAGAGACTCAAATATGCTCTCGTATTTCAAGGAGAGATGTCCACAAAGACGTCAGAGAAATAGTTTGAGTTATAGTGGTTTGTACCACAGTTTTTTGTATTTGTGCTGCCTGCTTTGAGGAGTATTAGACGGCAAACTGATTTATTTTCTTCTGATTAACCTTTTTTTAGATCAGTTTTAGAAAGATTTGTTGGAAGTTTATTATCTGTGCTCATCAACACTATACCTGCCGTATAAGGTATTATTTGTATCTAAATCCAGTATTTCCTAAACAGGTTGAAAGGTAATTGAAGGCAGTTCAATTTATTTTTTTATCTGTTTTTTCCCAAAATTTTCTGATTTTTTCTTAGTTTTGATAAAAAAATGTCCATCGCCTTGCAGGGGTGATCACTTTTCTGCGTATTTTAAGAAAGTATGCACACGCTTACCATTAGATTTTCACCATGTACGCCAGCTAGTTTTACCCCATAAGGACCTATACAAATATGTTCGCCCACATATTTATTGGTATACACACTTCAGCAGGATAACATATGAGCGCTTTAAACAGACTAACTCAACACGGAAAGAAAACTCAGACACCACAAATGTATACTTGTATGCAGTATAAGATGAATCAGATTAATCAGAAAAACATATTCAAAGAAGACTAACGCAAAGAAAAAAAAGGAAAATACTATAATATCCCATTAAGAAGGCATACAAGCAAATAGAACTACATATTGAACTTGTAAGCCAGAGAGGGGCGCGTATGAATACTATCGACTGTTCAGTATTGACTGGTTCAACATAAGCCAGCGAGGCAAAATAAGGCAGCAAGAATTCTACTCCCGCGTAGAGGTGGAGCTGCGAGCATGGAAATGTGTATGCGTTTGTACACAGGATATAGAAAATTTCTTCAAATATAATAAATAAGTATAAATTCCAGCTAAATAGCTGCTATTCATTGATAGCAATAATTTTCGTTCCCGTGTAGAGCTTAGCATAGTGTGCTTATGTAAGGCTGCTGCTATTGTTGTTGCTGCGAAGTTCTCAATCCACACACGCTCAAATAGTCCTCTTTGCATCAGTCTTCCAGCAAATTGAGTGCGCGTTTGTTTCGTTGGCAATTTTTTTATTTGTTTTTTTTTTTTTTTATGTTGTAATATTTTCTCATTTTCTTCTACTTACTACTTCTACACTTTCATGCAATACTTTGTTAAACTAAATATCAAGCATGCTTACGAGTAAGTGTTTGTGTGAATTTGCGCTGGTACATATTAGTCTGTTGCGTATACGCTCCGTACGACCGGGCACGTCAAGGTTGAAAATCGATTTTTATGATTGTATTTCAATTTGCAAAGCAATCATCAATCGGTGGGAGGAAGTGAAGTATTCTAGCGTATAACTGGAATTTTCCTTATCTCGGTGAGGGATGCAGTGGTGTGTGTGCATGTGTGGGTGCATGCATGGCATGTGCGGCCGAATAGGTAGCGAGTATGTGCCGGTAATCGAGTGCCGGAGAAACTACGAAAAAGCACTTTAATGCTAAATTGGAGCATGCAAAGTTAAAAAGTTGCGGAATATTTGAAAATTTAGAGTTTTATTTAATCAAATGTGAAGTGTGTTTAACTAGTTTTGGCTTATGAAACGAGAGATATGGAGATGCACTAATTTTGGTTTTCATTATTTTTGGGTAGAGTAAATAGAAAATTTCAAGAGAAATGCCAGAGAGCTAAATGCAAATATAGAAATCAGAAATTGGAAAATTGGAAAAAATAATAAGAAACTTTTTTGAAGTATACTCTTTTTTATTTGCTAGTTTTTAATACTCAATTTTAATTCTTTCTGGAAAAAATGTGGGCTTTTATGTTAAATTACACCGTACACGCGTACATCCTTTTTGGGTGTTTGGCCGAGTTTCTCCTCCTATTTGTGGTGTGCGTCTTGATGTTGTTCCACAAATGGAGGGACCTACAGTTTCAAGCCGACTCCGAACGGCAGATATTTTTATGAGGAGCTTTTTCATGGCAGAAATAGACTCGGAGGTTTGCCATTTCCTGCCGAGGGGCGACCGGTATTAGAAAAATGATTTTATTAATTTTGGTTTCACCGAGATTCGAACCAACGTTCTCTCTGTGAATTCCGAATGGTAATCACGCATCAAATAATACACTCTAATGACTACCTTACAACAAACTACCTTGATTTCTTATGCATTCAATAACGTGACACCCCTCACATTATACCTACCCTCCCATCAATGGCTTGTTGTAATAATATCCTGTCAATCGCAGTGCTGCTAGCAAAATAAAGCAATGAAAAATAAAAATTGACTTACTTCTCCGCATTTGACTTCATTATCTGGATAAAAGTGAATGCATATACCCACACACATGCGTCTCTTAACACCACTACATAGCTGTACATTATCCCACATAAGCTTACATAAATGCGCTTGTTTGCGTGTGTGTGTATATTTCAGTCCACCCAATTTTGATTTAGCAGCTTTTTGTAATATACTTTATGCGATTTCGTGTTTGATACACACACACATACATAAGCGCATGTTTCTATATTTTTTCTTTCCTTTAATTGTTTTTTGCATGGTATTGGTCATTCTCTTGCATTTTTTTTAAGCAAAAACGAAACTTAGGTTTGTTTGTACTTTCATTAAATAGCATCAATGCCAGTGTATTGGTCTATTCAACCCTCTCTTAAGCTGTAATCTTATAAAATGCCATCGACATTATTTGTGTATACCTTTCTTTCCTGCCCTGCATACGCGCTTTGTGTGCACGTTTTGTCGTTTTTTATGTAATCCTCAAAGAGACCCTGCAGGAAAATACATTTGCAACGCACTTTTGTCTGCTGGCGATCCCTTTTATATTTTGCCCTCTTATCTTTCTCGTTTTTCTCTTATCCCTATTCGTTTTCCGTTTTAAGTGAAATTGCAGCCACTGCATTTGTTTTGGTCTTCCCTAAACAGCTACGCCTTTCATATAATTCTTTTACTCTTTCATTTAAGTTTTCTCTACTGGGCATTTGCGCAATATACAATATAAGCATTTAAGATATGTATGCAACAATCTATAGCAACCCTGTCGCCTATAAAAACACATACACACACACAGTTGTTATGAAGATGTACACAATTATGCAAGTATTTGTGAATGGCCATTCAGTCACTTTTACAAGTTTTTTTGTGTCTTAACCCAATACACCAGAGCCTTTCATATTTTTTCCTTCAAAAATGAAAGAACTCAGATTTTTGTTCATTTCATTGAAAATTAACCAACCAAGCGCCTAGGTGTATGTTGCATGCATGGCACTGTTAGAAGCGTGCAGCTGACCAATTCGGTCCGAGAAGCGAGGAGGGTTACATTCCATTGTCACAACAATAGACATTCAATTACCGCCCCACACCAAGCGCAGCATATCCAATTTATAGAATTATATATAAGTAAATACCCACATACATACATACATACATACATGTATACATAAACGATGTTATAACAGCTGCATACTCCAGCTGCTCCGCCAACCCCTTCTCACATACACACACCCGTAATCAGTCTTTTATTGCAGAGAATGTCAAAGCCTTCCTTTATATTTGCCACCCAATCCATTATCAGCTGCTTTCAATGGCTGCATGGCTCACTGGTTAGGCTGGTGTCGCATGTTTAATGCTCTTAATACTCGTTTTGTCCAGCCCTGAGTGAGTGTGGGTGTGTGGGTGGGAGCGTTGGTTTGTTTGGCATGGCTTGATCGCCTTTGAGCCAATGCAGACATGGGTTTTTGCTATAACTGACAGTACACTCATACACACATACAAACGGCAATTGCGGATGATGGCTAGTGTGCGTAGGCTTTTGATGGACAAGCAGGTTTCTTGCTCTTCTACGCACCACTTTAGCCCTATCCTACACTACTCCAGCGGCTTTGATTTGAATTGCACAACTTTGGGTGCTTAAGATTGCTTGGTACAACCAATTTGCCTGAGTTAACGCTTTGCTTATTTTATGGCTCTTCAGAAATTCCAAACCTTGCCCCGCAGGCGCTTAAGTCTACATAGCTGTGCCACCTGTATTAGTCTGGGCATGCTTGCTTTTCATCAACATCTGCTTCTTTGCTTTTCTAGGCCTCTTCTGTTTTCACTTTCGTTGTTTTCTTGTATCTTTATTGATTTGCTTTCTCTTAAGTTTGCCAACTTTTCTTTAATCGCCTTCGTCTCAGAGGTTTCGTTTGCCAACCATAAATAGAGAGGTATTGAGAAGCCAACTGGTTTCTTACGTTTTATTTCTTTCATTGAATTCCATTTGCATTGAACTGGCACCTTAACGTATAGCCCTGGCTCTACTCTGCTTCTTCCTCATTGCTGCTCTGTCCCTCAACTGGCGTATTTCCTGTACTTCATTGGTTGCTTATACTTTCTTCTGCTTTACTGATTCTTCTCGGTTTTCACTTCAGCATCATAGCCCCACAGATCACCCACCTTCCAGCCTTCGCTTGCCTTGCATTCTACGCGTTCTCGGCTATGTAAAAGTGCTGGAAATTTTTGTACTACGTTTTTTTCTTTTTATTTCCTTTTTATTCGTGGTTCTATTAGCGCACCACATCTCTTTCTTGCTTCCCTGCTTCAGCTCTCTTTTGTTGTTCGAATTAACAGACAGTCATTAACCGTCTTCATATAAAGTCACGTTCACTCAATTGCTCGATCGTTCGCACTCATCCCGATTTCGTCATCTTGAATAATAGGACTATGACTTGTACATGTGCCAGCATCAGTTGCGTAAGTGAATGTGTGTGATACGCTGACCTCCTTGCCTACGAACGTGTCAAATTGTTATGCGTACTCGAACTCACTCCTTCATCTTCGCTCACTTCTTCTCACTTACTCTTACTTTTCGCATTCATTACTTAACAGCCGAGCTTGTTCTTATCCTTTCACTCCCACCATCGGTCGGTTTATTTATTTGTCACAAAGCATTAATGCAACGCCTGCCTGATTTCCTTCTCTCCACCTCCCACTGCTGTAGTGTGCAGCTTTTTTCTATGGCTCGTAATGTTTTCTCAGTAACGTACGTGTCTTTTTAGCGCCCTCAGGGGTATTGTCTAAGTAACATTTAATAATAAAATTCCATTGTAGTGGCTATTTTCTATAGACCATCTTGCTATTTATGTTGTCCTTGTCTGCTATTAGCAGTAATGTTGCCATTTAACCGGAATGCATGGGTATGTGGGTATGTAATTTGAGCATTAACGGCATCAGCTGGTGCAACAATTTTTACTTCTTCTACTATTATTATCGTCAGTGCTACATACAGATTTTTCATAACATCAACAAGCATTTGTTAGTTTATTTTCGCAGCTCACTTTTTTGATGCGTCTTAAAGGCTCAGGAGGTATTCCGCAGGTATTACTGATATTTATTCTTACACCAGCTTGTTTTTAAGGCTAATACTTTTATTATGACGAATCAATCCCACATTTGTTTTTATATTTTCAAATTCTTGCCTTTGCTTTTGTCTGTCCTTCTGTTGACCTCTGATGCGAGAATGGTTGTCAACAGCGAAATTTTAAAAGTCTTGGAAAATTCTTATCTAAAAATGTTCACCTTTCAGCATTTAATGGCAAACCTGGGCATTTTTGCCATGAAAAATTGTCTTCCAAAAACCATTTTACCATTTGATGACCTAAAATTTTAGAATACTTCATTAGTGAATAGGATTACATCCATGAAAGGTGTCTCTATCTTGCGCTAACAATTCACATTGGTTCGAAATTCATTATCGCTGTTTAACTGCACAGAAAATCAGGCTGGTTAAGCTTCGTATTCGTAACTCGAATGTGGTTTTTTGCGTTTATCTCCATGAAATCCAAGTCCACAAGTATCATTCGACCAAATCGCATACACTGCTAACAGCTCAAAAGAAGCCTCTCAAGCAGCTCAACAGATACTCGTATGTCGAGTTCCTTCTCCTGAAAGTGTAATATTACGACCGAAGGAAACGAGTGCTGAATTCGTTCCATCACAGAAAATGCGCCATCTCCAGAGCTGGAGTTCATTAGATACCCTTATGTGTACGCAATCATGGTATTAGGTGGGAATCCATCCCAACTATCAGAGTGCGAATTTGACTTTTTAGGAATGACGCACGGTAGCCGCCTCCGGGGAATTAGCTCCGCGAGTTGAGTATCAATATCTGCCTCCCTTTCCTTAGACAGGCTGCTAATAAGACCAATTCTTTCGTCACTTCTCACTGCAGTATTGAACAGACATCTAATCGAATAATATGAAGAACAATACCCTAGGAGCATAATTTTCAACAGCGCAACAAAACAAAAAACTAGAGCTTATGCGAACGAAATCTATGACTATTCTAAAGGCCTCATTCTAAACAGTCGGAAATCGCTGGCGTCTGGCGCATGCGAATGCTACAACTTTTTCAGACTTAGTTTCGTAATTTATCAGTCGCATCTCGGCCGGAAAAGACTGATGCGTGACTACCATTCGGAAGTGTGCAAGCTCACATCTCCGTGGATGAAACTCTAAAAAAGTTTTTTTTAGTCACTGCTTGACCCTCGTCATGCAATGGCAAACCTCCTGATGCATTTCTGTCATGAAAAAGCTCCTCATAAAAAATATCTGCCGTTCGAAGTCGGCTTACAATTGTAGGTCCTTCCATTTGTGAAATAACATCAAGACGCACGACAAAAATATGAGAAGGAGCTCGGCCAAGCACCCGGAAAGGGTGTAAGCGCCAATTATATATAATTTGCCTTTGTTTGAATTTTATAAAATCTTACTCAAATGAACCTCTTTTTATGGACCAAGCACGAAGTAGCAATTAGGTTTACCTGCAAAAGAAAAAGATAAAGAAATATCGGATTAGTATATTTTTATAACATCCGGGTATAATACGAGGTGGCGCAAAATTAATCATCCTAACGGAAGATTTATAATTTTTGCAAAGGCGTCGTACGTCAATCATATTTGACTATTGGGAATTAGGCAGCTAAGTTTCCATAATTCATTTTTTGTTTTGTTTTTTATTTGTCAAAAACAAGTTGGATGATTAATTTTGAGCCACCTTAGTTATAAGTATTTAGTAGGATTTAATAATAATAGCTAAGCAAATTTTAGAGTAAAGTAATTCAAGCTTTTCCCCGAATTTATAATGCCAACATCATCAGTGCGGAAAAAATAGATTTGTTATTAAGACAATATTATGGTTCCTCTACCACGTCGAGCTATAGAACTGCACTTGATTTTTAATTTCAACTAATGCTGAAACATGCGCTTAAATCTATTTTTAGTATAATATAGAATTAAAGTGGCATGAACATTTTATATTATCACTCAAATTGAAACACGCAAACTTGGCTTTAAAAACTTAAAATTTCAAATTTATCTATTTTAAAGTCTTCAATTTGCAATAAATATTTATATGAGCGTTCGACGCTTGTTCTTTTGAATCTATCTGTTATCTGCGAGGCAATTAAATTTAGAATATTTATTCTCATCATTAAGAGCGCATAAAAACGAGCAACTGGTTTTTGCGCGCTCGACTTCGTTGAAGCATTTCGCTGCTTGAGAAGCGACGGCGCCTATGAGCGCGCACAGTTGCAGAAGGTTTTAAATTTTATTCAGCGCTTTTCGTGCGCACCAAATCTCAAACACATTTAGAATTCTGGCTAAGTACAATACAATAGTTAAAAGGTATCTCTAAGAGCGCGCGATGAAAATTTCAGATTTTATAGATATTATTTAAAACAAATAAATGGATAAATGTAAAACTTTGGTTAGGTTTGCTTGCTGTGGCAAGTGTATATATGTGGCTGTCTAGAGATACGCAATGCAAGGGAAAGATCAATGAAGTAAAACAAAAAATGAAAAAGTACGAAAAGTTATGTAGCAAAACGAAGAAAAGAAGTTGCTGGCGCATTTAAGCAGCTCTTGTGGCAGTGACAAACGCTGTTTGCTAAGATGTGCCATAAAAGAGTGTGGCGACTGCAATATGAAATGCAATCGAGCGCCACAAAAGCAAGCATATAAATGTATGATTTAAATTTTAATACTATAATAAACAATGGCAATCGATATGGAAGTAATAAAAAAGAATCTCCATGAAGTAGCAAAAAGCAGCGCTTAAGCGGCGGGGGAGAGAGATAAGAACTCAGAAGAGTGTTGTAAAATGGCAATTGCTAGGGTTGACTGCTACGGAGACAACACTCGGAAGACAACGCAGTATGAGCATAAATTTTAAGCAAATTGAAGGACATGAATTTAAGGGAGCAAATGTACAATGAGCCAAGCGTATGTGTTGGAATAGATAGACCACTGGAAATATTCTAAACTTTGCTCTAAGTTGTTAAGCTTCTCTCACTAAACTGAAAAAAAATTAATCTGTGCGAGTATAGCCTTCATCGAAATCGGAAAATAAGAAAATAAAAATATTTTTGACAAAATAGCGCTATCTTGACCGTTGAATACCGAAAACAGACTAATAGTTTTTTTTACATAAAAAAGTGAAATTATTGAAGTAAAACAATTTTGCTCGACCTGGCAGTAGCCACTGAATAACACATCGCAATTCGACATAATTAGCATAAATATTTTTAAAAAATTAGCTGCGGTATAAAATAGCTGAGAGTTTTAATTTTATAGACTTTCGAACAGCTCGCTACAGGGCTAAAATACCTAACAACGTTCCAAAATATAATATTACAGAAAAGTTAATTTTTTCAAAATTCTAGACGCGCCAACAAGCGTAAGAAAAGTACATGAAAGATATTGCAACTAATGAAGGCCCAATTAAGCCCGCAGCGAAATGAGATAATTTAAGTTCAACTCATTCCACACAACTGTTTCCGTTTAAGCGACTTAACGTTCGAGTAAAAATTGAATTCATTTGGCAAAGTGTTCATTTTCATACGCTTTACCACATCCTACTGCTGCACTCAATAATTTTGACAGTTATGCAAATGATTGCTGAAAATGTGGCAGCATCTATGACAATCGTTTGCTTTATGCCACTTGGCAATCAATTGCTAGCTGCACCATTACTTGCTGCCAGCAAACACTTGGCAGCAATTTCGCGTCGCCTTTTTTGTTTTGCTTCCAGAGTTAAAGCAAGTTCATGTGTATTAGTTTTGCAAATTTTCACTGCAATATTTTTGAATGCTTCGCCTTTCCACTAACCATGGCAAGTGCATACATGCCATAGGATAGCTAGCATAGCAGCGAGCTTGTGTTTGGTGCCCCGAGTGCTGCACTGAATTAAGCGAACTTTGCTGTCTATTTTTCGAAAAATTTCCCTTATTATTTTTGGCATATTTCTGCAACCGAAATTTTTGGCGCAGTGACAATGGTACAAGACTCGAAGTGAAGCACTCAAGTTGCAAGCGGTAAAGTAGATGGCAAGTGGAAAAAAGCAATGAGAAGTCTTTATGTTGATAGGCGAAGCAGTTAGAATGCTAGCAGTGTTAGTGTTTCAAGGCATTATGAAAAATAATCAATTCTAGATTGAAGTGGTAAGAAAAATGGTAGTTTATTGTGTAATAATTGCGGCTGCAATGCGACAGTAGAAAGGAGTTTTAAGTGGACTCAAATAAAATCGATGAAATTATTTTGCGTAAATGGGAAAACAATTTTTAAACAGGTGCAGTTTTGGACTATAAATGGCGGGTAAAGGACGAAAAAAAGCATACAATCGATTCCAATTAAACTTGATAATTGTTCTATTAGGCGATTGGGGCATATATAAGAAGCCTTCCAAAGTGACGCCTGGATGTCAGCAGTGAATAATTCAATAAGTTTGAATAAAAATAGTGAAACCTAAAATAATCTAAAGTTTTACATGTTTTATTTAAAACAAAATCTAGCTTGAGATTGGTACAGATTGCTTGCATGCGAAAAGGTTTAAAAATAGCGAAGTACGACTCTGCTGCCAAGCTCTCAGGGCAAATTCAAAATAAGCTAAAGAAAGCTAGCAGCACCAGCCACCATTATTAAGTTTTCCAGTATTAAGTTTCCAACTATCTGAGGAATAAAGTCGTAGAATTGCTAGCTAGATCTAGACGCGCAAAAGCAATAGCTAGATCTAGACGCGCAAAAGCGCAACGTGGCAAAAAATGCTTTTCATTGTTTCCGTACCCACCCTATACCTTCAGTATCTCCACCTGCGACCTTTTCTTATTTACCACGGTAAAGGCTCATTCCCAGCTAACCCATCATGGCGGCGTATAAGAGGCCAAGAAAGATGTAAATTTGGTGCTGAACGGGTTAATCTACCAATTTCCCAACTAACTGGCTCTTTTTCAAAACTTTTAAACAACTCTCTTTCGCTTCGTTTAAACCTTTTTTTGAATTCCTCTAATTACATTTCCAAAGCACAGCCACTCAGACTGGAAAGTTCATTGAAGTTCAAATGCACTTCGTGCACTTTATGCACATTTTCCTTGCACAATTATCTGGAAAAGTGTGTGATTATACTAACAGCGCTGAAAAGTATGCTACATCATAAATATCATCATTTGCCATCGAATTGAATGCAAATCCTGCGAACTTATCTTACTATTCTTGCACTGCATCGAAAATTTCGCTCAATAATTGCACAGTAAGTTCATAAATTCTGCAGTAGTAAGCTTTGCGTGCACACATACATACGTACTTACGCGTACAATCGAATATAATATTTTAGTGCATACGACCATATGCCTGTAACCCACTTTGGTGTGCATAATGCGCAATCGATTTTCTCCCCTCGCCCTCGCACTGCCGCTCTATCCAGTGTTTGCGTACTTATGCACTTCCCATGCTTTTGCATTTGTAGTGCATATTTTTACGCTCATCAAACTGTTTGAAAATTTATAAAATTTCTACAAAATTCATACAACAATTTTTCACTGCATTGCGCGAGTGCACTCAGCTTTGCAGGATCATCTCCCTTTTCGTGCGCCCACCCTCCACTCTGCTACTTTTGGCATATTTCACTGTAACAATGCACTTCCCTGCGCTGCTATCGCCTCGCCCCTTTTCAATTCCCCCAGCAACGTAAGCGCCGTATTGAAATACTGCTTGCGAATTTGTTTTGGTATTAGTGCAGTTTGCATATGTTTGGTTGGGTGGTTGTGTGCGTGCGTGTGTCTGTCTGGGCTTCACTTCGTTTCGCTCCATATTTGCTGCATCATCTATCAATTTTTATTACACTCCAGAGTGTATCAATATCGGCGAACAATTTAGAGTAAATTTTTGTGCAAAAAATAAATAAAATACCAATAAGAGCGTATTGGATAAATATTGGGTGCTCATGTGTGTGTAGGCTGGAAGGGTGATGGGTGGGTGTACGAGGGAATGCGAAGAAGTAAACAATGTGTATATGTATGTGTGTATGTAAATGAAGACTGTGTACGGCGCATATAATCCACTACTTTAACTCCCCACGCTCCTTAACCCCCTACACAATTTTTAAGCGCCATTAGCATTGCTCTCTTTCATGCACTTGTTTTTATTTTTGTATATTTTGGTTGTATTGGTTCGTTACAGCTTTTGTGTATTTTGCACTTTGTATAGTTTTTGCTAGTTTTTAGCAACGCAGCGCTCAGCCGGTTGAATGTATGCTGCCAGCTTGCCACTTATGCCACGTACACGCACACACTGGGACTAACTTAACGGCGCCCATATGCAAAATTTATGATGAATAAATACAAAGGGATTTTTTTCTGCTTGCTGCATGTGTATTAGTACTATTTGTTGTTGTATTGTGTTGCATTAAATACATCTGCATTTAGTACAAATTTCAGTATGCCCGGCTGTACCAAGATTAAGACCACCTGCCGCTCCTCGCTACCCCGCCGCGTTGCCCATTATTTGACTGGCAAAACTTAACTTGTTTATTGTTGGTTTATTTGTGCAAAATTATTGGCAGTTTATCACAAAATATATGTTTTAAAAATATACTTAAACAAATTGTGGCCCAAAGTCTAGGTTATGTGTATGTGTGTATGGGTTGTGGGATGTGTTGGTGTGTGGCATGAATACTATAAAATGGATTTATTACGTGTATTGCTGTGTCCTGTGTATGTTATGTGCTTGCATTAAGTCAGTAGTGTGCAAAAAATTATACACCTGTGCGCACAATATTAGTAGCACGTCGTATTGCAAAGTGTTGACTTAGTGATCAGTTTTTAATTTTTTTTTTATTATAAAAACGTAGTTAGACTGCAACAAAAACCATACAGCATATAGTTCCAACTCTGTAAAAAAATTTGAAATAAAAAAAAAATTCAACAAATTTTCATCAAAAATTCAAACTTTTTATTTAGAATTTTTGGAGAAATTTTTAGTATGCAGTTTTATAGTCCACTGAATTTTAATATTATAAGGCGTAGCTTTGAATTGACTAATAAACCGCGTTGATTTTTGACATTTTTTTTTTTTGCTTTCGCTCTAGTGCATTTTCTCCATATAACAAAATTTTGCGTATTCGTTATAATCGTCTAGAAACTAAAAACAAACCAAAAAGCAAAGCGATTTTCGAGCTATTCAATGCTGGCATCTTATTATACCAAAACTCAACGGACTATAAAACTGCATATCTAGATTTTTTTTGTTTGAACTTTTGATACAAAATTTGATGAATGTTTTTTTTTTTTAATTTCGCTCAAAGGTTGAAACTTTGAGTTATATGATTTTTGTTGTAATATGAGCTATATTTTCATAAAAAAAAAAATAAAATTAAAAAGATAAATAAAAATGAATAATGGCCAAACCTTTGCAATTAGTATCACTGCGCTGCTATTAATGAGTACACAACTGTACTTCGATATGCATATTTGATAATTGGAAGCATAAAAGTTTATGTCGCATACATAGCGCATTCAAATGCTTTGATTTATCGATGTAGGGCATTAAAAACACTGAGTGGGCATTAAAAAAGTCTGTGTAAAATTTTACGACTTTTGAAATTTATGCTCATAGGAAAATATTAAATTACGCTCAAATTTCTTGGAAATATTTTGAAGTAGATTGCTTTAAAAAATAGCTTAAATATTTAATAATTGCCCGCTTCTGGGCCAATTCAATTTTCGACATCGTTCCTTCCAGATGCGGATGCCACATGAAATTCTAAGAAAAATGGTCCCGTAGAGCATAGCTGTAAAGTGAAGTTTCTCTGCTACAAATTTAAAAAGAAACTATCTTTAATTAGAACTAAGTTGGTATGACGATTAATTTGCTCAGAGTTTTTTGAATGGTACGAATAATTTATTTTTGATATAAAACATTTCAAAAAATTTGCAAAAAAATATATAGTATCAAAAACATTTTTAATGTCAAATGTAGTTTGAAAAAAGTTTCGAAGTATGCGAATAAAAAATAGAGCATAACTTCAAAAAATTGTATTAAGAATTTTCGAAATATTTATATATGTAAATAAAAAAGTTATAACTCCAACAAAAATTTGGAGTGTAAAAGAGTACATAATGTGAAAAAACGTAAAAGAATAGGCACAGTTAGGGTATGAATTATTTTTGTTTTCTTTTTCTGGTTCGGCCAAAAAAATATTAAGTGCAGAAATAGAGTAATGAGCTGTTCTTAAAGGCGTCATACCTTTTGCAAATTTCATAAGATTTGCACATCTAATTTGCTTTCATGGGGAAAAAGCTATCGGTAAGAGGTAGTTGCCTTAAATAGTCCCAGGTTTATCTATGAGGGACAAGGATTTTCTTATCGAAATAAATATTTGCGAATTAAGGACCTGTAGCGTACTCAACTAGCGAACTTTAGGAAATCAAGTTTGAAAATCACTTTCTGATTTTTCTGCCAATATTTCTTCTCCCCAGCAGATGTCGAGCCTAGAATCACTTCACTGCTAGTAATACACAAATCCACTTGACTGCTGAGAATAGTTGCAATTTGATTTATATTAGCAAGAATTGATCGTTTGCACTCTGAGGTAAGTTAGGAGAGTTTTGAAAAAATTGTTGAAAAACTGCTTCCATAGCTTAGTTGTTCTCTGCTTTAGTTAATTAATGTTTTTGGATTTTCAAAGAGTAACAATTTTCCCATCATCTTTTCTGTTTCTGCTCAGTACTGTCTTAATGAAACTTCGGAATCTCCGCTATCATTTTCCGAGGTGGTGGAAACTGGGGTAATGAGTGAAATCCATAGATTTTGAAGGCGATGCAATAATGGGCCTACTGGTTTACCACGTAATGCTGCGGCCAATAACTTGAAAGGTCTGCTCTACAATTTTTAATTTGGTTTTAGTGCATATTTCAAATTTATTATTTTCCAAATTTCAGATAGAGTATTTTATTCTTTTTTTTTGGATGTAGAGTTTTCTCTTCTATCTTATTTTCTAAGTGGACTCAATCTGTATTCTTACTTTCCTTGTTCTCCTCTTTTTCTGGCTAGCAATGCGTGACATTTTTCCTTCCTCCACACAATTTTTCTAAGGCTCATGCAAATTTGATAACCATAAATCTATGCAACAATAGCAATAAATGCAGCAACAATGCATACGCAATAGCATCGATCAAATGTCAAAGTGACAATTGTGGAAATATCAAATCTGTTTAAAAGCTTACGATAGCAAGAAAAATTGGGAGAAAAAGAGAACTGGGAAAAAGCAAAATGTTCTTTAAAATCAGAAAATTTCACACGTTCTAGTTGCAGATTGAAATGAAGTGAACAAAAAAAAAAAAAAGAAGAGCAAGCAAGACAAATAATAAAAATCGTTAAGGACCACAAGCAGCAACTGAAGAAGCTGCGGTCAAATGAAGTTTAAAATTGGAAGTTGCCTCTGCAGCAAACGTCAGTGGCAAGCGATCATACAACAATAAGTGCTGTCAAATTTTGTAAATGACAATTAATTGCTGGCCATTATTATGATGGACGGGCATACAATGCGAGAGTATGAAACAGAATACTACGAAGATATAAAAAATAATAAAAAAATATGAAAAAGTTCAAAGCGAAAAATGGTCGAAAATATGGGTGGGTAGCGGCTAAGGTTTTCTGGATTTTTTTCTTCTCTTATTAATTTCTTTTGGTGGGTTATTGCGTGACTCTGGTGAATGTGCATTGGAAATTTGTAGACATCACTCATCTTTCATAACAATTTACATACACAGTCTGGTTTAGAATGGCAGTAAATGCTTTGAACAGAGACAGCGATGGAAGTTTGATAGCTGTTGTGCCGTTGAAAACTTTTCTAACAACCATTTTGAGGTGAGTTGATGTTATAGTTTACTCATCTAAAACGCAAGAAAACCAAAGTACGTATAATTGAAGTAACACAAAAAATTTAAAGTTACTAGTAAATCGAAGCATAGGCCGATAACAGAAGTGAAGTTGCCGAAATAGTTGCATGAGAGGTATACCGCAGTTGAAAAGGTGTGTAAACACAGCATAAGCTACTAATCGATGTACTGCATTTGCAAAAACAGGCCGAATTAAATTCTGAATGAAAAAATGTGAAATTAATGGAGTGAAAAACAGTCACAAGTAAGTCAAATAGCGGTGGCTGGAAGGCATATGCTTGAATATTTCTGGGCATTTGAGTACAGCCTCGCTCCCTGTTAACGTTTCATTAAATTTTATTGTAAAACGAAGTAGCCAAATAGTGGCGAAAGAAAAAATTAAAGCAAAGCGTGGCAATAAAAGATAATTAAATAAAATGCGTGGTGAGTAAAACAAACAAAAGTAACTGAGAGACAAGTGAAATATTTGTATCGAATGAAGTACAAAAGTAAAAACACAAAAAAAAAGAACATACTGGAAAACTTAAAAGTAACGGAAAAGTGTGCATAGCGAATTAATGCAAATGAAAAGAAAAAATTGAAATGAAGGAAAATATAGCAGTGTGAAATCTGCGAGAAAAATACGTTAATAAAAAATAATAGAAATAAAAAGAAAAAATTTGCTTAAATTCAATGGAGCGTAAAATAAATGGGTGTCGAGTATTAGTATATATATATATAATTGGGTGTTTGGCGAGCTCCTCCTCCTATTTGTGGCGTGCGTCTTGATGTTGTACAAATGGAGGGACCTACAGTTTCAAGCCAACTCCGAACGGCAGATATTTTTTATGGGGAGCCTTTTCACGGCAGAAATGCACTCGGAGGTTTGCCATTGCCTTCCGAGGGGCGACAGCTATTAGAAAATTGTTTTTCTTAATTTTGGTGTTTCACCGAGATTCGAACCAACGTTCTCTCTGTGATTTCCGAATGGTAGTCACGCACCAAGCCATTCGGCTACGGCGGCCGCGTATTAGTAGACACTGAGCGGAAATTTAAGTGTTGCAAACAGAAATTAGTAGCTTCAAAAAATAACCTTCGAATTTTCAACTTCATCTGCTGTCTACGCCAGCTGGAGTATATTTGCATAGAATGGCGCTCGGTTCCGATTCAATAAAAAAAGAATTATAGTAAAAAAACACAATTAATAAATAAAAATTACTCTCATTTATCCAAAAGCGTCCACTCAACCTCTAGAAAGATTGGCTAGAGCTCCTTTCTTAGTTGGTATTGCGAAGAAAATATCGACGTTCAGGCATTCTTGGAAAATCAGGCATAAAGGTATTCAACAGCTCTGAACTTTTGTATGGACTACCTTACTGAAGAAATAGCCTTGAGAGTTTGCCAATGCTTGCTATGAAATTATCTACCAGATTATAATAAAAATGGTTTCACAATATATCTGTTTTGTATGATATTATCATTTTAGTTTCTCAAGCTCTTAAAAAACACCCGATAGTAATGCTATTTGCACTTAAGCAGCTGTGACTGTATGACTTTTTTCTTTGTTTTTGGATATTTAGCTATATTTCTTCAAAAGCGCAAAGCCAAAAACTCAACCAGCCGCTAAATTTAATTCTCTTTTTCAAAATTTTGGTTTAAATTTACACTTTTAGTTTTAGTTTTCCACTCCGGAAGCTGTAAGCGCGTCCCACTAACCGCGCACGAGAAAAGCGTGTTTGCGCACATTTCCAGCTGGAAAATTACCAACATAAATAACAAAAGTAATGCGATTTTTACACGCCACTCAGCGCATAGGCCATTAACAATCAACCGGCGGTGGAAGACTTAAAAATACTACATACACTCTGCCACTCATACACATACATACATATGCACGCACACACATAAGCAGCGGTGTAAGTGACTTGCCGACCGAGCAGTCAACAGTTAACACTTGTACGCAGTGTTGTAAGTTTCCCGATGGCACTACAGCTATCGAATTGCCTATCTGCACGCTGACGATGGCATTTAAAGTCAGTAGCCGCCGTCGCAGTCACTTTATTTCGCGTACCAACAGCAAGACGAGGATGGCATGCTAGGCATTGAGTATAAAACTGCTACTTAAAAATATTGTAGCAAATGTGGGCTGTGATATCGAAACGAGTGTGTGTGTGTGTTTGTATGTATGTATGTATGTATATATGTATGCCTGTATATATAGTAACTGAAAAGCAGACACAATTTTAAAGCGCTTTTAATGCCTTTTTATGAGCATTAAGAAAATTATATTTATTGTGTTGACATTGGTGGCGCGAGTAGCACAAGTGGAGTTAATTTTCAATCCTTAACTGCATGCGTACACACACACACTCACTCATACGCGCACACGTTGAGCATCAGCGTGAAGCACGAACGAGGTAAATCTTGCTTTCTCTGTTCAAAAACCTTGCCTGGCTGATTTTTTCCATGTTGCTAAATAGCACTTTAATTTATTATATTGTAGCACAATTTCTGCATGTGTGTGTATGTGCAAGTACACGTAAATGTATGTGTGTAGTTGTAGCAGATGTATGTAATAGGCTTTTATAGGCTACAAAACAACGCCTTTGAAATTGGGTGAATCTGTTAAGCTGCTGCTGCTGAAGTAGATGTGTGTGGGCAGCCGTTTCTTCAAGCGTTGTGCCAGAAGCAGGCTGGCGTGTACTCGTAAATCTCGATCAAGTTGACATTACCGTTTTTCTAACTGAATTTAATTAGTTAGCGAAAATTTTGCAAGCGCTTAGCGAATTTTCTCTCTCTTTTTTTTGGACTCTTTGTATTTGGACTGACATGCGGATATGGAAAAAGGAGCGGAAGATGCATGCCATTAAAGTGATTTGATTTTGGTAATTTACTGTAGGGATTTGGGGTCGTCGACTTAAAATTCATTTAGCTAAGAAGTTATTAAGCTGCAAATTTATTGCGCTGTACCTACACTCGCTGTGTAAGACTTAACGGACCTAAAGTTGAGTTAGAAATTTATAGCGAAAGCCATAAGAAGAGGAAAATTAGTGTAAACAGCAATAAAATAATTAAAAACTGGGTTTTGCATTTTTAATTAGAAAAGTAAATATTTTAATCATCTACGACTATATTATTTCCTTCAGCGTTTGACTGCAGTAAGCCTGCAGTAAATTCTGCTTCAGCCACTTAGGCTTAGATGGATGTGGCTGTTGAGAGAAATCGCATGCATTGCTTGTGTAGAAGGGTGAGCTGATCCATAGTGAAGCCATTAAAGAGGTCTTTGAGCAGCTTTGTACTTCCTTTGCTTTGTCATAAAGCTTAGCAACTAAGAGCGCTTTAAGAATTTTCTAAATGCTATCCAAATCTGGGTGCGATAGGCATCCAGAAATATTGTTGTTTATTATTGTGTCGATTCTTAGCAAAAACAAGAGTTTGTCAATACTTCCACTAGCGCTTTGTTCCGAATTAGAGCAGGAAAGTATGCTCATGCTATTGAATTACAATTTAAGCTTCAAGTTCGTCTCAGTTTCGAATACACATTGTTTAGACGCCTGTATTGATATAAACTCGAGTTGAAGAACTTTAAACTTGAAACTCATTTCGACTGCTGAAGCGAGAGAACTAAGCTGAAATTGATGAATTAAAGTTTTATCTTCAAATGAGCTTAATGGTAAGGTGATCGTACTGCAATGAACTCGAGTTCAAAGCGTTCAGAAAGCAATTTGGTAACGATTTTTCAGCTGAAGTTTTAGTAAAAAAAAAAAAATTAAAAAACAAAATATTAAAAAAGTAACATTTAAATTTAAATTTCGGTAAAATTAAAAAAAAAATTTAATAATAAAACTTAAATTTATCTTTACTTCTTTTATTATTTATTTTTCTGCCAGAAGGGCTATCAACAAGCAATGGGGTAGAGATTTTCAGCTGAAATTATACTAAAAAGTGTAAAAAAATTATTTCAGAAAGCGATTGGATAAGGATATTTAAAAAAAAAAGTTAAAATAAAAATTACAACAAACATTTTCAGGAAGAAATTCGGTAACGATATAGTGGCTGAAATTCTAATAAGCAGTTATAAAAATCATTTATTTTTTAATATCAAAATTTAAAAATGAAATAAAATTTTTTTGTTTTTTTATAAAAAAAGTTCTTAATTTTTTTTTTTTCTCGTTCTGTTTTTATTATATAAATTATTTTACTAAGCAAATTTCAAAAATATTATTTCAGAAAAAAATGGGTAACGTAAAATTTGCAAGTTATAAAATTGATTTTTTTATTATATTAAAATTTCAACATTTAAAAACCGAAACAAAAATTTTTAATTTTTTTGATTCTTATTTTTCTAAATTTTAGTTTTTGCAAGAAGTGCTGGCCAACGGCAATGGCGTAGTAATTTTTTTGTGGGAATTTTACTAAAAATAGTAACGAATTTTGTTTGAAAACTTAGAAGGCAGTTATGAAAAATTGTATTTTAAATTAAAAGTAAAAAAAAAAAAAATGAAAAAAATACAGCAACAACACTTTTCATTTAACACTTCAAAAATTCAAATAAAATAAAAAACAACAGTAAAACATTTGTCACTTCAAATCCGGCACTAACTCACTTCGTTTAATCTTCAACAAAGACAACTTAATCTTCAGCTTTTTCTTGAAAATCCATTTACTATAATTGCCTCGAAAATTAAGTAGTTAAAGTTTCAATAGAATTATTTAAACAAAGAGCGAAACTTTTACACTTCACTTCTTTGCCTTCTTTTACTTTACAGATTCTCAACCCTACCAACAACAATTATTGAGCGTCCGATATCGATCTGTCCGAAAACGGCAGTTTTATGCTGCGCTGGCTGGTTTACACCGCTAGGAAATGACACAGCGAATCGCGCAGGCCACGGCGAAGGCAACAACGACAGCCAGACAATTACCGCACCAACAGACATTTTTCAATATCATTTTACAATGCAACAAAAGCGCGCATGCAACTGTGCTTTCCATGTTATCAGTGCGATACCGATCTAACACTCCGCACCCTAGCCGCTGCATGCCGGGGAGGCAAGAAAGAAAGTAGTTGAAGAGCTGCAACTGAAGTTGAAGGAAACACAATGCGGTAGCGGGAAATAAAGGAAATAAAAAGAAAATACAACAACAAAAATAATACATTTCGGTTTAGCTGCCGTTACAGCAAAAACAGCTTGGCTTTTTGGCGTTCGCTAAGCGTGCGTCTTCATTGCATGGCACTAGCCGCTGCAAGGGTGTATCAAATTCGACGAACAATGACATAGAATGCGCAGGCAGCTAGCCGATTCTATTAGAGCTACGTGTGTTGGCTTTTCTGAACATTTTAAAAATGTTTTATTTGCTTTTTTCGCTTTGAGTTTTAATTTTTTCCCTTTTCCATTTCGACTTTGTGGTCACTTTGATGCAGTAATCCTAAAGCGCATGTATGTATGCATGTAAGTGGGTTCACATGGCGGCGGTATACAATATCAAGCCGTCATGTTTTTGCTGAAACTGAGTGGGACGCGTGCTCCTTGCTGCTGCGATGGAGTTTCGTGCGTTGGCTGTCTGCTGTCCATACAAGCGTAAGTAATGAATACAGTTGGTTTTGTTGTTGTTGTTATTGATGTTATTTTATTTAAGATTCTTTGTACGTTAGTTATTTGTGTAAATTGCATTTGGCATTCCGTTTAAAAAGCGTGAGATTGTAATTTTGGATTCTTTAAATCTTCCACACAAACCTAAGGCGGACCTGTAAAAGGAATGATAGCAGCTGAAGTTAGATCTGCTGGCGTGGAAATGCGAGGCGGTAGCGAGAAATTAATTGGAGTAAAAAAAATTGTGCGCACAACAATATTTAGAAGAGGGAAACAGAGTTGGGTAAAGAGCGATTTAAGGCGAGTGCTGCTGGAAGGTCAAAACTAATAAGTAGACTTTAGAGCAAATAAAAAAGTTACGATGCTTGCAGAAGTTCGCTTAGTGTGACTGTTAGTTAACAGTTTTTGAACCACAAATGTGATGTCGATTAATTAAGTGAGCTTCCTGGATAGACCAATTCTGTCGTTTTCACTCTACGTTGCCTGACATATTTAAGCAAAGCTCCTTGCACCGAATTAGAATTTGTGCCTAGAATCTCATACGTTCAGGATTTATTCTCATGTGACGTAAGAACTATAATTGAGAAATAACTCACAAACTTTTGTTACTCCTAAAGTGATATCTAGAGGCCCCTGCTGATTCGGCTAGCCAGTAAGTTTGCTTACAACATGCCACGTGTTAGTCACGAGATTCTGGAGTTTGCGAGCTTATTGGCTAACCTACCCTGATTCACTATAATATGCCTTTGCGCCCGCTTAAACTTCCACCTCTGTAGCTTGCTTAAACAACCCTCTCTCCCATGCCTCTCTACCGCGAGCAGGTTTGAAACTTAACTCTTAAACAACTACGCTGTTGTGGTTGGATTGCAATTCTCAACTTACTTATAAAATATCGTTAAATTAAGCAACATTGTTGCTCAACTTAAATGTTTGTCTGGAGAGCGATGTAATTGTGTTCATTATACATAAATATTTTAATGAAACAATTTATTTTTGTTAATTATCTTAAAAAAATTGTGAATGAATTTTCTAATTTAGAATAAAATTCTAATTTAGTGGTAGTCCACAATTCCCGATTGCTTAAACAAAAAAAATTTTTGTGACTCTAAAATAAACTTTTCTAATTTAAATAAAGAGTAGAATTTAGAAAAAAATCTCAACAAACAATTCTAATCTAAACATTTTTTTTATTTTTTCTGCAAATTGTTTTTGCTCAATCGAGTCCGAAATTATCTAATTAAACAAAAATGTTTGTCACTCTGAAAAAAAACAGAAATTTTTTAGAATTCTTACTTAAAGTTGTTTTTAAACTTTTCTGTAAAATGTGCTCAAAAAAATTTTCTTTGCATCCTAAATAAATTTCGTAATGTAAATAAAAAAAATGTAATTTTATTGTAGAAAAATTTTCTAAACAATCAAGCTTTTACAACTCTAACTTGAACCCAATTTTTTTATTTTTCTGTAAAATCTATTTTCTCTGAATGCAAATTTAAATTGCTGATTCCTTAAAAAAAATGTTTTTGTAACTTTAAAAAAAGCTCCTCCTACTAATTTTAATTAAACATTTAATTAACTAATTATTTTGTTTAAAATATTTAAACAATTTATCAATATTTGTTTATTTAAATAATAAAATTAAAATTGTTTCAAAATGATTTATTTTAATTTTATAAATAATAAAAATAAAATTGTTTGTTGAATTTTCTATTGTAATTTAAAAAAAAAACTAACTTAAAAACTTGTTTTTAATTGTCTTGCCTTTTTATTTCGCCTGTAATGAATTCATGCTTTAGACTCGTACTTACGCTGCAGTGGTTTCAAATTCTAACAAAGTTTTGTAATTAGAACATAATTTTTCTAACTAATTTCTATAACTACATACATTTTTAATTCGTAGCAACCTGCTCATGTGCGTGGTTTAGAAAGCCTTTTAGTTTTTTTGTTTTTGCAACTTCTATGACTGCAGATTGCCACGAGTACTTCCAGGCACAACTTAGTTAGAAATCAAATTATTTTTTCTAATTAAATTCCCAATTTTTCCACCCAGCACTTTTTATGTTAACAAAACATTTAAAGCACTTAGTTCTGGATTTTTTAATTTTTTTTTATCAATTAATTAATTGAAGCCTTCTCCTCAATTTCACTTTTCATCAGCCAATTAAATTTTGTTTTAAACTAAAAATTTAATTTTCAATTTTTGCGCAATGCTCTGCACTATTAAAAACTTTTCGCCAGCATCCCTTTTCAATTACCAGCACCGCAAAAGCAAAAAACAAATCCTAGCGCAAAGAATTAAAGTGAAGATATAAAAAATAATAATTACACCGCTGCATAAATTTTGGCGCAATAGCGCAATTAAAACTGCGTTTTCACTCTCGACGCATGCAAATTTTGTGCATATTTTAGGGCGAGCCAGCAGCTAGACCACGAAATATTAATTAAAATACTGCATAATTTTGTTGAGCAGCAGCAGACTGTGGAGAGTATGCAAATGTTTCAAAGCAACGAAAAGAAAAATGCAAAAAAGAAATGCAAAAACTTTGCGAGACTGAATATCGAACTATTACAAAACTTGCAGGCAAAAGTAGAAAATAAACAAAATACAAAATAAAATAGCACACTTTCTCGCTAGTGTGCAGTCTGGCAAGGCTGCTAGGCTACCCGCAACCGCTGCGCATGTGAGTGAGTTCACTGCAACAGCTGGCAGCACAGTTCGGTACACGCGTGCTAGCGCCAGTTGGTTTGTTGGTTTTGACCCCACTTAAAGCATAAGTCAGAAATAATTTTGCGGTGCAGAAAAGTTTGCCCAACACCAGCACACCAGAGGCACATACATACATACGCACATACTTTTTGTATCATTTGCATTTCATGCTGCTATCAACTTAAAATATTTTTGCAGTCATCATAATCCAGCATTTTGCAAACCGGCAACAACTGCAGTGGTGTGAGTATGCGTGTATGTGTGTGCGCGTAGGAGAGGTGGCGCTATGGAGCAAAAGTGTGGCATTGGCTGGCGCTTAAATGGCGTGAAGGGAGGAAAAGTGTTGCTGAAAGTGGTACTGTGCTTGTCTGGAGACAGCGACAATGCCAACGACAGTGACAAGCGGAAACAGATGTACGTATGCAAAAGCAAACACACTTCCAACACACACATACACGTTTGCTTTGCTGACTTTTTGCATGGCTTACTGGTGGCATAGTGTGCGTGTATATATGTATTTGTGTGTGCTTTACAGTGTCTCGGCGCTTATCCGGTTCAAGCACCTAACAGAGTCCGCAACAAAAGCCAAGTGTTGAAGCCAAAGCGGAAAGGAGGAAAGAAAATATGCGGGAAACCTACAGGACAGATGGTGCGACCACACAAAAGCTACTGATAAGACTTAACGGTCACCATTGGGTGTTTTAAGCCATAAAAGTTAATAAAGGGAAAAAAGCGCAGCAATGCATTTATTTTAATTAATTTAAAATTTCTTTGAGGAAAGCTTGTTAAAGCACTCAAAGTAATTTGAAGGGGGACTGATTAATTTTATAAAAACAGGAAGTACATGAGTGGGTTATATGTATATATACATCCATACATACTTATATACTGCATTAAATAACTATAGCATGGGGGTTTATCGACAAGTTGTACTCATTTATTTTTTATGTAGGTATACCTCATTCTCTGCTTCAAGTGTTCATGAACCGCTGCTTTAGACGCATTATACGTATCTAGGGTCCAGACAACTGGATATCTAACACCGAATTGCATTGAAGATGCCATCAGAAACCAATTGCAACTGAAATAAGAGAACGTAAATGGAGGTGGCTTGGCCACACCCTATAGAAAGGTGGAAAATCAGCAGACAAGCGCTGGACTGAAACCTGGAAGGACAGCGCAGAAGAGGCAGATCTAGGGGCTCCTGGCGACGCTGCATCGCAGACGAATTCAAGGCCGTGGGCAAAACAATGACCTGGCAGCAAGTGAAAAATATATCCGGGAATCGCACAAAATGAAAAAATTTTACTCTTGCCGTATGCTCCGCAACGGAGACGAAGGAATGATGATGATGATGATGATACCTCATTCTCCTAGAAAAACCATATAAATCCAACTTTTAAGCTCTGAAAAAAAAAATTCAATAAATTTATTTTAAAATTTCAAAGAATTTAATCAGAGTTTTTAGAAAAATTTAGGGTATGGAGTTTAATAGTCTCTTAAATTTTAGTATAAAAAGTGTGGTCGCCATAGCCGAATGGGTCGGTGCCTGACTACTATTCGGGAGTGCACGGCCTTAAATCTCCGTACATGTAACAGCAAATAATAGAACAATTTTTCATAATAGTGGTCGCTCCTCGGCAGGCAATGGGAAACCTCTGAGTGTATTTCTGCCATGCAAGAGCTCCTCATAAAAAACTGTTTGCCCTTCGGAGTCGGTTAAGTCTATCAAATTGACTAAAGAACTACAAATATCATAAATAATATAAATAAATATATTTGTAGCTAAAAAATTCTGAATAAATGTAAATGTTTGAAAAATATAATAAAGAACAAAAAAAAAAAAATATTCTAAAAAAATTTAAAAAAATATATTGCAAAGAAAGTATAGTATAATCAGGTAAAAACGTGTGATCTATTAGAGCAAAGCAAAAAGTAAAAACTTTTGATGGCACAAACCCCAAGTGTCACAGAACGAAAATCCACTGAGAGGCAAAAATAGCTGCATATCAAGGTAAAATTAGTAGTAGACAGTGACTTGTGGCCAGCAAGCGTTTGTTGCAAGTGCCAGCAATAGCCAGCCACCAGATTGACGTAGACAGGTAAATGTGGTAACCCTGGCTGCCATCGGATGGGCGTCTCACATAAGTCGCCTGCTCGAATTGTTTCTATTTGACATTTTAGTGCAGCTTTGGAAGTTTATTTTGGGTATTTGTTTTTGTTTGTTCAGTTGTTGTTATTTATGTGAATATAGGAAATTTTTGGTAAATTTTGAGTGTTATTTGTAGGCAGGTACTATTTTTGGAAATATTTTTTTGTTTTGTTTTATCTTCCTAAATAAATTTACATTCTCTATCGAAAAGGAAATGGGAGAAAATTTTCCAATTTCTCGTGTAGCTTTAAGCTTAAAATAACAGTAATAAATATGTTTGTGTGCGCAATAACAATAAAATCACCAAAAATGTAGCTCACTTAGGTGAGTCATAAAAGAAACAACAAAGCTGAAAAATTATGTAAACTTTTACAACAATGAGAAATTTTGAATTTTACAAGTTTTCGAAATTTTCACTTTGTTATGCTTTCTCAATACAATACGATTTTTTTTCAATACGAATAACTTTTATAACGTTTCCCTGTTTTCTGGGCAATTTTATAAAATTTTATTTTCAATTTTAATTTTTGATGCCATTGCCGCTATCTCTGCCTCACGGAGAAGAAACAAATTGCCACTGCAATGACATTAACAAGACGACGAGGCAATGAGCAGCAGCAGAAAAGAAACTACTACAACATATGAACACACACACGTACAATCATTAGTCGGACGTAATGCACGTTGTCTGTTGTTTCCTCATTTCTTGCATTGTAGCTGCCACATTTCGTGGAAAATTAATTGTGGTTTTTATTGCGCGACATATTGAAATGTGTTTATGCAGCAGCAAGTAAGTACGTTTTGTTTGGTTTTTGCTTGCAACACATTTCAAGTGCTGCTGCATACATAAATATTTGTCCACATGCAGTTGATCAATTGCTTTCCATTTGCATTCTGGAATTTTTGGGCAGCTTGCCCCACTTGTCACATAGCCTCTCCACTTTCTCCATTCCTCCTCTGCTCCAACATTTTTCATTCAATATTTATTTATGCCATCGCTGTTGACATTCGAAGACGTGGTAATTCTCCCCAGTTTTTTTTATAGCACAACAACAACAACTGAACAAAAACCAAGTACCTTAAAATAATAATGACAAATGCGGTTAATGTCAGGAAAATTTGTCTTGAACGGAATTATATAAAGATGCGAGAAAAAAAGAGAATTTCGAGTTGAGTGATCTTGAGTTTTTGAAGCTGCTGAAATAGAAGGAAAAAGGAAAAATTCAGAAAAGCAACACTGAGTTATGTATTTTGCTCTTTCACTCGCTCTATCTTTGTTTAGCCGGCTAATTGCATTTGCGCTTTCTCCTATTGTTTTCTGCTACTTAACTGCAGCCAACGTCCCCTTCCGTTTTCTCCTGTAAGTTTATTTTTGTTTCTTTGCTCTTATTTTTACAGTTGTCAGTACAAATGCCAACAAACAACGCAAACGAAAGCCACCGAAACGTTAGATAAAATGACTTTATGACTTTACGCTCATTCCCCTCGTTTCAAACTTCGAAAGGTAATTTAAAACGCTTTCCATGCAGCGCTGCAATGCCGCTGACAATTAAAAGGAATTTGTTAATTAGCTGTTAAAGTCAATTATGCGACTTTTGTTGGCACTGTGACAGTCAGTAATATTCAATAGCCGTAATATTTTGATATTTGACAGATTACTAGGGGTGGGATTATTTTCGAATAATATTCGAATAAACATTATTCGAATAAAACGAATTATACTATTCGTTTCAAATAATTCGAATAGTTCATTATTCGAATACCTTACTATTCGAATACCTCACTATTCGAATAGTTTACTATTGTAAATAATAGTGAGGTATTCGAATAGCATTATTCGAATAAACGAATAAAAAATTCGAATAAATATTATTCGAATTACGAATACCTCTCGAATAAAAGATTTTATTATTCGAATAATTTTTATTCGAATAGTCCCACCCCTACAGATTACATAATTGAATTTCATATTTGTTGTATTTTAGCTTCTAGCGGGGGACCCGATATAAGATAAGGGGGGAAAAATACCCGCTTTGATAACACTGTGTGACAAAAAAAAAATTAAATATACTTTTATGGAGACCTAGCACAACTTGTGGCTATAGAAAAACTAAAAAAAATGGTATAGGAGAAATTTCCAATACACCCCCAAAATCTCATTTTATGGCCATAAAACCGTTTTTCAGTAGGTTGATGTGAAGAATAACTCTTAACTTCGCCAATTTCCATCCGATTTCGAATTTGCTTTTTTTGTTCGAAAGAACAAAAACAAGCCTTTTTGACAACAAACAAGTGTGTTGACAATTTTTCTGAAATGACAACTGACGAGACTGTAGACGGAAGTATTTGGAAATTTTTTATTTTTTCTCAATTTTTTCAACTTTGACATAATTTTTACGATATTATCCGATATTGAGGATTTTTTTTAGTACACTATTGATATATTATAGTAAATTTAATTTTGCGTCGAATGAGCTATATTTGACTGTAATTGAATTAAAATTAATAGAGTTGTGTGGGTTTTCAGATTTTTTTTTTTTACTAATTGTGTGTTTTGATGCGTTATTATAGATACGTAACATTTATTGGAGTATATATGTATACATAAGAGTACACTGTACTGCATACAACAGAACTGGTTAGAACTTACGAAAATATCTGACATATTATAGCACATTTTTTTTTTTTAATAGAAATATGAAAAAGATCCCAAGTGTATCAAAGTTCACACTGTACATTGATTAACAAAAGAAGTTTGTTATTATAATTTAACCTTATTAAAACGTCAAAGTTTTATTGTTTTGCTTCAATTTGTGAGAAAGAAATGTGCGATAATCGCAATAAGTTTCGTTTCATATGTGGTTTGTGGATCAAAAGCATTATTTGAAGTTACAGAGTAATAAAGCTCTGGTCGATGGCTAGAAAAGTCGAGTTTCTTTATATTCTCCGATGATGTGGCATCATCAGCCTTATCATAAACCAGATGATTGTTATTTTTCTAAAACGGACGTAAACGGTCATCATTATAAAACTCGAAAGCACATAAAGTATGCTGATGCTGCAACTGTTAAGAACCCCGTAGTCTTGGAAGATATGATTGACTCAACTGCAGGTCATGAACTGAAGGAAGTTCAACTCATTGCTGATGATGATCAAACTGATAACAATAAACCTGATGATGAAGAGTACTTTCCGTCTAGTTCTAAGTCTTCAGAACGACACATTGTATCAAGTTCAGATTTTCAGTGGAATTTAGACAATGGAATTTAGTTGATGACGACTTCAGATGAATGATGATGATCGAATTTCTTACAGGGAAGTATTCAAAACTGATGAAGAGAATGACAAATGTACCGTACCATACTAAACTCCAAAGGGCCGTTTCCAATGCATTTTTAAGTTTGGAACCAGTTCCGTTGTGTACTGTACCGTACCGCACCGTACAGTGCTGCACTGCACAATACTCCAATAAATATTATGTGTTTATAATGACACTTGTTATCATTTTCATGCTTCGAAACTCATACCAAATCTCATAGTAAAAAAAAAAGAAAAAATCTTAAAACCCACACAACTCTATTAATTTTAATTCAATTACAGTCAGATATAGCTCATTCGACGCAAAATTAAATTTACTATAACAATGGTGTACTAAAAAAATCCTCAATATCGGATAATATCGTAAAAATTATGTCAAAGTTGAAAAAATAGAGAAAAAATAAAAAAATTCCAAATACTTCCGTCTACAGTCTCGTCAGTTGTCATTTCAGAAAAATTGTCAACACACTGCCAAAAAGGCTTGTTTTTGTTCTTTCGAACTAAAAAAACAAATTCGAAATCGGATGGAATTGGCTACTGAAAAACGAGATTTTGGGGGTGTATTGGAAATTTCTCCTATACCATTTTTCTTAGTTTTACTATACCTACAAGTTGTACTAGGTCTCCATAAAAGTATAATTTCACTGTCGCACAGTGTAATTCAAAAGTTCCTGCAAAAGTAAAAATATGACATTTAATGTTCACAATGTAAAGAAGCATGTATAAAACAGCGAGAGTTGCCAGATTTTCCACAAGCTTCATAAATAAAAAATAAGATAAAAATATTTTTTCCAGGACTTCAGCGTAAATAATATATTAAATTCTATAAAAAAAGCAAAATTTTAATGTTTTTAATATTAAAAAATATAGTATTACTTTTATTTGTTTCAAATTTTAAAATACATATTTTTAACAGTTTTTATCATATTTTATATTTATTTAATTTCGCTAAAATATGTATCACTCATCATATGACTCATCAAAAACGCAAGAAAAAAATCGAATAAAAACTTAAGTAAATCACACACGAAAAAAAAAAAAAAATAAATAAAAAACTCAAAACTAATCAAATTAATTATTTTTAAAATTTAAATTTTTACTAGCTTTGATATATTGATTTTAAGGATTTTTGAATAATTTTTTAATATAAAGATTTTTATTTTGTTTTTTTAATAGGAGTTTTAATATGCCTAGAAATATTAAAAAAAAATATTTTTTAAATTTTTATTTAATTTTTTTTCTATTTTTATTTAATTTTGTACATTCAGAACGAATGCGCGATTTTTACGGTGGGAATTTCAAAGATGATTGAATGTATTTTTAATATACAAATTAAAATATTATTATTATTTTTTTAATATTTTTATTGTATCACGAAATATTTCCAAAATGTGTTTTTTCTTTTAATTTTTATATAATTTTTTACATTCACTATGAATGCATGACTTTCTTTATGAGGAGAGTGCGCAACACTGACAGTGTTAAAAAATTCAAGAAGTCAAAAATTTCAAGCTAGTTCAAACTTTTATTTTATTATACAAACATTTTTTTTGTTTTAGTTTGTTTTATAGAAGTATAGATTTTTTACATATTCCGTGAATTTTACATACACTCAACTTTTCGCAAACTTTTACGCTCAGTGTAGGCCATTTATTTCCGTAGCGCTCAACACTAATCAGCCAACTGTCACAGAGCGCCATCTCTCAAGCTTGTCAAGTCAGTCAGGAGTGTTGGCATAAATTTTAACAGCGGCGCAAGTAACTCTCTCACTTATTGTCACTCTAACTAATATTAATTTTTTCCTGCTGCCACTGCAAAACTCTTTCCTTTTAGTGGTATTTGAAAAAACAAAAACAAACAAACAAAAAAATGCATAGTTTTCTGCGCTTCCATGCCAGAACTCATTTTGACATTGACGACTTGTATTTCAGTTATTTGAAACTTTTTTTGTTAGCGGCTATTTTGGAAAATGTCAGAGTGCTAGGAATACTTTAATCTACTACAAATTAACGGTATTAAAAAGTTTGCACTTTGGTCGACGCAGCTGCATACGAATACTGAGCGTGTAGGCGTGCCAGTGTGTGTGTATGTGTGTGTGAATGATTGAATACTTTTTAGCGTGACGTTTGGGACATTTGGTAAGTCAGCCTGCCTTACGCCTGAGAACGTAGAGTGTTTTCGAGAGCTTAACATTCCGAAAACTTTTTGTTTGTGCTTTTTTTATTACCTAAAATGTGTTATTCACTTTATCAGTTTTAATTTTTATAGTTCATCTAAAACTTTTGATTTTTGCATATTTGCATAGTTTTTCATTTGTTTTCTAATTCTTCATTCCCATTTTGGGCTGCATTGAATATTTTCTCTCTTCCTCCCTGCGCGTCGCACTTGCTATCTTTTTTCTCCTCCTCTATTTCTTCTCTCCACGCAACGCTGGTGTGCGTTTGTTTTTTCAAATGCTTTCTCTACGTTTGTCCGGGTTTGAATTAACGGTAGTTCTAAGCTACGGCCTTAATCCTTATACATTTTTTCCGCTATCACCCGAGCTTTAGTGCTAAAAAAGTTTGGTGTTTTTCACTCTGTTATGGGTTGGCATAGAGTGGCATGCAAAGTTGCTGGCATCTCGTTTTCTAGTTCACTTCTGATTTTCCGCTCTTTCACAGCTCAGTCATTTTTCATGTACCCTATTTTCGGGAGCTTTTACATATTTCAGTTAACTGTGTGGCATTAAAAGTTCAGTTCAAACCAAAACATTAATCACTTTCACACACACACATATATGTACATATCGCAGTAATTTGCAAGTATTTCAGGCTTTGTGGATGTGTGCCAGCTTTTGCTGCCCTCCTCTTGCATTGAGTGCTTGTCCAAAGTTTGCGTTTGCTATTTCGGCAATTTTGCTTATTTTTTGTTTTTGATATTAAAAGTAGGTGCCAGTGGTTTAAATTTTTGGTTTTTTATTTTCTATAGATTTGGCATCGAGTTGTGAAAATCGTGCTTAATTTTGTTGTGGATTTTGTGAAAGTTAGATTTCAACTTAATTTGCATAAACCGAAATTAGTTTTAGGATTTAGTGACATTTTTGTAAGTATTATTCATTTGAGCTTCTCAAACGTCGTTTTTTGGGGGAGATTTAAAAAAAATATCTCATAGAGTTGATTTCATGAAGTTGGGAGAAGGTCATTAACCTGTGGCAAAACCAATAATAGTTGAAGAGATACGGATCTTTCCACGCAGCCTCTATACAAAGGTTGTGTCAACATTGCAAACTGATTCAGGCAGTATTGTGGAACCTAAACATTGAAAAATTCAGGATGAAAGTGTCGAATTATACGTTTTTATTACGGTTTTAACCAATTCACTTAGCCGATGAAATACAAAAAGAAGGGCGGGAGGGGAAGACCCGTATAGACAAAAATTAAAGTGTTAGTTAAAGTGATAGATTGACCAGCCACCGTAGCCGAATGGATTGGTGCGTGACTATCTGTCGGAAGTGCGCAGGTTTGAATCTCCGTGCGTGCAAGCACTAAAATGATAGAAAAGTACTTTTTTCTAATAGCGGGCGCCGTCGGCACGCAATGGCAAACCGAGTGTATCTCAGCCATAAAAAAGTTCCTGATAAAACCTCTACCATTCAGAGTAGGCTTATAACTGTCCGTTTGTGGAACAACAACCAGAGGTAGCCACCAATAAGAGGAGGAGCTTTGCCAAATTTCCGAAAAGCGTGGACCATTCTACACTATTCTTGATTTTCTCTAATGACTGCCCGCCTTTTTTAAATGCCGCCCGCCGTCAATAAAACATTTTCAAAATTTTTTCCAAATTTCAAACTTAAAAAATTTTAATGATTAAAACTGCGTACTCGACATTTTTCTAGAAATTGTGATTAAAAATTTTAAATTTTGGTTAGAATTTGTTGTATTTTTTTCGAAGTTTGCAGGATGTTAGAAACTTGAATCTGTATGGGTTTTACAAAATTATTAGAATTAAAAAAGGAGTGAGAAAATTGTCAAAACTTGCTGGTGCTATAATTATTTATATATAAGACCTCTAATTTATTCTTTCACAAAAATAATTTTTTAAATTTTTTTTCTTAATATTTGAATTGAGAAAGGTTGGCCTAGCCAAACCAATTCATGTAACTGTCTTCGAAATAAAGCAGGTTTACGTCTAAACTCGCACTAAGAAATAGGCATTTGGAGTTTCGTTAGACAACTTTCTTCTTCATGCATACCAAACGCAGCTCGAACAAAATCTTAGGCCAATTTTTTGGCAGGCAAACTTCACGAGCTCGCTAACGATTTATTAATAGAATAAAACACACCATTAATAAAATATTTCATCAATCTGACTGCGATTGTTTAAAATATTCAACCCACCAATCCAAGCAACGCTCAATTCCGCCGAAGAGTTCGCCATCCACATTAGTTGTCAGTGGCAGAGTGTCATATGGAGAATAACAGGCGACAGGTGTGAAAATGTCAATTAGCCAGCTTGTATATGTGCAATGCATGCATGTGGATAATTTATTTCAATTTGATATAAAATTTGTTTACACATATGTGGGTATCCTTTTTTCCCCAGCGCAAAGTCCTTTTTGCTCCATCAGTAGACCGCAATTAACTTTAGCTTGCGCAATTTCCTCAACCATTACTCAGCTGTCCATTTTAATTAGAGTGAGCATAAAAGCACAAAACTGTAGAAGAATTGTTTTTTTTTTTTGGAACTTTTTTGAACTTTTCCTGATCACACCTTTTGCCATGAGTTGGAAATGAGGGGAGTGCATTTACAGCGGCTAAATTTATTAACTTCCTGCCTTAGCTGGAGGTGGGTAGTTGAGAAGTTTTCTTGCAGTGGCGCTAAGCGTACGGCCAGCAACACCTTTCCGGCAATTTATAGAACTCATAGAAAGGCAAACTCATTCTTCGCGTGCTGTCATATGCTGCTAATATTTTTGTTATGGATTTTTTCGTTTTTCTATGCTTACTTACAATTTCGCGTGTCGTTTGATGAGCTCCAAAACGGAATTGGTAGCGTTTTTTAGTGCCTTGGTTACCGTTAAAAAATAACAAAACTAGCATTAGCAACAGTGTGCTTGAAAAATATGTGTCTAGATGTGTATGTATGCATGTGTATGTGTATGGAAGTATGTGCCATCTGCAAACAAATCACTCGTAATGATAGTTAATGAACGCACCTGCTTTAATGGCGTTTAAAAGCGTTTTAGCGATGAAAAAAGTAAAAAAAAACAATAAAGAACGAACCAAAGTAAAGAAATTACTGGCACAGCCCTACAACAAAACGTGCAACAAATGTGGCAATAATGAAACAAAGATTTTATTGACACTAAAGTGAATGGCGCAAGGAAGTAATGAATTTGTTGTTATTTGGGGGAATATTTAAATTTATTTTCGAGCCTTAAAATATGGATTTCGGAAATGTGGAGCAGTCATAATGGTTCGATGAAATATTATTCTTATAAAAAAATTACCATATTAAAAAATCAATATAAAAGATAATAAAAAAAATTATTAAAAAATTAATAAAAAAGATTATTAAAAAAACTAATTACTATAAAAAAAATTTATAAAAATTAATAAAAAAATATTTATAAAAATTAATAAAAAACTATTATAAAAATTATTATAAAAATTACTTGAAAGAATACGAGTGCTTAATTTATTTTGATTAAAAATAAATTTTTCAGAAATAATAGTTTGTATTTGTTGATTGTTAACAAAGATAGTACCTAATGGAAAACCCTTAAAAACTATATAAGCCATTAAAAAAGACTTCGTATCTTTATTAAATATGTAATTAGAAACTGAGTATTCGGTTTTCCTTGCCAGTACTGATTATACCATTTCGGTCCAATTATGTCTACTCCATTTTGCGCCATTCCATTTTTTCCTTGCCAGTTTACTTCATTTAATTTCCATTACAATTATTTCATTTCACTTCATTTCTCTGAAATCCTTTTCGTTCTATTCCAGTTCACACAACTTCATTTTCTTTTAATTTCTATTACATTCTATTTCATTTAATTTCTATTACTCCCAATTTAAATTAACTTAATTTCATTTTACTTCCTTTCACTTCGTTTCAGGCTTTCCATTCCATTCTCTTCTTAGTTTTATTTCTAAATTTCATTTGCATTACATTTCATTTAATATCTTTTATGCTTCAATAATTCCACTTGTTTCATTCCATTCCATTCGAATTTTATTTCACTTTAATCTACTTCAACTCACCCGAATCCCATCTAATCTGTCCCAACTCATATCAACCCATTTGCGCTATAATGTAACGTATAAAGTCAAGAAGTCAGGCCGGTACCTATCACAAATTTAATCAGATAGAAAAATAATTCGTACTAGCCAACTGGGGACCAATGAGTTTCTTAAGTGGTGTAACATCAGAGTTTTGTCAGAAAGGCAGGCCGGGACTGCAGTCAATTACAATTAAGTAGGTGCATTTCCCGTCCCGCTCCAATTGGAATCCTAAAAATAAAAGATAAATAATTGGCGCGAACACTTCTTTTAGGTATTTAGCCAAGCTGCTTCTCCTATTTGTTGCATGCGTCTTGATATTACTCCACAAATGGAGGGACCTACAGTTTTAAGCCGAATACGAACGGCAAATATTTTTTATGAGGAGCTTTTTCATGGCACAAATGAACTCGGCCATTGCCTGCCGAGGGGTGACCGCTATTGGAAAACATTTTTCATATGCACGGAGATTCGAACCTAGGCAGTACCGAATGGTAGTCATGCTCAAGCCCATGTGGCTACGGCGGCCGCGGGAGTAATAATTAGTTCGAATTGACTTTTAGGTAGAGAATTCCTTGTTTTCTGGTCCAATTTTTTGCCGGAACAAGGCGAGAACTGTTCTTTATTTTCTCTATATGTTATTTCCTGCCGCTTTTTATTTTCATACACAGTCATATTTATTTTTAAGAAGCTTTATTCTTAACTCCACTAATCAATTCCAATGCATTTCTGTGTTTTCTTCTCATATCATTCCATTCCGCGCTAGTCCATTGTATTACTTTCAAGTTGAACCTAGCTTATGGAATTTCATTTCAATACATTCCATTTTTCCATTTCATTTGAATGCATTCAATTTTCAATTTAATTTATTTATTCCATTCTGTTCCCATCTATTCCCCTCCATTTATTTGCGTGCCAGCCCATTTTGACCTATTAATTTTATTACAGTTCCCTCTATTCCTTATCGTTGCAATCCATTCTGTCCCTTTTCCTCAAAGTCTCATTACCGATTTCAATACCAGAAAAAAGGCCCTCCCCTACATTTGTGTACCATGCAACTCAACACAATAGGCGTCTTTCAGCCACTTCATCACCCACACCCGGACAGCAACACGCTTAAAATGCGTGACGCAGCAATAATTTTTGGTTGTTTTATCGGTGATTGCGAGCAGAAAATATAAAGTTAAAAAACTGAGAAAAAGTTATATAAAAACTAAAGCGTACAAAATGAGTTAAGCCAACAGTCAAAAAGTAGCATTCAACTTTCGGACCAATGGTAGCAGAGCTTCTCCATCAGCAAGCCCCCCACACCCCTTTTACACTTAACCACTGCCATTGTGGGTGTACAAGTTTTTGCAACATCAGCAAATGCTTTGGTGTTGATTGTGACGGTTGATTTGTTGAAAATAGAGTTTCAAACTTTTTCTATGCGTACCTGCACCTTTTTTTGTTGCTTTCTTCGACATGTCAGCCTTATGCAACTCATTTTACTTGTAGCAGCAGTGTTCGTTATTGTTGTGCTGACTGTTGAAGGAGCGACAATGACTTGCCAGAAAAGTATGTACATATGTACAAGTAGGTATGTACGAGTAGGTGTATCGTAAAGTTGGAGGTGTGGTGTAGACTTGTAGTGAGTTGTGGCAACAACAGACCAGCATGCGGCCACAGTGACTTTTGGTTTGCTGTAGAGGTGTTTATTAAAATATTAAACAAAATAAGCATTTATTGTTATTGTTAGAAATTAAAATGTACACAAACTGCTGTGGCATGCCACTTTGTAAGCGCTTATAATTATAAACGGTGGGCGGACACTGGAATGGGACAGTGGATACGTGTATGTAGGTCCACTCGCATGTATGTATGCTTTAAGTACAATAGGTACATGGGAAGAGGTTCCGCTCACGCTATATATCACTCCTTGGGGCGTAAGCCCTTCTGGTAGATTTGTAATATTACAAAGTTTTAGTAATAACCAACTTCAACACTAAAACATGCACTATTACCTAAGACATGTCGCTTTCATTTAGATACTCCCCTATTTCAAAAGTATTTGATTTTAATTTTCCATGAGTTTTACGAAATTTGTACCAGCTGAAATTAAGCTTTGCTATTCACTAGGAAATTGGATCCCATTTTAGAAAACAACGCCTTCTACTGAATTAATTGCCTCATAATTGGTAGTTTGCACATATTACTTATATGTGTGCATGTATGTGTACATAATTTACAGTGAATTTCAAAAATTCCCTCCTGGGAAACAAAAGCTGTTCGTTCGCAAAAGTAGGTTAGTCAAATTCTGTTATGTAACTTCATGAAGCACGGCATTTGAAATTGAAATTATAGAGATTTGGAGGGCGGCTTATTGCTACAAATAACAATTTTCATATTGAATATCGATAAACTTTATTAGAAACCTAAGAGTTTTGCATAGGACAAGCGGCGCGGAACATTCGAGTATTCTACATCATACTAAAAATTAAAATAACAGAATTATGTCCCCAAAAAATTGTAATATATGTACATAAATCGGAATCAGCAGAAGAAATATTTATAAATGAAAGAATATTAAGTTAGAAAGTATAAAACAATTTTTTATCATTGTACAAAACAAAAAAACCAAATTGTAGATCGGAATCAGCAAATATTTATGAAACAAAAAAACAATACTAAATTAAAAAGTATTAAAAGAAATGTTTACCAATTTACACAAAAGCAAAAAAAAAGTATGATATGCGTTTTGCTTCATATTATTTAATTTGGCTCGACTTATTTTTTTTATTTTAAATTTTAAAACTATTTTATGTGCGATGGAAAAGATTTTCAGTTCAGACCATAAACAGTTTTTGTACAAAACTAAACATACCCAAATTCGTTTTACTTTAATTTTTATCCACTCTGTTTTATTCTCCTAGTCTTTGCTTTAAGTTGATTTTTTATTATTAATTCAGTTTAAATTAATTTAATTTAATTTAGGTTAATTTTATTTAGTTTATTATAATTCAATTTAATTTTATTTTAGTTTGGTTTATTTTAGTTTATTTTACTTTATTTTCCTTTTTAATTTTATTTGTTTCCCATTTTTTGCATTTTTATTTAATTTGATTTAATTTAATGCCAGATTGTTTATATTATTTTACTTTACTCTATTTTCTTTCAACTGATTTTAGTTTTTATTATTTTTTTCAATTTTATTTTTGATTTAATTTTATTTTAAAACGGCTCCAAACGAGGGGGAGTGTTTTAGTCTCCAGACATACCATTGCATGCAGCAATGGCAGCTGGTTTTATTTCCTATCTTATATATTTTTGTTTAATTTAATTTTATGTGGTTTTATTCCTTTTATTTTTTATTATTTTACTTTACTTTTGATCTGACTTTACTTTATTTTAGTTTTTAAAGTTTTTTTTTTGTTTTATTTTATTCCATTTAATTTAATTTTATTTTATTTTATTTCATTTTATTTTATTTTATTTTATTTGAGCTTAATCCATCTCGGCTATTGCCGGCGATTACACAGCCCGGATAAAATTTTCAAGGGATTGTGCTCTGGTGGAACGTAGTCCAAGTTCTACGCCCATGCGATTACTATTGCTTAAATATTTAAAAATCTACGAACTATTGAACATGTGTCCAATATGGTCGACTTCTGCATGCCTTCTAAAAGGTGTTGGCAGTCATTCTTCTTCAGTTGACGATATAATTAATGGAATTATATTCACTTCCCTCGCTTTGTACATCCGTTTAAGTTCTATGGCCAAAGCTGCATACTTCGATATTTAGGTGGAGTATGTGCTTTGGATGTTGCGATTAAGGGGCACCGCTATATCGATTACTTCGATTCTTTTAGTTATCTTGTCGAACGAGATGATGTCAGGTTTGTTGGCAGCTGCGGTTTGATCTGTAGAAATAAATCTGTCCCAGTACAGTTTAAAATTTGCTTTTTCCAATATTGCCTTTGATTCATATTTAAAATATAAGACTTCTGCTTGTAAGAGACCGTGTCTTATCGCAAGTTGTTGGTGACATATTCACGGGGGGCAAGTACGCTACATCCAGCAATTATATGGTCGATTGTTTCGCCGTAAATGCCGCACCTTCGGCATCTATCTTCTATTGCCTCGCCATGTATCGACCTTCGGAAATTCCTTGTTGGAATAACTCGGTCTTGGATAGCGATTGCGAAACCTTCTGTTTCAGAAAATAGCTTTCCTCATTTCAACCATAAATTGGATGATTGTGCGTCTATCCATTCCATTTCGAGATCATGGGGATGGGCACCGTGTATTGTTTTTGCCTTCCATGCTGCGATCATTTCTGCCGGGGACTTAACCCCCTCAGGTACTGGGAAATCCTGCTCCATCAGACTTAGCGGGGTAAAGCCATTATCTGCCATAGCGATAGCTTTAAATAGATGAGACTCGCTGCTTAGGAAATATGTACGTAGCTTTAAAGTTTGCGACAAGTGTAGACGCGCTATATTGATGATTCCTCTCTCACCAACGTTTCGAGGAAGCGATATTCTTTCCACAGCGCTTTGAGGGTAATGGCTTTGGAACTTTGTAAAAGTGGTGCGTATCAGCGTTTCAATCCGAAGGATATTTGTATGCGACCATTTTATTACTCCAAACGAGTACAAAAGAGGTATGGCCCTGGTATTAATTGCTTTGCATTTATTTCCACTGTTCAGACTAGTTATTTTATTTTATTTTACTTTATTCCATATTATTTTATTTTTATATTTTTTATTTTATTTTATTATATTTTGTTTTATTATTTATTATTCATTTTGTACTTTTTTATTTAAGTTACTCTATTGGCTTCCATTTTATTTTATTTTACTTTATTTTATTGTTTGTTTCTTATTTTACTTTATTCTTTTTATTGCAGTTAATTTAATTTAATTTAACTCAATTCATCCTAATTTTTTTTATTTTTCCTTTATTTTTCTATCCTCTATTTAATTCATATTGGTTGTTTCTTTGTTTCATCTTACTTTATTCTGCTTTACTTTTATTTCCATTATATTAATTTAATTGTATTTTTTTAAATTTTAACTTTTAATTTATTTGATATAACTTTACTTCCTCCTTTTATTTTATTTCCATTATTTCATTATTTTTTTAATTTCGGTTCATATTATTTTATTTTAACTATTATTATTTTATTTCATTCAACTTTTTTGTTTTATTTGCCGCGTTCAAATTAATTTTGTATTCCTTTGCAATTAATTTGTTTTCCCTTCATTTTAGCACCATTTTTTAGTCTTTCTTTAAATTACTATCTCCCGATCTCCGCTTACGTAGCACCGCAGCTAAAGCGAGAAAGAAAAAATCCCGAAAATTTCCACATATGAGGAAGCAAACCTCATAAACCTGTCAAGTTGCGGAAAGCAAGAACCTTGCCACTAGCATTAACAAACAACAAAAACGCCAACACTAACATACCGAAACAACCATAAAACAGCAGCTATCAACACCGGAGCACTGCCCTTCACCGGCCGCGAGGTATGACAAAACATAAATTACTTCCAGACAATACAAATTTTCTTGTTTTTATTGTTATTTTATTTTTTAATTATCATTTCTTGCGGACAAAATGCAGTTAAGGGAATACTTGAAAGCCGTAGACGTGCTTGGCCGAGGGTATTGCCATGCATCTTGGATAGCAGCAAATACTCATAACAATAAAAAATGCATAAACGTAAAATGCTAATGGTTTGTTTCTATTTTTAACGAAAAACGTAAAAAATTGAAAATTAAAAAAAAACGTGTCTCATTAGAAAAACAAACATCTACTGAGTAAAGTAAAAGCAGTAAGAAAATAGAAAACTCAGCAGGCAGAGTATGAAAATGGTACTTATATTTAGCTTGTCTGCTAAGCAAAATTGGATGCGAAAAGAAAATAAAATTAAATTTAAGTAAGAATAAAACTAGAAATAAAGAAAAAAATCGTTTGTCTACAAATTTTACGCTTGACGTGACACATACAATATTTTTTTATTATTTATTTATCTGCCGCAGCAGACTGGCCCAGTGACCATTACTCAGTTACGCACATGGGCTGATAACATCATAAATACCTGGCAGCATATGTGAGTGTGTACGGCCACGTCAATCAAACAGTCAATGCGATAGCCGAGGCAATGCTGTCAATGAGTGGCTGTCTGTGCAGCAGTGGTAGATTCAAATGAAGTAGGTTGCCCGTGTGTAAATAAATAGTTCAAGCGTAGTGACAGAGCGTAGTCGAGAAAAGAGGGGGAATTGGCTGTTATGCGAGTGGCGAGCAGGTCACACATGCATACATACAATCACTTAGCATAGCAGGGAAAAACAGTGGTCAGTACTGAGGTGGAGTGACACTAAAGCATATGCATGTGTGTGTAGTAAAGGTGTGTGCACACACATACTTATATGCAAAGTATGCACGCATGCCGCCCTATCTGCAGTACCATCAAGTGTTAGCCAGTGAACAAGCTAATAATTTGACAGTAGCATCAGTGGCGGCTACTTGGACTAGCTGAACTAATTATAGGTTCGAGTAAAAGGCCTGTTACTAAAAAAAATTGGTTCAATTTTATTACATCGCATTTTATTACTACTAATTTTATTCACTGCTGGTAAGTGAATAGAAAAGCGGGATAACAATCACCCCCGTATCTGCTCATATGTGCGTGTGTTTGTATGCAGACTGAACTTGTCTAGGAACCCAGTTGAGTGAGTGAGTTCGGTAGAAGTCAAATAAAAGTCAGCCAAGCATTGAAAGCTCGCGTGTTATTGTTTGACCAGAAAAATACTAGAAAATTTATTTGTTAGAGAAATTGTAAAGGTAGCAGCGAGTTTCCCTGCTTTAGGGGGGAAAATACAAAATGGGCAAACAAAAAGCCTGCACACCTACTTATTCAATTTTCGTCACCGATATCATATGTCACCATCACATACTTATTTATAAAGGGCGAAATACACGACTGACAGCTACGCAAATAATGGACACAAGATAGCCGTCGTAAAGTGATTCGATACCTTCTATTGTAATTTTTATAGGAGTAACAGGACCCGGGGCATTTTGGGCAGCAGGCGAGTAGATTGCGGATAAACAAAAGCAGTGCTAGACAAATGCCAAAAATTAAAGCAAGTCAAAAAATAACAATCAAATTATGGAAAATAGCGTCAGACTTTCACTTTACACACACCCATACATGCATTCAAGTACATTATTTAGTCAAGCATGCATTTGTGGGTAAAAGGCGACGATATTTTGCGTGCCTATTTCGGCTAGGTACCCATACACTCACATCTCCCTGACTTACTTTGAGCGATGACATGCCTAATTCCTTTGACACTCAACCACAATAAATGCTGCATAATTGTTTGCTTTTTCGCCTCTTTGGCTCTCTGCTTAATAATTACACGACTTGACCGGTATGTGAATAAATGATATTTACCCATTTATATGATTGGGCAATGCAATTAGGTCTTATTTGGTGTTTTAACATGAATAAAGAGTGAAAGTATCTATGCATGTAATTAGAAGTAGTTACATGAGCGGAAAGTGCGCTTCAGATAATTGTTTTTTTTTAATAAATTAATTGGATAGCATCTAGTACCAAAAGAGGTAGAACAAGAAAGAAAGGTGGGATAACAAAAACAAAAAAAAAAAAAATTTATAAAAACTATGTAATAAAAAAAAAATAATTGAAAAATTAATTAAAGTGAAATAAAATTAAATTAGAAGAAAGCAAAGAATATAAGCCGAAAAGAGAATGGCTAAAAACTAAAACATTTCGAATTTTGGTATTTTTAAGCATCTTTTGATTGACTAATTTTTAGCAGAAGTACGTTTTTTCAAGTACTTAAGACATGCACTTTGAATTCGAAGTAAAATGGATTATGGATACGAGGCAACTTAGTACCAAAAAGGTTTTTAAAAATACTTCGATGATAGCGCCACCTGAAGGGTAAAATTTTTAAAATCAAAATTAGTTTGTATCCTGTTCAAGAAATTTCTACAAATACTAGTGGCCCGTCAAATACAGTTCGTTCGTTGCAGAGATTAGCGAATGCAAACCCAGAGAAAAAGTTCTGAAATAAACTCTGTGTCTACATCATCCACTCTAATTTTTTTTATACAAGTATGTAATATTTTCGATGCACATGCAGTTTTATTGCAGCATACGCATTAGCTTTGCCCGCCCGAGTTCCTCCATAGTTTGTCAGAACTTATTTCGCCCTGGGCTTTCCTACTTGGAATCTTGAAATCTGGTATAAAGTCTCATAAAGATGTCTCATGTTAGCCCGTTGCTGAACTCATTGCCTTTGAGCCGCAGGGACCCGGTATGTAGGATGAGAAATTTGGTGCCAATTGTATATACTTTAGATATATCTTCTGATATTTCTTTGTCGAAATTTAAATCCATTTGTGTATCCATAATCACTAATGGGCATATCTCGAAATCTACACAATTCTCAATCTGTCCTGCTGTGCCAGATTTTCCTAGTATTAGAAATAGAGGTTCTGCAATATTCCAGCATAGAAAACTTAGTATTTTGATCTTTCGAAGTCGAAGTTTTGATCTTCAATTAACTTCAGTGTTCTGTGCAGTCTGGTTGGTTGATTGGTTGGTTGAAGTAAGGACTCATCCAGAGGGGTCTAATAGACATATATCTGTCTAAACAAAAAATTAATACTCTGGTAGTTCATGATGCAATTTCACATTTTGCTTATTGCATAAACTCCATTTTACTTTACAGGCCCCTTCATTCAGAAGAAGCATTTTTCAGCGAAATAAATTCAGTTTATTTTAAATTCACTTAATAAAATTTTATTTAGAATTCCATAGTAGGCAAAATATCAAACTGATATCTAGCGAAGGTATCCTCGAATATTCTGTGATACCTTTTAATTTGAATTAAAAATGAATATTCAAAATGCACCTAGTTATAAAATATGAAGGCAAAAAAGAGAAAAAAAAAAATTAAATGCAAAGAAAATATTGATTACGATTTCCAGACAACCTTCGACTACGAAATGAGTATTTCGTTATATTTAATATCATTTTTAATTTTTACTAAGAATTCGGTCGTGAATTTGTTCGCGTTCGAAATGCTGGTGGTCAATTTGTAGAACGGATATGCGTGCATTGTGAACCGTGAAAAGCTGGGGAATTGTTCGAGCCGTGAAGCAATCAAGTGTGCAACCGCTGCCATGTACACTTAATCAAAGAAAAAAGGACTAACTATATCAAATTACAAGCGGCGGCGTGAGCTAACGAGCGCGAAGAAGTCACCGGCAAGGAGAAAAGAGCCTCAGAAGCGAGTAAGGAAAGTGCTAGTAAGTGAAGATTTAGATGTGGCAGCAGAGTGCTTATAGAATTATGCAAAAAGAATTGCATACATCCACTTTTTCTTTGCTGCTCATAACCATGACAACTATTAATTTGCGGCAACCCTTGTGGCTTCCATGGCATAAAAGCGGAGTAGGCTGAGTAAAGTACCCGTACACAAAAAAAGTACAAGTACACAAAAAACAGCAACACTGCGGGCAGTCGCTTTAACCACGTGTGGCACGCACGCAAAAGCATATTACGAAAACAAAACAAACAAAAAAGCAGCAAAATTTGTAACTCTAGAAGGCAAAACGGGGAGTGAGATAGAGAAAAAAGCGGGCTCGTATCGGTTTCACTTTCAAGCGTTGTTGATTTTTTTATTTTTATTTTTCCTTATGCTTAATTTTTTTCCTTCGGAGCACATCAGAATTTTCTATAACGACAATAAGATTATATCATATTACAGGTTTATTAATGCGCTGAGCGGGGTTGCGCAGAGAAGAAAACCAGCCGGCAGTAACAGCAAACGTTAACTAAGAAGCGGTGCTGCATGTTCAATTTGGGTTAAAGAATAAATGCCAGCAAGCAAGGCAACAAAAACAATGTTTAATAAGAGACGGCGTGATAAAAAATGTAAGATGGAGAAATTAAAATAGAAAAAAAAAGTTATCTAAGTGTTAAAAAGCTTGTGTTTGTATGTGCGGCATGAAGCAGTAAAGCAGTTGGCACATATCCTTTACACTTAAAGCACAAATATCACACATACACAAGCACATGCACACATATGCACATTGAAACGCATACTCCTCCGCCTATCGCTCATGACATATCACACTTTTTGCTGTCTACACTTTTTTCAAGTTATTGTTATCCATTACTGTTGTTGTTGCCTTGCATTGTGTGTCATTGTCTGGTGGTCTGTCATGCTGTCAGTATCACTTTTTCCACAATTTGAAGTGTAAGTAATTGTGTCAGTTGGATAACAAAGCCACAGCAGCAGCAGCAGCAGCAGCAGCAACAATAAAAAAATAGGCATAAAAAGACCTAAACACAAACTAATGAAAACAATAATAATAAACAGCAACATAATAAAGTGAAGAAACAAAAACAAAAACAACACAAAATGTTTTGCAAAACAATAGCCAACAATGGCGTAGTAGAGGAATAACAACAACAAAGCCACGCATGAAGTGAAACCTTCAATGGTTGAGTCGAAACCTCTCGAGGCAGCGTCTGAAATTGTGTCCTAAACTGGGTGACTGATAGACTGGCACTTCTACAACAACAACAAGATACGCATCCTCATTATCAGCGTGAACATCAACATTTATGTATACTGTAGCGGCTGCTGCTAATTTTTAACAACAAAAACAACAACAACAACCAACTACTTGTACAATCTCCTCGCTCACAGCTCATTATGATGTGATTTGATGTTGATATGACATGTCACAACTGGTTGGTTAGCTGCGTTAACAACAGCGAGAAGGCAATAAAAAGCGAGGGAAAAGGGAACAAAATAGGATATTAAAGCAAAGAAATATTAATGGGGAAAAAAATGTAATAAAAGCAAGGACAGCTAGAATGACAAGACGACAAATTAAATAGCAGAAAAATGTAAAAAAATAATAATTCATGCTAAGCTCACCTCAATTTCGTGCGTAATAGTATACTGGCGCCATTGTTGTCGTTGCTGCTACTCAAACTTTCGCAGTAGGAGCAACCACTTGAGGAAATAGCAGCTTCCAAATGAAGAAGGAGCTGAAGGAGCGTTACAGAGAATAGCGAGCACTATTGAGCCGTGCTGACTGAATTTTTGTTTCCAAAAATTAATCAACTAAACATCGACGCCATACAGCGCGCCAGATTCTGCTAATCTAATCAGAATGCGAGAAGAATGAATATCACTTTGGTGGCTGTGTGAAAGACTAAAGTGCTAAAGTAGTGGAAGTGCAACAGGCTAGAGACCTTTTTAGTTTATTGTTAAACAACTTAAGTCCACATTAGTGGATATGAGAAGAGCTAAAGTCTACTTTAGTGTATGCATGAAAAGAAAGAAACTAGAAGACGAATAACAAGCAACCACTTTAGTGGTCGTGGAAAAGGCTAAAATCCGCTTTACCGTAGGATGAGCGACTAAAGTTCACTTTAGTGGATGTGTAGAAGACTAAAGCAGACTTTGGCGAAGCTACGACAGCCTAAAGTCTTTTTTAATTCAGTACTCAAAAATTAAAGTCCACTTTAGTGGCTGTATGAACGACTAGAAACTATTTTAGTGGATATGCGAATGGATAAATCTCCCTTTGGGGAATGTAGAAAGGACTTTTGTGTATGTGTGAAAGACTAAGGTCCGCTTTAGTGGACATGTGACAATTTTTTCCTGGAAGTCGTGCATATTTTCTGTATACAAAAAAGATTTATAGTATTTGTTACATGGGAGAAAATGTGTACCAACGCCAAAAAAAAAAAGAATTATCAAAAATAAACCCGTATTTTAAGCTGCTTCAAACTAGCTGAATGTTATGCTGTATATTTAATGGGCTACAAAAGTGCAAACCCAAATTTTTTCAAAGACTTTGACTTTAAAGTGAGATATTTTGCTAAAAATTTCTTGAATATTTTAATCCTCTTTGGACACCTCTTTTAAAATCTTCAGCTGGGAACCCGGGTCTGGCCTTTCCTCGTCTTATTCGAGGATCTTTTTTAAAAGGTTACATCCATAAATCGATAGAAAATTTTAGGAAGCTACCTGGAAGCTCCAAGTCGTTAGCTAAAGCGTTTTTCAGTAAGAGCGCTTTAACTTTTGAACTTTTTTGAATAAAACACAAACGGTTTGACTTTTTTAACTAATTTTTTTTTTATTATCGAGTTTGAACATATACATTTAAGCATAAAATTCGATTTCTTTTGCATGACCACCGCGTGCACGTTTTACGAAGTCCAATCGTTGAACCCAATTTTCGACCACTCTTTTGCATAAATCGGCCAAAATTCCAGCAATTTCGCGTTCAATATTGGCTCTGAGCTCACAAATCGTCGCCGGCTTATTACTGTAGACCAATGACTTCACATAACCCCAAAGAAAGTAGTCTAGAGGCGTCAAATCACACGAAATTCAGCGGCCATTCGACCGGTCCATTTCTGGAAATAATGCGCTCATCGAACTTACTCTTCAACAAATCAATTGTAGCGTGTGCTGTGTGGCTTGTGGCCCCGTCCTGTTGAAACCACATGTCGTCTAAGTCTATATCATTCAATTGCGGCTAAAAATAATCGTTTATCATGTCGCGGTATCGATTTCCATTCACAGTAACGTGGCGATCGTTCTCGTCAACGAAAAAATATGTGCCAATTACGCCGCCGGCATGTAAACCGCACCAAACAGTGATTTTTTCGGGATGCAACGGTGCCTCATGAATCACGTGTGGATTGCTTTCTGCCCAGTAATGCATATTTTGCTTGTTGACAAAGCCATTGAGCCAAAAGTGAGCTTCATCACTGAAGATGATTTTTTGGAAAAACAGCAACAGCAACAGAACGATTATTTTCATAAAAAATTTGCACGATTTGCAATCGTTGCTCAAGTGTGTAGCGTTCCATGATGAAATGTATACTAATGAAGTTTACAAATGACAAGCGAAAAATAAAAAAATATTGCGTCGTTCGCCCTCCCTATCGGAAAAAAGTTGAAGCGCACCTATTGAAAAACGCTTTATAATAAAAATATGTTAAATTCACATCCAAAGTCTATCCAGACCCAGGTGCCCAACGGTGGGTTAAATATGAATATTTTTCAAGTTTGAAACTTTATAAAAAAAAAAAAAAAGTTGAATAAAAAACTATAAAATAGTCAAAACTTGGCGTGCTATTAATGTGAGCGCAGCTGTATATAATATTTCAAGTGATTTATTTCAATATTTTTACACATTTAAATGTGGAAAATTAAAAAGAATAAATTAAATCAAATGAAATTTCCAAGCCATATCCGTTTGAATAGAAGATTGTGGGCGTTTTGGCGGAAAGTAAGAAGAAAAAAATTGTAAACTTATGCTAAATAAATGAATGAATATACGTTTGTAAATGCACATAGGATATATAGTTTAATTTAATAGTAATGCAAATACTTACAAATTTACTCGTAATTCGATTATCAACATTTTTGAAAAGTTACAGCAGCGAACGGATGCTCAAGCCGAAGCCAGAGCGCCCAACAAAAGCATTGCTCGACCTGTTTTATGTACTCGCACATTCTACATCCTGTTTACACACAAGTGAGCTGATAAAATATGAGTGATAAAAATTAAGAAAAATGAGTAAAAGCAAACAAAAACTATCCAGCAAATATTGAAATACACTCACACGTAATTCCGTATGAATTTGCTTGATAACCTATACAAATACACATTTTTCTACGTATTTACTCAAGCGCCTTTTAAATAAAGTTTGTCAATAAACAGAGCGGTGCAATTGTGGTGAAGAATCTGCTTCAATATTTAAATTCAACAGCAGTGTATAGCAACAAAAATAAGCATTTACTGGCAACCCTTGTCACACGCATCCTAAAAAAACAACATCTGCAAACATTTGGCCATTTTCAAATATTAATACTCGCTTTTCCAAAAATTCAAAAATATGTGCGCCGGTAAACTCTGTTCTTCAAAAGCACCGCCAAACTATCAACTAACGTAAAAATTTTAGTTTCAAAAAATTCTTTTTTGTATGAATTTTGGCCACTGATGAATTGTAATAAACAATATGCCATGCGCACTTACACACACACACACTCAAATGCGCACACTTGCATTGACCTATTAACCTTCAGCGCATTTTTGGTGGCTGGCAATTTTCTATGCATTCAGACATTTAGTTGCATGCAAGCAATTTGATAATCGGAAAGTAAACACACGCATACACATACAAACCACCAAAAATATTTCGAATGCACGAAAAATGCGATCAAAATATTTGTAGTAAATTTTATTTTTGTTGCGGTCGAGTTTTTGGCGGCCTCGAAAAATGTACACAAAAAGCGGCAATGTTGGCAAACAAATAAAGCGAGAATGAGCTATGAGAAGTGGTGGAGCAGCTGAGTCAGCGCCAGCGAAAGTAGTTGGGGCAGCCAGCGTGGGGCAAAAGGTGTGACAGGTAGATTTTACCATTATTGATTTTAGACGTGGCTGGAAAAACGTGTGCATGTGTTTGTACAAATGATATGCATTTTGTGTGTGTGTGTGTGTGTGTGTAGGTGCATTCACCATAAGCACATAGTTATCTCAACTTTTGTGTATTAATAGTTTGCTGCACAAATAAATACAGATATTATTTTTTCAATGCTGCCACACTCAACGCTCAACAAATTGTTTACATTTGTGCAACATAAAAAAGAGAAAAAACAACAAATGCTGTTTCCCACTGACACAGATAGCATTGCATGCCACATGCAGCGTTTGATATTTGTTTATACAAGCACCACACAATTTACGTTTGCTTGGCTGGCTGACTGGCTGGCTGCCTGACTGGGCCTACCTAACAACCCGCCGGCCTGCCAACTACCTGTTTTTCTATTAACTTTGCGCTTATTTGTGGCGCGCATACGTAGTACATGTGTGTGTGTGTGTGTGTTTCTGTGGCAAGTTCGTGTTGTCTTTATTTTGCATGCAAATATCTACTTTTTCCTATTTGCTGTTTCGTTTTGTTTGAACGCCTACAGGCAAACATTTGTTACAATTTAAAAATGTCAAGTGGCTTTTTAGGCGCACGATACTGTATGCCGTGCGGTGACTGGCGGTTATTTGATGCGCTGCTGTTGCACCGATGGTGTTGCTGATAGCTGAGATAGTTAGCTTGCATTTGTGTGTGCATGTATATGTGTGCACGCCAATCGCAATTGCATGCAATTGATAGAGGAGATAAGTAAGTGCGGATAGAAAAAATGGCAACAAGAGCGGGTAACAATTTATGACTTTTTGTAGGCGAAAAATTCATATTTATCGGGTATATGTATGTAAAATGAAAAACAAAAAACACTTTGTGTTGTACTCTATGACGCTTGTCAGCTGTCATGCACACAGCTTTTTTATTGTTCGCTATAGATTTTTTCAGTAAAACGAAGCTATTTTTGTTTTTTTCTAGCGTTTTATAAAATGTAAATGCTCTTTAAAGAGGAGTATGTAACTTTTAAAATTTTGCTTGAGCAATTTTTTGTTGGAAAGCACTCATACTCAATCAAACAAAGCCAAAGTGAGGTATGCCAAATTCAGACTTAAAGAGCCAAGTTGAGTTTCATTGCAGCATTCAAGATTTTATTTTCGGGGAAGGAGAGGCATATTCGACAAATCGTGTGTACATTTATAGCTACTTAACTTTACAAACAATCATACAATCATAGCTTTAGACATGGAGAGCTAATTTTAGTTTAAATCAACAGAGAGGTGCATAGAGTCAGTTCAGAATCCGCTGAGCAATAAAATATGGCCCAAGCCAAATTTCTTTAACGGGCCAAGGCATAGACTACAGTAGGAATTTTTCGAAGTCCTTTCCACTGAACTTAACAAACTACATACTTACACTTTTGCTAGCTGACAAATTTGAATAAGCAATAAAAGACTTTTAGAAGACTTGAAAATTGTGATAAAATTCAGCATAATAGCCGATACTCGCCTCAAAAATTATCTGCAGTGTAAGATAATAAAACAATAGCGGGTACTGATCAATAGACCTGACTCACTTCAATGGCCTACTGACGAAATATTTCACTAGAATGTGGTAAAGGTCTGTACGTTTACAATAGTTGGGTTAAAGTACCAGATTGACGATGCACAGATCTTCAAAACTTATCCCACGTAAAAAAGGAGGCAAGTAATATACATATAGCTTATGCGTCTACTTTCAAACTCCTTTTATGAAACTCAAATCAGCGAAAAAATAGTTCTGAAAAAGTTAAGAGTGCATTAAATGCCACTTAACTGTAAAAATTGATATACATTCGTTGAGTTATGTAAATAGTTTACCATTCTATAATCGCCGTACGTAAGATTTAGGTTTCAGTCAGTAAGTTTCTTCCTCATTTTATTTTTTTTTTCGACAAAACAACTTAAGTCCACTTAGCAACTTTTTCCAGTCAGACCCGAAATTGCTTGCTTTTACTGCCATACTTAATTAATTATTTAAAGCCGCAGCTTAAGTAATCATATTAACAGAAGTTGAGTAAAATACAACATTTTTCTAAATGTATCAAAATTTATTGATTTCAAAGTAAAACCTCTTAAAATCACATGGGTTTTTTTCTCAAAAGCCTACAAATATTTTCTTCACCATAGTGCATGACTTCAAGGGTAACTTAACTCTCATTAGAGGTACGTAAGTAGTTCCCAACCAAAAAAATAAGATATAAAATAAAAAATAACTACCAGCTTTAGATTCCTATAATTCTGATATGAATGCTGCCTGCAGACGCCGTTTTTTGTTGTTGCTCCAAAGCCCTAGTATGCAATGGTCAATTCATATAGGAAACGATTCATGCTAACCTAATCCCAATCCATGGCTTGAAAATAACCGAATTTGCTCATGTGAATGTGTTGTAGCTCAATTTATTGCCATTATTTTCCACTTTTATTTACATCTAACACCAAAATTTGCTCGCCTCACAATCATCACTGCTGTGCACTGACCTTCAGCCTAAAACCACACGCATTAATTGTACTTTTATTTACAAGCGCGAGCATAGCGTGAAACTCGGTCGCACAGCAGCGCATCAGCGATTGATGATCTAATTTTTTGCGCTCAACGCTTTTGTGCGCTTTCAGTGTTGTGCAAGATTTTGTAAGCACCAATTTACAATTGTTTCAATACAAAATAAAGTAATTAAAAAAAAATGTTTTCATGTCTGTTGCTGTTTATTTTTCACGCACAATAATTTTCCAGTGAGTGAAGCATCTTGCAAAGTACCACGCGACTTTTTTCACGTCCTTCTATATTTGACAGCTAATTTATGTAGAAATGTCAAAAGCATGAACTGTCATAATTGTCAACACTGGGCAAGAATCGATGATTTATGGGCGTAACTATGGGCCTTTGTTTTCCGAAAAAAGAAAACGGATTGCATAAATAAATTACAAAGCTAATAATGAACACTTTTTTAAGCGTTTCGAGTTGAATTATTTTTAACTTTTTCAAATCAAAATGTTATATCTAAGCGCTGGAAGAAAAGTAGATACATACATATATGGAAATAAGTACTAATGTATTAAAGCCCGTTGATAAGCGACTTCTGAAAACACAGCAACGCCTTCAGAATGACTTTTGTGCATAAAAAACCAGCTCAAACTTGAAAAATCCTGTGCATATGTAACTATGTATGTATATATATTATAATGTATGTATGTATGTGCATGTATGTACATATACTTTTTTTTCTACGCCATCAGTCGAAGCGTAACGCCACGCAACAGTTGGCTCACTTTTCCTTGCAACTCTTCGCGCCTTCAGCGCTTAGTTCTAAATTAATGAGTAAACAAATTTAAAAATAATTGATGATTCGTAAATGTTTTGAAAATGAGTGATTGTGCAATGTTTTGTTTTATTATTTTTTCATTCTTATCTGCCGCGAATTTGAGTATTTCTATGTCACAATACAAATAATTATTTGGAAAGTGTTTGAATGCGATCGCGCTTGAGCTTCAATAAATTAGATTTGAAGGACAGTCTGATTACTGCGCTAGAAATGAGGTCGGTGTTGTTAAATATTCTAATCAAGAATAACAAAAAAACACTTAAAGCGATAATTCTTTTCTTTTGAGACGAAATGTCAAGGGTTAACGAGGTCTTTTGGGTCTTTATATATAACTATTTCTGCGTTAAGGAACTAAAGCACAGGGACTTATTGATATATTCAAGGTTTATTTATTTCTTTATTAGTTTAAATAATTTTTTTATGAAAATATAGTTTAAACTTTGTGCAAAGAAAAAAAAGTTAAAAAATTTTCAACGAAATTTCTCATTTTTATCAGTATTTTCATGCAAATCGAGTAAGCCGTTTTTATATTTATTTATCATTTTTTAATTTTTTTATGCTGTGTTGTATTTTTTCTCATATAAAACAAAATATGTCGGGCATTCGTTCAAACAGCGTGAAACATTCCCAATACGTTTTTGCTGAATGTTGTTGAAGCGACGGATCTTGACAGTTATAAATCCGTGCCGTTTCAGTAACGTCGAACTGGCTGTCATTGAAACGCACAGGCTCTCTCAGGGAGCCTCTATTTTCTGAGTGAAGACAAGTGTCTCAATTATTTAAGATGGTTTTATATCTACTGGTGGAGCTCAGGAAGTTAAAGTGATCTGCTTAGACTGGATTGAATAGACGCACATTTACTTGGAGCATAAAAGTAACTAAACAAATACTTTGATTTTAGTGAGAACTTTACATTAATATCTGATTTTTAGGCCCTATTATTGAAGTATATTTCTGCAAAGAAAAAGCTTCTCATAGACAATATCTGCCGTAGGGAGTCGGCTTAAAAGTGTAGGCCACTTCATTTGTGGAAATATTTATCGAAAAAGTATATATACTATAAGTATATTGATGTGCCAATTATGAGATAATACAAGATATAGTGGGATGCTTTCTATCGGAAAGGGATGAATGGGAAACCTCGCAGTTACCTCGAACTTGTCAGCAAGGCAAAGTTTTCCGATTCTTGCTCCTAATTCCCTCCTATTTAATGAGGTGTTTTGGTGGATGGAGCCTACCAAGTCAAACGATACGACAATCATAGTATCCAGGTCCTCAGATAACAGGTTTGTTAATAGAAATTAACACAGAATGTGTTGAGGTGACTATAACCCATCCGGATTTTAACAGTTCTTAAGAAGTTGCGACTCAACTTTGAAAAAAAAAAAAAAAAATCTATTTAAGAGTGAAGTCAGAGCTTCCTCTTCTGAGGCAAAATATTTCATTCTAAGCTTTATATATAGGGCACAAAAGGCCAACAGGTCGAAGTGCTAATCGCATTAAGTATCTATCTGTTTAGAGGGCACGTAATCACTATGTGTGTGACGTCACGCTTATGCACTTTTTTTGGGTGCTGCTTGTCTAATTTCTGCCTTTTCTTTTTCGCGATTTCACATTTCCCTGAAGGAACTGCACCAGTCTGTCGTCTGTCTGATGGACACAATTTTGTAGTCTATAATTTTTTTATATAGAAGGTAACGTATTGTGTATCCCCAAAAATTTGGCAACTATCCAAATTATTATGACCTCAAGGGGCTTATTACTTCATTCTTAAGCCAATCATTGCAAATACGCAAATTAATCGCTTCTGTGTGCAACAGAGAATGAAAACAAATTTAAACGCGGGAATAAATAACAATCAATTGCTTCTGTATGTTTTTCTGTGCATAAAATCACAAACAATTCGTTTGTTGAAGTCACAGCATTGAATTTTTCGAGCAGTGAATTCGAGTCCGCTGGCGTCATGCGCAATCGTATAGATTTTATATAGTCCAACGAGCTGAAGATTTGGGAATTATTATTCATATTGACCGAGCTCCTTCTCCTATTTGTGATGTGAGGCTTGATGCTGTTTCACAAATAGAGGGATCTACACTTTTCAGCCGATTATTCATAACTTTTTCGAACTTTAACACTTCTAAGTACTGGAGTAAAGCTTTAGTACAGTGGAACCTCCCTTGGGCGGTCATTTATCGTCAATCCATTTCTCCGCCCAAGGAAGGCTTCACAGTATTTAAGTATTACTGTAGTACTGAAAAGAGTCCGCTTCAGTGAGGTGTTAGCTCAAGAAAGGATAATTTGTTCCGCTACCTAAGTTTTGTTATAAGAAAAAATGTTCAGCCAGGGGAAGTGGCCATCTAATGGAGGTATCCGTTAGGAGAGTTTACACTGTATATATAAAGCGATTATTTTGAATACTTCTTTGATATTTGAATAGTTCCATTGCTGGAATTTACCCGTTTTGTGGAAAACCTTGTAAGTTTCAGTTTAAGAAGAAGGTGGACGTACCTGAAATGAGAGATAGAAAAGGAAAAATTAGATTTCATGCAAATATTTTAATTTGAAAGAGAAACATAACTTGTTTATGTAGTTGAGAAGCAATTTATTATCTTAGAATTTCCTATACAAAGAAGTTGTAGCAGACCTGAAAAATTTCTTTCATATATTTCGAACATAATTAGGGTAAAAAGGCAGAATAAGGATTAGTAAGGCACAAAAAATCAATGAAGTGGATTGGTTGGTTAGGTTGAGATGACTATTGAGAATTTTGCCAGAACACAAAGTTTCGAATTGGGCACCAGTTACATAACCTAAGTGCCTTAAAATGTGCTTTTACCAACACACCACTAAAATATATTGTAACGTGGTGTCACTTTCAATACTTTTTTGAGGAAAATATATTCTAAAGATAATTCACAGACACATCAACCTCAAATTATCAAAGAAACATCTACTTTATGGTAAATTTAATATGTTGCAATAAATTTTCGAAAGTGCAATCCATTAGTGAGGCTAAAAGTGCCATCAAGTGCAGCAGAAAAAGAGAGCGAGACAGATGAAAATTTTTTAATTTATAACTAAAGATAAAAAGAGTGAACAGGATAGTGAAAGAGATAGAACACAAAAGAGCCATACGCGCGTGTAAGCATTAACCCCAATTTCACTAAATGTGGCAAGTGAGGCGACATGATCGCCACACTCGGCAATCACTGGTCTCTGGGGTCGTCAGTTAAAAGCGCCGACATGAAAAAGCGCTTAAGATTTGAATTAACATTATTTTGTTTTTTGTTGATGCTCTCATAAGTGAATACAAGTGAGGAGCAAGCGTGGGCATATTAAAGAGCCAAACCAATGTGTTTCTTGTTCGGTTTTGCGGCAGGCGTGCGTGGAATCCACGAACATTTCTAACAGGCACATAAAATTCAAATTAATACAAACATTTTCATTTATTGCTCTGCAGCACACATTTGATTTAACAACTTAATAGGCGCCCAGAGAGGCTGGTGCAAGTGAAAAGCTATTTTCGAGAGGGATTACAGTTGCACTTGATTGCTTAGCGCGCAATAACGCTGTTTTCACACAACATTAACGGTGTGGGAATAAAATGCTTTCTATTTTTTATTATTATTTTTTTTTTTTTTTGGGTTTCTGATTTTTATGCCCCAGGCAGCTAAGCAACTAGGCAACAAATAGAAGGAAATATAAAAATTTACGCTTCAAACGAGCCTAATGTGACACTATCGCATGTCGTGACACGACTTGTCTGTGCAACCTACGCGTGCGCCTAATTTTATTTTGAAACTGACACCCTTTGTGGCAATGTGTTTGTAAAGTATCAAATTTGAAGGAATTTATTTATATTGAGATGCGTAATGGATAATACCTAGCAATGGGTAGAGCAGGCGGTTGGGGCAGAAAAGCGATGGTGGAAACGTTGATTGGATAGCACGATTTTCTAAATGCTCTGTAATTATATTAAATGTCTGGTGCAGTTTTGTGTACATGTGTGTGTTGTTATTTTAGTTTTTTCTTTTGGTGATTTTATTTCCCTTTTTAGCCTGACAATGGCTATCAAGTGTCTCACGCGCTCTTAATGAGCCATGCAGACCGTAAGTTCGCAGTTTATATCTACATTTTTTGTTTTTTAAGTTTTTTAGATTAATTTTATTTTTATTTATTTATATATTTTTTTATATATATTTTAATTCCAAGCAAACAAGTGAAGACATCGCCTTCATTTACTCTGCCATTGTACACCAATAATGAAAATTTTGTATATCAGAATCGCTTCCTCAACTCCAGTTCCTAGTACCTATGACACCTTCAGATTCGATAGTAAGGGCTAAGAGGTCTTTTGTAGCCGTGTTTCTAACATTTAAATGGTCTACAAACCATTTATTTACGAACATGAATGCAGACCCAGTTAATGTTGATCATTCACATAAAATGTGTTCAGATATCTCTACTCCCAGCGGCAAGTCTTGGTGTTTAGGACTCCCCAGTTTACTTTACAGTTTGTAACTAATCATAATAAATAAATCAATATTATTAGTATCCTAGCTGTGAATGCTTCGATTTTGACTAGTGAAGTAGCCTGTGACTAACTTTAAGGCAGCAGTTCTCAGCCGGTTTTTCTCACTTCTAATAAAGAGACATCAAAAAGGATTTCCAGCTTTAGGCCCTCTAATGAACGACAGTGATTTTCTTGCCCCGAGTAAGCCCACTCATTTACTAGGATTTCTTAGTCACTGAATCAGAAAATTGGCGCCTTTCCAAGCAACATAGGAAATCTCTTGGCCTTTTGTCTGCTGCTACGGGCATGAAGGTGGAAAGAGTTATCGTTTCTAGTAGAGTTTCCATTACTCTATTCTTATCTTACCTGTGGGGCAAGCTAGCATCTGCAGTTTACTTAGCCAAATATGGCGGCATTTTTTCGAAAGAGAAGACGTGAACCACAATCATATGAAACGTGGGATTTTACTTGCATTTTTGTTGAAATAAGATTTCTAATTCAATACTCTCTCCATCATTCGAAGCTAACCTTCAAGAGTCTTGTTGTTGTTGTCATCGTCTAACTCATATAACGGTAGACCCTGGAAACGTGCTGTTTCGACGGGGGAGAGATGTTAGGTGAGTGGGTTTGAGAGGTCACTTGAATAGGTAGTTAGTATTGTACGGGGTACCTTTATACACCAGGATACCTATTAACCAGTTCTACGTACCGGAATGCCTCGGGTTTTTCTCTACCAAGGGCTGCCACCTCAGTAAACTAGCCCCATCTAATGAGCTGAGTCTCATCCTTTATCCAAAAGTATATTCTAGTACTGTGCCTTTGAGTGCAGCCGAACTAAGGCCAAATTTGTAACACCTTGTAAACGGGATAGGGACGACTTTCAGCGGATTTATTCGGAATCCTCATTGGCATCTGCCAATCTGTTTGTTGTTGGCGCCAAAATATGATGTTGAGTGTAAAATCTCAAAAATATTACAGAATTTCATAAATGACGCCTGACAGTTGTCCGCACGTTGCAGCATTGCATTGTCTGCCTTCGACATATTTTATAGCTACTCAATGAATTTGCTACATAAGTAAGTGCACATGCACTCGTATGGTTTCGTTCGTTTGCCATCAAAGTGCAATCGATATTTTGTTTCTGATTTCAGGCAGTAGAGTAAAAGAAAAACAAAAAAAAAAACGAACAGAAGCAGCAGGATGAACAGTAGCTGTCATAAAATGAACGGTAAACAAGTGTTTTGCAGTTTAGAGTTTTTATTGTCTTCAAGTTCCTCGAGTGGATTTTTGTGCTGCTTCTCTTATTGTTAATATTTAATATTTTTTATTATCTTTTTTATTTTCTCTGCATGCCACAACCAACAAGCGGCTACTGCACGTCTCTCGGCTTCGATAAGCACTCACTTTGTTCAAAGTAAGTTTTATATATTTTTACAGCTGTTTCAGTTATCGCTTGGCATATAAAATGGAGCAGCAAAACTTATGACAACAACTGCAGTGCAATATAGACATCAGCCAGCTTTGTTGTTTCTTAGTTGGCTGCTTTCTTCCCGTCCCCAAGCAGCTCCGCAAACATGTGTGGCATGTTATCGTCGAACCTTTTTTTAAGTAAAATTAAAAAATGTAAAAAAATCTACAAATACAACTTAAACAAACAGCAGCCGTAAGTCTTTGGCGCTCAAAAACAAATAGCGAAAAAAATGGTTGAAGTGCTCAAAGCATGTTGCTTCCGGTGGCGTCTGATAAATGCGCGTAGAAATTTGCTGCAATTTCTCAGGCACACCCACATAAGTGTGCACATGCATACATACATGGCTGTGCGCTGGAGTTTATCGGCATATGGGATCATGGAAAATATTCCACTTCACTACAAATTGTAGTCAAAAGTTCAACACTTTTGTGCTTTGAGAAATAAAAATTTTACAAAGAGAAAGGATGCGAAATGCAGGAAGTCTGAGGTGCGCTTCAAAGGGGCGAAGCCATATGTTTGGCTCTTTTAGCCACACAGAGCGAGCAAACGAATATTGAAGAAGCAAAAAACAATAAACAAAAACAGAAATACTATTATGATGATACTAATGATAAAAAAATGATAAAATGATATTGACATTTCGGCACTGAGCTACATTTCGCCATCTTTCGTGAGAGAATTTTTCACTCATCCATTAAGAAAATTTTTAAATTTTCATCTATTAGTCTATAGTTTTAATTTCGTAATAGTTACAACTCATGCTTTATTCAGTCTAAAAATAACAACAACAAACGCAAACACCATCAAAGCTTCTTGAGTTACCGAATCACGGTGACATTTCACATGCATGACTGAGAATTTTTTTTACACGTTTTTACTACAGCAGCAACAACAACCGAAAATATGTCTTTTAAACACAAATTACACATTTCTAGGTTTCGAAATTAACCAGCACAAAGGAAAAAAGCAAAAGTTTGAGGATATCTTCTTGGGATTTTGGGAGCTTGAAATGAAACAAGTGAATAAAAATAAAAAAATAAAAAAAGAAGGAAAACTATTTGTTGAAAATGTTAAGGAATGCAAGCAATCCTCTCGAAATGGATTGTGTAGGTAAATTGAAGTAGCTTTAGAAGAAAGGAGCCACATCATTGCTAGTTTCATATACTTATTAGATGCCATTCTAAGAATTTTTGGCTCAATAACAATTTTCCGCTTTTTAAAATTAACCAAAAAAGTAATACTTACACCATGATGAGAAAATTTGAGCGAATTTTGCAGAATCAGCTGATGGGCTGACATCTCTTGGGTTGTGCTTACAAACAAATTGAGATGGTGTTGGTGATATACGAAAAAATCTACCAATGACACTTTGTTGCTATCTGTGAAACGACTGATTGAACGAGGGTGTGAATACATGTAAAATGCATGATGGAAAGAATAATGAAATGGCGCCTATCGGGGTTCCGTTACTTTGCGCTCAGCGAATTTGACAATGAGTTACGTCGTTTTAGTACCAGTATGGCCAGATTACCATTTTCGTAACTTGTTTTAGCTTTTTTTTTTGTTTTGTTTTAGTTCTTTCTTCATGACATTTTCTCTAGCCTGTTCTAATTAAAATATAATGTTTATAATTTTCTAAATATATATTTTATAAAAATTAGTTCAATAATTCACTCAGTTTTATTTAGCTTTACTTTTTTTAACATATGGTAGCATTGCTTTTTTTAACATATGGTAGATAGCTCTCTCTCTCGCTACTGCCTAGCTTTGGATATAAAAACGCACTAAAATGCCCATTTAAAGAAAATAAAACACCAAATTTTTATTGAATTACTTAAAGAACTTTGTATGCATGACAAATTGTTTTTAAAATGTGTGTTTTTTAAATAAATGTGTTATGGTTATGTACAATTTAATTTATGAGTTTTTTTGTTAAGCGAAACTCTTTTGTTAAGAGAACGACTTTTTTGCTATATTTTAGGTTATGTATATTAACTTCGGCGGCCGCCGTAGCCGAATGGGTTGGTGCATGATCACCATTCGGAATTCACTGAGAGGTCGTTGGTTCGAATCTCGGTGAAAGCAAAATTAATAAAAACATTTTTCTAATATCGGTCGCCCCTCGGCAGGCAATGGCAAACCTCCGAGTGTATTTCTGCCATGAAAAAGCTCCTCATAAAAATATCTGCCGTTCGGAGTCGGCTTGAAACTGTAGGTCCCTCCATTTGTGGAACAACATCAAGACGCACACCACAAATAGGAGGAGGAGCTCGGCCAAACACCTAACAGAAGTGTATGCGCCAATTATTAATTTTTTTTTAACTAGGTAACGATTACACCTCTATTGTTTTAATTCGCATTCAGTAAGTTCAAACGCTTTTTAAATGTGTAAAAAGGTTTTCAATCTTAAGACGAGTTGGGAGAAGACAATTTAATATTCTTACCTAACCTTAAAAGGAACAAAAATTAAATTTGCACCTTCAAAATATCAAATTTTATAAGAATCAACAAATTTTCAGTAGCACTAAAATCTTCTCAGAGTGACCTTTTTTAACCTTCTTTTGTTTAATATTGCATTTTTATTAACTTACAGTTTCGGTAGCTTTCAATTAAAAAAAAGAAACAAACACGAAACTTAAAAATTTTCACATCTTGGGTATAAAGAAGCACTCAATTTATAGCGAAGAGCAAATGGTTGGCAAATAGCATTTGGAGCTCAGAAAAGATACCATCCGGGTTGAGAGAAGGAATCGTCACTATTCTCCCGAAGAAGGGTAACTTATCCGAGTGCAAAAATTGGAGAGGGATCACGCTATTAAGTATGATAAATAAAGTTATAGCTCACATAATTCAGTAATCGCGGAGCAGTCAGTAGAGTGGCGGACGCCTCTTTATTTATGCTTCATCGACTTCGAGAAAGCTTTCGATACTCTTAAGCACGAAGCTATCTGGAAAGCGCTCGCCTGAAAAAATAATCTATATCATCAAAGAGCTGTACGCGGGCGCTTGCTGTCGTGTCAAACACGAAAACGTTCTAAGTAACGGGGTCGAGGTGCAAACCGGTGTGAGGCAGGGTTGCGTACTATCTCCGCTGCTTTTTAATTTAACTCTGAATTTAGTAATGCGGCAAGCCTGTGCGACTAACAGAGGCATATCCTGGCGTATGTGTGGCCCCCTGGAGGATTGAGACTATGCTGACTATTAGACTATTCGCACATATCAGCAAAACTTCATGCGGTGAGCGAGGCCGCAGCACAAACTGGACTAAAAATCAATATCGCGAAGACTAAAGTTATGCACATCAACACCAGCGAATCGCAAGCTCTTCAGATTGCCGGCACACTCCTGGAAGATGTAGATGAATTCTGCTAGCTGGGGTGCATTATCTCCAAAACCGGCGGGTCAGCAGCTGACATACGTAACCGTATATCCAAGGGATGCGCTGCATTTAGCATGCTGGACAAGGCGTTTCACATCTTCAAGCATACCAAACTCCAGATTTTCAATGCCAACGTGAAATCCGTAGTGTTGTATGGGTGTTAAACTTGGAACATATCGGCATGTGTACTACTGTCGCTGCAAGCCTTTCCTAATCGTTGCCTACGCAAGATTATGCGCATATATTGACTCCAGGTTATTAGTAACGCTGATCTCTGGATCGCGACCAAGCAAACACCAATCCACATAGAAATTCAACGCCGTAAGTGGAAATGGATCGGTCACACATTGAGAAAGCCCCACGATGACATAACAAGAACAGCATTGGATTGGAACCCCCAAGGCAGCCGCAGACGTGGGAGACCAGCCAATACGCGGAGGCGTCCGGTCGACGCAGAAGCAAGAAAAGCAGGCCATGCGTGAAACGAAATTAAATGTTTAGCCTTAGATAAAATTAATTATAATTTGTTTATTGAGGCCCTATGCTTCATCTAGGAGCCTCGGGAAAATATAATATATGTATATAAATGGTTGGCAACACTGCACAACTCGGCAAACGTGACGTCACGCACTCTCTGAAGGGCGCAATCTTGCTTCTATCATTCTTGTGTGAAATGATGGTGCAAAATTCGGCTACCGAATCCCATGTGACGTGGCAGCCGAAGTTCCCCTCACAATCATCTTTTTCACCATAGTAAAAGAGCAAACCTGGTAAATCTACCATCCTTGACTTACTCGGAGTATGATTTCAAATTTCTGCCATTTTTCACTTTAATAAATTCAAAACAATATTTTTTTTTTCTAAAAATTTAGTTGATCATGCCTCCTAATGAATTTCGAAATTACGTTTTTGACAATTCTTATCCATATACGCGGAGTTAACCAAATTCGCGTCTACCATCAAGTACCCTAATTGAGTGCAGTAGATTAAAATTTATGAAAATTATTTTTCGAGTGTATAACCTGTTGGAAATGATATCATTCAACAGAGATATTGACTACTTATATACTTGCTTTGTTTTCTTTTGCAATTTTTATTTTTATTTTTATTTAATACCCAAAGCTCCTTTAATAGCTCCCTTAAAGACTTATTGCTGACTGACCGCTGAGGCTGTTGTCAACGTAATCTTTTGTCAACTAATTAAATATGTCAACATCATTTTTCCAATTATTGTATTTTTTATGTTCATTATTTTTGGATTGACTTCAATAAGTCTGATTGTTATGGCAGACACATTTTTTAGCGATTTTGTTTTTCGTTTGAGTTTTTTTCTTTAAATTTTGTCTTATTAAGCACAATTTATTTATGATTTATTTTATTATTTCTTCTTGTCTGTTGCAGTGCCTTAATATGCCAAAAAAGTGCTATTGATTTTTTCGTTCTTGCCGCCCACCTCATAAGGAAATGTTGGTATTTTTACGCAATTTTTGTATTGCATTGTTTTGTCTTGCTATTTCATAGGCAAATTCATTGTGTGTTGTTAGTGTGGTTTGGGAATATTTTCTACAGACATGGGAGAGTGGCTAGGCAACGGCTGTTGTGTAATGTTGTATGGGTATGTACAGTAATTGGGCAGCTGAAGTGTTTAATAGAAGAGAGTGGTGAGAAGGAGTCTGGGCTCAGTAATTTCGCATTTCTTAGCAACTCAATTTAGTTGGTCTCTATTGTTATAATTTTTTGTTTGTTTTTGTGCACACTCTAACAAACATTTTTCTTTAAGCATTTGCTCTTACCGTAAAGCAGCGCAGGTTAAGGTGATTTTATTAAATTTATATTAAGTTACTAGCTTTTATTGCAGCAAAATATGGTATATATGGAAATGTGGAAAGAATTACTAAATCAAAGCTGACTGAGTGATTTATTAATTTGGTATGTCTCAAGAATGCAAGCAATCATTCGTCTGAAGTACGTGCACGGAACAGATTTAAATTTAATATGATTTTTCATATCTATCAGCGACTTCCAAGCGAACTTAAAGCGCTTTACAGTTCAACAATTTTATCTCAGCAAGTGCAACTTTAAGTGCAACCAGTTTGATGCTACAAGAATTGCATCATTTTCTGAGTATATAAAATATATCACAAAAGCCAATTTACTATGCACTTCGTCACCAGTGCTGAAGTCGTCAACAGTTGGCCGAGTAACATCACTCAAGCAACGACCACAACAATAAACGGAACCCACAAATATGAAAATAATATACAGGAGCACATCTCCCTACAAAGAATTTGGGCCGAGCTATTCCAATAGTTCCTGGTCCTGATTCCCTTTTCTACAAATGGACTTGATGATTTCCTACCCAAAGCTGGTGTTTGTGGGAAACGGAAATGCACTTGGCCACTATCAGAAAAAACTTTTTAATGTTTAATGCGCGCAGTGGGACCCGTACTCCGTACTTGCTGTCGGTATTTCATGCACAAGTATGCTTGGTTAAGGTGGTCTTTGCACCTACAAGCATGTATATATACTAATAAAATCAACAATAGAACATACAAGCACATGCGCGCATATGCAACCAAACCTCTAAAGAGCCTGGCAAGCCCCTGAGAGCTTGCACTCGAGAGCGTACACAGCAGATAAATATTGTATAAAGCATATGTAAATAAGTGTATGAAAGGATAGTGGAGCAGTGAGTAACCAGCAAACTGGATAACCAGCCAATTTAGTACTTCGACCCGCTCACCGCTATTAGAGAACAGTGGAACAATAAAAGTGCTACTGCCTGTATGATGAATGGACAGGGGCAAGAAATGTCAACAAAACTGAGAAAAGAAAAGCAAAATAAAAAAATAATATGCAAAACAATAAAATAGAGAAGGGAATATAAGAAAGGAATGCACTTACTGGCCTAGTCTCGTATGCATGAAGAGGCTAAGAGCTATGAACTTTATTGTTGTGTTGTTGCATGCATTGTTCGGTGGCATTTTAGAGACAATTGTTGGCAAAAAGAAAGGAAATGCAAGGAAGTTAGCTTAGAATGCTAAAAAAAAACAGGAAAATCAAAAAAATATGAGTCAGGATAAAAAGAAAGAAACAAAGAAACTAAGAACGAAAGTAATAAAAAAGTAGAAAATTAAGAAGTTAAATATGAATTGCAATAAAAAGAAAAAGGGTTCAAAATGAAGCAGTAAAAAGTGGCAGTGAGCGTAACTGTTAGTAAGTAGGCTACTACTGGCGTGCTCTGGCGCTCAAACACTCACATCCAAAGTTGGCTCATTGACACTTACGCCTGTGGCATTGGTTTCATGCAACATTGATGAGTTGGTAAGCGAATTTTACTACAATAACAGCATAAGAAATTTTAAAGAGTAAGCATTCAAGGAGCTACAGAGAGTTTTCTTAGCAAACGTGGTGTGTTCCAGAGGTACCACAATACATGGGAAAGCTGGAATAAAAGCAAGTGCTAGTGCTAGCAGACCTTTGTTGGCGCCTTCTTTTGAATGTGCCACAAAAGAAATTACCGTGAGTCGGTTTCTGTGTTGAACTACACCAATACATGCATATGTATGCTACATCTAGAGGTGAACCACGCCTGCAGGCGGTGAAAAGGGGCCTTTCCCATTGGTGGGCTGAGAATGTTGGACGTTTAAGAAATGTGGCATATACATACATATAAATAGTGAAACACACCAATTTACATATACACACACCTCATTCCTTATTTATTTATTGACAGTACTGTCAAGTATTGGGGTTTTTAAGCGTTCTTTGTGTGATGTAATGTGACAAGCAGCGCTGTTGGGACGCAATGAGGAGGCAGTTGGAGTGGTTGTTTTTGCAATGTAGTGCATTGTAGTTTTTATGAGCTTTAGCGCCAGTATTCAGAGGAACTTTGAAAGTTTCAGAAATTCGCCACATTTATAAATTCACCCCCTTCAAAATTTCCCACACCTAAAATTCAACTTTCAAAATACTCAACACAATTCAAAAAAGGATAAATTTAAATGTTTGAAACGCTTAAAATTTCCTCACAACCAAAATACATATCTCAGTAAATTCACCACAGACAAAATATTCGATGAACGGTGGACGTTGGTATACTACATACTATGAGTAGCTATATAAAGAAATCGACTTCTCCCTAAACCCACCTACGACAGGCTCTTCAAAACTAACATCCCGCGAAGAAGAGGGGAAATAACCTTTTACACGGATGGATTCAAGCTTGAAAATAAAGTAGGCTAAGGAGTTTTTTCAAAAGAATTAGGACTAGAATTAACTGCCTCACTTCCGGACTACTGTACCGTCTACCTGACAGAAATCTTAGCCATAAAGGTGGGAACTGCGTATCTTACCACACGCGCCGTAACAGAAACCACGATAAATATCTGCTCGGATAGTCAGGTGACTATCATCTCAAAGGAGGCAGCTATATTCAGATCAAATGTTGCTCAGGGTTTTCAGGCAGCTGTAAATGAAATTATCGCCGTCTTCAAGGGCAGTCCTATGGAACATAGAAATATTGAAGGAAATAACAAGGCAGATGAGCTAGCCAGAAAGTGTACTAATCTGCCACTGCTTGAATGCAGTGGCAATATAGAAATTCCCTAGCAACTTGCAAATTAAGGATAAACAAATAATATTCTCCAGGAGGCCTATAGGTCATGGATAGAAGAAAATACTTGTGTTAAAACCAGGCTTATTTGGCCGTAAAGTTCAGGAGAATCGCCCCACCTCTAAAGAAAGAACATCTCAAAGGTCGTAGCTTCTGTTACCGGTCATTGGCTGTTAGTTAGACACTTTTCTAGATCAGGAGTATTTTTTTATGAATACTGCAGAAACGAGGAAGAAGAAGAAACAGTAGAACATTTCTTCTGTAATTGTCCAGCCTTAGCTGAAAGTAAAGCAAGGTAGTTAGGAAAACACTCTTTCGACTCTCTTACGGAGCTATTCGGTGTTGGAATAAAACATATCCTACGCTTCATCGAAATGGTTCCATGATGAATAAACACTGAGGTTCCCGTGTTAAACAGTGGTACTACAATTGACCTGTTAGGTCTTAGTGAGTTTGCTTTTCTAAACCGACCACAAAAACCTAACATAACTTAACAGCTTGGGGAAATATTAGATAAGTTAAGTTACGTAAATTATGTCTGAACTACGTTTGTTAATTTTTTACTCCCAATTCGAGTAGACATTCCTGAGAAGTGCTTTAGCCGCGCTTTTCTGCCACATATGCCGTGGTTTTGGCCTACAATTAGAGGTCTTATAATTTCATGCCACCTACGAAATGCAGCATAATTTTTTGTAGAGGCTTTTTATGTCATAAATTCGCGCGCATGTCTGTCTAAAAGCAAGTAATATTATTCAGATATTCTATTTGCTTGCATAACATTTCTATATTTCACCATCATTGTTAGACTTGATTTATCTAATGATGATTGAGTTCCATTTAGCTTGGCAACCCCTATTAAGTTGCCACAGTGTGAACCGGTATACTTTTCAGATTATCTAGTTAAACAGCTCTGCTTCTGATGAATATAGGTATTTATTTACTTAACTTCTCACTCCATATTTTAAAGTTCCATTTTCAAAATCTTCCAAATTCACTTTCAATTTTCAAAGTTCCCTTTTCTTTTGCCTCTTCGATAGCTCGCCAGCATTTTGACTTATGTATTTCATTAGCAACCTACATGGGTTTCAAATTAGGCATTACTATCCACAAATGTGTGCTTCGCACTACGCGTCGAACAGTGTCAGTGTGACAGTTGTAGTAAACGTCAACGACAGTCTGCGACAGGCAGACAGATGACAACCATTTGATGTAACTAAAATGTCATTCATCATTTTTCCTTTGTTCGCATTGAGCTCTAAGAGGGGATGCATGCATTTGGTGCGTACAATGCTGCCACAATCTCAAAGATGTGTTGTAGGTATGTGTGCATGTATATGCGCGCCACATATGAAAAAATTCGTTTGTTCACTCATACACATAAGTTTGAATATAATCACACATTTTAGGAAGTGTACTCCATTGGGAGCGCCACTTTTGTGCGACTTTGGTTTTGTTAAAACTTTCGTAGAATAACAGATTATCATTTTTTGTGGCCTCTGGTGATTTTGTAGCGGAAGTGTCACTAGAAAATGATGAACTACTTTTTTGATGTATGCACCTCTACCTCTTTCTTCTTGGTACATACATTCTTGTGTATAAATTCACAGCTGCACTATGTATGTTGGCCTCTTCGGATATGGCCAAATTCTATTTGCTGAAACATGGAGAGGCACACAGTGACGCTTAATATGTTTGGCAATATTTGTGTGACACAAAGTAAATATAACCGCTCGACCCCTAATAGACTACTTCTAACACAATACTCGTACGTACACTTCATCATTATTATTACTTCTTCACATTGCTCTTCTTTTTTGCGCTCATTGCCTAAACTGTGGACTTTATGGTCCAACTTACCCTGACAGCGTTGATTAATTGATTGATGAGCCTTCAGCCTGTCACTATGAATTCTTAACCCTTAACACTGATTACTGATTAGTCGTAAAACTTTTTCAACAAAACTAATACTGGCGCTCCATTTCTATTGATTCGTTGCTTATTACTTTTATGCACTTTCGGCTATAACAAAATGCTATTATCGTTCATTTCATTTTCGTGCGCGATTTCAATTTGATTAACACCAATAAACAGTATATTTCGTTATAAAATATTCATAAGGGTGGCTGCCGAGGCAAGGGTGCCTTGTAGTCTGGTTAATGGTGAAATGCGGCGCGACGACTTAATGTCTCACTTTTCTACGCAATCCAATCATATTTATATGCGGCGCAGAGGAAGGGAAGCAAGCGTGATATGGATAGAGGTCTCCAATTTGTTGGCGTACCTTGCTCTTCATTATACAGGGTAGTTCAAATACGGGATACTTTTTGAATCATATGACGCATTTGGTGCAAAATGTCATAATACAAAAAACATAAAAAAACAAATTTAAATACAAACAAAAAAATCAAAAACTATTAAATAGTTATGCAATCCGCTCTTTTGCACAAAAATTATGGCAATATTTAGTAACCACATCTCTTTAGATGAAAAAATACCTTTAATTTTACTCAAGGAGGCGCAGGCAATTGAAAACTTTGAGGGCACTTTTCAAGAAGGGCTCAAAAGTTTGTAATGGTCAATCTAATCTCCCATCGGATACGTCTCCAGGTGGGGGATAGCGGAAAGCTTGACAGGTATGCAGGGTAGGTGGGAAATTAAATACCACTCGCGGACAAAAAACTGGGATACCGCAACGTCTGACCCTTTTTGATCATCATAAATTCCTAGAGGTCTAGTATGATACATAGGGCCACATAATGGGTGGTTGCAAAAAGCGTATGACTCGGTTCGAGCCGCTTAAAAACGAATATCTGTTCCCACCAGCTATACCAAAGGTGGCATTCCCACCGTGTGGATAGGAATTTTAGGCTAACAACCTATTACCTCTGAATCGAATGCTATTACTGAAATCAAAGCACTATGCGCCCACCAGACGGCTAAAAATACTACCATGAAACGCAGAAAGTGCAACGCCGCTTTACGCCAAAAATGTGATCCAGTTTCTCATTTGGTCTTTTAATATAAATATTTTATATCAATTTTGTATATGAAAAATAGTATTGGCATTCGTTTTTGAGTACTTTTTCTTTCTAATAAAGCGCTAAAGATCTAAAAAAATTGTGTCCTTTATTTTATTTAATTTCCGAAAATTCTCTGAAACTCCGAACACCCTTTACTTGCACCCATGCGTACTAAAATCCATACATTCAATACTTTTATTTGCCGGCAGTCGCTATTGTTTGTCTGAGCTACATACATATTTATTGAACTATTAGTATTATATTTTGAAGGACACACTTTCACTCGCCGGGGTTTTTTGTGTACTTTTTTTGTTTTTGCTTTGTTGTGGTAATTAAAATTGACTTTACTTTACTTTATCTGGCGCGCCATTCTCCAAAAACCACAACCACTGCCTATCGGAATAGCCAATCAAACATTTATTCTGACATTTACTTCGACAGTTGCTCGCCTATTACATTTTTCTATTGAGTTGAGAATTCTAGTTCTTCGTGTAAAGCCGGCTGTTTGTATAGTAACCATTTGATAACTAAGAATTACCAGTTGTGATATGCATCAATCGCTGTTGACAGCTGCTTTTATTTAGTTGATGTATTAGTTACGTGGCACTTTGTGTCGCATAAAAGGCAGGAACGATCATAGCTGATTACGCGTCAGTTGACAAATGTACATACAGTAATATCTAATAATGTGTGTACATATGTACGCATGTATATATTTATAAGTAAATGAATGCACTCTTCATTAGTAGGCCTCAAGCAGACACAGCAGCGTCAAGGCTGATTGGGGGCCAACGTTGCTTAAGAATAGCAAAGAGATGCTCAATATTGCTGCAATGTCCGGGGGTCCAGTTTTTTTGGCTTAATCCATAGTTTTCTGCTGACAGTTTTGATTAGCGTATAAAGCAGCCCCCAAGTTATAAATGAATACAACGCTTTTTCGGCAGTGGCGCAAGAACTGGAGTGCCTTTGGAACTTTTACGAGTAGAAGTGGTTAATGGCAGGACCAGCATACTTTTGCTTATGAATAATTGAAATAGAATTACTTTGACTTTGTGTATGTGGGTCTGGTAAGCAATGACTGTAGGTGCAAAGAAATTGAAGAGCTGTGAAGAAATAACTATAACTTTCTTTTTCTTTGAAAATTATTTAAGAAAACAAACTGGCTTTGAAACACCCAATGGGAAGATTTATAATTTTTGCAAATCACGCGGTACGTCAATCATGTTTGACACTTGTGAACTAGGCAGACAAACAGTGGAGCGCATGAATATCAAAATAAAAATTTCCATCAGACAAAATTATTATTTTTTATTTAGTAAAGAAGTTATTCAAAAACAACATCTCTGAAAAATGATGAGCGACGACTTATTTTGCGCCAACTTCTATAAATTAAAACGGATGTCAAATATAATTGACTCACGATAATCGTCGAGCGCTTTAGAAAAACTCCGAAAATACCCTCTAAATTAACTTTTAATGAAATATATGAGTTTACTTATCTCCAAACTCATCTCACAAAAGGCTGCGTCAAATGGGAAAGCTATGAAAATTATGACATCATTAAATGGAGAGTTTTATTGCGGAGTCGCAAGCGAGATAAAGACGTATCGGCTTTCTCGCATTTAACTCAAATACATTTTTTATTATTTATAACTTTAATTTTATGTTGGACGCTGATGCTGTGTGATTTTGTAAGTGACTAACAATCAATTAGTCGTGGGTTCGTTGCCCATTGGAAGCATTTAGCATTAAATAATACCAAATAGTTTGTTTCGAAAAACGATCGCTGCTTTTCTGCAATGAAACAGCTTCTCATAAATACCTATGATAGCTGCTAGTCAAGCAAAAGCGGCATACAATTTTGAATCCTCTCGCTCCTCACAAATTGCAGGCGAAGCTCTGACAAATTCCTAGCTACAAAATTTCTAATGTATCAAATAGATAGCTAAGGCATTGGATATTAAATACTTTTTGGTACTTAGTTAAAAATACCCATCTCAAATTTGTAATTGAGCTGAGCGCATCGAAAATTGCTCATCAAACTATAACTTGGGAATAAAGTCATGAAAGCTGCGCATGCAAGTGGAACTATAACCTGAATGCTACAAAATTATCAAAAGTCTTCACACACCATAAACGTGGTGGAAGTTACAGTGTTTATATACATATATTATAATATATGTACACACACACATACCTAATAAATATTTTCATGATTTCCATCCTAAAATTTATAAGGTCTTCATTATAAATATTTGTGTTTTCGTAAGCCACTAGCAAAAAAAAAATATTTGTTATATCAAATTACATTCCACGCCTCGAAGTCAATCCAAATGAAGACCGCATTAAACAAAGTATTAGGTGCTAATGCAAGAATAAATGGTAAAAAGAGCGATTAAGGCAACAAAGAAGGAAAGCAGGGGAGAAAGCATAGAAAATGCGTAAATAAGACGCCTATGCCGTAACTGTAACTGAGAACCTTCAATTGGACGCGGCTCTATCCGAAGATATACAATATATGTATGTGAGTACCTACAGATGTGCATGTGTGCATGGGCGCATCAGTATGCATTGCTGCTGGTGTACGTGATTAATTTCTTGAAATTTATATTTTGTTCCGCCTTTTCAAAAACTTAACAGCGCTGCATTTTAGGGCAAGCGTGCCTTGTTCTCTGTTGTTGTTGAAACTTTCCTTTTGATTAGTGAGTTTTGTTATAACCTAACTGTTAAACTCCACTTGCTAGTAATTTAATACTTTTATGCATTTTTTATGGTTTTATGTGCGCTGACGAATTTGTTGGTGGGAACAGATTCGTTTTTTAGATTTGACAGTGCGGCTCAAAAATCAACTGCTGGCGCATAGCCCATCTCTCACCATTCAACTACATTCTTGTTCAGTATATTTTGCATTAAGTCTTTTAATCATTAAAAATAAAATTAAATGTCAATTATTAAAAAAAAAGTTAGTTTTTTTGTATTTATATTTTTAGAAGGAAAGCGTGGAAATGCATCCACACAGTGATGGTGGCATATAAGATAAGACATTTTTAATATATTCGATTTTTAGATACATTTATGGATTTTTTTTATTGTTCACTCTACTCGGGAGCATAGTGCCTCGACACGACTCAGTCTTCTTGCGTTGGTTTCGTTAATCTAATGGTTTTCTGACAGGGTAAGTGATTAACCTGTCGCTACCAGTCCTAAGTAGTGGGAATGCCCACCTGTCGTTGCTTAGGAACAACGCCTTCTTACTGCTTGAAGCGACATCTGTGTGTGAAATTTTTCTGGCAGAAGGATCGCACGTATGGTTGAGGACTTCGCTAAGTTTGGTGTGTCCGCGCTATTACTGCGATTACCCGCTTCCTCTTGCCGGCGCCACTGATGCAATGTGTAACTGTGTCTTTTTCGTTATTTTTTTTCCTTGCTTTAGCAGTCACAATGCAAGTAATACACTGACTTTTTTGTGCGGGAGTAAGGATTGGAAAGATAAGGTTATTGGGGATGAGGATTTAATTTTTTTTATTTTTTTTTTTTAGAAACTAGGTAAGTTTGGAAAAGTGTGAGGACCGTGCTTTACATGGGATTCGAACCCACAACCTCTGGGATGGCAGGCTAGTGCACTTACGCTAGCCTAATGAGATTAATGGATAAATATTATGTTACCTATCCACATCTTCCAGATAGAGATTTTGTTTTCGTGTTTTATTTCTTAACACTTTCGTATTATTTTAAATTTTTTGAGATAAAATATTTAAGAAAAAGATAACCTGCTAAGACTTTTTCTTAGAAAAATTTTATTTTATAAAAATTGTTTATTTATTGGAATTATTTTTTATTGAAAGATTTGTTTTTTATTTTTTAGCATTTTCGTATTATTTTAAATATTTTGAAATAAAATATTTAAGAAAAATTTTTTTGAAAAATGATTGTAAAATTTTCCATAAAAACAAACATTTATAAGAAAAAATTTTTTGAAACATTTTTGAAACAATTTTTCGTATAAATATTTGGTTTTATAAAAAAATCTTATTTACTGGTTTATTTTAATTTTTTTTTTTAAATGCTTTTTTTTATTTTTTAACGATTTCGTGTTATTTTAAATTTTTTGGGATAAAATATTTGGAAAAAAAGAAAATAATAAAATAATTTTTATATAAAATTTTTTTGATGTATTTTTTTTTGGAAAATTTCTTTATTATTATTTTTGAAAGAAATATTTTAAATAGTTTAAAAATACAATAGTTTAATTTAAAAAAAAAAAAAATATTTCCTAATTTTTGGAAAACACACATCTAAGGTTGTTTCTTATAAAACCTTGTTAGAAAAATATTTATTTTTTTGCAAAGTTTGTTGTATCTATTTAGTAATTTAAAAAAACCGGTCAACAGCTAGAGCATTTTTTCCTAGTGCGTATATTTCTTAATGCATTTACTCGTAGCTTCCAACAAAAGTTCAGGGCAAGCTTCTACTGCCTCTTCTCCAATTCGTGATCTGCCTCCTGCACATGTGGTAATAGGTTTTAAAGGGTGTATTGGAATCAAATTTATGGTTGAGAATGGGATTGAATGTATCTATTTAAATCAATCAAAATGACAATTATCAATTATCGACGGTGTTGGCTGTTTTATTTTATATCAGTGTGCCACATTCGTTATAAAGCGAAAATGCGCAAGGCTGCCGCAAAAAAAAGAAAAGAATTTTCAAAAATTACTGCGATTTTGAAGGCATTAGATTTGTTGGTTTTTGTAGTAGAATGAAATATATTTTCATAAAAAAATTATCAAGATTAAATAAGAAACAAATATATTGCAAAATTCTAGCGGCAGGCTAATCCCCTACCCTGTTAGAAATCAAAATAGATTAATGAAACCAACGCAAGACTGAGCCTTGTCGAGGCCCTATGCTCCCGAGAGGAGTGAACAAGGGGAAAAATATATATATTGACAATACGTGTCAATAAGTCACCACGCTCTAAACATTTAACCCAGATTAGTTATCTATAAATATCTGCCTACCTTTTGAAAATTTCATACCACTGCCTTACTGCCCACACATTTTTTAAAGTGGATTTATCTTTCAAAATGTTTGGAATATTTTACAAAAGTATACTTAATTATGATTGCAAAATTGCTGTCGCATAATTCATACAATTTTAGCTGTCAATTACTGAGCATAGCATACACAAAGGCACATACGCCAGTATGACTAATTATATAACCGTATACCTGGATATATTTACATATAAGTAGTATATTAAATAATTGGCTTTATACATTCTTTGCTAGGTACATCTACGTTTACACATAAGCACCCAAAACTAATGGCTTTTCAATTAGAGACCAAAGAGGCGCGCCAACAAAACTCGACAGTTTGAACTATACAATGAAAAATTATAAAATAAAATTTAAAAAAATTTAAGCAAAAAAATGCAGGTTCGTCTTTTAAAACAACAAAATAGCCCAACATAAACAAAATAAGCTAATAGCAAACATTTTAAAGAAGTCATTAGTGTCATTTTAAAGCGGCACTTAGTTGCATATATTAGCAGCTTTTAATTTTTCAGGCATATTAAGAAAATAAAATATGATAAATTCACGTGCATACACCCATACATACACAAACACGTATAAAATTATCCCACGCAAAAAATGTAAACAAAATAGGCAAATCGAAATCAACAACAATTTACTAGGCGTAGCTGATAAAATGAATTTAAAAAAAGCTATGAAGCTAAAATGAACACAAAAACAAAAAAATAATAATAATGACAGCCTAATGAAAAAGTCGAATTAACTACAGTTAAGTGAGATTTATGAGCGTGTGAAACTAGGTAATAAAAATAATAATGACAAAAATGCTGCAAATTAGCAAAACAAAAAAATCATTATTACATAAATTCGTTATTTCAAGTATCAAATTTGTATAAAAAAACCGAGAAAAAAATCACTCCTTTATTGAGGTCACTACTTTGCTATTTGAGAGCAGGTAGGTATTTTACACAACTTTGTAATTAATTTGGTTATTTAATTTTAAGAGCCCTTTTAATTTTATTTTTATTAGCTGTTTTTTTTTTGCTGGTTAAAAATGGATTACACATTTTTAATGCGTTTTACGCAACTTTTTTTAAATTTTATAAGGACATAAAAATTAAAGCGTTAGGGTTTTTTGTTTTTGCTTAAGAGCGCTCTAATTAGATCGCCTAAATAGCTCGGACACAAAGTTGAGCAACATTAATTAGTTTTTTACTTCACATTATTACATGAAGCACGGGAAATTCGAAGCGATGTTTTACTGAATATATTTCGTCTAAAGTTTGCATGGCTTTAGTATTGATGCTTTTCAGAGAAAATCTAGTGAAAGAAATTTGCAGTCATTCATTTTAATTTTACCCTTTTAGGAGACTTTGATAGCATCTCAAAGGGATGCTATTCTTAGAGCGCAGTTTCAAGTCTGTAAAAACTGGATGCATCGAAAGTTACTTGCTAAGTACCTCCACTTTCTAACAGGTGACCAAAAATATTTCGGGTACAGCGCCGTCTCGATGGACCACGAGACCTTCAGCTTCATTAATCATTCATAGTAGAGAGCAGAATAAAAATTTGGCATGCCAATAACAGCTTATAACATGGCATTCTTTGGTAACCAATCCCACCATACGCTCAGTACTAACTTCTTTGGCGACAATATCGGTTTAAACCGCAAAAAGAGCGTAAGCGCCTAGTCATAGAAAGGGAAATGTAACAAAAGAGTAATCAGTTGTTGTGAAACTATATTAAATATCCCACAATTTATTTATTAGAGGTATATTGTCATGTTTGATGGGTTTAAGCATTTTATCGGTAAGACGTTCAAGAACATTCGTAGCCGAGCTGCTCTCTAATACTAGAAGCGGATGTCTATATAGAAAAAATGAGTAATCGAGTGCGATCTGTTTAGGTCAAAGTATTAGTAAATAGGTTAGGTTGAAGCGGTTGTCCACTATAAGACACACTTAGGCCATTGCCCATTGTTATGCCGTCTGGCAAACTTGGCTTTATCCCTCCTAAAACTAGTGTGAACTTTTCAAAAGTTTTAAAAGATCCCTGGTTTCCACAGTACTGAGATCTTCCGGTTCATTCAAAAATTGTCTGCGTAAATTGGTGAATAAGCGTCTTTTAGAGTAGAAAAATGGCGCAGGAGGTGTGAGATCGTTTCTCCCTCATCTAGACAACTTCTGCAGAAGTCTTGTGTTTGCACACCCATCCTCTGAGCGTGTCTACCTATGGCAGTGCTCCGTTAAAACTGAAGCCAGTGTGGTAAGATTGTGCTTAATTTGGCTTTTGTGCTCTTAGCATTGAGAATCTCCCACAATTGTCGGACAATTCTGCGAGTGGTTTCATTACGCCATCTTTCATTCGCTGCTCTTACAATTTTCTAAAAAATAAGGCCCTTACATGTCTGTACGGGTATGCCTGTGTCAATGTCTGTGTACTCATTAGTCAACTTGGTGTCAAATCTCGCTAGTAAATAGTACTAACTTCAAATTTTTGGTAAGTTTCGCGAAGAAATGCGATTTTCCCCTCTTTCTTAAATTTAAAACTGCCGTAAAAATATTTTGAGTCAGTTTAAAGTCTGTATCTGCCATCGGCACATCGTGAAGGAATTGATAAAAGAAGACGCCCAACTTTGTTTCGAACAATAGCAGACTCACTCAAAGTGTTAAAGGTATTAAAGGTTAAGTCCCTAAGGTTAAAGCATAGAGATGGTGTTAGGATTGAAGGTGATAAGAAGTCCCACCTGGAATCGCTTGGCTGACTTTTTTTTATTGGTAATCATGTAAATCAAAAGTGGACTGATTTCCTTTCATTTCAGCAGAGTTTCGCTAACGTAATTTTCATATAAATGCTCACTATTAATTCTTGTGTCACCCACAATTCAGCCCTCATTTTATATACCGAACTTTAACTTAATTTCCTGAATGATTTTTTATTCCTCACATAACCACACACAAACAAAGATTCAAAATTGTGGATACGTGTAAAAAGTTGAATGACATAAAAAAAATCCTTATGGAAATGCAAATATGTAGCAAAGAAACAATTGAGTAGTTGAAGAAATCCCTCAACAAATTGAAGCTGCCAAGTTGAGAAGCTGAAAAATGGAGCAGAGAAGACATGCTTAAGTAGCTAAACCACGTACATACGTATTTACTTAGAAACATATAAGTAAATATAAATTTGTAAGTAAAAACATTTCCATCATCGTGCAATGTCTCAACCATTCCCCACAGGGAAAACAACGCTCAGACAGACCAGCAAAAGCCAGCCAACGAACTCTAGGCAAATGAACTGTAGCGAACGGCGCGCACTCAACTCAACAACCCGATCGACTTCAGGCCAATCGAAACCGTAACATGAAATTGTATATATACGTACACGCATATATGTATATGCACACTGGGCTTGCCTGGCAGTGCACTGGAAGAGGAACTAATGAAGGGCGTTAATCAACTGTCAAATTTCCAACGTTTAATACAAAATTTATGAGCTATGCAAAGAAGGCGAAAACTACACGCAAATGACTCTTGAACTACAAAAAAGGCAATGGAAAAAATGAACTCAACTAAATCTTTTTAGGTGTGCTAAAGAATCAGAAGAAAGAAAAATAAAAAGAAAAATAAAACGCAAGAAAAAACTGAGTAACAAATTGTGCGGCCGTTCGAGTAAAACTTACAAGTCTATTTGAAATTTCGGCTACTTTGGCATTGAGCTGGGATTTGAATTGCTGCCTTTTTTGTTTTGGTTTTGTTTTTTTTTTTTTTTGTATGTGAAAGAAATACGAATTTGGAAATTTTTACTTGTATTTGTTGTGTTGAAATTTTAATGGCCTGCAATAAATACAGATTAAGCGGATTCTAATTTTGAAACAAAGGTTAGGAAATCGGGTGCGCTTTGAAGCAAATAAATATAAATAATAAAACTAAGAAAAAAAAACGAAAAAAAAAGCAGGAAAGAAATAAATAAAAAAGCGGCACTAATAAATATACAAAAACAAAGGCGTGACCACAGCGGGGCATAACTGGAAATATTTACGCGTAGTATATCTCAATACCTGCTTTGGATAGTGCTGAGCAGATATTTGTATGCAAATTCATGTGTGTGTGTATAGGTACATGTATATGTAGGCGCAAACAGATATGAGGTACATTTAAACATTTGGGGATATGGTCTAGTAGGTAAACCACCGAATTCCCAATAGTAAAAAGGATGTAAAGAATCTACTAAGCGTCGATTATTTATTGTGAGTTTAACCGTCCACCGGCTATCTGGTCAAACTGGTCTGAAGACTATGTAAAGTTGGATTTGAAGTAGTGGTTGGATTTAAACTACAAGCGCTGATTATATACATATAAATATAATTGGCACTTACACCTTTTTTCGGTATTCGGGCGAGCTTCTTTTCTTATTTGTGGCGTGCGTCTTGAAGTTGTTCTCCAAATGGAGCGAGGAACCGTAGTTATAAGTTGACTCCGAATGGCAGATATTGTTTGCCTGCCGAGGGGCGAAACACAAACCTTTTTTTTCATTTTTTGGGAATTTTACAAAAACAAAGTCGCATAATACTTCTTGCTCTACCTTGAAAATGTTTAGTAACCTAACATAACATAACATAACATAACATAACATAACATAACATAACATAACATAACATAACATAACATAACATAACATAACATAACATAACATAACATAACATAACATAACATAACATAACATAACATAACATAACATAACATAACATAACATAACATAACATAACATAACATAACATAACATAACATAACATAACATAACATAACATAACATAACATAACATAACATAACATAACATAACATAACATAACATAACATAACATAACATAACATAACATAACATAACATAACATAACATAACATAACATAACATAACATAACATAACATAACATAACATAACATAACATAACATAACATAACATAACATAACATAACATAACATAACATAACATAACATAACATAACATAACATAACATAACATAACATAACATAACATAACATAACATAACATAACATAACATAACATAACATAACATAACATAACATAACATAACATAACATAACATAACATAACATAACATAACATAACATAACATAACATAACATAACATAACATAACATAACATAACATAACATAACATAACATAACATAACATAACATAACATAACATAACATAACATAACATAACGTAACATAACATAACATAACATTTCGTAACATAACGTAATGGGAAACGATCGAAAACCAGGAACCTACCCAAAGGCTATAGATTTGTGCTGGTCCTACTCGTACGGTAGTCACGTAATAGTTGAATGCACCATAGGGTTATCTTTCAGGTACACATACACACATACATAAAAGCATGCATTTTTACCTGCTGATTTATGTAAGTGGCTGTGTGTAGATTTACACACCTTTGATTTGCGTTGCTAAATACACCAAACATGGAACTAGTTCAATGCCACTTTGCTCTGGTTTTACAAAAATTAGTACCTCATATTCATACGCACATACATATACATAAATATATAAGTACATACATATGCATATCTACACAGTGCACATTCACTTAGTCAAAGTTCAAAGAGTTCAAATTAATTTCACATGGTGCGATATTTTTAATTTTTTACGTATTTATTAGCGAACGAATTGGAAAGTAACGCTTTGAAGTACTTCGCAAAGAAAATTAATGGTAGATTTTATTATAGGAAAACTGGCGGTGAACCAATCATGCAAAATTAGCAGTTTTTTAGCTTTAAATCGCAGGCAGGCGAAAGGTTCAAAGCAGTTCAAGCCAAGTTCCTTTCGAAATTAGAATGTTAAAAATAAAATTTAGAATTTTTGTAGCTTAAATATTAAAATATATGAATAAGAATTAGGTGAAAGTGCAACGGTAAATTTGACTGAAATTAAAGAAAAAAAAAAAAAACACATTCAGTAGCAGGGTAGGCCAAGCGGTCGTCGATTAGTATTTTGCCTAAAAAAGGTAATTCAACTTCGAAATATGCGCGAAGAACAACAGTCACTGCATCAGAATCTTTATATAATAAACAAAGTACTTAAAGTGACCCGCTTAAAAAATTCGTTAAAATTAAAAAAATAAATTAATTAATAATTGGCGCGAACACTTCTGTTAAGCGTTTGGCCGAAGTCCTCTTCCCATCTTGATGTTGTTCCACAAATTGAGGTGGCAACCTCTATTAGAAAACAATTGTTCTTGATTTTGGTGCTTCACGGAGATTCGAACCCACGTTCTCTCCGAATTCCGAATTACTATTTCTTGCCTTTGTGAGTTTCTACCAGTTCCTGACTTACTTCGCCTTAGCCTCGTCTAACACCAGAACTAAGACAAAGAAATTGTCTCAGAAAACCTGAAACCTGAAGTATTGTGTTGTTGGCAGCCTACATAAATTAATAATCAAAAAATAACAAAAAAATTCATTTGTACTTTCAAGTCTCATCTACAGAATTTTGTTTCATTTTCGGCCCCTTCCCACAGCGATTTCCGCAACTTGACTCCTCGAACGGCGCACAATAGCCATTGCTTGTGTGTTTTTTGTTATTATTCTACCTCTTAGCTGCCCCCAGTGAGTTAACCCTCAAAGTGCTGTGTGTGTGGCTACAAAACTGCCAACAGCTAGCCGAAAGCATCAGCAACACTAAAAGTGCCCGACTTAACAACAATAAAACGCTCAACAACGGGTCCGAACGCCAACAAATGGCCGGTGGTGCCGGCAGCGTGCGAAGCGAAAATAAGGAAATACGTACGAATGCAAGTGGCACTGGCGCTTGGAAGAAACAACAACAACAACATAAGCATCAGCTCCAAGTATTAATATTTCAATACAAGCCATCAGCGGCAGCAAGTTGCCAACAGCAAGGCAAAAGTTATGCAAGCAACAACAAAAGCAAAGCGTACGGATTTGCCGCTGGTATTGCTGCCAACAGAAGTTGCACGCTTACTAAGTATAAACAAACTGCAGCAGAAGAAGAAGCAGCAATGAGGTGACCAGAATGAGCAGGAAAGTGGATGCGATGTAAATGAAAAAAAAAAAAACAAACAAAGAGTTGGTGGAAAAAATGCGAATCATGAATGAATGCTGCTGTGAGGAGTGAATGAATGGTGCACGGCGCAGGCATAGAGACGTAAATCGGATGACGGGGGCGATGTACGTGGCGAGCTGGAAAGTTACATTATTTCTTGTTATTTTCTTTATTTTCTTAGCGTGCGTTTTTGTGCCATTTTTTGTCTATTTATATTATTTTGAATTGTTTGTTTTTGCTTGCTTTGTCGACGTTCGTTTGGCCAGCACTTAGTGAAATGCATATTTTCAGCTTTCGCTGTTGTTCCGGCTTGTTGTTGTTGTGATATTACCCTCCATATTTATGGTAGCTTTCTGGCGTACGCGGCCAATGCCGGATGTTTATATTTTTATTAGCCACTAGTGCTACTTTGCATTACGCCACCGTCACTCTGCCAGTATGTCACTCAGTGGGCCAGTCAGTCAGCCCTGCCAACCTGCCACTTTCAACTTCTTGGGCGTACAACATGGCTGACCTCATCAGTTCGGCTTTCTTCACTTAAAAGCCGACTTTTATTATCTTTTTCCAACTGCAAAATGTTTTCTGCGCTTCCTTTCCCTTCGAATGCCCGGTTTTCCACTTTTATCCAAATTAACAACAATGTAGTCTTCGGCCCTTATTCTCGCGTAGTAGAATTTTTATTTTTAGTCACTGTCAGCCGGCGCTATTCACTTCCGCCATCACAGCGCGTGTCTGCACTTTGTCGTCTAGAGTGGCCACACAATTTTTTACTCCCGCACTTTCCTCCTTTTGCTCTTGCCTGTGTTCATCCCAACATTGTTGCAGGGTAACTCAGGCAACTGTTGAAAATATTTCGCAAAACAGCGAGAAGCGAAGTGCAGCGAACAGCTGAGAATTTATATTCGCTGGCATAAATAGCCGCGTTGATATCTAGATTATTGAAAATTATTCAAGTGCTCGGCGTCTGCTTGTGGCAAATAGCAAATGGCGAAAGGCGGAAATGAAAGTTGGACAAGTGTGAACGGCGGAGAAGAAATTTTGAATGGCAGAAGTGGAATAAATAAAAGTAGAGTGGGATTGAAAGCGACCGGCGCCTGATTGGCAAAAGTTTAAGTGCTAGAAATATTTTGTAGTGGTTCTGCTGCAAATACTTCAATTATAGCGAACTCTTTGAAAGGTCAATTGAGAAATATAGACTGCTGAAAATTTAAACCAGAAACGCAACATTTACAAGGTTGGAAAAAAAGTTTAAGTATGGAGTAAAATAAATTTTAAACAACTATAAAGGAGCCTATATTTTCAAATAGTTTAAGCATTTCAAATTTTTTTTTTATCACAAAATTATAGTTTTAAATGCGTTTAGAGTAAAACATTATTAAAAAATTTTTAAAATATTTAAAAAATTTCCAAACAAAAAATTATAGTTTCAAATGCATTTAGAATAAAAGTAGCGCATTATTTCAAAAACTATGATTTAAAAAACTCGAAAATTTCTTAAATTAAAATAAATAAAAAAGTACAGTTCCAAAATCATTTAAATATAAAAAGAGCGCAGAATTTCAAAAAATTTTGTTAAAACTTTCGAAAATTTTCAAAATGTTTCCAAAAAACTAGAATAATTATAATTTCAAAAATATTTATAATATCAAATGTAGTTTCAAAAAATATTTTTAAAAAATTTCGAAAAAGTTTAAATACAATAAAAAATGTATAATTCCAAAAAGAAAATATGGTAAAAAGAGAGCATAATTTCAAAAATATTTTACAAAAATTTTCAAAGTATTTGTAAAATAAAAAAAAAAAAAACAGTTATAATTTCAAAAACATTTATAATGTGAAGTGTAGTTTCAAAAAATATTTAAAAAGCTTTGAAAAAATTAAATTTAAAAAAATTATTATTCCAAAAATATTTAGGATGTAAAAAAGAGGGCATAATTTCAAAACATGTTGTTAAAAAATGTCAAAATATTATAATATTTTTTTCAAAAAAAAAATACAATGATTTCAAAAACATTTCTAATTTCCTAATATTGTATATCAAATTTTTTCCAGAAATCAAAAATGAAAAAAAAAAAAAATTTGAGGATTACTGCTGCGCCACTTTGCATCATATTTCTTACGACAGAAGCATGAATTTTCAAACTTTCTGATTTTGAGTTAATTGCTTATCTTAATAAAATGGAAGATTAATAAAGTGTTAATGATTTTATACCAAAATAATTTTTACATCAGGCACCAAATTTCCAATTTTACGAAAGTAATAGTTTTCAAGATACTTAGTTTTTCAACATTTTCATTTTCATACGAGTACATTCATGTTTCTGGCTTAAAGAAGACGATATGTAAACAAATTTTGAAAATTTTTTAAAAATATGGTTTCAGACACTTTCAGCATTTCGTACCTTACTGGACCAAAACTTCAAAGTTGCGCCAAAAATCGTTTTAAAAAAATTTTGGTATTGGAATATGCTAAAATGTAAAAATGTTCAAAATCACAAATTTAAAAAATTCTGAAAATTCAAAAAAAAAAAAAATGTTGATACTATACATACCTACACATACACATATAAATTTTAGTAAAATTGTATGTTTGTTGCCAATTTAAAACTTTCATTTTAGATTTTCTATTATTATTTTTTTTAATCTGCATACTTTTCACAAATTTCTACCACCACTTCTATGTTGTTTGCTTCCACGACCATTTCCTATTAACTACACCTTGCCGCTCCAATCACTTCTTGTTTTTCTCATTTTTTTCCAGCAAACGCGCGTTCTATAAAAGTTAAACATTATCGGCGGTTAGTTACTGGTGTTGCTGTCGCTAATGTTGCAACACCTTTTTTAAGCCGCACAAAGAAAAAGAAAAAACAAACAAACAACAACACAGAAATGAATTAGAACGCGAAAAACTACAAAGTTAAGTAGCAAAAAAAAACTGAATAAAGTACTTGGCAAAGGACCTGCAAGGCAGCACAGACAAGCATACCACCAGGCGCATCTCCTCGCCACTTCGTTCCTTTGCCACAAAATACATTGTTTTGTGCTGTTGTGTAGCACGGCAGGTGTTAAGTAGGCTACCGCACCGCTGCGTAGTGTTCTAGAAATTTATGTGCTATATGCCACATGCAAATGAGACAGTGTTGCACCAACCGCTCATATACTCAAACGAGTCAAGCCAAGTCAACGAGGCGAGAAGGCAAGTATGCGTGTGTGTAGTTGCGTTGCATAGTTTGTAGTTACTGCTGGTGTGCCAGTGCGCTTGTTGCAACATGCAGCAAGCACTAAAAGCTGACATAAATAAACGGTGCTTTAGTTCAAATGGCAGAGGCAAAGCAGAGGGTAAGTGAGGGAGGAAGTTGTAGGAAGAAATTAAAAATGTTTTCATTAAAATCACTGGAATGTGTTTTTTGTGCTTCTAACAAACTCAATCTTACATGTACATGTATATGTATGTGTGTACTTATCAGCAAAGAAGTGTTTGAAATGTGGCAGAAAGTTTGCGCAAATTACAAAATCGAGAATGGCTGGAGAAGTTGTGAGGAAAAAATGTAAATACAATTGGTGCAACATAAGCGCTGAACTAAAGTGCCTGAAGAACTCAAAACAAAAAAAAAAAAAATGTTAAACAAAATTTTACTATGCAATAATTTCAAATTTTTCCTATAATATAAGCGAGCTGAAAAACCACACCACTAGAAAGGCAAGTTGTTGCTCAAAAATTTCTTTCTAGCACAGCGCTAATTTAACAGTTAAGAGCAGCTAAGTGGCATAAACACACGCAAAAGCTGTAAGTTGGCAAAAATTTAACATTTCAGATGTTAACAACTACCAAAACGCAAAAAAAAAAATGGAACAGCATAAGAGCGAGCCAATTACTCATAAGCTACCGTACTTATACGAGTATATGTAACTAAGCGTGTGCTGTTTAAACTTTTGGTTTGAATAGACCTTTAAAAGATTTTTTGATGAGCAAAAATAATTCACAAAAACATTGAGTTGCCTACTCTGTACTCATGAAAAAGGAGAAGAGAGCTAATGAGCGAGTTTACATCAGCACTTAGCATAGGCCGCGCAGAGCTTCCAGGCTGAAAAAAATGCAACTGCTAGAAAGCGGAAGGACCGAAATAAATTTACACAGCCAGTGGCGCTCTAATTTCATGGTACTTGAAATACTTTTTAGATTCTTACTTGCATTATATATTTTTGAAAACCTCGAAAATAGCGGAGGAAGGATGGCATTTATATAAAAAATGTTTAATCATATAAAGTTTTAAAATAAATAACTAATAAACTTCATAAGCAGCTCTACAAAATTGTGTTTATTTTAACCCTCTGTTAGGTATCTGTGTGAAAGAAGCTTTCACTTATTTTTTGCGTAGTTCCTAATTTACTTCAAACTCTACTGCCTTTTCAAATAGAACTCTCGGCGAAAGAAAAAGCTTCCACATTAGCATTGGAAACTGGTACTCAAGTAAAGCTTTAGCGATTTTGGTTAAAATGTCGAATTTGACGAGTCATAGATTTTGAATAAAAAGCTTTCATCGGCGTTCAAAGTTTTATTAAAAAATTGTAAGATTTAAAAGCCATGAATATTGAATAGAAAGCTTTCAAACGGGTGTGAGTGTGTTCATATGCGTTTGAGAGCTTACACTTTGCTTAAATAGACCTTTCAAAGTATTAGTCAAAATTTCTAGGTTCAGGAGCATGTTGTATGTTGAAAAAGGTTTTCATACTGGCATGAAAACTTTCAATTCACTTTAATAGATCTTGTTACATTTTAGTTTAAATGTTGAACTTGAAGTGTTATTGTTATGAATAAGAAGCTATGAGAGCTTTCACTTTCTTCAAGTAGAGTTTTCGCATCTTAGTTCAAATTTTAGCATTGAGGAACTATGTATATGAAATAGAAAGCTTTGGTGCAGGTGTGAGAGCTTTCATTTAGTTTAACTAATTTAACTTAACAAATTTTACATTTGCAAAACTACTGGTAGGAAAACTTTGAATTCACGTACGTAGATCTTTTACGTTTTGAGTTTAATTGGTGAGATTGAAGAGTTATTGTTATGAATAAGAAGCTTTCAAAAAAGTGTGAGAGCTTTTACTTTGCTCAAGTAGAGTTTTCGCATCTTACTTCAAATTTTAGCATTGAAAAACTATGGATATTGAATAGAAAGCTTTGGTGCGGGTCTGTGAGCTTTCGCTTTGCTTTCTGTGGAGCTTTCACAATTTTAGTGTAAAAAGGCAGTATAAATATAGTAGCTCTGGATAGCGCATACAAAATTTTAGTACTTTTATTCTATAAACTTGAGAGACTTTAAAAATTGTGTAATATTTAATGATACTTTTATAAATGAAAAAAAAAAATCTAAATAAATAAAAAATATAATTGCAGAATGAATAAATGACTCATAATTCAATTCGCAGATAAAAGCTACTGAATGTCTTGAAGACAAATAAGCTTTTAGATTGCTCTGTGCACAAATTTTTACGAAAACAAGATTTAAAGAGGTGAATTACAAGCTTTACACATTGAAAAATGAGCTTTCGAAGCCTTAAAATAAATGAAGCTTTGCAAAAATTTTTGCTTAGCTCAAGTTGGACTTAGCTTTAATAGGCTATAATCTGTAGGAGTTTGAGAATTGCGATTGAAGCACAGCCGATTTCAGTAGTCATGAAAAAGTTTTGAGAATTCAAGAATTGTAACAGATTCAAGTGCGTGTTCAATATATAACAGAGTATTCACTATATTTGAAGAAACTATTTTTTTGAGATAAATCGTAAGAATGGTAGTATGAGATATATAGTAGCACAACGGCTAGTAGTCCAAAATTTCTGAGTCTCAATGAAAAACGAGACATGAAAACACAGACCAGGCAAACCTAAAAACCCCTAAACCGTTTTTTTTTTTAATATTTTCAGAAACAAAAGATGCCACTTTTTTCTAGTCATCGCTTGCAATTGCACTGCATGGTAAACCTCTGCTAAGAAATCGTCTGTCAAAAAATTCTCCAAAAAGGCATTTAACTATTTATGGAGCTCTTATTTCATAAAAAAATGCAGATTGCATCACAAGAAAAGAGAAGCCGCAAAACACAAAACATTCAAATCTAAAAAACCCTAAATATTTTTTTTAATATTTCAAGAAAGAAATTCGGTATTTTCTAGCTACCTCTTGCCAGATTGCACTGCAAATTCTTCGAGAGAATTTCTGCAATTAACAAGCTACTTTGCTTCCTTCAGAAAAACTCTCCGTCACTCGAAGGAGGCGTGCAACTATTGATCGAGTTCGTCCCTTATAGAACAATTACGAGGTCCAAAAAAATGTACAGAGTTTCTTACTTTAAACTGAAGTTTGATTTTTATTAAATACCGAATATCCGATTACTGAAGTTTCCACGAATTAAAAAAGGCGAAAAAAATTAAAACTTAGGCTTACTTTTGTTTAGTAAAAAGTGCTTCACTTTCTTTTTAAGTGAGCGATCCAAAAAATTCAGCTAGCACGCTCTAAATACTTCTGCTAACCAAAGCCGCCGCACTGTCGCACTTTATGAATCAATTTAGAAAAATTTTAAAACGCATATTTGATATAATAAAACGAAGCACATTGAAAAAATTCAACTAAAAAGTGCTAAAGAGTAGTGGCTCTAAGTGCATGTGCACCCAGAAATGGCACACATATCGGCATGAATGCTTTTTATTTAAACTCAAAAATCTGTAAGTAAGCTGGCGTCGCTGTTTTCCTCACGCAACTCATGGCAGAAGTATGCTTTTATAGAATTTTAGATTTTTCTCAACAACTGGAATTTACGTTAAATGAATGAACGGCTTTTTATATATTTAGAGTGCAAATATGTATTTAGGCGAGCATTTGCAGATGTGTTGGTATTTACTCTAAGGCTGTGTGCGTGTGTGCGCAATTTCTTTGTTTTTGTTTCTCGCAACGCTTTTGATGGCAACAAACTGCCAACAAGCTGTAAAGCTTTTCACACACACACACTCACATACACGCATACGCATGCATTTATAGTTTTAATGAATACAAGAGCGTGGGTGTGGGTGTGTGGAAATTAGTGAGCACACGCTTGCGTTTCCACGCACACAAAGCCTCACAAACGCTGTCTTACTATATTTATGTACAGGCACACGAGGCAGCTGTACAGACGAGCATCCGCTCACTTGCATGTCAGCTTGAGTTCCATCATAGTTGGCATGAAAAGTTTGCTCAAGTGGTGCTATTGCTTCTGCACGCCTTTGAATGGATATGTAAATGCACATGTAAATCTATCTGTATGTGTGGTTGGACATGGCTGGTATTTGCGTGTCTGGTTGCTGTCGCTTCGCATGCAACAAATTGCAGCAACCGACTGGTGCAAGCAGCTTTAGCAGCAGCCACATTAGAGCCAAGCCCCAAAAACACACTGCTTGCCTCCGCAAAAGCGCATACATACCCACATATCTGTTCGCCCACTCTACGACTATTTGTATTTGTATATGTATCTGTACTTATGTCTGTATGCGGCTCATCAGCTGTAGTGTGCATACAGCCTGTGTGCCTACTTGTCTCGCTCATAATTCAATTGAAATGCTGTCAGGCGCGCTGCGCTATGCTGCTTCAAAACTATCCCGCATCCTACTTCACATATCCTGTCTCTCGCGCGAAAGGTAATCTGCTTGCTGCGTTCACTGGATTGCAAGCGAGTCCTCACACTCGCAGCTCTTCGCACTTCTTCATTCGTCGGCATCGTCCTTTCATACATTCGTACATATGTAGTCACAAATCTACTTGCAGCAACTTACCCAGCAACCATTCATGCTTTTCCGAGCAGCAATTTCAACCTCAAGCACAACCTCATTTTTCCGGCTGCGGTTGCTTTTCCGCTTGTTTCACAAACACAACTACATACAAGGCACTTGTGTACATATGTATGTTTGTGTTACATTTACATGTATATAAGTAGAGAGGGCTACCCACATCAGGCGCAGTCGTTTCTTTACATACCTGAAAAGAAGAGAGAAAGAAATTTCATTTTACGTTTGTGAATGCAAGTAGCAACAACATGTATGTGTATGTGTGTATAAAGTATGTAAGTGGTAAATGGTCGCAAAAGCGCATCGAAAAAACACCACTTTTCTTTTTTTCAAACCCGTCACAGCACTCGCTGGTGCACAGGATTACATATGTACATGGGTATGTGTGTACGTATTTTTTACACTTTTTTTGCCAACAGATTCCTTTACTGTTATTTTATTTTTGTGCTTAACAAGAAATTACAGCGAAAATATAACAACAACTGTATGAGAACTTCTTTTTTCTTTAAATAAGCACAAAAAGCATGTGCAAAAGCTTAAGTACACGTGGTGGGGCATTAAGCTTCTCGCTAAATGTGTGAGTGGAATTTTTTCACGAAATTTAATTAAAACAGAGTTTATATAGAATCGTAAATGTTGTAAAGATGATGAAAAAGTTAATGGATAACGAGAAAACATACCAGAGAGCAACAAATGAAAGCCGCACTTGCAAAATACTCGTCAGCTTTCGTAAAAGTTATAAACACTTTGGCATTTTCTCAGCAAACGCTTACAGGTTTTGGGTACATTTTAAGATTTTAGGTACTTAATAAGTACTTTGTGTAACTTATGCGCAGAAGAAAGAGTTACGTTGGGACACCTCCGCGGCCACTACCCTGCTCTAAGTTGAACTCGTTTCAACTGCCTAGGATCGGTATACTTTTATCTCTGAACGATATTGCTGACAAAAGTTTGAACTCTTTAGGGTTGAAAATGCCTTCGCACTTATAGCGAGCGTCGTCTACTGCGTGGTCACTAAACTAATACCTCCTCTTCTTCTGGGGAGACAACCTTCCCGAGACTACTTTTTGCATTACTTCGGGAAAGCCCAGAACGGCATCCACAGAAGGGACCAATTCTATTCACCCAGGTCTGGGTCCGCCATATTAGTAGCCAGCTTCATGCTTTAGGCTCGTCTTCTTGCAACTGCGTCAAGTGGTACGTCATTTCGAGTTAATGACTCAAGTGTCTGTGGTTGTCATCGGTCCGTCAATTTCGGTCATCCTCCACTGCTCTGCTGCTAATGGTGATGCTGCGCCTGGTGCTGCCACTATCGATTGTTGCCGTTCCGTTGCTGTGGGAGTTCCCGCTGATTGAACACATATCCCTCGTGAGGGTGGTTATTGGATGCTCCAAAACTCTTTCTGGTGCACCTCTTTCTTCTTTAAAGTGGTCACAGCACAAAATTACATACCTTGCACTTTCCACCACGCTGGCACTGTCTAGATAGAAGGCGTGTCTGACAGCTTAAGCCGGTGCAAGTATTCTTGCAAATAGTCATGTCCGCTCAGACATTGGGTAGGGTAACAGTCTACGTCCCCGTGCTTTCTTGTAAGCCACTCATCGATACACGGAATGCGTTTATATGTCGAGCGCCCGTTTTGAGACAGGTCCCAACGCTACTGCAATCGTCTAATTGTCAGCCTCCGTTCAGAGGCTTTTTGATTCAATGTAGGACGAACCCCCTGCCTGGTGTATTTCTGCCATGAAAATATCCTCACAAAAACCATTTCCCCTTCGGAGCCGGCTTAAAACTGTTGGTGCCTTCATTTTTAGAACGGCATCAAGCCGCATGCCACAAATTAGGAGAAGAAGCACGGCAAAACACCTAACGTAAGTGTACGCGTCAATTATTTATTTATTTTATTTTTAAACGTTTGTCTCGCTTGTATTGGTCACGATGCCAGCACATATTTGGTGGTTTCATTTCCTCCCCACAGATCCTACAAGTTCCATTCGAGGAGATTCCCAGTTTAGTAAAATTATGATTCAATCTGCGATGCCCTGCTGGAATCCCTATGGTGATTCTAAGTTTATACTTATTTAATGTCATACAATTTTTAAATCGGTTTAAAGTAAAGCTACATTTAACCCAAATCCCTTAGCGCCAAAAAAAAAAAGCAATCATTGATTTTGATCGCGTGAAGACCAGTAGACTGGGCGTTCCTTGCCTTTCCTCTAGCCCCTTAATAAGAGAGGAGATGTTGCCCTTTCCTGGGCCACAAAATGACGTTAGGCTTACAAATGGGAAGGCCACTCCCTTGAAACTTTTATTATCGGTAACACATCCAAATTTTGGCTAGCTTTGACAATTTTTCTTGTTTCTTTTTCAAATGTTCTTGAAATGTATATCAAAAATTACATAAATCCAGTTTCAAAATTTGTTACGAAATTAGAAAAATTCCATAAACTGAACAGTTCCAAGAGTTTTAATTCGAATTTTTAGAAAGATTTTTGGTATGCAGTTTTAAAGTTTATTAAATTTTAATTTAAGAAAGGCCCGTTTAAAGTTGCTGAAGAATCTTGTTGATTTTTTATATATTTTTTTCCTAGCGGTCACGCACAACCCACCTGACTCCCGATTTTCTTTTTACTACAACAAAAAAGGCAACAAATTGATATTTTTACAGGTATTTTAAAATTGTATTAAACCTTTATATTTATTTTGTTTTAAAATACCCTTTTGCATGCCACTTCACCTATATTTAATGCAAATAAACCTAGTTTATGTACACACAGGACTTCGCCTCAAAAATATAAATAAAAATAAATGTTTTTTTTTTACTGTATTTGCAAATGCAATGAAACATTTCTTTATTTATTACCATTCAGTAGTGCGTATATATATGTGTGCATACATGCAAACATATATGTCAATTACACACTTACGTGCACACACAAACACACTCTAACATAAAAAACAAACACAAAGGCAGTGTGGCATATTAAAGCACAGAAAAAGAGGATTAATAAATAAATAAAGTTGAATAAATAGCGTAGCTTTTAAAAAGCCGCCCACACACATACACAAACACATGAACAAAATGTGCAGGTAGTGATTTTTACACAACACAAACAAAATGAAATTAAATCAACTTTTAAAGCGGCCACATTAAGGCTAAAGCAGAAAAACATACAAACACACATACATACATCCACGCCCCACACATATCCATAAATACTCTGCTGAGTAAATTTAATAACCAACAAAAATTACAATCAACGCAGCCCAGAAAAAGGTCAATTTCGAACACACCTCCTCCAACGTCTCCCTCTGCTCTGCCGCCACACACATACGTAAGCTGCACACACATAAGCTTAGAAGAAAAAAGTGGGTAAATAAATAAGAGCACTCTCGCCAAAATTTAATTAAATTTATTTGGTTCAAGTTCTCCATTTTACTTTTCATTGTATTAGATGCACGAGAATGTGTGACCAGCTGCTCGATGCTGCCCTTACCGATACCACTTTTAATGCTGTTTTTGGTGTTGTTGGTTTTTTGTCTTCTACTAGATTTAGTTATTATTGCTTTAGAACAAGTTGTTGTTCTTGTTGTAGATTTGCCCGAATTTCTTCTCTCAGCCATTTAATTTAATTCAACTACAAATAAGTCCATCCTCGCCCGTCGCGCCACGTCTAGCCCCGCCACATAGTTTTCAGTACCCAAACACTTTAGCTTGCTTTTTGTTTCTTTCTCCATTAAAGTTTTATGTTAATGGTTTTTTACTTTTATTTTTTTCCAAACAATTTTCGAGCACATAACCAACACCCGACCGACTGTATCCTCGTACAATTAAATTTCTCCACACCACCGACGTTCTACGCTCTGTTTCCTAGGGATCCTTGAATTTTTGTGCCGCACTGCTATTTTTCGTTGCCACAAAATTAGATTTGACCTTCGATTGTTTAGAGCGCACGTGGCCAGTGGTTGTGGTTGCTGTTGTTGGTGCTCTAGTTACAACCATTGTTTAGTTTTTCCCAACTACTATTTATTTCTATTTTAGTTTCATTTTCACATTTTTTGTTTAGTTATTTATTGTTTTTTTTTTTAATTGTTTTTTATTGTTCACAGTAATTTGCTGCCTTTGCATATTTTCCTTCTTAATTGCGGTGAAGTTTCTGGTAAAATAAAAATATATGCAAATGTGTGAGAGCGCTTTATGCAGGTCTTCCTTAAAATTTTTGGATGGCTATTTAAAAGTTGCGCTGATTAGATTTTATCTATCTTTCCATGCCACAGTTTTTAGTCCAGGACATAAGTTGCATGCCTTTTGAATATGTACATACAAATGCGCAGACTTACGTATAAAAGCTGAAAGCTCTATATGTCACTTAAATTATAAAGAGGTACGTTAATTCGGTAATTTTTACAAAAACAATAGCTTAAAAATTTTGCCAATGAATGAATGAATCTGAAAAGCTTTTATATTAATGTAAGAAGCTTTTGCGCCTCTTTACACTTTTGAGTTTTAGTTCTTTTGTACCACTAAACCTTTTTCCCCTATTTGCTGCCCGGAAAATACTACAAAATTTTATAATTTAAATAATATAAATAAATCGTTAAATACCAAAAGTCTCTTCATAAGCTCGTGACAAAGTAAAAGCGTTTAGTTTAATCACTTTAAAAAAGCCTTAGTTAGAGAAAACTTTTTTTAAATAGAAGAAGCTTTCATTATAAATCATTCAACGTAACATTTTACGTATGTCTTTACGTTAAAGTGAAAGTTTTCAGCCGAAAAAGTCTAATAAATGCTAGATCTATTAAACTAAAAGAAGAATTGATATAAAACCATTAAAGGTTCAACTTTACTTAAGCCAAAACGATTAGAAGAAAGATTTAAATCCAAAAAGTCTCAGATGAGCTTAAATAAGAAATTACTGGTAGAATAATTTAAAATAAATAGGTGAATAGTCAACGTTTACTCCTCCCGTTAAAGTGAAAGCTTTCTACGCAAAAAGTATAATGAAAGCTTGAGTTGACAAGGTTCGATGTGATAAACTAGAAGAAGAGGATCCATATTAAACCATCAGATGGTTAAATTTTACTTGTGCCAAAGCGACTAGGAAAAAGCTTACAACCCAAAAAGTCTCACAAAAGCTCATAAAAGAAATAAGTGGCAGAAGAGTTCAAAATAAATAGATGGGTTGTGGGCCAGTCAAGAAGAAGAAGAAGAAAGCTTGATTAGCAGCTTTCGAGTTTAGTTTTACAGAGCCAATTTAGACGATGACTTTTCACCCTGAGTTTTTTGCACATTCTCTTCTAAAATAGGCTTCGAAAATCTTCATGCATTTAGACGATGACTTTTTGTAGCAGATTTCCTTGCGTGTTTTTGACGTTTAAGTGGATAATTTTCTTTGGTCATTCGCTCATTTAGCACGGGCCTAAGGTGCACTTGAATATGAAAGTTTGAACACAATGAGAGGGAAAAGTAAAAAAACCCATCGATTTCTGGCCGTGCGTGCATGCCTACTCCATTTACTTCTCTACACTTTTTCCCACAGCTCGACATGCATGACTTTTCACCCAGGGTGAAAAGTCATCCCGCAAATTGGCTTAAAGTCTAAGTGATATCCTTGAACTTGAATCAAGATGGTATAGTTTTAAGATCCCATTGTCGGGCATCGAATCGGCACAAAAAATTTTACCATATTTATTTAAATACGAAGAAAAGCGAAGAAGTTATTTTATGAGTTTAGTACAAGAATAGCAACTTTCAACTCTCCATCGTTCGGTTGAAAACTCTACATGACCTTTTGACGTGATAACGTCTTATAATTCGATTTAACAGGCTGCACGCACGAAAAAATGTGTCGTTACCTTGCTCATTACTGTTCATATGTAGTTACCTTGCTCATATGTAGTTACCTTGCTCATATGTAGTTACCTTGCTCATATTAGTGTTACCTTGCTCATATGTAGTTACCTTGCTCATATGTAGTTACCTTGCTCATATGTAGTTACCTTGCTCATATGTAGTTACCTTGCTCATATTAGTGTTACCTTGCTCATATGTAGTTACCTTGCTCATATTAGTGTTACCTTGCTCATATGTAGTTACCTTGCTCATTGCATTGAATGAACTGCAAGCGAAAGAGCGGAAGGAACGACAAAGCAAACAAAGCAAACGAACGGCAACGTTCGACATCTTGCTCTCCCCTACTTAAGTGAGCGTATATATGTATGTATGTATATGCGCATATGTACATATATAAATTCACGTATTTGTATTGGCATATGCCTTCTTATTGATTATTATTATTTTGATTTACTTGAAGAATTTCAAATAAAACCAAGTTTGTTAATAATACCTGTTGTTTTAATGTTATTATTATTATTTTTTTATTATATCTGAAGGAAAAAATGTATGGTAATATTTACCATATCTACACTAATATTATAAAGAGGAAAACTTTGTTTGTTTGGTTGTAATGAATAGGCTCAAAAACTACTGGACCGATTTTAAAAATTCTTTCACCATTCGAAAGCTACATCACGAGTAACATGGATTATATTTTATTTTGGAAATAGGGCTCGAGATATAGGTCAAAACGTGGACCCGGGTAACCTTCGGATGTGTATGTACAATATGGGTATCAAATGGAAGCTGTTGGTGAATGCTTTAGTTCAGAGTATTTCCATCCGCTCCGTGACTAGGGTCTCGAGATAGAGACCAAAACGTGGACCCTAGAATGTGTTTGTACAATATGGGTATCAAATGAAAGCTGTTGATAAGTGCTTTAATACGGAGTAATACCTATTGATGACTAGGGTCTCGAAATATATGCCAAAACGTGGACCCGCCGTGTCTTTGAACCGAATTAAACCAAACTTACACACATTGTTAAGTAGGTATTGAAGATGATTTCCGTATAGTTTGAATACCTATTGGTAGATAGGGTCTCGAGATATAGGTCAAAACGTTGACCCGGGTAACCTTCGGATGTGTATGTACAATATGGGTATCAAATGGAAGCTGTTGGTGAATGCTTTAGTTCAGAGTATTTCCATCCGCTCCGTGACTAGGGTCTCGAGATAGAGACCAAAACGTGGACCCTAGAATGTGTTTGTACAATATGGATATCAAATGAAAGCTGTTGATAAGTGCTTTAATACGGGGTAATTTTCATACCTATTGATGACTAGGGTCTCGAAATATATGCCAAAACGTGGACCCGCCGTGTCTTTGAACCGAATTAAACCAAACTTACACACATTGTTAAGTAGGTATTGAAGATGATTTCCGTATAGTTTGAATACCTATTGGTAGATAGGGTCTCGAGATATAGGTCAAAACGTGGACCCGGGTAACCTTCGGACGTGTATGTACAATATGGGTATCAAATGAAAGCTGTTGGTGAATGCTTTATGATATGCTATGTTGTGTAATGTTATGTTATGTTATGTTATGTTATGTTGTGTTGTGTAATGTTATGTTATGTTATGTTATGTTATGTTATGTTATGTTATGTTATGTTATGTTATGTTATGTTATGTTATGTTATGTTATGTTATGTTATGTTATGTTATGTTATGTTATGTTATGTTATGTTATGTTATGTTATGTTATGTTATGTTATGTTATGTTATGTTATGTTATGTTATGTTATGTTATGTTATGTTATGTTATGTTATGTTATGTTATGTTATGTTATGTTATGTTATGTTATGTTATGTTATGTTATGTTATGTTATGTTATGTTATGTTATGTTATGTTATGTTATGTTAAAGTATATTATGTTATGTTAATGTTAACTCATTCTCTATATCCATACAAAATATCTATCAAACAAATAAAATTAAAATTTTCTTTTGAAAAATGCAACCATTCAATTAGTATTTTCTTATGACGTTATCACGTTAGGTAAACTATCGTCAGTAAACCGACTTTACAGACAACCTCTTTTTGAAGTGAAGGTGGATCTTATGGAATGTAAATAATATTTTTTTTAATTCCTTAAGGAACTATAAGATTATAAGAGAACTAACTTTAAAAAATGTAGAACAAATTTCATTTTATTAATTATTGGTTAATATTTGAATGTTTTATGGAGCAGATTTGGTCCTTTCATAATAAAAGATGCAGCATACATATTGAAGCTTTAGTGGTAGCAACACATTTTTTTTCATTGGTGTGCTTATAATGACGGGTGCAGTTTACTCTAGGCTTTAGGTGCAAGGCTTTAACGGTAGCTGGTCATTGGGTTATTTTATGGAGCAAATGTGGTACTGTTGAAGAAGAGCTTCTATATTGGCAAGTGTAGCTCTCAAGTGAAAGATTTTACGGTTAAATTTGCAGCAAAGGAATGTTTAATGGAGCAACATCTACCGTTATTAGTAGCAGCTTTCACATCAAAACTTGTATGGAAATTGTTGAACCATATCAGCTTTTATTAAGTAAAAAAAACCCTTTTAGATAAATAGCTAGCGTGCTTAGTAGACTTTAACAACAAAAATGGATTCTAAAAGAATCTTATTTTGGTTACTAAATAAAAGCACAATTCTTGAGCTACAAATGCGAAAGGCCTTATTAAGCCATTGCCAAACGCTCAATAATGACCAATTGCCTTCGTCAACAGTGGCAACCGCAACGATTTCTAAGAAATTCCTACACGCAAAAATGCTGCAAAATTAATGAACTTTGGTGAGCATTTGACGGCTATGCTCAACTGCTCAACTATGCACAGACAATGGCCAGTTATTGAAATGAAAAGGAGGGGAAAAAAGCACGAATCACTAATTGCAATGAACAAACCTGACTGAAAATGCGCCAGGGACCAAAGGGTTAATACAACAACAGCAACGCAAGAAAATAATAAATGGAAACAAGCGGCTAACAAAAAAAAAAAACGAATTAAATGCTATTCAATTATTTTACAATTCTATTACACAAAAGAATTGCAGCGGTAAAGAAATATAAAAATAAATAGTTGCATGTGGCAACCGCAAAGAAGCAGAGAGTTTGGTGCAGCAAAAACAAAAAAAGCAGCAAAGCGAACTACTGTAAGTAAGTGAAATAGATAAACGAAAAAAATCAAACAACAAATTGCGCGCCAGTACTTTTCGAAAGCGCAGCAACGGCTGCAACAATCGATGGCTATTGAAAAGCAAGCGCGCAGAGCATTGAACCAACAGCATTGAGCATTCAGCATTGAGAATTGAGAATTGAATGTTTTGCCGCTACTACGCGACATGTATACACCGGAGAATTTATGTTGCCACAAATGTACGATTGCACAAGAACATGTGTCACCACGCAGACGATGCGAACGCGCGGACGTGCAGACGTGATATTGACATGACCACAAATCGCGAGCGCAGGGCAACCACATCATGAAAACCAATGTGCACGCTTTGAGATTCAAACCACAAAACAGTGGACACTCCAACGGACGGACCACGGCTGAAATCACAAGCAACAAATAACTGCTGCCGATTACTGCTGCTGCTGTCTTTGTACATGAACAATAATCACTCACGACAATGCGCCACAGCAGCAGCAACAGCAGTAGCAGCAGCAGCAGCATCAATATCAGCTACAGGGGAGCAATAGCAACAGCAACAACAATAAACAATGGTGCGTGATGTGTGCGCTGTAGGAAATAAATAAATTATTGACATTAATGTCGGGTAACGCGCGAACACCTAAAGAGCTAAAGGACAACTTTGGCGAAGTACAGGAAGCGCAGCGTTGTGAGGACAAGCCACGTTGAAATGCCATAAAAATCAAAATGTCCGAGCTAATAATTGATTTCTGTAGCATACATAGATGGACAGTTAAACGAGTGGGGAATATATGAGCCGGGCAACAGCTGCGGCGGTGCGGAAAGTGCGCGTTGAATAACCAAACGTAACCAAAAAACGACATTTATGGCAAGACAACTGGACAATTGGACAACTGGCGAACTGTACAAGGAGCGCAGCCAACCCGGCGGGCACAGTAAAGAACTAAAGTGGCGAAGATGCAGCACAAAAAAAGCTAGTGGCATAAACATATGTGAAACAGCTGGAGATGGCGGTCAACAGTGATGAAAGGAAGAAGAAGAGAGAGGCAGAGCGGGAGAGAATGAGGCATGCGAACAGTAACAGGACAGATACTCATGTCATATCACTTGTGAACATGAAAGTAAACAAAAAACTATTGTAATTGCAAACGAGTTAAGCGCGCCAAGCCAACAAAAAACAAATAGAATAAAATAAAATAAAAGGAAAGCAAAGCAAAGCAAAGCTTAAGTCGCGAAAAAGAATGAAAATGCATACGGGGATAACAAAAGCACGAGAGGTAAGTACGTAAGTGGTGTGATGTAGTAGCAGCTGAAGTGGACAATATGTAAGACTGTCAGCAGATCAAAGGATACACTGCACCCAAGCGGAGCGTTGATGTAAAAAAAACATGAATAGCTGAGCGCGTACATAAAGGATAGGCAGAGGCTGCAAGAGCACAAGTTAAAAGAATGCGAGGAGAGAGCAGAAGCGCTGTAAGGAAGGCTGGCAGCTTGAAGGAGCTAAGTAAGTGTGGCTGTAGCATGCTGATAGCTGTAATGGAATTCTGGCAGTTGGAATAGACAATGGCTGGCGAAAGAGAAGCCCAACGCTGGAGCGGCAGAAACAAGAAATAAAAAGGAGAGAAAACGGAGCGCAAAAACACTTCAAATTCCCATGTTCAATGTCAATTTTCTATCACACGCCGTTGCTGATGACAGGCTTGCGGCAGCAGCTGAGGCGATTTCTAGCAAAAAGAAGCGCAGCAGCTACGAATACATACATACATACATACATACAGATATGTATGTAGTGCATAAGTAGACGTTGTGCGCGTTGATTGTTGGGCCATTGAACGAGTACTTGTCATGCGGATGTGATTATGATTGTCGATAATGACGTTTTGGAAATCGATGATCATAAATTGAGTGGCTGACAGATAGGCTGCTGAAAGCAGCAGTTGCTCGAATGCATAGCAATGAGAATGTGGAGAAGGTGAAGGTGAAGCGAATGATTATTTGAAAAGCTGTAGTGGCAAGGAAGTGCAGTAAGAGCAGTGAGAAGCAGCGCGGCAAATAGAGTTAAGGAGATTAAATAGTTCGATGATGGCAAGAATAAGGCAGACGTAGACGTGCAAGACTCGAAAGGTTAAGGACTCGTCGTTAGCTTGGAAAGCTAACAATTTGAATGTAGAAATTAAAGGAAGAAAAAAATACTTTCAATATGGGTGATTTTTAAGGATGATAGATTGATTACCCGCTTTGGCCAGTAGCTATGTTGAAAAATGAAATTGAGCGAATAAGTCACCGACGAGGGTGATAGAATTACAACGTTTGCTCTATAAATATGGTGGAAAAGAAAGTTGTGAGGGGAGCTTCGGCTACCACGTCACCGGAGACTTGGCAGTAAAATGCTGCCCACTGATTGTTCCCACATCGACTGCGTTTCCAGAGCTAGTTCCTCATTTAGTTCCGTATTTAGAGAGGAAACTGATGAGTATATGTCTGATGTGCTCAATCTCGGCAAGTGAATACCTGCATTAGAGAGCTCATCAGCTCTCCGCAATTCCTTCTATTCCTCTATGGCCTGGTATCCAGCAAATAGATACCTTCTTATTTCCACAGAGTTAATTCATTTTGGATTGGCATTGTTGAACACATTCTGAGTTAGTCCAGAAGCCATAATTGCTTTTATATCCGCTTGGCCATCCATGAAAATGCTTGTTTTGGTGCATTTTCTATTTGATGACACTCGCAGACTTTCAGGGAGACATTATTTAGATTTAATTTCATTATTTATAAGCCTGCTGCGAATTCATCGTATGTAGAGTTTCCCATTGAGAGTAATTTAGAAAAATCGAAGTGCTTCGAGAGCTTTCGATCTCTTCAGAGGAAATGATTTCTGGTTTTGCCTTAATTCTTAGAACTTGTTTTTAACAAATTTTATCATACTATTATATTTATAGATATAAAAGAGACTTATGCACATCGAAAATAAAGTATATTGTTTCCTTGTGCTATTCTTAAGTATCTTAAATTTCGGCCAGGTACTCAACGTTACACAAATGCACTCAAACTTTGCTGAAAACCTCTTCAAAATGGTATTAAAAATATCAGTCAAGAAAGGAGTAGTGCCCATAGCAGATTTCCAACAATCACATCAGTTCCTTACAAAATCTTCAACACAAAAACAATGCAACAAATAAAATATATCGTGGAATAGCTTAAGAAGGACGTGGCAATTCTATTGTAAACCACAAGGCGTAGGCCCTGCCATGACTGCTGCCACGCTGCTTATGATCTCACTGCTGTCAGGCATCATTTATGTGAGAAGCTGTCAGAGAAATTGTACAAACGAGGCAAAGGCAAAGCGAAAAAATAAAAATAATTGGAAGAATTAAATGAAAAAATAGCAGCCTTATAATACTAAAACCCCAAAGGCACTCGAGCCATAGTCAAGACTCAAATAGCGAATAGGCAAGGCTCACAATCAGCGCGTGTGTGTGTGTATCGGTGTGCGCTGGCAGAGTTCGAACAATAAACTGCAAACGGATCAACGAGCAATCACTTAAGAAAATCATCTGATAAAAATCTTTTGCTGAAAAGGAAACTAATATTTATTTTCTTGCTTCCTCAATACAAAAAAAAAAAAAAACAGCAACATCAACAACAAATGTCCATGTATTATGTACATCTACAGCAAGCAGTTGAAGGAATTACACATTGCACTGGTGGAGAGGGCGCAAGCTTCACTATTGAATTGAGCCAACCAAGAGAAGCGAAGCACTTAAATGCGATGGCGGCAAGTGATTGCAACATATGGACTTTTTATTATTTGCGGCTTTTGCTGGACTTTCCAAATGGCAAAAGTAATAGAAGAGTAGGACGGACGGCACAGCTCGCTGCATTTGAAGCATTGACGATTGAGGCATGCCAGCCACTCGGCATTAGGCAGCAGATAGCATGCAAGTATTTGTGGCATATATGGCTACAACTTTTTGGCGCATAACTATGTGTGCACACACTCGCATGTACCACGTACAAGTAGGATGGATGTACTCATTCCTCATGGTCATTATCAGTTGGACATTTATGGATGTGCTGGAACAGAAGAATAGTAGATATATGGACAATGAAGCAAAGCATGAATAGTTGCACTGCTGCTGCTGCTGCGGCTGAGGGTTGAAGTGCGGACAGAAAGACAAGCATAAAGACTGGGGACTGAAAGGCAAAGCATCAGCAAGAAGCTGATATAGCTGGGATAGTTGACGCGAGTTTGTGGCGAGGCAATGCAAGCGCAAGTAGGCGCATATTGTGGCATTGTGGGCATGTAAGAACGCAAGTACGGAAAAGGCCAAGACAAAAAAAAAAACAAAAACAACAATAACATATAAATGCCACATGCTGCATATTGCATGTATATTTGCTGCACATGCCATAGGCCAAATGGGAGTTGCACACAGCAGAAGTAGCGACGAAGAGAGGGCAAAAGAGCGCAGTTGCTGGCATACAAAGCTGGCAAATAAACGTATTAGGCATTGATCGGACAGTTTTTAAGTTATTTGAACGCTTTGTACCTGCATGTGTGTATATGTGTATATATGGATGTATATAGAAAGCAACCGCCGGAGCTGAACCTCGGCTAGCGAGCAGATTGCCGCAATTGTGGCTGGCAATTGCTGATGGCTAGCGAAGATGTGCTACACAGCTTATTTCTTTTATACTTCATTATTATTTTTGTTGGTACAGTTTGATGACTCTGACTGCTGTTGTGTTGCGAACATTCGACTCCAATGCGTTTTTTTCCGCGCTTGCCATGCACTGCCAATACAAAGGTCATCAACGGAAACTGATTATGCCGAGTTGTGCTAAAAACTGCTGACAACAAAGTTTGAATAACTGCAGCGAAAACAACAACAACAACAAATCGCATTGATACATAGTAGTAGAAGGATTGTGGAAAATTGATTGACCAAGAAAGTGCTTAATGGCCCAGGGAAAATGGCGAAATATTGGCAGAAACACATGCGCTGCAGTGAGTGTATTTTGTTGGCGGAGTGATGTTAGAGAGGTTGTATGGGGGAGAGTGTAGTGGGTAGCTAACAGTTGGCACTTGGCACTTGGCAGTTGAGGTTGTAGACCTCTAGCTGAAAAAGACATGGCATTTAGCGGAAATAAATTATGAATTGCTGTGAAATTAAATTCTTTGCATGTGGTGTGAGCTGTTGAAGAAGGCGCAAAGAGGTGTTGAAAATTTGCTAAGAAAGCGGCTTGTGGGTTGCGGGAAAAAATTTCAAAATCGATTCGGTATATAACGGCGAAAATTTGTTGAAAATTGTTGAAAATTTCTCGGAAATTATTTTAAATTTTTTTGCTGAAAATGGTGGGGAACAGTTTTTTGGTAATATTTGTAAACATTTTTGGAAAATTTTTTTTTGGTAAATTTTTAAAAGTTTTGGGGAACATTTTCGCGGTAATACCTATTTGTGAAAAATTTTGAGAAAATTATTTTGGTAATTTTTTTTTAAGTTTATAGGGAATTTTTTTTGGTAATTTTTGTAAAAATTTTTGGGACAGTTTTCTTTGGTAATTTTTGTAAACATTTTTGGAAAATTTTTTTTTGGTAATTTTTGTTAAAAATTTTCTTTTTGTCATTTTTCGAAAAAAAGATTTTTTTTTTGTTCAAAATTTTGATAAGAATTATAGCTTAGACTATCCTCAGTAATTCCTGCAAGTTCTATAACGAGACCCCCATAACTTCGAGTTATATTTACGAAAGTGCTGGAAATCAGTGAAAAATACTACTTTAGCGAAGCGCCCTCGTATATTTACGTCCGTCTGCAAATCGATCAAATCGTAGTGCTAACTCAGTGCTATTTGCCTCATTCAAGCAAGGCAGCAAATCGAATCCTCAATGATTCCAACGGTGGTCATAGGCTGACCCCATGGGTTGTGTCCTGTAATAATACCGACCATCAACCGAACGCCTTTTCTACGAGGGCTAAATATGGTTTACCCTTTGGCTGATAAGACCGAAAAAAGAAAAATCTGAATTGAAAATGTTTTTTCGATCGAACAAAATGGTATATGTACATACAATCGGGGTTAAAAATTTATAAAAGGATGCAATTCTACTTCCTCATCAAATTGAGGTTTTTTTGTAAACTTAAGTAAGTAAACTGCAAGTCAGAAAAGTACGAATGTTACCGAATCAACGAATTTGGTTAGAACTCCCAGCCAAGCCCCTTTCAGCTTCTAAGCTTCACAAAGTTCTACCTATTCCCCATTAGACCTGTGCAGAGGAAGATAAGAACAAATATTACTCTCCAATTAAATCGCCGAAACACAAAATGTTATAAATTGTGCTGAGAACTGTCAAAAATGAGTGACTGCCTGCCTGACTGCTTGACAGGCTACTACAAACAAAAGCAAATGAGAAAAAGCAGCACAAAAAATCCACTCTATGCGATCTAAACAAAGGGGGAAAAACATACATTTGCATAAAGCGAAATTGCGAAAAAATAGGATTTGCAGTGAAAGTGGCATAACGGTGAAATAGGGCATGACATGCTGTTGTGTACGTAAGTGCATGTGTGCTAGTATGAGTGCGATTGTTAGTGTCACGGATAACAAATGAAAGTAGGTGCACTGCACTACAGCAACACTAACTGGAAATATGGCAGCAATGCAACAGCAGCAGCAACAACAACAAACATCCCAAGTAAATGCTGAAGTAATAAACTAAGCAAACTGTTGTTGGAATGCTACAGCCGAACAATCAAGCAGCAGAATTTCTCAAAAAAACAAAAAAAAAACAACAATAACAAAATCAACATCAGCGAAAGTTAAAACTAACAACTAAAAATGTAATAAGCAAAATGCGCGCTCGCACTCGCATTCACTCAAAACACTCAACTCACTCAAATGCAAAACTGACAACACAAACAACCAGCAAACAAACAACAACGCTGTAAGTATTTCCAAGCGCAGTTATAAAAATTTTGTGCGAAAGCAAACGTGCGCCATGTGTACGTCAACATTTTGAAAAGTGGAGCAAAGCGGTAAAGTAGCGTTAAAGCTGTGCATTTTGCATACTTTTTGTGTTTACATGTGTGTGGGTGCGTGTGACAGTTGCCGCTGCTGCTGCGGATGTTGTGTTTGTGCGTGCAGGCATGCGTAAGACTGCACAGCTTTTTTTGGTGCTTGGCAAAATGCAAATGTGAAAAGGGTAAGGAGAACTTATACAAAAAGCAGGACAATTTGGGGGAGGGGGTTGAGAATTAATATAGGGAAAAGGTGTAGTGGCAGAATTTGCAAATGTGGGTTAGCATGCAGCTTTGTAAAGCTAGTAATTGCATTTGAATATATGTTCGGAATTTTTATTTTTCACAAAATGAGCGATTTAAAGAACTACACAGCAATTTAGACAGCTACAAGGTGGCTCAAAATTAATCATTCTATAGGATGATTTATGAGTTTTGCAAATGGCGTGGTACGTGAATCATATTTTTTAACCAGAGAGCTGGAGTATACAAATATAAAGGGTGATTAAATTTCAAGGGCCGATGTTGAATGTGAACCACACCTAAACGTCAACGACACCGTTGGACTTCTTTCTTTGGGGTTATTCGAAAGAAAAGGAGTACGTCGATAAGCCAGCAACAATTTAAGAGCTAAAGGATGAGATAATTCGGCACATTAACGGCAATAGAACCTCAATTATGCCTCAGCGGCATCGAAAATTTGGATCATCGGATGGAGGTGTGCCATTTGGCCGATATTTTATTCCATACGTAATTGAACCATACCAGTATTATCATAATAAAGAGAAATGACAATAATTTCTTAAAAAGGTTGTATTTTATTCAAAATCAACACCGGCCCTTGAAACTTAACCACCCTTTATAAGCCATGGAATGCGTGAGGTTCAAAGTAAAGATTTCCGGCACTCAAAATATTTTTTTTTTATTAGTTATAAGTTTTAATTAATAAAAAAGGTATCAAATAAAAAATTACAAAAGAAAAATGTTTTATTATAAAATAAAAAAAAATTATGAAATAAACTTATAAAAACAAAATAATTATTATAAATTAAAAAAAATTAGTAAATAAAAATTTATTATTAAAAAATTAAAACAAAAAAAAATATTTACAAACCAAATTGGATGATTCATTTTGGTTGCCGTGTATATGTAGGCGTGCATGTGCAAGCTGAGGTCTAGCGCTTATAATACAGTTTTTACCTATTGTAATTATGTTCTGAAATACGAATTCTCTTTTATATGGAGGGGGAAAAAACATCAAGAATCAACGCGATTTTTGAGCCACTTCACTTTGTTATACCAGAATTCAATGGGCCATAAGTTTCAATTGAAAAACTTGAAAGTTTCATGAAAACTTTGTTGCATTTTTTTTGTTAATTTGAAAAAGTTTGAGATTTGTATTCGTATGGTTTGTACGTCTAATCGAGATAACGGTTTTTGAGCTAACAACTCATAACTTGTAGCATACTCTGAGGCGTTGAGAGCGCTATCACGGTGTCGAAAGTTCAAAACTATCACAGACTCTTCATATGTACTCCCTATCCATACAACAAATTTTCCTTCACACGGTAAAGCAAACAAGTTTATAGCAGAAACCGAACTTTTAGATTTCTAATTCGATGAAGATATTAAAGGCCTAAAGTAACAAAGAATAATTAAAGGGTACTAAAAATTAGCGACAGTTTTAAGGCCTTCAATTTGACAAAAACACAATTTCAAGTTTTAAAACAGACCGCAAGCTTTTCAACGTCAAACACATCCCCCTTTCCCTTTGGTGTGAAGCAGTCTGATAGACTAACCAGTCTAAGCAAGGCTTGACAAGCTGCTACAACAACAACCATACTAAGATTATGTTGGTGGTAATTTTTTAAAACCATACCATTATAATTTTTTTAACACAACCAGTCCTCTGACTTTTAAAATCTTAAACATTTTTTTTATGTAGCACAGGTTTAGGAGCAGAGTATGTTAGAACTCCTAATGGAACTAAGTATGGTAAGTTTAAATATATAGCAACTTAATTTAGTCCTTTGTAAGCCTAGAACCTCTTTGTATATAAGTATTGGTCCATGCATTCAATTTTGGGTTTCATATTGTAGGCCTCGACAACGGGTTAAGGGCAAACATGTTTTGCTATACAAAAGTAGACAATTTTTGAAAAGGCGTAAGGCAACCACTGCAGCCGAATAGACAGATGCGTGACTAGCATTCGGAAAAGCATAGGTTCGAATCTCCGTGTATGAAAGAATAATATAAAACAGTTTTTTCTAATAGCAGTCGCCCATCGGCAGGCAATGGCAAACCTCCTAGTGAATTTCTGCAATGAAAAAGATCCTTATAAAAAATTGTTTGCCATTCGGTGAATCTATTTGTAGGCTAACATAATTTAATTTACTTAACGGCGCTTAAAATTATGCAATATTTTTAACTTAAAGCTCATTTGCCTGCAAAAAACACTACACTGCAGCGCGTATCGGAAAATAAGTATTAGATTTCACTGATTTGTTTGATGTTTTCATTTGATAGGAGCATCCGATGCTTCAAAGCAACTCAAAAACAGCATGATTAAGGGTGTGCTCCGAAAAGTAGGCACGCTTTTTCATACTTTTGATAAATATTTTTAGGTAGGTTGGTGAAATGGTTAAATTACCACTCTGGCACTCCTCAAGTAGCGCCAAATCACCGTTTTGAAACCAATATGAGACCTCCAACAGGCCGATGTCTACAATCAGCCAGAGATGTTGCTGTAAGGGAGAAGATTGATGGGTCTTAGGCTGCCTCAAGCTGTGGAAGAAAGGAATAGCCAGTGACCTTAATCGTTTAGCTGCCAAATCTGCTTATTTACAGAGAAAGAGCTCAACAGTCTTTAAATAACAGACTTTAAATATTTTTAATTACCACCGAAACTGAAAATAAAGGTAATCACTTTAAAAAAAATAACTTTAAGTTTGCATTGCGCCTGAAAGTAGGCCACATTTATGTTAAATTGTACAAAAATTGCTATTATTACTTAAAAGAAATACGAATTTTCCTGCCACTTTAAAGAATTTTCAAAAAGCGTTTGAACCACAAGTGGCTGAAAAGCTTTTTTCCAACTTCAAAAATGCGTGCATGTGCAGCACTTTTCTTGCCACTCACAGCTCATTCACTCGCTGCTGCCCACTAGCACACTTCACAGCATGCGTACGTATGTACACGCACACAAGTGCACACGAATGCTTATGAGTATGTTTCCAGCTTTGGGCATTAGTTTAGCAGCCGCTCAACTGTTTGCATTTGTTTTTTTCTATTTTTTTTATTTTTAGTTTTTTGCATTTTCCGCATTTTCCACTGAACTCTCTCACTTGTGAAATACGTATAAATGCAAATTTGATAGTGTGTGTGCATAAAGTAAGTATGAATATATATTATTTTACATGAACAATTGCGTACTTTATCGTCTTTGACTGGCTATTTGTGACAATGGAACTATGAAATATTTATTTATGTGTGTGTCTATATACGATTTACATGCACGATCCGTTTATGTACGCGTGCACATATACATGTATAAGTAGATACGCATGTTTGCTTATTCCTGTATGTATTTGATTGCAAATTTCACTAGTGGGGCCTTTCCTTTGCTACAATAAGAATAAAAAATAAATAAAATAAACAACTTTGCCATACCACACACACATAGTTGCACACATACATACACACAATACACTAATACACACACAAATACATGCACTCATATTTTATTGCTTGCTTTTGTAGTAGAGATAAATTGTCTACTCTGGGCCACAAACAAATCAGTGCGCCTGAGAGAGAAAAAAAATAAAAATAAACATCAGAATGAAAATAACTACAAAAGTTATGCGAATGCATCTTTATCGGCGTCACTGCTCTTTGCTCTCTGCTACTTTTGTATTACTCAATTTATTGCACCTGAAAATGCTGCATCTAACTTTTGTTATTTGCTTCATTTTCACATATGAGTAAATAATCTAAAAGGAACATACATTGTTTTTGTATTACAAAAAAAGTCGGTGCTGAATTGAAAACTTAAAGCAAGTTTACTTTCATGTTGAAAAATTAAGCAAATTATAAATTTGGGGTTTTTACTATATGTAGAAATTATGCCTTGGAAGTAAAAAAATAGCATAATTAATAGCATAACCCTGATGGGCTCTAATTTTTGGCTAGACGCCTAAGAATATGCAACATTTTTTTAAATATAGAGAGAGAATGTGAGTGTCCTGTCTTTGCTGGAGCAAGGCTATGAATTTTGGGTCTCGATGAGCTGAAAACGAGAAAAATTCGTTTTCTCAACTTGCAAGATATTTTCAGATTTGCAAAGGAATCTGCAAAATTTTCACAGGACTAGCTATCGCTGTCTCTGTTCTATGCTATCTCTTTCTCTCTGTCCCTTCTCTCCTGTTTTACTTGACTATCAACCCTTTTACTTTCCAGAGCTTCGAATACAATGGGGTTGCTAGCCTCATCGTTTTAGGAGTGAGTCATTCTTTCCGTGCTTCTTGGTTCGCCTTTTTAAAATTTCAATTTCAGACAGATATCTATCAAATTATTATTATTTCCTATGGTTCTAGGGAGAAAAAGGGCCCACAACCAACTGCTTGATTTGTTCTGCGCCAGTGGTAAAAAGTGGATAAAATGTGTTCAAAATATCTACATATAAAATTTCTCAGGCGAAAATTTCGTTTCAAAATTTCTCTACTAATATTCGCTGTAACGGTGCATTGTAATTTTCTTTACAAAATGCAAAATCATTTCCTCGCAAAACAAGGTAGTCTACTTATAGGAGTCTAACATATTCGCAGTGAAGTGCATTCCACAAAATGCTGTGTAATAGTTCCCAAGCATCAATCTTGCATATTATAGTTTTTTCCACAAAATCATAAACAGTAACATACCATTAGGCGCCATAACTGCTGTTCATCTGTTAGCTCAATTTTTGGCCAAATTGAAATTCTATTCAATTCCGCAGTGAAGCCTCATTTGGGCAACAATATTTTGATTGAAAAAACTTGAAAATTTTTTTATCGAAAAAGGAATGAGCGATTTTTACGATTTCCTCCATTTATTTATAATCATTTTCCTTTAGTTTCATTTTTCGTATTTGTGCTCACAAACGCAAAGCCATAAAAATATAAGTGAAATTGTATTTTCTATAGCTTATTTATGGATTTGCATGCAGCAGCAGCAGCGGCAATTGTTTGTTGCCAATTTTATACTTCTACTATTCCCTGCCTTCCATCTTCTTTCACCTCGTTTCGACAAAGCTGGTATTTATTTGGTTTTTGTTATGCATCTTAACCTGTCTATTTTATGTTATTTATGCATTTATGCGTTTCTCCAATTCTCCATCACCATCACCACCAACAACAACAAAAATGAAAACAACACCGGCAAAAAAAAAATAAATAAGTGAAGTAAAGCTCCACAGCCACTATGCATGAAACTATGTACATAAAAGTTCCACTGTTTGTGTGTATGCGTGTAAGTGAGTAAGTCCGCATATGTTTGTGTTCACCTACATTTTACGCTGGCAGATTGTGGTAATAGATTTTTCGCTAGAGCGCTATTTTTTCTAGCTGTCGTTCCCTTCTTCCGCTTGGCAATTTCTACCAATTTTCTCTCATTTTTTAACGCAGTTTTTTTATTTTTGTTTTGTTTTTTTTTTTGGGTTTTTGATCATTTTCACCGCTTCACCACTTCTCCCACCCACACACACTCGCAATTTTATTGCATTTTCCATTATTGTACATCAATGTAAAGGGGTGGCGGTTGAACGGGGGGTGGCGGTACAGAAGTGCGGCCCGTGAGATGCGCACAAATAAAAATAAATTGGACGAGCAGCAAATTTCGCAACAAATTCCGTTTGGCGAATTTTTATTGCTATTCGGAATTTATAACCGAAAAATTTGTTTGTGCAGAAGCGATATTTTATTATACTTGCTGTTGTTGTTGTTTTATGTACTACTTGATTTTTTGCTGTTCACCTGGCGTTGGTGGAGGCACTAGCAGCAAGAAGCAGCAGGAGCAACTCCAGCGAGCGGCAGATGGTTTGAAGTTTCACGGAATGGCGCACTTTCTTTTCAGCAGCAATCAGCAATTGGGAGATCATAAGTAATATATTCATATGTGTGTAAGCTGCTATGGTTAAAAAAAACATATATACAAACGCATGCGTTCCTATGCACCTACATGAAAAAAAAAAAAAAATGTTTCCGTGAATTTGCGTTATTCAATGCGTACATTTAACGGCTTCTTGGGTTACCTACTGCAAATTTTTCGATTACATATGAATTAGGAATATAATTATTTTTCATTTAACATTTTTTTCATGCTAAAGTTTTCACTATTTGTTTTTTAATAATTGGTTTACAAGGTTCTTCGTAACTTTCACATACTTTAAAGCCTTATAAGAGAGCTTCCACCTGCGAACACTTTTAAGCTTCTTCATTTGAATGGCCCATTCTATAAAAAACGAAGGATTTTTTTTGATAGTAGCGGTGGCTCCCCTATGCATTTTTTCCATGAAAAAGTTTCGTAGAAATATTCACTGATATTTGAAAAAGGCATAAAGGCCCTTCCTGTAGTAAAAAAAAAATAGAGCATACAACAGAAAATTTAAGATCAGCCTTAGGACCACACATAAAGGATGTAAGCGAAAATTTTATTTGTTAGATTACGGAGGGTGAGTGGCAAATTATAGAGAGGAGAAATAGAGAGATAGAAAGAGAGAGATAGATAAAGAGAGAGAGAAAAGTAAACATAAGGCTGAGCAAATTATCACCTTTTGTTTCACGTTTATTCAAGCTTTATAATTTCGATACAGTCGCAGCTGCCAAAAAGCGGCTACTGCTATTGCTTGGTAGGCCGATTAAAGGCAGTAGCTGTCTCTTAGAATAATCACTGCCGCCTGGTCCTAGCAGGCACAAGGTCGTGATGAGTCCATTGGCATTTTTTAACGCTGGGGCCGTTAAAATTTGTATCCAGACACTTCTGTGAAATCTTCCATTTAAGAGAAGAGAGCATTATGCACTGGGCAAGGTTGGGAGAGGATGAAAAACTCCAAGGTTTGGCTATCCGAATCAAAATTGTGAAAGTAATTTCGGTTGCGACATCACCGGGTACTCAGCAGCAGAGCTCTTCCCGCTCATTTCACACGTTTTTCTAGACTCCTCGGCAACAAGTTTTTGCTCAGGTGGCAACGAAGTAAACTTAGCTGCGTTGGTTTTTCTCGTATATCATCAAAACTATCCCAGTTTTGTCGTTAAACAAACCGCCGGCCCACCCGAGGTGATGTCAGCAGATTAGCTGATTTCTTTAAAATCGCTGAGAGCCAGCTAATGGTCTGACGTTAGTCACATCTTCTGAACTCCCTCCACCCAAGGCGGTGGTATGTTTCGAATGTACTCTTTCATAAGCTGGCAGAGAGGTGCATCCATGTGTTACACGCAGGAGGTGAAAAGCGACTTGCTGTTGATTTTTTTAGAAATTTTCTCTTCTAAGCCAAAACAATTTTTTAATTTTTTCCGTCATTTAAAGACATGTTTGAATTTTTTAAGCGGTTTGTGTGCGGGAATCAACTGAATTTAAATTTTTTGTTATAAAAAGGATAAGCAAATTTTAATAATGCAGAAGTTATAATTGTTTTGAATTTCAATACTTTTAATTTTATTATTTTGTTTTTTTCTCTGAAAAATCATTTTTTTTCGTATTATTTTGTGTTGTTATTTTGCTATTATTTTAATAATTAGAAATAAAATTTTTTTTTGTGAGATGCTTTCCATTTCAATTCAACCGGCCTATTGGGGTCATGTTCTTCGATTTCGATGTAACTGAAATATGTTGCTCTCTGGTCAAAATAATGAGACACGTATTTTTTTGTTCGCCCGAAAAAATTTTTTTTCAAGAGTTATCGGCAATTTTGTTTTTCGGCTCAAAATCGATTTTTTTAATTATATAAGAAATTTTTTTTTTTAAATGCCCATAACTTAGTCAAAAATGAACCGATTTTATAAATTCTGGGTTCAAAATGATCGTAATTACTTACACGAGCGACTTCATGTAGAAACAGTTGCAAAAAAGTAGTTGAAAATTTTTTATTTTGCAAAAAACAAAAAGTGCGAAACAGGTTTTTTACTCAAAAATTCATTACTCAAAACCAACTCATTTTAGCTACTGGGTATTCAGCTTAATTGAAGTTTGAGGTGTCCTCTTGATTTGGAAAAAGTTATAAAAAAAATACACTTTTTGAAATATTGAATTTCGAAAAAATTTCAAGCTTTTTTTCTTTTTTGCTAAATAAAAAATTTTCAACTACTTTTTTGCAATTATTTCTACATGAAAAATTTTTTTCGGGTGAACAAAAAAATACTTGTCTTATTATTTTGCCCAGAGAGCAACATATTTAAGTTACATCGAAATCGAAGAACATGACCCGAATAGCCCGGTTGAATTGAAATGGAAAGCATCGTGATAGTTATCTATACTATAAAGGTGAATGTCTGTACGTTGTCCGCGCATCACTACGAAACGACAACACCAAATGACGTACAAATTTTTATACATTCATATTTTCACCCAATGAAGGTTATAGGCATGTTTTTATGATGGAACTCCCTTCTCACAGCCCCCAGGCCACGCCACCACTCTCATTCGTCTCTAATAATCGAATATTTGCTTAAATTGAATCTAAAAAATCTTAGTTTTTCCTATTTCCCACTATTTATAGCCCACTCTACACTTCATAATCCGCATAAGCTGTTCAACTATGACCCAAATGCAAAGTTCAAAAACGGTTTGAGATAGAAAATTAATAAAGATAATTTTGCTTGATATTTTTCTGATTTGTTGTTTTGATTTTATACAACGAGGCATAGCAACGGATGCCAGGTATCGTAATATTATGGTTATTAATAAAAAAATATTTTCTATGAAATTATTGTTTGTAATTCTTTTATATACTTATCCTAAATCCCTCAAAACTACTCCTACGCGAGCGGGGCTGCGGGTTAAAGCTAGTTTACTATATTTTTAAAATTTCATTTATTTGATTAGTATTTTTTATATGTTTAGTATTTTTTTATTTGTTTAATTATTTTTTATTTGCTTACGATTCTTTTAATATATTTTTAATATATTTTTAATTTGTTCACAATTTTTTTAATTTTTTTTTTTAATATATTTTTTATTTATGTATTGTACAATTTTTTTAATATGTTTTTTTCATTTACTTACTATGTTTCAATATTTTTGTACGTGTTTACTATTTTTTTAAATTTGTTTACTATTTTATTTACATTTTTTTTCCTGCAAACTAAGTTTATAATAATTAAGTACCTATAGTGTGCTCAATGACCGACACTTCCACCTAAAAGAATTTTTGTGTCCCCGAGCTTTGTTTAAATACTAAAAGGATTTCCAACTTAATTTTCAATCATATACAAAATGTTGCTTGTCCCTTACACCTTACTCTACGCTTTTCCAAATAAAGTTTTGTATTTTGTAATAAATTTTCTACAACTTCCTCTACAGGCCTTTTCTTTTTCTTGTTCCGCTTTCGCATGTTCCACCATTTCACAGAACTCACTCGGTCGCACTCATACAGGCACAGGTATTTATTTTTATCCAACAGCAATTTCGTTCAATATTTTTCAATCCCTCTACTTTTATCATTCATTTCATTTATTTGAGTTTTTTCCCTTTTCTGTTTTTGTGGAAATCGCAAAAGGTTGAATTTATGGCTGCTTTGTTGCATTGCTAAGCCAATAACAAATGTATAAAAACAACAAGAAAAAATATTTGTGCAACCGGCGAAGGTTGTAAATTTTCTACTACATATTTTACACAGGTATTTGTTGTTAGGTTTATTTGTTGATTTCCCCTTTTTTACTTTTCATTTATTACTTGCCAATATTCATTTTAATTGAATGCAAAGGTGATTGCTGAACAGTTAGGGAAACCTGTATTGTGAAGTGAAACTTTTGATTGAAAATTACAAAGAATTTATTTAAAAAATATACCCGATTTTCATTAGTTTAAAAACATAATAAATAGTTTTCAATTCCAATTAAAAATGGCTTGGGCCCCACCTATCTGAAAGCGTACAGCTTATAACTTTGAACACCAGCATGTTTTAGGTCATTGGAAATTTCACCTGTTAAAGCTCTCAGTTTTCTGATACTTTCAAGGTTCAGAATTGCACTTTCATATTCGAAAATTTTTAAGCTTTGACATATGAAAACTAAAAGATTTTATTGAGCTCCATAGCGACGGTACAATGGCTCTATTATTACAAGTATAAATTATCAATTAACAAATTAAAATATTTTTTCTAATATTTAATAGCGGTGGCTTCACGGTAGGCAATAGCTCGGGTGTGCTCCAAATAACAGTGCGACTTACCTCTTTAAAAGTCAGATCGGCAAAAGTGCTCAAAAAAAGAGTGAAATTACGGACTACCCCTTCCATCAAAGAGTTCGCGCAACAAACGCCAGGTGACGCTGTAAGTCAACTGATTTGAGTTCGGTTTTTTTCTGTTAGGTTGCCACATCTGCGATTAACATTCATAGAAAACATTTTTTCGGCATTGCTTGACATTTGTAAAAGTTACGCCATCTACAGTAAATCTCCCAATTTTCAATTTTTTGCTGTTCTAAAAATGGATTAGAATTTGCAGCAACGAGTTTGTATTAATTTTGCGTTAAAAATCAATTCGAAAACATTGGGAAAAACTGTTAGTTCCAGAAATTTTTCGAGAGCTGAATCAACCGCTGGCATAAGTGCGTTGCAGTTGATGGGGAGTACTTTGAAGGCGATATTACCACCTTTGAGGAATAAACTTGTTTTATGAATTTTCTGAATATATTCCGCGAACTTTTTGATCAAGGTGGCTCACAATGGTTATGTGAAAGCTTCCGGTGCAGCTAATTGAAAAGCTCAACACTTTAATTGGAGCAAATGAAAAGGCGTGCGATTTGAGATTTCCAGCAGCTTTTTGAGCTTTCACCTTTTGAGGCTTTAAACCTGTTGTATTACATAGTTGGCGATTTTTATTAGTTGAAGCTCTAAATTCATAGAAATCTTTATTTGAGTAAAACTTCCTAAGGGATGCTCTGTGGGTTAGCGGCGAGCGTGTCTACTGAGCTTACGATTTTTTCGACTAATGTGATTATTTATCTATTTGGGACGCACATGTGGGCACCATCAGGCTTTAAGACATTCAGTTATATGCATACTCATTATGCCGGCAATTGTGGCTTATTTGACCTGCAAGGCACAATTGCCTGTGCTAACTAAAACAAAAGGTAAGAAATGTAAGAGCGAAAAAAAATAAATTTATGAAGCTAAATAAAAAACAAGCGAAAAACGTAAGTTTCAAGGAGAGGAATGAAAACGCTAAACAAAGCTTTAAGCGTAATAGGGAACAAAAGAGCACAACAAATCATTAAAAAATATGAAAATAAAATTTGTAGACGTCGGTGCCGGCAAAATAAATTTGTAGCTAACACGCACCCATACACACCCACTGCCCAGAATACACACTTTAAATTATACAAGCACGTACGCGTACAATCCCACACATTTTCGTGTTGCCCATGGCGATTGACAAGAAGAAAAAATTGCAGAAAATAAACTCAAATTGAAGCAAATGTTTGGCAGCAAAACAGCAAAACGAAAAAAAAAACCGGCAGAAGGAATGAAAGCAGGAATGAAACGCGACTCCTAACGCTTGGCAGCCAACACCAAGAGGATGACCAACCGACTCTATTTGGTACCCTCTTCATTTCCCCCACGCGCTACCACCAACGAACGACTGCTTTGTACGCGCGAATCCACCAACCAAATGTGGCGGTGGCACCGCACCAACTTGGGGCATTTGTTGCAAGCCAAACAAGCACAGATAGCATACCGCTGCACATGCGAAGTACGAGTATGTTGCCACACCAATTTAGTATGTTGAACTAAGTATGTTGTTGCCGCTGGTACACAAATGGATGGTTGAACGTTTGCAGCAAACAAGATTGCCATCATCATTTGATGCTGGCTTCATTTGTTTTTTCTGTTGGTCTTCTTTGCTTTTAAGCCATTTTGCGCTTTGGTCATTTCTGTGCGCTACGGCTGCGTCTCGTATTTCACATACTCGTATTTGGTATGAGCGAATCCGTTAACTGATAAAAATCACCTTAAAGAGTGGAAATTTATCTATGACCCAGGTGAGTAGCCATTAAATGTTGGTTAGAAAAATGAGACGAAAATATGGCGGGAGTTGGAGGAGTTGGTACTCGAGGGATGCGCACAAACTACAAGCGTGCAACTTCTCAGATTGACTTGATGGCAGCCAATTGGCGTGCACGAATATGCAAGGCAGGCATGAACCCAGGTGGATCCAAAAGTTTCCGAACCAACTGCCGAACGCACTGGAGTGCGGGTTTTTTCTTTTCTTGGGTTGCCGCGTCTGTTGTTAACATTCCTATCAAAATTTTATTACCATTGCTTGACATCTGTAAGAGTTACGCCGTCTTGCGTAAATGTACCACAGCTTTTCGATGGTTTAAAGTTTTAAAAATGATTCTGATTTTACAACAAGAGTTCGTCTAAAATTTTGCGTTTAAAAAATTTAATGGTGCGAAAACCGTGGGAATGTTGGAAAACTATTTCCGTAAAGATACTCTAAAGAAAACAGCCGTTTACGCGTGGCATGAACGCTTCACAAGTGATCATGAGTCCACCGAGGATGACAAACGCAGGGGCAGGCCGTCGATATCGAAAACTGGTGAAAACATCAATAAAGTGAAAGAAAAGTTGATCAAAACCAAAAATTAACCATCGGACCAACAAAGAGCTGGCAAAGGACTTGAACAATGCTTATGGGTCTGTTCAAGATATTGTAGTCAATGATTTGAGTTTGCGCCGTGTTGCTGCAGAGTTGGTTCAGAAGATTTGAGTTTCATACAAAAAATTGGCCGCCAAATACCTGATTTCGAAGGCTAAATCGGACCCAATATTCATGAAATGCATCGTTACGGGAGACGAAATATGGGTAGGACACGCAATCCAGACATCAGGCGAGTGAGTGGAGAGCTCCGAATGAACCAAAACCAAAACCATGTCGATTTCAGTCAGAAAAGAAAGCAATGCGATTACCATCCAACAGCCATCGAATACATCTGATATGGTTCCCTTGGATTTTTTCTGTTTGATCGAGTCCACTATGGGAACGCGAACTGGAAGTAATGGAAGACGGATCTGATGGCTATACCGAAAATAGAGTTCAAGAAATGATTCGAGAGCTGGGCCAAGCGCTGGTGCATTGTTGATGTGGAGAACTTTGAAGGCGTTAATAACACTTTTGAGGAGTAAAATTCTTTCTTGAAATTTCTGAATATTTTGCAGGAGCTTTCTGATCAATGTGATTTGCTCAAGTTTGTGGGAACTGTTAAGGAAATAACGGGGAAAAAGAAGAATTAATTATATAATATATAAATAAATAAAACTAGATGTGCAAATCAGAAATGTGGTTTCATTATATTCGTGTGCTGGAAATCTATGTGGCTGAATATTTCTGCAGTTTCCCATAAAAAAATTCTTAATTTTTGCCAACTCAAACACTTGGTTAGTATCCGAATGTGCTGAGAAAGTATTTTAACAGCAGCTATTGCCTCTCCTCGCAAAGAAAGGGAAGAAATCCAATTAAAAATGCTTTGAATAGCCTATTTATGCACACTACAGCAAGCATTTAAGCTTGCTTAAGTGCTAAGCTTAAGTGCTTATATGCAATATTCATTTCTTCAAACATTACCTGCATTACACTTATCAGTTAAACATTTTTACTCTATTTGCGCAAGCAGCAGAATACAAATGATTTTTGCTTCAGCTGGAATTTGTATTGCTAGTTTCGCCTTTGCAGAAGTTATAACTACTCGTAATTTGCATTCGAATATTTCAAAATTTTCTAGCACTTATATGCATACCAACAACAACAATTTGTGCTAATTAAACTTGTAGCTTACAAATAGAGTGCGATTTCTAATGAAAATGCAATGCAACTTTTCCTTCCACCCCAGCGGCACTAACTCGCATGAAAGGTGTTCGTTATTTACTATTACGCTTAGCAATGCTTGCATGTAAGTGTATTTACATATTGCAATACTATAAATAGAGCTTAGAAATCAGCTATCGTTCAACGTCAGGAAAATAATTTCCTCGAATTCCTGTTGCAAAGCTTCTCAGCCAGCGCTGGACATCGGAGTGAGCTACAAGTGCATTAAGCAAATAACATTTCTAATTTTATGTGCATATACATACATGTACATACATTCACACACATACACACACACACGCATGTAGTGCATGGAGGAGTGAACAGGTGAGAAGAGTTGGGTTTTAATGGGTTGAAGCTTCACATTGGAGGGGTTAAGGCTTTCGATGCTTTCCAGTTCCATAAAAAAATGAAAACACACACAAATTAAATGTTAAATTTAGAATTAATTTATGCAGTTGCACATGACGCAATTCCAAAACTTTTCCACTGCTCTAAGTATGTATGTGTATGTGTGTAAGCATGTATGTATTGGGTAAATGTATTTAAGTGCCTACCAGCGACTTACCACTGCATTACACGCGTTACAATGCGGCCAGTCACATACGTGCACACACACATTGACGACCGCTATTTGCATTTGGGTCGGTTGCAAATTTCCGAAAACTCCACCTACAAACAAGAACCAAGCGACCAGCCGACCAACTCCCAACTAACAGGCCACCAACAAGCAGCGCGTGATAATTCCTTTTTCGCCTGTAATATTTAAGCAGCCAGCTTTTAGGCACTGCAGTACGGCTTTAATTTATGTGGCAGTGGCATGAATGCAGAGTGCACCTATTTTATATGACTGCCAGCAACAAATTGACGCGCATGTGGGCGTTGGCGTCATCAGCAGGCGGCGCACCAAAATGCCATCAATTCGCGAGTTGTCAGAGCATTTGAAATGGCTGTTAAATAGGCGGCAAACGAATAGGAGAAGTAACGAACTGGCGAATGTGCAAAATAGTCCGTTGGACACGTCGACACCTACACGCGTGTCTTGCATGTCGATACGTTTTTCGTTTCTTAGCCAAGGCAGCAGCAGCAGTAGTAGTTGACTGCTATTTCCAGTGCCTGGTAGTGCCCACCAGAGTTGCCACCAACTAAAGAGCTATATTAATTTTTCCCAAATATATGGGGTTCATGGACAATAAGTGAAAAAGGCAAAAGCAAACCCCAAGTATTTGAGAGAAAAGGTTTGAGGCAAATCTTCGGTGTAGTCAAAGACAAGGGCGAATGGCAACTTATACGAGGAGAAAATGTTGTACGCTTCATCAAAGTTGAAAGACTAAGATGGCTACGCCATACCATGAGAATGGACCCTACGAGGGCTCAACGAAAAAAAATTGACGCAAAAAAATTTGCAATGAAAGCAAGAGGCAGACCAAGATGGATTGAATAACTACAGGAAAATAACTTATGAGGAAACTCAAAGTCAGCATTTGTAAGGAATCAGCCAAGAATCGGGTCAAATACAGATATTTTGTGCAGTAGGTCGAAGCTCATACAAGGCTGTAGCGCCAAGTGATGATAATGATATGGATTTCATTTTCTTATAACTCTTTCCGTGACTTTCGGTTGGATTAGGTATACTGAGATCTTTCTTAGGAAATGTTTTCAGCTATTTCTTACTAGGAAAGCAAAGCGGTACAGGAACAAGTTTCCAAGAAAGTTAGTACATTTACTACATATCAGCTACACAAAGGAGCTAAGTGTTTAGTGTTAAAAAAAAGCGTGGGAAAGAGTTTATAGTTAAAAAAAAAACTGCGAACTGTGTCGTGAACCAGCTGAACATGGAGAGGAACAATACTATAGGCAGTGAATCATGCCCCAGCGCTGGTTTTCAATTACCTCTGAGTAAACTCGGGCTTAGATCGGGTTTCCTTGAATAGCAACGGAGCCATGGAGTCCACGTGCTGGGCGACGAGACAGATCTGGGCTAGGTTCGTTTAATGAAGACCATAATAGGTAATATAACTTAACTATTCGCCCAGTCATTCATGCTATGATGGAGGCCATAACTGGACACTGCCTATTCTAGAGGCACAGGAAGTAAAGTGAATGGGATTTCTTACAAATGACTTTAGTTACAGCGGTAATTATGAGGAGGAGGTAGAAAACGTCGTACACTGTTTATGCCACTGGCTCGCTGTGACAAAAATGTGACTTCTCGTTCCTAACAATGAATGCTCAGCAGACTTGGAGCCCAGAGACTTTTGGAATCTCTAGCGCTTCTTGTTTTTTTTTTATTATTTTACATTGCGACTAGTTACAAAGAAAACATTTTATTAACTAACGAGCAATTTGTTTAGAATTTAGAAAATAAGGTATATACAACAGTTAACGCTAAGGTGTGGTTAGTACATTAAGTCTTTGGGCTTTCTGCGTTTCAGTCTTCTTCTCCAATTAGTTGGATTAGCTGGATTAGCGAGAATAGTGGCCTCCGTATTGACGTGGTTTTTTAACCTTTCATCATGGGCTTTTGCTATCTTTTTTATCGTGTCTACCACCGAGTCAATATTTAGGTCGCGTTCAAGATCGGAGCTTCGGATATACCACGGAGCACCGACTGCACATTTAATAATTTTGTTTTGGAGCCTTTGTATAGATTGAATGTTACTTTGGCTGGAGCAACCCCATAACTGTGCGCCGTAGGACCATATAGGCTTCAGAATTTGTTTGTATACAATCATTTTATTATTGGTGGATAGTGCTGATTCCTTTCCCATAAGCCAATACATATTTCTGTATTTTAATTCCATTTCTTCTTTCTTTTTCTTTACATGGGCTTTCCATCTTAGCTTGGCGTCTAGAGTCATGCTCAGATACTTTGCAGTATTTGAGTATGGAACCTGTCTACCATTTAAATATATTGGAACATATTTGATTTTGTTTTGGGTGAAATTTATATGCACAGATTTGCTTTCATTTAATTTAATATGCGAAGAGACGGAGTAAATGAGGAGGATTCTATTGCTATATATTTCGGTAGTTCCAGCATTGGTCATGCCGTAGAAGCATGCTCTTATTTTTGCTCTTATTCCAAGCAACTCCTAGTAAACCTTGAATCACTAGCAAATTGAAGGCCCTGTAGCGCAGTTGGAAGCTACTGCGATAGATTACCAAACCAATGCGTATCTTTATATATCACCTTTGTCGCTGGAATCACCAAAGACCAATTCCACTACAGCTCGTAATCGCAAATCATCTTTTTCTGATCATAGAACTCATGCACGGTAAAGAGAGGGTTGACGAATGTCGGCATATTTCTAAATAATCTAAAGCTGTGAAACTGAGCTGCCAACTCGAAGTAATTAAGAGAGAACTCCATCAGGAGTTCACGTGAATGGTTGAATAAGGATCAAAGAAGATATGTAAGACTGCGAGGCAGATTTAGGCCAACTATAACAAGACAAAAACAGCAGATCTTTCAAGGAGATCAAGAATCGATATTTTGAAAGTAAGTTTTGCTTCTTGGTAAACACGTGGCTAAGAGGGGCCTCGTGTACGTCATAGGTGTAAGCTAGGGGAGCTCAAAATACCATGAGGTCGAAGTGCGAACCTCCAATTAATCTTATCTGAAGCTGCGGTAGTGTAAGTATGTGGTACCTCCAGACATAAAACAGTGTCGTAAATCTGAAGTTGATCTCCAAGTGACTGGTTGCCACGGACTTGATTAAGATAAGTAGGTTCCAAGTCGAAGTGGTACTACATATAAATACCATATAAGAGGTTCAAGGAGATGCTCCAGGAGAGTAAATTCTAGGAAAAAGAGTAAAAACCCGATGCGTCACGCACCAACTAGGTTTTCGGCTGGGTACTCATTTAGTAGTATAAATCAAACGAGAACATTTTTAACGATATTTTCTTAGAAAGTAGTCGATGTAAAACTTACAAGTATGGAGATACTCTTTGGAAGCAACAAAACATCTGTGAAAAACATCTTCTGCGCCAACTCTTAATGGACTTAAGTCATCTTTACCAGACAGTTCTCGATGTGAGGGAGAGCATTTCTTTTAGTTGTTATTTTAAGTATAAGAAAAAAAGTATTTTATTAAGTGGCAGCACTGCTACATTTTTCCTAACACATTTCCACACACACACACACATTCACATGAACATATCACGGTCGAATGTGTGGGCTCGTGCTGTTGACGTCAAGTAGCGTCATTGTCAGCCTCGTTGCAATTCTCGTCTCCTATGTCGTGTTTACTGCGTGTTGTTGCAATTCTGTTTTGATTCTGATTCTTTTTTATTATTACTACTCCACTTCGAGTATTATTGTGCATACTTTGCTTTGCTATTTTTACTGCTGTTTTGATTTTTGCTACACGCAAATCAATTTGTGATTTTTATGCGAATTTAAGTTGATGCTTTTTATAGTCGCGACGAGGTAAGGCGACTGGTATTTTTGACATTCTTTGGCATGATTTTTATGGCAAATTTATTTTTAAAATTTTTTATGACGCTGCCGTAAATAGCAGGAGAAGAAAAGCCGAAAATGGAAATTTTATTAGCAGGAAAATCCAATAATTTGCCCATAAAAAATATTTAGTATTTTACTTATTTTAGTTTTCATTGAAAAACTTGACTGAAATGGAGATGTACCTTATTTTCTTTATATTATATATCTTCGTCAGTGATGCGAAGTGGCTTCTCCTTGCAGAATTTTAAGTAAAATCAAACAAAAGGTAGAGCGCTGGGTCTATAGTCCTAAGTGAGCCACTCTGCACACACGTGGAGAGCGACAATTACAGTAGCCTAACTAAATGAAAAGAGAATTCAAACACAGAGGGCGCTGGCTGTAATTACATCCTTTTTTCGTGAATCACGGTTTATAATTTCTTCGCGCCTAACAATATCCGGTCTACAGCAAATTTCTCCAAATACCCACTCTTTCTGACCTTTTATGCCTTCCAACAATTTTATTATACGATATGCCAGCAGCAGAAAATGTAGAGCTCTTATATCAATATTGCAAAGCTGGTAGTGGGATGCAAGTCGTGCCACTTTCTGTGCTAAAACTTATGCACTAATTTCTAATGTAGAATTTTTTTCATTCCAGTACAACTACAAAATCAGATCGTCTACAATGTTGCAGTCGTACGAGACGGGTCAACGCATAGCTGGCGCCGTTGAGCAAGTGAAGTGATTAAAAAAGAACCAAAGGGATAACAAACCGAAAAAAGTAATACGAAATAAAAAGAAAAAAAATGTACACAACTTTATGTTCGCATCCAGAAAACTATATAAGAATATAATTATATAAAAGAATCTTCAAAAAGAAAATAAAAGCAGGCATTAAAACTAAAAGGATGGCGAAAGCATATAAAAATAAAAACAGCGTAGAAATAAAAACAAAAATTGCCTACTACAAGGAAATGACGATTAGTTTGAACGACAGGGAGTATTCCAAGCAAAATAGCGACTATGTGGCAGTTTGTTTTTGGCAATCGACCATGACTTTGCATATGCGATGTAGGCAAAATAAAAAAATCCGAAAAAAAATAAAAATGGGCAAAAATGCTAATAGCCAACAGCAACTCAAAGTCGATGCAGTAATGAGACCTACAGAGTAACGACAATTTTCGGCGCGAGTAGAAGAAAAAACACAGCAGAGAGAAAAGCAAACCTTTGGGCAAAAGAAAGTAGGCAGCATAAATTGTTGGCAAGTGAGGCGCAACTCAATGCTGATGGAAGCTGGCGGAATGCCTGCCTGCCTGCTTGAATGGCTAATGGCTAAAGCAGCAGGCAGCGCGTTACATGTTGAGACGACTGTCAGTGCCACTGTCACCGCTACCCAAAAACATACGCCACATATCGATGCTGCCCTTGCGGTTAATTGAAGGAAATTAATTATTTATTTAAATTACGCAGCGCAACAACGCAATTTCGTCGCAAGTAGGAGAGTAGCGTGGCAGTGATGGCTTGATGAATGCGTGCAACACGCCAGAGGGCAGGGCAAGACTGCACGGCCGAGTGCGAAAGAGTGGCGACATAAAAACCGTACAAACAGAATATTTGGACACACACATTCATCGACACAGATATGTCGCACAAAGTCTTTGTGGCAGGTGAAGTGTAGTGAAAGGTGATGGCGGCAAAAAGCCACTGAGGAAGATTTCGACGATTTCTTGTGGCCTTCTTCAGCCCATAATAACAGTCTTCGCTTGTTGCTGCATACATACATACATATGTATATTTACATGGTGTGTGATGTGTAGTATAATGTTTGGGCTTTCAGCAAACTACACGAGTCGCGCTGCAATGGCGTGCGAACTTTATGGTGTGGAACGGCAGACAGTTAGTTCCCAGAGGAGAGTAGTTGCGGCACGGAAAGCGCTTGTAGTGGCATCGAGAAAACGCAAATGTATGCTAACATTTTGCAGACCACTAACGTGTGCTAGAATGATCGCCACGCACGCACGCACGCACGTTCGTTCATTGTCTACGCCTTACGAGTGTATGGAGATTTTTATGCTTTCCCGAGCGCTTTGAGTGGGACATTGATTTGTTGCGGCTAGGCCGGCATTCGGTTTGATTATTTTGTTGCTCTTTTAATGTGTTGCTGAGATTTCAGAAGAGTGTTTTTTTCCTGTTTTCAAAACAAGAAATTAGCATGCGAAGGCAAATTACGCAAAAGTGGATATAAATATTTGTGTTTGTGTGTATGTACTTATGTGTGCGTGTTGTCCGCAGACATGCAAACGGCAAGGAAGTCCACTATGCAACTTAAGAGCAGACAATTAGAGCTCGGCTGTTAGAAATGAGTCTATACACGCATGTATGTATGGGGTGCGTCATCAAGAGCGCGCAGATTTTGCAATTAAATCAAACAGTCTGGCATTAACACCGACAACAATGCCAGCAATGAAATCCAACGGAGTATCTCTCTTGCCAACAAGTGCTACTTGGACTAAGCAGGTAAATAAGTAGTAAAATCCTTTCTCGACGAACAAAACTAACACTCTACAAGGCTTACATCATGCCTGTTCTAACGTATGACGCAGAAGCTTGGGCGATGGTAACATCCGATGAGGCGTAACTTGGAGTGTTTGACGTTTCCGCTGGTGTACCAATTTTGAGTTTTGTTGGCCTTCAGACCCGCGGCTTGTCTGCATAGACCAGAGTTTACTCGTTGGTTGGTTAAAGTGATGATTCAACAAGAATCCAGTTAGTGCTTCCGCACCATTTTATTGCCACATCCTCACAACAAACAAGTATACGATTATTACTTCACTACTGTATTCAGTTTCTGCGATTAAGAAACCATATAAGGTTGATTACCTCTATGCCGGCCAGTTTTTCGGGTTTTCAAAAAGCGGTTTGCCAAGGGTTAACATCCTTGACTTCCATCGCACAGGGCATTCACAGAGGAAGCTGGTTGATTACAACTTTGGCTGCCTGCTCGTCTTCTACGTAGACCCTCAGAAAAAATAGGGCAGCGGCCAGTTAATATCGCCGCCAGAGTCCGAGAGTTGCCAGCTTCTCATCGAATAAACACAATATTCCCGATGCAGCATGTAAAATGACACTTTCCTGCTGAAATCACATGTTTGGTATGTTTCAATCCTGGCTCACGAACGGTTTTATCATCCGATATTAGATATCGTCCTTAACAGTGAGCGCAGCGTCTTTGAAGAAATAAGAGCCAATAATGCAGCTGGATCAAAGTCCATTGAAATCATCACCTTTTTGAGACCACAGAGACATCCGACGCATTCGCTGTTTTTCATCTCTCCAAATCCGGCAATTTTGCTTGTTTGGTAAGATACTTAGCCCAAAATGAGTCTCACCACTGTAGATGCTTTTCTACCCAAAGTTTTAGCGACCAGAGCACCAGTTTTGATAGTAAAGCTTAGCAGTTTTAATGTGGTCTTGCATCACGTACCGATTCATGTTTAATTTTCGAGGCCAAATATGTATTCCTGCCAATCTTTACAGTTGTAATTTTGCCAATACAGATATCCATTATAAGCCATCAAAGTTCGGGCGCATCTATTGAAACTCCCTATATGTGGAGCAGTGTAGCTTAGAGGCATGTGGGCGCGCCAAGACTGTGCTAAAGGGTTTCCCATCTTTCTACGTGCGCTTTTTTCTTCTTCTCGCTTGCCGCACATTATTTTGCGGTGTCCAGCTTCTTTTTGCTCGCTGCTCTACCGCAAGTCCGTCATTGGTCAGCACGCACGCAACGTTGTCGCTTATCTTGCCATTCTGCTACGCGCCGCACAATTGCTGCGGCTTAAATGTTTGTATATATGTATGTGTGTACAGCTTTGCCTGTTGTTTAGCCTGCCTCATTTCGTTTTCTTGCTATTGCTTAACATGCATCGTGTTTTTTTTCTACGTTACTGTGATTGTTTTCTGTTGTTGTGATTACCATTGTTTCTGCTCGTTATCTGCGTTGTTTTCAAGCAGTTAGTAAGCTTTCAACTCTTCAGCCGTCGAACTGCCCGTTCTTTTTAGAATGTCTGATTTGCTGCAAGCATCTTTTGAATAACAAATTTGGTTTTCTTCTTTTTCTTTCTTTGTATTTGTTGTTTATTTTTTTTATTTTCTTTTTGTTTTCTGCTTGTTTGCCTCCCACAGCTGCGTTGTGCAGCCTATTGCAGGTCCAGTTGGCAACGCTACAGCACAGCCGTTTCACAAGTTCATTGTACAATGGATTTGCGTTGTAATCGCACATGCGTGGGCGTACATGTTGAATGTTGCATGTACAAATGTCGTATGTTGCAATTTAACATGACGTGTTGTGAAAAAGAAACTTAAAACAACAAATCAAGGAACACCGATTTTAAATGATAAAGTAACCTTTAAGATGCTTGCATGCTATATAGAAAAATGTGTATGTATGTGTGTACTTAAAAAATTTGTAACTGAGCAGAATAAGAGGTTAATCACGAAGTGCCTCAAAAATCTTCTAGTCAAACTTACCAGAGCTCCACAGCAGCTACGGTGGTCGCACTGTTCATAAGGATATAGAAAAGGATCCTGGTGGCCTAGAGGCCCATTTTGATACCACTGCGACTCAAGTACCGCTTCTCTGATATTTCCCAATGTGGTAAAACCACTTCGTCTCACGGATAAACGGTGAGCTACTGTAGATGGCTACCAATTCAAAGTCTAGACATCCAAAGAAAGTTAGCTAGACATGCAAATAAAGCTCGCCACACATCCAAAGAAAGTTTGCTAGACATGCAAAGAAAGCTTGCCAGACATCTAAAGAATACGAGTTTAGACATCGGCATCTTATTCTGGAAAATGCGAGGCAGCGCTCTCCATATGTTCCTCATTCCTGCAGCGACAGAAACAAAGGGAAACTCCATACGTTTGCCATCTACTCCCATTAGACAGTGCCCGGTGATGATACCAACCACCGTACTCATCGTCGCCAGATTCCTGTTACCCGAAGGCTTCCACTCTAAGGTCATAGGTGGTATTTCTTTCGCTGGTTTTCTAAGAGTTTGTGCCATCCAGGCCCACTTCCTGTTACGGCTTTCAATATCGACTGCTATCTGATTGCATTGTCTGTGTGAATCAATGTTTGCTCTCAAGTTTTCTGCCCACCAAGCGCTTTTGTAGTTTGGATGCGATTTCCTGTGATGTTGACCAGGACTCGCAACCGTACAATAAAATATATTTAAGATTTAAGATGTGAGTTAACGTTTTTCTTGTTAACCCTAAGTTCCTGGACAGTGGCATCAGTGCAGATATGCCGATTTGACTCGACGATTTTCATGCTTTTGTAGCTTTCTTGCTTTGGTCTGCCAGAATGTGCCTCATCTTCAACGCGCATATTACTACAACGAAATTGTCAAAACAACCTCCTTACTATTACTGCGTTCGGTAGTGTATTTGGTCCATGAGCAGCGCAAAGATTTTTACTCGCTTGTTCAGGGTTTTCATTTCGACCGTAGTGGTACTGAAGAATGTATAGAATTTCTCTATTTTTACTTACTTATTGAATCCCTGTAACAGAAAATTGGCTTCACTAAACTCAAAGCTGTTGCAAAACTTTTTTGAAGCATAGTGTCAGCTTTTAATCGGTATATAATACGCACCGTTATAATGTGTACATCGTTAGATATGCTTCGCTAAAGACAACCTTTGTTGGAAAAGAATCAGGGCCGTTCTCCTTTCCCTATCTAAGCACATCTAAGGCTTGCAAAGCAAAATTTTAGAGTTTACACAAATCTTTTTCGTACATAAAATCGTTTCCACTCAATTTACGAATTCCTACAGCTTTCCTTTCGTCTGCCCTTCATTTCATTAACACTAAAATTTTTACTTAACCTTTTTGCGCTCTTAACACGCAACATCCATTTGCGTGTACCTTTGCCTTGAAGACAATATTTACGCCATGCGTAGGTGTTTTCTACATGTCGCAGCAGCATGCAAAATTTTTTTTTAATGCAATTGGGAAACCAACAAACACGAAAACAAAAGACAGCACAAATTAACTAAACAACACGGCACAGGGCAGCAAAAAAATCGCGGGCCGCAGACTGATCTTGCGTGTAGATCGTCTGCGGCACATGTGTTGCATGTGGCAAAATGCAAGCAAGGCAGGTATTTACGTGTTTTTGGTTGCAAAGCGCGAACCTGAGGTGTGGCCAGCGCAACGCAGAGCCATTAAATGAATTCAAGTTGGTTGTCGAAATCGGCAATTAATGAGAATTCGGTTGAGAAAATACTGAAGTAATTGAATTTTACTAAAATTACTCAAGGAGAATAAGTAAAAGCATATAGAAAATTGCTTTAATGACGTTGTTGTATTGAAAATGGAATTATTTTAAGTTTTCTTGCATGACATTGATTGAGTTAATTGCCTCAAGAGGTGTTACTGCGCTTACATTTTTTTCACTTGCAATTTCGACAGCAGTCAAGAAGCCTTAGGTGTGCCAAACAAAGAAGACTTTTTGTTTTAGTTTTTTTGGAAGTAATTTTTTTTTTTCAACTTTAAGCAATCATACACTCCCACTTTTTAATTAAATTCGCATGCATTGCTGAGTAAAACTCCTGATGTGGCAGCATCTACTGGTATAATGGCGCCGTCGATGTCACAAGCGGCATCCCACAATCACTTATGCTTAAGGCCTGGCAAATAAAATGCTTTACCATTTATCCATTAATACAATGATTTCTCAACACAGCAATAACAAATGTCGACAATTTGTTTGAGCGCGCGCAGCAGCGAGTCAAAGGAAGCGCATGCTCGACGCAATTAAAGTAGATATATCAATACATACTTATGCACATGTGTGAGTGCTCTTTTTGTTGCCTCGGTATGCATAGGTGCTGCAAAGTCATACCTGCATGCCCCTTGCGAACCTGCGCTACGAAAACCTCGCGTTGCAAAAGGGCACAGCGAAAATAGGCGAAGCCCATTGTGTGCATCAGGGTACGAGTATGTGCGCGTATGTGTGAATGTATGTAAGTAAGCGCGCCTACGAAAAAATGCAACTATGCAGTCGTACAAGCAATACAAGCCGGCCGCCAACAGCCAACGCAATCGCAGTCGCCACTGTCAGTGCGTGCGCTGCATTTAAAATTAGCCGCTAGTCGAGAATTGGCAATGCGCGCGCCTTTGGCAAGTATTCGAGCAGCGCACAAGGCACAGTCGGCAAATATTCACAGCCATGAAGCGGCGTTCACTCACCACATTCGTACTTGTATTTGTAAGGCCGGCGCAGTGCAGAGAGGCGGCGGTGAGTACGCGATTTTAGCAGTCAACTCGTTGCAGACATTTGGCGTGTACGTTGCATGTTAATGACAACGGTAATGATGATGAGTAGTGCCATGGCAAAGTTGTTGCAACAAATGAAGGTGCAGAGCGAAGAAGTCAAGTGAACTTGTATAAGTGGTTATAAAAATGCTGACGAGATGCGAGAGATACGAGTGCGGGCAGCAAAAAATAAAATAAGAAAAAAAAATTAAAATTAAATGGAAAGAAGAGAATTAAGGCGAAAAAATAAATGAAATAAAAAGAAAAAACTGCGCAAATGCGGATTTTAACAAATCTAGACGCCGCCAGCAGTGATTCCTTTCCACGGTTTCATGCCGTGTCTGCGTACATGTTTTGCATGCCTAAATAAGCGTAAGCGATTTGTTTTGCGGTTTCTGCTGGTATTTTTATTTTTGTTTTGGTTTTAATTTTTAATTTAAACGCCGTTGGTGTGTTCTGTGTGATTGCGGCTGCAATTAATGTGCATGTCAATTGGTTAACTGACAGTTATTGACAATTGTAGTCGCCACAAAGTGTTGGCAGCGCTACTAAGTAGTTGCGGGTGAACTATTCTGCGCGAGCGAGCGAGACGGCTGGTATGTGCGGGCGGCGGAAACTGGTGAAACGGTGGTATAAGCAAAAGCAAAGCGACTGGTATTTGAGTGAATGGCTGTGCAAAGGCGTCGTTTAAGTGCTGCAAATGAGGTGGTAACGAGCGTTTTGACAAGTGACAGTAGATTTTTGAGTAAATATGGGCAACAAACAGCAACAATGAAATGTTGTGAAGTAATGGTTAAGTGCTTGAGTGTAGGGTGCGCAAAATTTTGATTAACATATAATTTTGTCAGAATATAGGATTTTAATTGAAAATGGTGACTCATTGCTGGTGTGCGTTCTGACAAAAAAGTACCGGAAATTGGTTATTTAAAATGCGCGCTTAAGGACATTACTGAAATTCGAAAATGAAAAAAATTAAGATCTCATGGAGATTAAAGATTTATTTGATTTATTACTTAGCTGCTAGCGGCGTTTGAGAGCTCAAAAAAAAAAAAACAGATTTGTGAAAAAAACTCCTGAGTTTGGAGCGAATATAATTTATCGCCTCGCACGCCTGTCAATACGAATTTCTGGCATCTATCAATACGAATTTATTTAATATTAAGTCAAGGAACGCCAAAATTCTTATTGACTAATGAGGTATACTCGACTGTTATTCCTAGAGGGCGGTAGATAGGGAGGTGGGTGGTAGATAGGGAAATGCCTCCCAGATATGGGTGGAAGGAGAGAAATGAAATATCTCCAGCTCGGAGATGTGAACTTTTCGTAAAAAAACTAACTTTCCTCGACGTCTGATTCATCCCGTTATATGTGGTCGAGAGCGGGTGTCTGTACTTGGAGCAAGCGGCTCGCTATAAAAAATGTGCTATGACAGACAGAGCTGTATGCCTTAAGAAGTATTCACCAGAACGTTCCTCACTGACGTACATGGGGTTGCACAGGGTTGCTAGTCCAGCCGTAAAAAAAAATACTTCGCCCTATGTTCCGACTAGGAACGACACTAAATTGTAATGTTAGGAGAACAAGAAGTACGAGAACTATGACCCCAAATCGGTTCAGTAAATCTTCAAAAATGAAAATAAATGTTTCTCCATGAATTATGGTGAAAAATGGAATTGTGTCAGTAACTTTGGCTACCACATCGTCGGCAACTCGGCAGCAGAGTTCTGACCGCCCATTTAACACGTATTCACGCACTCGTCCAATCAATCGGCAACGAAGCAGCATAAGTTGTTGAAGACTGTGTTGATTTTTTTCGTATATCACTTATACAAACTCTGATTCTTTCAAATTCGTTGAGAGCCTTTGTCGTTGGCAGACTTTCCACATCAACCTTTCCTTTTGTCATTAGACGCGCAGTTTTGCAAAGGTTTGTGGGAGTCTTATGTGCAAAGAAATATTGATAAGTTCCTAGTGTTAGCCCCTTTGATATTATGTATGCATCTTCAAAACGTAGGCATGTCGTTGTGGCGGTTTAGTAAGTAAACAGACCTAAAACCGGATGCCAACACCATCGCCTGCAGATTTGGCAATGCTTATATTTTTCAAATCGATTAAAGAATTTGGCAGCACTGCGAAAAACCGATCTGTCATTATTGTACATTTTCCCTTCCTCTTCCTCTTTTCCCTGGCGCTATCAAATAAAGCTTGTTATTCGAGAAGGAAAACAAAAAATGTTTAGATGATTTAAGGCATCGGAAAAATTAACCTAGCACATGGGCTGAAAAGTTCCGGGCCTAACAATCTTTTTCAGTTAGTACTAACCTGAAAAAGACAGTTCACGATTCACTTGATTTGGCTTCCAGCAGACCTTAAAAAATGCTCGTCGGCAAGAAATTTCGCTCGAATTTTGAACAAAACAAACGTGTTTTCTTTATTAGTCCCAGGGTCTTTCAGTCCATGTGTTAAAAGCTGCCTCATCGCATAACATAACTTTCTAGGCCGAAAGCTGTAGACTGTAGACTGAAATGGTTTCGATACGCACGAAACCGTTTGACCTCAGTTTGCTGGCAGATATTTCCTTTGAATACACAATTTTCCGCTTCTTGGATCAACTATCGACTCAGTGCCTAATTTTTCGTTCGACCTACCAAAGATAATTTTTGAATGCTACGGAGGCAGCGTTCAAGTATTTACGGCTTGAATAACAGACCGCTGTGTAGTGAAAATCATTCCCCACTTACTGCGACTTCTGTACACGGAACTACCATCCTCACGTGGCAGTGCCGGCACAAATAAGGCTTCAGAGATCCTCAAAGTAAAAATACTAAAAGCGCAGGGTTTCAATCTCATTGCAATTGCGGTATACCCTTTAGCAGCTCGCCATGTGCAATATCATATGCTAATTCTTACGAGTTATGTGGTTACTTGGGTAGGTAAAAGAATTAAAAAATAATTAAAAGCTTTTGACATTAAAGCTGCAATAAATGCGAAATAAAGCTGACTGCTTATGACAGCTGTCATTTTGAGGTAATTAAAGAAGCAAATTGGAAAGTAAAATAATAATAAAAAAAATGAAGAACATAAACTCTGAAATAAAACTGGGAGCGTCAGCAGAAATTCTGCTTTGTAATATCTTTGCAGCGCTTTGGTGTATTCTTTTTAACTGTAAAATGTATGAATGTAATTTAGAATGTAAACTTTTTTGCCTGGCAACTAAAGTTCCTTTCCTTTAGCTCCACAGTTTTATCGCTCTCCCACACCAAAGTCTATTTCATATGCTGAAAACACCAACAAATTGCCTGCTTACACCGACCAACAAGCAAACGCGTTAACTCCAATCATAAACGGGCGGCATTGTGTGCTGACAGCGTCAGCCGGTTTAATCTAGTCGAGTTATTAATAATCATTTAAAATTCATAGCTTATTTTTCTGCGCTTTTTAATCTTTTCAACATTTTTTTCAGATCGCTTCAATTTTCTTTTGGTATGTATTTTTTTCAAATTTTTTTGTGTTGGAAATGCTGCTGCTCCCCAAAGTCTTTTACGACAAAGCGCTGGCAGACGTGGAAAAACGGCGTAGTAGCAGGCGAATAGACTGCAGCCGTTTGGCATACACATACACACAAAAAAATGAAAAATAAGCACTAAAACGCTGAATAAATATCGCTCCCACGTTGAAAATTTCAGCCACTAAAAAACAAAGAAATAAAAACCAGGAAAAAAAGAAACATGAAAATAGCGCAAACAATGGCAGTGGCAGTGGCAGAAGAATAAGCATAGCAAAGGATTAAAATTAGAGGTCGTCCGCTGGCACTGAACCGCACCAAGCTGAACTGAACTTCACATTGACTTGGCCGCAAACGCAAGGCAGAGGAAATGAACTTAAAAAAGGAGAAATTAAAAAAATAGCAGAAATAAAGAGAAAAAGTCTGCAAGAAAATATGAAAAAGAAAATTCGTAACCTTCCTAGCCATTGCAGAAAAGAATTGTAGTAGAGACCTACGAGTCAAGAAAGGATGGTTGCGCCGCAGCAACACCAAGCCAGTCTGTTAACCACAGGGAGGCGCGCAAAGAGGGCCACAATTGGATGCTGTCGAAACGTCATCAATGTCAACGAAGTGCGACGAGGGGAGGCGAGCGCTGCTAACAGCTGCAGCGGTGCAAAACAACAACAGCGCAGAGTTGGCTGAACTGTTTTGCATGCCTACGGAAATGCAACACTAAAATTTTGCAACAGCTCTCTGCAGTGCAAGTTTTTGCTGTGCATTACATTTTTGCTTTGCATTCCACCTCGCACTGAATATTACTTTGCTATTTTGCAATGCTGAATTTTTTAATTTCAAAGTCGAATTTCTGCTGCATCGCCGTTGCCTGCGAGTTTTCTTTGCTCTCTCTCATCTACACGCACACATACAAACGCACGTGTTCACAGTGCATATCCTTTTTGTGTAGGGAATTGCGGCGCGCCAGACTACTTAAAAGTAAGCGCTGCACAACCAAAAAGAGTTGCGCGGAGTGAAGCGCATAAAAGTTGCCGCATGAACTGCTGTGAACCTGCTGGTGCTGAGCTCTTTAGCGCAACTAACTTTATTGGCATTTTTATGCTGCTAACTTCATTTTTCCCTATTTTTACTGCATACGTACATTTATAATTTTATTTTTAGTTTTTCCTTCCAGCCGAAATTGCAGTTTCGACCAGCGCTACCAGCTTGCTGCCGCTGTTATGCTTGGCAGAAATTTATTTTTAGTAATTTTTCGCTACGCTCCTGCCGAGCGGGAGTGCAACTCATTTTTGCTTTCATTTGAAAACGACGCGAAATGTGAATTTAAAGCAATAAAGTTAAGAAAAAAGAAATATTTGAGTAATGGAAAATACTAATGAGTGTTGTTCTACCAAGCGCCAAGTGGCATTACAACGCCCATAAAAAAGTTGCCGGCAACAGCAGGAAAATGCGCGCTTACTTAAGATTTTGCTCCATTATTTTTCTTTTTTGTTCATGTATTTGTTGCTGGTGTTGGCGTTGGGGCTATGCATGTAAATAAATTCCCCACCTAATTTCGCGCGCATGCTTACTAAGTAAGTATGTAAGTAGGTAAGCGATTTAGTGAGAGTGCATGAAGGGGATTTATGACTTGAGTGTGCACACAATATTACGGGATTTCGCTGAAACAGCATAGCGCAGCAGTTGGGAGTGCATAAAGTAATTTTTAAAGCGTTTAAATGCGTGCCATAAAAGTGTACAAAAGAACATCAGAAGTGGCAACATCGCATATGCAGAGGTAAAATTAAAATAAAGCATTTCCACTGGTCCTGTTTTGGCCAGGAAGTTTAGTGCGCTCCACGATTTTGCGTATTCATCGATTCTTTTTTGTAACGATCTTCTCCATGCGGTCTTAGATCGACCTCTCTGCGGCTTTCTTAGGGGCTCCAATCAAGAGATTGTCGACAGACTTTCGTTTTATATGGCTGGCCATTGATTGCAAGTTGCACATTTCATATAGCTCGTCGTTGCTGCTGGCGCTTGACCACCATACCTTGAGAAGACGCCGGAGACATATTACTCGAAATTGATCCGATCGGCGCACAGAGCATGGCAAAGTGGTTTACTGATAATAAGCACTGCCATTGGTTCTTTAGCTAAACTACGATGTAAAGGGTGTTAATCTGGTCAAAATCATTGTTGTGCTCCCTAATTTTTATCGGAAATCAGAAATTATCGAAATCAGTTGTCAACCCAAAACGAAAAGTAAAAAATCTGATAAACGAGTGAACTAAAGTTGTATAATAACCAGAGAAAGTTATTTTAGGAAAATGCAAGCAAAAAAGAAATTTAGCATTGAGAGTAGGCCACAGTTGTCGGGGAATTCTGCAGATGGTTCATTCCGCCATCTTCCATTCGCTGCTCTTACATTTTTCTCAAAGATAAGTAACTAACAAGTCTTTAAACTTATGCTTATGCCATTGCCTGTGCACTCATCAGTCAACTTAGTGCCAAGTCTCGCTAACTCCGCGGCCTTACAGTTACTCTCAATGCCACAATGGCCAAGAAACCATGTAAACTTTAATTAAAATCACTCAGCCATCTAGTATTTCATGCCCACTTAGGTGGTTGTCGACTGCTTTGTGAGGGATTTTATCGCCAACTGGCTATCAGTGAAAATGTAGATATCATCTCCTGGTGACGCTGATGCGTTGTACCACTGTTACGGCTTTTATTATTGCCATCAGTTCAGCCTGAAACACAATACAGTAGTCGGGAAGCGAAAAGAGATCCCTAGATGTTCGGAATATACATCTCCGCCCAGCCTGCTTTGCAGCTTTGAGCTCTGAGCTATCTGTGTATATGTGCATAGTCTTAGGCCGGGTTGTACTCTTCATTTGAAGGCAGGAGTGTTGTGAACGTTGTAGTGGCAATTATAGGCGGGAGTGCATAGGCCACCAGTCTGGGAAATTCGGAAATATCAACTAGGATTTTACCGTGGCCGAAGCCCATATAGATGGTACTGCAAATATATTTCGTAAAAAAATTCACTATGGATCTTTTCTGAGAAAAACTGCATACGCTTAGAAAAATTCACCTAGAATTAAACAATTAATACCCATCTTATTGTTTCCTATAACAGTTCGAGCGGTCAGTCTGCTTTCATCATACGTGAAACATATTTTTTCATGTATTCTTTCTTAATTTTTCCTTGAATCATCAGTGGCTTGCAAAATATCTTAACGCAGACAAATTTAGTGCTTGTTAGCCCAGTGGTGATTGTCTCAACGCCTGATTAATGCATTATCTGTTCATAAATGCACATCTACTGAGTGAAATAAAAATATATTCCTTTCCACTACACTTAAGCACTCTCTAACTCCAAGTAGGGGTTTAAACATTTCCTATAATCCGCGTAGATTTTAAATAGACACAAATGGCGCACATGGCGAGTGGGTGGTAAGCACACAAACCGCTACCGCCACAGCGCTTAGTTCGGGTTAAAGTCCCACATTTGACGGCGTTAGGCTTTCGATGCCTCTTACTCGCGAAAACAAGGCAGCGCTCTGCCTTAGACACTGTTTAACGGCCTCTACAAACACACGGCGTTGCGGTCTATGCCTGCTGGCTTTAAAGCCACAGTTGTTGTTAATCGTTTTTGCTGTCACATTTCACACAAACAAATAATCCCTGCGAGCGTCTGCGCTACATTTGGCGAACTTTTCAATTTGTCAACGCTTAAACTGTCCTTCAATTTTTATTATCCTCTCCCATCCCTCTTTATGCATTTTTGTTTGTGGCTTTAAGTCGCTCATATTGTCATAATAATAAAAAGTTGAATAGCAATAATGTCCATAATGATGCCTTGCAGCAGCAGGCGCGAAAGTTATACTCCCTCTTAAGAAGTTACTCCTGCGCGCTGCGCGCTGTGCATTGTCAACTGTCAACTGTCATTATATTATATTTGTGACCACATGTCTTTATAATTAGTGCGCAAAAGTAATTCAATAAAAATTTTACAAATTTACTTATTATTGCACCCGCTGCCATATATACTTTCGCTCCCCTACTTTATTCACAAGCTCAATGACATTTCACCCTACATTTAAGCAGCATCCGAGCTGTCATTTGGCATTATACGAATGTGCCTTTGTGTCACTAGTATCACCCCCTTAGTGGCAGTGGCTGGTTGCTTGTTGCAAGCATTAACAATAGTTTTCCCTCGTTGAACTCGCTTACACTAGTAATATAACCCTCGCCGACGTGCTTTCTTGTTTTTTTATTTTAGTTTTGTGTGCAGCATCGCACATTTCCATCGACTCCCTCGTGGTTGTCATTTTAAATTTTCGTACAACAGCAACGATTATTAATTGTTTTGCTACATTTTTGCAGTTATTTTGTTCCACACACACATATACATGTAAATACATATACATATACGAATGTGCTTATAACTACATACATGGATGGGCGCATGTGTGAGGTCATCGCTGCCGCACATTTGTTGCAATCTGTGCGCAATCGGCAATCGCTCGGTGTTCCAGTGCATTGCGAAATGTGTCAAATGCAATTGTCACTCGACTTTTGTGTCAGCTACTTTTAATGCTACCACTGCTTTCACCCTAGCGTAAAATTTTATCACATTTACCCGTTCCCCATCAGCACTGCCGCTATTGTCAAGAGAATTTGTCTTGCACTTTCGCTTTCCTACAACTCACCGCTGGCGCATTTTCTTCTGCGATTTTGCACTGACAATGCTCTGCATTCTATACACATAATTTTTGTGTTTTTATTTTTTTTTTGTATTTTGTCGTACACACATACACCCGCACATGTGCCGCCTTTTGTGCTGGCAATTCGATACGAAAATTAACCCGAAACTTAATTTTTCTTTTTGACACTTGGCGCATTTTTTGACATAATTTCGCAATCGAGACTGCCAACGTTACAGCTGACAGCTGACAGTTGGCAAATGTGCACCGGCCAATCAGCAAAGCATATTTTTGTGTGTAATAATAATGTAAAAAAATAGTGCAAGCTTCAGCGAAAGCCGCGAAGCTGCTATCGGTAGCTGATTTTTTTTTCCACATTGTTTTCCACCGCTTTGGATCACGCCCTCCTATACGCGCAGTCTTAAAGTAAAGCATAGTACTTGGCATTCTGCACGAGTGGCGTTGACAAATCGTGCCATTTTTATTTTTGCACTGCGTGCGCGTGTGGGTGTGTGCGCGCATGCACTTCCAATTACTATCACAGTGCCCCAACGCACAGGAAAAAGTGGGGTTCTGAGAGATTGCGTTACAGCTGGCGTTGATTGCTCCAGCGCATTATCAGCGTTGTTGTGCCGTAATCTGCCAGCTCTGCGCGCGCTACTTGCCTTTTTCTGCGGCGGCTTATGACCTGTAATGTAAGCGCTTGGTCTTGCTGCTGCTGCATAATTTTCTATTATGAGCAAGCAACCACTCAACGAGCTACGTAGTTACTATAATCAAATGAAGGCGGGATTTTTTTTATTTTTTATTTTTATTATTCCTAATTTTTTCCGCAACTTGCTTTGTTCACCAGGAATGTCGCTTATTATTATCCAAAGCGCCGCGTGGTTGCTTCCTGCTACTGCCAGCCTGATTTGCCTTCTTCATTGATTGAAAAGCACACACAAATGCAATATTTATAAATAAAAATTATTACGAGCTGCAGCCGAAATGGCCAATTGATTGCTTGTCATTAATAACACGAAGCACGCGGTGACCTAAGGCCATCGTCAGCAAGTGAGACCATCATTAAGTAATAAAATGTGTGGATATTCCGTGAGTTATTGATTTCAAAGGACACTGGGATAGGGTTAGGTCAGGCACACGACTATAATGACAGGTCATTATTTAATACTTATACGGCAATTGAAATAGGCCATAAATGTAATGAATATGAAGGTTTATGCACTTTGGTGTAATGAAAAGACTTGTTATTATTTACTCAAACAGCAGAAATAGCAAAACAAAACGCTAATTAATTTGTAGTATTTTCAGCTTTGTAAGCAAACTTTTAATTGAGAGTAACGATAGCCAACTGACTGAAAGTGAAACTAACAATATTTAGCTTCAATCGCACAAATAGTAAGTAGGACTTGCTTAGCGTAGGAGTTCAAAGAGGCGCGCAAGTCTGAATATTTAACGAAAAAATACTAAATGCTTTTTTTACTCGTTTTGAAAGCATTTCTGTAATTCTCACCAAGTTTATGATAATGAGCTGAAGTGAACACAACCCGAATTAAACTTTACTAGTAACAGCCAGAACTTTTCGGCCAGCCAACCAACTTCCTGGTAAGCCAAAGCTTTACAACAGCTTACAGGATTGAGCCAAAAAGCTCAGCTTATGAAATAGTTGATACAAATATTAGTTTGGAAGAAAAAAAACTATCCTTAGCTCTTGGCCTCTCGACTATTAACATGCCTTGACAATGAGCATAAACCTTAAATTGTGTGCATCGATATTTTACAAGATATCGATCATCTTCCCAGATAATAATGGATTTCTCTTGCCCCAAACTATTGCGCTTTCTTTACAATTCTCATCAGACTTATGAAATATTTAATTGACTGGCTGTGTGTCCAAAAACTTCTAATATGGGGAAAAAAATCTCTTTTATTGTTTTGTAACCAAAACCAAAATCTCTATATTTTGTAAAGCAAGGTCTCAAAATATGTATATATGTTAGCTAATAACTATGCCCAGAATGCTCCGATTTGCATTGTAAATTGTTTATTCTGAAGCTAATCTCCCCTGGAAGGTTATGCTAGACATAAATTGCGTAAACTTTCAAAAGAGGCCTGTCTATAAGCCAAAATGTATTCAAAAATCATAAAATTATGCTTCAAAATGCGGCAAATCAAAAATGGCTTAACAAATTGGAGTACCTACTGTTTATTCCAAAAAAAACTTTAAGCACTCAGAATTAATCAAATTTATCATTTACTCCTTATAATCGCTAAAAATTTTAATATAAAACGATGAGTTTTTTCAGAAAACGCCTGTTATTAACTTCCCCAAAATAAAAAATGGCGTCGTCCTGTGATTTGAACTTTACTTATATATATATATTTCCAGATATACAGTCGATTAATGATAAATTTCATAATTTTTTCCAGCTTAAAACTCACCCGCGCAAATGCATCTAACCATCATTACCCTGATATAAATGTGTTGAAAATTCTTCAAGTGGTGCTTACCTGCAAAAAAGAGAAAAAAATAATATGTTATAAAAATCAATTTTCCGGTAAGAAAATATTTCGAAGTTCAGTCCGGCCGCAATATCTAAAGCTTTAATATAAATCTTCTTCTCTTCCCACCAACGGCGCACAGAAATTCCGCAGCAGTCTGTTCACTCAGCCTTAAAACAAAGCCGTGTCTCTAATTAAAAACAATTCGCTTTGATTATGCCAAAAAAAGGAAGAGGCGCAGTAAATTGGCTTTCTAGAAAAGCAGCAGTCTTGCCATATTTTTTAGCGCGTGCTACTTTCAGTTGGCAAGTGGGCGCAAGAAGAACCGGCGTTGAGTTGATGAAATCACGCTTCTTTGCGCATCAAACAGCAGTTTCACTTTTATCTCCGTACGCTGGCTGCTGAATAATGCACTATCGTAAAGGTAGTAGAAGGAAGCAGCAAGGAAGTACAAAAAACCAAGCAAATAAAGGAAGGAGATATAAAAGGAATGCCAGAAGAAAGAGGAGGATAGTATTCAGTGAAATTAAAGGAAATAAAAAGAAAAAATAAATATAAAACAATTTCACTACTAAATGATAGTTGAGGGGGAAGAAAGGAAGGAGAACAAGCGAAAGCGTGAAAGGAAGCCGTCGAGAAAGATAAATAGAAATTAAAAGAAAAAAGCGCTATAGTTCTGATACGAAAACCGCAGTTGATTGCGTCAGTACAGAAATGGTGGAAGGTGGAGAATGTGAACAAGAAATATAGAGAAAAAAGAGAACAACAAGGCAAAGCCATGGATCAGTGTGAAGAAACTTAGTAGATAATGAATAAGATAAAAAATACTGAGTAAAAAATGAACAGTAGAAAAAAACACACTTTCTTTGACAATATGGCAGGAAAAGAGAGAAAATTAGGACACGAGAGAGTGACGAATAAAATTTTAATAAAAAGAACAAAACAAATGCACCAAACAGATAGTGGACAAACAAACGAATAGTGGAAACAGTGAATTTGATGCAAAATCTCTAAAGAAAGAAATGTAACAAAGGCCATATCAAATATTAGACTTAAGGCCATATGTCTTTCGAAATTAAAAGTTCAAAGCTCTCCTTCTCCTAGCTTCTATTAAATCTCAAAGTATTCCCAAATTACTTTCTTAGAAAAAGTAAAAGCTGAACTTTCACTGAAGCTTTCGCAAGCTAGATTTACAGCTATTAAAACTTTTTCAAAGCTGTTTCGTTACCATTTTGAACTCCCTTTTCGATTTTATCCATAGCGAAAGCATCTCTGAGAGCGCTTAAGTGTCAACAGCATAATCGACAACATGCAACTCGTGGCTGCTAAACTAACCTTGGCCAACTAATCTCAAGTCAAACGTTCAAGCCTACAATATGAAACCAGCTATTAACGTCTATGCGTATATGAGCCTGTGCCGTGACGTTTGATTAACATAATTTTTTTTCAGACATTGCTCTTTTCGGGTATTTTTTGTAAATGATAAAATCCATAAATCATTTCGCTTATGTCATATTTGACAGCACTTGGTAGGGCCGCATACGAGCCTACTATGTTTCACGATCATACCAACAGTAATCTCTGTATGCTGCCTGTTCACTTCTCCGAAAGGTTGTGCTAACACATCCAAATCCACGCCTGAATGCCTGAAATTCATTTGCTCTGCATAATCATTCATTTTACTATGTCTGGCAGACGGATAGGCAGGCGGGGCGCATTTGCTGCTTCCATACTGAACAAAAATGCATAAAAATCGTATTGAGAAAATATTATTTGAAGAAAAGTACGTTTTGTATAGAAATTTGGCAAGCATTTTAAGAGTTACACTGCGCTTGTTTGAGTAGTCATAGCCATAGTTTTTCATGAGCCCTTACTACTAATGAAACTTTCAGCAGCTTGGAGTGGATTCTTTGCAAAACGAAATTTGAATGAAAACATTTTGGTTGTTTACAGCAGTGATTTGGAGTTGTATTTGTACTATATGGCTTATGGCAGTATACCCAGCAAGCATATTTGGAAGGATCGGAATTTATGAGTGCGAAGAGAGTCTTACGGGTGTTAGAAATATGAGTAAGGAAATGCCAACACGAGTGTGACTCATAAATAAGTAGGGCATAAATTATGATGCGTGAGGCAAGGCGGTGGATTCAAGTTGTAAAGAAGGGTTACATGCGTAGCTGAAATGAGTGAGCGGACACTAAAAGGCTTGCAGGTCGAAGTGTCGGCCATTGGGCACATTAAAAATAATAAATTATTCTTTATCTGAAATGAGTTGTAAATGAGGTTTATAGGAGTCACATGTGACTCAAACTCAGACTCATTGTATATAGAAGTTGCGGCTCATATACGTAAGGACTTTTTAGCGGTCTAAACGCGCCCAGCTAGGACTCCTTCATGCAAATTATAGTGAGAAAATGAAATTTATACGAAATATTTGGAAAAAAAATCAAAATTTCAATTGAAAATTTTAAGGCTTTTTAAAGAAAAAATATATATTTTTTTGATTTTATTAAGAATTTCAAACAATAACTTATTTTATGAAGTAAATTTTTTTGAACATCAGCAACGACGCGTAAGAACGAATGAGGAACCCATACTATGGCAAATTGAACGCTAAAAGTGGCGTTGAAGTGATGGCATCACGAGAACCAGCTTTTTATTCAAACCCACAAGGCAGCAGAGGTCGTGCGGGTACATAGATTACATGGAAAAGGCTTATTTTGCGCGGACCAGCAGCTGCCGACATCACATAGGCCGACGCAATAAAAAAACAGCCCAAAAGCGAACAGAACAGAAACAATTTTTTGCTGAAACTGGAGATTTAATTGAATTTTTGGTGCTGTTGATTGGATTCATGGATTTCCTACCTTCAAAAAGATGCTCAACTGCTTAATTAGCGATAATATTTTCTTAGACTTTTTAAGAATATCAAACAACCAGGCAACTTATTTTAAGGAAGAATTTTTTTATTAAATTTTTTAGCGAAATTCAGGAGATTTAAATGGATTTTTGGAGCTGTTGATTGGATTCATGGATTTCTTGCCGTTAAAAAGCTTTCAACTGCTTAATTAACGAAAATATTTTTTTTTTAAACTTTATTAAGATTTTCAGACAATCAGCTAACTTATTTTGTGGAGCAAAATTTTTTTTTAATTTTTCATAAATTTTTAGCGCAACTTAAACAGTAAATTTGAATGTAGTTTTGGTGCTTTTGATAAGCTCCATTAATTTTTTGCCTTCAAGAAGCTTCTGAAATGACTACTTAGCGATAATAACTGAAAAGGATTGACTCTCTTTTAGAAAAAAGTTAAAAAACAATTAAGTTAAAAAATAATTGTCTATTTAAAATTTCTATAAAACTTTTATTTTATGCTAAAAATTGTAGCAAGTTGTTGTTATTGCAATTCATAGTCACTTTTCTCCCAGCAAAAAGCACTTCAACTGACTTTAAAGTCACACAAGTGACCCAATTTTTCCTACCTCCTTTACTTGAATCACAGAAATTAGTAGACACACACACACACACACACAAATACATATACATACATAGTGCTCATATTTCAAAGCCAAATTTTGATGGTATGTACATATATATTTTCTCAACTAATTTCTTTGTCCACAAACCCTACCCATTCACTCATTCTAACTGCTATACAAACACACATACATATGCGGCCTGATGTCTAATATTTGCTGCCTTAATTGGGTCATGACCTGGTCAAATGTTGCCATTCTTTATAATGTCATACGACATACAAAAAAATCAAACTCAAACTCAAACGTACTATGGAACTTTTTGGTAAAATACAAACATACATATACACATACATGCATAAATACACCCAAAATTTGTTTTTGAAATACGAGTAGTATTCTGTTTACCCTACCAAATCTCTGTGGTCAATGAATAGTTTGCGGTTTACTCTGCAGTTTGAAGGACAATGATTTCACTCAACTCAAATTTGTAACCAGTGGCTTCGCTGTGGAGGCATTGAACTTGTCAAACACTTCTTTATCATAGGCAAATTTATAAAATGTAGCAGGGCACATGACGCATGGCTGAGCGTTTGACTGTGCCGAGGCAAGTGGTTGTACATACATACAAACATATAATTTAATATAAAGAAGCAGGGCAGCAATTTGTAGTTGACACTCCACAGTGGGTGGCGGTTGGCTGTTTGACCAAACTTTCCTGCTGTGTTCATTTAATTAGCAAAACAATTAAATTTGGCCCACTTCCATAATTTTTGCATTTTTTCCACTTTACCACCATTCATCTTGCTTCACACCTTCCTCTCATCAAGCTGGCTGGCGCTTCTGTTTATTCATTTCATTTTGGCCTTTGTTGGCTGCTAGAAATTAGATTTCCATTTGTTCGTTATGTCCAGTCAGCAATCAGCGACAGGCGACGACGGTCTTGAAGGCTTTGCGCTGATATGAAGGTTTTGTGGTAGTAGTGAAGTAGAAGAAGTGAAGAAGTAGCAGCAAATTTACAGGGTCTTTTAAGTTCTCGTTTTTTTGTTAGTTAAAATTAAAACATATTTTGAATGGGAATTTATCAGCTGTTTATTAGTATTTATATGAAGAAGAGGGCCTGAAATTTATGAGTTGTGAATTATATGATTTTTTTTAAGGTTTTACGCTCAATGTTTTTTTGGTAAAATTTTGTTGTTGATATTTAATTAAAATTGGGGGACTAGTTGCATGGAAATTTTGTTTCGAAGGACATATTTCAAAGCTTAAGCTTTTTTTCTCAAACGGGAAAGTCTATCTTTAAGATATCTGCACCGAATATAGTGAAATTATTTTTCTTCTTACTCAGCTTTGATTTCATACAGCGCTAGACCTTTCAAATTGTATTTATTCACAGCTCGTAACTTATTGTATTTTTTTTTCTAAATTAGCAATCAATCGACAATTCAAATTATTTATTTTTTTTTTATAAAATGCACTGATTAAAACAAAGTTCCAAAATTAAATTTTTCTAAAAATTCTGTTTAAAAGGTTTGCAATTTTGACGAAAACTTCTGCTTTTTCTTTAATTTTTTAAATTCTCGAAATTCGATAGTTTTGTGTATGGAGAAAACGCACAAGAAGACCAGCAAAAAAAAAAAAACAATAATAAAAATAAAAATAAAAAAATACAATAAAAAATTACATTTTTCTAAAAATTTTGATTAAAAATTTTGAAATTTTAGTGAACATTTCTATATTTTTATTTAATTTTTTGCAAAGTTTGGAACTTTTAAGCTGTGGTTTCTTCAGATTAAACATTTGTGCATCAATCTAAGTTATCAATTGTTTCCTACTACTAATAAGATATGGAAAACAAAAGGAACATTTCTTCAAAAAGCGGCTGTTTGTATTTAAAACTATCTTGTGAGTATGAAATTGTGTCTTCCACAGCGCCAGACTCAAATTTTTCGTTTAATTTTTTTTTAAACCATGTAGTTTTGAACGATTATGATGACCAAAAGTATTCAAAATTTTTCTAATTTCCGAAATTTCAGGACCCATTACTTTCCTAGTGGCTTTGATCAAGCTCTGACAGCTGTGAAAATAATGCACAGCAGAAAAATAAGTTCCCACTTGTAAGACCTTGTAGTAGATGAAATGAGTAGTTTGAAAGGCAGCAGTAGAAATGGCGCGCCATAAATGGCAGCCGCCAGTAGACAGTGGTTGAATCTACTGTTGGCAGGAAAATGTACCAGAAAAATGCGTTGACATTTTTCAAATTTTTGATTAACTTTTTTCTTTCTTTTTCGTTTCACTCATAGCTTTTGTTATAGTCAAATTTCATTACTAACTGCCGTCGGAGAAGTAGAAAGTATTGCTGTTAATGTTGACTGCTTTTGTTCTTGTTTTTGCCAGATTTTTGGTGTTACATATTTTCCGAACTGCCTACCCAGCCTTGCGCTGCCTAGCCTATCACAAAAATGGTGTCGCCCCAATGCTCCAGTTATTGTGAAGGGCAGTGAATGAATGACAAAATTTGGAGCGACAAGCCAAAAAGCCAAAAACATCCGTTACAACAAAGGCAGTGAAGCAACAACCACAAAAACAAAAACAAGCATCGCAGAAATGAGAGAATGTCATGTAAAAATGGAAAATTTATGCGTGGTAAAAGAATTTTTTAATTAAAAACATTTCTGCGACACAAAACATAGGCGAAAAAAAAAAAATTGTAAAGAACTTTCATTGTCATACGCATACAACCGCCTTCACAAATAATTGTATTTATTGCTGTATAATTTTTACAATAGGATTTTAACTGCAGCGCGTAACAAGTTTTACAATTTTTGTTTTTTTTTTAATAACATACAAATTGTAAATTTTCTTTTTTATTTCTGGTAACTCATGTTTTTCTCGTAGCTTCAATGGCGCAAAATTGAGGTTATGCAACGCCGCTAGTGGCACATGAAAATTCGAGCGTGAGATCGATGACTGCGGCAACATGTGGGCGCTGTGTTCTGAGGCTCTCCGCTGCTCTTGACAGCCACACACGCAGCAAATGTGCCAAGTTGGAGTTATGCGATTTAAAATTCACGATTAAAATGAATGATTTTTGGGCGCAACAAGCTACAAATTGCGGAAAAAACATGCACATATTTCATTAAAAAGAGAAGAAAACTCACTTTTTTATACAAAAAAAAATCTATATTACATAGTAAAAAAAATTAATAATAATTCACAGCTCATCATTTGTTGGCTACATACGGCTTCAGACAGTTCAGCAAGGGTCGCTTACTTCAATAACGATCTGTCATTTTTGACACTTACTATACGCATGCAAGCATTTATATATGTGTGTATGTATGTATGTATGTGCTTTACGCACATGTGTGTGTGTACAGGCGGTCTGGCTTTTAATAGTCGCCATCGCCGTCGCCATGTATCTTTCGCTTAATTAGCCGCCACCCTAACTACACCAACGCGCCAAATGTGAAGTGCCCGCACAGCTTCATCTTTTCGAAGCGCTTTGCGACTCGCTGTGCTGCAACAACAGTTGGCTTGGCTTGGTCGCTGCGCGCCTGCATTTGATTAACAAAATGAGAATCGGGCATGCAAAAAAGCATAAATCAGCAGCGGTTTCGTCCCTTTTTGAGATTTGCTGCTGTTTCTTGTTTTTGTTTTTCTTGATTTTATATTTTTTGCTGGAAATGAGTAATAATCTTGCCACTTTTGGCATGCAACAAAACGTTGCCGCTTTCGCAAACATTGTAGCTGTCAGTTTCTCGAATGTTTCTGATTATGCTCTGTTTTTTTATAGTTTCTTTATTTTCTTCTACTCTACGCCACGCTTACTTCACACTACATCATCGACAATTCGCATTAAACGAAAAATGTCATGGTGGGAGTACTTAGCAGCGTTGCGCAAGCGTTGAAAGGGTGCAGCTAACAGCAAACTCATAAGCGCATTGCTTATTTCAAGGCGAAGTTACCGTTTCTGAGACTGTTTCACTGGCTTTGGTATTTCATGTTCTTCATATTTTTCATATTTGCTATGCGCTTCGCGAAGGTGTGGAATTTTGAGTGACAGCAGCGTTGATGATGTAAGTATTTGCATATGTTGCAAGTTTTCCCAGGCACTGTTAGTTGCGTGCGCACAAAGGATGGTCCCTTTGTTTGGTCTTTGTACGTGTGCCTGTGTAATGGTGTGCATTGATGCATTTTGGTGCGTGACAAATGCGAGTGATTCATCACAAATGCAAACGCATGCCACCAATTTTTTCCTTGCTTCTCATTCCCTTTTTCCTCTAGCCACATACGCATTTAGTTTTTCCATTCTTTTTTTCTGCATTTCAATCAAATTTGCATCTGTTATGCATTTTTAAATTTTCTCAATAATCACATTGTTGCACATGAATAGGTACGCTTTTGTTGCATATTGCAAAGTCATTTTTATGAGTCGTCCATTGCCGCGAACCCCAGCTTGAGTGAATGGCCGCGGTGTCAATATTGATTAGCTGAGTCATTCTTGTCAGCCACGTACCTTCAATTTCATTTCGGCAGGTCCGCTCTTCGTGTGTTGTTTCAAATTAGTATTGCATGCCACTCCATTTATTTCCTCATTCCATTATTGACTGTTTTGTCTTATGATAACTTCAACTTAATAGCCCTTTTAATAATTTCACAAACACACTTTTTCTAACTCCTGTCCATGAAGTTTTCTTCATACCCCTCAGAGATCTTCTTCTTCTTATTCTTTAATTATAGGTTTTCACCTGTTTTTCTTCACACAATCCTGCCAGGGACTACTTTCTGCATTATTACCTCGGGATGACCCAGAACGGCATCCATAAAGGACCAGTTCTACTCACCCACATGTGTGTCCACCATACTTGTAGCCAGCTATATGTCAAGATCTATCATTCTTTCCTAGATACGAGTAGATCTAGTATGAATGGATGAGCGTTCCAGAGAGAGATAAGTGGCTTTTAATTAAATAGAATAGGGTTCGCTGAGTCTTAAAGGTAGAGTTAAACTAGTAGGAACAAGTAGATGAGCTTTAGAAATTGAAGCAGACTCTCATCTCATATCAATCCGCCATCCGCATAGATTGTACTTCCGATCCATAGTGGAAAGAATTCAGAAGGTGTGAACAAACCGTTAACCGGCTCTCAGCGAGTTTGCAGGAATCAGCTGATTTGCTGATATCCCCTGGAATGCAACGGCGGTTTGTTTAAGGCAAGATTTGATATTGTGTTGGTGATAAAGGAAAATTAACACAGTATCCGCTCAAGTAACTTCGTTACCGTCTGAACAACAACTGATTGGAATATATTTACATACATATATGCTTTCCTAGAGAAGTAGGTTGCTAGCCCGCTTATCCTAGCTGGGTGACAGATGAAAACTATCTACACCTCCAACCAGGGGTTGCCCGCATATCTGCCGAGCGTTCCCATATCCGTCATCTGGGGATACGACCGATGGGAGACAGCCAACTCTACACTGATTCAAAGAGTTTGAAAATACGTGCGAAAAGACCGAGTATAATTCTGCAGTCGAATAACCGATGACGTGACATTCTCATTCTCACAATTTTGCTTCGGATGGTCACATTCAGTAATCTATCATCCTTGCTTCCGATTTCCCTAGAACAGCTCTTCGAAATATGCTCTTTTGCTACTCCAAGAGCTGCTTTGTGTCTTGGTTTTCCTCTGATCTCTCAATCATTTTCTTGCACAATTCAACCATCTACTGCTTCGATGCCAATCCATATGGCACCATAGTACCACCACTTATTCTTATCTTTATTATCAACCGCTTACCCGATTCGTCATTCAAGCCAATTCATCAATTTAGCTACACACATGAATGGTGATGCTTCACAGTTTTACAGGTTGTGGCATTATAATTCAAGTATTTTTTCCATACAATGTTTTTATGTTTTTAAATTCACAGCGTCACGGTCATCGATCATTGTGTAATTTCTTCCGCCCATAACAAAAATTTGTTATCCCCTCATTTGTAGTAAAAACGAAAAAAAAACAATAATACAGGAATAAACTACCTTCTTGCACCTAACAATGATTTTTACCGCTGCAGTCGTTGCCGCATTTTTTCTTCTTATTTACATTCAAGCGTAAACGATGTTTTCTCAAAGTGTTTTGGAGAACAAGAAGTGGCACAAGCTAGCGCTATGTGCGCTGCTTCAGTAATGAGCGGTCACGCTTCACTAGACCAACGACGCAGTGTTGCATGCATTCGTATGCTGTGCTGTGTATTGATTATTTTATGGGAAGTTGCTACTTTTAGTAAGATTTCAAAAATTTAGAACTCTTTTTCCTTCGCTTTGCCGATTTTAAATCACATTGAATCACTACTGTTTAAAAATAATAATTTTTATTTTCTGCGCTGCCTCAAATCGTTTCTTTTTAGCAGCGCTCTCACTGCCTGCCATCAATTGCCAGCGCTAAGCGGTGATCAATCACTGCGCCGCTGTCATTTTTGACACTTTAAACTTGAACTTTTTCGGCGTTTATGTTTTGTGCTGGAAATGGATTTACTGATTTTCAATCCTTTTATTGGCTGCACAAATGCTTTCATGTTATTACGGGCATATTTAGCTGGGTAGCTTGCGGGAATTCGGTTTGCTCCTGCACAAAACATTTTATTAATTTGTTTTCTTTCTTCGCCTTTGCTTCTTCCCAATAAAAATGCTTTGTTAAATGCCAATTTGCACACTGTGAAGTTTAATTAAATTTACAATTTTTATAATCAATTTTGTTAGCACTCAGAGGCTCATAAAGCAGTTTTTTCTTGGAAAGCAATACTAATACAAAAAATTCACGCTCAAATTGCTTAACAAATTGTGGGCGCAAGCAGTTAAACGAAAATTGTAGAAAAAATCCACATTTGCAGCACCGGCATTAACGGTGAAATGTCAACTGTCAAAAATGACATATGGCAGATGGTAACCCGGGAGGAAACACATAAATAAATGCACATACGAGTGTGCTGAGTTTCGGCGAGGGAGTGTATGCGGACACACCTTTTGGGAAAAAATGTGAAGAAAAGAAAAAAATAATTAAACGAGAAAATATATTTACATAGTCACATATGCACATAGTAAAAAGGGTAATAATCGCCAAATATTGACTATTTAACTTATTGATGGGAACAATAGGCCGAATAGCGGTAGGTAACCTTTGGGTAGTGGCACAGCACAGCAGATGCCATGGCGCGATAAGCATTGAATTGTGCAAGCGGCAAGTTGAATATTTTTGGGGTGATAGTGCAGAAAAAGTTTACAAGGCTTGCAAAAATGTACACCTTTCAAAACAAAAAAAAAAGAGAAAAAAGAAAAAAGAAACAAAAACAACGAACTGTCAATTTAATTTTTCCCCAATTGTGACTCTAATTGGTGCTGCCACCTGTACAAGTTAGCACTACAATTTCGATCGTTGCGCATAATTTTCACACACATGCATATATACACAGATATGTATATCGTTATGAAAATATTTTGAGCTGCTTTTTGTCGCTGTTTTTCAACAGCTTCGCTGGTTACTTAATATCGCTTGTTTGCACTCTCGACTCTTTGCCGTTGTTGGTGCTGCTGCTGCTGCTTTCGTTTGCAAGTGGTTTTTTGGCGTTGACATATGCAACTGTCATGTTTGATGCTGACAGCTGTCAGCTGGCTTGCCTTTCACGCACACATATTAGCGCAAAAAATAGGTTGCACGCGTGCATTTATATGTTTATGTGTATGCAAAGTAGCAGTTTTGTTTTATTCTTTTGCACTACTTTCATTTTTCACTTGACCATTTTTGGCAGTGGTAAATTCAGTGAATTTGTTTTGCGAAAATATGGCATTTTTGCATACATTTGTGCCACATTTTGCGCATAAATTGTGTAGCAAGGAAAGTCGTGCAAATATGGGTGCAGGCGCAAGTGCGGAACGAGTGAAAGGATTGCTTGGGTATAGAAAAATTAATTCAGTTTCAAAATGCGGAAAGCGTAAGTAAGTAGCTATAGAAAATTATGAATACAAAATGAGTAAAATTTTAGTAGAAAACCAAAGGAAATTTTGCTCCAAGGAATTTCTATACATTGCAGTTTTGCTGCGGAATGCGAGATAAGAAGGACTCGAATTTAAAGCAGTCCGTTTAAACGAGTTGCGTATTTTATTCTTTTCGCATTCTTTTTGCATGTAAACCTCCGATAGATTGTGCCCTCTTGACAAATGTCAAAGATGACATAAAACAAGTACCGTCTAAGAATTATGAGACATAAGGTGTCACTTGTAAGAGACCTTTTATTTGTTACTAAAAGTAAACAAATTTCGCCATTTAAGTTAAATCGATATTCCTACTCCCACGATTGGTCGTTGTTTCTCCTCGGAGGCCTTTAAAAAAGTACAGCACAACATATTCAGTATCACACTAAATGCTAACGATTTTGTCTAAATACAGATGCACCAAAAGATCTCTATGATTTATGAAAATGTTTCCGTGCGAAGGTCTTTTGTGGGTGAAACAGTTCTTGGAGCAATTCGTTAAACCAGACTTTTTCTGAATGTATATAAGAAAACAATTCAAAGTATTTAAAGTAGATCAGCCCATCATGCGATGAAACAATGGTTGCTGAGGTTACTTAAAGATTCAAAGGACTCTAACTAAGTTGGGGAAAAAGTCGCTGGAGTCGCTGTCAACACGTGAATCAACTTGATAAATTTTTGAGTGAAATTCTAAAGAGTAAACACGAACAATTTTTTCTAATCTAAGGGAGAAGCTTAGAACAACTATCCTGTGACCTATTATGAGTAGACCACACAATTACTTCTGATGAGAAAACAGAAATAGGGGAAAATTAAGAGTGGAAAAAATCGAAAAATTCTCGTATGGAGGGTATGTAAGGAACAAAGAAACTTAAATACCCTACATACCCACTGCATAAAAAAGAGATAATGAACCGGATATTTGTATGATAAGGCTTCGAAATAAATATGAGACTGCTGAGACATTGAGGAGATTAATGACTCAAAAAAATGTGTTAACATGAGCAACTGCTGAATATGAAAATTTCAATTTTTGAACACTTTACACATTTGGAAGTGCACAGGTACGAATTTCCATGTATGAAACATGAAAATGACAGAAAAAGTGGTATTAGAAGCGTCTCGGCAGCCAAACCTCCGAGCATATTTCTGCCATGACGAAGCTCCTCATAAAAAATCATGTGCCGCTTGGATCCGGCTTCCATATGAGGTACAACACCCCCACAAGTAGGAGAAGAAGCTCGGCTAAATACCGAAAAAGGGGTTACATATATATAAATATAGGCTCCCATCATACGTATGGCGTTGAAGCTTGGATGATAAGAATATCCGTCACGTCCCTTGGAGTGTTTGAGAGAAAGATTTTGCGGAAGATTTTTGGACCTTTGCACGTTGGTGCGGCAAGTATTGTAGGAAATGGAACAATGAGTTGTATGAGCTATGCGGCAATATAGAAAGATCAGGTGGACAAGGACTTGGTGCGCCTGTTAGCACGAGAAAGAAACGACTGCTGCGCGTTAAACTCAGACAAAATCGAGTAAGCGGTTATCGCGCCCAGACAGATGAAGGAGATATATAATGCAACGGGAAGGTCAACGTGAACAAAAAAAAAAAATTATTCGCCATAAATCTTAGTTTTTTATAAAGTAGAGAGAATTAATATTTTTAATTTTTCCCAAAACGCTGCGATTTTTCCTTTCCGCTTTGCTTCACGCACAATCTGCATTTAATTTTGTTAAGCGTTCCGTTTTTCGCATTAATTATTACAAAAAACGAGCAGAAATAACGTTCACACGCAAAACGCGCTTTGCTGCTAAGCCTTTCGGCGTCGGCGCCGAACAGACAACATTGCAACATCGAACTAACATGTGTGTGCAACATTTTCCCACATCGGTTGGCGGTTGCCTGTTGGCTGACTGCAGCGCCCGCAAGCCTTTTGCTTGCAGTCTTTTCATTACTACGAAAAATGCGTTTTGACGCGACGCGACTAGACGCGAAAAGTGTTGTTTAATTTATTATTTTGCTGCAAGCAATAATACACGCTTATATCCATGGCTGTGTCTAGCAATGATGCGTTCGCATGCTTGGAAAAATTGCTAGCTGGCTGGTTGGGTGACTAGCTCGTCCGCCGCTGCATGCGAGTTCAACTGCTAATCGAGATGCGGCTACGCAAAATGTAATTACTGCAGAGAATATTCCATGCAGCCGCACTCAACGACCAATACAAGCATTAGTGACGCCAACAACAAGCTTGAAAAATATATCCACGCATGAGCTGACCATAAAATAGCCAGAGAAGTTGGGAAAAATTGAAATTGTGTGAAATATGCAACGATAGCACCGCTGACCAGCCACCGCTGCAGCAGCACCAGTATTCAGTGCTTTTATCATATTTTCTGACATACAAGCTTTCGAAAACACTAACTACAACTGGGAAAAGCAGCTGAGATGCTATATAAAAACCAGTTTTGAATAGTATTGGCTGGCAGGCAGCCTGGCTATAAAAGTGAAGAATTAAAAAGAAAAAAATGTAACAGCTAGAAAATGTTAGCTCGCCTCCTCATAAATAGTAGGTAGAAATAGTGATAAATAAAATGAAATAAAAAAGAAAAAATATATTTAAAAAAAAAAAAACACATTGACTACTCTGTACTTCATACAATCCTTTGGTGCCGCTGAGAATGTTTTGTTCCGCTGCCATGAGGGTCATGCTAGGGGTCAAGCATCATCATCATATACGGCAGCAAACACAGCAACAGAATTGCCAATGGGACGCAGATGATGCTTGTTTTTTGTTTTTGTTTTTAGCAGCGCCAGTACCAGTCAAAAGCACTTGCCGCTTGCGCTGTTGCCATTAACTCAAACGCTGCAAATTTACTACAAGCAATTATTCATTTTTTGTAGTTACAGACAATTTTTATTATTTTCCATCGTTGTTTTTATGTATACATAAATGGCTGTTGTTGGTCGAACATATGAGTAGTTGGCATATGTTTAGAAGATTCGTTAGCAACGGTATTCAATATGGTCACAAATAAGGACGTAAATGTAATTTAACTGTACTCTATACTGTGTACTGTTATAGCGAAAATAAGGAAGCGGCTCGTAATTTTTTTTCAATATTAAAGATGGATGCGCCAGCAAACTCCATTAAAGTTTAGCTTGTAAGTATCAACGAATAGTTTAAAAATTTGTGTTATGGAGAACGGTACCTCTCTAAGCTAGAAATTCGGCTTCGTAGTTTTAGAATAAAGAAAACAAAGGTGGCGCAAAATTAACCACTTTATCGAAAGAGTTAGAATTTTTGCAAATGCCGTCTTACGCCAAGCATATTTGACACTTGTGAACTAGACAACTGCCGTATATAAACAGACAAGCATTCCGTTGCGTTACAAAGGTCAAAATAATGATTTCCATCACTCAAAATTACTTTTATTTAGTAAAAACGATATTCACAAAAACAAATTAAAAAAAAGTATGTTTAATTTTACACCACCTTTGTATAAGTCTGGATCTGCATAAAAAAATAGGCGTTAAATCTGTCAATCTACTTCTGAGTGAAAGCTCTGAAGCATTTTAATGAAAGCTTAACAATGTAAAATTTTAAATTTATTTTAATAAATTAATTATAAATATGCATACAATTAATTTCACAGTTATTATGCGCCATCTACACTCATTTCTACAGTGAAAGCTTAAACGTTATTTGTGGTGAAAGCTTGAAAACAAAAGCCTAAAGAGTGATGGTCTTAAATATGCAATTAGTTTTAAAAGTAGCTTACACAGCCTATACTCAATTCTAGAATTAAATTTTAAATGCTTTCGATGAAAACTTCGAATTAAAAGCTAACAAAGCGAGCCTACATGGTAGGCAGAGTGAAAGCTTCTAAATTTATTTATTATTTCTAATAATAATTATAATAAAGCAAGAGTTTCAAATGTGCAAAAGTTGCGCTCACTACCAACAGTTAATTCTACCGTGAAAGCTATGAAGTGCTTTAATAAAAACGTATAGTAAAAAGCTTAGCAAAACTATAGTTTACAATATGTAGTTCGTTTCAAAAGTAGCGTTCCCTATCTACACTTATTTATAGAGTGAAAGCTCAGACGTTCTTTCGTAAAAGCTTATACAGAAAAGCTGCAGAAAGTAAAAGTGTAAAATTCGCATTTGGTTTTGAAAGTAGCACTCACTTTCTACATTGAATTCTACGGTGAAAGATCTGAAGTGCATTTATTAAAGCTAAAAATGAGAAGCTTGACAATGCGGTAATCTTAAATTACCAATGAGTTTTGAAAGCTTAAAGCAAATTCTACGGTGAAAGCTCTAAAATTTTCAACGCGTTTCAAGAGTGGCGCTCACTCTCTACAGCTAGTTATACGGTGAAAACTGTGAAGTTAATGATGAAAGCTTAACGCGAGGAGCTTATAAGGAGCTTTTGAATGGCAGAAATACACTTGGAGGTTCGCTATTGCCTGGCGCGGGGCTGCCGCTACTAGAAGAAAACTTTTTCTATCATTTGTCTGTTTCATGCACGGAGATTTGAAGCTACACACTCCGAATGGTAGTCATGCACCAACCCATTCAGCTACGCCGGCCCATTTGGTTTAAGGGCGCAAGCAATTTTTTTAGTTCCTTACACCTATAAAAAAGCTTTTGGTGAAAGTTCCAGCCAGAAACGAAACAAGCAACTTTGAAAATGTTTAGTGCCATTTTCGAAAGCTTTACTTACCAGCTAAGTATCACTGATAAATATATAACAATTCTAGCTCTTACTTCACCAAACAGTATAAAGCTTTTCTGCATGTAAGCATTTTTTCATCAGAATATTAAAATTTCACAATCTGTCGTTTGCCCCCGATAAGAATGCATCCTTTGTATCTGCTCTTCTATGTAAATAACTACAAATGCAAACAAAAAAACTTAGTTTCCAAACCACTTCAGGCCATTTCCAACTTCTCAACTCCTTTCACTGCATCACTTAACTTGCAGCTCCTCCAGCGTTTCTAGTAAGTTTTGCAAAAATAAAAGAGAGGCCACTACTGGCGGGCACAAATTATCGCGCCACAAAAGTTACAACAACTTGAGCTATCCTCTCACTCCAAATGGCTGCAAAAGTTGAAGCATAATTTTGCTATCGAAAACATAAACGAGAAGATGTTCGTATTTTGTAGGATAAAAGCGGAGTGCAGCGTGCTTGTGGCATGACTACAACCCACTATTAGTCCGAGCTAGAATGCGAACGAGGAGCGCCACACTGCAAACCAGCTGCAATGCTGACTCGTCCAACTCAGTTACCAGACGGCGGCTAATAGCTGGCAATCCATTTCCATGGCCGCCTGTAATTTTCTTTTTACTTTTTGTATATTTTTAATTTCTGTACTCGGTGCCCAACCCCCCACTATCAAAAAATACATATTTTCTCCTAACTAACATATTTTCTTTGCTGCTGCTGCTTCACGTCAACTTAGTCACTGTCAGTGTGCTTGTGCAGGATGCTATCAGCGCTGCGGTTGTTGCTACTACCAGTATTTTCATCACTGCCGTAGTCATTGTTGCGGCCAGCACTTGAGTTGTTGCCACTTCTCTGGCCGCTTGGCTTTGCTACTTTGCTATTTTTGGCTAATGATGTTGCTGGTAATGTCCATCATTCATTTTCATGTTTATTGATCGGCAATGGACACGCGTCAGAGGCGCACACATCTACAAGCAAACATGCACACACACACACGTATGTAAATGCTTTGCTGCAAGTAGTCGTCGCATGTACGCGCAGCTGCTTGTACTTTCTTGTTTTTTTTGGATTTGCGTGCTTTTGTTGTTGCTGTTTGACTCTTCATTGCTGTTTTGGTTACCAAAACTGTCCATCTATTTGCGCTTCTGTCACTGCCGCTTCTGTGTCCGGGTTCATTGCGGCGTTGCTGGCTCGTTTATTTGGTCAAAACATTGACAGCCGTTTATTTGTAGCTTCCATTGTGCTGCCCGGTTGCAGCTCCTCGAGTCTGGCATACTCACACTCTCAGCATGCACAGGTAAGTGTGGCGCATATATTTGCATGTAGGTTTTTATGTGTGCGTGTGTACGTGTGTGCCACTCAAAGGGACCAGTTAAGAGTCTTTCGAATGGCCCTTTGCCGATCTTTGCCGCTTGGCGCATATTATTTGCTTAAGTGCATTTACCATTTGCTAAATGACATTTACTGCTGATTAGCTGTCAATTGAGTTTGCATTTGACAGTTTGAGCAATTGTCATGGCAGCAGCGTAGCGGCCTCGGTTTGGTCTTCTTCACATGAGCTTCCACATGCATGCCGGTTTGCCTGCGTGTGTGTGTTTGTGTGTTTATTGATAACAAATGTTAGCATTGCAATGCCTAATGAGACGCAAAGCAGTTGAGATGCGTCACAAGACTGTGAGATAATTGGAAATGTGGTAGGCGGCGTCTGCGACCGGACAGTGGGAAGCTAAGGAGCTGATCCGATAAGAAAAACCAGTTTAGAGGCCTTTTATGGGCCGAGCAGAAACCTGTGGCAACTCTGAGTGCTCCATCGAATCGTCTCAAATATCCTTTGCTTAAAAAGCAGTTTAGCATAAAAACATTTGAAGGAATCTGACAAATTATATTATCAGGTTCTCTGACGAATATTAAGGATTTTGAGAATTTCTATTAATTTATTTTTGAGTGAATCTCATTTTTTTCTGTTCTTGATATTTTCTTGGAGTTCTAGCAAACTTTCAACTTAAACGTCTATTACACCTGAAGCCATATTCGTCGGTTGTTTGGGTGTTTGATGTTTTAGGTGTTTGGCTTAACTTCTCCTCCTGTGGTGCGCGTTTTGATCTTGTTCCACAAATGGAGTGGACTACAGTTTTATAGTTTTATGAGGACCTTTTTCATGGCAGAAATACACCGGGCGCTTACTTTTGCCTTTTACGAAGCGACCGCTATTAGAAAAAAAGTGTTTCTATTATTTGGTGTTTTATGCTCGAATGGTAGTCACACACAAACCCATTCGACTATGGTGGCCGAGGAAATTTTTTCAATTTTTTGAATTCCGGTAAGTAACGTGAAGCTCTGGTTTGTTCACTGCTTACAACCAAAGTCCTATTTCTTTCCTTCGTTCGTAAGAAACCCTGATACAGAACAGCTTTCATTAAACTGCGCCTAGCTGCACATCTGCTCTGCTACTCAATACCAGGGTGCAATACCTTTGAAAAAATTCAAGCATTTGACTAGAGGGAGTTTAAAGGGGAAGATCAGCGCTTGAATACTCTCTATTACCTCTTTCCGATTTCAAGACAATCTTTCGAGCGTAACTTCATAAAATTTCTTCCAAACTTTTACTGTCCGATGTTCTTTTGTATGCAGAAGAACGTTAACACTACCTTATCAACAATCAGAGTTCTTAGATCGTTTGGAGCTGAGATTCTGAAAGCTCAAAACAGCGAATAAATTGAGCATATTAAGCCGGCTCTGCTCGCCTTGGCAGGGCATATGGAGTCCATGTAAAATGTGAGGCGTGGAAGTCACTTCTAGCAACTATTAAAAATTCTGCTGTGAACTTCGCGATCACCTCTTATATATTTGGGGCTTAATCTGTCCAACATCTGAATATGAAATTTTTCCAAAACAAAGACTTAAGACTTGCTTATTCAAGCTTCAAATGCTCCGAGCTAAACTGAATGCAAAACGATTTCCAAACGCTCAATTTGAAAGCAGTAATTAAAATTTGAGGTTAAGTTGAAAATTTTAAAGCATAAGAGACTTAGTTGTAGTCTGAAAAACATCTCCAAAAATGCAATAAAATGTGCTAGCAACTAATCCAGTCAACAAGCTTTTTTATTACGCTACGAATACATAAAAATACTATTAAAAATGTAACTTTTTCTTCAAATTGCCATACCCATCTCCTCCTAGAACACTGTGTAAAAATATATGTATGTAAATCTTACTCTTTCTCTCCTTTCTCTCCCGCCGAACCACTTAAATGCGACTACTGTACTAAAATTATTTTGATAGAGTTATTCATTTCAATTAATAATACAAAATAAAATTATGGAAAAATGTCACAATGAAAAAGTTCCACTTGACAATCCTGCTGTGAAATGAAAATTCTAAAAAAAAAACAAGCGTTATGTAAATTTTCAAGCAGACAAATAAACTTAGAGCAGAACTTCATAAGTAAATACAAAAATGGCTGAGTTTTTTTTCGGAATTACCGCTGCCGGCTACAATGCAGCAGCGTTGTGTACGGCAATAAAAAACGCAGCAGGTAGTAATAAAATTTTATTAAAGAAAAAATTAGGCAAAAAAGTTATCATTGCTTGCTTTGCCACAATCGGGTAAAAAAGTTTGTTGAAAAACTAACGCAATTTTTAAATTAAATTAAACATAAAATTAAAATAAACTAAATAAAAAATATGTGGCCTGCGCCTGCGAGGTTTTTATTTTTTGGGTATTCTGTTGCCCCACAAAATAGCCGCACATTTAATTTGTTCAACACGAATGCATTTTTTCCGCCAACTTTAAATCCATCAAAAACTATGAATCAATATAAATAAATTTAATATTTTAAATATGTCAACGTTGACGGCTGCTTTAAAAAGTGCAATTAAATTTGATAAAGATTTATGAGTATTTTGTATGCACACATACCTACATATGAATATGGCTGTGTATGGAAATTTGCTTGCTGGCCACTAAGAAAAAATTACGCATTAATAAGCCAAATTTTTTGAATGCCAGTGAAGCGTTGTTGCCTTACGCTTCAACGATTTTAATCTTAAAAATAATAGAATATTTAAAAAAATAATAACTCGCTTTTGTACCTATTTTTATTGAAAATATTTATTTTTAAAATCCTTCCGCGCTGCTTTGCGAATACAAAAATGGATATTTTTGAGGGCGAATTTTTTTTTAGAAACTTTGCACTTTTATTCTCTTAAAATTATTAATAATTTTGTTGTGCTAATAATTAATATTTGTCAGTTAATTTGTAAAGCTAATGATTGGCAGCTTTATCCTACAAGATTTTTGACAACAAATCGCCGCGCATGAAAGCCCGTATGGCTGACAAAAAAAGATAGCATCTTAAATGTTACGCTTTTTGTTAGTCAAATAGGCTGGAGATCACACTAGTAAATAAGATTTTTCTATTATCGAGACTATGTCACACGTTACGAAAGTTTATGTTATGCGGTAGTAAAATGTGAAAGCTAAACAAGTTGGTGACTTCAAATTTTAGCATATAACGCAGGTGGTAGCAAGCTTTACTGGCAAGTGATTGAAAGTTTTAACTTTCATGGAAGCCATGATTTTGAGTATGAAAGCTTTATCTACAACTATGAAAGCTTTTGGTAATGACAGGTGTTTTTGATGGCACTACTTAATGAAATAATTTTAGGCTGCATATACAAAAACCGCTCAAAACTCGCAATTGTATCACTTTTTATAAGAAAAACTCGTCAAATAAAACGAGCCACAGATTTCAGTTTTTAGCACGGAAATCACGTCGTGGTGGTAAATGCCTGATTGCTGTTAGAACTCGTCAAGCCTAGGAGAGCATTTCATATCAAAAGGAGATGTGAATGATACAAATAATGGGTGAAAGGCTTGCTATTGGTGTGAAAGCCACTATCGTATTGGTGAGAGCTACGCTGCCAAAAATCGTTAGTCCCTAAAGCTATGCGTTTACTATTTAGCATGTACGATATACTTTAAGTGGTTCTCACGGGCTTTTATTTCACATATAAAAGCTCACCTTTAGGAAATGAAAGCTTTCTTCAAGTTTTATTATTTTGTCGCCGGTGCGAAATATTATAAAAGCTACACTGTCAAAACTTGTTAGGCAATAATGCTATACTGCTAACTATTTATCAAAAATATTACTATTTATCAAAAATATATCCGAGATATTTTTTTGAGCCTTTATTTCACGTGTAAAAGCTCAACTTTCGGAAAAGAAAGCTTTTTTTGGAATTGTGTAGACTTTTAATAATAAGCAGGTCCTCTTGTAAAAGTTAAAAGTTAAAATAAAAGTTTTAGTCTATTCATGAAAGCTCCAGTTTCGAAAGCGAAAGCTGCTTGCGCAGTTGCGAATGCTTTTGAGCCTTAGAAAACCCATTAGTAATGAGTTATATCTAATACTAGTGGTGTGGTAGAACGCTTGTGCCATTTATATTAAGAACTTTCCTCTTGAAAGCATGCCGAAGATGGAAAAGCATTCAAAAATACTTTTATGAAGTTTTTGTTAGTGAAACAAAAAAAAAATTGTACTCTTTGATACAGTAAAATTTGAAAAAAAAATTGCTCTGAATGCTTCTAAGAGGAAGATCGCCAGAGCAGAAGTAAAATTTATTGTTTATTTATAGATAAAAATTGTTTTGCTCAACTTTTGGTAGATTATTGGTTGCCCCTGGTAGGAGAATCAACTTCAAAGCTCAATGCAATTTCATAGCTCTGTGAATTTTTGCACAATAAAGTACAAGTTTAAAGTCGCTCAAGAATCGCGTTGATTTTTTACAATTTTTCTGTTGACGGTGTTATGTGTTTTCTTCCCATTTGCTTAACTTTTGGTAGCTTACAGTTGGTAGCTTACTCCTGGTAGGCGAATCTACTCCAAAACTTTAATCAGGCAATCCTAAGATAAATCCTAGAATACAGCGTATATTGAAAGATATTTGTATTGCTAATGAAACTTTTTATTTATGACGAGTTGCAACACTATGAACAAATTCGGTCCACTTTTGCATCTCTGGCCATTTTCCGGGTCATCTGCGCGCTCGATGACTACCCACTTCGATTAAGTAGTGGCCAAGGATGCGTGCATTCATACCCATTAAAACTTTAATACTCGCAGATATTGTAACTCAGTATCTGTTTCTTTGTAGGCACGCCAAAAAAGGCCGAGACTATCCATTAGAAATTACGTATAGGAGAATTAGTAATCTGCAATGGGAGCGGCAAAGAAGAGGCAGAACTGGCGATAATCAAAACAAAAGGCTTGCATGTGAATTGGAGAAATTCAAGTTTCTTGCATTTATTGCCGGAAAATTTTTTGGCTTCAAAGAACATTTGCAGAATTTTACCAAAAGTAGAAAGGAGTTGCCACGCACGAAAGGCAGGGAGTTAAATTCCAGGAGAAAAAATTTCAAAGAGAAAAAATAAATAAATGCGGCAAGTCGACAAAAGTACAACAATGATAAACAGATATGCATTTGGTGAACAACAAATGGTTCAATTCGTGAATTGCAACAAATGAGGCAGTGATACCAAACTCAATAATAAGCACACCAATACATACAAATCGGCTTAGCGGTTCGATTTTGTACGAATGCGCTTTGAATTTGCCTTGCGAACGGATTGGATTAAAATGACTACGTTAGACAATTTACATTTGTTGTTTTTTTTTTGTATTATGTTTTGTTTATTTTATTATCGCTGCAGTTGGGCATGTAACGACATCGTTTGCTGTTGTTTTTGGTCAAAGGCTAATCAAATGCACAAATGCGTATCCGGCGCGCAATCGCCTTATATGGACGCAGCGACATAAATACATGACAATATATTGGGCGCTCAAGAAGGCAATTGCTATGCGACAAAAGCTACAACAACAACAGCCACAAGAACAGCAACCACATTGAACTGCAGCGAATGCCACAAAACAATTACAACAAATCGTCATCGCATAAACAAAGAAGGCAATATTGTTATTTTCGCTAACTTGTTGCTTTTGTTGTAATAGTCTACTTATCCATTTATGCGCCGCGATCGTTTCAATAGCCTTTTATGTTTTGCACCAGCAATGCGCGGCACGCATATGCAGCTGCAAGCATGTTTGTATGTACACATTTGGTGTCGTGGCGTAATAAGCGGCAAGAGGAATTGGCGGGATGAAGAGATGGTGCAGAAGTAACAGATGCACTGGAGATGCGCTAAAAATTGTTGCAAACTCTTGATGTTGTAATTGTTTTTGTAGTCTGGGTTAATAGCAAAAGGAAATGGGCAATAGAGAAAATGTGCGAGTGGTCGGTTGGTCGCTTGGTCGGTCGACTCTCAACATTCGATTGACCGCATATGGGCACGAAACAATAACAACAATAGCAACGGTAATGGAGCACACAATATGTAATTGCATTCGCCCGCTTGGCCATCTATTACCGCAGTGAGGCTGAAAAATAAAAATAGGAATTTAAAATAAAACTTTGTTACGAGCGCTGAGAAGCGGCGTGAACGAGTGAAGCAAAGTTTTTTCCTTTCAGAGGCAGCAAAGGCTTGTAATGGTGTGAGTGTGGCTGGAAGTGTGTTTTCAATTTATATGCGTATATGAAATGAATATTTTTAATTTTAAATAAAGTATGAATCACAGTGCCAACCTATCGCTTATGAAGAAGTGCTCAGAAGTTTCACTTATGGAGACAGATCGAGCTTTTCGAAATTGAACATGAAATTGGAAAGTAATCGTAGATAGAAATTTATTAGTTCTTAAAACATACATATATTAGTAAAATCATAATTTTCATGAACCACTAATCGAGAAATTTAAGCAACAAAAAAAAAAACACCAATTATAATAAACATTTGGGAAAATTTATGAGATAAATAACCTTAAATTAATGTTGCTCAAATATTATTTTCCATGAACGTTAAATGAACAAAGTAAGAAAAAATCAAATAAGAAATTAAGCAAAAAAAAACTCAACTTATAATAAACATTTGGGAAAATGTATGAGATAAAGAACTTAAGGATTTATTTACAAAACCATTTTATTGACGATTTCTTAATATCTATTTAGGGTGGTGAACGAGCGTGTTTTTTACTTTTGCAGCTAAAATAACTTCTGTGATATGTTAGAAAATTAGTTCGCGGTTAAAGTTATGGGTCCAAGGTTTAGTTAAAATTATAAAATGGCATTACATTTAAACAAAGTTGAAAAACGCTAAAATTGAATATTGAAAATCGCCTAGTCGGCCGAAATGTTAAGGTCAATTAACCGCCAATAATTTCAGGGTTGACTCCATTACACTTTTTTTTTTGTGAAAATAGATGTTACGCCAACAGTGTCATCATCATCGTTGTTTCCTTCAATCCGTAGCGGGACATAGGGCACCAACACCACCTACCCGCCATTTCATCTGATTTCTGGATGACGCCTTCAACTGCTTCCAGCTTAACTCGAGTAAAGCGGGCTTGCGATCCATAGTTCTTTTCTAGGGTTCTCTTCTTTAAATTTTCGTTATGTTACTATCTTCCTAAAGTAAGTGTAAATAAATCCACTTCCATTTCTGTCTTCTAATTTAAATGTCAAGCGGTCCATGCTTGCTTTTTCGAGCAATTCCTTGTTTGACGTTTTTTTTGGCCAGAAAATTCGGAATATAATCCTTAGACAGCGGTTGACAAAAGCTTGTAGGCGACTGGCTATAGTGGTGGTGATTTTCCAGGTAGAGATACTGTAAAGCAGTACCGACTGCACATTCGACTTGAAGAGCGTAACCTTTAAAATGGAACTCGGCTTATTATTTCGCCATACAGAGTGCAACATCCCGAATGCCCCTCTGGGCAACCTTGGGCACGCCAGCAGTATCAGCCGCATGAAATTTCAATTTGAGTATGAATCATCCGGCGTGGAAATAAAAAAATATTTCTTTCAGGAATTTTGCTTTCAGTACTCTCCTTCTGCTTCTTGAGACAACTATGATAGGTGCCATAGTAAAAGATTAATCTTACAGCCGGTGACTTCTGGCGTGCGTTCTCCTTTTTGAATTTTTGAATACATATAGCAAAACGTGGTATGAAAATATGTCAAAAGTCGATTTTGAAACCAAGGTTTCCTTATCTAACTTACGTACTACCCCCCAAATTTGTTCTAGGGCACAAAAGAAGGAAAAGAAACTTAAATACCTGTTTTTAATTTTTTCTTTGCTTTAATTTGTTTTCGTAAAAAAAGAAGAATAAGAAATGAATTCCGGGCAGATATGCATAATGAGCGCACACTGAACGCTATTCTCCGCCCAAAAAAACCTATCACACAAACAAATTGAAGCCTGAAAATTGTTCTGGGAACTCTTCACTAGCAATTCGAACCCATACATCACTGCTGCTGCCGATCGTTCTGGACGTCCGATTGAAAAAGCTCAACTGCTAATGAAACAGAAATTGGTAGAAATGGAAATTGAAAAATGGAAAAAATTAAAAATTGATTAGCAGCAACCGCAAAGGTTGCGGCCTGCTAAAGTTACACAATTTCTGTTACTAAGTACTTTGGAAAGCGGTTGCAATCAGCAGTTCGAGTACGGCAAAGATCGGCAAGTCACTGCTGCACACAAAGGAGAAATAAAAAGAAGCACACAAGCACACACACACACACGCATACTGTAATTACGTATAAGAAAGCAACAAGTGCAAGCTGAAGAATGAGACAAACAAAAGGCAAAGCCAATGATTGCCAATAACAAAAACAACAACCACCAGCAAGATGCAACAAGCTAACAACAATAATCGAAGAGAGCTGATCAAAGCGGCTAAACGAACAACAAACGACTGCGATTGAGACTGGAGTGAGGCCGCAGAGCCAATCAGAAAAAATAAATAAATAAACTAAGAGAAAAAAAGCAGTAAAACAAAAAAGGGCAAGGCAAAACAAGCGATTCAGCAAACAAAAAAAAAAATATAAAATAAAGGCAAAACATGGCCGGCAAGTTGCAACGACGCGCCCAACAGCGAAATTCAATGAAATGCAATTTTTTCCCCAATCATATGCTTTTCTTTATTCGTATTTTTTTCTGTTCTGTATTCGGAGCTGCCTGTGCGATCAGTGCTTGCGAAATTGCTGCACGATCGATGTGCGCAATTGGCAATCGCAGCAGCCGCAGCAGCAGTAGTGACAGCGGTAAGCCAGCAATAAAAAGAAAAAGTTGCCTTCATAGAACCTCTGCTGCTCTGTGCGGAGTTCATTTGAAGCCTGTCCACCAGCGGTCAGCGCTTTGCAATTTAATAGCAACAGCGAGCAAAATAATAGCAATAATAAGCGAAGAGAATGCAGCCCAACGCAGACAATAGCGCAAAGAGCAACAAATCGGAACAGCAATAACAATAGTAGTCGCAGTGCAGGTATTAGTGGTAGTGTGCAACAAATAGCAACGAGCCAATTGATGGCGATACGACCATTCTCGGTACATTATTCCATCGATACGTCCATCCATCCATCCATCGGCATCGATCGAATGCCGGCCAACGACACCGATCGCGCTTCGATTGCAGCTTGATTGCTTGTGGTGGCGCTGCTGCCAGGTTCGTTTTTGCCTCTTGTTCGCCTCTTTTGCATTGCAGCGAATTCTTTTCGATTTTATTTCTCCACCACCCGATTGCCTGGTCAGCTCATAGCGCAATGGCTGGGAAGCTTCAATGGCGAGTTATCAGCATGTCAAAGATTCTTATTTAGTTTTTATTGTTATTGTTATTATTTTCTACCTTCATTTCAATTATGTTGTTTTTTGTAAGCACTGTTGTTGTTGTCGACCCTCTGCTGCGGTTTATACAGGGTGGCTGATGAAAGCCGCTACCAAAAAAAAATTGAATAACTTGTTTTCTTTTTAAGTTATCTGTTCCATTTTTGTTTTAATTTGCAGATTGATCTTTAAAATTTATTAAAATGGATAACTGGGACACGCAAACAAGAATTTGGATAGTCCGCCGCTATCACGCACTGGAGTCCGTAGTTTTGGTACAGAGAGAGTACAACCAGATGTTTGGCGGCGATCCCCCCAGGCAGAGTGACCATAATGAGACTGGTGAATAATTTTGCTGAGCAAGGAACAGTCGCAAGAAGGCCTTATCATCGAAACCCACCAGTTCGGACGGAGGAAACGATCGCAGCTGTAGCTGCAGCTATACAAAGCAATCCAAGGGTTTCAACAAGAAGCTTATCTGCTCAACTTGGTGTCAGCCGACAGTCTTTGCAAACAATAATGCACAAAGATTTAGACTTATTTCCCTACAAAATTCAAATGGTTAACAAACTGAATGCAGCAGACTTGCCGATTCGCTTGGAATTTTGCCAGAAGATCCTGCAAATGGTGGAAGAAGACCAAAACATGTTAAACTGCCTTTTCATGTTTGATGAGGCCCATTTCGATTTAAACGGCAATGTGAACAAACAAAATTGTCGAATATGGAGTACTTCTAACCCACAGATACTCCACGAGACGGAATTGCATCCTCTTCGCGTGACAGTGTGGTGTGCGGTTTCTTCACGCTGTATTGTCGGGCCTTATTTTTTTGAAGAAAATGGTCACACCGTTACGGTTACTGGAGACCGTTATTTGAAAATGCTGAAAGAATTTTTCTATCCAGAACTACGCCGAAAGAGAATTCCTTTTAACTCTGTGTGGTTTCAACAAGATGGGGCAACGTCTCACATAGCCCAGATTGTTATGACAGAGTTGCGACGAAAATTTCCCAATAAACTGATTTCAAGAAACTCCGAATTTCGTTGGCCCCCCAGGTCGCCTGACCTTACTGCACCTGACTTTTTCTTGTGGGGTTTATGTAAACAAGAAGTTTATAAAACAAAGCCAACAAATTTGGATGAACTAAAACAATCCATTCGGGCAACAATTGCGGCTATTCCTGTCGCAACTCTCAAAGCAGCAATGAACAACTTTTTACTAAGATGCCGCACTTGTGCCAACGAGCATGGGGGCATTTAAATTCAATTATTTTTAAAACTAGTTAAGCTACATTTAATAAAATTTAATGACCTTCAACTTGAAAAAAAATAAATGAATTCCATACACTAAAACAAAGTTATTTGAGTTTCTTAATGTAGCAAAATTCATCAGCCACCCTGTATTAGCAGTATGCAGCGTGCCGCATGCTTTATTATGTTGACGCTTCGTCAATTTTGCTGCTGCTGTCCGCCGGGCTATGCAGCATCAGCCAACCTGCTGCTGCTCGCCCATTGATTTAAAAAATTTGTTCGCTTATTTTTAAGCACTTTATACATTTTATGAGAATTTGCCGCATTCTAGCTTTTTGCCTCTTTCAGTACCTCGTCAACGTTTTTAATTTAATTTTAGCTTTTAATTCCTATCCACTTTTTTCCCAAACCAATAATTCGTGATTCATTTTTGTTTTTCATCTTACTTTTGTGTTAAAAAGTATTTTTACAATCAGTTTTTTCCTAAACATTTTTTCGCATCCGACCTCGAAGTTGCATTTCAAGTGTCTTTTATAGCCTGAGAGTTTGCAAAAGATTGTTGATTTTGCTATTGGTAAGAAAACACCAGCATCTACAACTGCATAGCTTTGGGCTTCAACATTATGCGCCTCAATTGATGATGATGGACGTTTTATTGATGTGCTAATTTGACGTCCTCTTAATGCAAGAAGTGCACTAAAAGAAATTAGCAAGAAGCGAAGAGTGAGAAAATTACTAATATACGTTTATAGCTGGTGCGGAGATAGCACAAAAAGCCTACTAAAAGCTAAAGTAAAAATAAAAATACGAAATGGAAAATATGAATGGAAAAAATGTTATATACAGATAGCGAACCAAGTGAGTCTTAGGTATTTCAATGGTAGATTTCTCGAGAATATTTTGCTGAGATATTTTTTCTAGTACAATAAATTTTGCTATGTCTTAAATTCATTCATCCGATCCAACGGAGATTTATTTGTACTTGCATGTGCTGCTTCGGACTGATTAGAGTTATTGAGTGGTAAGATCGTCTTCCGCGAAATAGAACCCACATGCTACAAGACTCTCATCCCATCACGCTTCTTCTATGCTATGAATGATCACAACAGCTTTGAAGCTTTGGAGCTGAAAGGTTTTTCGAGGCATTAATGGACCTCTGTATTTGCGCTAACCATCATTAATTCGTACACTCAGGACTTTTTCTCGTGTATGTACACCCTATTGCAAAATTTAAAAAAATCAAAAAATTAAAAAAAAAAAATAATAATTATTATAATAACAAGTAAAAATTAATCACATCTCCTAAAAAAAAACTACAAATAAATTTAAAAATATATTCTGGAAACTAGCGCCAAGAAAAAAAACAAAACGAACAAAAAAACACAAAAAAACCTGATGTGCTAGAAATTACTCTGGGGCGCAAAAGTATTGAGAAATCATGAAGAAATGAAAAGAAAAAAACCAACTCTCGAAAATGATAAATGTGCGAACATATTTTAGACTAGAAGCATTTTGAAAGAGATAATAATGTCTCAAGCGCTTAAACAAACCAAAAATTATGCGCGGCGAATATCAAAGACCGAAGCAAAATAAACGAAGAGCTGCTGTGTGACACTGCGGCAGTGGCCATGACGAGGGTGACAAAGAAGTGTTTCAGATTGTTTCAAGTTTTTTATTATTTTTTGTATTTTTTTTTTTTTTTGGTTTTGTTCTATTTTTTCGCTTTTTTCCTAATTTATTTTTTGTTCCTACTTTGAGGGGGCCGCTTTCATAATTTCATAAAGCAGCAAGGAAATCGCATTAAATCACAGCTGGTTAAGTGGTGGGCAGAGAAAGATACAAAAACAGAAACAAAATTATAAACAAGCAAATTTAGAAGAGTAGCGTGGCAACTGTTTATTGCGCGCGGGCGTCAAATAAATAAACCGGGGAACGCTTAAATTAGAAATGTGTGAAGAAACATTAAACGCAGAAGCGTGAGCAGCAGCAAATGGTCAGCAAGTGAGTGCACATTGTTGTTTTCTTCAGTGAAGTTATATGTATGTATGTGTTCTTAAAAAAAATACCAATTTAATGCGATAAACACTTAAAACACTTGAGTCACAGGTCATATCGATTGCAATTATAAGCCACGCGTGCCGCCGCCATAAACCACTCAATAGAAGTTGCAATAAAATCAATTGAAGAGGGGTTAATGTGATCAGCTTTTATTGCGTTTGCTTAGAGGAGCTGTTCACAAAGTTTTGACTTGCGCAGGCTTTGGAGAACGGAGCGCCAATTTTCTCCGCCCGATCTTAACACATTGAGCGCCAATCGGATTTGATGAAAATATTCACGGGAGTCCAAATAGGTTTTTGGTTAGAAAGCGATACGAAAGCAGTATTTCTAAGCGATCCTCGATCTGCTTTGTTGCTTAGTTAGTAGTTCATAATGGTTTTTACCTATTTTTGTGGGATATGGAACTACCGTTGTATGTTAAATATCATCGTAGTGCTAAGAAAATTGGAAACACATATTTTGCAAACATTAGAGATCTAGAGAACTAAAAAATTTCATATAACTTAGCATGAAAGCACACAACAGGCTTTAATGTGAAACAAGCCTTGTCGTACGTTTTAGTCCGATGTAGCATCTCCTGAAATATTAGGTGTCATACAAAAATGTTCAAAAAGACCCGAAGTGCGTTAAGTTATAATCGAGTGCGTCTATGTTGCATGATTCGCGCACTCTTTGGTGCTGGTTATTTATTATTTCTACGAATTTTTTAGTTGTTCATAAATTTAGCGAAGGTTTTTTGTTGGAAGTAAAAGTTAGGTTAGGATTTTTGAGGATTTTTCTATCAATATTTCTTCACACATACACACGTATGTACATACATATGTGACCTGGTCTACGAAAAGGTACCTTACGGGCGAAAACAAGTTTTCGAGAAAACAGCAGATAAAGTTTAAACTTCTAAAAACCCTTGTAACTTTTTTAAATATTAATATTTTTTAATCCGGTTTGGCTTATTTTCTTCAGCATAGATCACAGTATCAATAAAATCACAGAAGCAGTGAAAAACATTTTGTTATATATAAATAAATAAGAAAAAATCTGAAGCTACGACATCAACAAAGGAGTCTGCATCGAAGAAACGTGTGGCTGCTTCATCAACAAAAAGTTGTCATCGGAAAAATGCATTGCTGTATTACTGATAGAAGAATTAGCACCAAAGAAACGAAAGGCAAAGGATAGTTTAGATGTTCTCAAACGTGACGCAGAAAAAAGTCTATCTTCTTTACAACCAATACGTGAAAAAATCTTGAGAAAGACGGCGACGGAAAAAAAAATAAAAACTTGAAAAAGGTAAATTTTTGTGCATAATATTTTATAATAATGTTTTCTTATCTTAGAAGTCGATATATTTTCATTATTTTAGTTTTTAAATAGAATCAGTTTTTTTTGTACTTGTACTATTCTTTCTCTTCACTCGGAAAAACCTTTTAATAAACTTGTCAAAAAATCAAAGACCCTAAAAATCGCTAACTAAAAAATTTCAAACCAATCCAATGAATTTTGAGTTTCGAAAACCATATTGGATCCATCATTTAGAATCTTTTAAATTTGATATTGGATTCGCAATTAGCGACACCAAAAACCCCTAAGTAACGAGTTTAGAAAGAATACGATGCATTTTTTTAAATTTGTCCGCCATTTACGACCTCCAAAACCCACGAGTGAAAAGTTTCAAGCGGATCTGATGAATTTTGAAAAAATATGTCCGCCATATTGGATCCGCCATATTGAATTTCTGAAATCTGATATTGGATTCGTAATCAGCAACGAGAAAAACCCCCGTGTATTGAATCTTAAGAGGATCCGTTAAATTTTAAAAAACATCTCCGACATATTGGATCCGCCATTTTGATTTTAAATAATCTCACTTCATATTCATATTCAGCGACCTCGCAAACCCTCGAGTAACAGTTTTTAAATATTTTAATTAATTTTTGATGTTGAAACAATGCCACAATTCGTGACAAAAATTTTGACAAATCCTTAAAAGCCACCATTTATAAAGTTATGAATACATTTTTTGTAACACAGACTTCAGTATCGTATTCATTACACCTCAGACTGTCAAGAAATGGTTCAGTTTTTAATTTGCACAAATATTTGTCTTCGTTATTCTAATTTGTATCATGACAAAAAAATTAGTCTTTTTCGTATTTGTATTTTTCTTTTTTTTTTACTTTTAACAAATTTTTAAACAAATTATGACTTTCTGGTTTTTACCATTTTAAAGAGCCTTTCACACACTATTCGAATCAACAAAGAAGTGCAAAATGATTTTTTGACACGTAAGGTACCTTTTCATAGACCAGGTCACATATATTGCACGAATTTGAAGTCTGGCTCATTGAATTTAAAAAAAAAGTAAAAAAAAAAGTTTTCTAAACATAATTTGGAATTTGGAAAAAAAATTTTCTTTCATTTTGCAAAAAATTTTTTTTATTTATTTTATTTCCAAAAAATTAAGTTACAAATAATTAAAGACTTTTCAAAATTTTTTGAAGATTAAATAAAAAACGACAAACTCAAGAATCAGCTGACACGTTTTGATGGTTACAATTCGGGAGATACTTATTATATATATATATATACATACATATATAATTGGCGCGTACACCCTTTTTTGGGTGTTTGGCCGAGCTCCTCCTCCTATTTGTGGTGTGCGTCTTGATATTGTTCCACAAATGGAGGGACCTACAGTTTCAAGCCGACTCCGAACGGCAGATATTTTTATGAGGAGCTTTTTCATGGCAGAAATACAATCGGACGTTTGCCATTGCCTGCCGAGGGGCGACCGCTATTAGAAAAATGTTTTTCTTAATTTTGGTGTTTCACCGAGATTCGAACCAACGTTCTCTCTGTGAATTCCGAATGGTAGTCACGCACCAACCCATTCGGCTACGGCGGCCGCTTATTTTACGGGACATATGTATTTTCAATTTTTTTCAAACTGTCAGTTTTATAATTGAGCAGGTACTTATTGCATTAGAGAAATACATTTTTTGTTTTTTTGAAAATACCTTTTTTTGTCATTATGCTAATTTTCGTTAATGAATTGCTCGGACAGCTTGCATAAAAATGAAAAAATTATAAAAGTATAAAGTTCAATCTCAAAATAATATTAAAAAATAGTTCCAAAACTTCTAACAACATATTTACATATGTATGTATGTACATAAATATTTCGAGCTTAAAGAGAAACTAGTGAATGGTGGTGGGCTTTAATTTAAACAAATTGTTGGGAATATTTTCTCGGTTCCGCTTTATTTCAACGTATTTCTAAGTTTTTTAATATATTTTTCATACACGCATACATATATACACAAAACTCGCATATTTACATAAGCACAAAACATAAGGAACTAAATTTCTCCCACTTAAATTTTAATTCGAAATTATAACATGACTGTAAGACCACGAATTGAGTTCGAGAAATTAGCAACTCACTTTCTTGCTTCGTTCTTAATTTCCTGCTATTTTGTTGCGATCATTGTTGTTGTTGTAGGACACATGTTTTACCGCCACAATACGCACAGATTTGTTTATTTACACGCCACTTTTTGCCTTACTAATTTTGCCATACAATATTTTCATAAAAATAAAATATTTTTTTTGTTTATTTTGCGGTTAAAAAATTTTGTTTGTAGCCTGCGGCACTTCATCGGGCGTTTTCACACTTCAATAAGCACCGCATGCACACACACATGCACACATGTGGTTTCATATGTATTATTTGCTTATTTAGGCGCTCACATATGTGCGTATGTATGTGTACATACGTGTTGAAAAAATCTATATCTGTATGTCTGTATCCATGATTGCATGTTAATTTCAGCGAACACCAACAACCAGCTGGGTGCTGGCAAAATGCGTGATGCCAAATGATTAATTATTGCGAGTGCTTATGCCAAACGCAAGCGAAGACATACTCACGCTCACACATACACATCCACACATGCTGAGCTACTTCTAAGCGCCTGCAAACATCTTATTCAACTAAACAATTCGCGAGCGCAGCGATTGTGGCGCGCATACACATACGAGACAGATATTAGCGCAGTGTGGTAAATTAGTACACCTACACACACACACATACACATGCATATACACTCAGCCCTGTCTGCTTGCCTTGATACTAAGCATTTATGCGATTTACTTCAGCTGCTTTTACAATTGCTGGCCGCTGTTAGCTGTTGTTGTTATTGTAACTGCTGGTTGCCGCTCATCAGCATCATGGGTATCACCATCATCATCATCAGTGACAGCGGCCGCAAAAACAGCCAGTCCGTCGCATCAAATATGGCTTGGTTTTACGTAAAGTGATTGTGTGTTTGTTTGCATCTGTATACATACGTATGTATGTGTGTATATGTGAGCGCGATGCTAGGCATCTTCATTTATGGCATCTAGTGCTTGCTGTGGGGCAGCTTTTGATTGCTTCAATAGCAGAAGATTTTCCAATGAAATCATCTACGAAATGTTAGGCATAGCAAAGCATCACACAGCTGTGGGATATTTATTCTAAAGGGGCTTTTGGAGCAGATATTCATGTGCATACATGTATAGTCATGTGCCTGCATACATACCTATGTACATACATACATATGCACCCCGAAGAGAAATTCTGAACTAGTGAGAAAAATTTTTCCAACCTTTTTTTCGTATTGTACACTGTCGATGAAAAGATGCAGATCATACCCGTCCTCATCTGTCGAATTTGGTACTGGTTCTAAATTAGTGAAAAAGGAATGTACACCATACTGCTCATATATATAAAATTTATAATTACTTCTAAACTTCGGAAAATATAAGTCATCATCTGTTGAATTTAGTACTAAACTTAAATTAGAGGAAAAGTATGCTCCGCGTCCTATAAAATTTAGTACAAGTTCTAAACTATAAAAAAAGAGATGCAGATCATGTCAGTCATCATAGAAAAAGGAGAGCGGTTCATACTAGTTCTTATCTAGAGAATTTAGTACTAGTTCTGCACTATCGAATTTAGTACTAAATTTACAGTCGAATTTATTACTACTTCACGTTTAACTAAAAAGAAGAAGAGTTCACAAGTTCTCATCCGCCTAATTTAGTACTAATACTGAGTACTAATTTAGTACTAATATTGGGAAAGGGGCAACTGACCTTTTCTGTGGGACACCAGAATATCGCCGTGCGAAATTCATCAATTTTTTTCATCGAAAATAGAATGAATGTGAACAGCCATAGTTCTAAACAGTCATTTCAAGGACAGCAGATCGGTACTTGTATATTTCCTTGCAGGGTGGTAGATATGCACATATGCCTATGAAGATGTTAGGGTGTTATACAATTTTGTAGAGTTAAAAGATGTTGGCAGAACGGAGTGGTTCAAGTGGAAGGAGATTCAAGTGAGGCCAGAAGAAATGAAAGAGGTCAGAAGAATTACTGTTTGTTTAAGGTTTCGAAGTGGAAAAATTCGAGAAAATCAAAGCAGAAATTTCTACCTATAAAATTTTGTTATTTTTAGTGAATTTTTTCGATATCTCTGTGCAATTTACCACATTTTGCTAGCTCTTTCGAATTTTGAAAATCACTTAATTTATTACAAATTTATATTGTTGTTACATTTCTTTAAAATTTTTCGAAAATGTTTGGGCTCATTTCTTCGAGCGCTTCTATAGCCGGTGATTTATTGCTTTCAAGAGCAGTGTAAATTAAAATAACAATATGCATGTACGTATGTATACATATATGTATATACAAATATTTTCCCGCTAGCAAAGGAAATGCCAGAAAGCAAATTGTCTTCATTGCTGTCAGTTTTGATGGCTCGTGGCTCCAGAAGCTTGGCTAATCTGCATATGTATGTATGTGTCTCAAATCTTCATTTTTAGCGGAATGTGCGGTTGTTCTTATTCCTATTTATGCCATTCTTAGCATACGATTTATTTTAATGCCCAACTATCGTCGTAAATATTTTAAGCACTTACCAGTGAAGAAATTGAAATTAAATTTTGCTTGCTTTATATGGCAAATTAGCAATTTACGTACCAGCAAATGAAAAAGAATATGAAATTTTATTAATAATAATAAAAGAATATTCAAAGAGTAATTTATATGAGTTATTTAAGTACTAAAGCCATTTAGCTCTATTTTCACCATATACAGTTGAGGGTAAAAAAGTTAGTGATATTTGCCAATTGCTACTAAGAAGTCATTTTAAATAAATGTGAATGAAGCTATTCGCATGTTGGAGCGTAAAGTGAAGTCACAAAGACTCGGTTGGCAAGCACCCCTTGCCCCTTTTTCCCCAGTATTTCCGACACCGAAGCTAGTTTTGCGCTTGTGTTTAGGGCGAGAGTTTCCCACTAAAAACGTAATCAAACAGCTACCACTAGATGAGTACCGCGACTAACCACTGAGTATCATTGCTGTACTTGTCATCAACAAATGTCGCTCTGAGAAATATACAAAATTTGAACCAAAATAAACCACAAATACGATTTTTCGAAATATCTTGATACGAGCGCCATCTAACGGGCTAATTTTTGGGGAAATAATTTACTTTCACCTATCCAACATCTGCTTTGATCATGTCAAATCGGACCATAAATACGATTTAATACATATTTCTTTGCCAGCGCCATCTGGTGAGCTTTATTTACATGAACCAAAAAGCCTATAACATAATCGGAAAATTTCTCTACCTGACAGTCAAAGTTCCCTCAAATTCAATTCATCCGTTCCGGAGATTAACGCATACAAACAGGCAGACTGATTTCTAAAATTCATCTTTAATTCATCGGTTATATTCACTGATTCAGTTAATTTTTTACTATAACTTTTGATAATATTTTCAATGTTCAAAAACGATATTCTGCTGTGTTATTGAAGCGAAGGCTTTATTGCCATCCTGAGATAAATTTTTGTTCGGTTTCCCTAAAAGACACCAAATAAATTTGAAATTGGAGCAGAATATTATATGTGGGTCCATAATGAATGGTCTTGAAATAACGACCCTATCATGCTTGCCAGCAATTGCGCCGCCGAGCGCAGAAGGTACTGAAAGTGATTTCAATGTCGGCCAAGAAAAAGTGATTTGAAGTTTGGAAGAAACTTTGCAACATGTGCTTGGTTGCTATAGGGATTACCTTCAAAAGAACAAAATACTTATCTAAAGAACAAATTTCTCCTACAATAAATGCTGTTCTTTACTTTTCACAACTCTTTGTGCCCAGTTTTGAATAATTCAGCTGGTAAGCTAAACAATTCAGTGGCTTTTTAGAGCGTATTCGTCGATCACCTGAATGAAGGCCCATATAAAAAAAAAATAAAAATAATTGGCGCGCACACTTCTATTAGGTGTTTGGCCGAGCCCCTCCTTCAATTTATGGCGTGCGTTTTGATGTTGTTCCACAAATGGAGGGATCTGTTTTAAGCTGACCCCGGAGACACACACTCGGAGGTTTGCCATTGCCTGCCGAAAAACGAACGCTGTTCGGAAAACCTTTTTCTATTTTTTGCTGTTTCAAGCCCGAAGATTCGAACCCACGTACTTCCGAATGGCATTAACGCACCAACCCATTCTTTAACGAAGACCTTAAATGCTAAATATTGTTGGCCTTTAGATTTTAATTTTTTTTGTCGATCGGTATTGGGAAGTGTGTAGTTGAGTCTCTCAAATGTACTCTCTCAAGAACCTCCCGTCTCTTATAATCGCACTTATCATTTTTTGGGCTAGCTGAACCTCAGGTTTTTGGCCATCAATCAAATAATCCTCCAAAGCGGCAAACAGCAACTTGACAAAACTTCATACGCCCCACAGCGAAAATATTACCCACACACGCTACATCCCCCACTTCTCATTGAAAGAAGAAATTGAAGTGTCCCCAAATTGTATTATAATGCCAAACTTTGGCAACTAAATTAAAATTCACTCTAATCGGAGTTAAAAGGCATGAAAGGAAGGGATGTAAAGCAGAAAGTGACATAAAAATTTCGTTAGACAGATTTGAAGATTTTGATAAGAGCATCGAGCAATAACAACATTGGAGGCACAGCAATAAAGATAAATACTAATAACGAATACACTTAAAAGTCAAATGAATGGCAAACGCAGCAGCTCATCAAAATGCCAATGCTTGCAGAGGAAGACGCACAGAAACTCTACACTCCGTAAATGTCAAGAAAAAAGTAAAAACAACAACCAGTGCTGCTGCTGAGTGCCTGAGTTAAGCCGAAAATTTACATTTCTCTAGACAAGCGCCGAGTGGTGCGTGGCAAACCAGCAGGATATGCTTACTTACACTCCAAGCAGCTGCAGGAAAGTGGTAAGTACACGCAGCAAACACATTAGCGATGCTAGCAGCAAGCAACATACCGGGATTGCGTCATGTGATGAGCGCTTTTTGGGTGTAAGTGTATGAATGCAGCACAAAGGTGTGGGGAAATCAGCAGCTTTCTGTGGCATCATCATTATCCAGCATCGTAACAACTTATTTGTCGATGGCATCAAGGGCATCAAGGGAAGTCAGTCACTCAGCCAGACCAACAACCCCAATGCAAGTGAAATCCTTGATTGCCACATCAGCTAAGCGCCCCGCACACAGCCAAAGTGTTTCGTTGGAAATGTGCCACGATGACACAAATTTGCACGCGTCTCAGTTGGTAAGACCAATTTAGCCCTCTGGAATTGTTGTTGGTATTGTTTAGGCGGCGGTTTCAAAACGCATGAATGCAAAGCAATTTATACGCAAAAAGCTTTATTGAACGTGTTTGACAAACGAAAATAACCCCATCATTGTGAGGAAGTGATGGCGTAGCGCTGCGCCACTCAACGGATGGTCGGATAGGGGTAGAAGAGTGAAAGGATGTGTTCGCTTTTGCTACCCCTTCCTTTGAATGCTTCCTCAATCGATTGCGCGCTCATAGGTATCCGATGTAAAGACACGTTAATGCCTTGACAAACTCATTGTGCCGGATTTTGCTTGCTTTGTTTGTTTGTAACTTCGCTCGAGATGTGGAATTGTTGTGGTCCCAAAAAATTCGAGAAACGCACGTAATAACGGCAAGCTGGCACTTTAACGCAGCCTAAGCAAAATATGTAAATCCCAAGACAAATGCTAACAAACCTCATGTAAGTAAGTAGGAAAATAAAAGTTAGCGAAAATTGGCGAGTCGGTGAGAGAAGGATGCTGAAAAGGATCAGTGGAAACAAGTGGAAGGTGATAAGGAAAAAGTATGCGTGTACGTGTAATTATGTGAGTATATGTGTGTATAATGCAAGTGGCAACACCTTAATTAGCAGTGAAAATTAAATTAAATTAAATAAATTAAAGCAAAATAAAATGGAATATAATTTAATAAATGGAAAAAAATGTATTAAATAAAAAAAACGAAAATTAAATAAGTAAAATAAAATAATGCAAAATATTTACAAAAGAAATTAAATAAATTAAGTAAAATAACAAAAAAACATGTAATTAAATTGAAATAATTTGTCTGAAATTGCCAAATTGGGTATTAATTACTCCATCCGAAAGATGATCGAACAAATGCTCCAAAATAGAATAATCACTTCAGAGCTTGGGTTAAGCCGCATGAGAATGTACGCCGTCAAAGGCACTCCTCAAGGCGGAGTACTTTCACCCCTTCTCTGGAATCTCGCTGTAAACAGTTTGCTTCGAAATCTCGAAAAAGCAGGCTGCAAGGTTGTAGCCTATGCAGATGATATTGCACTCTGCGTGTCAGGCAAACACCTGAATACCCTCACTGAGCTCATGCAACGCTCAATCAATATTCTGTCAAAATGGTGCACCGAATGCGGACTAAATGCGAATCCAGCAAAGACAGATCTTGTTCTCTTCAATAGGAAACAACAATCTCCTCCACTGCAAACAATAACTTTAAAAGGGGAATCATTACTCCTATCTGATTCAGCTAAATATCTAGGAGTTATTCTAGATAGGAAGTTGAGTTGGAAATTGAACATCGAAAACAGATGTAAAAAAGCTTTCATAGCTCTCTACACTTGTAAGAAAGCTATAGGCAAAACCTGGGGTTTTTCACCTCGGATCATTTATTGGATATATACCTCGATCATCAAACCGATACTCTTCTACGGTGTGGTTGTATGGTGGACAGCACTCGAAAAACGGTGCAGAGTAGCCACAATTGATCGAGTTCAAAGAACAGCCTGCCTCCTGATAACAGGGTGCTTAAGTACAACACCTACTAAGGCTTTAAATACGTTGCTTCACTTGTTCCCTATCGATTTGGCTGGCAAAGCGATTGCAGTGAAAGCAGCGACACGCATGAATGCTATATCGAAATGGAATAAGTATCTTGGCCATTCGGCCATACTGAACAGGAACACTGTTATCTCTTCCGACATAGACTATCATGTAAGTCTTCCATCACCACCTTTGCTATTCTCCTGTTCACTCCCAACTAGGGAAGAATGGAAGACAAATCTAACCGAAATCGATGGCCCACTGATTATATATACAGATGGTTCAAAACAAGACGGTAAAGTGGGATTTGGAATCTTTTCCAAATCCCCTCACATCAATCTATCATTTAGATTACCCGACTACTGTAGCGTATTCCAAGCGGAAGTATGCGCTATCTGGTATGCTGCGAAAACTCTCTTAGAAAATAGAATATCACTAGAGGATATCCGCTTTTTCACCGACAGTCAAGCGGCCGTTCGAGCACTCAGCTCCTCTTATACCCACTCAGATGTGGTTCGATCCTGTCTCTTATCTCTTAACGAGATAAGTGTTCAGAATTCTGTCCAAGTTATCTGGATATCGGGTCACAGTGGATTCGAAGGCAACTGCAAAGCTGATGAGCTCGCAAGAGCTGGAGCTGCGCAATCAAATGTTAGTGACCTACCCACAATCCACATTCCGCTCTCAACATGTAAAATGCTCATCGATCGAGAATTTCACAGCATTGCTGATCGGAGGTGGCGAGTGGAAACTACTTGCGTTACGACCAGACAAATCTGGCCATCCTACAATCTGAAACAGACAAAAACCCTTATAAGTCTTTCGAAACACGAACTAAGGCATATAACATCTCTTATCACCGGCCACTGCCTTTTGGGCACTCACGCACGTCGGCTCGGGGTTCCTCAAAACGACCTGTGCAGATACTGCGAGGACGAAGATGAGGAAGTATCGAGCAGACATTTGCTGTGCAGTTGTCCGGGTCTAGCCAGAAGTCGACTCGCTCTTCTAGGCTCTCCAACAATTGACAATCTTTCAGTACTCTCGGACCTGAAAATCGAATCTCTCATCAAATTTTCGAAACGAATTAATATCTTTGATCAAAATCTACAATAAAAAATCTCGGTTAGGTGGGGAAATCATTTAAAATAATGAGCTCTAGGGCAACACAACGGACCCAACTTGCGGTCTATGTGGTACTCCGATGCGGGGTCACCCTTAAACCAACCAACCAAATTGAAATAATAAAATTGAATAAAGCATAATAAAATAAAAAGAAAAAAAAAGAAAATACTATATAATACATATAAGAAAAATAATTAATCAAATGAGGTAAAATCAATTGAAATTGAAAAAATACAAAAAATTATTGAAATAAAATGAAATTAAATAAAGTAAAAAAAAAATTTAAATAACTTTAAATAAAAGAATACACAATTAATTAAATATGAGAAATAATAGATAAGTTAAATAAAAAAATTTAATAAAGTACAGAGAAATAAAATTAAAAAAAAGATATAATAATTAAATAAAATAAAATGAAGTTAAATAATGGAAAAACAAACCCAATTAATTAAACAGTTCCGTTTTTTCTTAAAGTTAATAAAACAAATTTAATGGGAAAATGCTTTCGATATTGGTGACTGAAGAAATATGAGAGTAAGGACTGATGGGAGGTTGGAAAAAATTATAAAAAAATAAATAAAAATGAAATAAAAAAATTAAATGAAATAAAAAAAAATGTTAATAAGTTAAATAAAAAAATATAAATAACGAAATTGAAGACTAGTAATAAGGAAAGAAAAGATCAATGGATTGGTTCGACAATTTTTTTCAAAATATAAAAAAAAAATTGAAAATATAATAAAATAAAAAATGTAAACAAAAAAAAAAAACAAAAAAAATTAAAAAAAAGATTTAAAAAATTGGAAAAAAAATTTTTTGTTTGGAATATTAATTAAATAGAGTAAAGGAAAAACCCCTATTTATATTGATGACTAGAGTAAGAAGAAAAGAAATTACCAATCTATGGAGCCGCAAAAGAAAAAATAGTAAATAAAGAAAAAGTATTAAATAAAAATATATCAACGGTGTTTCTTAATTAGGTTCTATCACCCTTCAGCAGGATAAAAGAATCCTCTACCCTCATTTTGTTTACTAAGCCAACCAAGTTAGCCAAGTTTAAAGCAAGTTTTAGCACCCGAAGTTTGAAATCTGATGTTACAGTCCATAAATCGGCTTAAAGAAAACTCTGAGCCAGGTGCAATTTCTGTGCCAGTGCCACTACAATACGGCGACACGGCTAGAGAAGTCATTGAATATCAACGCCGTATAACCTTCTCGCCCTCCATCTATCATAAGAATCCCTGACCAAAACTTGGATTAAATGCGCCCTCTGTTTTGGAGAGTTTTTTAGTACTGCATCTTCCGCTCAAATCGACTCGTATTCAACTGCCCCTGATAGGGAGAACCTAGGCATTCATGTGTCACCACAATGCATACCTGAACTGCATAACGAATACTAAAAGAAAATGTAGTTCGGTTAAAAAAAAAAATGAATGAAACAGAACGAAAGTATTTAATTTTTTATGGAAAACTAAAGAGAGAGAGAGAGACCTATAGAAATGTACAAAAAGCAAAAATAGTAATTTAAATTATAATAAAAATTAAAAACAAATAGCATTTTTTACGCTTCTGCTGCCATCCGATTGCCTCATCGAATCTTGTCGTTTCGAAACCTCCCTTACAAGGTTTTGTATACCTTTTCTAAAAGCAACCCCATTCTACCATAACCACTTGCCCTCTCGTCTATCTGTCTGCCCCACTGGAGTACTTTATCTGCATATTTATGTTTGTGCAGACGTGCAGCGATTGTCAACGGCTGGCGACGTCGCGCCGCATGCGTGCGCGTCTGAAATTGTGCAGCCATATATTTTATTTTATTTATTATTTCTAAAATAAATTGCACAAAGTAAAAATTGCTCAGCAGGGAAATAAGGTGACGGCGGCAATAATAACAATGTGTTAAAGCGAAAGTGCGGCGTGAAAAAAAAAACAAACGAAGCAAACCTGGCAGACTACACATTTGTTGTTGCCAGACAACAGCGGTAACGGCGGCAGCGTTAGCACTCCCGAAGGGGGCTTAAGTTTTGAAAACAGCGAAATTGTGTGTGGCGAGATATTCCAAAAAAAAAAAAAACAGAATGTATGTCTGCCAGCAGCCGAAAAGGAAATGCCGCACATTGCAAATCAAACGAAAATCCTTACGCCAGTATAACTTAAAACACATATTTGCTATTGGCTCGATGAGCTTCAAGTTGTTTACACAGGCGCATAATGAACGCCCACAATACGGCTGTGCTGACTCGCCGACTGACTGCGCCACTACTTGCCACAAGTGCTGTTTACCCAAAAACAAATTTACGATTTTTTATTTTTTATTTCATTTTATTTCATCTTCGCTTTACTCTGCATGCTTCTCCTTTCCTTACCCACTTGTGCACCATAAATATTCACCTGCTTTTCCTTTTACCTGCTCTTCCTTTGCTAATTCTCATGCTCGTTTCCAATTTTTTTGCTTTCGTTTGCCAGTGAAGTGCCTGTGATTGTTCTGCCGGCAAGCAAATATTGCAAAAATAAAACGGATGCCGCCATATTGGCTATTATTTGTTTTTCTTTTCTTTTCAACATACTTTTCGTCAGGCTTTTTCGAAATGTAGCATGCCACCCACTTTTCACCGGTCGTCAATTACAGCAGCATCCACTGTATCTTGTTTTCGAATTCAACTTGCACTGAAGCTTCGCTTTTTTGCGTAATCTCTGCCGTCTCATAAGGCCGCAATGTAGGCCTGCCGCACACGTCGCTACTTATTACCGCATACGAGTTTGCAAAGATTTTGGTACTGCCACAGAGTTGCCAGTCAGTAGCAGGCAGGCCACTCATTGTACACAAAGTTGTTTGTTTCGATTGTTTTTATTGCATGCTCTGCTGCCATTGTTTACATTTTTCTCTGTCATTGTTGTTGTGCGCCACACCCACTTCCACTACCTTCATCGCGTGCCGCTTGCCGCACTCAGAGCGCTTGTCGAGACGCACCATTAGTCTTCGAAAATGGCTTAGAGCAAAATTTACATTATTAAGCTTTACTTTGCTTTGCGTTTGTTTTTCTTTCGCTTACCGGGCCATCGCCGAGCTGCGCTCTCTCTTTCTCTACACCCTCTCCACCCGCGCTCATTGCACTGTCTACTGCCAGTCAACATTTAAACCAAATAAAATGGCTTGGCAATGCGTGGCTGTGCTTTGCCAACATCGCCTAATGTAAATATTGCCTTTCAAGAATTTTGAAATGCTCAGCACGAAAGAAAGAAAAAAAAGCAGTAGGGAAAACGAATTGCTTGCCAGGTGAGGGCAAGTGAGATGAGTCCGTAAATCGCTGCTTTACAAATGTTAAGTCAGCAGCAATGGCTTTCAAAATCGAAGCATCTTAAATATTTAACTTTTCTCGCAATTGGAAGTGGGCGTGGGAGCGCTTCTGCGGTTCAAGTGTACTTAACGTCTTAAAAGCATAAGTCAGCGAAAGTTTGCTTTAATGAATTTGTCCAAGTTTTCTCATCTCGCAACACCAATTTTTTTTCTTTTTTTTTGGCGAAATGTAAATATTTTGACAATTTAATGATTTTCATTTTATACCAGCACCGATTCTTTCTTTACCTTTTACTTGCTGGGCAACTTCACCTGCGGGCCTTTGCAGGCTGCGCCGTGTCGTGCTTGGTGTGGCGCCGCTTATGAGTAATCAAAAAGTATGTTTGTAGAAGCTTAGCACTTAAGCGAGCATAATTAGATGTGTAATTTGTGTTTGACTTATGTAGTTTTATCCCCTGACAGGGTTGTTTTTGAGCGTAGTGTCAATAAATGTAAAATTGTGAAAATTCGATATTACAGAAAAAAGTTAGATTGATTTGAAGTTAGCTTTTTTGAAATATTTTTTATTTTTTATATCGGACGTGAATACCGGAAAGGCATAGTTTCCAGTTTCTCTTGGAACTTCCTTTATATCTCCTGACAATGAGGCCGTACTGAAAGCCAGAATGAGCGAGATTCTGTTGCCTTCGTGGACGGACCCTCGTATGAGATGAGATAATTGAAGATGTATTTTTCTCAATTTTGGAAATATAAGCTATACATTAGTTATTTAAATTCAAAATAGCTGCGAATTTTAGGCGAACCAAAAGCTTTACAAATGCACATTGCCAATCGAGTTCTCCTTCTTTGCCCATTTTCAGCTCATTATAAACTGTACAGAGAATTCGCCGAATTTAAATCTCCCCGTACTGTCGAAAGCTATTACTAACACGAGGAAATGCTCCAATGATACGTGTTAGGTTTAGATAGAGAGAAGGCTGGCTGCAGAGCTGAGATATGAGCAGTTGATATATACAGCATAGCTACGATTCAGAAGTACGTAGGTTCGATTCTCCGTGCAAGAAACACCAAAATGACAGAAAAGTTGTTTCTAATAGCTGCCGCCCCTCGGCAGGCAATAGCAAACTTTCGCGGGGAATTTTTCCTATGAGAAAGCTTCTCATAAAAAAATATCTGCTGTCAGCTTAAGATTGTAGGTTCCTGTATTTGTGGACGCACCTAAGGTGACGCACCTAAGGTGACAAGTTCTCTGCGGGGGAGAACCCGCAGCCCAAATCAAATCATAATGGTCCAATGTTCCCAGCTCCTTACTCCCCTGCTAGCTTGACAGGTGGTAAGCCTACGAGTAAATTTTTGCCTTTAAAAATCTTCTCGTAAATCCCATGGCGACAAAGCAAGAATGATCGATTACAAGGTTTGGTTACTAGAGCCAATTAACAGTCTGATGTTGGCCACACATTCTGAATTCTCTCCACCGTAGTAAGATGTGGTCTGATTTCAATCTTGGGAGGGAGTGTTTAGTAAAATAATACGATAACCTGTTATAAGTACCCTGCTGGGTACACGTTGCAAAACGAGGTCCTAAGTGATGTGTTTAGGAAGGGAAAATAAATAAATAAATTATTTTAAAATATAACTTAAAGCAATTGGCCTTTGTTAATCAGCAATTGAGGGCAGAACAAATCGCTGAACGCAGAGATAAACATATTAACTATTCGGGCAACTCTTCCAAGAAAATTACTTTTTAGGGTTAGGTAGTGTAGTAGGGAGACCGCTTGCTGGTTTACTAATGGACCCCGACCCTTTGGTTCCACTTAAGTGGCATTATTTGGCTGTCAGAGACAAATGGACTGAAAAGTGTCACTAATACGGCCTTAGATGGATAAAAATAAATATCCAGAATTGTTTTAAATCATTTCGATTAATATGAAGCTTTATCAAGAATCGTAAAGAATTTATTCATTATTTATTAGTTATTATTTGTATATAATTTATTGTTAGAGAAGTAGAAGCTGTTGTGGAAATCGACTCTTCTACTTCACAAAATAATATACAACTGTCAACGAAAGTAAATATTTAATATGCAAAATGCCGCAAATAACTTGAAATTGTTGATAGTATGTGACAGCAGTGTTAATATTAGAAAATTTCCCAGAGAAAACTTTACAAACTCAACCGCCTCGCTTAACTTCTAAACACTTCTTAAAAATAGAACACTTCGCTTTCGACGAAGTTTTCAGAAGTTGTTAACTTTAAATGTTCGCTGATTACTACCTTTTATGGTTCAAAATGTTAATACTTGCTATTATAAGCAATATTTCCTTGAATTCAAACTCTTAAATACCACGAAATTCTAGAATTTCCTAGAATTACGAGTATATATGGAGCTCTGCCCTCGTTTTGTGCCGCGTTGACATGCATATCAGCGCTTTGGCAGTTATAAATTGGGGCGCGCAATTGGCATACATAAATCGGAATCGCACTCACACACATACGAGTTCATATGCATTTACCTTCTTGGATCTCATATAAACGTGGTACGCTTTGATTTCTCCACCCTCTCAGTAGTCACAAGTTGGGGCAAAGGAGAGTGCTTGAAATGAGTAAACAATATTTTTGCATTACTCAACGCCGCTGTCAGAGACATAAGTGCAATAAAAACAACAAACAGGCTGTCAGCGACCTTAAAGTTAAGTAAAATATGGCAAATATACTACGAAAGGTGAAAGGTTGCAAGTGTGGTGAGTGTATAAACAAAGAAAAAGGTGAATAAGGACTGTCAACATTTGTCACGCTAAGCAAATTTCGCTTTCAATGTCACCTCAAGGCGAAATAGACTGAAAAAGTTGTGCAGTTAAGCAGGAGAAAATACAACGCTTTGCAAGAATGCATGCAAGAATGCAATAATAGCAACAACAGTAGTAAAAATAATGAGAAATAGAAAGAAAAAATAGCCAAGGGTAGATGCATTAGGAAACTACGAGTAATGAATGGAGTAGAAAATATTGTAAAAAATAGTGGAAATTGCAAAAGCATAAATAAGTTGAGACAGGCGAAGTACAGGTAGGTGCATTGCATACATGCACGGGAATAGGAGGTGAAGTCTTTACAGGACACCAGTATTTAAAAAGCGAACCGGTCAAGAACGAAGTAAAGCCAGGTAAAGGTATTTACTAAATAAAATTTAACATGCAAATGTGGAGAGAGGCTAAATTGAAGCAGTAAAGAGTGGGGAGAGTGGAAAAGTACAAGGTAAGCAGGCAATCGATAGAAATACTTAAAGTTTCAAAAGAAACGGTAGAAAAGTTGAATTGAAAGTTGTATTGGCAGAAAAAAATCTGTGAAGCACTGGGGTGAAGATGGAAATACAAGCAGGTGAGTAAGATTTAATGTAAAAGTACTGAAATGAGTCAGTACAGAAGGCCTGCTTAAAGAGTAGTGCCAGGAAGCATAACACAATAGAGTTTCAGGAAAGATGTAAGGAACTGCAGAAATTTTTTAAGAAAAGGGACATTTGTCAAGTATAGAGTAATGCTAAGTTGAGTGCAAAGTTTTTTAAGAAGAAGCAAAAGGGTAAGTACTGACGAAGTGACAATAAAGAAATCAAGGTAAACCAAAAGTAAGTAAACGAACAGTAACAGGTAAAAAACGGTTTATTTATATTTATATATAAATCAATATTACTTATATTGGTATATAGTGCGACTAAGGCAGTAAAGTGTTAAGAGCGGAAGAGAGCAAAGTAAGTACCACTTAGACTTATGTATATATGACTGAGTAGGTAGGGAGATTAAATGGTTGAAGTACCACTCTGACATTCCCCAAGTAGCAACAAAGCACCGTTTTGATACCATTATGAGACCTCCAACAGGCAGATATGTACCTACAGCCAGTCAGAACTATTGATGTAATGGAGAAGGTTGATGGGATTTATGTCGGGGCACTGGTCCAGACTGTCGAAGACCTTAATTGTCTAGCTGCCAAACCTGGACATTTACAGAAAAAAGTGCCCAACAATCTCTTTTTCTGAAAGGTCCTCACTACATCTGCAATGGGGATTAAATGGTGAACCTAGGTACACAAGTTCGAGTTTGGAAATTTAATGGCATGGAGTCCCCAGGACTTTCTGAGTTCTCCGTATATTGTCCTAGGGCCACAGGGTTTCTGAATGAAGAAACCGAGCTCCATCTTTTCTGTGCTTTGCTAAGAAATGCATTGTGCGATTCCTTTTTAACAGCAGGCAGTAGGTTGCCTGACTAACAGAAGTCTGACGAGAAAAAATAAATAAATAAATAAATAAATGAGTAAAGAAATAAGTAAATAACAACAACAAAAGAGGAACAGGTAAGTAAAAAAATTCAAAAATTTTCAAAGAACTACTGTAAAATTTATGGCGCAGAGGCATGGGTAGTGTCACAAAGCGATGCAGCCGCTCTTCGGGTGTTCGAGAGAAAAGCTCTTCGTAAGATCTTCGGTCCTGTGCGTGTTGGCGAGGACCACGAGCTGTATGAGCTCTACGTCGACATTGACGTAGTTCAACGCATCGCCATCCAACGCCTGCGTTGGCTAGGGCATGTCGTGCGTATGGATGAAGAAGCTCCAGCAAAGAAGGTGTTCGAGGGCGAAGTCCAAGCGAGCCGACACAGAGGAAGACCATTGCTCCGGTGGAAAGACCAAGTGGAGGAAATCCTATGCTCGCATGGTGTACAGAATTGGAGAAGGCGCGCGCGGAGCAGAGGCGCCTGGAGAGAGCTAGTGAGGTCGGCCGTAACTCGGTAACGGGTTGTATTAAGTAAGTAACTGTAAAATTTTATACCTCTGACCTTATTTTTTTGGAGCTAGTTGAGGTAGTCGATCCACGCAAAAAATCCTACAACCATTACAGCCGTAGAGATAACATTGAGGCACGAATAGTGGCATTTGAATTAAAATATTCTAAAAAAATAAAAAGTGTTGCCCATGGGTGACGCAACCCAGACGTCTCTGCGCTCTTCTTAGACCTGAGATAAAATTCCAATGTTTAATTTTCCTCAAAGCAGACTTTATGCTTCTATTGTATTTCGTACGTACAACACTTAGAAACACCCTTTATATAAAAAATGTATGTGCGGAAAAAATATTACAGCGTACGAAAAGTAAGTAATAGAAAGGGTAGAGGAAGATTCACTTGAGCAGAAATGCATTTAAATCAAATCCATCGATCAAGTAGCAAGCAGAAAAAGGGCGGAAAGTGAAAAAAGTAACCAATAAAAAAAAAAACTAAAATACTTCCAGCTAGAAATAGGATGGGTGGCAAATTTCTAGTTTCAAGGAGAAGTGTAAAAGCAGGTACATCGACAGGAAAGCGTCAATCCTAGACCTGCTCTGAATACTTTGCAAGCAAAAATGTGTTGCATGTAACACTACAGAGTAGCCTTGTGCCCAAAACATAATTTGCCACAACTAGATAACACAGCAAAAAGTGCAAAAAATGCACGAAAAACGACGTTTGCTTGATGAATACACTTACATCAGAAACATAGCAATCAGAAGCCAATGCCTGCCACCGCTTACCTTTATGCTGTTGCGGCATGTTGTGAAAATTGCCTGCAAATTGTTGACGGCATAAAAATCAAAAACCTTACTAACAGACACTTTTCAACAGGCTGATTGACATGCTATGCCCCGCTATGTATGCCATGTACTGCTATGTATGTTATACTGTTTATGCTATGTAGGCTATGTACTGCTATGTATGCTATGCATGTTATGTATGGTGTGCATGCTATGTCTGCTGTGTATATTATGCGATGCTATGCAAGCTACGTCAGTTAGAAAGTAGCTGTGAAACGCTGTGCAGTAATGCTTTCCAAGGCAGTTACTACTGCAGTTTACTTGCAACTACCCTGCCACCCTGCACACCTACAAATGCATATGCCGAAAACTTAAGCGCTGCATAGCTGTTGTTGCTATTTGCAGAACAGAAATCAAAATTGTAATAGACTTGTGGAAGTCAAGAAGTTGGCAAATACCGTAAACGAAATGAAATCTGGGTGAAGATGAGAGTTGTATGTATGCGCTTCATACACATGTACTTACATATAGCCGTGTAATACGATGTCGACCGTGTGTGTGTGTGTGGTCAACATCAGTGAAGTGTGCATGAGTAGCAGAAATGACAGACAATGTTGTTTGCGCTACCGAAATTGCCAGCACTTGTGCAACACTTACACCCGCAACCGAGTTGCTATTCTGCTAAGGAACCATTAATAGGCGCTGTTTGCTTGCCACTCATTCAACACACATGTGGCACGACTAGAAAACTTGCTGACGGACTACCGACTGCCGACTTACACTGCAACATGCAACACTTGACGGGCATACCATGAATGAATGTTGCACCCGCCCGCCCACGAAAAGAAAAAAAAAAAAAATGAGTCGTAAAAAAAAATTACTCAGCTAAAATGCGCCATCTAAGGAAATGGCAACAGTTTGCTGCCAAAATGGGCGGCATATAGTGGGCATTTAATGCGCCACCACCGACCAAGGAATGTTGGCTAACAACTACAGAGTCAGCACGGAGCCACTTTCTTGGCCCCTACAGTACTTTCTTAGTAATAATGATGTCGTTGTGCTCGAGCTGCTCTGCATGCCTTCTGCGCATTGCCTTTAGTTCGGTTTCGTGACAAAGTAAAATTTTCTTCTTCACTGCCACGAGTTGCAAATTATCGCAATGACAGTGTGTTTGGCTAATGGTAAGTAATAGTTGTGGTGGTAGTAGTGGCATGTGGCATGTATTAGTGGTGATGGAAAAAACGCAGAATAGGTAGCCATGAAAAGGCACTAACCGAAGTATCGCTGTGTTCAGTGGGAAGTGGGGAACGAACCGAAAAAGAGTGTAGAAGCACATAAGCACGTATTTACATATGTATGAGTGTATATCTATGTAGGTGTAATCCCAGCTCAAATGCGCACCATTTGCTAAAATATATGTTGTTGTTGCGAAAAAGTGTGTCATGCTAATGCTAAGGCATATAGAATAGTACTTTCACTCTGACGGCCATTTTAGCACAAAGTTTAAGGAGTACAATTGCAGCAGGAACTCTCACTGCAGTCTCTCATCAGTTAACTATTTAATGTCAGGAGTCACAGTTCTTCCAGCAGTTCAAGAAGTAGCAGAAAGTAGTAAAAGGTCACAGAAAGTCTTGTAAATGACAAAATCCGAAACTGGAGCGCGTTCTCAATCTCAATCTCAAAGGAAACATGTATAAGTGTAACTTCTTTGGATAGCTTTACGATGTCTTGTCATGTTGAATGGTTGGGAGAAATACATATGGAAACAAAGGGTGAATGTTAACCCAAAAAGACCTTTAAACCCAACACAAATGGAGTACAACAAGAATGTACTCGGTTTCGTTGGCTGGGTCATGTCGCCTGAATGGAAGCAAAGGCTCCGGCTTTGAAAGTATTCGATGCGGTACCAGTTTGTGGTAGCGGAGGAAGGGGAAGTCCTCCTCTGCGTTGGAAAGATCAGGTGGAGAAGGAAGGCTCTACTTGGGGTCTTCAACTGGCGCTGGGTAACACAAGAAAGAAACGACTGGTGCGCTTTGTTAAACTCGGCTAAAATCGAGTAAGCGGTTATCGCGCCAATCATGAAGAAGGTAAAGATGGCATGAATTGATGTAGTAAATGGTTGGCTCTGACTACGGCGGTTGATGTCGACCAGATTTTCGAAGTCATAGTAAGATATTGTGTTGAGGAGGAAAGAGAAAATGCATAAATGGCCATCCCTCTCCTCTAAAAGACATAATATTAGTATAGGGATTTCGCCTCTAAGGATATCTTAAGATTTAACAGAGCGAGGACTGCCTTGTGTATTTTACATTTCCATCAGAAGTGGATTACACTAAGTGTTAATTCTTAAAACTTCATGGCTAAATGTCTTCGCGCGAGTCCTGCGCGCCAATACACTTTACATGGGCAGAGATGTATAAACGACATACTAACCTACCATCTAATTAGAAGACGAGCCGATAGTATGACGCTGGCTCCAAAGTAAGTGACCCTGGACGCAGAGAGAGTTGAAGAGGCAGTCTTTATCAGAACGATTGCTTGGATCTTCTATGTCTCCGATGAAATTCTACCGTAGTTCCGGGGCAGAGGTCACATCCAAGAGAGGAAGAGAAGGATAGTTTTAGTCGCATACCACTCACGTAGGGCCGATGGTCTTTATAAGTTGTAAAGGAATTTTAAACTTTCCGCCACAAAAAAAAAAAAAAACTTATACTGATTCATACTCAAGGTCGATGTTGCCTAATTTCGCTGCGGTAAACTGAAATTTCGGTTTATTTAAGGGTCTTTTCTAATCGGTTCATAAGGGTCTACTAATCGGTTCTAGAAAGATTAGGGACTTGATGATGGTCAATAAGCTCCTATGATTTTAAGGTCAGGGCAAGCAGGATGGCAGTTTCATGGTTAGTATTGCGGTCAAAGACGGAGGTGAAATAATCGATTGAAGAAAGGCCAATTACTCAACTATGGTCAGGAGGGCATTTGGATGAATAGTGAAAAGATCTCTTTTTGGATCGACTAAAGTAAATTGGATTAAAGTAAAAGAAACAATTTCTAAAGCTAAGCGGATTGGGCCTTTAGGTCTGCATTTCCATCACAGGTGAGACTAAGCAAAGCAGAGTTAAGACTTCTGCATAGAAGGTTATGTTAGGTGGTTCATTGTTCACAAGCACTTGGGCAAGTACTCTTTACAATTCGAACTCGATTCGAATGGAGGAGCCTACAGTTTTGGGCGTCCTCCAAGTGGCAAACGCTTGTAGAATAAGCTTTTTAGAGGTCCAGCCATTGCTGATGTTTTTGTGCATAAGTACTAATTTTGCTTCTTGTTTAAATGATGTAACCCATTCCCTAATTCGTATTTTTGTTATGTTTCAAGGCAAGTGCGATTTTTTATAGTTGACACTGTTGGGGTTGTTATACGAATTTAATTACTAGTTGTTGGTTTTTGATATGTCAAAACGCAAATATTCACAAAGGAATTGGTTAAATACTTTACATAGACAACATTGTGCCCATGCATGTATTTTGTTGTTGTTATTGTTTTTGTTTTGATATTATCTCTGCGGTCACACTACAAAGCGCTTTCATAGGCTGTTAAAGTGTTGCAACAGACGCTAATTGAAAGCAACAAAGTCAAGCTGTAATTAAATTAGACGTTAAAAAAATGTTTGTGGGAAATATCAATGCTTGTCACCTTTCTATCATACAAATAAAAAATAGTTTAAAAAAACTAAAAAACACGCTTTTATTGCCAATCGAACTAAAAAGTAGAAAATAAATTTTAATGACAAAAAGACCTATAATGAAGTACTAGCAAATCGAACGATCAGTCATAGTCACCTACCACGCTTTTAACTCTAATTTGAATTATTCTATTTGTGTCTTAATTTTTGTTATAATTCTGTTTTACATTTTACAACCAAATTCACCTTACTTTTTGCCCACAGGTAAAAAAAGAAAATATTAATCCTGGCAATTCTAATAAGGATAATGGAAAACTTTTATCAAATTATTGCATTGTCATCGGTCCTTGATAGGTGTGCAAAATTCCAAGTCGATCAGATTTTTAGAAGCCAGTGAATTAGTGAAAAATTAAGCTCAAAGATTCCGTTACATACATACATACATACAACCCGACCTAATAAAAGTGTGTTAAAAATATTGTCGGATGCTTTTTGAATGGAAGAAAATGCATGACACTGTCAGCGAAAAAAATTGTCGCTATTGCACATACACAAATTATGATAAAAATTATTATTAAAAAGTTTCAAATTTTGTTTTGTTCTCCTTTTTTCAGGGAATTTGAAAAACGATTCGCAAATGTCGCTCACCTGTTTTATTGCCCATGAGTGTACTTATGTATTGAAAAAAAAAAAAAATTTGTTCCAAAAATAAATTAATTCTCTTACCACAAACACCCGCATTATCACTTTTCTTCATTCGATGTAAATATGTGCATACACACGCACACACATAAATGCCATATTTACTTAGCTGCCTTTGCTTTGTCGCATATTCCCATTGCAAAGCTCTGATAAGCGCACATGCACTTGCTTTAAATGCTTATTTGCTCGCGTTTATTGTATTCCTTTTTATTTACTTATTTTTTTACTCTTTTTGTGTTCTTGTTATGCTCGTATGTAAATATGTTTGTTTGCTTGTTGCTTGTAATTGTCAATAATGTTAATGAATTTTATGACAGCTGTCATTTAGGCTGACAATGCACACAATTCAGCGCGGCATACCCTTAAACATATGCATACATGCACTCATACATATGCACGCACACTCACACAAATGAGTTTTGATATTCCAATTACTTTTTTAAACACCTTACCTACGCTGGGAAATATTGAGCTTGAATGACAAATTAACGTGGCGCTTTCGTTGGATTTGTTTGTTTATTTGAATGTTTACTTTAATTTGGGATACATACATACATACGTATACATGAATCTGTGCATGTAAATATGTACATATTTTCGATTGTGAGGAGGCCACAGTTTTTGTTTTTGGTTAACAACAACTTTTTCTGTTTGCTTACTTAAGGCGGCCTTCCAATTCGTATGTTAGCATAGTTATGGGATATGCTTCTTATTATGTGGGTTATAATGGGTGAAATTACTTTCGGTGTTTACTTTGCAGGTGCTTGAATTGTGTGATAGGTACTTGGTATGAGACTTGACATTTCAATACTTCTTTTGTTGGTTAAACAAATAAATCAAAGCTAATTACTTTATTTCTTTCAAATTTTTTGAAGTGAAAACTTCTTTAGAATCGTTGGGAGTGATTTGAGAAAAAGTGAAACGAAAAAAGCGACACTCTTGGCTACGAATATTACATATACACGTAGCGACGAACTAAATAACTTTTAGGCCAGCGCCGACAGCATGGCGCGGTAGCCGAGCGGCTAGCAATGTGAGCTTCCGATCCAAAATCCTTGGTTCCAATCACAAGAAAAACATTTTTTTTATACAGTTATTTTATTTTATTTTATGATATGTTTATGAGGAGCTTTTTTCATGGCAGAAATACACTCGGTGTTTTGCCATTGCCTGCTGAGGGGTGAGCGCTATTAGAAATATAGTTTTCCTTAATTTTGCTGTTTTCACCGAGATTCGAACTGATGTTCTCTTTGTGAATTCTGAATAGTAGTCACGCACCAACCCATTCGGCTACGGGGTTTGTTTAATTTTACTGATGCAAAAATGAGGAAAAATATATGAATAAAGTTTGCTTACTGTTTACACATTTTCCAAAGGTGACGGAGAACCAAAAAAAAAGTCGATTTTCAAACAAATACGAGTGCATATGTGTAATTGTGTTAGAGTTTCGGTCACGCCCCAGCAAAACCTGCGTGCATATGTGTTTGTAACATTCAAAAAAATGTAATTGTGTTAGAGTTTCGGTCACGCAGGTTTTGCTGGGGACGCTCATAATAGCAACCGCGTGTGTATTTTTATATTCGTAAATATTTTCATTTTTAAATATTTACCGCAATTATGCCGAAAAATAATGCAGAAAAGTGTCGTGAATATCGACAGAAAAAAAAATAAATAAATATATTAGCATCACGGAATTCATTCACGAAAATTTAATAAAGTATACACCAGAAGTATCGCGGATACTTAGAAAAGATTACAATAAAGTTCCAATGATTTTAAGTGGCGATTTTAACGTAAATTTTTCATTGGGCACAGCGGTTCCTTTAATTGACTTTCTCAATACAACATTCAATTTAAAAATGTGTAACAATCGCACTGAATCGACAACACGATCAAAAACAACAATTGACGCGGTATTTCAAAGATATGTTGACAACATCGAAACCAAAGCATTTGTATCATATTTTAGCTATCATAAGCCACTCGTATCATTTGTTGAAATTGAAAACATTGAGGATGAATAATAATAAAATGAAGAAAATAAAATATGAACTTTATAGCAATATTATAATGAACCTATAATTATCCCGCCCCTAATGCTGCTTTCGTCTCATTCTCTCTCAGTTTGTTTTACGGAAGGTTTCACTTCTAACGCGTCTAACCGTTAGACTGGTGTTTTTTTTTAATTTAATTTCTTTTTTCACCCTTTTTCCCTTCTTTTTCTTTTCTTTTCCTTTTCCTTTTTCTTTTTCGTTTTTACCTTCGTTCTTTGTTCATTTTTGTTTTCTTTTTTTTCCTTCTCCTTTCCTTCGTTTTTCTATGCCTTTCCTTTTTGTTTTCATTGCTTCCTTCGTTTTTCCTCCCTTTCTATTTTTTCCTGTCTTTTCCTTACTTTCTCTTTTTCTTCATTTCCTTGCTTCTATTTCTTGTCCCTTTCTGTCCTTTGCTTTCCTCTCATTTCATTTTCCTTTCTTCACTTACTTTTCAGCTTCTATCCTTTCCTTTTCTTTCCTTTCCTTTCCTTTCCTTTCCTTTCCTTTCCTTTCTTTTCCTTTCCTTTCCTTTCCTTTCCTTTCTTCTTCTTGTCATCCTTTCCTACCTTTCCCGTCCTTTAGTTTTTTGAGTTTCCTCTCCTTTATTTTCTTTTCTTTCTTTGTTTTTTCTCTCTCTATTTTTACTAACTGTTCCTGGTTTTTTTTTCTCTTTCTTTCCTTTTCTTTCTCGAAAACCAAAACCCCTTTCTCTTCCCCGTCCGTCCTTCTGTTTCCCTTCCAAATGTTTCTCTATGTAAATCGGGACTGAGTCTCTGTAAAGCCTACACAGCCCATCGCTCAATCGTCTTAAAGGTTCATAAATCTCCCGCCAAAATCTCTCTGTCGAATGTTCCAAGACCAATTTTACCGGACAATGTGATCATGGAGCGTTCTACAATAGAGGACAGGAACCCTCTGGAAGTCTTATAAGGTGTCGCTTTATTTGTCGATTCATAATTTATTAACAGCCTACTCAGTTCAGAGTAGCACTTCGATGTAAGAAGGTTTCTCGGTTGAATTTGAAGGCTGATGTTATTAGCGGTGTTGTTGCTTATTCCCAAGTAAGCGAAGTCCTCCACTACATACAAAACTATAATTAACAACGGAGACTTTTGATGGCAAGTGTGATGACAGGAGGTCCTATCTCGTAATGGTCTCGTACACTTTCAGGTACTTTCCTCGTCTAGTCAAATTGTGTCAAATAACCTCAAAATGCCAGAACCTTCAAAAAATCCGTTCTACCGGAGAGTGCAACAATGTGTTGGAAAAGTGTTTTTGTAATTTTCTCTGCGCCTGCTGCCAACAAAACTACAATTTTATTTATGCGACTTAAAGTTCAAGTATTCCAGAATGTGTAAAAATATGTACATATTTGAGGATGAAAATAAATGTTTATTAATAGCTGGATATATACAAATGTATTTATATGCATGCGTGTATGTGTGTGTGTGCGTGGCTAGAATGAGTGTGTGGAGACTTGATTTTGTGGCAGACTCTCGGGGAGGTCCTCACCAAAATGTGTTCAATTTCTTATTTTATTATCTTGTAGTGTCTGTGTGCGTACAAGTGTGGGAGTGTGTGTGAATTGTAGAGGATTTTTCTTTGTCTATCTGTATTCTTCTGCGCATTGATGGCTTATTTTTATGGTTTCTCTACATTTTCTGCTTTATTTTAACAAATATTTGTAGCTTTGTTTTGATTCCAAATTTACACACAAGTTGACATTCAACATCTCATTTTTGTTGCTGCACGCATAGATGTGTGTCTGTATGGGTAGAAAAATTTACATTTCCTTTATTTACAAATAAAAATAATTTCGTTGGCTCACTTTTCACATACATTCATAAACACACATTCGTATGTAAGCAGGCATGTATGCGTACGCTTTCCCTCCACTCCTCCTGCCCCATTTCAACGCTCGTTTGACAATGAAAATATTTGTTTAAACGCTGTCGTCGGTAAAATGAAAGGATAATGTTTGTGAAAGTAATTTCATCGACCGCCTCAGCTACCAGCTTTTCCCACTTCACGGCCGTGTTCGCGTAGGCGGCGCATGTGATAAGCGAATTGCGGATTAGACGTGCAAGTGTGCGCAGCCATATGCAAAATCACATTCATACACAATACACATACTTTTGCTGCTCATTGAGGCATATTTGCTCTGGCTGTGTGCTGCTGTAGGCGCCTACTTGAGTCATTGCCTGCATCGCCAGACTTTTGTAAGCATTTGCCGACTTGGCTCTTGCTGTGATTCGTTTTGTTTAACATGTCAAAATCATAATATTTTCATAAAGTACCATTTATTATTTTGTTAAGCAGTCTGACAGTTTATTTGCCATTGAAATTGGATTATTTTTTTTCTAATTTTTCCTGCTGAACTCTTCCTCTCTCTTCCCGCTTTTACTTTTGCAGCCTTGTAGTCTTATGATGTAATTACATGCGCGAATAGAGAGAGACTACCTCCAATACATTTATTTGCGATTCTTATAAGAATTTACTGCAACTCGCATTGTAATTGTATTCGAGTTGACATAACTGTCATTTGCTTGTCAGTCGAATATTTACTTTAATGAGGCAGAGTCAGAGGAGGAAACACAAGAAAGGCAGCACTTGAATGGATAGGATCATCATTTGCCGGAAATACATTTTTATGAAGTTTGATGAGAATGTGGCTATAGATACATATATTTAATACTAAAAAAATAGTATATCTCAGTGAATTGGATTTCAATTAGGCCGAATGTTGGATGTGGGTAGCTTTTTAAGACGAAAATGAATTACCGAAATTAGAAAAGGATTTTATTTAATAAATACTTAGTTCGCTGTCTAATATTCTAAGTTGTGATAGCAGGGTTAATAACTATTTCATAAGCCTGTAGAGAATTGCAGACATGTTTGCCAGGCGTTTTGTTTATTTTTCTTAAATTGGCTTTAAGAGTCTACAGGCCTGGAAGCATACTTCTCCTACAAATAGTCTCAGCTAATTCCTGAAACTATTGGAAAGCAAAAATTAATTAATTAAAAAGAAATCGAATAGGTGTCAAGTAGAAAGTTATGGTAATAAGTTTGTTAGCAGTAGGCAAATCGTTCGAGAGAATTAGCAGCATGGATGATAGATTTACAAGGTTCGGCCAATAACTTTGTTGAAAAAGAAAATTCTAAGGGGAACTTCGGCGGCCACGTCAAGGAGGAATCGGCAGCCGGAAATTATTGTCATTTCTCTTTATTATGATAATATTGGCATGGATCAATTACGTATGGAATAAAATATCGGCCAAAAAGGCGCCGCGGCCTCGACGGCACACCTCCATCCGATGGTCCAAATTTTCTATGACGCTGAGGCATAATTGAGGTTTTATGCCGTTAATGTGCCGAATTATCTCATCCTTTAGCTCTTGAATTGTTGCTGGCCTATCGATGTGCACCTTTTCTTTCAAATAGCCTCAAAAAGAAGTCCAACGGTGTCGTTGCCGTTTAGGTGTGGTTCACATTCAACATCAGCCCTTGAAATTTAACCACCCTTTATTTATATAGAAAATTTTGAGTTTGCATCTAAATATTCCAGGAGATTTTTCTGTACAAAAGTCATTCAAATAGTTGTAAAAATATTTCAAACAGCTCTCAGGACTCACAGTGGAGTTTTAATGCGGCCATTTTAGATAAGAAATTTTATAAAAAGTAGTACTTGGTTTGCTCCGTTTATTACCCTCAATAGATACGCCGCCATTCGGCACAAAAAAATTGACCTTATGCCACGTAATCTGTAACTCATGGGGTGCATCTTCCACAAAGTAAATTCGAAATGCGATTTTTTGCTTCAGCTTTCATAAATTCAATTTAATATTTATTAAATCGTTGTAGCTGTCACAACAACAAGCCAACGAACTTCGTTCACTATAAACCCGGCAATCAAACTTTCAACATTAAGTAACAACTAAATACACACATACATATGTACATATGTATGTAAGTAACTGGCGCATAATAAATCCCAAGCATAAAAATGCATCGACATTCACAACTTATGTCCGGTACTGCAGGTACAACAAATACAATAACGAAATAACAATTGAAACACAACAGCAATGTCAATAAAAAAACAACAATTTCAATTAATACAGAATTGTTAAGTAAAATCAATAAAGTTCAAACTGAGGCAGGCGAAGAACATACAGTGGAAAAGAAGAAACCAAAACAGAAAATATGCTTCCTGCTGTCCAAGCATTTTCCTCATTTATTAGTACAAGTAAGAATAAAATGAAGTGAAAAAGAAAAAAAAGAAACGAAAAGGAGCCACCGGTGCTGATGAAGTGCTGAGGAAGGGTAAGGAAAATGGTAATAACCTAAACTTAATTTTTCTGCTGACAACACGCAACTTGGCTGGACAACTACTGCGGCGCTCAACCAGCGCTGGCGGGGGTCATACAGGCAAACAAGCTTCACCGTTAGCAGGGAGCAGTAAACTTATTCTTCCTTCCGTGCTTCGCATTATGGGAAGTCAATAGAAATAGAAAAGGAGAAAGAAACAAAAGTAGAGTGCGCGCTCGTGTGTTTATTTGCGCCTTATGGCCGCAACCAAAAAGTTTATTCAATAAAAATTATGTCGAAGCTCGAGTATTTGGCCGGAAAAATGGTGCAACGGCAGAAAAGGACGAAGCTGCAAAGAGCGTATGAAGTAGAAAAGTAGGAAAAATGTGCCGCAGCGGAATAGAAAACTTAACAAAAAGCCAGCATAAAGTATTGGCCAAAATAGAGTAAACGACAGTTGCTAGAAAAGAAGTACACAGAAAAGTAGTGAAGAAAATACAGCACCTGTGAGGCGAATTACGAAAGGTTAGAGGTTTCTATAAAATTCATTAATTTCAATAGAGCTTTGAAGGACTATTTCTATGGGATGGTGCGGAAAGCGGCTAGGGATGACTTTTGTAGAAACTGTCAAGCCGAAGTAGAGACTACTTTGAGATCACTCTACAATATGGAGGGTAAGGCAAAAACTGTAGGGTTCAGTGTTTTTGAATGAAATGGGCGCACAGAAGAAGCTGGAAATACAACAGGTGCTCAGATTCATTACTCCATGAACTGGTTTAAAATTGAGTAGAGGTTGTGGATGCATGGAGTATTAAAAAAGTGATTTTCTACCTCCTCATTTTAAGCTATTCTTCTTCTTCTAGATTGGCGCGAGTTTAACAAAGCGCGCCAGTCATTTCTTTCTCGTACGAACCGGCCCCAGTTGGACACTCCAAGTGAAGCCAAGTTCTTCTCTACCTGATTTTTCCAACGCAAAGGAGGTTTTCCTCCCCCTCTGCTATCTGGTATCTCTGCTACCACAACGAATACTTTCACTGGACATGGATGGACATAACGTAGCCGCTGGATCTTTATTCGCTGTGCTATGCCTATGTCGTCGTAAAGCTCGTATAACTCATCGTTCCATCGCCTGCGATACTCTCTGTTGCTAGCGTGCAAAGATCCAAAAATCTGCCGCAGAATCTTTCTTTCAAACAATCCAAGGGACGCCTCATCGGTTGTTGTCATCGTCCAAGCTTCTGGGGCATATTTTAGACGGACATGATGAGAGGCGTATAAAATATTAGTTTTGTTCGTCGAGAGAGGACTTTACTACTCAATTACCTACTTAGTCCAGAGTAGCACTTGTTGGCAAGAGAGATTCTACGTTGGATTTCAAGAATCTAGAATCGTTGAATAATATAATATGTTTAGGAACCCTGGATCGAAAACAATAAAGATGTCGGAATTTTCATTTTGCATTTCAGAAGCCATCTTTGAATGCGAGTGCCACTTGTGTCGGTGGCCGCAAATTATAATTGAAAAAAAAAGATTTAACTGTTGGAACAGAAAAGATGCCATATAATTCTAAAAGTAGATCAAAAGCAGATCACATTTGTACAACAAAATTATAGTCCAACACATCTCAGTTTTTTTCGTGCGCGGCAAGGCTTTGGAATTTTGGTCAAATAAATCTCTAAATATATCTCTTATGTAAGAAAAGTGTTTCAAGTCGATTTATGATGGAAATATTGCTGTTCATATTTTATAGTAGATTTTTATTAGTATCATTTTTGCAGAGCATTTTGGCCCATAGGTTTCCTTTTTAAGGGGAACTTTGACCGCTTTTTCAAGAATGGTCCAAAAGGTCCTTTCAATTGGGTCATTTAAGCACTAAAATGTTGTACGAAAATAAATGGCAGAAAATTTGAGTTGGGGTTACCAAAGTCACAAAAGCCGCTATTATAAGCGTTTACTCGTAAATAAAAAAAATGTGCCTACCCATGTGCAAACTTATTTCAATGCTCTATTTTGCATTTTATATGAACTTACAACTCTCTCTTGAAATACTACTATATTTTTCCATATTTCCTCAGTATAACATTGCACCTGATACCAGTTAGTGTTAATATTAAATCTGCATAGTTCTTAATTCTTTGGACGGATACTGTATGTACTTAAACTGAAGACTGCAAAAGATTGGTAAGCGTACGTGCTTGTGTAGCGAATAAAAATAAAGCAAATAATTTGAGTTGAAACCGAAAATAAAACTTTTATACAACACTGGAAAATAAAACAGTTAATGTGGGGAATTAGTTGCATGCAATGCCATAGCTACTCATTTGAAAAGTACACTTCGTATTATATGGAGTATAAGCTCCGCACTGGAACACCGAAAGAAGCAGCAAAGTCGACATTGCTTAAGAGAATTGATGCGATATTTGCAGAAGAAATTATAAAATTTTTTGTTTTTGTTAATTTCTCACAAAGCTGCATGCAGTGCCATAAACAAAGCACAGGACTGCAAGAAAGGGAAAAAGAGACTTGTTTGCCAGGCGTGGAACAAACTTGCAGTTGGTTGCTTTTTGAGGAAACAAAGAATGACACACACACACATATTTATTAAGGAAAATCCACTGAGAACAAAGTAAACTATTTGACATGTTATTATTTTACAGAATGAAATGAAAAATATTGAGTTTCGACAAATAGCATCGCACAAGCTGCCACAAAGCCGGCAAATGCCGAAGAATGCGTGCACATAGAAAAAGTGCTGTATGTATGTGTGTGTAAGAAAAAAAGCAATTGTTGACACAAAAATAAATGGAAATGGAAAAAATGGATGGAAAAAGATGATTTGCTGACATTTGTGTAGTTTTTTATGTGCGCTTGTTTTCATTTCATTTGTCAGCTGGTGTGTGTGAAAGACGTAATGAAAATTCCCAGCATCAATTTTTTCTTCAATTCCACAAAGTTTTCATATGCATACATACTTACATATATACGTACATATATACCTACTCTATTTACCCTCTCACTGAGATAAGTGGACGAAAACTTTGTTTATATTTGCTTGCCCACTTGCCGTTGGCAAAAGAAAATTTTCAATTTTTATTTGATTTGCGCAACGTGTAATTGTGTAGACAGGCAAGCAGGCGCTGAGAAAATATTCGCATCTAATCAAACGAAAGGGAGCGAGGAGCGATAATAAAGCAAAAGTGAGCAAAAAAAAGAAGAGGTAAAAAAATAAAAGAATCAAACTTACTAAGCACGTGACAATGGCGAGTGGGTAACAGCGCTGGAAAAGTCGGTACCATTCTACTTATTTCGCAACTGAAAGTTACATTTGGTGCATTCGAACCATTCTGAATTTGATTTGACTGTCGTCATACACAATTTTTGGGCAAATATGGGCCCTATACATTTTTTTTTAACCCCTTGTAGAAATCAGACAAGTAATGAGTAGTAGTTAACAAGTAATTAGAAGTAATAAAGAAATTTTTTAACGTAGTGAAAATTTCTTCAACTTAATGCAAATTTTTGCTTCTTCATTTTTGTAAACTCTTTTTTTCACGAAATATACTTGAAAAAAAAAACAGAATCGGTTATTTTTAACATTTCATCAATTGTTTTTGTTAATGTTTTAAAGTAAAATAATTAAAAAATATTTTTTTTTTTTTTCAAAATTTTTGAGGTATGATTTTTTTTACCATTTTTAAAAAATACCCTACTCAGAATTTTTTTTTTGTCTTGCCATTAATAGCTGATAAAAATAATTTTTTGGAAATTTATGGAAATTATTTTTTTCCAATTGTTCTTGTGAACAAATTTTTTTTCCAATTTTGGGAGGCTTTCTATTAATAGTTTTGACACTTTTTTAAATTTTTAAAATGCTTTTATTATTTTTTTTATGGCTAAATATTATTGAAAAAATCGGTTATTCTTAACTTTTAATACATTTTTTTGTTAATGTTTTAGGATTAAGTAATTAAGCAATTTTTTTTGTAAAAAAAATAATAATTTTTTATTCTTTTTTTTACCATTTTGAAAAACTCTCCTTGTAATTTTTTTTTGGAAAAAATAAAATTATTAATTAAATTATTTTTTTTAATAATTCTTAATTAAATTTAATAATTTTTAAATAATAAAAAATTAAATTAAAATACTAATTTTTACTTGTTTTTCCATTAATATTTGAAATAATGTGTTTTTCGAAATTTTTTGTTTTGAAATTGGTGATTTTTTTTTATATTGCTTTTGGAAATTTTTTTTGGAAAAAAATATATTTTTTTCTAAAAAATTTCTTTTGACTATTTTTGAAAACCACCCTCCTCAGAATTTTTCTTGATTTTTCCATTAATAGCTGAAATTTTTGTTTTTGGAAGTTCATGGAGATTAATAGCTGGACAAAATTTTGTATAATTCGCAAAGTCATGCAAATCCCATTATTAAATTTTCACGGATTTTATTTATTTATTTAAATGAAATATAAATAATTAAGTACATAAAAGGAGTAGAGCAAAGATCTGCTGTGGCTATCGGCCTGGGAATTTTCAGGGATTAGTGAGCCACTGCCTCAGCTATTAATGAAAAAAATTAGAAAAACAAATCTCAGATATTTCTGAAAATACCAAAAAAAAAAAAATGTGTTTTGAATAAAGTTTTAAATAATTAAAAATTATTATTGAAAAATTAAAATAGTTAAATTTTTTTTATCTCAAAAATTAAAAAAAAATGTAAATACTAAAAAGAACTGAAGACTTTTTAAGCTATTAAAGATTAAGATATACTTTAAAAAATTCTATACCAAAATTTCTTATACTCTGGACTACAAATAAACCAATTATTTATTATAACTAAGATATCACAAAATTACTGTACCTACAACCAGAAGAATGTACCCAAAATTGGATTTCAGGCATAATAATTTTGTAAATTTAAGAGTGAGAAATAAAAAAATAAATTCGTCTTAAGGTATGATAGTTTTTTAACCTTAAATGTGAAAACTATATGGACCCAATTTCACAAAACTGCTGTACCTAAAAGCAGAAAAGAGTACCTAAATTGTAGAAAAACGTATCTAAAACAGTAACTTTTTAAAATTGTGTACTTTTATTTTTCAAATGTAATTTTCTAAAATTAAGCACATCTAATTTATTTTTTCACATTTTCGTCCTTTGTGACTATTGGAACCAACCTGTGAGCCATTGATAAGCGCGCTGTAGATGCCAACCACACAAAAGAAATAAATCCACGCCAATTCTTTTCTGTTGAGAAGCGCCAACAACAACTATGTTTTCAAATCAAATAAGAAGGATAAATACCAAAGGAAAAAGCGAATTGAACGCCGCTTAACACAAACGCCAGTGCATCCACCTTTGCTGGATAGAGATCGGGTGCAATTCTTTATCTGGTGCACTGGCCCATGCGCTATTATTTTTCCTTTCCTTGTTTTTGAATGCTTGCCAAGCGCAAGCAGTTATTGTTATTCTAAAATTCTATTTTGTGTTTATTTTACTGTTTCAATTTATTTTTTGGCTGCAGAATTTGTTATTGCTAAGCGCAATGCCGACTTCGAATTGCATTCATAGAGGGTGAAGTGTTGTGTGTGTGTGTGCAAGTGTATGTCTGTAAGGGAAAATATGCAACAAAAAAATACATGATTGCATGTGAAAAAAAGATGGCAAAATTTAAAAAAACCTTGCATAGTTTCATTGCAAAAATATGTCGTTAACACGTACGCTCGCATTGTTGTCATCGCACGTTCTGTGTCGAGTGTTGCCAATTGCCAATTTTCACAAGTTTGTCAAACAAACAAGCGCATGCTTGGTGCATATTGCTAGCTCGTTTTTGGGGATCGAATTGCATTTGCTTGTACGTTTCTGGCTGAAATCATTTGCACCGATTTCGATTTGCTGTTGCAGATTTTGAATATTTTTGAGATTTTTTGCTTTTGGTTTTTTTCTTAATAAATACTACTGGAAACTTATACTGTTAGAAGATGATATGTAATTTTTTCTTGCTATAATGTTTTCTTAAATGAACTATATGCAAATTTTTATTTAGGGTTAGCTTGCGGAAATCTCATACTCGAAGCTGCATTGCTCCAAACGTGATTTCTTTAGTTCTTCTATTTCTGATCTAAACAGCGACACAGTAAGTCGAGAATTCGTTTCGCCCTTCTGCATTTAGACAATTCTGCAGAAGAAACTTTTGTGTATATTTTGTTCCCTGACAATCGATCTGTTTTGCAGAAAATGGGCGACACCGTGACGGAAAAAAAATTATCAAAAACCGACCAGAACTTTGAGCTACCTCAAACTTGCATTTTAAAATTAAAATTTAATGAGCTATAGAACTGCGTACTTAATTTTTTTTTTAATTTCTGATTAAAATATTTGAAATTTTGATGAAAATATATCTATTTTTATAAATCTTGCACAAAGTTCGAAATAGCGCATTTTTTTTATAAAAAATTATTGGAAATCTTAGAGAGGCACTCGCATCACGGATTTGTAAAGGCTGTAAGAACAGTTCAAAATCTCTAACTATTTCACTAGAAGCCTAAAATTTCCGATTAAGTATTGAAATGGCTGCCTACGCTCAAGCACACACACACACGCACGCATACGTTTATTTGAAATCCAACACACTTACATACGAGTATATGCTCTACATCCACCAGGGCAACCTAGAAGCTGCAGGCTAAACCGGTAACAGACAGTGCTGTAGAATTTCACATAAAATTCAAGACAACACTTTCAATTTCATTACATTTTATAACTCCAAAGGTAATAAAAAAGTCTACCAGCGACAACCGCAGCAGCGGTTACGTGAGAGAAAATCTATTTAAATGAAAAGAAGGAGAGGCAACAGCTAAGGCTGCATGCATAACTGTAAATTCACACACCCATTTCGTGAGCCGCGCTGATGGCAAGGATTTCATAACACATTTTAAAATAAAAGTGGCAGTGAAAGAGGCAGCCAGTCAGGGAGGCAGGCAGACAGTCTACGATGCAGCCCGCAGCAATGGGGAGCGAAGCGCGTGTGCAGGATCATATGGGTTGAACTGTGTAAGAGGGAGAGGCGCGAGTAAGGCAATCAAAATGACAGGTATACTGCTAAATTGCAGCAAAACGGCAGTAATGGAAAAATGAAAAAATATTGGAAATGCAAATAAAATAAGCGAGGAAATGTGGCCTGCTAAAGTCACCGGTTATTGAACCGCCATCGGTACCATAATAGGTGACAAGGCTGTCTGACATTTAATGAGTGCAAATCTAAAGGCTGGCAATAAATGCTGCACAATAGCGTAACTAGCAGACGTGGCAGTGTTGATCTGAGTGAGCAGAAAAAAAGAAATAAAAAGCGAAAAAAGAGCGCAAAATATAGCAAAGAAATTAATTCTATGCCCGTCAAGATGTCTGGAAGTTCGTGCACACTCAAATATCAGCCGCTTGCCAACGACAGCAGACGCAGTGAGTAGCTCTGCCTTAACGCGGGGACTCGGTGCATAGCCTCGAAGTACGCACTCAACATGACTCGACAAGTTGCCAGCGCGTAAGACTGCCAAAGGCTGTGAATTATTCGAGAAGTTATGATGAAGACTTGTGGCTTTTCAAGGTAAAGTTAAATAAATAGAAATAGAAAGAAAACAAAAAAATGCAAAAAAAGCGTTGGAAGCGAAAAATTTATGTGCGTATGTTGCACAATGAAGTAGAAAAAGTTGAAAAGTAGAAAAGTTTTTAAGGACTCGTTGAGGGCACAACGACGCAGCATGTGGGATGACATAGGTTACAGCGCTTCTGGAAAACAATACAGGCCAAGGAGTTAAGAATAAAAAAATATTCTGCACAGCTGATAGCTGGGAAAGGAGCCAAGCCAAGATGAAAGCGTGAAAAATGTGTGCGCTATGAATTATGCGCAAGTATTTGCTGCTGGGAATACACGTACGGTATCGGTGTATGACAGCAGCGTCGAGCCGGAATTCCATAGATGTCTGCACCTGCCGAAAATGCCGCAAAATTAGAAGGGGGTTTTCACGAATGGCCTGGGCAAGGTTAAGACGCTGAGCATGACGAGTTGCTTGAGAAATTATGAAAAAGTATGCAGACGACAGCAAGCAAGCGGCCGCCGCTGACAGGGCAGGCAACTGGCATGAAGTGAAACACAGGAATGTAAGTGAGAAAATGTGTAAAGGTGAGACAGAATTTTATACAACATAACTTTGAGCAGTCAGTCTTTCACTGTGCTGGGTTGGCAACTGAAAAGGATGCGAAAGCAGCAGCAATATGGCCCTTCGGCAGGTCGGCTGTGAGGAGAGCATTTAAGGAAAAATCCTTGTGAGAAATACCACTTGAACGCCTACATAGCTGCCAGCCTCAAGAGTTATTTTATTGGCATGCGGTAAACTACACACACACACATATGCTCTACATCTACATACACATACACACATATGCTCTACATACACATGCATACATATATAAGTATAAATTCACACAGGTGAATATGGAGCACTGAGCTGAAGTCGTTTGCGCGCAAATGTGGCCAAGGTATGGGGCGTGGGTGTACCTCATCCTCAGGACGCATGCCACGCTGTCAGCGGCGAGTTATAACAAAATCCAGTGAACAAGCAAATTAAGGTGTTAAGCAATGAAAACGATTTCGTCTACGTCACCTGCCAACAGATGAAGTAATACGACGTCGGGTTGGCTAGCAAGAATTGGCCTCTCAGCTGCAAAGGGAGTGAATGAATGAAACTGCGAATTATGAAGATCTATTTATTGCAAAATAACGGCAAACGAAGAAACTAAGCAGCGACAGTGAGTTCTACGTTACCGGGAAGACGCGGATTAATATACGGCCAGGGGTTGTCCCACCAGCATCATTGCCCATGTATGCACGGGAAATATTTAGAAGAAGTAATGTATATTTTGTAGATTACCTGGCAACTGAAGTACATAATTCATCCTCTTTGAAAATTTCTCACTTTTTAATCGGAATGTTGATAAAAATTTTTGGTAAGTAAAGGATTATCTAAGAAGAGGTGTTATTTTGATATTCAAAGAAAAATGTTATTTTTTGATATATATGATCGGATGTTTATTCTATTATAAAGAGGAAGGTATGCCGTTAATAGTGGGAAATCATATCAGACAAATGACCACCACGCTTACACGCTTACAGGGCAATATCCTTTTCATAAAATTTTCCTTAACCGAATTGCAAAGTGGTTGCCCTATGTCCTCGATAACCTCACGAATTCCTTCTTTGAGGTCTTGAACCAACCCTGGGCTGTTTGCGTAGACCTTTTCTTTCACGTGGCCCCAAAGAAAAAAGTCACAAGGTGTTAAATTACAAGATCTACGTGGCCAATTGTGATCCCCTCTTCGAAAGATAACACGGCTCAATGGTTTCGTTGCTTGTGTGGCACGTAGCGCCGACTTGTTGAAAATAAACGTTGCCCAGATCAATACCATCCAACGCCGGCCATAAAAAGCCGGAAAAGTCGGCTTAGAAAACTATAGGACCCTCCATATGTGAAACAACATTTGAACGCACACCACAAATCGAAGGAGGAGCTCGGACAAACACATAACAGAAGTGCTCGCGCCAATTATTTATATTTATTTTTCATTTGTTATACAAGCAGCTCCAAATTAAGTTTTCAGAAAAGTTCCATTTCCCAGTGATTTTTGACAATTTTTTTTATGGTGGTGTTCTAAATTTTCCTTCATATAAAAGCGCAACACTGTCAATAAAAACGAAAATTGTCTCAAATAAATGGTAAACGAAATTTTTATTAAAATTTCCTGAATATTCGCCTAATCCTCATATCTTGCCTTCTCAACTTTTGATGCAATCAAATTTATAGTAATGAAAAAAGTATCTGCTTTTCATGCCCCTCTCATTGGTCACTTTGCAGCTGGTACATTTGAGGCCACTCTCGAACTGGTATGACTTCATCCAAATACCAGTTCATGAACCAGAATGCCTTTTGAGTAGTTTTGATTGTGGCTGCAGGGTTAGCAATCGAAGAAAATTATGAAAGTTTGAGTTAGGCATGCACACACAAAATTCTTGTGTGTCATACCTTAGAAAGGTGTTGCAGGAATTTCATTAATATTTTATTACTTTCAGCTATTTTGGGTCGTTTTGGAATAATAAATGCGAGGAGGCAGCGTAGGTGTTGCGAAGCAAATGCATGAAGAACAGAAGAAAAGACACTCCAAATAGAGCCAGAAAGGACGTGCAACCCTTTGAAAACGGTTAAGTAAGGTACAAAAGCTGATAGTCCGCCACTTTACAAGATTTATCATATTTTTTAAGGCTTAATGCTATTTGAAGGATTATTAAATTATGCATAGCGTTGTCAGGGTCAATGGGTGTATAGAGCAAAGTATTGTTGTGATGTACTCCTACATAAATGGGTTAAAGGTAAAACAACTCTGGTAAGTTAATAATACACGAAATATGTAATCAATGTTTCAAAGTTTATTGCAGCACAGAATGAAGAGTGATTGAGTGCATTTAACGAGATGAAGGAGATGCACGAAACGGACAGCTAGAAAGCTGCTTAGAGTGAAAGTGATGAAAGGCAGTATGGCTTGGATGGTTAGCTGAGGACTGAAGCACTTCAGCGGAGTTTCAGGCAAGTAAACCTAACTTTGCGCACTTTTCGTTTAAATTACTTTTTAAAAACTTTACTTTAAGTTGATAATTTTCAGCACTTCGCGTGAACTAGAATTTTTCTTACGCCAGTAACTCATTTAAGGACAGAAGCACATTGGGCGATTTATCATTGGGCTACAAGCAAATGGCATAACATCGTACACAGTGTTGGAAAGCGAGCTGGCACACTTTTAAGCAATTTGTCAAAATGTGAAACTCCTAACTTGGCTTGCCAAAAGTAAAATGTTAGTCACGTCGCATTGTGCGCGGAAGGTATTAGAAAAATCTAAGCAGCGCGACACTTAACTTAAGAATTGTAAAAGGACATGACAAAATAAATTGCAGAAAATTAATGCATAAAGTGAAGAAAGAAATAAAATAAAAACTTATGAAAACTAAAGCAATAAAAGGAAAAATTGGCAAAGGAAATAAAACAAGCAGAAAGACATAAAAGTGCAGAACAGTGTGAGACACACAAAAAAGCCGGGAATAGAAAGAACATTTTGTGGTCGATCGTACCGCGCCTCCCAACATTTTGCGTCATATCCTCGGCATTTATAATCGGATCTAAGATTATAATATATCGCTGTTTTTGCCTCGGCAAGAAATTTGTTTTTGTTTCAAAGTTCATTGGTCGCAAATACCGCAATAAATACAATTTAGTACTTACCTATCAAATCTCACCTCGTATCACCCTAAGTATCACTCTAATGCCAGTAAATTTAAAGCTCGCCAAAAACAGTTATATTTTTGCTAAGCAAGTATTTCGATTAAAGAAAGATTTTCGAATGTAGCAGCCGCCTTTTAACATTTTTTTACATATCTTTGGGAATTGCAGTTGGGCCTTAGAGTATGGTTGGTATGGTTTTGCCTCGAGGAGACGACTTTTATTTGTTCCGTAAGTCCCCTATCGGCAAAAAAAACGAAATTGCCTTGCAAAAATGTTTCAGGCTCAGGGGTTATGGCAAACTTTTTTTTTGTACGAAAAAAGGTTCGCTTATCGTAAACTAAAGGTGGCAAGTGCAGTTGGTTCGCCACTCTTCAAAGCGAGGGTCGACGAAGAACTGCTGCGGAGCTGTCACTTTCTTTCATGTAATTAAAAAAACAATAACAGTTTATGCCTCTTTAGGCATTCACAATAAATAATCTTATACGGAATTTTGAGATTCCCAAAATGTGGCTATTTTTTGCGCCGCTACAGTCGCCTCGCCGAATGTGCAAAATTACGGCAAATGTGCTGTGCCAAAAAGTAGCAGCATTAAAAACTAAGAAGTATAGTAAAACACTGACAACGCAATGCGGTGCTCACGCATTTATTACCGCAACACACACACACATAGCATTGCATGCTGCAGGAAAAGCAAAATGACACAACTGGGCAATTTGCACGCGCAATTGTTGCAACACACTTCCACACTTATTAGTGTGGCACAAATGACAGCTGGCTGCGCCAAAAATGTCACAGAGTTTCCACTCAAATTTAATACTTTCCTTATTTTAGTTTATTTTTTCTTTATTTTATTTTTTTTTTGCTCTTTAGTTTTATGCCATTTCCCCCCTTTTTGGCACTTGTTGTTGCCAGCGTTTGCAGCAGTGGCCAGAACACGAAGTTGGCGAGTGCTTTGGAACGTAGTCTTAGTATTATATTTAAACCTGCCTGCCTGTCGCACGCTTGCCGCAGTGAGCACCTACAAAAATCACAAAAACTATGAGTTTTTACACTGACAGCAGCAGTAGCTGTAACAACAATAACAACTCAACACATTATTGCCACTACAACTGGTGTCACTACAGCCATGCCAATCTAGCGACAGCAGTGGCCACGACACCAACTTTAGCACGTGCCATCTACTCCCAGGCCGCTCGGTGCTCGAAGGCACGTCGTAATGAAAGTATGACCATTTCTAACTCAATATTATGACCAACGTTTTACTACAGTTTTCTTGTGGCGTTCCTGCAGCGCCTAGCGAAAAAGGCACCTAACCAGTTTCGCATGCCAAGCAGTTTGGCTTGGCGCAGGGCGGCTTGCATGCAGTTCGAAAGTGTGCTTGGAGCATAAAATAGACCAAAGTTTCTTCATCGCCTACTACATAAATAACAATTCTTATGAAAAATTTATAGAAAACGTATTGATTTCTAAAATAAAAAAATATCTTCAACTTTTGTGCTGTACGAATGGCGCATAGGTAAGCAAGCAGGGAATGTAACCCGTAACACATTTGCTAGGCTGGCTCTCTGGCTGCAAATGGGCGGCAAAAGTTTGGTCTTATAAATTTTCACACTTTGTTAAAGAATGTGAAAACTTTTGGTCAAGTAGCAATTATTATATTTATCTTTTCTTCTTTTTCGTTTTTTTCTGTTGTTTTTGTACTGTTCTACTTTACTTTGTATGCTTTGTTGTGGTCGTAGTAATAGCTTTTAAGCCATGGTCAGTAATATCGAATATCCTATGCGAGTGTTGTTGGCACTGCTACGGTTGTGAGATAACTTTTAGTAAATCGTGCGAACTGCCTTACGCCTTCATACACTTCTGCAATATTTTACGGGTGTAATATTTAAAGTGTGAAACACGTACGCACATTTTTCTCCAGTATTACTTGTGTGCCTTTTCTGCCAAATATATTCTCATTTCCACTTTGGTTTTTTCTCTTCACTTTTGGTTATGGCTGCTAGGTTAACATTTTTTTTTTATGTCAAAGGATATAAGGCAAAAATTACTTGGGGTTTATAAATGAATTTGCTTGAAGTTTCACAAAGCGTTGCGCTGATATTTTAGGACAATTGAATGTGGTTATTTTAAAGGAAAGAGTTAAAGCCAACTGGGAGTATTTGGGGATTTTTCACTTACTTTACCCTCCTGAGTGTTGTTAATGGAGAATTTCACAACTTAATAGGTCTATGAATAAGTTCGTGCGGTTTTTTTTCGAAATTTGAATTTCGGATCATTCCCATGGCTTTTAAACGTTTGGAAATGGTTGATTGATCAACTCCCAAAGTTTTTGCAACCTCTTCTTGCGTTTGAGCCGGATCTTGATCGAGCAATTCCTCCAATTCGGTATCCATGAACTTTGGCGGCGCGGCCAAAATCACCACTTTTAAAGCGTGCAAACCACTTCTGGCACGTTCGCTCAGCTAGAGCATGCTCACCATAAACTTCCACCAAGATACGATGACTTTCGGCTGCTTTTTTCTTCATATTAAAAAATTCCCCGCAAAAACACATTATTTGGCACGAAATTCGACATTTTCAAGTGTGGTAAAAATATTGTTGTTTACGCTTCAAATAAAAAACTTATACTGACGTTTGTGCCTTACGACAGTAGCTCTCCAATGAATGTTTGGAAATGTGGATCGATGGAATAATAATCAAGTTACGTTATTCCTCAGGAAAGCGCAGAAGAAATGGAACTCCATTTCGAAAGCACTTTGGTCGCTGTACAATAGACGGAGGATTTAGAAGTTCCTGGAAACTTTACGCCATTCGATTTCCAAACTCGTAACCGCCCATTGGATGATCGGCACACATGCGGAAAAGCTAGGTTTACCATTTAATCCCTAATGCAGAAGCTGTGGGGACTTTTGAATGGGCCTTTTAGAGTATTTTCTTCGTAAATGTCCGGGTTTGGCAGCCACATGATTAAGGTCATGGGAGCTCATAGATGCGTGTATAGAAATATTTCGCCATTTAGTTAAGAGATGCCCGGCATTTGCGAGATCAAGAGATTTAATTGATGATTTTCTAGACTTCTCTAAAGGCAGTCACATTTTCGCCTAACTAGGCAGCTACGTCATTAATGGCTAGAATTTCAGCCTGAAATACGTTACAGTGAATAGGACGATGAGCCGACGACGACGGTCGGTTCTACGTAATCGGAACCACACGGATTTATATCCGGCCAAGGACTGCCACTTCAGCCGCATTCACGGTATATGTTTGGGGAATTTTATGCTGCTACAAAACTACATAGCTTAAGAAAAATCTGTGATTCTTCACTTTCTCTTTCTATGGAACTTTTATTTATCAAGTCTTAAATTAATATGTTGAGCCTGAATGGGAATAAAATTTGACCTGACCTGTCTCCCAAACTAAAAAACACAATTTTTGCTGTACAAAAATGTACCTCCTTTTGTTTAGAATAATATTTGTCTTTTATATAAAAATGTCGAGTACTCGTTATATGACGGAAAATCACAAGAACGCCAGCACAAAAAAAAGAGTCTCAAAAATTAGCTCGATTTCCGCGCTATTTCAAACTTGCACTTTTACACCAAAACTCTGCGTACTCAAAAAATTTCTATTAAAAATTGTGAAACTTTGAAGAATTTTTTTAAATTTTCATAAATTTTGAAACTTGGGCGTATGTGATTTTTGTAATAGAATGCACTGTGCTTTCATTAAAAACCTTTAAAGATAAGTTCAAGTGTATAGATATTTGATGCAGTATTAAGCTAAGAAAAAGTTTCAGATCAAGTTGAGAACGAACTTTTTCTCAAATTGAGAAACCCATTTCTTGTCTAACAAGAACCCATCTCATTTGTGCTTCAGGTGCTGTTGGAAATCAAATTTGGCGGTTTTAGAAAAAAATTTACTTCTCAACTTTCCCAGCTTAACCTCAAGCTTCATCTCAAGCCTCGAGATTTATGGGACTTCTTTTTGATGAATAACTTACCAATAAATTAAAAAGCGAATTGATCTCATTTTACATACCTGAAAGTACAAGAAAATATGTAATTATTAAAAAGAGCTCAATTGGTAGTGCGTTTTATATAATAAAATTCTATAATAAAGTGCAACTCGCATCCATAAGCAATGCAAAATTTGTTATTTTATTATATATAAAAATGCCATACAATGTTTATGCATTTCATTTCTAAGCTTCAATTAAGCGCAGTACATTTAATCAGCCGACGGATAGCGCTTAGATGTGTGTATGTGTGTATAAGTAGGTGTAGGTATGTATATGTGGAATAATTGAATGACCTCATTTGCGCTGGCAAAGGAAACCGAAGAATGCCATAGAAAGGCGTTTATCGCCAATAAAGATAGAGAGGCAACAAATGCACACACACTTGCACAAACTGCCCGTTACACGTCCGTTCATATATATTATACATACATACATATATATTATACATACATACACATGTACATCGCATACATAGAAACAGCATATCACGCTTACACCAACAACACCCATTACTCCCCCAGCATCCCTAAGCAGCACTGCAGCGCCACATTCGATCGAGAGACCTCATAAATGCAGGCAACAAAGAGATTTATATTCAAGCACTACAACTACTAGCGCTTCGACATCAATTTCAATTCACTTAATCAGCTGTAAAGTTCGTTTAGTGCATTTTTATTTTTTACTTTTCATCTTAAAGAAATAAGTATTAAATGTGCGCTGCAGCCAAGCTATGCAACAATGCACGGCTCTGTGCTACGGCTGCTGCATCCCTTTCAGTGCAAAGCTGGCAGAGGGAGTGAAGTGCTGTTGCATTTGAAAATGTCGCATTAAAATTTTATCAGTAGCGGAAATGCGCAAACGAATGAATGAAATATAATTTACAGCTATGAATGGTTGGCGTTGTAGCTGCCTAACTGGCTCGGTCGCTCGCTCACAGGCTGGTTGAGCACTTTTTGTGGCATATAAAGCTACCGCATTGTAGGCCATATTTCATTGGCTCTTTTGGCTGTTTTTTTCGATTATTAACTTTTTGTTATTGTACCGCAACCAGTAGCACTAAATCTAATTCTATTTACTACGTGCCACAGAGCGGTGCATAATATGCGGCATTTGCCAAAAATTACATTTACATATGTATGTATGTATGCATGTATGTAGTAGTGAGCTAGCCACGCTGCAGCAGCAGCTCGGCGCGCAAGCGATTTCGTGCGGGTGAAAATGTGCTGAAAAACAATTTTCAACGAGAAACAATGCCTTGCCATTTTATTGCTTTGCGCTCGTAAATTTGGTATTATTTGTAGAAGTGTTGTAAAACGGCACAAAAACAGTTTAAAAAGTGTAAATTCACTTTGTGTGCTCTATTTATTTAGCTTTAATTCTTCAGCTGTACATTTTTTGTAGCCACTTTGGCTACCACATTTTGTTGTTCTACATGCCAAGATGGGTTTTGCCTTTATTTTTTATTTTTTCTTCAGATATTTATTGTTTACCTCCAAGCACCGGTTATGGGTAATACAAACACACACATACATACATATACATACTATAATATAATATAAGTGCAACACATTTCCACAATTTACTGTTTATTATATTTTCCATTCACTTCTACGTGCCTCTTCCCGCTCGTTGTATGTGCACACATACAGGCATACATATTTATGAGGTCAACGAGGGTTGCCTCCTACTGTGCCACCACCCACCCACTTCAACGGCGTACGACTGCTTGTGTGTATTGTGAATAGGGCTATGGATTTTTGCTCACTTCCGCTTGCCAAATGTAGGTCAGCAGTTCAATAGTTTGTTTTCCGAAAGTGTGGAAGTTCCTCTCTGCGGTTGATAGTGTTGTAGGCGAGTTTGTTTTGTGGCATGAAAAAGGCTGCCTGTATGTGTACATACAGATGAAAAGTATCGCATGTAGTTGCAACAAATGATTAATTGTCGACAGTGTCAAAGTATAGTAAAAATTAGTCAAAAACATCGAAAGAATTGTGAATTATTACAGGCGATAGTGAAATAAAGGGTATTTCAGATGACGCGCTTAGCTGTTGTTTTAAAATAAAATATGTAAAAACTTAGATTATCTCAAGTCTTACTATTTTTATTCAAAATACGACTCTACACAATTATATGTGAAAAATGACACCCTTTAAATGTGCTGCATGAGCATCCACTTCAAGTGAAATCCGCAGAAATAGTCGATTGATCAATCAAATTGTTCAGGATGTCGAGATATCGATGCTAAAGGTTGGCCAGCCACACTTTTCGACACAATCACTTTCTTCAAATTTTTTCACCAGCCTTTGAATTGTCAACTCTTTCGAATTATTATTTCCACCAAACAAATAAAATTTTTAGAGATATTTTGTTCTTAAAGATTGACAATTTTCATGATAAGTTTCAATAATTTTATTGCGTTCTTTTGTGTAAAATTTTACATCTGCGTATTTGACAAATATCAAAGATGACATAAAAAATGTACCGTCTAGAAATTATTTACTACTGACATCCATTCGCCACTTTTGAAGGAGCCTTTTTATATAAATATAATATACCAAGAGCGGTAAAGAAATGTTGCACGAATATGTACGAAAGTGGTACTCGTAGTTATTAAAACTAAAAAAAGGTAGTGGGAAAAGTATTAACTTGTGAAATTGTGACTTAAAAAGTGTTGATAAAAAATTGTTTCCGCCATTGATGTTGCATAGAATTTTCAATGTAGTATTAAAACTGCACTTTCAGCTCCTACGCGTAGCACTTTTGGTGAGTGAATTGTTAATGAACATGAAAAAGGTGGGTATCTCAAATACTTGACTGCTAACTCAGGTTGGCTTACTCTTGAAAGCGGCTTCCTCTTACTCATAATCTTGAAAGTGATAGGTCAATAAGTACAGGGTGGCTGATGAAAGCCGCTACCAAAAAAAAATTGAATAACTTTTTTTCTTTTTAAGTTATCTGTTCCATTTTTGTTTTAATTTGCAGATTGATCTTTAAAATTTATTAAAATGGATAACTGGGACACGCAAACAAGAATTTGGATAGTCCGCCGCTATCACGCACTCGAGTCCGTAGTTTTAGTACAGAGAGAGTACAGGCGGATGTTTGGCGGCGATCCCCCGAGCAGATGGACCATAATGAGACTGGTGAATAATTTTGCTGAGCAAGGAACAGTCGCAAGAAGGCCTTATCATCGAAACCCACCAGTTCGGACGGAGGAAACGATCGCTGCTGTTGCTGCAGCTATACAAAGCAATCCAAGGGTTTCAACAAGAAGCTTATCTGCTCAACTTGGTGTCAGCCGACAGTCTTTGCAAACAATAATGCACAAAGATTTAGACTTATTTCCCTATAAAATTCAAATGGTTAACAAACTGAATGCAGCAGACTTGCCGATTCGCTTGGAATTTTGCCAGAAGATCCTGCAAATGGTGGAAGAAGACCAAAACATGTTAAACTGCCTTTTCATGTCTGATGAGGCCCATTTCGATTTAAACGGCAATGTGAACAAACAAAATTGTCGAATATGGAGTACTTCTAACCCACAGATACTCCACGAGACGGAATTGCATCCTCTTCAAGTGACAGTGTGGTGTGCGGTTTCTTCACGCTGTATTGTCGGGCCTTATTTTTTTTGAAGAAAATGGTCACACCGTTACGGGTACTGGAGACCGTTATTTGAAAATGCTGAAAGAATTTTTCTATCCAGAACTACGCCGAAAGAGAATTCCTTTCAACTCTGTGTGGTTTCAACAAGATGGGGCAACGTCTCACATAGCCCAGACTGTTATGACAGAGTTGCGACGAAAATTTCCCAATAAACTGATTTCAAGAAACTCCGAATTTCGTTGGCCCCCCAGGTCGCCTGACCTTACTGCACCTGACTTTTTCTTGTGGGGTTTATGTAAACAAGAAGTTTATAAAACAAAGCCAACAAATTTGGATGAACTAAAACAATCCATTCGGGCAACAATTGCGGCTATTCCTGTCGCAACTCTCAAAGCAGCAATGAACAACTTTTTACTAAGATGCCGCACTTGTGTCAACGAGCATGGGGGGCATTTAAATTCAATTATTTTTAAAACTAGTTAAGCTACATTTAATAAAATTTAATGACCTTCAACTTGAAAAAAAAAAAATAAATGAATTCTATACACTAAAAAAAAAGTTATTTGAGTTTCTTAATGTAGCAAAATTTATCAGCCACCCTGTATAAAGAAAATTACTATTATTATCATCCTGATCGTTTGAAAAGTGCACCAACAATAAAAACTACTGCCCTTCTTTAGAAAGTAAGATGCAAGCGATTGCCATATCAAGTCATCCAAATATATATTTTGAAAAAGGTCGTCAGCTTTTCTGAGAATATGTTTATTCGTAGGTTTGTGTATAACAAGAAGTAGACTGAAAAAATTTTCAAATTAATTTTATGGCTTGGAGTTGCTTTAAATCAAACATCTTCGGTTTTTTTAGTATTTTTGTAAATTTATTTTTAGGTTTTTAGAATGAAACTTACTTTTATAAAAAATATTTTTTTTTAATATAACTTTAAAAGATGAGCGAATCCCTTTATGAAGATTTCAAGGACAGAAAAAAAATTTAAGGGGAAATACATATGTAATATATTTTTGACAAATGACAAAACCAAGTTTTTTCCGAAATTTTTTGGACAAAATTATAAACTTTTTTCCAAAAAAAAAATTAGTTTAAAGGTATATTTTATTGTTAAAGATTAAAAAAAATATATATAAAAATTAAAAAAAAATATCGAAAATTTTGGATTTTAAGGAATTCCAAACCAAAATTGGGAACTCTCGATATTATAATTTTTTGTTTAATATTCAGTTCACATTTTATTATATTCAAGCGTCCAATAACATAATTAAATATATATAAAAAAAAAATAGAAAAATTTAAGACCATGTCCAATATACGAGGGTCGTTTGAAAAGTTCGAATACAAAAACTACTTAATTGTTTGATGGTTGGTTGGTTGGTTGGTTAAAGTGGTGATTCTTCCAGAATCCAACTAGCGCTTGTTTGAAGTAAACCATTTTTTTTTTGTTTTCGACATAGTCGCCTTTTAGGCTTTTACAATTCATCCAACGTTTTTCTAGTTTGTTGATTTCTTCCGAATAATATGATTTATCCAAGTCTGAAAATAGCCAGACTCTCTTTTTCCCGCCAGGCATTTCTTCAAATTGGGGAACCTGGAGAACAGGGGAAAGTCGGTTCTACGTTACCGAAACGACCCAGATTTATTTCCGGCAAAGAACTATTAATCCACTAGCATTCACCGTACATGTATGGGCAATGTTTGTATGGGGAATGTGGAACTAGTTGGAACCCTATTTCCATTACTTTTGCCACCACAATTGCTGAGGCGTAAACTGGTGCGAAATATAATATATCGCTGACCGGCTGACACTTGTTGAAACTTGAAACTCTAACTAAACATAACCCCGATAAGCGTCGGTAGTGCTACTCTAACTTTGTACGGGCTTTTCAAATGGACCTGGTATTTTAAACTTATTTGCAAACATTGTTTTTTTTAAGTGTACTATATTTAATAATAATATTCAATGGGATATTTTTCCTCATTCAAATAATATAATATTAAAATAATAAATTAAAAAAAATTCTTAATTGACTTGACTTTAGATGAAACAGTACAAATCACTTTGGGCAAATAAAAAGATGGTTTATTCAAAATAAGTCTTGAGTGTTTAAAAATTTGGCAAAACCCAAAATCATCCTTATAAAACAAACTAAATTACAGCCGAAAAGCTCCCCTAACCTCTAAATGATGCTATTTTTTCTTGAAGTGTAGGATAACTAAATTTTTGTCTTACAGACTCTTTTGCTAGTCGTATTGCTTCAGAACATTTCAGAAGTAGGTGGCACACAAAATTTTTAAAGAAATATATTCATTTAACCATATTGAGCATAATTTTCTTCTGCTAAAAGCAAAAAGCTATCCGATTTTAGTATATTAGAATATCTTAAATAATTTATACCACAAAAGCCAGAGCTAAGCATAAATTCGCTCACAAAAAATGACAAAAATTAATCTGCACAAATTTCGCCACTCACCCGCTTAACACGCATTACCTCTAATTCCAGATTAAAAGCATGAAAAAGTAAATAAAAACTGTTTATACATCAAATCCACATTAAATAGCGCAAAACAGCATTTTGGTGAGATAATAACTAGAGCTCCTGGCAACGCAAAGTTTAGCAGTTGGTTGGCAACGCCAAAACCAGCAAGCGTCGCATGATGGAGAGAAGAGAATGGAGAGTATCTGCAGATGGTGACTTGCAAACAAGGCACCAGGAAACGATGAAGATGAGGTGTTGTGGGATAGAGATATGGGGAAACAGCAGCGCGGTAATATGAGGCAGGAAGATATTGGGACGGAATTTCGGAGGTAAAGCACAGATAATAAAAATAAATAAAAGGAAAAATAAGGTAGCAGGAAGTGAGGCGAACAGGTTTGGGTAAGACTGAAGTATAGTTTTGTGGTGGGAAGAGCGGTGGTGATATGAACAAAGTGAATAAGCAGTGATATGAATTAGAGTGAAAGTGCAAAAAGGTAGGTAGTAGAAGAAGATAATGTAAATAAAAGCTGAGTATAGAACATTTTCCCGAGCACAGCTGAGACGAGCACATTTGTAGCCTTAATACAAAGTGGATGCGTGTACAAAGCAGAAGAAGAAGACCGAAAAGCTTTTGGTCAATGGAGGGGTGCATACTAAAAAGGTACTTTCGGCATCAAATGTCAGCTGTTAAAAGGACATATGGAATACTAAATATATATCTAAAGAGAGCACTTCACAATTGGGGAAATCACTGCATGAGCCTTTGCGGATACGACACACAATATTCCAGAAAATGGTACACGGCGCAGAAAAAGACAAAGCTTAAGAGCAGCAACAAAGCCAGCTCCAAATAGGAAAAGTGTGTGGTGTATGAGAAGGATGTGCCCGCAAGGGCCTTTGTGTAGGTGTCAAGGCAACCAAATGAAAATAATGTACTATTTTTTATGTACGTGTGCGGATATGAGGCAGACGGTTGACCTAAAAAATCAAAATAATAATAATAAAAAATGCCACTGTATTTGTATGTATTTGGTTTATTTGTCTACTATTTAAGTGTGAGTGCAAATGTAGCAAAATGCGTTAATGGAAGTTTTTATGATAGACGTCGTGCATAAATTCCATTTCATTTTGATGCCAAAAAAACAAAAACCGGCACTAAGCGATGAAGAGTGGTGGTAAAGGCGCAATACGAAAAATATAGCATTGGTTCTAGCAAACGAATTGTCTGATGGAATTTTGCACATTACAACATGAATGTGGTGATGGAGGTTTTAATGCAATGAATAGTCCGAAATTTGTGTACAGCTGGTTGAGAGATTGTGAGGAATCCGGGGGAGGAGTGCCTAATGGCGCAAAAAATTACAACTACAGATATACATATATGAAAGGATACGATTTCAAAAGTAAAATCCGCAAGAGAAGATGGGAGCTGGCAGCCAGCAAGAATGCGAGCTAAGACAATAAAAAGAGTAACAAAATTGAGGCAGATCGTCACATAAGTAACCATGACTTGAAAGAAAACAACGCTTTTCAAAGGAAACAATGTTAAACAGTTCGAAAAAAAGCTGGATGCAAAAAGAAGGTCTTAATTGGGTGCCAGAACGAAAAATTTAACTCTTTAATGTTAACAATGATGAGTTTGTAGTGAACAATGCGGTTCAAGTAGCCAAAATTGATTAGCAGAAAGAATCGATAAATGAGCTCATACATCTTTAAGACCCTGTAGAAACTGATAGAGCTTCACTTGAAAGCTTTAGGGCATCCATCAGTAAGAGCGCTGATTAAAGCTCTCACACCAGAATTTATTTCGCTCTATGCTTAACTCTTTTAGTGAAGCAAAGTAAGCTTAAAAACTGCAATGGGACAGGTTTTTCACTCAGAATATTCAGAAGTTCTACACAGATGGGAATTGTAGTGTGCTTAAAGGTGTAGTAAAGAAAATAAAATCATTTTTTTGATGTTTTTTAGGGGAATTTTTTGGATCAGTAAATACATTTTTTAACATAAAAACTATTCTCATTTCTTTTTTACGCTATCTTCAATTAAATATTAAGTTTCGTTGCTTGGAGATGAATTTCTGGTTTCAGAATTTGTTTTTTGCATACTGATAAATTTTTTTTGCAGATTGATTCACCGCTATGCCAGTATTTTCGTTTATATACAGAGTGGTCCTTTCATTTGGAATTTAGCTTCAATCGGCTATAAATTAAATACCATAGCGTAAATATTATAGTGTAAATCTGCCATTTGCACGAGAAAGAAACGACGGTTTAATTTAATCTCACAAAAAAATCTTACAAGTAATTTAATTTTTTAAAGAGAGAGAAACGCAATACCATCAATACTTTTCAATGCATTTTTTTATTCGAAATGGCAAACCTTGCCTTTGAGCATGGAATAAAATTTTATTGAGATGATATTTTTTTACAGTATTCTTACCAATCCAAAATTTCATTATTTACATTGGCATTTATCTCAAAAGTGGCAATTTTGATTGCTTGCCCTTGAATCGTCGCTAAATGGTTGGCGGGAGATTTATTTTCAACGGCGTCTCACAAAAAATAGTGTAATGGAGTAATAATGCAGTTTCTAGGCACTTTTTTGACATTACCACTTCGGCTGATTAATTGATTTTTGAAAATTTTCGCAAATTTTTAAAATGTCCCAACTTTATTCATGGAAAAAGCTACCCATTTTGTAAATATCTCATCATAAACTAAATTTTTGATGCAGGATGTTATCTTAGCTGCCAAAGTAAAAAAAAGAAGTGGTAGATCAAATTCTTAAAGCTAGATGTACCACCCTGTAAATGTATGCATGGAAGCCCAAAACCTGTTTGAATCACTTTTTTTTCTCGCTGCGCTTATTTCACGCCCGCATATCAAATGTCGTTTTTTTCTCAAAACAAGTATGTATGCACGTATGTATGCGTATATCTCTATAAAGCCCACCCACGTCGACTACAGTTACTGCCGCTGCTAATGAAAGGGCACAACTCCAATAGCAGCAGCAGCCTTTCATGTGGCAACAACCGCGCCCAGTGCACAGCATTAGCCATGCTGAGCACCTATGCACATAGCTGCAGGCACTATTCAGCACTCATTCACCACCTCTACACATGCACTTGTGTCGGTGTGTGTGTGAGGTATGTGTCCTTTGTCCTGCGAATAGGCAGCACCGTAGCTTCTGTGTGCTTCCGCCTTTTTGTTTGCTTTATATTGCCACTTCAAATCACTGCCGGAAATGTTTGTACAGTTTGTGTTGTTGGCATTATTGCTGTTGTATTTTTTGGTATTATTTTCATAAATAACAAAGTTGTGTTGTTTTTTTTTTATTTAAGATAGCATAGCAGGTGTTTGCGTGTAGTAGAGGAAACAGGAATTGCAAGGATTGGGAACAGTTGATTTGCATGTGTATGTGTGTTTGTGTGTATTAATATTTAATGAATAGCCCGCGCTTGAAATTTATGATGCTTTGAATGCTGTGCGCGCTTCTCAGCACTCAGCCTATGATCTCTGTAACCAGCAGGTAGTTCGCTGCGTTGCTTTTCTGGCAGTTCAACGCTCTCTGTCCGGCTGATGCTGCTGCTGCTAATGAGTGAGTAATGCTTTGAGATCAAGTGTAGCTACGCTTCTGCTGTTACGGTTGCTTTTTTATCTGTACGCCCTTTTTCTTGCTTGTGGGTATCTTTGATGTTGCAATGGCATGACCTACCTTTCCTACTGACTTGTGTTGCAACCAAAAAGCATTTGAATAGGCTGTAAAGCGCTTGCTGGCGAGAACTTACCAAAAATTATATTTGATCAACAGCATCTGGCGGCTTTTACTTTGTACTTGTTAAGCTGCTTCTAGGAAATAGAAAAAACGTTCTGGCTTTTCTCTATTTTCTTTGGTATTTACTGCGCCGTGTCTTTTTCTTTTCTAGACATTTTTTATACATCAAAATTAACAAAATTTTTAAATAAATATTCATAAAGTACCTTTGACGCACAGTTGCTTTGTGACTTAATTTTTATAGACGCATGGATTTTCCGAAGCTGAGCGTATTTGTGTGAGACACATCAGCTGTTAAGTCGTAGGTTATGGGTTTGAGTAGTTTTCACGGTTTTGAAATATCAAAAATGACCGCAGATCATACTGATCGTACAGGCAATACTGAGTTTGCAAGTGTTTTTCGTCTTCGAAGAACTACCTCATAAAATAGCTTTTTTTTGGTATATGGAGGAGGTGCTGTTACTAATTAGAAATAAAACGAACTGGAGCCATTTGTTGAATTAAGCAAAAATCTCTTATTCGCCTTCTGCACCCGTCAAACAGGATATCTTTTAGGTATTTAAGCTTGTAAAGGAAAATCTGAAGGCGCTTTACAAGTTGTACCATAGCGTAGCCTTAGCTTTCCAAATTTACATAAGCATACTCTTCTTACTGTCTAAATCTCGCCGGCGCTTTTCAAATTAGTAACTAGTTACCAACTAACCCTTTAATAACTAGTTTAAAAAAGCTTTGTTCATAACCAATTTGAAATTCTCTCATACCATACTGCCTAAAACTAGTCAGCTAAAAAACTCTTCTCAAACTAGTAACTATATCAGTTACCAACTGGACCTTTAAAAACTAGTTTAAAAGTGTTTTCTATAAAACTTATTTGAAACTCTCTCTTGCCATACTGCGTAAAAGTAGTCAAAGCTCAAAAACTCTTTTAAAACTAGTAACGAGTAGCCAACAACTAGTTTAAAAGTGATTTCTAAATATCCTATTTGCAACTAGCAGTGCGAGGAACCTCTTAACACTCGAATCACTAGCACTGCAACCCAACCTAAACAAAGGCGGACTAGTAGCCACCCACGGCGCACTAGTTAAAAATTTAACTTATCTTTAAAAATTTACTCCACCGTAAACTCCACTGCTGTGTAATTTTTACTGGCAACATTAAAGTTTCACGCATCTCCCTTGTTAATTAGTAGCACGCGTGGAAAATTTGAAATTTTTGATAGAAAATTAATTAACATTGCTCGATTTGTACTATTCTACAAATTTTTAATGAGCTTGATTGGATTATGTTTTTCTCATACATGCACGAGCATGTATGTGTGTGTATGACATTCGCTTCAAAATCGTTTTTGTTTGGCAATTTTCGACGGTGGCTGCCCAGTCTTGATTTATTAATGAGCATTTAGCGCAATGACCTTTGTGTAAAGAGGAGAGAAGGAAAGTGGAAAAAGGGGGAAAGATCATCATCAGAGTTCAAATTCATGAAAACTTTAATTTGAGTTAATCAGCAAATAAGTGAAAAAAGAGCTGGACAAGCGCGAAAATGTAAAATTAACAACTTTTCAGGAATTTTTATTTTGAGGTGGTGAGATCCAAAGTGGAAAGAGCAATAGCAGGAGAGCTTCCTGGAACTCGAACTAATTCAAAACTAGTTTGAGAATACCAGCCATGACTAAACTACTTGTATATTTATAAGCATAACTGACTACTGAGGATGATAATTTTTGTGCACATGTCGGGTCAACTACAGGCGGATTGTGGATTACAGACAAGAAAACAATTTTTGATCGAATAAGAATTTACATCTTTGTTATAGCAAATTCTCCATCCGAAGCACTGCGTGCCATTGCTTCGAATTAACAAACTGTAAGAATTCTTAATTCAGCTACATTAACGAAAAATTGGGAAAGTATTTTAAGTAGAAAAATGGTGAAATTATGGAAAAATTACTAAATTCGTCTAATAGAAGCGCTAGTAACAACTTTTTAATAAAAATATATCAAATTCCAAAACTTCTCTGCTAAACAAGAAAAAAATCTGCTTATTAATTCCAGCAAACATTTTATCACATTTAGGCCAAGATTAACTGAACTGAAAGAGGGTTCTTATTTTAAGCACCAAAAACAGGTGGAAAGTGGATGTATTAAAGAATTCCTTCAATATTTAGATCAATGAAACTTAAAGAGTCCGAATTCATATTCAGCCAAAGACCGTTAGAGGGAAAGATTCTGTGGCAGATTTTTGGACCTTTTGCGTCTTTGTATGTGTGAGATTCGTGCTGACGTAGATCTGACTAGGTCATGTCGACAGAATGGATACAAATAACCCTACTCTAAAAGTATTCCATGCGGCCCATGTGGATGGTAGCAAAAGGATAGTAAGACTCTCTTTGGATTGGAAATATCAGGTGGATAAGAAGTTGGCTTCATTAGCGGTGTTTAATTGGCCCCGATTAGCACGAGAAAGAAACAACTGGTGCGCTTTGTCAACCTCGACCAAAATCGCTAAAGCGGTTATCGCGCAAATCAAGCAAAAGAATAAGGACTCTTACTCCAGAAGCCTTCTTCAAAAATTATGTTAGCATGTTGTAAGCTATTACAACAACAACGTGCAACACTTACACATAAACGTTGACACTTCAAAGCTCCGCAATCGAATAAACAACAGAAAAGGTATGCCTTGACGATATTCAAACGAAAATTGTCACTTGCTCAAGAGCACAAAAGGTGAATGAAAGACGGTTTTGTATGAAATGATTTGATTAAAAACCAAATTGCTACATAAAGCATTTATTAAAAGTTTAACATATGCGCACAAATACATATTTCAAAATGCCATAACGGCTAATGTGCGCCCTAAACAAAGGTGTGCCTACTAAGGACCACAAAGGCGTGCTGCACATACATACATACATACACACAAGTGGAGATTATATAATCCCCGAAATAATAATAATAATAAAGAAATTACCATTTAGTCTGAAACTACAATGCACACACACACAATCATACAAACAAAGGTCATAAATCAGGCACACATTTAATTTAAACCCAACACAGGCTGATTGTGTGAGACAAGACCTACATATGTACATACATATGTAAGCACTTGCGTATGTACGTGGGTTAGTGACTCCTTTCCTTTTTCCTTTTGTAGTTTGTTGCTCTAACCAACGCAGGCTCGACGCGGACAATAGCAATGAGGCGGAGCACCCAAAACGTAATATTGTCTTAATGGATAATTTGGAATATAAAATATGCTGAATAAAAAAAGACAACTACAACAACACAAAAGTCGTGGAGGCTGTATTTGAAAAGAAAATGAGTTTGCGAGCGTTCAAAGGAGGAACATCACACACTTACACGCACACATACACAACCTGAGTAAATGCACAAATGACATTAATGACACCATTAGCTGCTCTAACGCATATTTAATGTCACAACGTGAATGCCAATAACAAAAAGTATGAATGAGAAGATGCGATTGTAAAACTGGAGTTGGTTCTCCATTGAATGCATTCATGAGAAAAAGTAGGCTGTGTACCCAATTTTTGCTTCGGAAATGTTTGTGAGTTCCACAGAATTTTAGGGGTAACCCTACAATTCTTATGTATTTTCTGAAAAGTCACACCGAGTTAGAGCTGAAGGCGAATGTGAAGGCAGTAGTGAAGAAGCAGGAATTAGAGCAGGTCAAGTTAATACACTGGATTTTATGAGGTAACATCATTTCGAGCGCGTTTGTCTATTGAAGTTGGAATTTATTGTTATAACTTTTCTTTGTATTACGTTTTTATTGGCGCGTATTTTATGGTCGATTAGCGCTATTTTCATGTTTTCTTTTGAATATCTATAAAAGTGCGTACTTTGTTGTACCTACGCCCTTACACGGTATTGCAACGAATGTTGGGGGCATTTGCTATAACAGTTGATTAGTTGGCAGTTGGCGCTATAGCTTGGCAGTTTGCAAAACTGTATGAAGTTGAAAAGAGGGTAACATTTGCACTTACATTTTTTTATTTTATTTTATTTTTTTTTCTATTTTGACAATGTGCAACCTGCCGCACTTCCGCTATGTATCTTCGTACTGCCTTCTTCTTCAGCACCGCACTTTTCTCTCACTCTTTGCACCCTTGGGGGTAACAAATGTCGAGCGCTGTTTTTATTTACGACATTTTTATATCGAAAAGATCACAAAAATAGTATAAATGTCGAACATAGCTTTGATTTGCGTCAACTTTTACTACTTCCACTACATTTATGCCATTTTAGTGACACTCGCAATTTTTGCTGGTGTGAGTTTTGCGTTTACGCATCATATTTTTGACAGCTGTCAGTGTGTAGTGCGTTGAGTATCGCATACTTGCAACACATGGCAAGTCGAAACTGTGATTTTTTAGCAGTTGGGTGCACAACATATTTTTTATGCAATATTTTTATGACAAATGTAAAAGATGGTACATCTTACCTTTTTGCAGCGTTGTCAATTTTCACGTGCGCACTTAATGGAATGTATTTTTTCATATACATATTTTTTTGTTCAAAGTGGTGGTTATATATTTTATAAATATTTACACTTTCCGTATGCTCCATTTCTGGTTATACCCGGTAGATTCCATGAAGTATTTTTTAATTTTTTTTTTTAATTTTCACAAGGTTTGAAACCTGAATTGATAAGCTTTTTGTAGTAGCATAAACTATAGTTTTATAAAACTTGTCGATAAGTCCCTGAGTTTTAACGCAGTGTACTTGCCACTTGACTATACTTCCTCATACTCGGTGTCTTTTATGCAAAAAATCATGGCTAAGCTATTTTGCTTTTAATTTTCATCGCAAGAGCCAATATTTTATAGCATAGAATTCTTTTTGAGCAAATGCTTGCTGCATTTTGATTTAAGATTCGATTTCCCTCGTTTCTGGTTTGTACCGCCAATGTGAACACTTTAGCACATAGATTTCCTCTTGTGCCACTGCTTCTTGAATTTTATTTTCCCTCTCAAATTTCAAATACTACGGGAACCATTTGGCTCCACAGTTTGTTGCACTTTTACTTAAAACTACACTAACAATAAAAATCAAAAGACGAATTTGTCTGCATCCATTTGCAGGCGATTCGAGTTGATTATTCCAAGACGCCATTTTTACTATGCACTCTAAATAGTGCTTCGTGATGTTATCTCATACAGAGAATTTTATGAGTTTTCTCTCTTAGAAAACCACTCAAATGCGTGGAATTTAGCAGTGTATTGCGTTCGTTCAAGGCAGCACTGTGATTATCCTACTTCCGTCATACATCCAAGAGCACTTGAATTGTTTGATAAGAAATTTTATTTTAGTTTTTGTGAAGCATGAATGCAGTGAGAGCGCAGGAGGGGCGGGTAACGTCTGAAATGTCCGCAATTCAGACCAAAATATTGTGATAAAAGTTACGGGTGGTGGAGCGCGTTTTCCGCAAAATGGCCAGTGGTCACACTGAACGTTCTGTTATCGCATATTCGTGCATTGTAAAAACATACCCGTTGCTACACTCGCAACTTGCAACTCTCCACTTGCCACTTCCTCTTGTGGAAAATGTAATTTTATTACTTTTCTAAAGCAATTAAAATGGCAAAATGAGAAATTTTCGAAACTTAGAGGGCAAGAGGTTTACTTGTATGAATTTGTGCGCAGTGTTGGTATGTATGTATGTATGTATATGTACACTTGTGCTCATAGAATTAAGTCACTTTAACTTTTTACAACATTCGCAAAATTTTTCGTGCTACATTTTTTTCGTTAATATTTTATAAAAATATTGCGCATTGTATAGCAAGCACTTTATAAATCAATGCTTCAAAATTTATACAAAAATCATAAATATTATATAAGGTTGTCAAAAAAGTCTTGCGGTATTTCCGCAAGCTTGTCTTTGCAAGCGCGTAGTTCTAGTTGTATTCTTCGCATCGGTTCACGCTAGAGCTTTTTGGAAAGCTCTTTTCATATGCTAACACGTGTTTGATTTATTGTTATTTGCTTTTAGTCGTTCGTGAGTTATAGCGTCGCAAACATGGAGCAAAATAAAGAGAATATACGGCATATTTTACAGTACCACTACGATAAAGGCAAAAATACATCTCATGCTGCCAATAAAATTTGTGCAGTTTATGGACCCGATACAGTTTCCATTTCCACCTCGTTGTGCGGTTTCAACGTTTTCGTTCTGGTGCAGAGGTGATCGAAGATGCGCCACGGTCTGGAAGGCCTGTCATCAAAAATTGCGATAAAATCACTGAATTGATCGAAAGAGACCGGCATAGTAGCAGCCGTAGCATCGGCCAAGAACTGGGCATGAGTCATCAAACCGTTATAAACCATTTGAAGAAGCTTGGATTCAAACAGAAGCTCGATGTATGGGTGCCACACGACTTGACGCAAGAAAACATTTTTGCCCGTATGGATGCATGCGAATCGCTTCTGAATCGCAACAAAAGCGACCCGTTTTTGAAGCGGATGGTGACTGGCGATGAAAAGTGGGTCACTTATGACAACGTGAAGCGCAAACGGTCGTGGTCGAAAATCGGTGAAGCTGCCCAGATGGTGGCCAAGCCTGGATTGATGGCCAGGAAGGTTCTTCTGTGTGTTTGGTGGGATTGGCAGTTAATCATCCACTATGAGCTGCTCCCCTATGGCCAAACGCTCAATTCGGACCTGTACTGCCAACAACTGGACCGCTTGAACGCAGCACTCATACAGAAGAGGCCATCTTTGATCAACAAAGGCCGAATTGTCTTCCATCAGTACAACGCCAGGCCACACACATCTTTGGTGACGCGCCAGAAGATCCGGGAGCTCGGATGGGAGGTTCTTTTGCATCCACCATATAGTCCGGATCTCGCACCAAGTGATTACCACCTATTTCTGTCCATGGCGAACGAGCTTGGTAGTCGGAAGTTGTCCACAAGAGAGTCCTGTGAAAATTGGCTCTCCGAGTTTTTTAACAATAGGGAAGCGAGCTTCTATAAGAGGGGCATTATGAAGTTGGCATCTCGTTGGGAACTCGTCATCGAACAAAACGGCGCATATTTGACTTAAATCGCATTATTATAACCAATTTTATGAACAATTGAAAATTCAATAAAAATACCGCAAGACTTTTTTGACAACCTTTTATTAAAAAAAATGTTAATCAAAACTTTCAACTTTGATATAAGAATATTTAAAACCTTTTAGAACACAGTTTGAAGTCGTAAAAAAATGTTAAGAAAAATTCTAGGTAAGTAGTTTCATAAACCATTCAATTCTTGTATAAAAAAGCTAAAGTTTGAAGTCGTTCAAAAATTTCTAGAAAAATTTTGAGCATGCAATTTCATAGGACCATACAATTCTAACAGAGAAAGTGAAAGTTCAAGGTCGTTAAAATTTTTTTAGATAAATTCTGGATATGCAGTTTTATAGCCCATACAATTCAAATATAAGAAAGTGAAAATTCGAAGTCGTTCAAACATTTTTTTAGAAATTTTCTGGGTATGCAGTTTTTCAGCCCATTCTATTTTAGTATAATAAAGTGAAGGTTCGAAGTCGTCCAACGTTTTTTAGAAAAATTCTGGGTATACAGTTTTATATAATAGCTCATTCAATTTTCGTGAAAAAAGAGAATATTCGAAGTTGCTCGAACATTGCGTTAATTTTTGACAATTTTTTCTTCCCTCGATATCTTTTATATGAAGGAAAATAATCAACACCTCAACGAGAAAAATTGCCAAAAATCAACGAGAATTTTTAGTCGGTTCGAACTTAAACTCCTTGATACTAGGATTAAATGTACTATAAGACTGCAAGCCCAGAATTTTTCTGAAAATTCTGAATAGAAGGTTGGACATTTTGGTGTATTTTTTAATTTTTTGTGAATTTTATACAAACTTTGGAGAATTTTTCGTTTTTGTTGTAGAATGCACTAAACTTTTATAAAAAACATAAAAATAATTTTAAAACTTGGTAATTCGTTGTACTCCCATTATTTTGATCACAGCTGTATGTGTGTACTCTAATAAAGAAAAGCTCCGGCGGTTGGCTAATAAAAATTTAATGTGTTTAAAAGAGCACAAAGAAGAGAGAGAGAGAGAACATAAAACTATAAACAAATGTTAGTGCTCGTAACGAAAAAATTAAAATGCAAAATAGCAAATTCCTAATTTTGCTATATTGTATTTTAATTTGTTTCTAAAGCGCACTTCGTACACAACTCACGCGCTTGGCGGTGTTGATATTTTTTGTTTGTCAGGTTCATCCACTGTATGACCAGTTTAAATTATGAGCTGAAGATTGAGCTAAAGAGTCTTTAATGTATTTTTTTAAGCAAAAAAATAAAAACAAATAAGAAATAGCACCTTCAAGCATCAGCTGTGCTATTTTAGATAGATATGTATGTGTGTGTGTATGCATGCTTTTGGGTGTATTTGATGTGGGTTGACAAGAAAATAAACCCAAAAATTACCTTTGAAAAGTTCTATGGCCCGATTTTATGGTAACTAGCAGTTGCTGAAGGCTTCTGACGTTTTCTTTCTTTCACACCTGCTAAAAGTGGCAAAACTTCACACATGACATCGGCACACAGCCACATATGGTACATATGTAAGTGAAATGTCACATGCCACTATTTGCATTCAGCCTTATTTGTGTTACTAGTACGAAGATGGATATTTTAATACTGGATATTTTACTTCTAATGCGTATCTTCATATATATTTAAATTTTTAATAGGGTTGCTTCGGCAAACTTAGCAAACATTTTCCTTTATTTTCACAATAAATTGAAATATGTAAGCAGCCATACGCGATTTAATCTCGTCAGTAGTGACACAAATATGTAAATTTTTCCTTAGGCAGACTGATAAATAAATTTTAGTTTAAAGGTGGAAAATATTTTTTGCCTAATAAATTTGAGTATAACTAGGCTGCCACAATTTTTCGACGGTTTTTGTCATACTGAATCCGAATCTTAATTCAGAATAGGGTCGATTTTGAGATATTTCGGTTTAAAGTGCAAAAGAATGATTTCCCGACACATTTGAGGTTATTTTTCATTAAGAGATATTTCTTTAAATATTTGTTTAATATTTAAAGAAAAAAACCTTAAAATACAACTTTTTATCTTCTTAACCCTTGATATTATCTTGATATTGAAAATCTCTTTTTTGTCTCTGAGATATCGCATAAGTGAGCCACAAAATATTCCAAGTAATAGTAAAAAAGTGAACATTTTACATTCAACAGCAGATATCTTAGAGGCAAATAAAAAATATTTTTACACATGAAAATGGTGGCTGCGGTTATTTTAAGTTTAAACTAGGATTCAGCATTTTCGTCAATATGTAAACTACATAGTAACATAGGGTCGTAAAAGCCCATCAAATTTTGTCATTATTGTTAAAGGCTTGAACTGCCGGCTGGCTTCCTTTGAAAACTGGTATAAAAACTAGCCATAAATACTTTTCAATGCTTTTGCTTCATAGCAAAATTACAATGCAGTTTTCTTCAAACAGCTACTTCGGCATTTGCCCATCTTGCCAACTCCATTTTCACAAGCTCACGTTAACTGTCAGATAAACTCGGAAAGGAGTCTTTATACAACAGAGTCCGAATGATGTCTGGATTATCTACAAAATATCCTCAACTTCATCTACATTAACAAAGTTTGACAATGTCTAACTGCAGCACGTGGCGGTCAGTTGTGAATATTTTCAATATATTTAAACATTTTCTTCAAGCTGCATATGCAGTTTAGTGCCATATACAGCGTTCCACAAAATCTTTGTGCATCAATAATAAATTAAGGAACTGTGCCAGAGAAGGTACTCTGGAAAGAGTTCTTAAAATTTCGTAGTTATTTTGTCATACAAAAATTAATTATTATTTCCTAATTGAGCTCGTTTTTACAATAAATCTTGCTGTACGCAGACTTTTGCAGAACACTGTATTTACTATTCGATCAAATTTGTAGACATATCTTAACCGCAGCCCCAGCGAACTTAGTCAGTCAGTCATATAATCGGGGCCTGTTTATTATTACTCTTAAATTTCCGCTGCACTCTGACCACTGCGCCTGCAATGATTTCATGAGTTTGAAATGCGCATTTCTTGGAAACATTTTGCTTCAATTCAATTAAGGATTAATAAAAACTGAAACATCACCGCGAAGCAAGCAAATGAATGACTCACGTTCACAGATAGATGCCCGCACCATAAAGTAATCAACGCAAGAAAAATAAACAAAGCGCGCACAGCACAAATAAAATTGGCTAAAAATAGCTCCGAAAATTATGAACGATTTTTCGATTAAACTTTTCAAAATTTATACAGCTACACACATATTTAAGCATATATTTGGAAAATCATGCAGTTCACCCCCCTTTTGCCAAGTAAGTCAACAAAACTTTGGCTCCCGCACTCACTGCACGGCAATGAAGACGCATTCGCAATGGCTGGCAACCGATTTCGCGCAGTAAGCGCCGATAGGAGAAAATTTTGCAAAACTTTTCACGATTTAATTGCGGTCTGGCTGCAGTAACTGCCAGCAATGGAATGCGCGCTTGTTATGGGTGCATGGCGGTTTCTGGGCAGTGGGGGTTGGGATGGCTGAAGCGAGGTTGAAGCACAATCAACATCGAAAAGTGGCAACGATTTCTGGCATTATGGGTCATAAATTAAGCAGAAATAACAAAGCAAGTGCCGTTAGCGTTGTAAACTAATCAGGCGCAGTGTGGAAGCAACGAATGCCAAAAGCGAGCAGATACCAAGAAAAGTAGAGAGGAAGCCGGGCAGAGTGCACAGAGAAGCGGAAATCGAAACGTGGATGATGGTGGTGGCAAAATTTAGGGCCGCGCAGAAGGTGACCTTGGCTTGGAAAAAAGGAAACGACCGCACAGGCGCGCCCAGAAAAGAAGTGCCCGTACTCGTAAAATGTGAATTTATTTCATATTGAATAATGTGTGCCTTGAAAGTAATTTTACAGAAATTCAAAGCTGCCAGCAGCAGCTGGAGGCAGGAAGCCAAACACACCACTGAAATGAAAACTGCGCACAGAATGGGCAAAATGTATTGAAATAAGAAGAGAAAAATCGACAATCGACAAATCGAAATATAAACTAAACAAAACAGCAGCTACTTACTGCTTGTACGTACTTGTAAGTGACGCAAATTGCTGGCGAAATGTATATGACTGTGCACAGGAAGCAAATAGGTGGGCTGGCTGCTTGACTGACGCAGGTGGCAATACCTCCGTACAGCGGCTAATACAGGCAGGCGCACGCAATTGCCACTCGGCTGATTTTTATGAGGTGTGAAGTGGCTGAAGATATTAAAAATCGCTAGCACACCCACACACAGACGCTGATAGCAAGCGCACGCTTTCGTAGCGCTGCTCAAGGGCAGATGGTAAGCCAGCAGTTGGGAAAGCAGCTGTGCAATTTCCATTTATTTTGCCAAGCCATTTGGATGTGAAGGGTATTTTTCGCTGTGCGAATATGCCGAAATCGAATGGGTCATTAATACGCGCATACAGGAACGCACATTTCGCAAGAGATGCTTGGCGCATCAACGCAGCCCGCACGAAGGTGCTCAATATTATTTGTAGGGGCTTGTGATATGCCACATGTTCAAAAAGAAAAAAAATATTTGTAGGCATTTTCTTCCGCTACCACTTGACATTTGTTTATGTTGTTGCAAGCAGTTTGGTTGTAATTAATTTTTTGTTGTTTTTGCTGACATTTATTGATGCTTTGCATACCTACCGCAAAATTTTTATGGACTATTTGCCAATACGTGAATGTAACAAATGCTCGTTGGGGTCTGGGCGAGCTTTGCTTGTACACCCATACACATACATACACAAGCACATACATGCATATGTACAAACATACATGCGAGGCGCATACGTACTAAAAAAAAATGTTTCTTCGCTTGCCACAAAGTGTTTTCCAGCACCTTACGCTGGCTCACAGCAACTCCTCTCCGCGCCGGTGTGTAGCATTTTGTTTTTATGAATGCTTGTTGTTGTTTATGTTTTTTTACCCCCATTCCATTTTTTCTGTTTTTGCCTATAAAATCGCATGCTACCGCCCAATTTAGATGGCCGCCAAAATGCCAAACAAATGCGGTGGCTTGTGGCTTTAGTGGCGTATTGTACGAATGAGTCAGTCCGTTGGTGGCAGTGTGCGGGAGGGGATGTTGTTGATGTTGTAAATTTGTGCACTTAATTCTTTTTAGTGTTTTTATATTGTACGCGTATATTTTGAGCCTCTGCATACTTTTTTGCTGGAAATTTACGAGCGTAGCGATATTTTTATAAAGTTTTTTGAGTTTTTATTTTCAACAACAAAATTTCATTGCTGCGCCTTACAAAGTACGTAAGTGTGTGGCTGTGTATTATTTTTGTGGTTATTACTATATTCATTTTGACTTTTGTACGCTTGAGTGGCAGTTATTGAGGAAGTTTGGCTTTATTATAATTTTTTTTTTCACTTTTCATTTTGACACAGGGCGACCCTGGCTATTGTTACATCGTGTGCGCTGAGCTTTATTGTGTTAAAGTGTTACTTGTGCTTTTCCTTGTTTTGTTTTTTTTTCTTTTTGTTTCTACTTTAGTACGCTTTTGGAATGTTATTTTGGCGTGCCGCTATCTGTTTACTATTTGTTGTTGCAAATGTGCCAAATTTATTGCATTGAGTTGGTAAATTTATTGCTTTTTCCAGCGGCAGTTTAGTGTCTCTTTTGTGTTGGGTGCCATTTCAAGTTCAGCTGCACAATTTTGTTTGGTGAGATTTGCGTTTTTTGTTTTTGCTTTTTTCAACAATTGTTTTTTTTTAATTTTTTTCAAGTTTACGCTTCAGTTGCTTAAATTCGTTCTTGTTATGAGGATAGTGGGGTTTCCGCGAAGATTTCTTGTTCTAGTGACTGGTTAATTTAAAATTAATTTACAAGAAAAGTTTCTTCAGTTGCTTATTTATGTTCAGAATTTATTTTTAAAATAGTAATTGGATGGGTAATTCATTCATAAATTTTTATATACCTATAAGTATATATATGCAAGAGTCGGTCTGGCCAATTTTCAATATATGTAAGTTGCCGTACAGCCTTTCCGTTTTGACTTAGTTCAGGCGTTCAAGTCGAACTTTGAGCTTTGATGCATAAAGAAAAATTAGGTGGAATCATGACAAATATTTTTGTGGTGCATTTTTAACAGTTTTAACTTTTCGTTATGACTATTTTTTCTTTCTCCCGCAAAAGTGACAAAAGCGACCCATCTATTCAGGCCTTAGAGGATTAAAATATTCCGCAAAAATATTCCTCGTTCTTCTTTACATAAAACTATCCAACACATCATACATCTAAAATGTAAGGCTCACATAGTTTCCTATACTGATTTACCACAAGAATGCGCAAAAGTGCGGAGTCGTTGAAGTTTCGTCAAATAAACTTCAGACGCCAATTTTAAAAGCGCCGATTATTATTACAATATTATTATAAAGAGTTTTTGCACCAACCTGAAAGATTTATTGTATTTTTCTGAGTCAAACTTTCTCAATAAATTTTGGAATTTGTCCCCCTTTTGTTGAGCTATATTTCCTCCTTTGGGAAGGAATGGAACCCAGGTACTTGTGCCGGTTACGCATCAGTGCTGCGCCCGATGGCAGCACATGTTTCGCGGTTTTGTCCTCCTTCCTACAGAACCTGCAAGTTCCCTAGCAGTATTCTCCTAGCCTTGTAAGATGATGATTCAATCTACAATGTCCTGTTGGAATTCTTGTGATGATTCTAAAATTATTCTCATTTAATTCCAGCCATTCTTTAAATCGGTTAAGTTAAAGCTATCTATGCTTGATTTTGATTGTATAAATAAACCAGGTAAATTGTCCCAATGTAATCTTCTTTGCCCTTGCTCTACTTCCTGAATAAGAGAGGAGAAGCTACCCTTTCCTAGGCCACAAAATATCACTGGCTTATGAATGGGGGGACCGCTCCTTTCTTGTTTAATTTATCTGCCATTTCGTTCTCAGTAATACTTTTGTGCCTTGGAACGAATAGCATAAAAAAATAATTAATCTGGATATTTTTCCATAAATTGAAGGATCTACAATTTTAAGCAGACTCGAAACGCCGAATGGTTTTTTTTGAGGACCTTTTTCTTGGCAATTGTAATTCTCAATTTTCTATTGGCAGCAAAATTAAATGATATTTCATAAAGCTTTGCATAGCTTAAGGTCTCAGTGTTCTATTCTCAATAATGCTTCGCCTTGTGTTAGGTACTCCACTTTAATTTTGAATATACATATTCGCATTAACTTTTGAAAGCATTTTCTGGTAGTACCCGTGCAGTGTCATTGTGTAAAATTATTACGTAATCCATCCTAATTTTATGTTACTTTCGTTTGAGTTGTAAATAATAAATGTCTCAAGAACTTTTCGCCTCAAATTTCCCCATTTGTCAAAACTTTTTCCATATTTTGACAGCTCAGCTGTCAAAACTTTAAAGTCGATTCACTCACTTGCTGGCCATAAAAAAGCAAAAATATTTTTTTAATAATCCGCTCTTTCTGTAGCAAAGTTTAGCTCGGCTTATGACCTTTAAACATTCTTGCAAATGGCATAAGACCTTTAAAGTGTTCACACGAACCAGGTAATCTAACCTAATTTTGTTCAGCACGGCACGAAAAAACCTTTCACAATCAGTGTTATGCATAAGGATTGACAACGGGGAGAAAAGGTAGAGAAAAGGGGCACACTTGAAGTAATCAGTTTAGCTGCTATAACACGCATTTCTGTAGCCAGATTGATGCAGCCTTTTGTTGGCTTGTCATAAGTCCTTTTTGTTGGCAATACATCGAAAATCCGACATGTCAAATTTGGCTGTCAAAGAAAGCCGATTGCTTTCACTTGCACGGTATTCCCTTTTTAATTCCATATATTTTGATTATAATAAGAAAAATAAGAAAAACAAAATAAAAATGATGGAAGGTCAACGTAAGGAAGATGACGAATAAAAGTGGATAAAGGAAAGTGGAAATTAGTTGTTGTTTGTGGAGGGAAAATCTCATTTTTCAAGCATTTTCCTTCTTCATCATACGCATAGGTAACGTGCTCGAGGCGCACAGCAGGTTAAATTCAATTTTATCAGACGCCAATTGAACGAAATTACAAAGACTGCCAAAGCTGGGGAAAATGTTGTACACGCGTGTGTGTGTGTGTATGCGCCTTAATTGCAATCTTTTTTGTGCAGATTTGCGCGAAATGAATTGGTAGCTCGTTGTGCGCGAAAATTGTATAAAGAAAAGGATAATGAAGGGGCAGCTACGGTAGAAATTTGCCATTTCCTACAGATGAAAAATGTGTCCTTAAGGCGCACAATAACAGGCACATGGGATAAGAGAGCGAGTCTTTAGTGAGAAACCCATCAAGTTAAGCAGCTTCATCAACGACATCAATTGAACGAAGCTGCATGAAAAAGGAATTCGTTTGGTTGAAAATGGAAATGAGATGAAATGAAAGCAGTCAAGCTGATCAATTGACGGTGCGCAGCAGGTGAAGAAGAGAGAGGCGCGCAAAAATTTGTCAATGCAGCAAAGGAGGAGAAAAGCAGTAACCCTCTGGCGATTTCAATTGTCTTACAGGATTTGCGTCTTACAACACAGCGTTGATGGCTGTAGATGAGCTAAAGAGCGGGGGCGAAAAGGTGAAATGATATTTTCAGATGGAGCAAAAATACTGGAGTGAATGAGGAGAGGAAATAAAATGTAATAAGAAGAAAAAAATGCGATAAAGTGTTGATTGTCACATTTCGCGGATTTTATTTAGTTTCTACAAAAGCAAGCAGGACTCTTTGTGCTATGTGGACTTGATGCTCTAACCAAAAATGATGTAAATTAACAGGCGTCCTTTGCATTCATTCCCTGAGACAGCATACTACATACACATATACATATATATGTTTATAAATATGTATGTGTCTACACGTTGCGCACCCATATCCGCCACAGCTGCAGCGCGATTGTTCTGCGTTATTAATAAAGCAAATAATGCAATGCTTGACTTTTCCGTGCCTTCTCTTTTTCTCCCTTTTAGCAGCAGACATATCTCTCGCGCACCAGACACGTTATCCTTACTCGCCGTCGCCCTTGACTTACTCATCCGCTCAATGCCGGTATGTGCATTGTTGCCACATAATGAGCCTGCGTTGTGATGTGTTGTTTTTTTTTGCTAGCTGCTGCTACTTTTAAAATTTCTTTTTTTTTTAGATTTTTATATGTATTTTTGTTTTTAATTTGGCCTTTTTGACTATTGCGCTTGCCGCAAAAAGACGCAGCCAACTGGAAAAATCACAGTTTAAAAAACGAAAATAATAACAACAACAATGATGAAAGCGGCTGTAACGCTAAAAATTGGGCTAGCTACGGATAGTAGTAGACGTCAGTAGCTGAGCTGACTAATTTTTTCAATCGAGCAAAAATTCTCAGCACAATCATATATTATAAATACATACACACATACAAATATACACAATCAAATGTGGGAGCTTTAGCGTCGGATGTGTGACAGCGGATGGGCAGAGTGAGTGGACCATTGAGCGGCTTAATTGCTAAAATTTTTCAGGGATTTATTTTTGGAGTTGCTATATTTTCTTTCAATTTTTTTTTTTCTTGTTACTTTTTATTTGCGCTGCTGCGTAAGGGCTAAATTTTTGTGCATTTCGGATTTACTGAATTGGAAGCGATTTTTGACTGTAAGCTCTTCATCATCATCATCGCCATATTCAGCATTATTCACTTCTTCGTCATGGCCATCGTCATCATAATGCGCTGTCTCATCAACGTGTTTGCTGTTCTATGCTTTGCTTACTGCAAGGGTGGCAGTTGTGGCATGCGACTTGAGCTTGCTCGCATCCTTGTGCGACAGAGGGTTGCTGCTTATTGTATATATGTATGTATGTATGCGAGTGCTGAGATTTGAGTATTTTAATTTATGCAAAACGCAAAATTTGTACAAAAGTGAGATAAGCATAAATTTTCGGATTTTCGGTTAATTTTCGGCGAGTCTCTCTTTTCGATTTTGCTGCATTTTTGCTGCTTAGAAGAGTAGAGTCAGTTGTCTGATGACTTTTTAATTAAGCGCAAAGCGGGTATTGCCGGAATTAGTAGTGGCAGAGGCGTGAATATTAGGGATTTGAGGCTGGTTGGATTGGGTTGCTAGCGGTATGATCGCTGGTTATGTAGTAGTGGCGTGGAATTGAACAAAATTGAAAATTTCAAACTATGAATTATTGAAGAATAAATTATATGAGACATTAAATATGAATTAAATTTGAATGCTATAGCGGGGCCGTAGCTGAAGAGACAATAAGATATGGGAATGATGTATGTACATATGTTGCATTTAACAATTTATTTGAGAAAGAGCAAGAGAGAAAGTTATTGAAAAAAAAATTTGTTAAAAAATTTGATATACAAAAAAAAAATATATACATATATATTATATAAAAAAACTTCTAATTATTTATTTATATATTATATATGTATGCACCTTGTATATAAATGATTTTTTTGTATAAACTTTCTTTTCGCATATTATCCCTACTAATATTATAAATGTGAATGTAAGTTACTTAACTACTTAACCAATTATTATGAAACTTTGTACACATGTTTTTGGAGGTGTTAGAAGTAACATAGGATACTTCTTATTAAAAAAAATACTTTTTTTGAATGATAAAAAAATTGTTTGTCAAAAAATCTCAAAATTTCAGCTGTTTGAAATTTTTCTATATTTATTGTTTTTTTATTAAACAGTTTTATTTAGCTTGCCCAGTTTATTTATTTGTTTGTTTGGGTCAAATTTAGTAATTGGAATTTTACCCTTTTCTTGATGATCTGATATTTGGTATTCTTCTGTTATTTTTATATTTTTATATAAAATATATAAAATTTTGATTTTTTAGGTTTGGTGTCATTTTTGTGGTTAGATGTCCCTTGATTATTTTAAATCTTACCACTGATTTTAATTCTTACTCTGTTCTTCTTTAAAAATGCCTCGAAAACGGAAGTCTGATCTATCTAGATAGGATTTTATCTCCTCCTAAGACCACGCTGACTGCCTTTTTCCACCTTTGTCAGAATGATACTTTTGCAAGGTAATTATTGTACTCTGAGGTTCCCCGTTATTATACATGGAACACCTCAAAAAAAGAGTGGTATCGTCGTGTTCAAGGTACACCTGTTGAAAATCAACCTGGGGTTAAAGCATCGGATGCTCTTGGTCGTGTATATACTGTACATGTTACAAATTTCGAATGCTTTTGTCTGCGTCTGTTATTGCATCATGTTAGAGGTCCAACTAGCTTTACAGAACTTAAAATTGTCAATGGTCAGGAATGTCAAACATACAGAGAAGCATGTGAATCTCGGCGATTGTTAGAAAATGATAATCATTGGGACGAAACTATGGAGTAAGCGGTACAATGTCGATCACCAGATAAGATCAGGGAACTTTACGCTACGCTTTTATCTTCTTACGGTCTTTCTAATCCTCAAACTCTTTGGGATAAGTACAAAGAATAGATACATGACCGAATATATTTTACATCAACTGCAGCGAGTACATACAGATATGACTTTCAATGAAGATATCTACAACGAAACGCTAATTATAATCGAAAATAAGGTTTTTACAACGGTTGGAAAAAAATTAAATGATTTTGGAATGCAAAGCCCTCGACGAAACAATACAGATGACTTTAATAATGAAATTGCACGAGAGCTAGATTATGATTTTATAGCACCGCAACATCAAGTAACAGAATTAGTCTCTCAATTAATTCCAGAGCAAAATCATGTTTTCCACCAAGTTTTACGTAAAATAGACTCCGGCAATAGTGGACTCTTCTTTCTCGACGCACCAGGAGGAACTGGAAAGACGTTCTTGCTTAACCTATTATTAATGTCCGTCAGAAAAGACAAACAAATAGCAGTTGCTGTAGCTTCTTCGGGTATTGCCGCGACGCTATTAAACGGCGGCCGTACAGCACATTCTGTTTTAAAATTACCATTAAATCTGGCACAGGAAGATCTGTAATTTCAGTAAAAATAGTTCGCGAGGTAGGATGCTGCGAGAATGTAAGCTTTTAGTGTGGGATGAAAGTACAATGTCTCACAAGAAGGCTATAGAAGCTTTAAACTGGACTATCCAGGACTTGCGAGATAGTTCAGATATAATGGGAGGAATGGTAGTTTTATTGGCTGGTGATTTCCGACAAACCCTTCATTCAGAGAGGGACACCAGCAGATGAAATTCAAGCATGTATTAAATCATCATGCTTATGGTCGAAAGTTGAAAAACTCAGCCTGAAAACGAATATGAGAGTTCGTCTTCATAATGACGTGGACTCGGGACTTTATGCAGAAATGTTGTTGAAAATTGGTGATGGTTTTTTAGACGTTGACAAAGAAGGTTATATATCACTATCAAGAGAATTTTGCAATTTAGTAGAAAATGATGTGGATCTCATCGCTCATGTTTTTCCGGAATTGCAATAAAATTTGAGTTGTGATCAGTGGTTGTGCGCAAGAGCAATATTAAATGAAATAGTTTCTATTGAATTAATTGAAGTAGTTTCTAGGATCAACACTGACATTTTTAAAGAGGTGCAAAGAGAAATGGAGGAATATTTGTCAATGGATACAATTATGGATGCGGAACAAAGTACTTCATATCCTATGGAATTTTTTAACTCACTTGAACTGTCGGGTGTACCGACACATAAAATTCAATTAAAATTGAATGTACCAGTGATGCTTATGCGAAATCTAAATGCTCCTCTGCTATGTAATGGAACAAGACTTCGGATAACAAAATTGGGGCAAAATATACTTGGTGCTACTATTTGAACATGTATGGGTAAGGGAAAAAGTGTCGCATTCCAATTATTCCCACTGACCTTCCATTCCAATTCAAAAGGGTTCAGTTTCCCGTCAAGCTTAGCTTTGCTGTTACCATAAACAAAGCACAAGGGCAGACATTGCAGGTAGCGGGAGTGCATTTAGAAAAGCCATGCTTCTCTCACGGTCAACTATATGTAGCATGTTCGCGAGTGTCTAATGCCCGGGATTTACAAATATTTGCAAAAGACGGAAAAACTTATAATATAGTCTACAAATATATCCTAGATTAATACTCTCCATTATATCTTTTTGAATTATAAGAATTTAAAATTATTTATTTTTGTTACAGTGAAATATATTTTAACATTTGTTGTTGTAATTAAATAAAGCATATTTTAAGTTTTTGAAACTGATTGTACGTAGTAATTTTTAAATACTAAATCACATTGATTCAGCCCTATTGAAATGTAATGATCTTTGATATTTATTTAAGGGCTCCAACGCGAGCGAAGCCGCGGGTAACAGCTAGTTTTCTTTTATAAAATTTCTATATTTTCTTTTCCAGCATTACCCTATTAACTTTTCCCAAACTCAGAACACTTTATGAAAAATTTCTTTAAATAAAATATATTTCTTTCATATATTTTCATTCAATATTTCTGTTAAGTATTTTTTATCCTATTATTTTCTTTCTCATCTCTAAAATTTCATATAAATATTTTAATTGATTTTGAATGCCAGCGCTGCCAAATATTGTCTCAGCTGCCTTTGTAATGCAACATTGCCAACAGCCGCAGCTACACGCATACATCTGTATGTATCAAATGACAACATGCGACACGCACAGCTGTTTGCGGCAAGTCTTGAAATACACCTTTTTCGGTAAATGAATGGGAAAATGAAATTCGATACTAAAAGGCGGGCGAAGAATGGGTGAGGAATAGGCAGAACGCGGGCGAAGGGAGAATTTGAGAGAGATTAGAAATGGAAAAGTAAAATACACAATCTCTAATTTAAGCAATTAAATAAGAAAATGTAAATGTATTTAATACACAAAAAAAAAAAACAAAAAGAATGGCAAGAAAAAATTTTTACAATTTTAAAATATGTATATTTCATAATTACTAATGGAAATTTTTTGAGAAAACAAATTAATTTTTTTTCAAAATTTAATACTAATTTAAAGGGTTGGTGTCGAAATTCTGTATGTACAAAATTCTTAAAACAAAATTCTGCTTTTTAAAATTCAGCTTTTTTAAAATTCTGCTTTTTTTAAATTCTGCTTTCTAAAATTCTGCTTTCAAAATTCTGTATTACAAAATTCTGTATTAAAATATAATGTTAAGAATGTTAAAGAGCTAATGTAATTATTTAATATAATTTATTATTATTATTATTTTTTATTATTATTCGAGATATTAAATAAAAAAAAAAAAAATAATAATAATAATTTTTTCTTCAGTTTCGATAGAATCCATATTTTTGCGTAGAACCCCTTTTTGCGTGGGCGGCCTTCGGCCGCGCTTCAAAAAAATAACCCTCATCAGTCCAACTCCGGCTACGCAATCCTCACTATTTTTGCGTAGAGCTCCTTTCCGTGTTAAAACCATTGAGGCCTTCCAGCCTTTTTTTTATTCAATATCACGAAAACTAAGCGAGATATCAACAAATTTTACTCCTTCATTTCGTTTTCTTTTGTCGAGTTCTATAAGAATCCGCCATAAGATTGCGGCGCCACGGAAACAGCAGAATCCTCTCGTACATATGTACATACATACCTACATTAATTATAGTTGATAACAGTTATACATTGGTATGTACATATGTTTGCAATCAAATATTACCGGGAGATGAGAACTTTGACTCTCTTCTTGTATGACGAAAACCACAAAACTTGAATAAAGCAGAATTTTTCGCATTAAACATGCAGAATTTTGAAAAAGCAGAATTTTTTTTGCAATTTACAGAATTTTGTTACCCAGAATTTTGTAATACAGAATAATGACACGCTCCCTAATTTAAAGTATCAGGTCAGTCCATAAGTTCGTGCGTATTTTACACATAATTTCATTTTTGTACGATTTTTGCATACAAATAATTATTCGCGGAGTATAACGGAACTACTTATATCTTCTTTGATATATTGTGCATTCAACAAGTGATTTTAATCGCGAATAGAAGCACGTGTTGTTAAAAAATAAAATGGAATCTTCGAACGCGTGTAAGAGGCATATTTTGCATTTTTTTTTATAAAAGTGGTAAAAATGCAACAACTGCTGCTGCAGAAATAGACACTATTCACGGAGAGGATACCGTGAGTGTAAGGACTGCGCAAAAGTGGTTTGCAAAATTCCGAAATGGTAACTGCGACGTGGAGGATGCCCCGCGCGCTGGCCGTCCTGAAGTCTTTAACTCCGACGCCTTGCTCGAACTCGTGGAAGCTAAGCCAAATTTGACAATCAGTATGATAGCTCAGAGGTTAAATTCATCGCATGGAACAGTTCACAGGCACCTGGTTCAGTTGGAAAAGGTTTCAAAGCTGGGAAAATGGGTTCCGCATAAACTTTCCGTCGTCAACCTTTAGCAGAGAGTGAATATGTGCTCTCGGCTGCTGCAACGGCTTGAAAATGAAAGTTTTTTTAACCGTATCGTTACTGGTGATAAAAATTGGTCCTTTATAATAATCCTGTTCGGAAACGCCAATGGTTAGATAAACCAAAACCGACCCCTAGAGCTGTCCTTCACCCCAAGAAGATTATGCTGTGGTGGGATATGACCGGTATTGTTTATTATGAACTTCTGGAACCAAACCAGACGATAACTGCTGATTATTATTCCCATCAGCTATCAAACCTGAATGAGGCACTTAACAAAAGTCGACCGTCTTTAGTGAATAGACGCAAAGTTTTGTTTCACCACAACAACGCAAGACCTCATACAGCAAGGCAAACATTAGGCAAGCTGAACGAGCTCGGATGGGAGCTAATGCCGCATCCACCATACCCACCGGATATTGCACCTTGTGATTATCACCTTTTCCGTGGACTTCAATCCCATATGACTAACAAGAACTACTCCTCAAAAGAACCTATAAAAAGGGATATCGAAGCGTACGCTCAATTTTTTGAACAGGGAATTAAAAATTTGCCTAAACGTTGGGAAGACATTGTAAATAATGAAGAAAAATATATTCTTGATTAATATATACTTTAAACATCTTTTTTATTAATTTTAAAACCCCCTTTAAAAAACGCAAGAACTTATGGACTGACCTGATAGTTAATAACCAACGCAAAATTTTTTGAAAATGAACTAAAATTCTTTTCAAAATTTAATGTTAATTTAAAGTAGGTATACCAAAAATTTAAGAAAAATTAATCAAAATTTGAAATTAAATTTTTTAGTAATAAATAATTTTTGTTGAAATATTTGAAATATTTTTATTATTATTATTAATATTTATTAACAATAAAATATAATTATTGAAAACTTCATTTTATACGCATTAAAGTTACTAACACAGAAAATTTCGAATAATTCAAATAAATAAACTTTTTGCTTTAAAATATCATTCAAAGGTTTAAATTTTAATTAAACATGAAAGAATTTGGAAAAACTTACTGAAAATTCGTGTATTTTTATTTTCTTCTGAACATTCAATCTAAATAATATTACAACTAAACTACATTTTCCTTTTCAAAGCAGCCATTTTTTATTTTACTATGACTTAAAAACATTTTTGCACAATAAAATAAAATAAAAAGAAAAATCGCAAAATGTTACAGCAGCAGTGAACACGAAATAAAAGAATACACATACAATACACATACACACATACATATGCGTACATGTGCGTATAAAATTTGTCCATTAATTTGAAAAGTTAAATTTCCAAAGTGTCACTAACAATTAAATTCTAAAACAATTTTCAATACAATACGAGCAGAGTAAAAATATTTTATTCATGAGCATTCGCATAAATATTTAACAAAGCAAAACTACATATAGTTAAGAGTGTGAGTGTGTATGTGTGTGCGTAGTATAAATAAATGTTTACCATGGAACAAACAGAATAAATTTGCAAAATGTTTTGATTTTTGGCAAAATGTGTAACAATTGAAATGCTTGCTTGTATTTTTTTGTATCTTTTTTGAGTAAATGAAAATAAATTTTGAGGTTTAAAACATGGAATATGAATGAATGAAAACCGAACCATACAAAATTTACAAATTTGAGCGATCGAAAATTATACACAAATAATTCATGTGTTGAAAAGTTTTCAAACGCCCCTTTAACTAATTTTTGCAAAAAATTATCAATTACAACAAAAAAAAAATTATTTGAAATATTTTCAATTTGGTGTTACACGTCACGAGTTTGTTAAATTTGCAAATAATTAGACGAAAAAGCCATTACAAATTCAGTTTAAACGAAATATTTATTATCGCAGAGTTTTTCAATTGGTTTACGATACATGCAATAAAATTTTTAACTTTAACATTGCCCAGCCATATTTTTTACACCTCTTCCTACATACGTCACCACCAAATGCAGCTCCGAAGCATAATTCACTACATAATTTCATATTATTATTATTAATTCGGATTTGTGGGTGCAATACAGCTAAACAACAACTAAAGGAAGAAAACATTGAAGAACACAAACGGCCACTTGACAACAAAAAGTGGAGGAAGGAGAAAACAAAAGCGTCAACAAAGGCCGGCCACTTGAACATTTGAAGACTGCGCAAAAAAGGACAACAATGACTGGTGGACAATCACTGGCAGGTTCGCAAAAGACACAATCAACAAACTGGTGACACGGCTAGTATTTTGAGACACATGCATACATACATACACACATCCTTACGAAGCAAGGCTCCTTTGTATGTGTGTGTGTGTACATTCATTCATGTGTCCGCCGCAACAGGCCAATTAAGTGAAGAGGTCAACACCAGCAGAAGTAGCAGCGACATCGACAGCAACAGCTACAGTAAAAGCCAACACTGGCTGTTGTTGTTGCTGGCAACAACCTCACCTTTGATTAAAGCCATACCTTGTGCATAGTCAGTGTGTTTGTGTTGCCAACTATAGTCTGTGAATAAGTGACTGAGAGTGAGCCAGAGAGTAACCGAAATCCGGCACCGTCTGCCTACCTGTGTTTTGTGTCGGGACGTGTTTCATTAGACACGATACGTGCGCCTGTTACGACGATACCATGAAAAAGGGCACAATGAGTAGGGAAAAGAACTCAAAACAATAGAAGGAAACATCAACATGCGAAAAAAGTATGAGCGGAGGGAAAGAAAATAGTGTAAGAGAGGCTGGAACCAAAACAAGAATGGGTACAAAACAAGAATAAATAGGATAATGCCAAAACAGAATACGAAGAAGATATGTAAAGTAGAGTGGAAATTCTAAAAAATGCAAGAGCTATTTTTTCAGCAATTTCGATATCCTAGAGGTGAAATTAAGAAATTATGTGGTAACTGGATGCTTGCGAATGACCTAATACAGGTGAAGAAGGAGAAACTATTTTCGATATATCAAACTTTTTTTTTTATAAAATAAGCGGAACAGAAAAAAATTAATAGAGACAACTAAAATTCTTATAAACAATCAGTAATTGCGGGACTTTTACTGATGTTGTAGAACTTGAAATTAAATTTGATAATTTTATCAACTTTGTAAAGAAGGCAAGAAACAAGAATAATAAAATAGAAAGATATTATTCAAGTGAATACGATATGAAAGTCGCGCTTTTAGCAGTTCTTGTGACTCTGTAGTATGCATCTAAGAACTTTATAAGGAAGAAGAGGAAAACTAAACAGAAAAATGGTATCAAAGTCCCGATTTACACAGTGAAACATTTCGAAGGGTAACATTTTGTCCGTGAATTTTTGTTTCCCGTACTGCCGACACGCTTTGTGCTTCTTATTCGTATTGCCAATCTCAAAGAAGTATACGTCAAAAACAATTTGCCCGGGTGACCGCGAATGAAGCATCAAAACAGAATTTCCAGTGTCTCCCTTCCAGATGTCACTGCGTGTAAATCGGGACTTACTTTGGTCTTTAATATTAAAATAAAATCTTTAACATTTACTGTTCAGCGATTCCAAATTAGCTTAAATTTTTTTCTGTTATAAATAAGAGTCTAATAATGGTTAGAAAAACTAAATAAAATGATATACTGATACATACTAAAATAGCCTAGACTTTTAGAGAAAGTTGTCTTTTGCCGATGTCTTTTGAAAAACTTTCATGCGCCATACTCTTCCGAGCACTACCGAAGCCAATCGTACGCCTTTCACGAACAATCAGTGCATTTTGCGCTGGTTCTGAAGTAAGCCAACAATTTCGAATGTAGCCTTTCTTACTCGAGAGTATAAAATAATAGAAAACATCAACCCAATACTGAATGCCGCTTAGACAGGGAATTGAGAAACAGTGCCAGTTCAATAAACGAGTTGAAGAAGTTTTTGATGTGAGAAAGAATTGTGAAAAGCAGAAGTAAATTCTTTCTGCGTTTACTCAGTAGGTTGCAAAAGAAATAAAGATTACGGTACAGTAAGTTATGGCAAGTGTGGTAGATAGGTGAAATGGTTGAAGTACCAGTCTAGCACTCCCCAAGTAGAACTAAAGCGCCGTTTTGATACCATTATGAGACCTTCAACAGGCAGATATCTATAGCCAACCAGAGCTGTTGGTGTAATGAAGAAGGTTGATGAAATTTAGAAGAATAAGTGAGCGCAAAATGCATGTTTCGGTTTTTACCAAATATTATAAGCGCAGTTAGGAGTTCGGAATTGTCATTTTGATGATTAGTTTTAACTTTTTTCAGCTAATAATGCGCCAACTGCTAATTTTTAAGAGACTAATTGCACCAACTGGTTCATCAGCATAAAGCAATAACTTGACGTGTCCTCATAAAAGGTAGACCAAAGAGTCAGGTCAGTAGGCAGTAGCTGTCACCATCCATGGTAATCTTAGCACAATCAGTTTTGAAAATAAAAATAGACCGATTGGATGTTCGTAGTGCAAATAAGGCCCATAAGTAACTTTTTCGATGTTCTTGAGTACTGCCTTCCCTACAAATAGGGGAATTCAATTCAATTGTTTTTTTTGCATATTAAGAAATCTTTTTAGTTAGAAATGAGCCTCGTTGCTGAAATTTATTTGGCTTTTATTTTTTATTTTTCAGCTAGTTTACCGAGTGTGCGACACAAATGAAGGCCCAATGATTTTAATTCCTGGAACAACTGAATCTTATACGAATCTGTGTACTCATACTTGCTCAAAAGTTTCTATTTAGTGGGCATGCGGATGCCAAATTGTTGATAAGCTGCATGAATTTTTAACTTAGCCGGAATATGAGAGCGATTTTCAATAGCTGCTGAAATGTCTTCCTCTTTTATGAACTTTAATCAAATGATTTTTTTCAAGAAACAGTTCGATGTCAATAAATCAAGTGAATAGATTTAAATTTTTCAAAATTTTTGATTTGAAATATTTTATGGTATTCTTCTTTTAAATAAGTTTGTAGTAGGAAGATAAATGGTTGCCAATGAGATGGGGCCACGTGGATAAATAATCAAAATTCCTCCATCGTGATACCATACAGGGGGCAAAAAGAAGAACCAAATAGGTGGAAAAAGGGGCTTTGGATTAGAGGATGTCGACCAAAAGAGGCTTTTTACGTTCATATTAACCGCTTCAAGCTACTTTCACCAGTTGTGTGATATTTAACCCGCAATCTCTGCAGGAGTAGCAAAAAAGTGAAAGCCTAGTGTCAAAATCTGGGCAGGCAGCTGAGAAGAAGGCGCTGGGATGATTCCATCTCATCTTACACACAGCCTCTGCAGAAAGGAGTTGAAGCAATTATGTTTTTTTTGTGTGTACAGACGATTGAGTTGTAGATGAGATTCGCTTCCTATAAACGCGCATTTTGTTGGTTTTTATGTTTTCCGTAACCCCTAGTAAAATTTTCTGAAAATTTTTTTTTTAGAAAAAGTTTTTCTGTTTAAATATTCCATTTAAAGGGAATTTCCTATGTTCAAAATCTGGAAATATGAACCCCATATACAAGAATCTGCGACTTTCTGGACTATATCTTTGTTCTACAAAAATGAGCAGCTCGTGATGTACTTTCAAGATTATGCGGTCGCTTTTATCCTTCCATCAAAAAATCTATATTGTTGCACTAAGTTATTGGTTCGCTAATTTTATTATTATTATTATTTGGGTTTTTGTTTATTGTACATTATGTTCATAAAAAATATTTATTGTACACTCATTTAATATTCAAGTGAAGCCATTAAAGGAATATTTTAAACAATTTTTAAATTTGAAAAAAGTAAGTTCGCGGCCCATAAATCGATTTTCGCCATCATTGAATCTCAAAGTATGAATTAAACTTGAAATACGAACCCATATGTCAGATATAAGGAGTGTGTACGTTTTTGACACTGCCCATTTACCGAACGCCACAAACAAGTGAATGTGCAACGCACGCAGGTGTTGCAAGCTTTTAATTAAATTTTCCCTGACTAACAAAAGACAGGCTGCAATTGACTATAGAAAAAAAATGTGAGAACAATAGATGCCACCCGCAGTGCAGTCAATGACAGGAGTGGCACAGCAGCAAAATTATTAAAGCAAAAACGCAAAAATAAAAAAAAATATTAGAAAGTAAAATTGAAAATGTGAAGGCCAGCAATTTATAGTAAAGTTTGGTGCCAAAAAAATTAAATTGCTTTGCTACTTTTCAACTTTCGAGCGCAATCACTCACACATATGCAGATATTTAGTGTTTTTTATAAGCAAAACCATTTCAGCTACTTGCCTGGTCTGCCGTGTGTATTGCGCTGTGCCGTTGATACTCCTCCGCTGCTGTTGTTCGCTGCCGCAGCCGCTGCGGCCAATTCACCGGCGCGATGCGGCAAATGCTGATATTCATAGTCGTATGGCGATTGCTGCTGTTGCAGATGTTGCTGTTGTTGCAATTGTAAATTTTGTTGATTCTGATGTTGCAGCGTATTTTGATGTGAATGTGTCGACGTTGGATTGTGACGTAAACTCATCATGCCGGCGACGCTACCGCCGCCACCGCCTGTCCCGCCGCCGCCACCGCCGCCGCGTGTATCCACATCCCGACAGTCCAGTGTCGTTTCGTATTCATACGGATTCATCGTGGTGGACTCCAACGGGCATTCGTCGTCGTCAGTGTCGGTGCCACCGTCGTAGATGTTCTCGGTGTGACGGTATGCGTGATGATTTTGCTTTGAGAACTTAATTTTGATGGCTTTTTATGTAAACAGCGGGACGAAGAAGTGATAGGTGAAAGTTGAAAAGTGTTGAAGTTGAAAGTGATGGCAGTCAATTGTGTTTATTATTACTTTTCTATATGATGAATATATTTTTTTTTTAAGTTTTGTTGAAAATCGGACTTTCATAAAATTTATGCGTGCGAAGTATTTCTGGATTGCAGGCTTGGATTTTCAACTTTGCTTGTTACATTTTTTTGATATTTTTTTTATAACTTCGTTGATTGCTTATTTCGCTTTTAATTCTTCACTTTTGTTTGTTTTTTTTTTGTTGCATTTATTGTATTGCAGTATACAATTAAGCACAATTGTTGGTATTTAGCGCCTTACAATTGCTTTCATTCGTTGACTTTGGGCCGTTTAAAATCACAGTACTTTGAAAAATCACAAAAATGCCCATACCAGCATTATTGAATGCTCAAAATTATTATTTCTGTTTTCATTCAATGCGTTTTTGCATTATTGATGTTTTTAGAAATTCACTAATATTTCTGAAATTAAGGTAGCTTCTTTAAAAATTGTGAAATACATGTAAACAGTCAAAAACATTTTTAAAATTTTAAAGACTGCAGTTTTTTGCAGTTGCGGTAATTTTGCGGAATTAAAATTTAGAATTTTTTAAAAGTTTTGTGCTTGGAAATTATTTTTGTTTTTTAAAAATTCTGTGAAATTTAAACAATTTTAAAATTCTTTAGTTTTTCGAATAGGTTGAATTCCGAAATTTTTGAAATTTTAACTACTTTAGAAGACTTTAGGTTTTTAAATATCCTGTCTTCTAAGTTTTTTTTAATATTTTCATTCAAATAAATTATTTTAAATATACAAATAGGTATACAATTTTCTGGCATTATTCGAACTATTGCAATATTTTTTTTTTTAATTTTCAAAATACTGATACTTTAATTAAAGCTTGAATTATAAAATAAAATTTATATATTTTTAATTTAATTGCATTCAAAGTACATTTAAAAAAATTGCAATTTTTTCCTTTGCAAGTCTTTTCCTTAACAGTTTGATTGCATTTGTATTAGTATTTAAAAAACAAATTTTTTTCCCCAAACAGGTCCTTTTGCAGGCCTTTTCCCTAATAGGTTTTTGCCCCATATTTCCTTTTCCTTAGCAGTTTGTTCGTTTTATTAGAATTCGGTTTTTTTATCAAATTTTGTCAGCCTTTTCCTTAGTAGTTACTTTTATTGCAAATATTTTGTTTAAGTAAAATTGTTTCCCGTAAATTTGGTCATCCTTTTTTACCAGCCCTTTTCTTTAATAGTTTGCGTATGTTAAAAGTATTGTTTATAAATTTTTTTTCCACAAATATGTCCTTAAGCAGTTAGCAGTCCTTTTCATTCATAATTTGCTTGCATTTCAATTAAATAAATAAAAAAAAATATTACTGACTTCTCTGAATTCATGCTTGCTTCTATATTTTTGAATACTAATTAAAAAAAATTAATTTATTTTTAATTTCTTAGATTTGTACTTTTGCAGTTCGCAGTCCCTTTCCTTGATGGTTTGCATTTCAATTTAATTAAAAAGAAAATATATATTGCTACCTCTTCTGAATTGAAAAATTTATTTCGAATACTAATTTTCATTGAAAAAAAATAATTTGAATTAATTAAATTTCGCACAGTCTTGGGCTTGTTTTGAATAATTTGCTACTTTTTCTAATATAATTAAATTTTTTTTTGGCTATAGTTTAAGTGAAATGGCTTATAGTGTTTAATTTATTTGAAATTTTTGTTTTTGTTACCAATCGCGTTTTTTTTGTTTTGGTAATTTGTCGTCATTTCCCTATTGAATTTTATGTTGATTTTTATTTTGGCTCAATTTCTATTATATTTTATTTTAATATTTAATTTTATAAATTGCTCTTTCTGCACTTAGCAGTTTTTTCCCTTTTAAATAATTTTTTTTGCTTGGCTTTTTATCTTTTTTTTCTGAATTACTAAAAATTGTTTGGTGAGCGTTTATGAATATTTTTTGTTTTCATAATTAATTATTTATTATTATTATTTAATTATTATTTTTAATGCAATTTAGCCGCGCAAGATTTTTCTTTTAAGCGAAATATCCTTTGACTTCACGCTCTTCCATAGCATTTAAGTTTAATAACATTTATTCGTGCTCAACCGCATTTTCGGTTCGTCTATTATTTTCTGCCCGTGCCCGCCTCTTGGGCAAATACCCAAGGGCTGGTAATAAAATTTATTTAAAATGCCTTTAGCCAGCTTGCGGGGCGATTTATTATTACTTTACGCCGCTGAAGTTTGTTTTTGTGCTGTTCCTACTTTTCGCCTCTATTTCATATCCGCTTTATTGGCGTGTTTTCGCTACTTTACGCATTAAATCCGTTTTTCCTGTTGACCGCCTCAGTCATAAATATCCTGCAGTCGAAAGGCTTTTGCACTGCCTTAAAGGTTCTCCCTGGTTTCAAATATTTTTTCATGCACACAAAGTTTTTTTTTTCTACTTCATAGCAAATGTTCTTTTTCGTTTTGCCTAAGCACTGCTCTACTTGCCTCCGCACCAGCTGCTGCTCAACCATTTGCTTCCTCACTTTTTATAGCTTTTCCGGTTATTGATTTCGCTCATCCTTGACTTTTAAAGCTTTTGCCGAAATTTTCGCTGTGACCCTCCTATTTTGTGTTTTTTATTACTTTTCTTTATGCCACTTTTTCGTAATAATTTCGCTTTACCGCTCAAGGCTTTAAGGCTTATGCTTAAATTTCTTTCGATTTTTGTTGCATTTCAGCGAAATCAGCTCAGTTCACTGTGGCGTTGCTTGCAAATGTAATAACATGTAATTTATTGGAAAATTCTAAATCCTATTCAAGCGTTTCGCTCAGTTCTTTAACGCATTCCGTCATTCTGGTTTACACTTTAGTGGCTTACTGGGCGGCTCACAAATTTTTATGGGCCTTTTGGGGCACCGATACTTTTGCACTCATTTTGCTGAGTGAACTCACTCGCAAAAATAGTTTATGATATTACTACTAAAAAGAAAACTAACCATTTAACTTTCCTTGGGCGAAGTGGTGCCCTACGTAGATTAACGCGACTTGTACACTCCCTTTAGATGTTTTGATAAACAAATAAACAAATCTGCAAATCCAATGCGTAGGTGGGACAAATCACAAAGTGTCGCGTTCGTTTTTCATACACATTCGTTTATGCGTCCGTGTGCGTGCGTGCGTGTGTCGGTATGACTTTTCGTTATTCCTTTGGCGAGTACTGCTGCCGGCAGTAAATGCTGCTGACTAGCCTGCCTGCCGCTTGCCTTATTTGCCCAGCCTCAGCAGCTTCCACTGCTTCGATTTTTTATGCTGCTACTTTAATATATAAAATTTCTACACACTTTTCACACATTCGCAAAATTTCCCAATTCTCTTACAGCACTCACTATGTTTAAGTATTTGCACATTTTCCACTTGGGCTGCACATTGATTTTCTGATTTCCTGCGTTTGATAAACGGGTAACCAATATTTTTGAATGAATTATTAACGAAATTTTCACATGCACATTTTATTTATTTTGATTTGCTACTTTTTCACGATTTCCTGCCGAAATTTTCGTTGCTTGGTTTAGGTATTTTCATGGTGCATTTGCTTTTTTCCATTCAGCACGCGCGCGTATAGCTATTGTAAGCTAGAAATTATTACTTTTGCTCATCGTGTGCAGCACACGATTCAACGATACGCGTTTGTGTATATTGCACGGCGACGGATATACAAGCGATAGTTCCGTACGGTATCCGCACGTAAATTCCCAACGATTTCGTTAGAGCGAGCGACGTTTTGAGACTGAAATTTTGTGTATATTACTGGCAACAAAACAGCCAGCAGGCTGGCAGGCAAGCAGGCAGCGGCAAAGGCAACGGCTACGGCAGCAGCAGAGCAAGCAGGCTGACGAACGAACTCAATTGTAGCAGTGCGAGGTGGTGCGAACGCGCTCTCGGCTCAGTGTGTGAGCACAAGAGCGCTCTCACGCAATTAGAAGAGTGTATCAAGTTGAAGGAAACATGAGAATGTGTGCATGTGTATTTAACGAAAGGTTGACATTGCAGGCGCAAGCGGAAGTGGAAGTCAACTAACGCCAACAAAAGCCGCTAGACTTTTGGTATGTGTAGGTGAATAGCCGTGGCGTAAAATGGAGAGAAAAGTACAAGTACAAGAAAAGCGCTGAAAACGCACTGCATATCAGTGGTATCCAGCGCAAGCACACAACACAGCTCATATGTATGAATATGCAAATCGCTTGACTGAACGAAAACAGTGAGCGCCACTTTTTTACTTTACTCATACAACGCAGTTCAATCAAACAAGTTCAGTGGTATTCGCGCCTTGCGACAACGTCTTTATGCTTCGTTAAAGCAGCGCAGCCCAACGCTTGGAAGTATACTTGCTCACAGCAGTAAAATGAGTACGTTGAGCATTCGTTGAGCAAAGCTCCTCTTCATCGCAGCAGCCGCGCTATCATGTTTTTGGCCCCAGGGCGACACAGCGAACCCGCGCTCATTGTTTTCCAATTGAAATGAAATTACGAATCGTGTTTTGTGCAGCGCTAACAGTGCGTATGCGCGTGCTCTCGCATGCTCAATTCGAAATTTCTGCAGCTAATCTGCATAGAATGTCAGTGTGCCGTGCAGCATACGCGCTTTGTTTAGGCTCTGATAGCTACGAGTTCGCGGCAGCAAGTGACCATCGCAGCAGCCAACGGCGCTGCCAAAAGTGGTTACCTCAGCGCAGCTTGTGCGGGTGGCCAAATAGCGCGCATGTGCCAGTCAAGTCAGCGCGCGCTCACGCTCATTCTCTGTGGAGTAAGCTCTCGATAGGCGCTGACTTCTTGCATACTTATTCTCACTTTTCTGATTGCTCATGGCGCGCTCTAACTTGCAGCGAGCGGTTGTAAGCAATACGTTCACTTTAAAAGTTTCGTTAAGTTTATCTGTGTGCATTGTTTATAGCCGCTTCGATATGCTAACGTATGTGTGTATGCGTGGTGTGTCCTTTAACATAATCAAAGTTAGCTTGTGTGTAGGTATGTACGCATGTGTGTATCCATGCGCGGTGCTCAAGCAAGATACAATTTTAACTGAACTTAACGAACGTTTACTGGGCGATTCCTGCTGGTATAAAAAGTTTAAATACCTACAGCGTAGTTACTGCACAGCACTCAGCGTCTTGCTTCTGCTAGTTGGCAACAGTAGGGGAAATGCTAGCCAGCTGTTAAGGGATTACCTTGAGTCGTTAAGTAACATTGTTATTCTACATTTGCTGTTTTATTGGTGTGCGGAAAAGGAAGTTTGCACTGAACTTTATTAGCTGCCAAAAGGGGGAAGTTTACATAAATATTTTTATCTAAAAAAGTTATGTTATATTTTCATACCTTTTGCTTGCCTGCATATTTGTAGGTATCTTGTATTTTAAGATGACAATGGAAACAACGCCAAAGTGCTTTGAGTCGCACATATTCTTGTAGTTTTTCAAAATAATATTTGCAGCAAAAAACAAAAAAAAAATTTTAGAGAGACTGAAATCTTGAAGACGGCTTTTCCTTCTGAGGATACCCAAAGATATTAATTTTATGTCCGCGCCAAGTTTTAACATTTTTTAGATAGTCAAGCAGCCATCTTAGCTTTAAGGTCACATATAACCAATATAAAAATTGTCAGACAATGCAAAGAAAAACTTAATGCTTTAGCGCGCACGGCAGACATCACTCTCATCTGGGTACCTGGCTATAGGAAGATAGAAGGAAATGCGAAAGTTGATGAACTGACAAGACAGGAGGCATCGTATAACGAATCCGAAGCGGTAGAAATAGACTTTCTCAAAGGCGTGCGCAAAAGGAAAATATTCTCGCTATTCCAGAAGTAGGCCGGGGACAGATGGACTAACACGGATACCTGCAAAGTAACTACATAAATAAATGTGGCCCAATTTCAACAAATCCAGAGCTGGTTCAGAATTAAGTCAACAATAACCTTCCGATGGCCTTTGAGAGAGACGCGGTGGCCGTAAAATGATAGATGTAGAAGCTGCAATCAAGAATAAGGACAGTCTTTCACTAACTGTGTGAGTGCCCAAGTCTGGGTGCTCTACGACAAAGAATGCAGGGGGAATTCTGGATGGTTAACTTCAGAAAATGGACGACATAGGCAGATTCATAGTCTCATCAAGATGGTTCGAGTAATAAAAAGCAGCGGTTCTAAAAATTGTGCATCAAAATGGCATCTTCTGTGCTATTTGGGCCTGGGCTGTATCACTCAGACAATACGTTCAGCACCACCAGCACCAATGGGTATTATAATTTTTTTTTTACAAAATCTTGTAAATGGTAAGTTTCTGCTACAATGGCATTAGGCCGCTAGCCTTCAATTCCTGAAAAATTAATGATGTGGGAAAAATATTGATATCGACCTATTACTGCCAGAAGAACCAATTATTCCATAAAAATATTTAAATTTTCATAGTCAAGCAGTTTTGCGGATTGCTAGAAACTAAAATTTGTCAAAACTCAATGTAAAAGAACTATTCCTGGCTTTAACGTTTTTATGGACACCTCTTGGGCCGAAATTGCAATGCCAGAAACATTTGAACAATGCAAATGTCAAGTAAAAGCGCTTGATGTGACAGTCAGCGTTACAAACTAACTTAGCGGTAAAAAGAAATAAGCGAGCGAACAGCCATGCAAGCCAAGGCGAATGGAGTGACGCCGCTGACAACAATCACGAAGGCATAAATTGCATTACTCACTCACTCACTCACCCACCCACTCACTCATTCCTTCATCCACCAACTCGTGCACTCATTTATGAATGGACGTTTGCAGTTAATGGGTTAACTTTTTGAAATTCGCAAGGTAGCTAGCGACACAACAAATGTTGCAACAAATAGAACAATACATTTTTGAGGAAGTCAAGCGGAGGCAAGTGCGTGTATGAAAATATGACATCTTCAAAGAGTCTAGTATGTAGTTGACGACAAACAGAACGCAGGCAAATTAAAAAAAAACATGTTAGAACAAAAAAAAACTATGAGTTGTATAACGAAAATTAAGACGAGTGTAAATAGAGCTTCGGAAAAATCAGAAGTAAAGTAAAAGCATCAACAGCACTGAGCTGCCAAAAGCAGTCTTCAGGTGGCAAACACTCAGCCGAAGAAGAATTTATGAAAACTCAATTTCCTAGCAACACGAGATATTTGCGTGAAAAGTTAACAGCGCGCGGCAATGCTGATGGTGGAGGCAGAAGCCAGTTGATGACGACAGCAATGGAGGTACTGAAACACTGCGCAGTCGATGCATCGCGATGGTGGCGACAACGAAAAATCAACGTCAAACAAATTTTAAAAAATGTGAAAGTTTTGAATTGAAAAATTCTTAACACATACAAGTACGCAGGTCTGTTTGTGTATATGTACAGTGAGATGTGACATGCTCGGGATTATTACATTATTTCTATGAAAATTTGCAATTACAACAACAAGCACAATCAAAATGGAAAGTTTCAAAGAAAAGCTGCTACTCCGTCTTTGTTGCAAATAGCAAGCAAAGGTAATGTAATTGCAACCCTGCATTACATTCGAATATGGCAAATATGCGTTGACAAATGGTGTTGTGACATGAGTCTGTTGGACGGAAATAGGTGAGATGGTTAAAGGAAAGAGGTTTACGCTCTTGTTTCATTAGCAAAAATAAACATAAAAATTCAACAAATATCCTAATTTTTTCAACTAAAGTAAAAATGAGATTTGTAGTGGTTTATTAATAATAAAATTCGAAAATAAAAGGAATTATTTCCATCTAATAATGGAAGTATTAAACATGATTTTTTTATTTAAAATAAAATTTTATTTAAATAAATATTAAATTTAAAACTTAATATTAACTTAATTTAAAACTTAATATTTAACTTTTATTTAAATAAAATTTTATTTTACAAAATTTAATATTTTAACTTTTAATCTTAATATTTTTCTTTTATTTAAATAAAATTTTATTTTACTAAATTTAAGTTTTTCTTCATTTTATGTGTTTAAATAAAATTTTATTTTACAAAAAAATATATATTTAAAACTAAAAAAAAATAATTTATTATAAATAATTTTAACTAGAAAAAGCCACTTTGAAGGCAACTTGAGGCAGTTGGCAAACAAATTTTTGTGTAATTTTTTTCCTTTATTTCAAATATGAAGCGATTATGATTATGTTTTATTTATCAAAAAAATGGTTTAAATGCAAAAAAAGAAGTCTTAACTGACCATGATAATTAAATTTATTATCAATAATATTGAAAAAAATGAAGTTCATCAAAAATTAAATCATTGTTTTGTGATTTTACTTATGACAATTTATTTTGCAATGAAATATTAATTTAAATAACTTTTTTTGTGATTTTTTTTGTTTAAGATATATTTGATTAAAATTTTAAAATTAAATTGTTTTTTACTTTATTATTTAAATTTTTTTTATACAATAAAATTTTATTTAAATAACAAAAAAAAAATTTTAATAAAAAAGAAATTTATTTTATATATATACTTATATAATTTTAAATAAAAAAGTCATTTCGAAGAAGCACTTGGCAAAATAATTTTGTGTGTATTTATTTCAAATATGAACCGATTGTCATAATTTTTTATCAATAAACACACTTTTTGTATGTAAAAAAAATTATTATTAACAGTTTCACTCATTTTCTTTGTATAAAAAGTATGTTAAAATAAAATGGGTTTTTTTACATAAAAAATATAATGGATTAAGTGATTGAATTCATTAAAAGTTAAAAGAAATTGACTAATTTAAATGTTAAAAGAATAAAAAAACCGCTTTGTTAAAGAACCATTTGTTTTGCTCGAAGGTCTTTCTTTTATTTTAAGACGAATTTAAATTTTTTTTAAATTTTAGAATAAATATTTTAAAATTAACAATTTTAGAATAAATACTTTTTGTTTAATTTAAAAATGAGAAATAAAAAATTAAATATTTAAAAAAGAATTTAAACGTCAAATTAAAAATATATATATTAGTTAATTTTTGTTTTTTTTTATTAATGCATGACTTTTTTAATTATTCCATTATTACTCTGAGACGACAACTCAGAGACATAGGAAGCTGGACAACAAGGTCGTACGGTCACAGTAAGATCCTCCTACAGGGACCCTCGCTGCTCAAAAACAGAGCAGACTACACAGTCCCCGACCTTAACTTCAAGAAAGACTTTACGGTACTTTACCACCGAGAGCCAAATGGAGCAAAGGGAAAGTGATTGGAAGATACGATATTGAAATCTATATCGATGGTTCTAGGATGAACTGCGGTGTGAGAGCTTCTTCCATTCGAAGCCACTGAACCTAGCTCAGTCAATTCGTCTTCCTGACTATGCCAGCGTGTTCCAGATAGAACTTTTAGCGATCAGGGAAGCATGCAAATCACTAAAGCTCTACAAGGAAGTTGGTGCAAGAGTAGCTATCCTCTCAGACAGTCAAGCAGCTATAAAGGCCTTAGACTCCAACTCCATTTCATCCAAAATAGTCTTACAGTGTAGAGAGGAGCTGGAATTGCTTGGAAATTGGCTTGAAATGACTCTGATATGGGTTCCCGGTCATAGGAACATACAGGGTAATGAGATGAGTTAGCAAGAAAAGGTTCGACACCAGATTTAGCAGATGCAGTGGCAGTCTCCAGCCCACTGAACACAATAAAAGCATCCATTGCTTCACACTATCATTTAGCTTTGGCCGAAAGAAGATCGAAGCAAATAACTAATGTATTACAACAAAAAAACATGGCCATCATACAAAATCCCAAGGACGAATCACCTGTTAGGATGTTCTCGACCAAACATCTCACGCATCACTGCAACCCTTACAGGTCATTGGAAAGTAGGGGAGCATGCAGCTAGACTCCACTTCCCCTTCAATCCCATCTGCAGAAGCTGTCAAGCGGAAGGGGCGAAGGAAAGTCTTTTCCACTACTCGAGATAAAGGTTTTGCTGTTATACTTCAACCTCACTAAATGGATCTGACTTGGAAACAAAAAAAAAAAGACATCCCACGAGACAATGGTAGTACAACGGTGCTGGTCACTAATTAGGATTATTTCAGTGGAAATATTCAACTACTTCAACAACAACAACAACTACTCTTTTGCTTTTTATCAAAATTATGTAATTCAGTTTTAAATTTCCAAAAAAAAAAATTAATGAGTGTTTAGTAATTTACCCATTGCTATCTAACAACGTTTCAGCATGAAAAGAAACAATTTTTTATTTATTATAAATTTAAATTATACAATTTCTTTGAACTTCCACGCACATCTGCAATTACGTCTTCTGCACACAATCCACATATCCAAAAAAATGTGTGCATATCTTCTTTTTGGAAAAAAATGCCAGCCTTAATTTGTAGCTGTTGCGCTGTTGGTTGCGGTTTTCCCCGCTTGTTTTCCCAGCTTGTTATACGCATACATAAATACGCATGTACCAATATGTGGATGTGTTTGTAGAGAATTCGTGTCCGAATAATTACGAAATTAAAAGTATATATAGCTTCATGTGTGTGTAAGTATGTGCATGTACTATATGTGTCCGTCTGCAAGGAAGTGAGAGTAAGTGAATGAAGTGGATATTGCCGGAAACGGAAAATGAGCAACAAACAAAAAGGTTATGCATTTTTGCATGCAATAAGCTAGTAATGGCAACAACAAAAACAACATCCCTTTGCTTGGTGCACATCATACATTTGTCTGATGCTCAAAGTGCCATTGTCCGGCTGTCCGATTGTGTTGCTGTCTGTCTGTTCGATTGCCTTGCTGCCTTTACGCTCGACTATGCTGCGCTTCTGCTGCCCGGAACAGTTATCGCTCATACAATTTGTTGTTGTACTGCCATGACGATTTTTTATTGCATGCCAGCAACAAGAATTGCAGCAGCAGCATGCAACACGCGCAACATGTTGCATTGCTAGAGTGCAGGTTTTCCACAAGCAGCAGCACATATGGATGCTCTTGTTTCGTGGTGTGTGCACACGCATACTTGTAGAGATATGTTTGTATGTATACACATACATACACATATGCATATAAATACATCCCTGCGGCTTCAAGGTAGTGTTATGAAATTTAATTTTTCCTTCTTTGCATTTATTTCTACAACAACAGAAGTGCTTGCGTGGCTGTGTTTGTATGCACATGTATATGTGCTTCGTGTGGCATGCCACTTCATGTGTGGCAACACAGGGTACAACACCCATTGTTGTGGCGCTACGCTCTTTTTCTGTTTATATTCTTCTGCTGTGCAGTGTATTCGCATACACACACAACCATTACATCCATAAATATGTATATGTCTGTACATCCTCTGCGCATGCACTCGCATTTGCCCTGTTTGTCAGCTCCTGTTTGTCACTTAAATCGAAGTTAATTTGCAGTGCTGGGCTCTGGTCATTTTGCCTTCGCTTTGTCTCCTCTGTACCTCATTTGATCCATATATTCGCATTCACTGAGTTCATTTCATGCTGACGCACTCAAGGCCTTCATTGTATGTGTGAATTTTGTTGACAATTTGTAATTAATTTTTCGTACTACCCACTGCAATTTTGGTCTCTCAGCTTCGCTTTTCATGTGGCTACCTGGTTCACCAATTTTTGTTTTTGTTTGTTGCATTAAGGTTGTGCCATATTCTGCATACAATGTCTTTGTCTTCAATCAACATGCTATAAACTCGTGTTTTATGAGTAAAATTTTATTCTACAGTGGGTCTGCATATGCGTTTTCGGCGTAATTTCTGAGTTTCTTAAAGCAACATTGGCAATGTAAGAAACAAATGGGCAGCTTTTTAGAAGGGCTTTTATTAGACTTATGCATAAAAGGAGGATCTTGGCCAAACACCCAAAGAAGTGTAAGCGCCAATTAAATATATATAGGTATATATATACGAGTATATATTGGGATGGGGAAAAAGTTCATAGCGTTCTTGTATTTTCTTTTATTTTGTAACGATTTGTTTGCTGTTTAGTAAAGGGTAAATATTTATTCGATATAACTCTTTCTACTCAAAACTATGTTATTTGTATTTTTGAGTTATTATTTACATTTTTATTAGTTAGTTTTGAGGCTTAGAAATAGAATAGTCTGGAGGCAAAAACCAACATTTTCGACACCTGCTCTTCTATGCTTTTCATCGATGTCAAAAAGCTACCGAAGCAGCCCGGGACATTTGCGATGTGTATGGAGAAGGTATCATAGGAGAGTCTACCGCACGGAAATGGTTTGCATAGTGCAAAAATGGCGAGTTTAATGACGATGATACGTCCCGCAGCGGAAGGCCCTCGGAATTCGATGAAGAACGTCTCAAATCACTTTTGAAAAAATAAACTTCGATCATAAAACGATTCTCAATCACCTTCATTCATTGGAATTTACCGAAAAGTTGGGAGCCTGGGTGCCTTACGTGCTCAACGAAAAAAAAAACAAAGAATGTTGCCTTCAAATTGCTTCTCAGCATCTCGCCCGCTATCAAGCAACATGCGGTCATAAACAGCGCTTTTTGTACCAAATCGTCACGGGAGATGGGAAGTGGTGTCTATGCATCAATAGGAAGCAAAGAAAGCAGTTGGTGGCTTCCGAAGCCAAAGCCGAGAGTCAAGCCTGGTCTTCATCCAAAGAAGATCATGATATGGGCTTGGTGTGACTGGAAAAAGCTCAAAGAGAATGCCACGGTCAACAAGAAGCTCTAATTTGCCCAGCTACACCGCGTGAGTGAGACAATTCGACTGAAAATACCTGATCGACATGGTCAAACCATACTGCTTCACGACAACGCTAGGCCCCATGTTGCACAAGTCGTCAAAGGCGCATTCCAAAAGCTCGAATGTGAAGTCTATCAACATCTGCCGTATTCTCTGGGCCTTGCACCGACCGATTACCATCTTTCCCGCTTCCTGTCAAGCCATATGAAAGGCGCTACCTTCGATAACAAAGAGGTCCTTAAAAACTGGCTCAACAAGTTCTTTGACACCAGATCAGCTGATTTTTGGCGGATCGGCTTCAACAAATTCGTCGAGAGGTGGGAAGAGGTTGTAAACAGCAACGGGGAATATATAATTGATTAACTTATTGATATAAATATTGGTTTATTTTTTTATTAAAAGGCGTCAGTAAAAACGCTAGGAACTTATTCCCCAACCCAATAATTTACTTAGGGGATGAAAATGACATGCAGGTATGACAAGGGGCCACCGAGTGCCTTGCCTTACTCAAGCAACTTGGCTAACCTAACCTACCTTCGCCTAATTGTGGAATATACCTTCATCCAAATGTGTGCCTTAGCGGGCCCTGCAGTCTTTCTCTCGTCAATCTAATTTCGCTACACCATATTTTCATTTTCTAAGTCTTTATCAGACCTGGCCCTTTGTGCCCTGGCGGAGCCATAGGAACTTATACATACCAGATTAGCTCGTAAGATGTTCGCTTCAGGTTTCTGAGTGCCTTCTTTATTATCCGCGTAAAAGTAATTTTCAATGTCAATCCAAAAAGAAGGAAATGAGTCGTAGTCGCAGCTCCTAGGCAGTCAATTTACATCGCTAAGACGGCAGGACTGCTGATGGTAATGCCTTATAGATCTTCTATTTGATGGACTATGCAACACAGCGCCTCATCCACGTGAAACTAATGAGCTGGAATTGGAGCTCATATCTTCAATTTCAGTACATAAAATGTCGTCTATCATGCCTCTGCACACAAAATGGTGCTCCCACTGCAGTTTTTAAAAACACCAATGGCGTAACTGCTCCCAAATCGGTACTAAAGTGTCACTTACTGCGCACGTTTAGATTTCGGGGTAATTTTGTAAAGGAATTTTGATAGCCAGAAGCTATGGGGCACCCATTTTCTGAAAAAAAAAACTCCTGCTAGAGTTGTAAAAAATTTGTATGGCTTTGATGGCCATTTTTCGGATTCGTTTTTTCTGAAAAAGAAAGCTTGAGGAGATATGGAAAAAAGTTTTCACCTTTCACCAAATTTTTCTAGTAATACATTTTTATAAGTTGAAAAAATTATTTGTAAAAAAATGTAGTTTCGTTATGAAAATTTTTCAAATAAAGCCGTTAAGTCGGTTGAACAAAATAGTAGACAGTAAGATCAAATTAATCTCATTCGCACTTCCCCACATACGCGCATGTAAATATGTTTGTATGTACAATAAGACTGATTGATTGAGTTTGCTTTTCAAAACGAAATAATTCATAAGGAAAAGCCTTTGTCAAGAATAACATATTCATTACTTCAGTGGAAAGTAAAAGTAAACCCTCAAATTCACTTTTCTTACGAAAAACGGTAGTAATTGTAAACCGATTTATATGACTGATAAATCTCAAAAACTGATAATAGCTAAGAAATACATTTTTTTTTTTAATCTGTGTGAAACTAAAATCACAAAAGACCAGCGCAGCCAGCGCTAAGCGCTTTCACTTAAACGGCAATGCTAGGGAGCACCCGCAGCCACCCTAGCCCTGGCCGCTACTGAATTGGATAAGTGGTAGTATGTGTGTATGTGTATGCATGTGTGCGCACATTATATATGTATCTGTGCCCAATGAACATATGCTTGAGCTGAGCTTATCAACAACTTATAGGCGCCAAACAATGCGACAAAATTTTGGAGAAGAAAAGCTGCAGTGGCAGTAAAGAAAAAAAGACAAACATAAAAATTACAAGAAAAAACCCCAACAAACATTACAAGAATGCATATGTAATAAAAAACAACAATAAAATAGCTATGAAAGCGTGAGTAGGGCAAATGCTATGCAGCAACACAAAACAGCTGTGGCACAAACAGCGACAATTTTGTGCAGCCGGCAACACTAAAATGCAGACTTCCATTGATTCCAAAAGAAAAAAAAAATTAAATAAAAGTATCCAATAGCCAGCGGCTAGAGATCGGTGGCGGAGAGAAAAGTTCAAGAAATTTATGCGCGCAATTCAAAACCAATGCAGTGGTAGGTGAAGAGGTGCAACAGCGAGTGAGTGGCAATTGGAGAGCGGCGGAGGAGCGGGTGACAAAAGCTGAAACTTCCTTGGCTGCCTGCAGCATAACAGCCGATTGCAGACAATTGCAGTTGCAGTTGCGCTAAAAATCAATGGCGGGAACTACATAAAACTAAAAAAGACAACAACAAACCGTAGAACAAAAGCGGCGGCGGTAGCCAAACTCCAAAAACCATGGAGAACAAATAAATTTCAAATCATTTGTCATTTCTTGTCCACTGATTGTCCGTCCAAATGCATGTCAGCGATTGCCCTATGCCCTGCCCCTCCCCTACTGCTCGCTGTAGGTTCTCGTCGCACAACCCACCGCCTGGCTATGCTTGCGCGCTACAAAATTTGTTTCGGTTCACGACGGTCAACGTTACAATTTTGTTGATTTTCAATTCCTACTACATTTTTACTACAATGCTGCTTTTTGCTTTCCATTTTTTTATAATTTTTTTTAATATTTTTAGCTCTTAAAACAATAGCGCGTTGTTAGATAAATTGACAAATCTCAAAGCGATTTTTTGTGGTATTTTTATTGTTTTAGTTGGAGAAAAATGTGTAAAGGAAATTGCTGTGACGGCAAAGTGCTGCACGATAAAAATGTCATATTATTTAGTGTCGGTTTTGGTACGTATCCAAGGGAGTGACCAAAATCAGAGCCGACTGATCTCCAGTTCGAGTGACAACTGAATTATGTTGACACAGTTTCGTTTATAAATAGATATGTAAAAATTATTTATAGCTCGGAATGCGATTTTCGTTAGATGTGTATGTGTGTACGTTTGTGCGCAGATAATTAAATCTATTTACCTTTGCAATGTACGGAAGACATTTTGTATTTCAGCATTGTATGCAAAAAAAAGTTCTCAGAAATCCACGGAATTTTTGAGTGACCTCAAACTTGCATCTTATTGGACTAAAATTGAATGAGGAATGCAATTGCATATCGAGAAGTTTTCTAAAATTTTTTAAAAATTCGAAAATTTAAAAGTGAAAAAGTTTTAATATAATTTATTGAAATTGTAAAAATTTTGTGGATATTTCACAAAACGCGGAAATTTAACTTAGAAGTTTTTTGATATATAGTATATTAATATATAATGAATTATATTTTTATAAAAAATTAACAAAAAAAAATGTAGTATGAAAAATATAGCGATTATTGTAAAAAGTTAAAGTGACTTAAATATGTGAGCTCAAGTTTAGACGCAATTTACACCCATGTAAAGGGCTTTCCAAGGATGACAGGTGCTATTTTGAATAGATGATCGAGATCGAGAGATGATTAACAATTTTTATGGTCCGAATTGGATGGTATTGCTATCGTTTACTTCCAACAAGACGGCGCTACGTGTCACATAAGCAACGAAACCATTGATCTTTTACGGGAAAAGTTTCCGGACCGTGTTATCTCTCGAAGAGGTGATCACAATTGGCCACCAAGATCTTGTGATTTAACTCCTTCTGACTTTTTTCTTTGGGGCCACGTGAAAGAAGAGGTCTACGCCAACAGCCCAGGCTCGATTCAAGACCTCAAAGATGGAATTCGTGAAGCTATCGAGGAAATAGGGCAGCCACTTTGCAATTCAGTTATGGAAAATTTTTCGAAAAGGATATTGTCCTGTAACCGTGGTCGTAGTGGTCATTTGCCTGATATTATTTTCTACTATTAACGGCAAACCTTCCTCTTTATAATGAAAAAAACATCCGATCATTTATATTAAAAAATATTATTTTTCTTTGAATATCAAAATAACACCTCTTATTGGAAAACTCTTTATGCCCTACATATATATATATATATATATATAAGGTTCTTATGCCAAATATTCGAGGACTACCCTGTTTGTTGAATTCTATTCCTTAAATTTTTTTTCGGCTAACATTTGCGCGCGAACTTGTCGTAATGCCCTTTAACCCTTTTGTTCGTTTGGGAGGTGGTGTAGTCAGTAGCACGACAATTCTTAAAAAAACTGAGTCCCGGCATATTTAGTGCGGTCTTTCATATTTCAACTACTTTTCGAGGCAACATTTTGTTGATTGGCACCATCGACTGCATTGAAAGGGATGCATAAGATTAGGCCGAACTGACCAAGACTACCTATACTGGACTTACATAAAGGACTTACTTAGAAGCATCGGAAGGCGCATAGAACTGAAGGCCAAGTAGTGGCTGTTTGTTCAGTAACAAATCCCTACTCTTTGTTTCTTATTGGGCGACACTACTTCTACCTGTCAAGCAGGCCTGAATGGTTGAGACAAAAACAGCGGATTCACTTCGCTACTGTTAAACCGATATTTCAGGACCTAAATATTCTCCCAACTGCTGTGCACAGCGGTTGGGAATGAATGCCAATGGCCAATCTCTCTCCCGTTGGCTAAGCTGAGCTTGGGAGCGGATAGCCGTCAGCGATTAAATGGCCACAACTTCGACAAAAGTTACTAGAAACTCGCTATAGCTTGAAATAATAATCTTTACAGATAGTTAAAAAATGAGCGTAGAAACAGAGTTCCGTATCTTTGCTCGATAATCCTAATAAGGAGATAACTGCATGGATTTTTAAAACAGATATCTAAGCAATTGGCATGTGGGCAAATGTGGTGTTCAAGACTTTTACAAACTCTTCGAAAGCATAGCACCAATTTGAACTGTGCGCTAGGACATAGTGGTGTTTCGCGCAATGAGGAAGCAGATAAGTGTGGTAGTAAAGGTTCGAGCAATCGAGTTCAATCATACAAGAAATTCCTGGTTAGCTTTTTCACAAGTTGGGATGAAAGTTAAAAACAATTAGTAGCATCAGGTGCACTAATCTGAACACTAGCAGAGTATATCATTCACTTTGGACAACACTGGAGGCACGAAGAATACGAAACAATCAGAGACAGTCATATGCATACTCAAAAGAATTTTAACAGGATACCAGACTATTAAAGGCTATGGGTTAAGTTCGAAGCTTCGCACAACCATTATTGTAGCAGCTGTTCATTAGTTTCAGTGCGAAACCCTCACACTTCGAAGATTACTTTTCAGATTTATTGAAGACCATTTCTTCGAGTGCCTAGATAGGCAATCAGTGTTTACGTTTGATGACTTTGAAGTGGGTTGTGTCTGCGTATCTAATTTTAAAGTCAAGTAAAGTTATTTGTAGAGCTGGACATACTTTCCAAGCTTAAGAATTCTTTAAAAGATTATTTGTGAGTGAGAGAATAAGACCTGCTGCACGATTGCGGCATCTGTCTCTATGCAAAATTAAAACCATGGTAAGCCATACTTTATGCTTATGTAGATTTGGGAGACTTAATGAATAAAAATATCACATGGAAATAAACAATCTATATTTTGAGCTGTTGGAAACGTCAGAGAACAGACCACGAAATTTATACTTCAACTAAATGAGTCACCTGCATTTTTTTTTCACATTGTCTGTCGAGTTGCCCACGTACAGTTCACCTTTGGTCTTTGGGTGCAAAATTAGACAAAGAAAATTTCAGACAAGTCAAGATAAATGAAGTAATAAGTATGCACATACGTAGGAATGCTATAGCACCAATGTATGTATGCAAGCCCATAGTCCACATGCATCCAAAAACGTATTGTCGCTAATAGTTTTTCGATTAGTGTTACACTTTGAAAAATATCACTTTAAACAATGAACGACCGCTTTGTACGAAAAAAGGCAGGCAAAAAAGTTACAAAGCGTTATTACTTACAAATTTGGAGCAGTCATAGGGCACACATGTGGACAAAGTGACACGAAAATATACAGAGGCAATGTGCTCATGAGATATATATACATATGTAAGTATGCACGTATCTATGAATAGTTAGGATAAAGAAAAATTTAACTAAAAGTCACTCGTTAAACAGCGCAATGAAAAATCTTGGCGGTCACTGGATAGTAATGGAGGTTTTTTAAACTATTCATATCTGCGTGGTGTGGCTACTAAGTAAGCTGTTACCAACTCCAAATGACGCTGCTGAATACTTTATTTTATTTTTGAAATAAAAGAAGTATTTTGCATTGATTTCTCACTGATTTTTCACTGGCGCGCGGTAGGTATTTGAATATAACTCGACAAGTTATGGGAATCCCACTATTTCCCTTTTTCACGGATTACTGAGCATAGCCCCAGCTAATAATGAAAATGCAAGTTTTAGTATACCTATTTTATCTTAAAAACTCGCATTATTATCACTTTCAGGGATTAAGAGCATAGTCTAAGCTATAAATAAAAAACTAAATAAAAACAATTATGAGGCGGGTGTTTTTCTTCGCTTTTTTTTATACTTTATCCTAAAAAATTAAAACAAAAAATAGGTGGTTTTCAAATTGAAAATAAATTTTTTACCAAAAAAAAAAAAAAAATTCTTAAAAAACAAGTACAGAATTTTTTCCATCACAAATATAGACTTTTTTTCAAATCTTTTATTTTAAGTTTTTTTATCCTAAAAAATTTAAACAAAAATGTATAGAAACGTTGGAAAAAACGGAAGATATTTTATTTTTAAAAATTTTCAACTTGTAATGAACTTCAAAATCATTGAACTTTTTCAAAAATTTAGTGATTTTCAAAATAAAAAATACATTTTCCACAAAAGAAAATTCTCAAAAAGAAAAACAGAATCTTTTCTATCATATGTATAGAATTTTTTCAAATCTTTTATTTTAAGTTTTTTATCCTAAATAAATAAAACAAAAATGCATAAAATCGTTGAAAATAACCGAAATTATATTTCGCTTTAAAAATTTTCATATAAATATTTTCAACTCGGAATAAATCTTAAAATCATTGATCTTCTTTAAAAAAAAAAATTGATGGATTTCAAAAATGAAAATAAATTTTTTACCAAAAAAAAAATTTTTTTTTTTCAAAAAAAAAAAAACAGATTTTTTCCATTAAAAATATAAAATATTTGGAAATTTGTTTTTTTTAAGTATATTTTATCTTCAAAAATGAAAACAAAAATGTATAAAAACGTTGAAAATAACCGAAGATTTTTTATTTAAAAAAAACACAAAACTTTATACAAAAAGGATCAACTTTGAATAAATCTCAAAACCATTATTCTTTTTTAAAAAAATGGCTAGTTTTCAAAAATGAAAAGAAATTTTTTACATTGCAGAAAAACTTCATATTTTTCAAAATCAAGTTTTCATGCGTGTAATTCAGCTTTAGTCCTTCATCATATGTGCCAGTCAATCATTATAGTTAAATTAAAAATATTTATATTTTTGCTAAGGCATTGCCCTCGCCCTTAGTAGTTTGTTTGTTGCTTAAAAATTAAGCGATGTGGAAATTTTTGTATGAGGCTTAAATATTTTTGCCGCCTAACTTTTTGCCCGAATATTTTTGTTGAAAAAATTTAACGCCATTAGCTTTTTTTATTTTTTATTAACTAAATTCATTTTGATGTGCTTTTAGGCAATTTATTGATACTTCTACATACATGCGTGTATACTTATATAATGCTTTTTTATGACCAATCCAACAATTTGTCTATACGAATTTTTTTTCTTATAAACAAAACCAAAGCGCATTCGGCGTAAATCAAACAGCAAAATAGAATACTATGAAAACTAACAAATGCGCCACAAAAATAGCGACGAGTAGCTACAAAAAAACTTTAATTTTAAGCTATCAAAATTGCCGATAAAAATCACAAAATACTGAAAACACACGATAAAAAAACAAAAGCCCAACCACGCAGATAAACATACAGACGTTGACCAAAGAAACATTCGATCTGCCACTTCGGCATACATTAGCGGCATTCAAATATAGTTAGCATTCGATTTTGTTATTCTTATGTATTTTTCGTATTTTTTTGTTGCCTTTTGTGATGTGCATAATAAACGATCGAATGACCAGCTGAATCACGGCGCGAATGCACAGGCGCAATTGAGTCTATTTAGCTACGGCCCATCATAGGTATACTCGTATCAGTTGTTAGTGTGTATGCACATAGGAATGTGTGTGTGCTTTCGTTATCCAAGCGATACTTTGTCATGTCATTTTAAAGATAATTTATTCACAGCATAATATAACGGTGCATTGTTTGTTGTTATCACTGTGTGTTCATTGGCCAGTTAGTTGTTATTTATCTGCGTTTATTATTGTTGGCACAAACGTATCTACATACTTAAGCGCATATGCCAGTATTCTAATATGCGAAGAGTGATGGGTGACATCGGGATTCAGTGATTTTCAGGACGATATCGGGATCCAGAGATAAGCACCGGAATATAACTTTCAAAAATTCTGTTTGAAACTAAAAATTACTTTTTTTTTTTGCTAAGAAGCAGAAATATTTTAGTAAGTAGTAGTAAAAAAAATACCAGTCTAACGGTTAGACAAACTGAGAGAGAATGAGACGAAAGCAGCATTAGGAGCGGGATAATTATAGGTTCATTATAATATTGCTATAAAGTTCATATTTTATTTTCTTCATTTTATTATTATTCATCCTCAATGTTTTCAATTTCAACAAATGATACGAGTGGCTTATGATAGCTAAAATATGATCCAAAAGCATTTCGTAATGTTTTTCGGCGTGCACGAAATTCACGTACACCATCTGTGAAGTCTTTGCGTTTTTTTTAGTTTTATTTTCTTTTTGCTTTTTTTTCTGTCGATATTCACGACACTTTTCTGCATTATTTTTCGGCATAATTGCGGTAAATATTTAAAAATGAAAATATTTACGAATATAAAAATACGGACGCAATACAGCACACGCGGTTGCTATTATGAGCGTCGTAACGCGTATATTACACAGACGTACTAACATACACACAAACATTCGTAGGACGCTTGGTCTAAGCAAGTATTAGGTAGTGTATTATAGGCATACATAATGCCTTCTCGCTCACCGTGGCTCCGTAATACGCAGGCGCGCACACATACGTACTAGCATACATACAAACATACATACGTATGACGCTTGAACTAAACACCAAAGCAAGTAATAGGCAGTGTAGTATACATACTACAATACTCACTATACTAGCGTGGGTCAGCAGTACGCAGCCACACACATACCTATGGATACTTATATCAACATATAACGTTTCGTAGTGTCGTTTTTTCGTTTCATCGAGTCTCAAATCACTCCCAACGATTCTAAAGAAGTTTTGACTTCAAAAAAATTCTAAAAATTGAGAAAGGTAAGTTTCAACATTATAAGACAGAAATTAGCCTCATAAGTAAATTTAAATCTAGTTATATTTATGTGAATTTAAGATTGGGAACATTAATTGGACGAAAAAAATTTCTCTTAATTTTTTAATAACTGTTTTGTCAAAAAACCACCAATAAGGGTCCAAAATTTGCCGGCATTTTAGCTTGAAAATAATTAATAAAATAGACAAATCAAATCACCTCATCATAATTAATAAAATAGACATATCAAATCTCGGGATCCCGAAATTTCGAGATGGCCATTCCTACCGTACTCATATCCAATAGTGTTCCTCACGTGCATCTATACCATATAAGTACACGCGTATGAATGGCTCTATGCGAAATGCCGAATGTTGAAAAGTGTTTGCCAAATGAAAACAGTGCAACAGTAGCTTAACATTTACAAAAACAATAGCAACGGCACGTAAAAACACTAGTTCATTCTAACTCTAAGCGGAAACAGCAACAACTCCTTTTGCCACGCAAATTTCACATATTTTAATTGAAAATTTTGGCTATACCGCTATTTTGAAGCCAATAATATTTGCGTTTCAGTGTGGAAGAGTGGGATTTTGTAAGGATTGGAGGATTTCTAAGGCGGTAACTTTTTCGGGTATTCAGATGCATAATTATGTGCATTAGGTGAAGATTTTCAGGGCATTTCTGTACGCAGACTGTCTCCTAAGAAAAGAGATCGAGTTAGGGCTAAAGGGCTGTGTCAATGAATTTTCGAAAAATACTTTCTCTTTCAAAATATATTAAGCCCCAGCCGAAAGAAGTATGAATTCTTACTTTCATCCGAGGGTTATTCACTTTTCTCTATATGACAGACGAAAGGAAAGAGGGTGTAGAAATGCATCCTAATTTGCTTAACTATTCCAAAATGCCGTTGAGTCTAAGCACTCTAATGTTATGGAAGCTGAAAAAATTACTACTTGCCATTTGCGAAAGCTTTAGTCTGAAAGGAAAATCCCAGCTCGATTCGAAAATGAGTTAAAATACCGTTGACTTCTACTCTCTAACAAAGAGCCGTTTCTCTTTGGTAGAAACTATAGGAATCCGAAGGGTTATGTTCATTACATCTATGGATGAAACGAAATTACATCCTCTTCAAGATTAACTTTCCTTTAAGGCCAACAGTCATTAACTCCCACTTGGTTCAGCACTCTAGCAAAATATTGGCAAGTGAGTTATCCGATTGTCTCGTTAAACATACTCGCATAACGGGACAAAGTTTTAGCCAGGGTTATAGCATTTGGCGATAGGTAAAATGTACTCAAGGCGACCAGGGTCTCACTCTAAATAAATCGCTGGAGGCTAGAAATTATTTAGGGCCACGAGTTCTTTCCAGAAATTGATGCTGAGTTCACCAGTCGGGTTTCAAGATCTAAATCAGTGATTCCCAAAGTGGTCTATATCGACCCCTGGGGGTCTATGACAACCTGCAAGGGGTCTGCGTCAGCAAAAAAAAATTTGGGGGTGAATGAAATGAAAATGGGGGTCCGCGATAGTGGATCTCAACACATACACTGATAGTACCTATTTACTTACATCATACTATCTTATAATATCAAAATATATATCCATTATTTATAAAAGCACCTATGAAGTAAAAAATTTATTATATACTAGCTTATACCCGTGGGTTTCACCCCACATTTCTATCAAAAACTATGCAATGTAAATAAAACAACTTTAACTTTTTTAAGTCAGTTTAGGTATTATTTAAAACGATCGGATGTACGACATTTTTTGTTATATTATTTTGAGTATAAATAAAAAGGTTTTTCGGTGCGACAACTCTGGAGCAGGCTACCTATAATTGGCCATGGGTAAAACATGAGTTGGTTAGATTGACTCCTACTACAGCTAATGATTGTCCCTGAGCTTTACTTATGGACATTGCGAAAGCCAGTCTAATAGGAAATTGGAGGCGTTTAAAATTGAAAGGTTATCCGTCGGTATCATTGGAATTCTTGGTATCAAAACTTTGTGGTTTTCAAAATTTCCTGATAAAACCATAGCTTCTATAACATTCCGTAAAAGTTTCGTGATGATTAGCCTTGTGCCATTGCATAAACGTGGAGGATCCAAATTACGCAGCATAATTATCATGGCCCCCTTTTTAAGCATCAGTCGATGAGGAGGAATTCCTGATGGGTCCAAGGAGTTAAGAAACTCAACGGGATAATGAACAGCCTGGGATTCTTCGACGACTGTGTCAATGGAATGATAAATTGTGACAGTTCCTGGTAGTATTTCTTGAATTTTGGAATTAATGACATTTACATCGTCATCCTTAGGTGCCAAAATTGCCCTTTCTCGAAGCCATCTATAGTTTGTGTGATTAGCTGAAATATTTGGAAATACCCTTTCTATCAAAGCATCGGCTGATAACATAAGTTGACAAAAACCTGGAGGAAAAGAAATTAAATTTGGTGGTAAAGAAACTGGTATTTTTCCATTGCCTATTGTAAGTAGTTGTTCAGAAAAAACTTCTGCTGAAGCATCTCCTCCCAAACGTGCTCTCATATTTGTAGAAAGAGCCAATTTTTGAACGTAGTCCCATAGGTATGACGATTTTAAGCTGGCATTCACTTCATCTGCGACGGTTCCTTTCGGAATAACTGGAAGAATTTGTCGAAAATCCCCTGCCATTAAGAGTAAGGCACCACCCATGGGTTGATCATTACCTCTCAAGTCTCTCAGAGATCGGTCTAAAGCTTCCAGCGACTTTTTATGGGCCATTGTGCACTCATCCCACACGATTAGCTTACATGTCTTTAGAACCCTACCTTGACCTGAGTTTTTGCTTATATTGCACATCGGTGTGTCAGATATTTGCATAGACAGTGGTAATTTAAAAGCTGAGTGAGCTGTTCGTCCGCCAGACAAAAGGGTAGCCGCTATTCCTGAAGAAGCAACTGCCACAGCGATTTCTTTCTTTTCTCTTACATCAGCCAATATCAAATTAAGCAGAAATGTTTTGCCGGTTCCTCCAGGCGCATCCAAAAAAAATAATCCTCTCTTATTTTCAATAATCATTCCTTGAATAGTTTCGTACGCGACTTTTTGATCCGTAACCTCTATCGTTGATAATATAAATTCGTTTCTATATCAAATGGTCTAACCCCCATTTTTCTCTAAGCTCATATTTTTTCTAGGAGTACTAAATACTAACTTCATTAAACTTTTTACCAATTTTTGGTATTCTAATATACCATAAATGCGTCCAGTAATATGCAGTATGAAAAATCCCATTTGTATAGGAGGTGTCACGCCCCATTTCTAGCTATCACCAGTTTTCATCTGCACCTGCAGGTATTAACCTTATATAATCTCTTACCAAATTTCAGTTGTCTAGCCCAAATACTTCCGGAGATATGGACAATGAAAAATTGCATTTATATGGAAGGTGCCAAGCCCCCTTTTTCGTTTTTCTCAGTTTTCTTGGAGGTGTTAGAAATTAACCTCATACAACCCCTTCCCAAATTTCATTAGTCTAGCCTAAATATTTCTAGAGATTTGGACTATAAAAAATTCCAATTGTATGGGAGGTGCCATGCCCCCTTTTTCGTTATGGGTAAGACTCCGTCAGAAAATATGAGATTTGCAAGTGGTCTTTCGATTTCTTTGAAACTTTGGGAAATATTAGTTATAGGTAAGATACATTCGAGCCTAAAAGGATTTTGAAAAATTTTCAAAATTGAGTCATCTACGCCATGTTGAAAATCGGGACCGTGTTTTTTTCAAAAATCAATATTTCTTGAACCGTTGGATGGATTTCAATGCAATTTACAGACAATATAGAAACAAATAAGTAGTTTAAATTAGTATTATGTTAAAAAAAAAATTTCGAAATTTTGACCAAAAAAAAGTCAAAAAAATTTTTTGAATCAATTTTTAGTTGATTTGGCCAGTTTTTTAGATTTTCTGTTATACACGTAACGATTCCTTATGATTTAACCTTTTTTTTGAAAAAAAAAAAATTATGGTGTCTATAATAGTTCTCGAGATATTGCGATTTTAGTGGAAGCGCGCACCGTGAAGTTCGCGGTTACGCAGCGCGGGAGTAGAAAAACGCGCACAGACCCGCAGCAGTCTGCTCCAGTCACTTCATACAGGAACACATAACGCAGCGCGAACCGTGCGTGCGCGCTTCCACTAAAATCGCAATATCTCGAGAACTATTATAGACACCATAAAATTTTTTTTTTCAAAATAAAGGTTAAATCATAAGGAATCGTTACGTGTATAACAGAAAATCTAAAAAACTGGCCAAATTAACTAAAAATTGATTCAAAAAATTTTTTTGACTTTTTTTTGGTCAAAATTTCGAAATTTTTTTTTTAACATAATACTAATTTAAACTACTTATTTGTTTCTATATTGTCTGTAAATTGCATTGAAATCCATCCAACGGTTCAAGAAATATTGATTTTTGAAAAAAACACGGTCCCGATTTTCAACATGGCGTAGATGACTCAATTTTGAAAATTTTTCAAAATCCTTTTAGGCTCGAATGTATCTTACCTAGAACTAATATTTCCCAAAGTTTCAAAGAAATCGAAAGACCACTTGCAAATCTCATATTTTCTGACAGAGTCTTACCCTTATACGCAGTTTTTCTGGATGTGGTAAGGATTAATGTCATATAACCCCTTACTAAATTCCAGTAGTCTAACGTAAATAATTCCAGAAATACGGATTGTTAAAAAATCCATTTGCATGGGAGGTGCCACACCCCCTCTTTAGTTATACGCAGTTTTTGTGGATGTGGTAAGGATTAATGTCATATAACCCCTTACCAAATTTCAGTAGTCTAACGTAAATACTTCCAGAAATACGGACTGTTAAAAAATCCATTTGCATGGGAGGTGCCACGCCCCCTCTTTAGTTATACGCAGTTTTTGTGGATGTGGTAAGGATTAATGTCATATAACCCCTTACCAAATTCCAGTAGTCTAACGTAAATACTTCCAGAAATACGGACTGTTAAAAATTCCAGTTGTATGGGAGGTGCCACACCCCCTTTTTCGTTATACGCAGTTTTTGTGGATGTGGTAAGGATTAATGTCATATAACCCCTTACCAAATTTCAGTGGCCTAACGTAAATACTTTCAGAAATACGGACTGTTAAAAACTCCATTTGTATGGGAGGTGCCACGCCCCCTATATATATCAAAATATTTTTTAGCCTATGACCATCCCGGTAAGATATCCAGTTCGTGTTTCAAATCTGGTTGCGATCGGTTTATGCGTTTAGGACGCAAGTCGATCTATAGATACATAAATAATTTGAATTTTATATATATAGATTATAGAATGTAATAAATGACGTTGGCAATATTTTAATGGTTAAAATATTGCCAACGTCAATTAATGGAAACGTCAAGTGTAAGAACGGATATCAGCAATTCTGGCTGCAAAACAACATACCCGTTACTTATCCCGTATTATGGAATATAGCGAGGAAATTTTTAATTTCCTTTCCATAGTCATACCTACTGGAAAGGGGGTTCAGCGCTGTTACCAATCTCCTAACGAAAAAAAGAAACCCTTACCCTAAGATTAACCCTTACAAAATTGACGCCAAATGTTGATAATTTATTATTAAAGCATCAGGTTCACCCTTCTCACTAAAAATATTGACTTATTGCTTATGTTATTTTATTTATAGTTTATTTTCTGTTACGTATATTTTACATAACAGATACAAAATTTTATTTTGAGTAGTTTTAATTTAAATTCAATTAATATTCAATTAATAAATGTATAAATTAACATGTGTTTTTACTTTAAGTTTTTAGCACTAAACTTCACTACAGTTAGAAATTTACAGGAAATCAATATCAGATAAGTAGCGGGTCTACCCAACACGGAAAAACATGGCAAGGGGTCTACGACACAAAAAAGTTTGGGGAACTCTGATCTAAATCATACCCAAAAAAAAAGATTTCAACGAGATATAGTGGCCTTATTGGGCTGCTGAACGATTAACCAGCCTAAACAGTTCAAATTTCAATTGAGGATAGAAAACGAAATTCTAATTTCGTGGATATGTCGGTGTCAGATTGCATCAAAAGAATGCTTTCCTGAGACCTGAGACATGGTGCTTTGCAAAGGCGAGTAGAGAGGAATAACTATGTGAAGGAACGAGAATTCATTTTTACACAGAAAGCCTAGCAGTGCTTGTAGTATTTAATTTGAATACTATTTAACTTTAAATGAATGTCGGAAGTCGCCTAACGGGGCTGCTTAGCGCGTAAGTATTAACTTTTTTGGATTCCCAATTACAGATTAATGAAGGAAATTTTCAGAGCGCATAAACTTTCAGGGGACGGTATAACTGTCCAAAACCCTTCTGACCAATCATTAGGTAGAGATGAACCTTGCTTCGTTTAATTAAGGCTGTAAATATTAAAGAGCTTAAAAAAATCAAGAGAATTATTTATTCTATAGTCTTATAGTTTTTAGGCTTTGATAACAAAAAGATCAGCGCTTTTCGTCTACATAAAAAAATCGTGCATGCACTTTGTATAGAAGAAAAGGCGTGAGGTGAGGTGAGAAAAGAAAATTTTCCAAATGAATGACATTTTTTGCTCACTTGCACTTTGTTATAACTGTTACTAAAAATCCAACAGGCCATAAAACCGCATATCCAGAAAAATTCTGGTTAAAAGTTGAAAGTTTTGATGCAATTTCTAAAAATTTTGTACAAAGCTTGAAACTTTGTGTTACATATAAGGTTTTGATGTAATATGAAATGTGTTTTTGTAAAAAAATACATGTGTGTTTATAATTTCCCAAAGAGGTTTATATGAGAAGAAATCGTAGGAGTTCGAATTAATAGAGATAAGGGCAAGTATTTTAATGGACTGAACGAAGGAAACCTTTACTTTGGCTAATTTTCGTATATATTATATATTTCATTAAGTTAAAGGACTTGATAATCGAGAGGGAGCATTAAGGTTAATTTACAATAGGTTGGAAGCAATTGGCTGGAAATCGACATTGTTAATAATTTGCTCAAAAATATTATTCCTAGGTACTTACAGGTTTTTCGTAATCTGCTCATAATACATTCATTAATAGTTTTCTGATATTTTTTTGCGTATATCTTGCACAGAAGGGCATGCAAAAACCAAAAAAAAGGACGCAATTTCCTCAGCTATTAAGTAAATTTTTACGCTGTTCGCCTTGTGATAGGTATGAAAGTCAATTAGTAGACAGCTTTAATGCGGACATTTTATTAAACGAATTACCAGGATAATTTTAATAATGTCCTTTCCCTTGCCACGCCATTATCTGGTCACGTCAAAGCCAGCGCTTGACTAACGGTAGCTTCCTCCCAATTAGTTATGTCTGTAAATGTGTGTGTATGTATGTGCGCGTATATTGAAAGAACAAAAGCGTAGAAAAGCAGCGGAAAAAGTGAATGAATAGAGGCAGAGATAAAATAGCAGTTGAAAAAATGTAGTAGACAAGTAAAATGAAGAGCACAGCGTCGCGTCATTTGAAAAATGCAAATTTTAATTCAATTTCACTGCCGCTGCTGTTGAAGTCACAAAGTAAAAACGGCAAAGAAGCAAACGACAGGACGAAACGAAACAAGCCACGAGTAGCGTGCACGCTGAGTGCCAAGCTTCCATTCGTTGTTCGTGCGCGCAACATAAAAAATGGCGCGACAAATGATGCGACGGTGCATGCAACAAGCAGCAAGATTACGAGATTGAGCAGATTAAAAAACAAAAAAATAAAACAAAAAAACGAAAACCAGAAACAACAACTAAATAGAGTCGGACGAGCGGGAGCGAGCGTTGCAAATGCTTTGCTGTTAATGAAGCAGCGACTGGTATGGCAAATAAATCGAATTGCTGAGATTTTTGCGCTGCCTTGAAGAGTAAAAATGACAACAAACTGAATAAAAAATAAATAAAATTAAACTAGCAGATACACGTAGTTGGAGCGTTAGCTAAGCGTAGTGAATAAAAATTCTGCTCTAAGTGGCAACGGCAAAATTCATGCTAATAAATATTCAATTATGTGATATATAGTATTTTCTGCTTTTGTTTGTTTTTTTGTTCGTTTCTTCCCCCAGTTTGCTGTTGCTTAGTGTCTCCGGCTGCCGCATGCCAACTGCATTAAAAAGCTCATTTCTTTGCGCTTACTGCTAGCTCGCCTTATCGCAGTGCCAAAAACAAAGCTGTTTGCTTGTCTGCCACTCAACGCCCTCTCACACCCTCGGCGCGTGAGCAACATTGGCGCTGTCGCCCTGTTTTGCACATCCACTTGAGCCGGAAATCACAGTGGCGCCAGGAAGTGGCAAGTGACAGCAAAAATGGCTAAATCTCATTTACGCGCTTCAAATGTAATGAAGCGCGTTGTTGATGCCACTTGCATGTGAAGAAGTGGAACGACAGCTTCTTAGGTGGAAGCACTGAAATAATGTAGATTTTTTCCTCCTCTGCATTCTTAAGTTGGTCTGTGCAGCGTACTATAGACGCTAAGGACCTTTGCTTAATGGAAGAAGAAAACAACTAAATAGTTGTTGCTTTTACTTTCTATAAAAGCGATTCGGTATAGTTTGAAATTTTAGCTCGAGCAAAACAGTATGACATCGAAACTTATTAAGCGTCTTCAATTATTTTGGCTACAAGCTATTAATTAGCTGGAAGGAGTTGCGTAAGTAGACTAAGCTAAATGCGATTAATTGGGAACCTACTTCGAATTCATTTTGATTATTTTAAAATATTTGAAAAACAAACAGGTATTACTTGTATTCTACTTGAAATCGTGCTTCTGAAGGAGAAAGCTAGCAGCAGTGCTAAGGAGATGGGTAGTCCTACGAAGAGAGTTGTTAAGCGCCCTTCAAATTGAGTTTGAGTTGCCTTTAAAGTAGTGTTTAGTATTGTAAATACATTGGCGTCGTAATAAACAAGCACAGCCGGATCATCATCTGGGAAAAATAACGACATAATAGCCGTAACGCACCCCTTTGGTCAAACGTGGATCCATAGGAATCCACATTTATGCCGTAAGAAAGCTAAAACTCAACTACCAAAGCTAGCTGGGACTTTGGACCAAAGCTATTAAATATTAATCCTAAAAAGAAACACATTAAATGGTTTAGATAGTGCCAGCAAGGCTACAACTCTTGCATATCGGAGAGCTTTTTCTTACTGAGAGGCGTTGCCATAACCAACTCTTACAGCTGGCTCTGTCTCTTTCGGATCTGTAAAATAAATCTAAATTAAAAATATGTCATGAACAATAGAGCTTATAGCCCTTCTGAGGTGTGTGTTGGTGGACCTCCAAACTAACAAGATCAGGTAAATCACCGAGATGGAAGCAGTTTTGTGTGGCAAAAAATTATTGAGGCCAACTCTCACACCTGACTCTCTAGGGAGGTCAGTTTGTTCAAATCCCTACAAATTGGGTGGAAGTCAGAGGAACACTACAGAGAACGCGAAGAGGATTTTTTAAAATCTCCAATTCCAATTTTTGCAAGCAAACAAAGTATGGCAATCAGAGTGCTAGTTAGTTAACTAAGATTTTAGGATTTTTTAACTAGATTTTGGTGTGGAGATGAGGTTACGTTTTCTTGCACCACAGAGAACACGAAGAAGGCTTCGTAAAAGTTCAAACTGCGTTTTTGTCAAGTAAACAAAATTTTAGGATAGTACGGCGATCCGAGTAAATTAAATTAGATTAGATTTGTGGGGGGTTGGACAAGTCCAAGCACTTAGTCAGTAAGGAAGAGAATTGTACTACACGCGGATAGATTACAGTGGACAGGATAGATCCAGAATGGAAGGCAAGACGGAAAAATTGGTTTGCTCACTCTTCCGTGAATCTTTTGGATCCATTGTTGAAAGATCAGAGTGCGGGTCAGTTAACTAAGAAATAGGCCTCGATATTTGAGTGGGTCAAAGGATTACTAAGTGACACCGAAGGGACTTCAACTATGAGCCGTAGAAGAACTTACTTGACGCTCAAGAAGAATTCGAATGCTGTTTCCTGGATCAGGATTCTGGAATACCTAGTAAGACCTTATATTGCTTACTTTACCGGATAAGAGGATTGCTAAAGAATACAAACCATAAAGTTCATCTGACGCACAAGAAAATATCTGGTGCAACAGCATTAAAGATCCCTGAAGGTTAGAGGCATTTTAATTTTTTGTTTTTTATTTTTATTTTTATAAAACAAAATTTTTAAAAGAAAATATCTTATTAAGCTTTTGTTTTCAAAAACGACAAAAATGGTTTTTCGAAATAAAAAAAATCTTTCAAACTAAGTAACCAAAATTTTACAAAAAATTAGATAATTTTATAAAAAAATTGTTTTGCAAAAAATAAAATATTTTTATAGAAGAAATCCAAAAATAATAAAAAAAAATAAAAAATTCCAAAAAAATAAAATATTTTTTTTATACAATTTTTCTAAAAAATAAATACTAAAAAAAAAATGTTTTTATTCTTTCATATATATACAATGTATATTATACATGTTTTACAAGAAAAACATAAGAAATACGGAAATGTTAAAAAACTGTACCAAAATTTCCAATATTGAATAAATCTCGAAATTACTAAATCCTTTTCAAAATTGTTTCAGTTTACTTCTTATTACACACCAGCTTACAAATAAACAAATTTCCAGAAAAATGTATGGCAATGTCCAAAATATGATACTTGCATCACTTGGAATGGAATTGGTAATAGGGCGTCTAAATCTTTTAACTACTTTACTAATTGCGCAAAACCCATTATTTTCAGACTTTTGCACTGCGGAATAGCACTTTTTGGCCGGATATAAATCCCAGTCGTTCCAGTAACGAAGAACGAACTGTTTTCGAACTGTTAAATTGAACGAAGTAGGTATGTGAGATTTCAAATGCTTAGAGTAGGTTGGCTGACGCTCAAGCACATAAAGTCCATTTTAAGTGATAAAGTAGGACATATGGAAGTCCGATTGCCAGACTAAATGTTCTCATATGTAATTTTTACTTCTAAAACCCCATTTTTGTGCCGCCTGTAGTATCTGCTTTCAGTTCTCTATCTAGCTCTATCACTCATACATTTGCATGATATTAAATATACTAAAACTCTTCCGGAGACCAAAGTGTAAACTGTCCCTGTATCAATATCATCACTACACATCTTCACTCAGTTCGTGCTGCTACATTCCATTTATCAACGTACCGCCCTGTCAATCCACCTGTTAAATTTAATCTCTAATCTCACTGACCCAATAATGTCCATTTCGTCGAGCATGACATTCGTTTCTCATTTCGAGTATTTGCTAAGGAATGAGCTTTGATTTTTCCTTATTTTTTCATCTTTTTTTGCTTATTTCTCATAGCATCGTTTGTCTTGTGCAATTTATCCATTTTACATTTCGATACAGTATGAAAACTGAATTTGTACGTGTTCGAGTTGCAAAAGCAGGGGCTGAGTGTTGAAAAGTGAGGAACCTGGATTGAAAAGGATTGCATTGAAGAGCTGTGCTCCTGCCAGTCACATCGACAATGAGGACAGAAGCAGGCAAGAAATGCTGCGTCCGTGAGTTGTTGGCGGGGATGATGAGGATGCCAGGTGTAAAAGTTTGAATTTAATGCGAGCAGCAACAAAAAAAAAAAACAATAAATGCGACAGAACCAATTCGGTGGGCAAAGAGTTGAGTAAGAGGTAGCAGCAGCAGCAGCAAGTAATAGCAGTAGAAGCAGCATTGCAGTGTATAAGTCATTGCAACTCTTTGTTGGCGGCCTAGGATTCATAGCAGTAGGGGAAACGGAGATGCAAAAATAAAAAACAAAAAAAAAAAACAGAAAAATTCAAATAACGAAAAAAAAACATTAAGAAACAAAAATAAAAAAGGAGAAAATATGCCAGCTGTGCAACGGATACGCGGCAGTGCAGAAAAATATGCACTACGTAAAATAGTCGTTCGAGAAGGAAGAGGAAAAACGAAAAGGAAATCAACTTACACACAGCAAATGGTAATGACGATGTGAGTGTGAGTGTAGGAGAAATGAGCAGGCGAAAGCGCACAAGTGCATGAGAAGGAAGAGCGGTCGCACGGCAGAGAACGGCAATAACAGACGAAGAGGCAATAATCGAAATGAGGTTGAAGACGTACATAGGAAGCGGATTTAGAATGCTATGCGAAAGGCTATAAGACATATCCGGATGAAAATGATGATGACGAGAACAACTGCACTGGCGAAAAGAAGTTATATTATTCTTCATATGATTGCTTGCTGTAGCCCAATCTTGCACAATTGTCTAGCTGTGCTTGTCTGCTTGGAAATGATAATGAAGCCGACAAAGTGTATAAGGAAGTCTGTCGTCGCTCGCGTGTTGATTAAATGGGTTTGAATGAATGATACCAGTTTGGGTAGATACAAATAACTTGCAACAAAAATCCTGTAACAAACACACACACACATGCGAACACATACATATACATGGTATGTAAATATGGCGAGCAAATCGAAATGGATGACAAGACAAAATTGTATATGCTTAGCAGCTGCCATGGCTGTGCAAAAGCTCGAGCGTGCATCGTAATGGGATTGTGTTGGTAGAAGTGCTGTCAGTGGAATGACATATCGAGATTGACCGTTTTTCTTGTATTATTATTCTTTCAACTGGCACGTCGCAAATGTTTGCATACTCTCAGTAGCTACATCTGCATTATAGATATGTAGAGTTGTAAAGGGTATTTTTTTAGAGGTTAGGTTTTCAAGTTGGCACTACTTTTTTCGTAGACGGTCTTTTTGACAGCTGTCACTTGATTTATGCTCAGTTTGGTTTGCCATTTCATAATGAATAGACTTACACCTGAACAACGTTTGCAAATCGTGCAAATTTATTTCGAAAATAATGGTTCGGTTCGCGCGGTTCGAAAATAATGGTTTTTGTTCAGCGATGAAGCTCACTTTTGGTTGAATGGGTATGTCAATAAGCAAAATTGTCGCATTTGGAGTAAACATAATCCACAAGCCATTGCTGAGACGCCGTTACATCCTCAAAAAGTCACTGTTTGGTGTGCTCTATGGGCAAAGGGAATCATTGGTCCATATTTCTTTAAAAATGAAGCCGGCCATAATGTTACAGTCAATGGAGAGCGCTATAGAGCCATGATTAATGACTTTTTCGTGCCTGAATTGGACGATGTCGATGTGGACGACCTTTGGTTCCAACAAGACGGCGCTACATGCCATACAGCCAACGCAACAATCGATTTATTGAAGGAAACGTTTGGTGAGCGCATTATCTCGCGCCGTGGACCTGTGGCGTGGCCTCCAAGATCGTGCGATATAACACCGCTGGACTATTTCTTGTGGGGCTATGTGAAGTCGCTTGTCTACGCAGATAAGCCCGAGACGATTGACGTCTTGGAAGAGAATATTCGGCGCGTTATTGCTGACATACGGCCCCAATTGCTGCAAAAAGTGGTCGAAAATTGGGCCTCTCGGCTGGAATTTATTCGAGCCAGCCACGGCGGCCACTTGCCCGAAGTCATTTTTAAAACATAATGGCAAACCCTTATCTTTATAATAAAGCTAAATTCTTGGCCATAACATTAAATTATATACGTTTTATTTCATCTTGAAAACCTAACCTCTAAAAAAAACACCCTTTATGTGTGTATGTGTGGTTGTGTGTGCTTTGAGGAGATTCAACTCGAGATGTTAAATTGAGTTGTTTTGTTGATTTGAGCGATTTAAGAACAAGATTTACGCAAAATTGCTACATTCATATCAATGCAATATCTTTTCGTATGAAACTCAGGTTCTTTGGGAGACTATCCTCGCAGCAACATAGTGCAAATCTGAATCATTAACGATTGGATTGGGAAAAAGGTTCATAGCGTTTTAACCGAAGACTTTATTTAAACAAAAAACAATAATTATGTCAATAAGTTAATCAATTATATATTCGCCGTTGCTGCTTACAACCTCTTCCCACCTCTCGACACTTTTTAAGGACCCCTCTGTTGTCGAAGGTAACGCCCTTCGAATGATTTGACAGGGAGCGGGAAAGATGGTAATTGGTCGGTGCAAGGTCCGGAGAATACGGCGAATGCTGCAAGACCTCCCATTCGATCTCTTGGAGTGCGTCTTTGACGACTTGTGCAATATGGTGCCTAGCGTTGTCGTTGTCTCTACTGGACCGTCTCAAGGCCATAGTTAAGGCAAACGGTGGTCATATCGAGCAAAAGTAAATTCATTCTTAATTTTGTATTATTTTCACACATTTTTTACTTAAAACTGAATAAAAGTAATTTTCCAAACTATGATAAATGGTTACACTTCGAGTGCCGGACCCGTAGATAAATTGAGCTGAACCACGTTTAGGAATGGACCAGGTCACTGAACCACAGATAGTTTCTGCTTTCTCGTGAAAACTACTGGGATGTGTAGAAAGTAATACAGTGAGGCAAATCTGAGAATTTATAGTCCTAGGATTTTTGAAATGGTCTTCCGACTTTTTAAAGTTCACTATGCCACTCGGACTTCCATTAGACCGAGCATCTTTTATTCTTTGTGTATGCTAAAGAAGTCTAGCAGCGGCAACAGAATTTCGTACGCAGAGAAAGCTGCCCATTTTCGTTTGGCTATAAAACTACACATAAATTCGATTATCCACTCAAGTCCGTTGTAAATGCGTCATCACCTCGCAATTAAAGATCCCTACAAATCGTACACTGACAATAATGGAATCGATTAAAATTTTCCAAAGGTAAATGAGGCATTCAAACATTTACTAGCAGCAAAGCAACAAAACAGAGACTTTTAAGTGCGCCACCAATCTTAATGATGGTGAACGCAATTAAAACGACGCAATAAAAATTACCACCTATGTGGCATATGGCATAAGGCATGTGGCACGAAATACGACAATCGTATGCAGGCACACATAAACAATCAGTGACAGAGTTTAGTTTCATTTGCGTGAGCTGCTGAAAGGTGTTTTGGCTGCTGCAAAATGCAGCTGCTGCAGCTCTACCGAGTGACTAATTGAAAGAAAAATTGGTAGAGGGGTTCGGTGGGATAAGGAAACGAAATCAAAGTGATAGATTGTGGGTTGCAGGAAAGTGATTGTATTTGTAGTGAAGAGTAGCGAGTAGCTTACAGCGTGGAGTAATGAAGTGTGCAGCGCATAAATGTCAATGGTGGCAACTTGTAACATGCAACATCAATCAGTGGCGTTATTTTGGTACTTAATGACAAATACATGGACTCGTAGAAATATTCTCATATGTCTACTTATTTGAATAGCAAATTCGGGAGCATTTTGAGGCACGTTACACGCATTGTTGAGCATGTGCGGGGAGAGTGGCGCACGGTGAAGCGTGCACTTATACATATACACACACATACATGCATATATTTGACTTTCCTACCAGCGAACATGCGCCTCAGCGACACGCAAAGGGCAGGCTACAGCGCCTCCCCTCCTTTTCCGCTTCCTTACTTGCGAACTTAAATGGCTGACTGTCAGTTAGTGTAGATTGCAGCATTGCTGCCACAACGATAACCAATTAAATGGTATTGAAGTTGCAGCAACATTTTGGGGCGACCCGTCAAGGTGTTAATCGAATTACGACCCGACATGAGTGCAACAGACAAACACCTACACACGCGCACACACACTGATAAACCAACATTCATGCACAATTTTCACATTTGCAACGAGAGGACACTCTGCATAAGTGGCAGGAGCGCAGCTGCTCGAGGCATTGGTTGTAAAAAAAAAATAAAAAACAACAACAATAACGAACTGACGAGTGATGCGGCTGACACGCGTACAGTAGCGCCAACAAGGAGCAGCCAGGTGGTTAGTGCTGCGGAGGAGTTGCACTGGAATGGAGATTTCACTATGGCTGACTGCAACTTTTGTAGCCAACAAAAATTTCCATATCTGCTACACACATACACGTACACACACACACAATTTTGGTTTTTGAAATAAAAAGGAGCGAAGAAAAATGAAATAAAAATGTACATCCGAAGGCGCATGCAACACACATGCACACACCTAATTTTGTGCATGTGTGGATGTGTTTAAGAGCGTTCATATGCATGCATATTCTGCCCGTAGCAATCATTCACACTTATCCTTTCGTTCCTCCACTAACACTACCACGCATGACAAATTTTATGTAGCAAATTTCTTGCGCCTGCATATGTTTTGCCCCCCTTCACACACACACACGCGCGCCTTGCATTTCAAATTCTCCGCCTGTATATAATTCCATGAGGCTGCAGCACTCATCATTTACCATACAAACATCTCGTCAAATGCGACGCATGTGATGAGGCGTAAATTGAAACTCGTTAGTGTCAGCGTTTTGCCAATTTTGTGGGCGTTGCGGTTGTGCGAGGGAATTACAAAGCGAATAGGCGAACAAATCTGAAAGCAGTGTAAAATGGCGTATTTCAGTATGAATTAGTGCGCGTGTGTGTGCGGGTGACGCCGCCGGCGAAAGATGACACCTAAGGATGTGGGAATGTTGCGTTGGAATATTGGGCAGAATTCATGATTTTTTGAAGTGGTTCAGTAGATGCGAATTGTTTGCCATTCAAGAGATTTTGTAGAAATTTCAAATATAAAATACATGCGGCTGAAAATTTTTAATTTTATTGATTTTTTTTATTTTGGTTTTGGAGTATTTACTTTTTATTGGCATGTAGAAAGTAGTCACTTCGAATTGCGTTTTTATATTAAGTAATTTATGAAAATGCAGATAATCTTTTTCCCTGCGTTTTTGACAATTTGTTTAAGGTTTTAATAGAAAATCACCAGCTTCTCGAAAATGCTGACGGGCTATAAAGTATTCACCCTAACCGCATCACACCACTACAATTTCTCCTCATTTACCATATTCATTATCTATTAGCGTTACAGCCTGGGGTGGGTTTTAGCTGCCTCACCAATCTTCCTCCATTCAACGCGATCCAGCGCTAGAGATCTCCAGTTTTTGAAGCCTAATTTTTTCAGGTCCTCAGTCACGTTATACAGCCAAGTTGTTTTTGGTCTGCCACGGGGTCTTGAGCATAAAGGATTGTAGTTCAGCAGAATTTTTTCGTGGCCTACAGTCATCCATGCGAAGGATGTGACCTTCTCATATACACTCCGCTGAAAAAAATTAAGCACACTATTTTTTTTTATACAAATATAGTTCGTAAAACAATAAAACCTATATAACGCATAGTTTAAAACTTTGTATTACATCTTTTAAGTTTTTTGAAAATTTCATCAAAACTCTCAACTTTTGAATCAGAATTTCTAGAATTTTTCTGAGTATGCAGTTTCATAGTCCATTGAATTCAGGTTTCAAGTAGCTACAAAATACCTTTGGCTTATGAAATTTTTTTCTTGCTGAGTTGTTATGCTTTTTTTCCATTGTTATGCCATTTTATCATTTTCGAATGCTGAAATGTTTTATGTGGAAGAAAATCACTGATCTTTCTGTCATCAAACTTACCTTATAAAATTCTATGGCCTCTTGATTCTTGTGACTTTTCTTCCCTTCAAAGTAAAAAAAGCTTAGCACCTTCAACGAAAATAAAAATTTCCAAAAATCAGCCGTACTTTGTAGTTAGGCCAAGTATAGGGTTTTTCAGTAAGAGTGCTTCAACTTTTGAACTTTTATATTAAAAATATTGCGTCGTTCACCCTCCCTATCGGAAAAAAGTTGAAGCGCACCTATTGAAATGTTATGTTAAATGTGTTACAAATAAGCCAAAGAGCTAAGACCTGAGTCTTGGACTTCTTTCACTACTTACTTGCCAGTTCTGCTCTCTAGCTGTTGAGGATATTTTACTCCTGTTTATAGAATTAAATAGCCTACAATTTTGTATGATAAAAAATACCACGCATTTCTTTTGGTGGAACTATTTATTTCGGTGGAACTACTTTATTTTACGTCTCCCTAACTATTTCATTATTTTTCAAAGTAATATGAAAGGTCTGCAATAGCAGCTAAGCTGCTCTAAAGGCCTTAGAAATCGCTCGCACGACTTTAATGATTATTAAAGAATGCAAATGGAGGGTAAACTATGCTGCAAGGCGGAATAAGCTTGAACTTCTATGTGTGCTGGGATACTGTGTATTCGATGCAATGAACTGGCTGATAAATTGGCAATCTCTGGTTTCTAGGAGTGTTCAGTTGGTATGCAGCCAAATTTAGGACCAAGCTTAGCAGGAACAGTAGGGTACACGCAGGCTCTCAGTAATAAATTAATCTCATCACAGCCATTGGAGCAGTACTAACAGCTGCAAAACAACCAATTGTGTCCTGAAAACGACTGAAAGACTGAGGAGGAGAGAGCTGGAAGCATGGATAGGACCAATTAAGGGAGGTAATCCATGAGGATCATTGAATGGAGATTTTTGGGAGGATGAAGATAGTGCAGATCATTTTCTCTGCCCCTGTGCTCTTGAAAAGCCGCTAAGATTCTTAAAAAAATGTGGTAGTATAAATAATTAGTACCCACCCTCAACAATCCCTTGTTATGTTATGGCCTTAAGTGTAATGAAAAAAATGTGCGCCTATCCACAATGCATTTCGTTCTATTCAATTCCGTATAAAATAAAATGAGACTACCTCTCTTCGCTAAGTATAATAAAATATTTTCACATTTTTAAATTTTTTCATTTCAAACATTTTTCCAGTTATTGTTAACGAGTTCGAGTAGTTACCTACTACCAATTTAGCCTCTTAAATTTCTTCAAGTATTTTGAGTGGTGTTGGGAGTTCATAATCCCTTAAACCTGGCATGCCCCTATTATGAATCACTGTTACATGAGTATAACGGCCAATGTGGAGGTGTCAAAGCGACTCCCAACTTTGCTGCTTGCTGGCCTCAGAACCCAATAGTTGGAGTGGAGTTGGAGAGTGAGTCTACTGGTTGTTAATTTTTTATTTTTTTGTTTTTATAGAAGCATTTAAAATGTATTTACTTTTCATGCTATTACACCTTGTTAACATAACTAACAAGTATTTTTTTCCCCCCAAACACGGACATATAACAATGGGTTAACCACAAGGTCCAGTTATTGACACCAATTGCACACAGGCTTTTCAGAATTTAGTTCTTTTCTCACGCTATCAGTCGCCCTTACTTTCATAGCTTTTTACTAAGTTTGACTTAATATTTCACAGGGAACATTTTAGGCAACAAGGTAATCTGAGCATTTTTAGTGCCAAAGTGACACTCCTTTTATACAAGAACTCATTGTTTGCATATAGCATGGATGTAGCATGGATATTAGCTATTTTCCTTTTTCGCAGTAATTTCCACTAAAAATTTTACTACCAAACTGTTTTGAGATAAGAGTATTGCACTTTTTATACTCAGTTAATCTTGCAATTGTGCAACTAACTACTAAATTACCTCCAACTTTTCACAAGTACTTTCGCTCTATCTCTCTCTCACTCTCTTAACTGGGCTCATCAACAACCAACTCAGCAAAACTTTTTCGCAATAAATTACATTAGTTAATTAGGCCAACCCAAAACTAAGTACTCGCTATTCTCGTACAAAATGTGCCACAATAAAGTCCTTGAATGTTGTACGCCTCAGTAACTTTGCCGCTAGCCGACTTATCCAATGCAGCACTTCGATTCCAATACGCCCACATATACATAGGCACATGCACAAATAGCTATGTATGTATGTGTTTAGGAGTTCATCATCGTTGCACACACCCACACCTTAGCACATTTTCCAAATTGTTGTTTGTTTGTTCGTTCGTTGGTTAGTTGTGGCGAAGATTTGCTGGTTGAACCGGAAATGCTAATAAATCGCCAAAAGCCACGACGTCAGTTCCATAGAACTAACTAACCAACTGTCACACAACAATTGGAGCATTCAGTTTAGGAGTAGGTAAGTTAGAAAGAGTTTCCTTTTGACTTTTGATCTGGTTATGCCAAGCGTTAATGATTTCATGTATTTTAGTGCAAGTTGATGGCATTCATTACGAGGAAATTTGCGCTTGTGAGGAATAAGTAAAGACAAGAGAAGGTGCGCCTCCAGCTAGGCCAACCGAATTTCGTTAGAGAAACGACTCCAGAGAGCTTTCAGCTTCTTGTCATTAAACGTTCCTTAGTGCAATTAATTATATTTTATAGGAGTAGAATGGAGCGGAAAGAAGTGAAATTAAATTGAATGTATACAAAAAATGGAGCGCAATCGAGAACAAATAAATGGTTAAATTTCAAGGGCCGACGTTGAATGTGAACCACACCTAAACGTCAACGACACCGTTGAACTTCTTTCTTTGGGGTTATTTGAAAAAAAAAGTGTTCGTCGATAAGCCAGCAACAATTTAAGAGCTAAAGGATGAGATAATTCGCCACATTAACGGCATAGAACCTCAATTATGCCTCAGCGTTATCGAAAATTTGGACCATCGGATGGAGGTGTGCCGCCGAGGCCGTGGCGACCATTTGGCCAATATTTTGTTCCATACGTAATTAAGCCATAGCAGTATTATCATAATAAAGAGAAATGATAATAATTTCTTAAAAAAATTGTATTTTATTCAAGATCAACACCGGCCCTTGAAACTTAACCACCCTTTAGAATGAAATGCAAATACATCGAAAAAAAAAATACAAAACTGAAATTAAATGATAATGAAAATAGTGAAGCACAGAAAGAAAGTGAAATAAGTTCAAATAAATATAAAACATGAAATAAAAACAAATATTAATATAAAATAAATTGAATATAAATGAATCCCATATAAATAAATGACCTACAATGGAAGGGAAGTATTATTAGATGGAATGGGAATGAACTCAAATAGGTTGATTTAAAGGTTTAATTTAAAAAAATATGTGTGTTATAAAAATTAAATGGAAAAACTGGGGCCTGCTTTCACCGTTTTTTCAAAACCCGGAATAAAATTATTGGCAAAACACCAGTTCATTGCCTACTTAGCCAACTGTCTCTGTATAAATAAGTAAATAGAGTTTTTGCGCTGTTTGCTCTTGATCATTTCGGTGTGAATCTCTTCATACAGCCGGTTGGCCTCGGTTTCATGCGAAACCAAACGTTGCTTGCTGGGTCAGCAATTTTAGAATGCAAAAATTTTGTTGGAGTTGCAAATGCTTTGTGTGAATGTATTGAATGTGTACATGTGTACATGAATGTGTGTATGTTTGAACATGTATGTGTGTATGTTGGCGTATGTATGTGAATACTCCCTCGATCAATATTCTCACTTTTATTGCTGGCGCAATTGTCATCATTTCATTAGCAGCAAAATGGTGCAAGTTATGCCAGCTACTCGTATGCTGACAGTTGCCCACACCAATCAACGGTGACAATCAAAACAACAACAACAACAATAATTACCACACACTCACTACTTTGATCAACTCATGCTCATCAAGGTGTTACCACTGGCTGATTGAGAATTCGCATGAATTCACGTTTGCCTTTGCTGGTGTTGGTGCAGTTGCAACAGTTATTGCAGAAGTTGGAATTGTAGTTTGCTTTGGTTGCCAGCATCGCTGCCGTTGTCGTTCTTGTCAACTATTGTATCACCAAGCTTAAATTGCCCACCCACCAACTGAGCGAATGCTGCCAAAATGCAATGCTTGTATACACACATACACATACACATACAAATACATGCATATGGGCATATGTGCGCTTTCATTACTGCTCGTCGAATTTTGCATATGCACCTTTGGCCGACTGGAAACTTTACAAGCAGCGTAAATCGCCACCAGCCTTGCCGCAACAATACCCGGGTGCAACAGGGTGGCAGCAATGTCGCCGTATGCCTTGTTGTTTGTGCCAACACAGTAGAGTGCGCGTTCATATGCGCATAGTCGTAAGTATATGCGTGTATGTGTGCCTGCCTGGTGGTCGCGCTGTGCGGTCGGTCGATTGTCACATTGCCACATCTCGCTTGTGTGTCGCGGAGTCTGGAACATGCACAACAGCCAAAGCCACCACCTCTGCTGCTGCTGCTGCTGCTGCTGTGGACGCTGAACGGCAATTGATGATGGTTGAATGCGCTGACATGCAAATGAAGCGTAAGCATTCGTTGAAGGTGTTGAAAATGGCAACCAAATGTGGCAAACGAGACAAACTTTCAATGTGCCACAACGCAGCGCGCATATAAAAGGCGCCTAAAGGCCCCTACGCTAAGCGTGTACATACGTATGTGTGTGTGTGTGTGTGCATGTTGCAACTGCATAATTTTATTTCTATTTGGGTGGCAAAATTGACAGCGAGTGACATTGGTGACAACAGCAACTGCAACAACAACAGACAGGAACAGCAAAAATGAAGTACAATAACAACAACAATGCACACATCACCATCACTTTTATTCGCTGTTTACTTGTCACTTGTGTGGCATACAAACGCACGTACACATGTGCTGCATGCCACATCTGCATTTCGCCTTCTTGCCACACAGTGTCAAAAATGTGTGACGCTTTCTACATGATTTGCCACTAGCAAGACCTGAAGTGTGGAAGATGCAGTGTTGACACTCTAGCGCGCTTTCTTGCAGCACTCGTTGAATGGACGTATTCTACAAATACATACATACAAACAATGTATGAGTACAACTGCGAGAATATATGCAAGGCTAGTCATGTGTATGTGTGTGTACATTCACTCATTCCATTCAACTGGTGCCCAATTCATGTTCATGACTGCTGTGGCAAGTAACGTATGTGGATGTAGATGTGTGTGTACTTGCTTTACCATCGAGCATTGCCCCATACTCGTACTGTTAAGAGGCTTTGCAAGGAGCAAAGATCGATTCTCTGTTCCCTAATTGCGTGCATTTAGCCGCCATTCAAAGCCAGATTGCTTTCAACAGTCTATGATTTTAAGGAATTTTGATTGCTTTCGGCCAAGCTCTGTCTTGGTCACGTATGCGCATTCACAATTACTAATGCATATAAGAAGCGCATACAACATGAAAATATTATTATACTCTCTCAATATTTCGTAGTTTTGCTGTCATTATCCAGGTAGACTAAGCCTTCATTCATACAACTTCTACACAAAATATTTAATAAAAATCGTAAGCTTCATTTAATTATAAGTAAATATATTTCCAGCCATCTTTTGTTAGAGAAACGGGCATAGAATGAGATGTCTTGTCACCACGCATTCTTGAGCGCAACTTTCAACTAAAAGCTCCAGAGCCAAAATAATTAGGATACTTGAAAAATCCTCTACTTCTTATGACAAAAGACAAAAACATCAGATTTTATTTCCACCCAGAAAGCTGTTGAGATCATTACTTAGGCGATGCAAATTTTTTATTTTTATTTTTTATCAAATTATTCAAGTTTAAAAGACTGTTAGATAGCACAGCTTATTTCTATTTGTGTTCACAAATCACTTGGCACTTCAAAAAAAAAATTTAATTTTTAACTGGGGAAATAAAAATTAAGAATTTAGGAAACACCTATAGTACTGGGTTCTTCAATAAGTCTAGCGATTCGGTACCAGAGGACATTACTACGTACATGTGAGATGTTTCATTTCAATCTGTGAATTCATTCTTTGTTTATAAGCCATTTAAGTGTCGACGTGTCACAGAATTTTCTGCAATGGAAATAATCAAGTATCGTCCAGTGATTGAGAGAGCTTCTAAAAGTTTAAAGTGTATATGAATGAGACATGGATGTATCACCATGATCCTGAATCAAAACAAGAGGCTAAAGAATGGTGTGCACCTGGTTCTTCGGATCCGAAACGAGGTCGCGTCTGGAAACCGGACAAGAAGGTGTTAGCAACAGTTTTTTGAGATGCGAAAGGAAATTTGCTTGTGAATTACTCGCAAACTGATAAACAATTGAATTTTGAATATTATAGTAACCTTTTAGACCAAGAAGCAAAAAATTCGTGAAAAAGTACCCAGTTTGCAAACGAAACTAATTCTTTTTAATGCACCGTGTCACGAAAGCTGGCTCACAAAATCCATAATTATAGTTCAAATTGTTGGAGTATCCACTGTAATATCGTTGCGTGAAACCGAGCAGTTTTAAGGAAAAGTTTCGTTAATGTATCCGAAGACAAGACTGGAAGATATTCAGATGAAGAAGGCCTCAAATGCCGGAGCACATTGAAAAAAAACTTGCCCGGGCTTAGGCAAATTCAGAATTCGGCAAAGGTAATATTAATGGCTGAAAATTGCTTTTAGGCGAATAGCTGTATCCGTCGGTCCTGGTGCACTGCTGACAATCGTCAACTCAATCAAAACAAAATCAGAGCAAAACTGAAAGAGTTATAAAACTTCGATTGAAAGAATTTTTCCAGGGCAGCTTGGTACAAGTGAGGCTTCTTACCCTCATTTGGCTAATTTTTTACCGATTTTTATGTTTTTTATTTGCATATTTTTGAAGCATATTTAAAAAGGTTAAAGCTTCCGTAGTTTTGTGTCAAAATTTCAAGCAAATCACAGGAAATCTTATAGATTATAGAGCTTCGACTGAAAGGGTTTAGCAAAAATACCTACAAAAAAAAAAAAAAAAAAAAAAAAAATTATTACTGGACCAGAACCAAATTGAGGGTTGTGCTAAATTTTCGACAAAAAAATTGCAAGTGCATTGTTTTGCTACTAATAGGATTTTGAGAAATAGATTTCTTTTTTTTTTGTATTTTCTGTAAGTAAAATATTTTAAAAATAGAATGCCAAAATTTTATCAAAATCACGTTATAACTTACAGAGATATATGGCTTTAATTAAGGGTGTCTCTAATGGCCTCATTGCTGCAAGAGAATCTTTAAACGCAATTTTCTAGAAACAACGTTATTATCCCAGGTAAGATAACGCTATTATCTACCCCTAATAAGATAAGGATACGTCTGAACGACATATCATCTTTTTGTGTCAATTAAGGGTGGAATAAAAAAAAATTCTTAAGTTTTTAATTGAGATCATTTATTTCATTTATTTTCAGTCAAATAAAGTAAACGAAAACATAAAATAATACATAACGTAAAATAAATAATAACATTCATTTTGTCTTACAAAACGTAACAAAAATTAGGCAGTCTTCCATAAGGACACAAATTGATTTCTTAAATCTAAATGAATGGAAATTTTTTAACTTCATTTGCACAACAATGCATCGAATAATCATTCAAAATAAAAAAAAGCTAAAATCGAACAAGTTTATATGCACGTGTTGCAAACTTGATTTTGGTACTCTCCACACAGAGGTGTTTTACATACGACGCATACCTTCTTAGACATGCGTCTTATTTTTGACGGACAGAAACCACAGTATTTTCTTTTTTTTGGTTCTTGTTGATCTGCACTGCCTTCTTGATCACTGTTGGTATCATCTGGATAGGCGTCTGGAGCACCACTGCTTCTTTCAGCGCTGTCGGTTGAGTTTTGTGTGGCAACTTGAATGCTGCTGCGCAAAGTTTTTGATAGTGAAGGAATTTCAATTTCCATCCATGGTGTTATACACGATGAGGAAAGTGCCTTCATATAATCTTTACGGCTCAATGGCTTTTTATTGATACTCATTATGTTATGGCAATATATGATAAACGAATTAATGAATGCTATATTTAACAGGCCATAAAAACTGCCATCGGCCATCTATTAATTTTTCGCGAACACGACATCACGGAACACATTTGATCAAATGTATCTACCCCGCCTTTATTTTGGTTATAATACAATATTATATTCGGCTTTCCTGTTGCATCATCAATAGTACCTCTCTCATTATTAGATGACAGTAAATAAACCATTTTTGATGGCTTAGGTTTATATGAAAGGAGTGTTAATGGGCCGTCATAGCAAAACTTCGAGGTTCCAACAGGTCGTGTTCGTGAATTTTTCATATCTTCGGGTATTTCACGTTTGTTTGATCTTATGGTGCCGACAAGAGTTAATTTGTATGGCTCTTTCAGTAAACTCTTAGCCAAGGGGATCGACGTGAACCAATTATCAAATGATATGTTTCTGCATGTACCATGAATGGGTCGTGAAAGCTCTTTTACATAGTACTCTCCCAAAGGGAGATCGCAAGTTTTCGTTGTTTCTCCAAGATAAGGTATCGCATTAAACATGTACATATTTCGTAGTGCTGTCGCATATCATAGGTATTTTGATTCCATACTTTCTTGGTTTATTTGGAATGAACATTTTAAAGGGACAGCTACCACGAAATCCCAAAAGCTGCTCGTCAATAGTTGTATGTGAGCCAGGAATGTAGTTGGATTGGCACTGTTTTATAAAAATATTCCATATATTTCTAACAGGAGTAAATTCGTCGTTTGGTCGAAGTAATTGGCGCAATACCTTGTCATCAAATCTTAGATGTCTAATGAGATAGTCGAATCTATCTCGACTTAATGCTGCTGCATACCGTGTTCCACAGTACACTTCTTCAGTTGTGAGGTGATTGTCTTTTAAAACTGCAGTTAGTGTAAGAAGTGCAATTAAAGTACGAATTTCAATGGCATTTGTTTCTCTAAATGTTGCAGCTGTCATATCGTCACGACGATTTATAGAGCGTTAGTCCATTGAACCACTTTGAAGCATTCCTGTGGATCATAAAAAGGTTTGCATTGCCGAGTAGGTCCTCTTGCGGTTCTAACTATGTTTGTCAACGCAAATCGGGAAACACTATTTCCTTTTGATGTACTCCAGCAATGCCCACTTTTACTTTTAAAGGTTGGTATGGATACTGTTATAATGCGGAAATCGGAGGGAGTAGTATTTGAAGTTTATGTTGGTGACAAATTCTCGTCTTGCTCCTGAATATCAAGGAGATCATCTTCTACATCACTTTGTATATCATCCTATAGTAAGGCATTTTCTGTTTCACTTCCGTTATTAGATGAAATAGAGTCATCACATAACTGCTCTAATAGACTACTTGTTTGTGAATCATCTAATCTATACGTAGATGACATATTTTCAACAAATCAAAACTAAACAAAAACAAAAATAGAACGCTAAGATAATGAAACGAAACCCAAAAAGTGCTTACAAATTATATAAACAATATGCAATTCCAAAACCAACAGGTAACGCAAAAGATAATGGTACGTCTTTTCGACGTATGTTATGATCATAACTCAGAAAAAAACAAACTCGCCTCGAAAAAACAACCACCACCAAACAACTGCAGCTACTCTGACTGAGCAAATTGAGCGTGTGAAGTTTCTCCGACAACAAACAAGAGATTGAGAGCGTAAGAGAAAAAATGAGTACGTCATTTCGACGTACGCTATCTTACTAGGGTTATTGATATTGTAACAGCTTCAGCATTCCTCATATTTGTATGAGAAAAGCTGCTGGTGTGACAGTGCTTGGCCGCATAAAAATCTGGGTCGTTTCGATTATGTAGAACGAACTGTTGTGGGAACGCTCGAAGCAAAGTTTTCAAGGTCAGTGCGTACAAAATCATACGAATGGTTTAACCAATCTTTACGCAAATTTTAAATTGCTATTTGCAATATACAAAATGTGGTCTACTGGTTTATGAAGTGTTGTACATTTTTTTATTTTTCTTCGAACCGTAGAACGGACGCTTTTTAGTGAATAAAAGTATAATTTTGAATATCTGGCATTTTGCGAAAAAATTATTGAAACATATATTGCGTTTTTTTGAAAATACCGTACATTTTTTATTTTAAATTTTGATACAGGTTAGAATTTTGTTTTTTGGAAAATTTTTAGAAAATATTGTAAACTTTTCTATTCCAGATGACCAAATCATGAGTTATATTAAACAACGCAAAACCATTTTTTTTACCGTAGACTAAGGTAAATTACCTGAAATTACCCGTAAAACCTCCATCATGGTCGCTGACTCATAGCATTTCAGTATTAAGCCCGAGCGGAAACCCATTAGCCTACATACATCTGAATGTGAGGGTAACATCACATTTGCTTTGCTGGTAGAGACGAACAGCTTGGTACTACAAAGTTTCATTTATCCTAGCCAATCAATAAAATGCGACCGTACCCATTTTCAAACTCAATACTGATTTTTGATGGCACTGTTTCAATTCATGGATCTCTTCTACTCATTGTAGAGTCGGTCTGACGACGGCGATTGCATTGCCCATTGACGATGATGGTAAGGCGACAGTGATTTGGGTGGGTCATCAGTGAGATTTGTGGTTTTTTTATGAACTGCAGTAGGAAGCGCACTAAACACATTGAGTGTCTGGCGCACTTCCACCTACATACACACACATCAGCGGGTAGTGGGCTTGCCAATCTGTTTGGACGAACACAGCACCAGTGTGTCGTCAGAGCTGGAAGTTTTCAGTCCGCTCAAAGAGTATTTCATTTTTGTTTATGGAAATATTTATTTTTATCTTTTGTTGGACGTCTCTTTTTCTTTTTTTTTTTGCTTTGTGTCTCTTCTATTTACATATGAACTTTGGTTGCAACATATTTTTATTGCCTCCTTGAGCAATCACTTGGCGACATTTATTCAAACTTTTGTTATTTTTAAATTTTTGTGGCAATTTTTTAAGTTTTATTTTTATTACTTTTTATTCTTTCGATTTTGTCGCTCTTATCTCTCATAGAAATGCGCATTGATCGGTTAGCTGCCGGAGCAGTTGCCTGCCGCTGGTGTCTAGAAGCTGACTAAAGCGAAGGTTATCAGTTTTATAGCTTTGAGGGTCATTGCGTTTAGCGGTTGAGATGCCTGCGACGACGAAGCAGCAAAGTTTCATTTCTATGGCAGCGTAAGTCGAAAGTAGCAGAGGAAACTAAATAAAAGCAACAAATGTAAAATCGAAATCAACGAATTCAATAATAACAAGAAAACAGTTTGAGGTGTGTGGAAAATGTGCATGGATGTGTGTTTGCTATACGTCTACTCCACCTTCCGCTCAGAAACCAGTTCAGAAGTGTTCCACGCTTAAGTGCCTTGCATGTATGACTAAGCGCGCGCTCAAATCGCGTAGAAGGCGCGAAGCGCAAAGCGCGCAGGCGTCTCGACAGACACACATTTTATTCAAAATTTTATTCGAGTACGTACATATGTACATATACACACATGCTGGCATGCTTTTCGGGTTGTCGCACGACTACAACATTTTTATTTTTCTTCTCTTGCGCTTACTGTATTTTTATTACCTCTGTAGCTGTCATCAATTGGGTGGCATGCAACAATTTTTAATTCATTTCGTATTCACTACAAAATGTTAAGAAAATAAAAGTACAAGGCGTTCTCGGCAACAGCAACGAAAAATCATAACAACAACAAAAATAATAACAAAAACAAATACATATACAAATAAAATTTGTAGGTGCGCTGGAGCCAACAGCCGGCAAAACATAAGAAATACTTGTACACACAACAATAAAACCGGCCACATAAATAGCGCGCGTAATAACAGTAAAAAAGAAAAAAAAAAAAGATTAAGTATTTGTTAAAGAAAACCAGTCCGTGACTCAGCTATTAGACTAGTACACTATTTTATGAACACTTTGCTTGGAATTTGTGACTGGACAATTTCAACGAGTTAATTTTATAAAGAGGTTCCTCAAAGATCAAAGAAATCTATCGTTGACCTTGTATAGAAAAATATGGATCTAACACCCTTAACACTAAATTAAGTCACTCTTTAGGGCACTTCTCCTAACCTTCTCCCAAGATATTACCTAGCCTAAGCACGCCTTCAATGAAATTATTCTTCTACATTTAGTTGTCCATTTAAGGCTCCAAAAAAGAAAGGAAAAAGGAAAGACTTAAGCAGCCTGAGCCTATTAGAGGCAATTTTTTGCTGAGGAATCTTTTCTGAAATGCGTTTTGCATCAGAAGTTGCCCTCTTATCTATGCAGAGTGTACTGGTTTAAATATGGTTAAATGGCTGGCTCGGCTTCCTTTTGGAATATTTGAATATTTCGAAATATGGGGCAGAAAGAGCTTGCCAAATTAATAGTGATACCAGTACCAAGACACTCAAGAGCAAATGCCAGTAGTCACACTTCAACAGCAGCGATAAACCTTAAATGCATTTTGTTTATATAGTTAAAATACAGTATTTGTTTTTTTTCTAGTCGCAATTTATATAAGGCGACATCAATAAAGAGCGCTCTGCTCTCATCTTCTATTTTACTATCTCCTATTCGCCAACCCATTCGGCGTTGACTTACTATTCATATCTCACATCATGACCTGATAATTCACATCTGATTCAGTGATGAAAATTCAGCGCCTACTACATTTCATACTGCATGGTTCCGAAACGGCGTTTTCGTGGGCTAATGCGCCGTAGTAGAATTATTAATTTTATGCGGAATTAATCTGAAATAACTTTTTGAGAAAAATATCTCAGTCCAACGAGTTTCTCGGCTACAAACAGCGTTGTTCAGTAGGCAGAAATGTTCTAGTCTGAAAACGCCCCGATATATTGGAAAAATGAGATTCGTTGAAATTTTTATTACGAAGAAAGTATTTCTTTATCTCAGCAAACAACTTCTTTGAAGTCCCACCGAACTTGAGACATATTTTCCAATGCCTACATAGCGTGCTTGGTACTCATAGTGGCCATTTCTATACCGTCCGATAAAAATATACTTTTTTACTCTATCCATATAGATCCCAAAAAATTCTATAGCACAATTCTTCGTTCAGAAATTTGGTCTAATTTTCAGACTATTCTACATCCTACCATAGTTTCCAAAGCTCGATACTACCAACTATCTTCCATAACTATCCCTTCCTTTTAGGATATATTTCTTCTATCTATTCTGGCAAATAATATTAAAATACTGAATGCATTTATCATCAACTTTGCACTAGAGTTCAATACACTCCCGCCAAATATAGAATTCCAGAGAATCAATTTTCTTTGCAAAAATTGTCTTCCCACACAATTCTCACACATTACGGAAATTCCATTTGCGACCGCCACGTCGAGTACTTTATAGCTTCACAAGCTGTGCTAATATGGCTAAAATGATACGAAATGGCCAGTAATAACAGCTATGGCCAAGTTAAGTCAAACTGAAAGATAATTGCAAATTTAATTGCTCATTATAAGCCACAACTATCGGCCAAATAAAATCTAAAATAGTTGCCTGGTGATGAAGAAGCTTTTAAGAAATACAACAACACCAAACAAATAAGCAAAGAAGTATAAAAACTGCAAACTCTGATGCTAGAGTTTGATAAGAGTTTTGGTTGTTGGTACTCGCATTGAGCTGTGCAAGCAATCAAACTGTCTAAGCGATGTGGTCAAGAAGCTCTACGCAGCAGTTTTTTGTTTTTGGGGAAGGTAAGAGCAGCTCAGCCGGGAGTGCGATGTGCTGCCTACTTACGCGCGTTTTATACTTCATTGGCTTAAATACACGTGTGCATGTATATATCTGTGTATATACTGTTAGGTCTATGTCAGGCTAGGGTATCTAATAATATCCAACATTTTACAACGCATTGCGCGCACGTCACTGTCTCAGCCGCTGTCGCTTTGGCTTCTCGTTTTTACTTCGCTCGCTGCTTGATTTTCATTTTTTTTGTACTTTGCTTCGCTTTGTAAACTGAAACTTGCAAGTCGCGCACATTTGTTGATCCAATGCGTGATCAAGCTATTTTTAATTTTTTGCTGTTGCGACTCTTTTTGCTGGAGCTCGACTGCTATTCCATTGCAGTTTGTCTTGACCTTTGGTACGCAAGCGCAAAGACAACACCCGTATGGATGACGGCGGGTGATGATGTGTTGTGAACAATGGCATAAGTGCGGAAAAATGTTGATAAAAATATATTTAAAAAAAAATTAACTAACAGGATTCGAGACGAGCAGATTGAGGTTTAGGTACAGATTTTAGCGCGAGTGGTTGGCTTAAGACGAACTGTACGAGAGCTGCAAAATTAAACCTATAGCTAACTTGATAAAGTTAAGAAAACGTGGAACGAAATGAAGCTACTAGCTAAGAACAGAACAAGATGGAGATGTTTTAACGAGGTCCGATGCTCCGATGGGAGAAACCGGAACTGATGATGATGAACTTTACTATTGTCCTGCCTTGGTGAGTGCACGAAAGATATCCTTTCATACTTCTTTGCCTGCATTCACGAGTTTTTTATTTTTTTATTTTTATTAAACTAACAAACGGCCTTTACTTTAAGATGAAATAGAAGCCGCGCAACAAGTCTCCGCAACGGTATAAGAAAAATTCCAAGGGGACATATCTCCTTCCTGGATAAGAAGGAATGCAGTCACAACTGTAGTACCTACTTACCTACCTTTTCAATTCTCAAGCAGGGCGCTCAGTTGTATTTTTCTTTCACAAATATTAGTTCCTCAAGAATATAATTCGCCTAAAAAACTGCATTCAGACTAAGTAGTTTTTATTTTTTAATAAATCCAGCTCATTACTAAAAAGGGATAAATGGGAAGGAAAACTACACTTGTTTTACTCTGTTTTAGACCCCTCAAACATACGCACAATTTTAGGAACCCCACTGTAACTTCCTTCAGTGCTGCGTATTTTAGTTGCTGGTTAATTCACCTCAACTCACTGTCTTCGTACTTACTTTACAGCCAACTTAGGTCAAACTCTTGTACCTGGAACAAATATTTCACTTCGCCTAACATCGGCTAGCCAAACTCCAAAACAGCCGTTCACAGCAACTAGGCGATCATTCCATCATGGCCCAAACGCCTACTTACTAACTCGTATGCAACGCAGGCGCGCACCCAAGTAACGACAGCAATGCCAAGAAATGCAGGCCTGCTAGCACAGCGCCTTGCTGGAGCACAACACAGTCACTGGCGCACACAAATATGGTCAATAGACTAGCCACAGAGATTAGCCATCGATGATCGTTTGATCGCAACCATTTACGTCGTTTTTTAGTCGTTGAACATTGCCAATGTGCATTGGGTATTTGCAGAGGTTGCTGGTGTTATTGTTGTTGCTATGTTTTTGTTATTGACTTAAAGCGTCACTTAGGCGTCCATTTAAGTTGGTTGGGGCACATTCTGTGAAATTTGAGCTGCCCACCATTAACCAGCCGGCCACTCAGTCAGTCAGCTTGCTAGTGAGGTCGGTCAGGCAGTCAGGCAGTTAGCTGGTGAGCTGAACGACTACTCAGACGGTCAACCAGTTAGCCAGTAAACGCAGCCGCCCAACATTGGTAATTGGTTTATCTCAATGCTTATGGGCGCATTTTGTGCACGAGCACTTACACACATACTCATATTTATATATAAATTTTTTTTTGCAATGTGCTGTGCATTGGCCAACTTTATTTCCGAATTATGTGTTGCATTGCTGCGCTGGCTATTTTGTCATTTAAGCGCAAGACTTTGACTTAGGCTGTGGACCTAATTCAGGTTTTTGGTAGGGCTTTTTTTTCGAGCAGCTGTGCGCAGGCACTTAGAGATTTTTGTTTGCATATGCGGCTCTTGGCTTAACTGCTATAGCCATTTTTTGCCATTTGCATTGCAAATTGTTGCTTTGACCAACTGTTTTATTAAGTATGGCAGGTATTTATTATGTTGACTGCGGCATTCATTTCAACAGTTCTTCAGCGAAGTCACTCAGAAGGCATGAGCCAATGATACTCCTGCTGAGTTATGAATAGAGTGCCACTTTGCATTCGTTTTTGGATATCTCAATTTTTTACAGGAATTGATTTCAATTTGATTTTATTTGATTTTTCATATGGCAAAGGTTCCGGTGTAATGAATTACCAGTTGCGAAATAGTATTTTGGAGGGTAGAATGAAAAATTGGTATTGTTAAGAATTGCGTCATATGAAATTAGGATGCCCAGAGTGGCGAATATATTTGGGTAAATAGGACGCTGCAGATTTTAACATTTAGAGCATCGTAATTCAGAAAAAGCTAGGCTTTTATAAATCTCTTTAGACCCTTTATAATAGTATCTGAATCGGATTATATGGCCACGAAAACCGTGACTTACTCCCGGTAAAGTAAATATGCACTTACAGTAATGACTTTTCACTACCAGGGCTAACATGGTGTGGTCAAGCCATAAAATCTATTAAATTCAGGCAATCTGTCCGCTATCACTCTGACACCAAAGGAAGAGAATGCGCTTGCCTCAGAGTCAAATTTAGCTCAAATATTCTATATTCTAAGTTTTATTTTATTTCTTTACAGCTTTCAGAATTAAGTTGACTATTTGATTAGCCAGTACTGAGGGTGGCTCAAAAATAGATTAGGATACGTTTGAAGTACTTAACTGAGAGGATGTCATATAGATGGCACTAGCAAGTGCTGTTTTGCTATTGACAGAAAGCAAATGCGAAAGAGTAGTAAGAAACACAATAACAATTCAATAGAATTAATAGCATTAATGATATACCGATGAAGAGCTCATGGTAGTACAGGCGTGGTAGAAACGACCAGATGGGCAAAATCATCAATTAAATCCTTATCGAGAAAGGTTAGTAAGCAGTAAAGACCCTGCAACTGACACTTTCCAAATTCTACGGCAAGAGAGAGAAGCTAAGAGTTTCCATAAAAAATATTTTCGAGGAGAAAATGCGTAAGACTACCAGCAAAAAAAATGTCAAAAATCAGTGCGATTATTAAACTATCTGAAACTTGCGCTTTATTATATTAAAATTTAATGGGCTATAAAACTGCGTACCCAAAATTTTTCTAAAAGCTCAGATTAAAAAATTTAACATTTTCTACGGAAATTTGTTGAATTTTTTGATGATTGATATATTTCTTGTAAGAAAATGAATATGTTTTCATGAAAATTATTGAAATTAAACAAAAAGCAGGAACATTTTCAAACCTTTCCAATAAATTGTGTGCCATAGTTAAGCAAGAAACCTCTTGAAATTTATGTAAAACTAAATATGTTTGAACGTATCCCAGTTAGACGGCTTTTCTTGGCAACTCTTCGAAAATTATTTTACGCTCAACTCTATAGCTAAAATTATGATTAATTATTGTATATTTAATATGCTTTATGCTAAAACTCAAAGTAAATTTGCTTACGAATAATGTTTTGCTTCAAGTTGCAATACTGCAGCCGACAGCCTATGAAAATAGAAATTTGCTGAGTTATAAAGACACCAACACATACGCATATACTCAAATACTTATGTATATATGTACACACACATGTGCATCAAAGTGAATATGTTTGGCTGTGCTGCAGCAGCGAGCGTGCTTAAGTGCGTGAGCTCTGTTTGTTGCACAGTGGACGTTGGTAGCTGGGAATTTACGTAAATTAAAAGCAAATGCAATTAATTCGAAGTAAACAATTTGCTTAAATTAATTAATTGCATTTGGTTGACGAAGTAGAAATTGACGTAGAAATGTAAAGGGTGGAGTAGGAATGCATTAATTTAATGGGGAAGTAGAAGTGGAAGTGGTCTCGAAACGGACAAAGTATGAGGAAGCTACTGGAGCACTTGGTATTGGGGCATTTAGATCATTCTGAGCAAAGTGGGTCCAAATGAGTGGGCAATTTGAAGTGGTGCTCTTACAGCTGCAATTGCTGCAACTGCAAATTTGCCAAATAGCGATGAGTGAACGATGAGACCAGCCACATCACTTCAATACATACTTACTAATATAAAGGAGTGGTGGCCGGAATTTGTGTGCGTATTTGTATTGCTCACAAGTTGCTGCTGGCGCGGAGGCGGGCGAATAGTTGCCATTCAAAGTGCTTGCAATTGAATTTGGGCGCCAAAGCATGCCTGACCATTTGGAAAAGAAAGGATGAGTGGCGAGTATGGGAAGAGAGCGAGAATTTGGTAATGTGCATAGGTAAATTTTACAATTTATAGTATGAATGATCTTCCATAAAGTGATTTGTAGTGCTTAGTACGCTTTGTATTTGTTTAAAATGCGCTTAAATAGCAAATCATAGCTGAGTAGTTTGTGTTTGCAGCTGCTAAACAAAATAGTACTACCTGTTTGGAAACTGATTTTCATTCAGCCTCCTATCGAGTCAGGCAGTGCGTATGAGTGACTTGCATTATGCAAATGCATTAAGTAAATCGCTGGACTTAGAGTATACAATGGCTGGAAAACCAACTCGAAAATAAACAAGTAGAAATGCCAGTGAAGCTGCATAATGATGGCGATTGTGATTGCTGCTTGAATGCATATAGAAATAAATATGAATGCAGCATAAACAAATACCAGCAAAGTTTTAAACAAATGAAGTTCGCCACACGCATACATACGTGCATATATAGATGCGCTAGTGCGTGTTTGCTTGTATAGGAAATGTTTATATTTGTATTATCAGCATATGCTCATCCAACATTTTCAACATGCCTGCCACTTCACTTGCTCAAATTGCAGTTTATGGTTGGCCAGCAAAGTCCACTTCAAGGATACTTACGAAATAAGTGTGGCTTTGTTCATGTAAAATTAAATTGAGACATCCATTATTCAATCATGGAATATTACTAAGGCAAATTCGCTTGAATATTCAGTATGTAGGTGTGCGCAAGAGAATTATTGAGTAGCGGAGTTACTAAGAGTCTAGGGGCTTGGAAATAGATATTGCAGCTAGTTGCAGATATTGTTTCTGATATTTTAATTCTAAGCATTTTTTCGTTTTATTTCGAAGATTAAAGTAGTTGGAGTTAACCGATTTAGATCGTAAAGGTTCTGTTCGTATTTTATTCGATAACCTTTTCTATTTTGAAGATAATTTCACTACTGGTAAAAAAACTGTACCAAAGAACACCACAAGCCGCTCTTGAGACCGGTTTTGCACCATCAAAAAAACTTTAAAAAGGATTGAAAAGGTGACATTACGCCGTACAAAACCAAGCATAGAATATGCCTTTATAACGACAGAACTAATATGACTGATGACTGAAAATTGAATATCAAAAATAACGCCAAGGTCCTTAAATTCTTGGAGGTATTGCAAGATTAGAGCTCATCATATCTCCAGTAGTCTTAACAACTAAATAAATCTTCAGATCGTCGGCGTATAATAAAAGGTTAAGGAATAAAAAGCAAGAACTAATGTCATTTATAAACATAATAAAAAGAGCAATGAACCCAAAATACTACCTTCTGGTGCACCAGAGGTGGCGAAAAGCGGATCAGATTGAACATCCTCGAGTGTGAGAATGCACCGCTTTCGACTCAAAGAGGATTTAAGCCATTGCAGAAAAGGACAATGAAAACCTAGGCATGTAACACACAATTTTTGATTTGATAAAATTCCGGAAGGCCTTCGGATTAGACTTAGAATTTAGTTAAAAATTAAGTATATAATTTCGGTACAAAAATTTGTCCAGACAGTTGAACCCTTTCAGATAATGGCAATATTTTTCATAAAAGATCCGGTATTTGCTTCTTAGATTATTAACGTTTTTCAACTTCTTAGATTACTACGGAAGATTATAGGGTTTCGTGCTGAACTTTGAATCCTTGGCTTGATGGTAGCGGCTCGTCTTCCCTAGGAAGTCTAGTCTCACAAAAAATGCAGCAAAACCTTCTCAGCGCGATTCGTTCCATCTTTTACCATATCTTTCCGCTTTTATCATATCATATCTTGCTCTACGCGATGAGCTATCACAGATACTCTCCAGGCTAGGCCAAACAGCCATTGATTGATTTTGAAGTCAACTAAGAATTCAAGCGGTAATTTCATATATATCGCTTATTGCATATTTTTAAGTAAAAGTTCTTAAAAATGTACGTGTTTTTTGTCATTCTAAAAATTGTTGAATTTTAAACGCAGTAATAAAATATGTATTACATTTAACTCTTTTTCTTCGGCGAAATGCCTCGAAAAGTTGCTTTTAAAGCGATTTTATGAGCTTTGAGTTGCACTTCCATAGTAACTGGTTCGCTATGAAAGGAAATTTAATCAGCACAAATAAAATGCACATCGCATAATAGAAGAACTAACTTTTGGCAAAGAGCGCAAATTGCTTTTTAAAGAGCATCAATAAACTCTTTTTCTCACAGCACAAACTCATTGAGGTTACATCTATCAAAAGCCGAGTCGTGCAGCATAGCAAGGCAGCGCCTGAACAGGTGAAATAGGCGCACACACTCAAGGATTATGCCATGCTCGCGGTACCAGTTCCACATATATGCATGTGTGTGTATGCCCCTAAATATATGTGTAAATGCTCTTAACCTACCATAACTCTATTACAATCGCCCCTTTGATGCACCCAAAGCGAGCAGTATTGTGCAAATGCAGACCAAAATTCCCAGCGCTTCTTATTGCATTTTTTTCCGAAGCCTTTGCAGCACTGAGTTATGTTTTTCTTTTAATATTTTTTCCGCTTTATTCCGGTTTTTCGAACATTCTCTGCCACTATCTTGCATTGCATTTATCACAAACGGAATTTGAAAATTTCAATTACGCGTGCAATGAAAATTACGAAAAGCCACAAAACTCATTCTTCTTGATCGATTTTATTTGTATTTGTACGCAGGATATACGAGTGTAGACCACTTACACATACAGACGCACATGCATGCAAGAGTTCATTGAAGGATTGTAGAAACTTACAAATACAAAGGAGTTCTGCGAGTTGGCATAAGGTGCCGCAAGTTACATAGGTTGAAGGCCAGCCAGCGGGTTGCAGCAGAGAAGAATAAAAGAAAGCCAAAAGTGAAGTGGCTGAGCAAACAAACAAAAGGGCAGAAGATATGTTGAAATAACCAAAAGCCACAAAAGAATTGTAGCAAGAGTAGAAAGGGTGACGGGAGGAGGAAGTAGGGCAATGCATGTACATACATCAAAATAGACAGCGATTGGTGCGTGAAAGTGCAGAAGCAGTTGGTGAGGTGTGGCGCAAGTGCAGCACGCAGCTTAAGTGGAAAAGCAATTTTGCAGTGCCAGAGAAATGGTGAAATTCCAAGCTTGATATGCACCAACACAAGCAAAAAGCTTAAAAACAGGCAATGCGTAGAATTTGTATTTTTATATGTGTGCGTGTGGGACTAATACATGTGTTAGTGCCTGTATTCGTGTGCCACATGCCACCGCACAATGCATTAACAACAATATTTAGCTTACAAAAATAATAATCATAATAGCAATGAGAGCATACGAACACATACGTACATACATATATATGAAGGCAGAGAAAAAGGAGAAAAAGAAATTGTAACAGCACAGGGGCAACAACGCCTACTTGCTTTGCACCACACACAACATTCAATAAAAAAGAGAAAATGGAATTTTTAGAGATTTTGCAATTTTTCTATTTTTAAATTATGAATTTTACATGAAAAAGTTGACAACAACAGCATTTGGTTTTCGAGTTTTGTAAAAAGCTACGTATGAGATTATAAAATTGAGTGACATACTCGTAATGATAAGATTTTCACTTTTTCTTTTTTCAAATTAATTTTAATATTTTTGCCCAGCAACAAACGATATTAACATGGCAACACGGCTATTAATGCAACCAGAAGTTGCCACCAGATACTAAAAACCTCTCAACATCTACAATCAGTGCTTGACTTTATCGGAACGTGGCTATTGCAATGGAAAATTCGAGTCAAGTCGCTCAATTTAGTTCAAGCCACATTTGCATTGAAAAAAGAAGGCTGCCCAAAATGCTCACTTAATAGCTCTGGATTTCGCCTTGATCGAGGACTACCCTGGAAAGTCCACATCAAAGAATAAAGGCTGTCTGAACTTACGCTGTTCAACTTTGCGGTACAGCAAACCGCTAAAATATATCGTAGAAATTTTTAAATGATCGAAAACCCTTCGCTTTATTGTAAGCGTGTCTTAGTTTATTACAAATGCTGAAATTCATAAAGATTTTAGAGTACCTTTTATAAAAGATGAAATAAAATTAAGTTATAGCCATATACATCGACTACATTACCACCCTGATAACTAAGCTTTAAATTTGCTACACATTAGTTCAACTAATATTAGACTTAAAAGATTTCATATTATATTTATATTAGATCTCCCAGATGGAGTTTAAAATTATTAATTGTAAACAATATATCTTAAGCAAAAAAGATATTAATTTTAAGAACTTTTTAGCAGGTTCACTTTTTTCCCTTGTTTATCCACTCGGGAGCATAGGGCCTCTCAAGACTCAATGTTGCGTTGGTTTCATTAATCTATTTTGCTTTCTGGCAGGGTAGGTGATTAGCCTGCCGCCACCAGTCCTTAATAGTGGAAATGCCCTCCTGCCGTTGCTTAGGAACAACGCCTTCTAACTATTTAGAGCGCCACCTGTGTTTCAAATTTTTCTGCCAGAAGGATCTAAGATGTATTACAAATAATAAATGAATACAAAAGGTTAGGTTAACCAGGCTGGCATTAAGGCACGCATAGACCTTTTCTTCCCTAACGATACCAGATGGAGACTGATCTTTATTAAGCTTTAATGTAGACTAAGCGAATACAAAAAAATTTTTTTTTTTCATAAAAATATATTTCGTCCTTTAAGAAGTCACATGAATTAAAGTTTCAAACTTCGTGCACAGTTTTTAAAATCTCATCCAATATCAATTAAAATTTCAGAAATTTTATGCATAATTTTAGAAAATGTATGGGCATGCAGTTTTATAGCCTATTTAATTATAGAATAGTATTGTAAAAAATGAAATTTAATCAGTTATAAAACCGCATACTATTTTTTTTAAGTTTTTTTAATTTAATTGTATTTTTTTTAATTTTAGATTAAATTAGAATAAAATTAAATTTAATAAGCTTTAAAACCGCTTACCAATTTTTTAAATTTTTTTTCTAATTTCAGAATTAATTATTGTAGAATAAAATTAAATTTAATAAGCCGTAAAACCGCATTCCAATATTTTTTAATTTACTTCAATTTTTTAATTCGGAAATTAGTACCGTGAATTTGATTTTAAAAATTTGTGAAGGTTTTCAAATTTTTGTCCAAAGTCTGAGTGTTGGATCAAAATGGTTTCATTCGACAATGAGCTATACTTCAACAAAATAAAAAATGTGTTTAAGCAGTCTAAGATGTTCTGGTGCTTTCGCTTTGTCGCAGAGGGTAATACATGCCCGATACGAGGTAGTGGAATTTTCTCAAAACCTATCTGATAATTACGTAATTTTTACTTTAAAAATATGTTCTTTTAGCTTTAAAGTGAAATAAGAAAAGAGTGCAAAGCTCCAGCAGAACCAGATTTATGAATTTTAAAAACTGAGGCTCTACACCAATAATCATGAAATTCTTTTAACTTTGACCCCAATGATTTTCCAATGAAAAGTAATTAAATTCCTTCTCTTTTAAAGCGATTTATTGTCAAATAATAAGTTTAGAAAACATAACAACAACATCTATAGTAGGGATACCTATTGACTGGCTCTAACTGCGTACGAGAGAGAGAGATTGTAGTATGAACTCTCAAATATATTCCATTGCCGTCTAAATATTTTGCCAGATATGCTAAAAAATGTCTGAGTTTCTTCAACCACAATTATTGCTCTCTGGGATTTTGCGTCCTTATCAGACACAACTACAACAAGTGTTAACAATAATAATAAGAATATTTTGCTGGTAAAAGATGGACTCAAAGTATGGCAGCAGAAGGTGGAAAAATTGAAGTGCTAAATTTTTTGAAGCGAAAATGGTAGTAAAAATTACAGTAAAGCAAGCAAGCAGATAGCACTCGGCAGCTGAAAATTTGCAAATGCAAAAAAAAAAAACAAAAAGCAACACACACACATGATTATATGGATAAAAGTCGAGCAGGCGTTGAAGCGTTTGCTCAAGGCGAGAATTTATGTGCATATATGTGTGAGTGTAAGTGCATATGTATAGGTGAAATGCGTACAAAGGAAGTGCGCGCACACACATCTGCGCCTCGTACAAATACGGTATAAGTAAAAAAAAAAGACGATCTGCGCTGTGAGTAAAGCGAACAAAAAACAAAAGCAGGAGACAGTTAACAGGTGTAGAATGCGGTAGGCAACCAGAGTTGAAGAGGTGAAGGGCTACAGAGCTGTGGAGCTGCCGCCTCAAGGACAACCATTTCACAGAGCTGTGTGAGCGCACCAAAAAGGGCAAGAGTAGGAGAAAAAGTAAGAGCAAAACAAAAAAAAAACCACCAACAAAAATATTAAAAATGAAATGCACAGCGCGCTTAACAAAAGGCGCAGTCGGATTAACAACAATACCAGTGGCAGCAGCAGTCGCAACAACAATGAAAGTCTGTACAATGAAAAAAACAAAAAAACGTTGCAACATATAAGTTCAACCTCGAGCAAACAACCAAGCCATGTCGTTGCACGAACCAAAAGCGCACGAAGGGGAGTTGAAAGGAAAGCATTGCGCATTGCACGCTCAGTGCCGGATGTCAAGGTGGCAACGGAAGTCAGTCAGTGGCGCATCCAACAAACAGCAGGCGCGCGTGAAGTGATTGTGGTGCTCGTACTGTGAGAGTGGTGCGGAAAAATAAAAAAGAAAAAATAGATTTTAATTCGGAAGAATTTTTTAACTTGGAAAATATGCTTTTGTAGAAAATTATATTGTGAGAAAGAAATTAAGGGGGAATACTGAAAGAGAATACCTGGAAGTGAAAGAGAGAAAGTTTTCTAAAAACTGGAATTCTGTTTACAAATTTATTTTCAATTGGTCAATAATTTTCGAAAAAATGTTAAATAGATTTAGTTTAAATATAGAATTTTTTTAATTATACGCAAACATTTTTTTTCTAAATTTTCATTTAAAACGTTACTCGAATAAGAATACTTGACAATATCTAAAAGAAGGTTACGGATGCTGGAAATGATTTAAAATCAAATTGGTGGAAAACTTCGTTAACCCTCCGTTGGCCACCCGGGTCTGGCTAGACTGGCTTTTTCGACTTTGTACCGGAACATTAACAAAGGTATAACAAACGGCTTGAACCTCTACGTAGATTTCTAAAATTAAATTTTCTATTGATTTATGGATACAACCTTTTAAAAGGGATACTCGAACAGGACGAAAAAAGCCAGATCCGGGTGCCCAACCGAAGGTTAAAAAAAAGTGCCCAACGGAGTGTTAAGAGAGCGAGTGTTTAAACCTATTTTTTATGACCTCTGGGACAACATCAAAATGCATAAATTAAACTAAAATTTTATCTTAAACATATTTCCAGCAGCGTTTGAAAACTGCTAGCAGAACAGCAACAGCACTAAAGAATATGCAGAGGCTGTGCAGCGAAAGCAATAATTTTTTGAATGCTATCTATTTTGGCTTTGCTATGTTGCGCATTTTTCATTAGGCGAGGCTACAGCAGGTCACAAATAAGTTGTTCGTTAAGCTATGCTGTGGCTCCATTTATGCTCTGTGAAATGGCTTAGCCACAGCACAGCTTAAAATTTTTACTCCAACGATTACACTGGTGCTTTAGCTGCCGAAAAATGATGAATTGCAAAGAAAAACTCTAAAAAATACGAGAGTCATTTGAGAAGTCAGTGCAAAGTCAGAAAGATGATACTACTGGCGCATATCGAGGTTATATTTAGCTAGTAGCATCTCTTCGAAGAACACACATCAAGTTTCAGTCAGGTCGGTGCACTTATTTGTGTTTGGGACTCGTTTGAATCGAGGAAGTCGAGTAAATTTCTTTTTCCATCACAACAACGCACCAGCTCACGTCTCAGCAGTTATGGTCGTAAAATTAATAGAAGTAGGGTTCCAATTCGTTTCGGATTGTTGTTGTCGTTCCCTATTGTTGTTGTCGTATCATCATAAACATTCCCCAAATATGTACGGGGAATGCTGTTGGAGTAACAGTCCTTGGCCGGATATAAATCAGAGTCGTTCCGGTAACGTAGAACCGACTTTCGCCTTTTTCACCCCACTTGGCTTCATCGGATACCTCGGAATACTATTTGTTCCCCAAACGGCTGGCGATGAAAAGAGTGTATTCAAGCGAGAAGGTGATATTTAGACTTGAGCAAATCCTATAATTTGAAAGTAATCAGCAAATTAAAACAGCGTTGGACGAATTATATAAGGCTAAAAAAAGACTAAGTCGAAAAATAGCAGCTACGACAGTAAAACGGCACCAATAGGCAAGAAAAACTCTGGCTTTTTCGCTTTCGCTGTCACTGTGCTGTCGTGCTCTAGCAATCTTCGCAGCTTCGGCTTTTTTTTCATATTATTTAGCTTCGCTGTGACTGCTTGAACTTTCGCAGCCAAAAAATAGCTCAAGCAAGTAAAACGAAAAACTGAAAGTATTTTCAAATGCTGCTATTTATTACTTAGTTACTTTGGAGGGAGTAAGCTATCTACGCAGTGAATTTGCCCACAATTGCTCAAAGTTGGAGATAAAAAATTTTATAGAACTTTCCTGTGAGGAAATCACTATTAGGTTTTGATTTAGACTCACTAACCACTGAAGTTTTTTCCCAGCAACAATTCTAATTCTATACCCTTTATTTATTCCCACATCCTGACTTCTCTTTCCCACGTATCTGAATATTTTGCTATCAAATTGATATGCCCACGAGATTACAAAGATTTAAGTACCAAAATTGCATGACTGACAAATTTGAACATTTTTTTTTTAAGTTTCCTCGTGCAAAGACCTTACAGAGTTCCCTGGATGACGGGCTACTTTCTGTCAGCGAAGCACATGGAAAAAGTAGGTATCTCAGACAGTGCACTCTGGCCAGCATGTGGAGAGGAGGATGACACGGGGGATCATTTTCTGTGCGTCTGCCCAGCCTTCGCCCGAATCAGGCTTTAGGAGTTTTAAGAAGCGACCGAGTGCAGGAAAATGGGCTTAATGTTGTCTGAGTGCTGTACTTGCTAGTTGTCCCGACAAAACCAAAAAGCTCTCTGACTTTCTGTGGTATTCTCTTCAACAAGTTGGTGACCACTGTGCGAGAGCGTTGACATACACCTAATTTAACTGGTGGTAAAGTTAGTCGAATACTGTAGGCAACCGTAACTGAATGGGTTGGTACGTGACTACCATTCGGGAGTGCGTAGGTTCGAATCTCCGCGCATGAAGATCAAATAATAGAAAAAGTATTTTCTAATAATGGTAGCCCCTCCTGCCATTAAATGCCTTGTTTTTACCGTAGGCAACCTTTGATATTTTCATACAAATCATTGCAAATATTTTCCTATGTCAGTTGCCTATGAACGCTTGGTGGGTTGATGAGTGCCTTTATTAGAGAAAATAATAAATAATAATAATGAGGTTACATGTGTATGCTTGTGGATATATTTTATACAAAGTGTACAAACAAATTTTAACAGACAAACCTAAGGAAAAGTCTAAAAAGACGAGCTTTACGGTTACTTCCTTCAGTTTCCTCATTTGAGAGTTACAGAAATAATGCGATCCCCTGACTGATCTGAACATTAAGAATCCATAGAACGTTCCATTCTTGTGAAGTTCCTTAGTCAATAAAGCTTAGATCTATTGTGCCTTCAGTGGCTTCTATACCCCTTTCTTTCTAATTCACATAACGATATTGACCATCTGCACTTTATTCGTATCATCTCAATTTGAATGGCATGCACTACAAATGAACTACCACTGATATTTTTCATATATGTACATAACCATTCCACTTGAGGCTAGTTCATGTTCCTTGCAAATGTGTGTGTGTGAGCTCCAGTGCATGTATATGTGAAATGTTGGTATAATAATACTAAATGGCGACCACATGGCCGGTACTTTGATCTGCTGCCACCGAAAGAACTGAAAGATCAAACCAGCAAAATTGTGAGCTCGCATGAAAGAGATGACCTGGATTGGTCTGCACTGAAAGATGCGTGAATTACAATGAAAAGTCAGTAAAGCATTGGGCAACTGCGGTTGTTACGACACAATGAGCACACACAAGTGCAATAAGAAATGCCCAACAAGCACAAGCACTTTTGGGAAACAGGAAAAAAGAAGATGGAAAATATGCCTGAATGCACGCTAGCCACTTTCAGCTTGTCAGCCAAGTAGGACGTGTTGTCCTGTGGCGCAGCATATTAAGTTTACTGCTGCTATTGTTATTGCCGCTTTCGTTGCGATAGTATTGCATTTTGTTTTTATTATTCACAGGCATATTTTCTTAAATTGTCAAAGGACAAGCGGGAAATGCAAAAGTGCAGGGAAAAAAATTGACGCTTGCTGCAGTTATGGCAACGCACAGTGGAAGAGGAGAGAAGAAACGTAAAAAAATTGATATTACATATATAAATATTTGTCATGCACTCACACACAAGCAATCATACTTAAATATATTTGTGGCAAGGAAAACTCAACAAGGTGTTGCCCGCTCAATGAAGCGACAAAGCACGCACGCATGCACACATGCATAAAATCACAAGAACATTCCTTTTCTTTATTTGCAGCAGCAGCTATCCGCCTTCAACGTTCTGGCAACACTTTCCTGCGCTTTTTTTTTGTGATTATATTTGTACGAAATTATGCGAAAGTTTATATGCACATATTTATAAATTCACATCTGTTTAATTTACATACAGAAATTTCGTTTCTTTCTCGTCGTCATTTTCTTCATGCTCGGAAATCTCATTGCGGCTTCTTTACTAGTTTTCATATCCTCCACACACAACCGCAATTTAAACCATGTTGCAGCATACAAAACTATAAGAATTCCTGCCATATCATCCATATGGCGCAAATTGGAATTATTGTGGAAGAAAAATAGAGAGTAACTATTTTTTTTCTTCAAGAGAGTAATTCCTCTGCATACTTGGGAAAGTGAATAGTTTCAGTGCAGGTGGAAGGTTTCTGTGAATGATAAAGTGAGCAATAAGACTCGACTGGAGTTATATATATAGTTCATTAATTTGTGAAAACCATGAAAATCGTTGTCAAACACCAAAATTCAGCACTAAAATGCAGCAACAAAAGACGTAACTACTGTCTGTTTAAAGCTTCGGCTATTTAAATTTGAAGTGATTTCTTTAAATATTTATCATTCAAACTTTTTTCTTCTTTTCCTTCTTCTCCTTCGCATATGGGCTCAACACCTCAAATTGCGAGGCAATTCTCCCCAACCAGAGCTCATAAATAATAAGAAATTATGTCCTTGCTCCAACTAGCTTCAACACGTTTCAATACAGCACAGGTGCCGCGGATACTAACAGCCAGATATTTTATTTCTTTCTCTTCTCGTTTAACCGGAAAAGTTTTGCAACATGCTCCCACAGCCTTCTCGACGCCACCGCTGCAATATAATAATTTTGCAGAAACTGTTTTTCCCTAAGATTTACCATTTCAATGCCCACCGCTAACACAACTACGATCATAGGTTTCAAGCAGGCAAACCTACCAACAACATTGGCTGCTTGTTGAGCGCATCATTTAGGATTTAATTTTACGTGTCGTTGTGGGCTTTCCCCTATGGCCACCTTGAGCTCAACAGCTCAGCTGGCAGGCCAACAAGGTCTTAGACTGCCTTAGCAGGAAGCAAACACAGACAAACGTACACACGCAACAATAAGATCAAGTTGTATTTTCTCTACACTAACTGTAGCAGCTGTAACGCCTGAATTATCCTTGTGCTACACGTCGTTGCCCTTGCATAGTTATGTAAAGAGGCAAGTTGCGATATGTGCGTGTGTATGTGTGTGTCTTTATGTAGGTGTGTATTAGGGGCTTGATGAGAAAATGCGAGGCTCGTGTGACATTTTCATTATCGTCGGTTATATGCCACAGATAAGGTTACAAAATTATTAGTTGGATTTTTGCTGGGCGGCTTAGTCGTCAGTGATATATCAAAGCTTTGCAACTTACTGGCGTTTTCTACTTACTTCTATGTGTGTACGAGGTGCATAGCCTCAAAGGCTAAGGCGAGTGGCAAACTCCGTTTATTGAAGCAGTGTTAAGCTAGTTTGTGTTACTCGAGTGCAAGGCTGGTGCGTTATGGCGTTGGCTGCCATACCAGGGAGTCCCAGAATACAGGGTCTTTCGAGTTCGAGTTTTAGTTTTGACAGGTGCCACAGTTCGCTGGCTTCCCTTTCAACAGATTCTAAGTAGAAAATCTAAAACTTATTAAATATAGATGGATTTTGCTTTCGAAAAACATAAAACATTCGCCACAATTTATTTGGGAATGCTGCCGAATTTTTTAAAACTAACTCCCGGTCGTTCAGGTAACACAGAAAAGACTGCCAGGTGAACGGGAAAGCTTTGGTGACTGATTCAATTAGGTTAAGTTTGGTTATTTTACATGGTTGGGCCGTAGGACAGTTGGGGGACACTTAGACCGTTGTTTCACTGGTAAAACTATTAAAACTTGCCAATACATGTACCGCGAACTATGTTTAATATGCCTCCAACAACACTAGTCACACTACTGATCCTTCTGGCCTATGGTAGATCATCAGCCAGATATACCTAAAATAACCTAGACGCTTGTTAAGGAGATTTTCCATTGTAATAATATAAACTGAAGAAACTAAAAATAGCTTCTTCACAAACGCCTCGAAATTGTGTTGAGTGGGACCGTAAGGATTCCCAGTGCCCAGGATCTGGTTAAGACGCTGCTAAAGTCTATCTCTAACGAGAGATATGACTTTGTACAAGACCAGCTCGGTATAAGATTTCAATAGCCGTGATCATTAATCCTAGCCGTTAAATTGAAATTATCGCTGGTTATGCCTGTATTGCCAATTTTCTTCGAAAATGCAGTGGGAAATGCATTTACCTTCAATGGGTTACAATACTGAGATCTACAAAAAGCGCTTTTTGCTCAGTTGTTCAAGAAATATATATAATTTAAGCACGATGGTGCCACATGGCACACAGACTAAATTATTTAATCTATTGATAACGAAATACTGAAATTATTCCACAGAGATCTTGAATGCCATTGGCCGGTGACGACATAAAAAATAGCAGAGAAAAATTGCAGATCGCGGGTGGTCCCTTTTGCTACTGCTCTTGCACACTCAATTTGCATATCACGTCTAGAACAAAGTGATCGTCCTGCGTTAGATGGAGATACGTAGATTAAAAACAGCCTACGCAGCGGGCTAAAAAACAGATAAATCCTATTGGAAGACTTACATTTAGTTATAAAAAACAGTGTTCTTAAAAAAAATTGTTACCCAAATTTAACGCTTTTCGACTATTTTATGTGTGGTACTCTCACATAGATCGGCGGCCACCGTAGCCCAATGGGCTGGTGCGTGACTAGCATACGAAACTGCGTAGCCCAGATTCCGTGCACGAAACAACAAAATTATAAAAAAAATATTAAAAAATTTCTAATAGCAGTCGCCCTTCAGCAGGCAATGGCAAACCTGTGAGTGTATTTCTGACATAAAAAATCTCCTCATAAAAAATATCTGTCGTTCGAAGTCGGCACGAAAGTATTTGTGAAACAACACCAAACGCACACCACAAATAGAAGGAGAATACGAAAAAAGGGCGTAAGCGTCAACTGTGTATATATAAATATAAGTAGACATATCTCCCATAAATCGAGTTCAAGTGATTAACTCGGAAATACTTGAAGCTTTTAGAGATAAAATTCGGTGAGAATTCAGAGAAAGAGCCACAAATAAATCCTCATCCAAAATATGTGTTTAAGTTGTATAAAAAAGTTAACTCAAACTTGAAATACCCTGTACTGTGGGACTTAAGCTCAATGAAAAGTTAAGTGTCTGCGCGTCGTTTACACGTAATAATGAAAATTATTGGAGACACTTCTCGTGAAGAAATTAAGAGCAGGAATTACAGTTGACTGTTATATAGTTGAGTGGGCGATTTACAATGAACCTTGCTGGAGTTGTTGTGGTGTGAAAAATGAGGTCTCTTGGAAGTGATTGAATGTAATTTAAATTCTTCTATGGCATTCAGATACAGTGAACGGCGTCAAGCAGGATTGAATGTTTCGAAATAAATCCGAAGTAGCTAAATCTCTTGGATAACTCGGTTTGCTATCTTAACACCTTCTAAGTGACATTATTGCCATATTTTTATCCGAGCCACCTTGGATGGGAGTGGCGTACTTAAATAACCTGGAGTTAACCTTATAACAATAAATAAATAATTGGCGCGTACACTTCTGTTAGGTATTTGGCTGAGCTTCTCCTCCTATTTGTGGTGGGCGTCTTGATGGTGTTTCAAAAATGGAGGGACCTACAGTTTTAAGCAGACTCCGAACGGCAAATAGCAGCTGAGTAGCTTTTTCATAGCAGATATACACTCGGAGGTTTGCTATTTCCTGCTGAGCGGCGATCGGTATTAGAAAAACCACTTTTTCTATCATTTTACTGTTTCATGCACTTCTTATAGAGCAACTAAATTCAAGTTCCACCAGTAAAGCACACTCGACCAGCCTGAGAGTTTATTTCTTTTTAAAACAAAAATAATAGCCCACTTCGAAGCTTTCCTTTTGAGTCTACCGTCGGGTATTGCACACATATAAATTAATGATGGGAGAGAATTGTTTAAACTCTAGAGAAAAGGGTGTAGTGAATTAGCGCTGAGAATTTTTTATCTAACATCTTTGGTCAATTGCAAGCGGTAGAAATCTTATACTTCTTTAGGTATTTTATTTTTTATTTTAGGTTCTTCGTTTTTCACTTACTCTTAGCATATTCGTACTAGATCTAGCACTTGGTGGTTGCTTTTTTTACGCTATAAATCTAGGTATGTAGCTCAGAGCCTTTAAATAATTTAACTTGCAAACTTAGTCAAACAAATTATTTGCTTACTTACATAAAAAATGTTCATCAAATTATTTAACCACAAAATATGATGGCATACGAATATTGCGTGTTTACATACCTGAAAGTAGAAGAAAATAATTTTTGTTAGAATTTTTCAATATTAAAGTAACTTAAGTAGTTCAGTTCAATTTTTAATCTGTTTTTATTGGGTCAATAGCAAATTGCAAAAAAAAGTTATACTAATAAAAGTAAAGCACATGCACAAAGCGGCTTCATATACAGTTCGGTAAACTATCAAAGTTTGAACGCATATTTTTTTTCTTTAATAAGGAAATCCGTTGCAGCTCGCTGAAATCTGAATGAATTTTTTAAGGAAACTTTTGTTTTGTTACTTACGAGATGGATCGCGTAAACTACTTTATTTCGATTTCACACATGATTTCACACACATCTACTGATTATAGTTGCCTGTATTTTCATAATCATATCGGTAACACTTACATCTCAATATTAATAAGAGTCATCAAACCTAACCTAACCTAACCTAACCTAAGTTCTCCAAGCTACTGATACCGCCTTTCAGTCTTTATCATCTTTATTCAGCAACCACATCAATTTTATCATATCTAAAACATATGCTGCGTTGGTCTTTGTGCTTCGAAATAGTTTTAATTTCACAGATCTCTACACTCGAAGTTACTCTATACATCTTTTGTTTCTTACAAAGCTTTAATATGCTGCATTCATCTGGAGACCTCATCACAGCTGATATTGATAAAATTCAGCATACGCAAAATATTTTACTTAAATAGTCCCTGTCTTCCTTAAGTTTCTTCACTCTCGTACAATTTTCGCCTCGTTTTGATTAACCTTAAGTCCCTCGAAAGCAGAGGACTGTTCTTTCCTTCTCTTTTGTGCCTGGCTTGGCAAGTGATGTAATTGCTAGCTATTCAATTTCTTATTCATGCGAGAACACTTTGTTTTATTGTTCCTTTTTACGGCAAGACTCTCAGTACGAACTACGGCAAGAAACGCCCCATTAGCGCGTTCACTTCGAGAACTCAATGAGATTTCCTATTCTTTTTTGCTTGATTTTGATCTTTGTCCAAGAAGTGTTTCCTAAATTACTAAATTCAATTTTATTTTATAGCTTTCTCTGCTTAGTGTTAAGTTATCGTTTTAGTCAGTAAGAAACTTTGTAGTTTAATACTTTTTTAAAAATTAATAAATGCTCCATACGGTTCTTCTATTGATCAGCAACCTCTATTGCTGGCAGTCTTCTTCTTCAGCAAGCATGTCGATTTCGCAGCTTCAACAGATTAAAGCTGTGATCCTTTTGAATAAAAGTTCCTTCTTAGAATAGAATTGTCGCGGCGGCAGATCCATCGAATAATTTATCCATCTATCGGATGGTTCAACACTGATACGCTGTATAGGGCCCGGAAACCTCTTGACTGGGAATGCGGAATGTTCAGGCGTATAGACTTGGCGGAGAGCTCATTACTTGATTTTACACAACTCCTATGGCTCTCTTTATATTCTATCAAAGACTTCGGCAACTGAATCAAAGTAGTAACTTCGATAGACTCAGCAAACGCATGAATACTCAACCGACTAACAGAATGACCCAGATTAACAATTTTTGCGATATTCACATCTCTGTTATTGTGAATGAATGATTTTGCAATACTGATTTATTTTCAGCAGCAAGCGGTGTTTCATTAGAAAGCGAATGCTTCACGCACACAACTGGCAGTTGCATGCAGAGTTTATCAATGACAGGTCGAGCCTCGTTATTTAACCTGTTGTGGCGCCACTGAATGACCGATGAGTAAAGCATTATCAAGAAAAAAAAACGCGTGGTTTATCATTAGCTGCCGAGAGATAAAAGATGCTAGAGCTGTATTTTCTATAAGTTTTGTTTTTTCATATCAGAGAGGTTGGAATCTAGGCTGCAAACTTCCGATTTACTCATTTTGCTTGGCATACTATATATACACATTTTTGACTGATGAGCATAGATTTTTGGTTAGCAATTGACGCCGCTGTTATGTACATTCGATTCGGCAAGTTGGCTCTTCATTCAAGTTGGCTTTTATGCTTTGGCAGCCATTTAACTTACAACAGTTTGCACTTTGGCAGAGTGAAAGCAGCAAATTATAAAAAAAAATATATAAAAATATCAACGAAAAGTGTTGAAAAAACAAATATTTATGTGAACATACCATATCTTATAGGAATATATTAGGAAATGCTTGCCACTGATGTGGTTCAGTGCGCCACGAAGTATGTGATGAATTGCTGCAGCTTTGTAACAAAACGAAAAGAAATAGTTTGTGGCAGTGTAAGTGCCGAGCAAACAAACACGAAATGAATAGACAATGCAGACAAAAGTGATGCCAAAATAGACAAGAATGGACAGACAAACAAATACAGTGGTAAGGAAAAACGAGTTGAGTAGAAAAAACAGCTACAGTTACAGCTACAACTACAGCTGTGGTGTATAAAGGTAGAAAAAAGTTGAAAACCTATTTGTATATATGTGTGAATGTATGCATGGATGTGTGTATGTGTGTATGAAACATACATAGTTTGCGGAAAAGCGCTGATAAGTGTCTGAAGTTTGCAAGCAAGCAGCTTCAGCACACACAAACACGAGCAAAAAAATACAAAAAAAAATTCTGAGCGCAATGCGAGAATACGAATTTCTGGTTGTTTTTTGCCGCACTCATACATTTACACTCTAAGGCGTTGCAAAGCGGAAACTTTCAAGTGAAAGAAATCACGAAATAAGTCTTTCGCAGAGGCGCAAAGAAGTTTGTGAAAAGTGGGCGGAGTGTGCAGTCAAAGCAAAAAAAAGAAAAAGCAAAAAAAGAAAGCACTTCGAGCGACTTTGTATGTATGTGCACGTGTAGTTGCGAATTTTTCAGCTACAGATTGCGTGCTTTGGCTGGGCTTTCGTAAGTGCAAAAGTGTTAAAACTTCTTGCCTTTAACTCCCTCTCCTTTTGTTTTTTTTTTGGCATCGATTCATTTCGATTTAATACAATTCGATTCACGCTGAAGTGATATGCTGCCATATACACTTTCCGATTGATTTAACTTGTTCAGATTGCAGATAAAATTCACTAAGTGACGGGTCGATGGATGGATTGTACGGTTAAATGGTCAGCAGGTGTACTGATTTGACAGATAGGCAGGGCGGAACGAGCGCATGTGCTTGTATGTCTGTCGCTGTGTAGTGGATTTCTTTGTGTAGTGAAAAAGAGATTAAAAATATTTCCAAAAAATGCGGACAATTTAATGAAAATCTTAAGCAAGAATTGCTTAGATATAAAGTGAAGGAGCGTACAGAAATTTATTTGTTAAAGGGAGTTTAGAGTTCCGCTACAGAACTCAATGTATTCGATAAGTGGGTGAAGGAAGTAATGTTTAATAAGATACTAAATTTAAGAGTTTGCTGGCGCGCGTATCCCTGAGAAGTGTCTATGAGGTTAAATGGTAAGGGGTGCAGTCTTAGAAACGGCGAAGAAAATAAGCATAGTTGTGATATAAAATGAAAGAGCACCTGCATAACTTTTTTAATTATAAATTAAATTAGAAATAGCCAAAAATTTTCGGAACGCAAAAATTGCTCGAAAATTGTAATAAAGATTAAAAAAAATGTTAAAGAAAATTAAAAAACAGGATCAAGAAAACATTTTAAGAAAAGTTCAAAAGGTTCAAAAGAAAAATGTGTAAAAGAAAATAAATGTGTCTGAAAAATGAGAACGCATTAAAAACAAAAAAAAAAAAAAAAACAAAAAGAAATTACAAAAATTGCAAAACGAAACTAAACAATGAAAATTTAAACTCTTTTGAATTACTTAATTTGAATAAAAAAACAACATTTAAAAATAATGTTAACATTATTGAAAAAAAAATTATTCAAAATATGTTAATATTATTAAAAAAAAAATCAAAATTAATTAAAAACAAGTTAAAAAAAGTCTAAAATTTTCAAAACACAAAAACTAATCAAAAATTATAATTAGAATTAAAAAACATTTAAAAGGATATTAAAAAAAAGGTTATGAATACATTTCAAGAAAAGTTCAAAATGTGCGAAAGAAAAATTTTTAATTAAAAATAAATGTGTCACAAAGTTTCTAACGCATTAAAATTCGAGCTCTTTTTAAAGAAAAAAACTAAAAAAAAATTTAAAGAATTGTTTCGAAAGCAGAATGCGAGTTGTAAAGTGGTATCCTTAAAATTTATGAAAGAATATTCAAATCTTCTTTCTATTTTTGAGACATTAGTATCGAAATATTATACTTCGGTTATCTGACTCTGAGGGAAAAAATTAGGATTATGGTTACATTTAGACGAGCGAACTTGAGAGCGAATGCTATTTGAGTGAGCAAGGCTCGATATTCTCCCTAATGTTCTCGTGAAAATGAACTGCCCGCTAACAGAAGTCTTTTACGTACAGTAGCAGTCGCCCAAAAAAAAATTGCGACCTAAACAAAGTCATATGGGGACGGAAAAAACTGTAGGCCCTTCATTTGTAGGAGAACATTTTAAAATCGATAAGGTAAGCTCAATTAATATGTACACATACATACGCAATTTATGAAGATCGACTTTGGAAGCCACCTGATAAGCTCCTTAACACTAACCTGGTTGACCGCCACTGATCAAATCGGCATGCACTTATAAATGCTGGCGGGAGCACAGCCATCAATACATTTCCAACTTAACTCCTTAAAGCTTAAAACAAGACCTGGAGTATAATTTCACTTGACTGAGGTGTCACTTAGCCATCTCCAGGAGAGCTTCAGCAGCCTAAAATCCAGTAAATACTTAAAACTTCAGTGATTTACTGCTGAAACGCCTAAATGTTGGCACTAAAATTAAGTGCGCACTCAAAATAAATTAATTTTGAAAAGGATTAAGGTCGCTGATAACTGGGTCGTCGAGATTGTAATGAATGTTGGCAGCAGATTACAATGCAAATGCAGCAAAAAGGTTACAAAGGTAAATGAGAAACAAAAAAAAACAAAAAAAAATACAGTGACAGAAGGTGAAATTCAAAGGGGAAAAATGAAAATTTACGACGAAAGAGGCATAATCCGAAATCGAAACAATTGGCAAGGCTTAAGGTGTTTTTGTGTTTTCCAAAAACAAAGTCTTCAAACCCAACAGAAGTTGTATAAATAATTGTGAGAAGCAAGCCAAGTCAAGCGTTTTTGCACAAACAGGTACGAGCCGCCATGTAAGTTGCGGCGCAAAGGAACTTCAAAGGACGCGACGAGTGCTAGGCATGAGAACGGCGTAAAAGCGCTACGGGTAGGTGCGGTGCTACCGACTTCTTTACTACGACTTAAAGTGCGCGTGTGCTTATACAGGTATACTTATAATTATGTGTGTGTATGTATATTGGGGTGTTGGGCTAACAGACTCGTCTCGATGGCCATGCCATTTATTGCCTTTATTTTGCTCTCTTAACGCTTTTCGCGCATGTAAGGGTAGCGTAGAAAGTGAAAAGTTGTGACCAAAAAGCAACTTTAAAAGGAAAAAGTTCACGTTTGAAGGAAAGAAAATAAAGCCGAAAAATTTGAAGCCAACACCAAAAAAAAAAATTTTATGAAAGAAAAAACAAACAAAAAATCTGCGAAAAATTAGCAAAACAGCAAAGACTGAAAAGTGGTTTAAAGTGGAACTACCGCACGATAAAGTCCATTGCTAAAGTAAAGTGTGCTTTTGAGCAAATTAAGAAATATTGTCAAAGCAAAGCAGTAAAATTTCAAACGAATATAATGCAGACGCAGAATGAACAAGCTTCAAAGTAGGAAAAAAGGTCTGGCCATCTGGAAAAATAAGAAAGAATGGGGGAAAGAAGAGAAAGTTGCTAAACGAGCTGGCTGCACTTTTATTGCTTGTATTTTGGTAACATAGCCTGCAACTTAAAAGTTCAAGTGCATGCGCCTGAGTGTATACAACAACGCGTAAAAAAGGCAGATTCGCTGTAAAATTTACAGATTTTAAAGTCTGCACTAAAAAATAACATGGCACAAAATTAAAATTACTTTTATGCAAAGTAGATTTTCAGGTTTGCGTAGTTCTTTTGCACTTTCGAAATTAATTTGATTACAGACTAAATTTCTGAAATCGTAATAGTAAAACTTAATTTTTTTATGTATTTTTGGTATTTTGTTTTTAATTTTTCATACCCGAAGATTGATAACTTTGCTGATATAAGAAATTAGCAAGCACGATTTAGCAATAATTAGACATTTTTTCAGTTCGATTTTTTTCTTTAATTTTTAGTAAGCATCCTTCAAATTTTTCATGCCAAAAAATATTGAAAAATTCGCTAATTAAACTAATTTTGAAATAAATTTTTTTTTGGAGATTTAATTTTTTTAGAATTTTTAAAATTTTATTGTTTTTGTATCCCACAAACGTGGAATTTTTCTAAAAAAATCTGTTTTTTTTTTTAATTTTCTGCAATTAGAATATTTTCTGAAAGTCTTAAAATTAGATTTGTAAAACTTTTTGCTCTTCCAAAATTTACCAAAAAATAAAATGCACGCATACGAGTATATTTCTAAAGTAAAAAAGTTATAATTAAATTTTTTTAATATTTTTAGTAAAATTTTTTCAAGTATTTCAGCATAAATTTGCAGCTGATATGTGTTTTATTTAAAAATATTTTTTTACAGTTTTTTCTTACTGGTTTAATAGAAAGAGAACAAAACAATTTTGCAAAAAATTACCTTTTTCCCTAGCAACCGATGCAAGCCTTTGAGCTTCCAAACCATTCATATTAAGTATACTTCCTTTTACTTTCGCTCAAATAACAAGGATATTCGATTAACTCAACAAGTACTATTCGCAAAGGCATCCAAGCTAAGTTGTTGAGTAGTTGCTTGGTTTGACCTGTGCACCTTTGCCGCTACCTCCGCGCGCCCATAGACTATTGTAGTCGCATGCGCTTCATTCCCCGATATTTTCCTAGTAAGCAGCTGACCCTTACAGCCACCACACCCCCGCCAAAAGCTTGTAAATATTTAAGACGATTATCAGCGTTTGATAAACTCCTTCACATACCTTCACTTTGAATTCGTTTCAACCTTCTTTATTATTGCACTGCCTGGATCAACGAAAAGGGGTTGCCTGTTCGCTTAAAGGTTTTTTTGTTTTCGTCTTTATTGTTTACTGCTCATTTTATTGTTAGACGAAAAAAAAGAATGAATATTTCAGCTGAATCAAACAAATTTAGTTTTAAGGCGAAACTTCTTCATTATGCAGGATAAGCATCCCTTTCGGTTTGTTTTATAGGCATAGCTTATCACCCTTTCATTCTTCAATGAGCTTTCACTCATTCCATTCCACGCGCCACTCATTCATTTGGACCTTTTGGTGTGTTTTTGAATTTTTATTTTGATTTGATTCGATTTGGCTTTTTTCTTTCTTATTTGGAGATTTCTACTTTTCCAAATCCACTTAAGGCACACGCGATTGAATGTCCTTCAACGTCCTTCCTTGTAGAAGGACCCAATGCGAAAGACACAAAGGCAAAGGCTGCAGGAATGTGAAGTGTAGTTACCAAATGAAGGAAAGCGTGGACTGTAGATGAAAAGGACAGAGGAAAAGTGGTGGTTGAGGATAATTGACACTCGCTCTAGATAAAGCGTAAAATCTTTACTCTGAGTTTCCAATGCAAATCTTAAAAAGGCACTAGAAACTTCGAAATATCGACACCAAAACAATTTTTTTCGCTAAAAATTAAATTTTTTTAGATTTTAACTATAAAATCGTGCATCAAGTATTTTAAGGGATATTAAATGAAGTAATGGTAGAGTGAACGCGTAGAGGTAAAGCACGTACCAGCTGGAGAAGCTCAGCTGTAAGCTGGAATTACATGGAATAAACTGGGGTACAAAGCTCAAAACCATGAAGAGGCTTAGTTGACGCCGTATGCTCCAATAGGAGTTAAAGGAAAAAATATGTATGTGTTTATTCACCTCGAATTGGTAATTTTGCAACTAGTCCAATTCTTGCCACTCTCGAACTAGTGTAATATCTTCGTTCAAAAACAATTTCATTCAGCAGAATGTGAGTCGTTTGGCTTTTCACTGTAGACAAATTTCATATTTGCTTGAACTTAACTCACTTACAAGCGCCATATTTCGTGCTCATTTATTTTCTGTCTTATTTTCCGCCTATCATTTCCTTTTTAATTTCAATTTTTATTTTTACTTTTACTTACCCCACTTTAGCTTCAATAGTTCAAAAATGTTTGATTAAAAATATTCGCTAATGGCATTCTACGTAATTTAATTTATTTTTATTTGTGTGCATGCGCTTGCATTTATTTTCAGTTGTATAGACGAAAAGGATTAGAGGCGCAGACAATGAATTTGTAATGAATTCAATAGAATTGAATTTTTTGGAATTTAAAATGCCATATTTTAGAAAGCATACAAAACAAAAAATATGTAAAAAAGTTTGCAGACATTTCAGGCGAACATTTAATTAACCTTTTTCAAGTAGAATTTGCCTTTATCGACAAAAAATATTTTCACTTTAATAATTTTATAATAAATTGGATTAAGTCCTTTTACTGATTACTGATTACTGATTAACTGGATTAAGAAGAGTGTTAATAGCAGAGATGTTAGTAACGCATTTGCATTTGTGTGTTTATGAGTTGTAATTAGAAATCAAATTAACTAATTGATTTGGATTTATTAGAATTTTGCGGTTCTGATTGAAAATATGCTAACTTCATTCAACGAGTTTAGTTTGTTGTCGCCCTTGTGGAATGGGGAAATAATAAAGAATAACATTTAATTATAATTACAGATAATGGGCAAAATGTGTGAAATGTATACGCCAAAAAGCTTCATCGCTTCGATTTCCATAAAGTTTGGAGAAAATGCCCTATTATAAAGTACCGTGAATTGTGTTAAACGGGAAGAAATATTGAGTGGTTGTCGAGATATATAAAAATACAATTTTTTTAATGCTGGTCTGCTGTATTGCTTTCTTCCCTGTATTGGGTGTCAAATAATAGTCGTTCGAAGAGAACTAAAGTTTTCGGTATGTTCAAAAACAAAAAAAAAAAAATCAAAAATAGATTCAAAATATTTTAAAAAATCTAATAATTTTTCTGCAAACAAGCACTTAAATTTTTATTGAATTTTTTTCTAAATTTCAGAATTTTTAATTTTTTTCTCTCTCTCTTTCTTTACTAAATTTTTTTTTGGTTTCAAATGGGACCCAAAATTTTTATAGGAGGTAAAAATTATGATTTAATTTTCATCAGGAGCAAAAGCTAAAACTTAAATCAAATAATAATCGTTTTAATGCGCTCTATAATGTTTTTTCGTATGTTCCTGGAAAAAAATGTCATTATTAAAAAAAAGAGGTTGTCTGTAAAGTCGGTTTACTGACGATAGTTTAACGTGACAACGTCATAAGAAAAAACTGATGTAATGGTTACAATTTTCAAAACAAAATTTTAATTTTATTTGTTTTATAGATATTTTGTATGGATATAGAGGAGGAGATAAATGGAATCGCAATGGAATAAGTCAAGTTACATTTACACAAACGTGAAAAATGACGAAACATTTATCAAATTCGTGAAAGATATGTTCAATTTCGATTGTGCATCAGACGTTAATAAGTCAACAACACTAAGAGGCAACATCATCGATTTGCCTTTTTCAAGACACTTTACACTCGAAACACTCCCTTTCATTTCCTACTTTTCCTATCATCGTCCTATTCTCAACAGAGAAATGGTTCATTACCATGCACACAGGAAGAAGGCATATGCAAATACAAGTATGTGAATTTATATAGAAATGCGCATATCCATACATATATATGCTGCACTAGGACAGAGCCAGATGTCGAACGTTGCCGAACGCGGGGGCCGATTGTGCTCTTTGTCGTTCGTTCCGCGCTCTCGCTTGCAGTTTAAGCACATTAGCTTACATTTGCTTGCGTACGGAATAGATTCGTACATTTGATGTGTCCATATGATTTGTATGCATCTTTACATATAGATTTGTTCTTTTTGAAAATTGCGCGAAATTGTATATGTATATGCATGTTTATATACATATATTAGTATAAAACATATCTTATAAGGTATGTGGTAAATATTACCATACAGTTTTTCCTTCATATATAATAGAAAAATTAATAACAATGACATCAAAACAACAGGTATTATTAACAACTAGTCGTCACTAATTATAAATTCGGTACCGATGATGATGATACACTTGGTTGTATTTTAAATTCTTCAAGTAAATCAAATTAATAATAATCAATAAGAACGGATATGCAAATACAAATATGTGAATTTATATATGTACATATGCGCATATACATACATATATACGCTCACTTAAGTAGGACAGAGCAAGATGTCGAACGTTGCCGTTCGTTTGCTTTGTTTGCTTTGTCGTTCGTTTCGCGCTTTTGCTTGCAGTTCATTCAAGGTGACGACCATGAGCAAGGTAACGACGAATGAGCAAGGTAACGACGATTGAGCAAGGCAACGACACATTTTTTCGTGCGTGCAGCCGCCTAAAGCGAATTATAAGACGTTATCACGTCAAAAAGAAAGCTTAATTTAAAATTAACCTAAGAATTTTCCTGTTAAAAAAAGTAATTAACTTTTTTTTTAATTTACTTAAACATTTCAGGGTTTTTGATTTTTTTTCTTGTGCTCAAAAAATGTAAGAATAATTTTAAAAAATCTGAGAATTTTCCTGATACAAAATTACAAATGTTTTTTTTTTCGTTTATACTCAAATGGAAGCAGTGTATTTTTTCTTTGAGATGATGCCTTACTTGATTTGGGGGAAAAATTGATTTATATGATGGAATTTTCGCCTTGTCCCGGATTCTTTCCATACTCTCCGTTAAAGAATATAAAAAAAATCAAACATTTTTGTTTTGGAAATTCCTACATTTTTGACCTTTTTTTACTTAAACTCAAATAATTCATAGCTTTTTTTCCAAATGATACCCAACTTTTTATGGGAGGCAAAAATTATGGTTGCATTTTCATCAAGGGCAACATTTAAGACTTACTTACATCAAATAAAAATCGTGCTAAGCGAAAGTAAAATAAATGCTTTCTATAGGAGTTTTTCCTGATTTTCCAAAAACGGAAAAGGAAAAATAACATAAAAAGTTTTATGGTAAAAAAAATGTGTTTAGATTTCTTTCAAACTTCGACATTTTTGAATCATTTTACTCACAATGCTCTGATCTTTTCCTTTAAAATAATATCCAAATTTTATGTTGGTTGTGGTTGAATTTTTGTCAGGGTGTGGGTTTTTTCACAAATAACCAAAAAATTATGTTAGCAAAAAATTTTCAACAAAATAATATGATACAAAATTTTTACGAAAATTATTTTGAATTTTCGTCAGGATGTGGGTTTTTTTCATAAACGAACGCAACAAAAAAATATAAAATTTAAAATTCTTAATAATTTTCGTAGGATGAAGACGTTTTTCAAAAATAGCAAAAATTCGTTTCAAAAAAACTTCATAAAAAATAAATTTTTTTTCGATAAATATTCTTTATACTTAAAAAGTTGTAAAACTTTTAAAAATAACTCAATATATTTTATTTTAGAACTCAGTATCCAAATTTTCAGATTAGAGTAAATTTCAAACCTAATAAAATATTTTTTCTTATTTTTTACTTTCTTAAGTTTACTCGTCATTATAAAAGGTAATGGAAAATTAATTATACGATTTTTTTTATGAACAATTTTTTTACTAAGCAAAAAGCAATAATTTTGAGCGCTCCATTGCTTGCCTGTTGGTATACTGCAGCTATCTAGTGTAATGCAAATGTCAAATGTAATCGGCGCACGGCGCAATTTGCTAAAATTATAAATCTTACGATAGGGTGATTAATTTTGTGCCACCTTGTAAAAACAAGGAATTTATTCCAAAATTCTTTAGTCACTTGACATGGAATCGCTCAAGTATAAAATACTCGCCAAGGGGCCATTTGAAAGTCCTTTTTTAAATTTAACAAGCTTAGCAAATATTAAACGCATTTGCTTCGAGAGCTTCTACGATTAGGAAAGTAATATCACAGATTGTTCCCTCTGCTTGCTTCAGAACCTATGCATTTGCACCATCCTACACTAGTTTATAGGGGTATAATGAATTATTTGATACACTGCACGTGGGTTTGGTTATCCATCAGCCTCCTTCGTAAAATTAACTCCTGCACTGCGACGTCTTTGCGCATAACAAATTTTCTTGCCCTTCATCGACTTATTTAAAACATGTTTGGCAAGCAAGGTTTTCTTCAAAATTATGAAGTAATTCGTTGGTAACGGAACGCTGTACTAACTAATAGACCCAGCACTTTCTCTCCTTCCCCAAAGTCCATATGTCTTTGGATACTCTATTTTATTGCCATTTCGCTGCACTACAAACTCAATTGACCAACAAATGAAAAATGCAATTTTACTTTTGGATGTTTTTCATACTTTTTGGCACTTTATTGTCTTTTCTGCCATTTCAACGGCACTTCACTGCTGCACCATGAAGTTGTTGTTTTGTTTTTATTTTTTTGTTTTTGCTTTTTGTATCCTTTAGTCGTTCATCCCAAAATATGCTCACAACCAGTCGACCAGCCGACCAATAAACCATCCAAGCCTTTCTCCGCCATTGCACTTCACTTTTGTCTGCCGTTTGCCAATTTTTAAGAAAATAAAATCGCATAGTGAATGAAATGAAAGCGAAATGGAAATTGAACAAAGTAACGAAAAGATAGTCAAAAAATAAAGGAAAAAGTTGAGACACAGAATAAAGTGAAAAAATTCGGCAGTTGATGCAAAAGTCAGGGAAAAAGTTGAGAATTGGACAGAACGGGTGGTTGAGTGCACATTGAGAATGGCAAAAATGAAAAAACAAAGCGATGAAGTGGAAACTGTTTGCCTTGCATGTGAGTGAAGTCGAATAACAAACAAAGGAAACGAAAAATGAAAGGACGACATTCACTATAGGCGCTGGAAAAGCAAACAAACAACAACAAAGAAACTGAATGGTTAGAAGCTGCTGACTGGCTCACCGGCTGACTGTCTGACAGGCGTATGGCCAAAGGCTCGCAGCCACAAACGGCTGCCGAGATAGTAGTGACTGCATGCCAGCGGCGGCGACAGCGTAAATGACGTGCAACAGTGAAGCTGCAACAATACGAAAAACAACAAAAGCAGCAACACAACAGCACATGGGAAAAGGAAGAAGGAGTAAGTTGCACGCAAGCAGAGTAAGTCCTTGCCGTGGCGCAGAGGCGAGCATATTGGAGAGAAAAAATGCGGACTCCGGAAGCGTCGAGGTGGCAGTAGTAACATCCGCGGTGTAAGCTTGAAGTTGCAACACCAGACACACTCACACCTTGTAGACGTGATAGTGGCAGTGAAAGCGATTGGGTGCCGCCGCCTGCAGCGCCTACAACATCCGACAGTCAAGCAGGGGAAAAGAGGCATGCACACTCATGCATAAGTGCGTGGAAATGCCCACACTGCATACACATATTAAAAAAAATAAAAAAATTACAAAAAGAACCATGAAAAAATAGAGTTGCTGTTGCTATTAAAAGACACTTTGGCAGACAGTTGGCAGCGCCTGGACGACCGGCCCGCATGTCGTATGATGACTTTATTGCTGCACTGAGCCATTCTCAGATGGTGCAGACAAAGGTGCATACATATACATACATACATTGATGCATGCATCTGTTTGTGGCAAGTGTGCGCTTTTTTGTTTGTGCATGGATTGCTTGATAAATAGTGCGACGGCAAAATGTCGCATGGACACATATAAAATGTAAATTGCGCAAAAATTAAGAAAACACCAAGAACAACAACAAACACACAGTGTACAGTACAGCATACGCAGTGAAGCATATCTACAGGCGCAAGAAAGGGATACAACAGCAGTTAGCTGATGCAGGGGGGTGGGTGATGTAATAATATTGCCGTTGCGTATGACTGCATTTCGGCAGTAAATTTAAATGTTATTGGAGTTGGGCAACTGTACACATACACACACAGACGCACATAAACATTTTGAATTAATGCATGCAAACACGAATGTGTGCGAATGCCTTTTGCTTTAATGAAATTGCAAAAAGAAAGTTGCTGCTATGGGAAAGGAAACATGAAAAGAGTGGCGGAAATGCTGATGGAAATTGAAGTCCATTTGATTTTTTTGCATTTTATTTGTAAAATAAAATTTTTTATTTTTGTAAATAAAAATCAGAATGATTCACACAAGGCTATCGAGTAGTGAGCATCTATGTAAAATATTGATGTTCTACGTCATTGATGGTTTCACTATTGTAAAACAAGAGATTTGTAGTTTCTGTAGAAGTTCATATTAGCGTATGATTTTCAGAACCTTCACAACTTTCTAAAGTCGTTTTAGTGAGTTTTCTTCATCTTGACTCCTTTATATTAAAAAATACTCGCCGATATTGAGCGACACTATCAGCTTCGTAAGTTTTGTGAAGAGCCTCCCCGAATCACTAAATTGTTTGCCACTTTACGAGACTCGACATCATCGGAGTGCTGACTGGAGCTTTCACTGCCTCAAAGGCAAGCTTGCAGAAAGTCTAGGCGTGCGTTTACAAATTCACATACATACAGCACGACTTATGACCTAAGCGAATCAATGGTTTGAAAAGTAGTCTGGGGACTCCACTGCTCAGAAACAGCGATAGGGACATCGTAGGGACAGCGATGACGTCCAAATGAGGCGGCCGATCGTTTTGAATGATCGAAAAGTGAAGTTGCGTGAGTTAGCTGATATCGAAAAGATTTCAAAAAAAGGTGTTAGCTTCATATTACATGAGCATTTGACTATGGGAAATCTCGGTTCAAAGTTGGTGCCACGTTTGCTCACTGTTTTATTTCATCAAGACAACCCACCGTATCACAAGTAAATCAAAACAATGGCGAAACTACATGAATTGGACTTCGAATTGCTTCTAGAGTTGGCTCCTACCGACTACTGGCTGTTCATAGATCTAAAAAAATGCTCGCCAGTATTTCGCTCGAATGAAGAGTTTATCGCTGAAACTGAGGCCTATTTTGAGGCAAAACATGAATAGTTCCACAAAAATGGCATTGAAATTTTATAGCGGCGCTGAAATGATTGTTTTGTTCTTGATGGAAATTACGTTGATGAATAAAGCTCATATTGAACAAAAAAAACTTTTTTCTTTGTTAGATCCAGGACTTTTCAGCCCGTGTCTTATATTGGGTTGTCAACTTAGTTGGTAATTGCAGATTTCACTCATAGATGACTTCAGTTAAATTTTTAGGTTTGCAGACATAGTACAAATGTAAAACACATTTTGTTATTTGATAGCTGGCAATTCAGTTGTCAACCAGTAAAAAAAGTTGTTTGATCGGTTGAGTAGTTTTCGTTTGGCGTTCGTTGAAAAATGGAAAATCAAAAGGAACATTTTCGTAATATTGTGCTTTTTTATTTCCGCCAAGTGAAAGCCGCATAGCAAGCGCATAAAAAGTTATGTGCTGTTTATGGGAGGAAGCCTTAAAGGAACGGCAGTATCGAAATTGGTTGCCAAATTTCGTTCTGGTGCTTTTTCACTCAAAGATGAAAAACGCTCTGGTCATCCAGTTGAAGTTGATGACGCCCTAATCAAAGCAATAATAGATTCGGATCGTCACAGTGCAACACGTGAGATTGTAGAGAAGCTTCATGTATCACATACAAGCATTGAAAGTCACTCAAAACAACTTGGTTATGTTCAAAAACTCAATACATGGGTTCCTTACGAGCTGAAAGAAACGTATTTAACGCAATGCAATAACAGCTGCAATTTGCTAAAGAAACGTAATGAAAATGATCCATGATAAGTGACGATGAAAAATTGGTTGTTTACAACAATATCAAGCGTAAAAGATCGTGAAGCAGGCCAAGTGAACCAACTCAAACAACATCAAAAGCTGATATTCATCAAGAGAAGGTTTAGTTCTCAGTTTGGTGGGATTACAAAGGAATTGTCTGTTTTGAACTTTTACCACCCAACCGAACGATCAATTCTGATGTCTACATTACAGAATTAACGAAATTAAACAATGCAGTTAAGGAAAAGCTGCTCGAATTGACAAATCGAAAAAGTATTGTATTCCATCATGACAATGCAAGACCACACACATTTTTGGTCACTCGGCAAAATTCTTGGAGCTTGGTTGGGATTTTTTGCCACATCCACCATATAGTCCTGACCTGGCACCATCTGATTACTTTTTCTTTCGATCTTTACAAGACTCCCTGAATGGTAAACATTTCAATAATGATGATGATGTCAAATCGTACCTCATTCAGTGTTTTGCTAATAAAAACAAGAAGTTTTATGAATGTGGAATTATGATGCTGCCTGAAAGATGGCAAAAGGTCATTGATCAAAATGGGCAATACATTAAAAAATAAAGTTATTTAGTTCAATGAAAAAATTGTCTTTGATTTACTAAAAAAAATCCGGAATTACTTAGTAGCCAACCCGATAACCCAATATATATATCATCAAAATAAGCAAAATTTTTGGCTCATCACGGATGTTATTTTAGCTGTTAGAATCAAAAAATCGATAGCTCGAATTCCAAACGTTAGAAGAACTCCCTATATATTTGGAGACTGAGGTTTCTCCCTGTGGTGTTTCTTGTTAAATTTTGAAAGTGAATAAAAACGCGCTTTGCTTAAATGCACTTGAAAGCAGAGCAAATTATAGCATCCTAATTAGTGCAGAAAAACTTAATTATAGAAGTTTTCATGTAAGTCGGGTAAAAGCACATTTTTAATATACCAGCGCATATCCAAAGTTCACAAAAGCGTGCTTCAATAAAATTAATTAAATAAATGGTAATAGGTTTAAAATGAACTCTACAATTTAAAAACAAAAAAAAATTGTTTTGGCATGCAAAAATTTTCATTTTCACAACATTTTGCATAAAGTATTTGGCAAATATTAATTTTTAATGGCAACCACATATTAATAAATATTTCAACCAGAAACTCATTATTCAAATTATGTGTTTAGTATGAACTGCAGAACCATAAAAATGCATTCAAATAATTGCCATCAACAAATCATTGCAAACTTCAAAAAAAAAAACATCAACTGGCAACTAACTAAAAAGCTTCAAGCACGCATTTAGGAAATGCGAAAATTGTTTACCAAATACATGCAATATAACACATGTGAGCATGTGCATATTAATATGTCTGTATGTGTGCGTTAATGTGACGCCATTGTAAACAAGCTCGACGTGAATAGCGTCGCAGTTGTGCTCGAGTGTACGCCACACTTCATGAATAAATAAACAAATGTGCGTTGGTAGTGGTGAGGTGTACCATAAAATGGCAATAATAGTGCAATAATAATCGAAATAATCAAAAGTGCCGCAAATTAAAGCCAAATAATTATTTGACAACCACCACCAAGGAATCCAGTAACCAAACAGCTAACCAACGGCACTGGTAGTCCAAATGCTGCAACAGCCAACAACACAATGGCGAATGCCTGCCGCCCGTTAGCCGGAAAATGCGATTGCAAACTCATTTCAGTATTCCGACCATTAAAAAGTGGTAAAAAGTTGCGTCATAAAACAACAACAAAAAGCGAAAAAAACAATATAACAAATTTATGCATATTTTCATAAGTATGAGCGAGTTAAGCGGTAGGGAGGCCTAGAGGTTGGTTGACGAGCTTGAAAAGCCATGAAAAGTTTGGCAGCATTCCTACTGGTAGCAAGCAACCTCTATGGCAGAAAAAACAACAGCCTTTTATAAATACTAGAAATTTATAAAAAAAAGTTTTGCTTTCAATTTACGCATTGCTCCAGAATTGCCTTACTGTGGAAGAATACCCGGAAAACATTTCTGGATAAGTCTGGAGCAGTGGTGATATGTTCATAACTGCAGACAAGCACAAAGCTTGCGAACATTTTGTTTTGGTTGCAGCAGAGTTTGATAACATAAGGTGTATTAATGGAACGACAAGTCTAGGTCCTAGAATCACCGGAAAAAGCTCTAAGAAGACAATGGAAATGAGTTGAGTTTTGCTGAAAAAAAATTCTAGATTGGCCAAAGTTGATAGATTCAAATCTCTTAAATCAGCCGAGCCAAAATCGTGACAGTAACTTCGACTACCACGACCTAGAAGATTTGACAGCAAGATTATGCGCGCTCATTTCACAGGTGCTTTTAGCTCTTCCAATTAGTCGTGGTTCAGATGGCACGAAGTAGCTTGTAAGCAAGGGATGCGCTGATTTTTTCTTATACCACCAAAACAATCTCAATTTTGTCATAAATAACCCGCTGCACACCCCATGCTACGTCAGCAAATTAGCCGAAAGGTGGTTAGCGCCCTGTTGTTGGCTATACCTTCTGAATTTTCTATACTGCGGGATGGGCCGCAGGGCCGTTGAAAGACAGTACGTGCTTGAGTGGGACGTAGGTGCAATGAAAGCAAGACTTATGCTGGGCTCTTCGGCAATCCTCCCTACCAGAGAGAGATAGGTTTTACATCAACTGCCAGTCCAGGTTACAATCCCTAGCTCATTGCGTTGGGGTGTAGTTGAAGCTGAACTTAGCGCATATTTGCATAATACTAATAATTTATAACCGGCCGCCGTAGCCGAATGGGTTGGTGCGTGACCATTCGGAATTCACAGAGAGAACGTTGGTTCGAATCTCGGTGAAACACCAAAATAAAGAAAAACATTTTTCTAATAGCGGTCGCCCCTCGGCAGGCAATGGCAAAGCTCCGAGTATATTTCTGCCATGAAAAAGCTCCTCATAAAAATATCTGCCGTTCGGAGTCGGCTTAAAACTGTAGGTCCCTCCATTTGTTGAACAACATCAAGCCGCACGCCACAAATAGGAGGAGAACCTCAGCCAAACAAACAATAAAGGATGTAAGCGCCAATTATTTATATATACACATAAAAGTTCGGTTTTTTTAGAATAGAGGGTGTACATATATGTGTACGAATATGCTCCACTGTCATGGCACAGCTATTTGGGGATCACGGAAAACATTTATGAGTCACACAATTCAACGTAAATGACTCAACAGCCGTTGCAAAACTGTCAACTATGAAATCAACAAAAGCGACAAACGAAAAGGAACACAAACAAAAAACAAAAATAGCACTAAAAATTAGAGTAGAGTTTTCAAATATGCACGCTACAGTCGCATACACAAATAAACCTAAACCTAACGGTAATAAACATTTGTATGAATGTGAAAGTTGACGGGCTTAGGGATAGGTTTGCTGGGAAAAAGGATACAAAAGAGTTGTTAACATCGCTGGTAAATAATGTTGTCAACGCAAGGGCAGACATATGGGGGTTACCTAGTTAAACACATGACTGACAAGGGAGTGCAGACGGTGTGAGTGCAGCGCAATGCTACTGATTATACAACTGGTGTAGTTTTTTTACTTTGGCTGAAACATACTTTTTCATAAACCGTTGGACAATTTTTCGCGTAGTTCAATTCAGTATCGCTCCATGACTAAGTTTGCCTAAGCCTTTAATAGCAATTGTTAGAAAAAATAATTATTGTATGAGGTGGCGCAAAATTAATCATTCCATTTTGATTTTGAATAATTTTTTTGCTAGAAGAAAAAAATGATTTTGAATGATAGAAATCTTTATTGTATTTTGACCTATAAATTTTTCGAGAAGGTGATTAATTTTGCGCCACCTTGTATGGCAAATTATTGCTGTCAAAGACATTTTTTTTATCTGTACTTTGGACTCAGCGGACACTTCGACCTAAAAGATATTTTGTGTCAAAAATGTGCATCAGCCTTGATTTCCTTATAAGTGGTTCTGCTCTCAGATCAGTAAATCATATAGCAATAATCAAAGTAGGCGGCCTGGACCCTACTTTACTTAGCTCAAGCATTATCAAATCTATACCCTTTATTCCTTGATAAAAAGTACGAAGTTTGCCTTTCTGGAATTTATACTCACCTTTACCACAGTTGGTCAGCCACTTCTTCTTTTTCGTCTTAATTGGTGCGATAACCGCTTCCGCGATTTTGGTCGAGTTCAACAAAACGCGCCAGTCATTTCTCTCTCGTGTTAACCGGCGCTAGTTGGACACACCCAGTGAAGTCAAGTCCTTCTCCACCTGATCTTTCCAACGCAAAGGAGGCCTTCCTCTTCCTGGCTGGTACCGCATCGAATACTTTCAGAGCCGGAGCGTTTGTATCCATTCGGAGGACATGACCCAGCCAACGTAGCCGCTGGATCTTTATTCGCTGTGCTATGTCTATGTCGTCGTAAAGCTCATACAGCTCATCGTTCCATCGCCTGCGATATTCGCCGTTGCGAACGTGCAACGGTCTAAAAATCTTACGCATAATCTTTCTCTCAAACACTCCAAGCGTCGCTTCATCGGATGTTGTCATCGTCCACGCCTCTGCAGCATACGTGAGGAAGGGCATGATGAGAGCCTTGTAGAGTGTTAGTTTTGTTCGTCGAGAGAGGACTTTACTGCTCAGTTGCCTACTTAGTCCAAAGTATCACTTGTTGGCAAAAGAGATTTTACGTTGGATTTCCAGGTAAACTTAACTTAACTAAACTTTAAAGTGACAATGTTACGTGGCTTTAAAAGTAGACGTTGATGCCGAGCGATGCTTCAGATTAATAGTAATCTTTAACGTTCGAAGGAACTTATACTCGTTGTACACATATTTAGATTACATAGGAATTCTGGGTTCAATCCGTACTCTCCGTGCCTGACGGTATATGACAAGATGTAAAGAAAACTAAAATCCTGCAAGAATTTCAAAGTGGTTATCAGTGATCGCTCAGCGTGGAGAAATAATGAAATATCTTTAAAGTAAGACGACAGTGCCAGGGCTGGAATTGTCGGACCACATTTCAAGAAGGCAATTGCAATGGGAAAAACGACTTCCATTTTTCAGGTGGAGGTCCATACCTTAGAGCTATGTATCAAAGAATGTCTGCGGAGAAGCATACGCGGTGCCAATATCAACATTCTTTTTGACAGTCAAGCATCTCTAAAATCGGCTAATAGTTTCTCATTTCAATCAAGGTTGATCTGGGAATGTTTTAAAATTCTCGAAACTCTAGCATCAAGAAACTCTGTTACTCTGATTTGGGTACCGTGACATGAGGGGCACGAAAGGAATGAAGGGAATGAAATTGCGGACCTTTTAACATAAAAGGGTGCCAACACTTCCTTGATACGTCCAGAATCTTTCTGCGGGGTAAATAACCGCTTCAAAAACGCCTTTCTACGTGAACACGAACAACGAGGCTTAATCGAGTACTGGTGAGCCCGAACGGGTATGTGACAATCAAAAAGTCGCACTGTTCTTGAATGTACAAAGGTAGATGCAAACCCAAACCTCAATAGCTCCGGCTCTGAAAGTATCCGATGCGGTACCAGTTGGTTGCAGCAGTGGAAGAGGAAGGCCTCCTCTACGTTAGAAAGCGCAGTTGGAGAAGAGCTTAGCATCACTTAGTGTGTCCAATTGGCGCCGGTTAGCGCGAGAAAGAAACGACGTTAAACTCGGCCAAAATCGCTTAAATGGTTAACGCGCCAATCAAAAAGAAGAAGGTTAGAAATGGCTCCTTAAATTCGCAATAGACACAGGCGCCATGCGGGTGGACTTTTTTAAAACACATCACTAATGAACTCCATCTAGTATCGCTTTGGATCGAACCGGACTATTCGTGACTGCAAATCAACCAGTTCAACCTAACCTAACTTCATACATTTTTTATAACTTTATTAGTTCACGGCGTACGAGCTTAGTTGGGTAAGAGCCTAGAAGCTTATTTTTTCAGTTTTTCAAAATAAGTTTTTTCGGTAGATATTATTCGGACTTTTTCACTATTTCCATTAGACACCCGATAACAGGCAACAATTTTCCGTCTGAAAGTTCTGAATCAATTAGGCAACTATGGTTGGAAAGTGTTGAAAATATGCAAACAACAAATTGGAGTGGGTTACTCCAATTAGACTACATTCAACTCCTCAATATTTTCTGTTCTCATTTTGAAAAACCGCCTGCGCTCATTTACAAATACACTCATACATATTAAACATGCTTAATTATTGTATTATGTGGCACACAATTTTTTTGGTTGACAAGCATCAACAAGGACAAAGTTTATAGCTGCGGCATTCAACAGTCAAAAGGCGTATAATTCATGGAACTTTCCTTTCATTCGTACGCTCAGTACGTCAGCTATTTGATATTAAGGCAAAAACAAACTGAGGAAAAACGAAAGCCAAAAAAAAGTTCATAATTATTGTGCAAAGTTAGTTAAACACATTTATTTACACACATAAATATGCATGCATACAAATATATTTGAGTGTATATGTGCATATGTTTGTAGGTGTATAATTTAGCGTCCATTTTAAATGAAAATGTCAAAATTTGTAATGCTCGCGACTTTTCGAAATGCAGTGAATTGTTCGACAACTTCAAACATACGCTCGTATTTATTTACATAAATGCTAAATTTTTGGCATTTTCATTTAAAATGGACGCAAATTTATACATACATACATACATACACACAATTGGTGCATACTGCCTTTGTTAAGCGTTTGGCCGCACTTTTACACCAATTCATGTTGCGTGTCGTGGGTAAGTGAAATTGTGGAAGTACCAGACTGGCACTCCCCAAGTAGCACTGAAGCGTTGTTTTACTACCTTTGTGAGACCTTCAACAGATAGATATCTACAGCAAGCCTGATCTGTTGATGTAGTGGAGAAGATTCATGGGATTTAGGTTGGCGCACTCTCTCAGGCTGTCGAAGAAAAGAGCACCCAGTGATCATAATCGTCTAGCTGCCAAGCCCGGAACCCTGGAAGGTCCGCACAGACCTTAATCCCAATGGCGACTAAATGGTAAACCTAGCTTTTCCGCGTATAACTAATTGCAAGGTGTGGGGTTCCCAGGACTTTTCTGTGTTCTCCGTCCATTGTTCTGCGCCCAAAGGGGTTTCGAAATAGCATATGAAGAAATGGAGCTCCATCTTTTCTGCGTTTTCCTGAGAGAGAAATTGTGCAATTTCCCTTAAACACAATCAAGGGGTTGCCGACGACTGAGTAGGAGGTCTCTGAGACCAATTCAGTTCCCTTTCTGGCAGCCTCATCAGCAATTTCGTTTCCCTCTATGTTCTTAAGTCCTGGAACCAAAATGAGAGAAATATGTGTGTGCTGATACACCTAAGAGATTTGATCTCCTTCTTACAGGAGTTGACTAGTTTGGATATGCACCACGGCGTCGTCACAGCCATGATCGCGGCTTGACTATCGGAGAAACTGTTAATATCCCCCTTGCCGCCACCTTGAGTAAGTATTTTGCATGCCTGCAGGATTGCAAAGACTTCTGCCTGAAAAACGCTAGCAGTATTCGGCAATTCGAAAGGAAATGATAAATTGGATGATTTAGAGAAAACCACTATTCCGCTTCCATCTTAGAGCGCCGTCAGTGAAGACAGATGACAGTGAAGACAACTATTTAATGTAGGTGCTGAATGCTTGACAGTTTTTATGAGCGCCTTTTTCATGGCAGAAATGCACTCGGAGGCTTGCGACTGCCTATCCAGAGGTGACTACTCTTTATTAGAAACTAAATTTCTCACTTGGCTGTTATTTTCACATCCAGTGGGCATGCAACAAAGAACCAATCGTTTGCTAGTTGCCTACAAATCCACTCAGCTACGGCGGCTGTTACTCTTAAGGTTTTTCAATCAAAATTTTTGTGGAAATTTTGCTTTTTCGTTTTTTTTTTATTTTGCGATTTTAATTTTGAACTGAAATGACTACAAACTACTTGCACAATGTACTGTTGCATGTTTTATTATGGCTGCGGTTTTTATGCACACACATATTTGGCAAAACCGACTGCAATTAATTTCATATTAGTGCCGCGTTTGTCTATTTAGTTTTGTGATTGCTACCAGAGAAGGCAAAAGAAAAGTTTACGATTTCAATTTTTTTCCAGGACAATTGGTTATCAAGCAAATGCCTGTGAACAAATAAGCAATATTTGAAAAATACAGCAAACAGTCGCAGTTGCATCTCCATCGCCACCAGCACCAGCAGCGACATCGATCCCTTTGTCACTTGCATTTTTATGCCGCCACAGACATTGCGACAATTGGTATAAAATTACACCGAAATGCGGGCGCATCAACAATGCCCAAAAAATCCAACAAGGGAATAGCATCCACTTTACATTTTACTGCCGACTGCCGCCTATCGGCTTTACTATGCAGCGCATCCTTTGCTCTTCGAAGTGTCTATTCCTTTTTTGCACTGCAAGCAGCGGCGCGTAGTTGGTGCCTTGGCCTTGGCGCACAGTTGGTATTTAAAGGGGCTGGGGCAAGAACTCTACGTAGTAGCAGGCAGCTCAAGTTCAAGTGGATTTTTTCGGTTGATGTTTTTGTATAGCTCACAGGATTTTCGAGTTCTCTACTTTCATTTATTATCATCCTTCAGCGCTATGTGCACTGCCGTTTTATTATTTGGCAAAGTACTTGAGATTGTTGTGGTTGTGGGCTTATTTTAATTTATGGTATTTGACAAATGTGTTTACGAGACATTGAAGTAGAACAATTCATCATTTACTGCAGGCGCAGAGCGATAAAAAGATGTAAGACAGCAAGGATTTCAGCATTTGGATTATTCTCTTTTGAATGACGTTATATGAAAAATAGTTGGAAAATAATCTGCTTAGTAGTCAAATTCTCTTTCAAGTTAATTGGAATGAATATAATATCATTTTTATTATATTGCTCATCTCCCCTTAATATTTGTGAATCGGCTAAATCAGGCACACTTTAACGACCAAAGAAGTCGTTCCCTTGGCAGTCGCTTAACGGAGCGGCTATTGTTTTCATCCGACCAAGGTCTGTTATTTCAGCAGAACCACAAGCGAAATAAATTGTTTTGAGTTTCATTTCCTCGTACCAAAAGCCACCAATTAAAAACACCAAGTGAAGAAAAGAGTTATTTCACTGAGCCCTTCAATGCTGAGGAAGCCTTCTTATTTATCTGACATCACCAGAAGGCATTCAATACTTGGAAAGAGTTGGAAGGCTTTGTACCTCAGCAAGATCGAAAGAGCGGAGCTGCCCTAAGCCAATCTTGCTTTATGTCAGATGGCTCGATTCGGTCCATGCGCTACTCACCATTGTCAGGAAAAGGTCTATAAATTTACAAAACAGAATTTTTAATCGAATCTTTAGCGAAAGTTTTCTAAGTTCTAAATAAGGAATAAGTTTAGGATAACGACTCTAAAGGAAGTAAACTATAATTATAGATTGAAAAATTTACCTGCTTTACTTCATTTTCGAAATGCACTGCGAAAACCAGGAAGTTTTATGAGCTGGGTTGGATGCACTGACCTTAAAAAGGAATTCACTTGGTATATACGGAGATTCATAGATTTCTTCAGTCATTCCACAATATGTCCTTAGGATGTTAGGTTAGGATAAATTGCTGCCGTTGCGAGGGGCCCACTTGGACAAATATTCAAAATTTGTCAGTTGTGGTACCAGCCCAGTAGTTTCCCTTTACTCGTATGCAGCTGTGACCGGTAACCCAAATAAGCCGAAGTATTCGAATGCAATCGAGATAGAAGTCAGGTATTCCCAGACTAATTTCGAACGCACAAACAACGAGCCCAAGGCTCTAATTCCCGCTTGGCTGTCGAAGATAGAGCAGATAATGTCCTTCCATCATACCGATCTTTTGGCGAATTATTTGAGAATTTGCAGCAAGTTAAGTCCACTCTTATCCAAAGCCCAGAAGGAGTTAGTGTCATAGAAATGTAAAGCGAAATATTCGAAGTATGGAGTTTTTAGCCAGAACTTCTCTTCTATTTATCTCTTCTACCACCTAAAGAAAATTTTGGCCGAGCTGCATACCTGGCACCCATATGGCCAATAGTTCAGCGCCATGCTAGAGTAAGAGAAGTCTCATTTACTAGTACATTTTGGAGATCCGCAGTTGGATCAACGTTTTTCTTTCAATGAGCTTTGATCGAAGTAAATGGATGATAGTAAATTTATTTTCTGCCGTTAAAATTTGTCCAGCTGGTCTCAGTATAGGGTCTGGTCTAGCCTTCTACTGAAGGCAAAGTAATATGTTTTGTCAAAGGAGTTTCTCTATTAAAGTATATGACGCTTTGTGGTTGTTTTACCATTGAATACAAATCCTATAAGCTCATAGATAAATACACAGATATAATGGCTTTTAATGCTTGAGATAAGAAAGAGTGAATGAAACTAAGCCTCAGCTTTTTTTAAAGTATTTTATATTCACCAAAATTTTCACTCATAAAGTTTTAACGGAAATATTTTTTTAGCAGCACTATAATTCAAACATCTTTTTGCGATTTGGCGAATATTTACATTCAAATATCAAATATTTTTTAATTCATCGCTCAATAAAAGCTTTACAATTTCGATAAACAATAAGAAAGCAGAAAGCAGAATTGGGGAATGACTCGAAACAGTCATTTGCGCAACCAAAACGGCGAAATATTGCCGAGTGAATAGCAGCTGATAATCCAAGCAAGAGTTGAGCAGCGCAATGAAGTGAAACGAGTTTACAATTCACAGTATTTTACGGATTTCGCAGTCATAAATCACTTTCGCCAAAACTTTTCGGCGCATAAATTTCTCAATGGTTTTACTGTCACACTTGGATGTCAGAGAGAAGTTGGTCGAATGAATAACCGAATGCGCTGAACGAAGGAATACGTACATGGCGGCTTCTAAGAGTGAGTGAGTGAGTGATATCCACCTTGTTAGTGCGCCAGTGCTCCCATGGAAGGCATTTATGGCATTACAGATATGTATTTTCCCACCGCCACAGGGCGCGGAAAAACTTCTTAAGATGAACATATTGTCGTGGCGTATCTTCTTGAGTGGCTGCTTGAAGCTGGCACCACTCACAAAGAGACCACCTACAACGCTGCAGCCACAAGGACATCATCGCATTGTGATGAGCCGATAGTGCGGAAAGTGCACATACAAACGCAATTAGATGCTTATGTGCACGCATCTACTTAAGTGTAGGGAATTGCGTTTGACGTCGGTTTGGGTTGCAGTGCTACAAGCCTGCAATGACTCTCTTGCCGTATTCGTGTATTCGATTTGGGAGTTATCATTGCTAATGTACGAGTATTTGAATGCTGGCAATTGGCACACAAACTAATGGTTGCGCTGAAGATAATAATGAGTGCCATATTTTGAATGCTAATGACTTTAGTGGCGTCAGTTAATCAGTAAAGCAAATATAAAGCGCAAATGCCTGAAATATAACTGTTATCTCCCTAAGGCAGAGGAGGATATATCGAAAGGATATAATGCGAGTGTTTAGCTAAATCAATGACTGATTTCAGACTCAACTAATGCGTTTGATTCACATGCCACAAACACATTTTTTTTTTATATTAGTTTGGGTATATAAGATATCCATTATTTATTCGGTAGATGGTTGTAGTAATCGATATCTCGTAAAATATCGATCAAATAATTTAACGTTTATGCTCGTTGTCAAGGTGACATTTCACACTTCGAAAATTCTTGCCTTGTTTATGGTGGCTTATGGTAGTTTATGACCTTTATGGCGTCGATACTGTAAATGCCAATTACGTGCAATTTTGGTTTCGTCGACTCCGTTCAGGCATCGAAAATATCGATAAAATCACAAAAATAATCAAAGTTGACCGCCATGTTAGTAGTCGTAGCATCTCCTTGGAGCTAAATATCGACCATAAAACAGTTTAAACCCATTTGCGCAAAAATTTTACGTCAAATTAATGAATTTCTTTTCCGCAAACTAATAATATCTCGAAGGCTAGAACTACTCAATGAGATGCTGACTGATGATGATTGTTCCCTATAAGTCAATGCAATATTTGTAACATGTAACTTTGATGAAGGAGAGATTCTCAATTATTTTTGGTACTATCCAAACCCTTTCAAAAATTGTAAATTTGCAGTAAAACTGAAATTTAATGGAAGAATGTTTGGTCTATGGGTTATCTTAAAGGTTTATTGACACAGATTAAAGACAATAAAATTCGAAATTTGTTTCATACCTATATTCATACTGTACCATTCTCTTCTATACTGATAAAAGTATATTCTTAAAAGCAATTTTTTATAATTTTTTTCTCCGAAATCAACAACCACTCAATTGATAAAGAAACTGTACTCAATCAAATTAATGACCCAATTAAATCAAAATTAATTACGCCTTGCATTTTTCCATTTCAACTCATTTCGAATTGGCCGTTAAAAACGCCTAATTTTCGATAAGAAATATGAGATATCAATGAACGCCAAAGTCAAACCATTCAACCCCCTTTTGGCTGTGCGCGACTAACTGGGAAACTAAATAAATTTAATTTATTTATAAGATTCTTTTCGTAATTGAGTTGAGTACAATTTGCTTATCAGCACCAGACTGTCCGCTTACGTAGAGCAAACTGCTGAAAATTAATACAAACCTATTGAACTTTGACGGAGCTCAAATGATTTTTCATCGGAATGATTGAAAATAAAAGGAAGCAATCGAATTAGAAAGCGAATACATTGAGATAATTCTGTATTTATGTAATTAATGGACAGAAGACGCCCCCAAAAATCGGTTTTGAGTTGCGTTTGGACTAACGAACACATTAGATAGGCAGACAAGAGGCGGATATGAATATAAGAGCATGAGAAGCAGGGGATAGAAGGAGTTGGTTGGGAATGATTAGAAGATGAGTTGCTTAGTGGACTGCACTGATGAAGTGAAGTTAAGAGAGAGAGAGAGAGAGAGGGGAAAAAGAAAACCAAACGGGAGTCTATGTATGCATGAAAAAATACTCGATAGCGGCCATCAACTGGAATAACGCTGGCGACGGCAAATACCAAATAAAATTGATGATACATTAATGCTGCGAAGAAGGGAGGAGTAATTGCGATAGGCGATAACAGTTAATTTACAAAAAAGAAGGAAACAAAAAGGGCAAAAATTTGTGGCAAGCGAGAATCTGCTGAACATTAAGTCAGTCAGCTGGTCACAAGCAAATCTATTGAGGATGATTTTGCGCTACATAAGAAGGGAATGGGACAAACGTGAAGTTAAGCAGAGACACAGAGCCACAGATACAATAAAAAGAGAAAGGTGTGAAAATGAAAGCGTCTAACTTTGCGAGTGTTTTAAACAAAAAACAAATGAATAAAAATGGCAAAAGTAAATTAAGAAAAGTTAAGAATAAAAAAATTTTAAATATCAGAAAATGCTAAAAGAAGAATTTGAGACTAAAAATGTATAAGAAAAAGTTTATAAATTAATTTTAGAATTAGAAAAAATATCTTTTATTTACTTAATAAATTATTACTATTTTACCAAAAATATGAAAGAAACAATTAAAAATTAAAAAGTATTTTTCAATTTCAGACTAACTCAATTTGAACCATGGAAAGATACACAATCGAACAACGCGTTAAAGTTATTGAGGCTTATTATGAAAACGGGCGTTCAAATCAAAATGCATATCGCGCAATTTTCGAAGAAAATCATCTTCAGTGATGAGGCACATTTTCACCTCAGTGGATTCGTCAATAAGCAGAATTGCCGCATTTGGGCGAATGATAATCCAAGAGTGATTGCCGAAAAACCAATGCACCCACACAGAGTGACTGTTTGGTGCGGTTTATGGGCCGGCGGCATCATTGGGCCGTATTTTTTCCAAAATGAGGCCAGTCAGGCAGTTACTGTGAATAGAGTTCGCTATCGTGAGATGATAACGAACTTTTTATGGCCCGAAATGGAAGATATGGATGTGGACGATATGCGGTTTCAACAGGACGGTGCCACTTGTCACACAGCTAACGAAATAATGGCTCTTTTGCGCGAAAAATTTGATGGCCGAATAATCTCACGTCGCGGCGATGTCGATTGGCCGCCAAGATCATGTGATTTGACACCGTTGGACTTCTTTCTTCGGGGTTATTTGAAAGAAAAGGTGTACGTCGATAAGCCAGCAACAATTCAAGAGCTAAAGGGTGAGATAATTCGGTACATTAACGGCTTAGAACCTCAATTATGCCTCAGCGTTATCGAAAATTTGGAGCATCGAATGGAGGTGTGCCGCCGAGGCCGAACTTCTTAAACCATCTAAAATCATCACTGGCGATCGTTACCGATTGAAGCTAATACGTTTGAGTCGAGCTCTCAAAAAAAGCGGCCGGAATGAGACGGTAGACATGACAAACTGATTTTGCTGCATGACAACCCCAAGTCGCACGCTGCTAAATCGGTCGAGAAATATTTAGAGAGACTGAATTGGGAAATCTTGCCCCACCCGCCGTATTCCCCAGACATTGCACCTTCGGATTACCATCTGTTCCGATCAATGCAGTCAGCCCTTATTGGAGTGCGGTTAACTTCTTACGAGTGCATCGCAAACTGGTTCAATGAATGGATTAAGTCAAAAGAACTCGAATTTTTCGTCGGAGGAATCCGTATGCTGCCTGAAAGATGGAGTAAAGGTGTAGCTTCCAATGGCACATACTTCACATGATATCATGTTTGATTTAATTCCTTATATAATTCGTAACTGTGGCTAAGAAACGACGGAAACTTTTCCCCAAACTTCAAAAATAATTTCATATACTCAACATATTTATTTTTTATTTGTTATTTTTATTATTATAAAAACAAACATTTATTGTCAAGCAAAAAAGAATTATTTGCAAAAATTAAACTTTTCCTTTGCCTGCAGACAACTAAAAATATACTTAAATACTATTTATTTCACATGAAACGCAAATTTTAAGCGCTCATAAAAATGTTTAATTCGTTTAATATTCGCCTTTTCACAGCCACGACCAGCCACGACGCGTGCGGCGCCCATTTGGCCAATATTTTCTTCTAAACGTAATTGAGCTAGTATTATCATAATAAAGACTAATGATAATAATTTCTTAAAAAAATTGTATTTTATTAAAAATCAACACCGGCCTTTAAAACTTAACCACACTTTATTATAAAAAAATTTGCTGGAAAACAAAATAAGTTATTATAAATAAATATGCCTTATGTAATTAGTTTGCAAGTAAATTAAAAGAATAAAATAAATAAAAAAATATTAGAAACAATTGGATCGAACGCCGATTGTCAGTGACATAATCAATGCGAGTGCGACTTCATGTTTATATGAAACAGTTAGTCCAACTGCAACGTCATACTCGCTACACTCCTTCAAAGATATCTGTGTTTTTGTCTGTCGGCTAATGACATTCTCATTACCGCATGGCTCTTTGCTAATGAAACACAAAGTTTACAATTTTTCTCGCTGTCACTCTTTCTTGCCCCCAAGCACTTTTTTCTACCAAATTGCTGATAAAATTTGCTGTGCGATATGAAAATTGACTGCTGGAACTTACAAGATCTGGGAAATTTCAAATTTCTAGAAGTAAACTTTTTTATTTTTTCATTGCGCTGACAGCTAATCTCATAGCCAGCAAAACGTACGGAGTCAGGGAGTGACTTTGGACTACAAGCGATAAGACGGTCATAGAAAATATGTTTTACTTGTGCACATACACTAACACATGCACACGAGTAGAGGCCAGGAAAAGCAAAACAAACATCACTTATTCCCAAAAGCATTTTGAAGTGCATTGCTTTCAGTGCTTATGTACGCTTGAAATGGCATTAACGCCAATGTCGGCGTAGCTGCAGAAGCGCTTGAGCTGCTCGTAGACAATCTAGCGCATGGTTGCATCTATGCTTCAGCTATTTACATACATACATATATACATACATACGAGTACATAGGTGTCGTATGCGTCATGTCGCCTGTCAAACGCATGTCATTGCACGTATGTAGAATTTTATGATTTTGTATGTAAAAATATTCCGATAATTCTCGCTTATGCCTCGTCGAGCTCATTATTCGTGCCCATTTCGGTTTCCGTTATGTTGATTTGTTATTTTTTTTTTTTCGTTTTAAACTTTGTGACCACGAAATCGTGAATGATTTTCGTATTTTAGTTATAAATGTCAAAGCTTGTGTTTGACAATTTGCCACGCTGATCGTCGAGACATTTGAATTTTTGAGCGCTTACTTTACGATAATCGCAATGCAGCTGACTCAATAATGTATAAGTATGAGGACAGTAACAGGAGCTTAAACGGATAATTTTAAACTTATGCTAGATTGACGCTCATTGCCGAATCTTTTGGAGATGGCTTAAAAACGATAGAGCATAGCAAAGGTAATGGCAGGCAAAACAGTTGACTGAGAGATGCTCAAAAAGGAAGGGCGCTGATTGGAAATATTCAGCATCTATAGGGAATAGAGATGCAATTGCGAATGAGACAAAGTTAATACAATGTCATCATTATACAGCTCGAGTAAACAAGCTTTCGCTAACATTGATAACTTTAGCGTTTATCCGATACGTTGATTGAACAGTTAACATTTTTATTATCTACACTCAGTGCTGGTACTGTTTAAAAATTAATAAAATCTTACGCTTTATTTACAAATATATATAGTATGATTCTATGACCCCTTTAAAACGGCCGATCACGTAGAATATGCTCTTTATCTTACGTATTAGTTATACATTTTTAATTAGTAATTTCTTATAAATTGCGAGCCTTCGAGCTGCAGCTATGGTCGTCCGATCATAACCCTGTAAAGTTCGTCCTCTTAAAAAATAACGAATCCATTAGAGATTTTGCAGCCAGCGTAGGACGTTAAGATATGGAATAAAAAAGTTCTCTAAGATCTCAGAATTACTCTGCTTTTGTCTTCCCGAATCTCTTTATGTATTAATTTGCCTCTGCCATCAAAGCTACGGATGTGGCCGCAGAAGAGCTCTGCGGAATGCCTTACATACCGTAGGTCACGCCACAATTTTAAAGCCTTTGAAGTGTAGCTTGAGGAGAGTTGTTTTAAAAGAGCATTTTAAAGTAGCTTAAGTATCCAGCATAATATATACATTACTCTTATTTTGCATCTCCGAAGAAATTTGCTTACACAAATTTCAACAACAGAGGCTTCCTGTGAAGTAGTTTGTATGAGCGCTTTTACACACTTTTCAGAAATGTACAGCTGAGAAAGCAGAGTGTTGGAGAGAAAGATTTATGGAACAGTGCGAGTTAGTGACCACTCTAGTTGCTTGAACGATGACCCATAAGAGCTTTATAAACCCGCAGACATACTATAGGTACAGCGTATTGAGAGCTAACAGCTCTTGTCGTTTAGGTCATATCTAAGATATAGATATGAACGCTTCTGCTATGAAATTATATAATGAGGGCCCACCTGTGACTTTAGTGTATGCGTAGTTCTTCCTCTGCATTGGAAATACTAAGGAGGAAGTAATTAAAGCCAATCGTAAGCTATCCAAAAGGGCTAAGGGCCTCTGCTGGTAAGCACACATGCCTTCTTCAAAGGATGCTCTCGAAAACCACAGCGAATCCCACTTTAGATTAGATTTGTGCGGGCCTAGACACGTCCAAGCACTCAGTCAGGAATAACATTGTACTACACCCGGATAGATTACAGGGGCAGAAACAGTTTGAAGTCCATCTTCCGGCAATTTTTTGAGTTCATGGATTAATGTTAAGAGGTCCGAAAGAGGAAGAGCATACACTTTATCCATACTCAGAACATCGCACCCCAATAGCCTTAGTCCAGAAAACGCAGGAAATGCTCTGCAGTGTTTTCGTTCTCACGGGAGGATAGGCATATTGTGTCGTCAATGATTCCCATGGTAGCCATATGCGTTGTACTCTGTGATTACACCCACCCGTACCAGTAGTATCAAGTCCTTCCTACTCAGTATTAGGAGAAAGGCCGCTAGTTCCTGTTTGGCCCTTTCACTCTTCAGGAGCCCACGTCTTCTATGGGTAGACCTCATGAAGTCGGCGATCCATAGTTGAATCGATGTAGAGTTCACACCTTGAAAGGGCTTAGGCCCCAGTGGAATGCTTACAGAGCCTCCATTAACCAGTTTATCAGCCAACTAGTTCCCTACAATACCACAATGTCCAGGCAAGCAAATAAGACAATTGTTGTTACGTTATGCAAAACTGTTCAGTTTTGTCTTACATTCCCCGATTCAAAGAAATTAATCAGTAGCCACAGTTGGCCGTCATCCTGTAATCCAAAGCCTCTTTTTCCTTCTTTCTCCCGTGCCTGTATGGTATTATATTACAACGGATGAATTTTGAGTATTTGGACCCGTCGCATGAGCAGCCATCTATCCTATCCTAATTTTAAAACAACATCTAGGACCCTTTATTTTCCGAATTGGAGCAAAAATCTCTTCCTCTTTTTTCCGTTTATACTGCGCTGACATGGTTTTTTACTTTCTTTGTGTCGTCACTTATCCAGGAAGTCCCTTGGCGAGATTCATTGGTTCAACTGAAGCGATTCCGTATTTTTTAGTGCTACATTCCAACAGTGAGTTCATTTTATGTTTCTTTTCGCTTTCAAAGGGCCCTACTGAGCCTTCTTCGATTATGACGAGCGCGATGGCGGATTTTAGTGAGCTTATTGGCTAGCCTTGTAACAACAACTAAATGTAGCGCTGAGTTCAACCAAGAAAAGCTAACTAGTCTTAGGCCTGCTTTGGCAAAAAATGGCGTTTAGTTCAATATAAATAAATATTATGCAAATTTTTATAAATTTATTTCGTATTTTAAATTTTTTCCGAGTGTGCAGCTTTGCTGGAAACTGAGTACTGAAAGCTGTGAACTCGTAAACTAATTAAGATGTCCAAATGATTTATTACTTAAGAAAATATTAAACATAAATTTTTAATAGCAAAATTCAAATCAGCTTCCCAGCTTTTTACAATTCACACATGCACACTTAAGCACTTACGAGTCTTTTGCTGAGCATTTACGCATATTTACGAATATTTACGAGTGTCGGTTCACATGAAAACACATAAATCCATTTAAGTCGGCAAATGACATTTACAGCTACTAAATATGTATTCCTCACGTTTCGAGCATAAATATATGAGATGTGTGACTTTATATGTGTCAGATGGGGTTTTCGTAAAGCACCGCTTGTCGTTTCTAAGCCCTTATAAGGCGAATGCAGGCGATTGAAGTAAATGCAACTTGGCATTTATGCGCATGGAACACACAAACATTCACACGTGAACTTAAGCGAAATAGCGGTTGAAGGCCAAAAAGCGCTCGCATTATATACAGCCACTTAAAGGCACATTGCATTTTTAATAGTTAAAAAACAAAAAAAAAGTGGCAAATTTCCAAAGCAGGCAACATTATTAAATATAGTTTTTTAGTGCCTGAAGACGCTGGTTTGAAGCTGTGTGACGCATGCGTGAATTTTTATGCAACAAACGTTTTGCTATGATATGCAAGACATGGGCCGAAGGACGTGGATAGATGCACAAAAAATTTCAAAAGTATTAAAACAAGAAAACAGAAATTTGTATGCATAAGTTGACCTCAGAGGTGGCAGATCTAACAGAATATTTATTATCGCTCATATTAAAAGGTATTATTACTTTTTGCGATCATAATTTGAATCACTTTTTATGCGTGCGGTACCAGGTATTTGCTTTCTTTCTTTATTACTGGTTGAAGTTGTGGGTAGAAGATCCATCTGTGACTGAACTTATGACCGAAAGTTTGAAGCATAAATCTTGTGAACTTTTTGTCGGCACATTCAAATTAATATGGCATTGCAATGCCAAGTGTCAACTCTCAGTCTAAGCAAATGCAATAAATAGCGCAAGCGATGAAAAGAAGGGAAAACAGATATGAAGGCTACGCATCACAAAAATTATGGGGGAGTAAATGTACTTTCGAGTACAGTAAATTGATAAACATGATATATATAAATTAAAAAAAAGTAGTTAAAACTAAACAAACATAATTTGAAAGTAATATATTTACTCCTTAAATTGATTTATGATGAATTCACAAGCCAACTAGGCTTAAAATAACCGAAAGCTATTAAATCGGCTGTTACTAAATACAGCGTTGCCAACTTACTGAAGTTCGTGTTTAATCCAGATATTTTTTAGGACTTCTGGTTGAAAAGGGGATTGCATTAAAACTGTAAATCAATTGCGAAAAGTTCAAGTAATAAATCGGCGCTGAGGTTAAAGGAATTTCCGTTGTATTTTATGGTGCAAGCAGTTTCGGACTTTTCCCACGGTACTCAAAATCAAATCCCACTTGGTATCAAACGATTGACAGTGGGCACACTAATCACCTTCAAATTGATATTGACATTTGAAAAAAGCGAGCCTATTGTATTGGAAGCCTGGAAAGTAAAAGGGTAGATAAACAAGGAAGAAGTGATTGATTAGAATAGAGGCAGAGACAGAGATAGGTGGTCTTCTGACAATTTTCCAGATTCTTTGGCAAATCTGAAAATGTCTTCCAGTTTGAAAAAACGAATTTTACTCATTCTTATGACATCGGAACCCAAAATTCGTAGTCTTGATGTCGCAAAGGCAGGACGCTCATAGAGAAAATGTCTAGTACTAGCCGCCTTCTCTAAGCAAATCGGGTCCACAATGATTCCAATCGTGGTCATATGCTGACCCCACGGATTGTGTTCTGCAATAAAACCTGAGTTTTTTAAAATATTTGTAGTAAGTGCGCTATGCTTGGACGAAATCTAATTGTCAGACGCCACTGTTGTGTTTGAAGAGTTGTTTAGATTCGAAAATAACACTTCCTATAAATACGATTGAAATTTATTTTACAAAACTAGTAAATAGATGAAATATTTAAGTTACGATGAAATATTATATTATAACAATTTTTTATGATTGAATGAAATAATGAATTAAAGGAACTTAGGAATAGGAATGGCTTGTCGCTTGCTGCATGCAGATGAGCTTGTCATATTGATTGTTTAACACTACAAGGCAGCGGTGAAGGAGTAGCAAAAACAAGAAAAAGCAATTACTAAAAACAATAACAAAGACAATAAGAGCAAAGTAACAAAATTTCATAGCCACAACTAAAACGAGAAATGTTTTAGTTTTTTTCTTTCACTACTAAGCCTTAGAAGATATGCGCACCTATGTGACTATTAGAGCTGCCAACCCTGAAATTCCCAGGATCTCGGTTCTTTTTAAGTTCCAAAAATTCCAGGACAAGTCGATTTAAGTCCCGAGATTGTTGGATATGACATTTTTGTATCAGATGCTATTGTAAATTTTTTTCGGGAGAGCTTCGGGATTCCGTATTTACAATATATAATTCCGAAATTTCCAGGATCAGTAAAAGTTCGAAGATTGTAAATTTTTTTCGGGACAGTTTCGGGATCCTGCATTTACAAAATCTGATCCCAAAATTGCCGGGATCAATAAAATTCCGAAAATTGTCACCCGTAGTGTCTACAATCCTGCTCATATATAAGTATTATATATACATATATATAATTGGCGCCCTTTGTACACCCTTTGTGGTTGCTTAGCCGAGCTCCCCCGCCTCCTATTTGTGGCGTACGTCTTGACGTTGTTCCACATAAGAAAAAAAAACAATCTTGCCCATACCTATATAGTTTTAAATTGTTTTACTTCTTTAGGCCTCACAGCAGTTCCTAGTTAGCTTTCAGCCGCCTTGTCGGCCTATTTAGTTTTTTCTTTTCTATTGTTTTTGTGTATATTCTGTGTCGTTGTCATCATTGACTTTGACTTTGACATTCATTGGAGGTACTTTGCTTAGATGGACCAACACATACATACGTATAACCCATACATGCATACTACTGCTACACACATCCAGCTAGCGAAAGCTATTCCTGTGATTTTTTCTCTGCCCAAAGGTCGTCAATGGAGAAAAGCCGCACTGTCAAGTCAATTCAAATGCAACAACAAATTTGCCTACGCTATTGCTGCCACATAACGTAAATCAAGCGAAGTTGCATGTACTACACGCAAACCGCATTGTTTAAATGTGCAACTAACGAGCCTCAACGCATACATACAAACCCGTACATGTGTATGGAAGTGTGTATGGAGTTGAATGTTTTAGTTGATCTTTGCAATCAGTGTAGTTGTTGGTGCTTTTGCTACGCATTGTCATGCGTGAGTTTGCTTGTTGTTGTCACTGTTGTACGAGTTATCAGTGTTGTGTTCTGTGCCACATTGTATTTGGGATGTTTGTTGTTTTATGGTTTTTATTTTTGGTTTTTGTTTTTGTTGCTGCTGCTGTTCTTCATCTCTGTCATGTGAACCCACATAGAATTCACATGCAACTTGAACTTGTCCCGTTTGCTGCCATGCCATCTGGCTTGTCTCAAGTCGTACGGAGTTCCATTGAGTGACGTGCAACATGGCTTTTAACATTTTCGATCAATTTTATTGGCATATGAAGTGAAATTTTCTAACGGCTCTTAGGCAAAACATGCGTGGGGGTAGTAAGGAATGATTTAAACGCAATCATTCCTTAGAGTTATACAAAATATTTTCTTATAATTTCTTGTTCTTTGTTTTATAAATATTTCTAGACCTTTGGGGAAAACTCGAAATGTGTCTAAACCGAAAAATTCTATTCACTTGTGCTAATTTAGAACTATTTTTAGCAACTAAAGCCTGCAAAAGGAGTTTTGGAACCAAAAAGCACGTCAGGAGCAGACTGTTATGCCGAAGATAGTTAAAGGCCAGCAACACAGTGAGGGGAAAAATGATAAAAATCAAGAGCATTTTCGAGTAACTTCAAGCACTTTGATGTACTGATAACCAAAAATCTTTCTAGAAGCTCTTATTAAAAATCATCGAATTGGGATGCAAAGTTTGTGGAGGTTTCCTAATTTTGATATAAAATTTGAAAGTTGAGTTCATATGGAACATGAGATATATGATACTTTAATACAAAGGTAATTAACATTGAAAGAAAAAAAAAGTAAAAATAGTCAAAACTGCTCAACACTGGTAAAATGTTGATTTGCTACCTTCTTGTCGCGGGGTGTATTTCAACGGCGCAAAGTTAGAAATGTTATTGCCAATGCGCTTAAAAACAATTTCACAAGTATTATTTCTAAGAATATTTTATTTGCTCTTTTAAAAGATGAATTAATCCCATTTTTTGACCCAAAAGGCCCTTTTTATGGGACATGTGGGGACTAAAATATTCAAAGAAAATATTTGTCAGACAATTTCAGTAGTGACCGTTGCGGAATATTGATTTCTCAAGAAATTAAAAGAGATCTATTGAGATCATATGAGACTGGTAAGCTGATCTTGAGGATGTAAGTAGAGTTTCAATGTGTTAACAGAAAATATCTTTGTCTATAGTCGACCAAAGCCGGTTAGGGTTACAAAACCTTTTGACTGCTCCTTTTCTGGTAGAAAGTCATCTCTTTTCCAAGCAAGTAATTACTATACCACCGATCAGTTTACTATCTACATCCTGTAAAGCTTGAGCGTTGTTGAACTTAACCTCGATAGCACCGAGTCAAAGCGTAACCGCTAGGTATAAAACATATGGCCAGGCCGGCAAGCAGTCATTGTTTTATATTTTTCAGCCTTCAAAGTCATTGCCTGCTTACTACTCAATAGTGATCAGGAGGCACAGAGTGCCTACGGTCGACACAAGCTCATGGTGTAATCTGACCGAAAAGGTCGGGTCTTGCTAGGTATATCTCCTTACTGAGTATATGGGACAACAGTTAAGTTCTGCCTGGCTAATTTTCATAGCTAAAATACTTGAATGCCATCTGCATGCCGACAGCCCCACTAACTTACCCATTCGACCTCATCTTAGAAATTATTTTTTATGCGTCGCTCCTGCTTTTGTTAGGGCTATCCTGCAGACTTTTGGGAAATGTGTATTGAGGCAAGTTTCCCTGCCCCCGTCGTTATTTGCTAGTTTTGAGGTAAATCGTGTAGGTTGAAAACAATTTCAAATGAAGGGACAAGTACTAGTATGAACTACAAGTTCTTTGAGTGTTATTTAACAGGAAAAAAGTGATCTAACATCCTTACCAAGTATATCTTATTAGATGCAGAAATATATACAGATTGCGCTCTAAAATTGGTTCTAATTGTTTCTAATTCCTGATTGAAAAAAGTAAATGGATAAAACAAATATTTTGGACCTACACTCTTACTTCTTTTCACTAGAGATTTCGTGGTCTTCGTCGTATTAGTTTAGCCTCAGCTTAGCTGAATGAACAGCATTGTGATAAGTTTGAAGTCGAAAAGATCCCAAAAAATTACGTATATCCTCACATATCCATAAGACTTTAACTGAGTAGTCTAGTTAAGGAAGTTCTATCCAAAGAAACTTTAAACGAGTTTTGTGCATTTATTCTTTAAATGTCGAATTCTAGGTTTTTACTTCCTTTTAATGCCCAATACTGCCTTAATATTGCGCCAAATTTCAAGGGAATCTGAGGAAAACTTACCGAGATATACATACGTTCGTACATATATTTCAATTGAAAAAAAATTTTGAAATCTCTGCAGCTGCACCAAACTACCTTGCTTATTTTGAACTATCAAAATAAATCTTATTTCCATTTTTTTACTTCTAAAAATATCTTTATAAATTATGCACACTTTTGGTTATCTCTAACCTATAAAAACAAGACAATCTTTAATTGATTACCATTTATTTTAATGAGCTATAAATCGAACCTTTTCCAAACGTTGTAGTTCTCACATTTATGTTACGCAATTTCCAGTAAATCACACACCATTTAACAACCCATTTAAATTGAGAATAAACAAAAAACAACAAAGGCAGATTTATATTGAACGGAACTGAAACTGATGAAGAGACTACCTGAAATAATGAGGTGAAAAAAGACAAACAAGCAGGCAGACAAATGCAAATTAGTAAACACTTGAGATGTCAAATGGGCGATAAAAGAGAGAAAAAAAAACAAAAACAATGAAGTGAAGTAGGACTAGAAGTAAAAAAGCTGAATACTAGGGAAGAATAGACGGCTGCGAAGGAGATGAAGTGAATACAAGCGATTTGTACGCTCAGAGACGCATAGATTAGAAAGGTATTAGTAGTATACTGAAAGGTAATGGAATAACTGCAGTGAAAAGCCAACCACTTTAAAAATTATTCTAGTGTCTGAACTGGTATTTTATGAAAGAAGTCATACTAGTTTGGAAGTGACTAAAATTGTACCAGTTACAAAATGATGAGTTAAAGGTATATGCAAAACAAATGTTCTTCTATTACTAAAATAAGAACTCTTCAAACGATAGAAAACTATCATAACCGCTTACGCGATTTTGGCAGAGTTTGACAAAGCGGACCAGTCGTGAAGCCAAGTTCTTCTCCAACTCATTTTTCCCACACAGAGGACGCGTTCTTTTCCCACTGGTACCACCGGTTGGTACTGCATCAAATATTTTCTAAGCCGGAGAACTTGTATCCATTCGGGCTAGTTCGTGAACTGGTTCAGTTCTGATGCAGAGGCTGAATAGTTCCCAAATGGAATGAGACAGATACATTTGCTTACTGGAATCTTTAGAAAAATCTCTAGTGTGCAGCCTTATAACCCAGTAGATTTCCGAATAATAAAGAACATATCTGTAGTGGAGCAAAACTTAAATTTTTTGATAAATGAATTTTTGTTTTTTTTGTTTTTTTTTTTTGCTAAGGTCTTGTTCATTTGCTCCACACAAGGAATTATTTTTTACATGGAAGAAAACAACCAACAGCGTCGCAAAAATTGTTAAAAATCAATGCAATTTTTGAGGCATTTAAGACTTGCGCTTTATTATTCCAGAATTCAATGGACTATAAAACTGCATACTCAAATTTTTTCAAGAAAACTCTGTTTAAGAAGTAATTTGTTGAATTTTTTCTTTAATTGCACAAAGTTTGAAACTTGGATTTATGTGGTATTTGCAGAAGACTTAAGAATATTTTTACAAAAAGTTATTAAAATCAAATAAAGTAAAATTGTTGTTAAACTCACTGTTTCTGCTGTATTTAAATTTGAGTCCTTGACTGTACTTACATGTCCGCATACACGTAACCCGTGCAGCGAACATTTCGCAAGATCTTGAGCGGCAGAGACAATGGCTGAGGTGAGGGTGGTGTTTTGGAAAAAAATTATACACATATGTATTTGTATGTATGTATGTGACTGTAACTGTAATTATTTATCTATTATACAAAACTCGGATTTTTTCAACTTTTTCTCATGCTAACTGCACTTCGAGATATCCATCTCCTGTGCTACCGTTCCAAGTCATTTGCAGGCCGTTGATTTTTCATGCTGTTTTCAATTCCTTGGAATTCGAGAGCGCAAACCAATTGGAAAACTCTCTTGGGAGCAATACAAGCAAGCAAATAAAATGCATGAAAAAAAAAATTAAACAAGAAGCAGCTAGAAAAGCCACAAGTAGCTGTGCGCTATCATTGAAAAATATGCCGCGACCGTTTTATTGACAATACGTGAGCATATGAAGAGCACACACATACACACATACAGATGGGTGTACAAACAAATAAACTAATTTATATGCATACATAATAATATATCGAAATGCATACACGTAAGTATACGTTTTGAGCAGCAGTTGCGGCTGCGCAATGCCACTTATTCATACACGAATGAGTGTGTATGTGTGAATGTAGTTAGTAGAATCGTGACCAAATGTGAAATACGAGTATGAGCACCAACGTAGTAGAAGAAGTATTGAAGCAGTCAAACACGAAAAGAACAGAGTAACAACAACAACAACCCTTACATATATTTGTGCATACCAACAATGTAACGCATAAATTTTTCTGAATGTTTTCCTATGCAATATGGAAAGCAATCCATATTTGCTTTGGAAAAATTTTGAAAAAAATGTAAAAAAATAGCATTTCTTGGTGTGTGGCAGTCAAAAGAATTGGTTTACTTCTTGCTGCCGCATTTCAATTAGAATATTTAGATTTTGTTTGATTGTTCAAAGTGATGAATGTGAAATGGAAGGCTTGTTAAGCAACACACAAAGAAGGGTGTACCGAGAAAAATGGCTGTATGTATGTAAGTTTGTAAGAAACAAAAAAAATTGATTATGCAAGTAAATATATGTATGTTTATACATAAATAAAGTAAAATTAGAGGAAGATTATTTGCATACATAGACTCATGATATTGGCTTTGAGTTATATGAATCAGTCAACTAAACTGCTTGAAGTAACTATAGAACTTTCGACAATGTTTTTTGTTTGATTTAATTTTAATCAGTCATTTATGAAATCATAATCCTCCTCCTACTAGTGCCAAATAACTCCAAATTTCAAACTTTGTGCAAATTCAAAACAAAAAATTCAAGAAATTTAAAAAAATTTTAATGAAAATTTTTAGAAAATTATTTGGTATGCAATTTTATAAAAAAAAATAATAATTGGCGCGAAGACTTCTGTTAAGTGCTCGGCCGAGCTCCTCCTGCTATTTGTGGTGTGCGTCTCGATTTTATTTCCCAAGGCAGCCGCCAATGCAAGTTTAAAGCGGGCCAAATTTTGGTATCGGCAGTATTTTTTAAGAGCTTAAGAACTTAAAATGATAACACAAATCAGAAATATTTTTGGAAAAATTTTTTTATTATATTCTGGAAGATAATTTCGTGGCATTTATTTGTTGAATATCTAGCATACGTCTACGAGGTTCATTATTCACTCCAATGTAGTCGAAGGACTAAGGCCTACTAGTTGAGAACGACGACGAATCGAAATTTTAGTGTCTTCTTCAACACTTCGTTGTATGAACTTCGTGAACTGATTTATTTAATTTTTTTTTTTTCAAAGTAAATTTCCACAGCCTATAAGCTTTGCTCAGGCGTTATACGTTGATGGTGACTTGCCAAGCCTTATTCAAGAGGCCGCTATTGGGTGTTTTCTTTCATATAGTCAATAAAAATATCGATCATTATTTATACGAAATTGGCAAAATAAGTTTAATTTGGGTTCCTAAGCTCAAGAATTCAAGGTTTGTCGGGAAAATAAAATTTGGTGATTAGCCAGAAAGCCTTTAAGAACCATTTGTATGTGCTTGGTCCCAAGGAAAAGCTCTTGGTCTTTTGTGTTCTCTGAGATTTTTCGGTAAAACGTATTGAAGTCAATCTTCGATTACGATCCTTTTAAAGTGGATGGTAATTGGCTATAAAAAATTGATCAGATGTGAGAACAATAGATTAAAAATATCACGGATAAATCAAGTTGAACTGGCCCATATAATCGCTAATCCATGATTAATGAAGGTAATCACCCGCTATGAGCTGATCCAAGTGGGCCAAGCATTTAATGCGGAACTCTGCTTTCAACAACTTGAAATATGTAGGATATCTACTATATGGAGTCAGAATTAGAGGAAAGGAAGAATGCTGATGCTATCAGTAAAAAGCCAGCCCGTATGCACTTTTAATGGCCTTCCTAGAAGATTTCGGAGCCTGGATGACTTTCTTTTAGATTATTTTACTACAGAAATATTTACTGAAAGAGGCTGTGTTATGGGTGATGTTAGGTATTCTAAAATGGTAAAAATGATCGGCACGAGCCAGCAAACGAATTTCCAGGTATTGCTACTAAGCCTCTACTCCATTTTTTACGGATTACCTTAAACTTCAGATGCATGAAAGATCCGCTTATGTAAATTTTTTTAAATTGTTTAATATTTTACGCCGCAGCACTGCTAAATCATTACCATTGTGTGAAATTCACTTACATTTATATTACTTATTTATTTATTTGAGATCGCCTCATTCGGCCTACGCACAATGCAATGCCACAGCCGCCCAAGCGAAGGCACATTCATAGGCTCATTCGCCGCCATCGTTGCTGCACTATATAATTTACATTTTGACAGTTTTGACTGATTTATCGATGCGACAAGACGTGTGCCAGTCAGAAGGTACTCGCACATCAACAAGCGGGCCAACCGACCAAACAGTCCGCCAGCCAGTTAGTTATTCAAATCATTCATGCAGCAATGGACGCGCCAGTATGACGCCAACGCCAACGCCAACGCTAATGTCAGCAACTAAACGCCTATATCGCGATTGACACAGCGGTGGAGCAAAGGAATAGTTGTGGCAACAGGGAGGCGTGGCGTACGCGCTTCACAGGATATTCGCAGCTGCAAACGCTGCATGATTTTGCATTTGCTGTTGGTTTTTTATTTGGTTTTGTTTTTCTACTATTTTGCTGTTGTTACTATTTTCGTTATTCTTTTACATATTTTTGCTGCTATTGTTTTTCCTTGCGCCATCCAAACACGTCGGCGCAATTGTTTTGTCACCCATCGCAATTCTGCTGCAGCTGCCACCGCCACTGCTACGGTCCGGTCCGCTCCGGTGCTGTGCTTTCACCATTTTCAGTGTCATTACCTCAGCTACGCAGTCGTTTGCCCCTTTGCTATTGCTATTGTTATTGTTTGCGTTGCATTACATTTCGGCGCGCATAGCTGCTGTGTCACCAGCCTTGTTTAGTGGAGAATTATTTTGCATTTCCTTGTGTGATGGATTTTTCTTTTTCGTTTTCCACTTTGGAGTATTCACTCTTGTCGATCGCCCGCGTTGCATGCAAATTTTCGCTTTGTTGTTGGCTTTGTGTGTTTCGCGAAACGCATTCGTAGCATTTGCACATTTATGCGCAACAACAAAAGCAATAACAACTGCAATTGCAACAAGTTATGGGCTGCCACTGACATTTGACGTGACAATCGACAGTCGCCGCGCAATGCACGTTACGGAGATGTCAATGTTTTGTCAATGGCTGTGCTACAACTATGGTAAGTGTGCATCTGTGTGTGAGTGCGTGAACGCGAGCGAGAGTTTATTATGCTCTGGTTGATTCGTGCGCCGGTATGAGTCATGCAGACAATTCATATCCTGGTTGCGAAATAGAATAATAGATCAATGATAACAGGCGGATAAACGATTGGGAAAACAACGCAGAGCTCCCAAGATAAATATGCAAATGGGAATAAATATTATATATGAACCCCACACAAAAAACCAAAAACAATTATTTAAATACATTCCTTAGATAGTCAGTTGGATACCGGAATATGGAATATTTTAGAGGGTTACCGCGAAAGTCGCTCTACATACTTAAAAACATTATTATTAAGCTTAATTTGGTTATGTGGCAGCTCGACTCTATTAACCTCCTAAATTCGACCTCAATGAATAATCACAGAAAAAAAGTAAGGATGTGGTGGTTCAAGTTCTTTGGTTGGTGGCCGATGCAAAACGAGACGACTCTCAAACTCCGTACTAGGGTTGTCGCAATGGGTTCGTTGCGTTCGCTTGGTAACCTATTGCCCGCTTCTGGAAAATTGCGTTTTGTGTTAACTCAGCGAGCGCTGGATTGGTGCGGCAATGGGTAGGTCGGGGGCGCTCAAAGGAACTTCTAAAGCTAGCATAGGCCGAATTTTCCGTTAGGTATCCATACCGTGGGATTGCTTTTCTGCCGAAGCCGTTTGGAGGATGGTGGAATTATCTTCTCAGACATCTTCGCTTTCACTTTTTTGCTACGCCTGCGAATATATAAGTATATATATATTTGCCTTTTACACTCTTTACTTGGGGTTTGGCACTGCTGATGGGTAGATAAATATCACACCTGGTGAATTTCGTCCGTGGCTTAAAGCGGTTAACGCATTCAAACCAAAAGCTTTTTTTTCCTTTTACCTTGATGTCGAAAGGGGTATTTGCAGTATGCAAGGCTCCTGAATGTGTGGTCGTGTGACATGCGTGTGTATTCGGGATGTTTCATTTGTCAGAGAAAATCCGGATTTTTTATTTTTCCTTAGCTTAGATTTCCTCCTTACAGGGCATAGGTTTCTTAATGCGTTTTTGTATAAGAGGCAGCTGTCTGTATGTGAGGAATGTGTTTGTAGGTCGCCAAGAGAGAATACTTGATGTATTCAGACATTGGGAATCTTGCGGGTGTGGGGATTAGTTGAACTGAAGGACGGTATGTTGTGAGTGGTGTAATTTCTACCCATTGGAATGTCGAATTATTAGGTCGGTATGCACGTGAAGTATTCACACGCCAAATGAATTCTTCGGCGATCAGTTGATTAGCTGGAGCTTGTGTGTGCTGTTGTGGGATATGGGGTCAAGAGATGTATGGAAGCTCAAATGGTAGTAGGCCATGAAGTCTGACCAGAGACTTAAATCTGGTACTACGGTAAGCAGGAGCCCTCGGAGCTTGCTCCTACCTGTTCTTGGAGGCAGCCCCTCGGGGAATATCGTGGTGGTTGTGGTTTAACACCCAATTGCGGGTAGAGCCTTTTTGACTCGATGTGGAGTTGCATTGCAACCGAATGTCGGGCCCATAGTACGGCAGAGGTTTAGATTGGCCTCGAGCCCCACGAAGGTGGTTAACGTGTACATTGCACTCTGCCAATTGGTTCCGTAAATGCTCTTAGCGTTTATGAAGGGCTGATTAACGCATTGCTTTGATCCGTTGTGCTTTTGAGCACCATGGAGCCGCACCGTCGCTGGAAGATACTCACGTTGAAAACACCGGGTGCTTCCTTTTTACCATTATTTGATTCTTCTCCCTTTATTTTCCTCTGCCACGTATCACAACGGACGAATTTGATTCTTACATTAGCAGCCATTTATCCTAACCTCGCCTAAGAGTATTTATGTAATAGCTGCAACTAAAGAGTCTGTCACTGACGCTTCTGTCCTGCGTGCATATGTGAATTGAGCAGATGCATACGTATGTATAAGTGTATGTCAGAAATATCTCTAAAATTTGATTTATGTTTATATACCAACAGCGAAATTAATTCAGAGCGAAAGTATATTCGTGTGACCTTTTTAACTTAATTTTAGAAATTTTGAAAATTGTATTACGTAAATAATAATATTTAGTTGGTACCCAGTATAGCAAGCAATTAAAGTATGAAATTCAATATTTATTTTATCAGCGGAGAGAAGGATAGATTTTATGCGCTTCCCCCTTTTTCTAAGGATAAACATTTCATGGGCAATTTTTGCGCTTGCTTACCACAACAATTAGTCGAGCAGTCTTATGTTCCCTCTTTTCCATAATAGAACTTCACCCTTAAGCAGTTGCTGTGAATTTTTATTAATTTAGTGTGGCATTGTAACTGAACACCGTTCGATTGCTGCGACAAGGCAAGAGGCATGCGTAGCGGAGCACTTGAGTGGTTAACCCGAACCAAGAAATTTTTTTTGTATTTTTGTGCATTTTAGATAAACCTATTCATACATACATGCATACATTCATACCTACATACATACGTTTCTTGTACTTATATATGATGAATGTCTGCTTTTCTCATTTTTCTGGAATTGCTTGGCTGATTAGGAAAATAAAACGACTACAAAGGCTGAATAAGGAAAAAAGTTTTTGTAGTGGAATACGACAGAGCCTGCGTAGGTGTGTGTGCGTGGGAGTATGAGAATGTGCATATGTACATATACACCCGTCAACAAAAAAGTCCATACACTTCTTCAAGTTTTGAAATAAAATTTTTCATATAAAGTTTTTGAAATATACTTTTAATTAATTTTTAATAAAGAAATTTGGCACTGTTTAACAAAATTGCATTGAGGTTTCACAATTTCTTTTGCTTACGGTAGTAGTCTGGTCAAATACTCATTTTTTATAAATATTTTTTAGGATTTTTTTTTTTAAGAAAATAAAATGCAATCGATTTGATTTTATAGTATGCTATTATTGACATCAAATAGTATACAAAAACAATTTTTTATATACAATTTTTTTGTAGTAGTGTGGCCTCAAAGTATGCGTCTTAAAAAAGATAGGTGGCTTGTCAATAGGATTTTGGTTCTTCAAGACATTTAAAACGAAAAAGTTAAGCTGATTATTATTATATAGGCTTGTCATTCTGGCAGGTGCTACTTTCGTTTCTTTCAGCCCTAACTTTCCATACTACAGTCTGATATACCTTTTTTCAAAAGTCCGCCATTTTGTTATTTTTCAAAAAAATTTTCCCATTGTAGCTTACGGTAAAATTTCCTGCACATAAAATTTGTGTTTTACAGTGCCATTAATAAAAAAATTATTAAAAATCAACAGGACTTCTGAGGAGCTTCGACCCTCGCTGCATCACTAAAATTTAATGAGATATAAAATGAGCTATTGAATGAGTTACGGCAACCGCCGTAGCCGAATGGGTTGGAGCGTGATTACCATTTGGAATTCACAGAGAGAACGTTGGGCCGACTCTCCGTGAAACACCAAAATTAAGAAAAACATTTTTCTAATAGCGGTCGCACCTCGGCAGGCAATTGCAATCCTCCGATTGTAGGTATTTCTGCTATGAAAAAGCTCCTCATAAAAATATCTGCCGTTCGGAGTCGGCTTGAGACTGTAGGTCCCTCCATTTGTGGAAAAACATCAAGACGCACACCACTAATAGGAGGAGGAGCTCGGCCAAACACCTAAAACGGGCTTACGCGCCAATTATATATATATATATAATATATATGTACATATGTAATTAAGTATTAAACAATTTTCTAAAAAATTTCCGATTTGTCAAAAAAATTCTGAATAAAAAATTGACAATTCCATTGAAAATTTTATAACTTTTTTTTGATTTCCATACAAAGTTTGTAACTTTGATTCATATGAGTTTTGTTAAAGAATAAACTATATTTTTATTGAAAATTTGTTAAAATTAAATTTAAACAATTATATGGGTTTTTTCTCGTTTTTGTTGACGGTTGTATGTAAATGCAACTGATTGGGGTTGCAAATGATGCGTATCGTTGCATCGAATATCCAAATGAAATCAATGAAAAATCATGCATGAAAATGAAAAAAAAACAGTAACATTGAAAAATTGTGATCTAGGAAATATAATAAAAATCATAATTGCTAATGCAATGATGGAAAATTTAGCTAAATGTGATTGTGTAAAAGAGTAAAGTGCCTTTGGTTTGTCTTATATGAATACACAAACTTTCATGGTTTGTTTTTAGAGAAGCAAAAACTTTATGGCGCTAATAAAATTGAGCGACGACAAAGCACTTAAAAAATATAAAGTTGTGTAAATATGCATTTACAGTCTTGACCAAAAGTATGAGGCATTAATTACTCAATTTATTTTCATCGGCTTACGAACGTCACGCCAGGCGTAGAAAAGGAAAATAGGTACCTGCAGAAAAGGAAAAAAAATCGGATTTAGGTTATTTCCTCGAAACTGGACTACAGTAAGAAGCTATGGCTGTTGATATTTTAAAATGTTGTAAATTAAGCCTCCCTCCAAGTTCACTTCATCAGACAACAGAAGAATCGGCCACTCTTTCTCAGTAAAATGTTTGTACCGGAGGGCCCATTCTAAACGCTTTTTCCTATTTTTTCTGAAAGCACAGCTTCTTTCTGCTGCTAGAAACCTTCTTCTAACTATTCGAACGCTAACGAATTTTCCAATTTCTTCGAACAGGGCAGCTGCAAGCGCAGAAGAGGATTTTTTACGATCCTTGAGAGACTCGCGTAGAAGTTTTCAGTCTTCCCGTTCGCTAGTGAGGCATTTTCTTTCACTTTTTGATTTAACATAGTGTGATTTTGTCTCCGCCAATCACTTATTGGCACATCCGACTGCGACTCGACTGTACCGCGAAGATCTCACCAAATTCGCAAACTTAACTTGAGACTTTTCTTCCTCACTTTAAACTTGGGTTCTCACTTCTTTAGTCGTAAACAAAGTTCACTTTTTCTAGACATTTCGATAAGCATAAATCGTTTATATACACTTGCTACGATAACTTTGCACAAAAGATTATTCACACATTGACTACCAATTTTAAAATCCCAAAATATAAAGGGTCCGCCATATAACTTTACGGAATTAAAAATGCTATAAAAAAGAAACTACTCAATATTTTTCCAAACTGTTTTTTTTTTTTATTTTGAAGTACAATCCTTCCGGTTAATGATGGAACACAACTTCATTCATATGGCTGCCTCGGCTGTATTTCAGCTATGACATTGCGTATGTTGGTCTTCAGTGCATGAATTGTTGCTGGTTTGTTGGCATAACACTGGTCTTTGACGGCACCCCAAAGATAATAATCCAACGGCGTTAAATCGCAGCTCCGAGGCGGCCAAACGATATCAGAATTTCGGCTGATAATGCGATCTTCGAAGACAGTGCGCAAAAGATTGATCGTAGCATTCGCTGTGTGGCAAGTAGCGCCGTATTGTTGGAACCAAATGCCACCAATATCCTCCTCTTCAATTTCTTTGAACAAAAATTCGTTCAACATGGCCCAGTAACGCTCTCCATTGACGGTTACGGCCACTCCTCGCTCATTTTCGAAGAAAAATGGACCAATGATGCCTCTCGACCAAAATCCGCACCAAACAGTGAATCGTTGTGAATACATCGGCTTTTCTTCGAGTGCGTGCGGGTTTTTTGAGCCCCAAGTGCGGCAATTTTGCTTGTTAACATACCCGCCGAAATGGAAATGAGCTTCATCCGAGATGGAAATGAGGCATACGTAATTTTCGTACACAATCTGCAACATTACCATGATTTTCAAAGTAATGTCGCAATATTTCCCAGCGTTCTTTGAGCGTATACACAACCATTTTCGTTCAGCGGAAGAATAAAACTAATTTTCTGTCAAATCAGATGACAGCTAAGTGTTACTATTCTTCAAATAATACCTAGTTGTAATCAATGGATAAACTCTCTCGCGACATTTGCACAAAGCAGTGGTCGCTTTGGTAGGCACATTTGAAATTATTTGTTTTTTACTGGGGTGCCTATAACTTTTGGTCATGGATGTAAGTACAAAAATGGCAGAGGGTTTAAAAAGGTTTTTATGCATAAGTTTTTACAAACCTTTACAATATATGGCCATTTTACTCTATTCGTAATTATTTTGGCAAGTAATGTTTGCCCTTAGTTATTTCAGGCAGCTGTGGAGTTTTAATTTTAGTGACTTTCTTTGAAAATTTCGCTACATACAAATTAACTCATGACATTTTATAGAGCAAATTTAATTACAAAAATTTTAATTGCATACTACGTAACATTTGTGGTGAATTATGAAAGAAATGCTCAGGGTGCTGCACTCGAATGTAAATAATTGCCATTCTACATTTTTGGCTTATATTTCTGGTAATTTTGACACCAGCAAAAAATAACAAAAGAGATCGGAGACCACGCTGAATCCTTAGTTGTGACCAAATATGGCAAGCAAAATTGTTTCTCAAATATTTTGTAACAGGAATGTAGAATGTCCTTTTGCACTTACTTTCGACACATCGACTTTTTCGTCATTTCCATCGCAACTCAAAGTGCAATCAGGTTAAAGGAGATTGGCCTCTGGAGACAATCTCTCAAGGGACATGGTAGCATTTTCGGGCAATTAACACCGTATTTCTCCGAACTTCGAACAGATCTCTCTATCCGCGAACTAGAGTTTGAGAGTCGTGCTAGAGCAATCTTTCCAAATAGGCAGGATTGGATCGAGGAGAAAATCTGCACCAAAGCTTGCACTTCTGTCCTCACTGACGGTTCCAAGACGGAATCGGAAGTTGGAGCAGCGGTTTCCTCTAAATCAGCCAATTTATCTATCTCCTTTAAACTGCCGAACACTGCTAGTGTTTTTCGAGCATAAGTCTTTGCGATCTTACAGGCATGCAAAATGCTTGAGGAACGCGGAAGCGAGTGAGATATTAACATTTTCTCCGATAGTCAAGTCACGATTAATGCTCTCACGACACCATGGTGCAGAACGAAATTAGTAAACTCATGGGAAGGGGACTGAATTGGCCTCAGAGGCCTCCTACCCGGTCATCGGCATCCCATTGACAGTTGTTAAAGAAAGAAAATATGGAGATCCATTTCCTCATGTGCTATTTGGCCCCAATACGACATACGAAGGACTCAGAAAGTTCTTTGAACTCCTCGCCACTCAATTTCCAAACTCGTAGCTGTGTTTACCGGTCACTGGATAATCGGCACACACGCGGAAAAGCTAGAGTTACCGTTTAACTCCCATTGCAGAAGGTGTGGGGATCTTTCAGAGAAGGAGACTGTAGAGCATTTTCTCTGTAAATGTCCGGGTTTGGAAGCTAGAAGACTTAGGCCACCGGGAGCTCCTTTCTTCTTCGACAGCCTGGGGCATTGCGCCAACCTACAGGTAGATCCAACCAATCTTCTCCATTATATCAACAGCTCTGGTTGTCTGTAGATATCTGTGTGTTGGAGGTCTCATAATGGTATCAAAACGGCGCTTTAGTGCTACTTGAAGAGTGCCAGGTGCACTTCAACCATTTCACCTACCTACCTACCTTGTACCAGTACCATTATTTTCTAAAGGCATATTTTATCCTAAAAAAAGATTACAAAGGAAGAACTCTATACCAAATTTTTCAACATTGAATAATTCTCATAAATTTTTTGTTTCCTCTTTATTATAAGCAGGTTTAAAAATAAAGCAATTTTCAGAAAAAGTTATGAAAATATTGGATCACTTGGTCTCTCTGCCCTGCTATAGAAGATGTACGCATGAACCAGCGACCGCCAGTTGTTTAGCGAGGTACCTTATGTTTCTCTCATTCTGCGAACATCAGTATATAATTTTTCTGATCAACTATTGCTTTATTTAGATATAGCGAGAATATTTTTGGAGTTAATGTTTCCACACAGAGTGATGATCTAACCATGAAACGAGTGATAGAATTGAACGCACTGACAGCTCATAATAAACTTGGGATACTAATGAAGGTAGTTGACTCGATGCTGGTTCAAAGCCGTCAAAATGGAGTTTTTTTTGGAAATTGATTTACTATGTTTCCTGAAAGCAACTAGTTTATTAATAAATTATAATTTTTATGCATAAATATGATGTAAATGCCTACGAAATAATTAAATGCACTAAATTCTACGAACTCTAAATTTTTAAATAAAATAAAGCATGCTTCCAGGCGGTCCATCACACGTACCTACTCTTTAATTCCAAAGATTAATTTGCTACGAAATACCTGACTTGAAATTAAGCATTCGCCATTTTCATGACGGCGCCCAATTCAGGTATTTGACCGGTTTAGTCTAATTTCAAGCGCCATTTATGCAGTAAAAAAGGTAAAAAGCAGAAGAATAAATACCAACCTACCATTGGTGTGTTGTAAAAGCATGCAGTATAGATATTTGTTTACTTGTGTGAGCCTGTGTGCATTCGGTGCCGAATTATTTGCAATTATGCAATGTCCTTTCGGCTGCGCACACATTCACATATGTGTGTATTTTAAATTATATAAGTACAAATTTATGTACGTAAGTATGTGTGTAAGTACCCTAAGAGCAGAGCGTGGAATTCTTCTGCCACAAATTCACCATTCATTACCCCATCTACACCTGTTGTGGCACGTACGCACGTTTATCAAAATTGTTTTGCCCGTTTTGTTGTTGTTGTACTTAATTTTATTGCAGCAAGCATGTGTAATTCACCAACACACACGCACACATATACACCACCATAAAGCGGGCTTTCACTCATACTGCTATGCACTCCTTGCGTTCGTCGCCAAAGAAATTTACTTGGGTACTAAAAGGACTCAATGAAAGCGAAAAGACACATAAATTAAGGTGCGCCACCGACAAAGCCAACCAAGCAAACGTACAAATGAGCAAATGAACCGTTGCGTACGTGTGTAATGCACACAAACACACACATAAGCGCATAAGGTGCTTTTTATGTCTCTGCAGCAGCAGCTGCCGTCGTCCTCTTCGTTGTCGTTGTCGCTGTCGTTACCGTTACCGTTAGCGTCGTCGTCGTCGCACAAATTTCGTGCAATTATCGTGATTACGGGTATTTAATAGGGTGTTGCAGCCACATTTGTGTTGCACAACAGGTACGCTTGTTGCCAACTCGTAAGACCCGCCATCGCCCTTGCCTTTCTTTGTTCTATTTATTTTGATTTCGAAATTGTCGCATTTCAACTGGAATTTATGGCGTGCTCGAAGGATGCGTGAGAATTTTTTTATTAGACTGCATGCAGTGAAATTAAAGTGCAGAATAAGTAGGGACATTCAACGAAGTTTAGGAGAAAAATGGGAAATAGCACATTTTTATTTTCTAGTCGGAAACTATTTTTGACGCAGTGCTATTTTTTGGCTTCTCTCAAGTTGAGTGCAACCAAATCATGCTTTAGAAACGTCGCTCATTGGAGTGCTAATGCTAAGAAATTAGTCTTGAAATACTCCAGAAAGTCTGTACAGGAAATTTTGTCTGTTAACAAAAAACTTCTTGAACTTCTTCTGGAACGCTTAACATATAAACATTCTGTAAAAAAATACTTTAAAGTAGGCTTCTTTTCGAATTTCAGTTTTGGAACAAAACGAAAAATTGTGAAAGGGAAATTAGTAAATGAAATAGAAAATGAGATTTCAAGAAACCCTAACAAGAAAAAAAGGAAATGTTTAAGGAAAACAATGAAAATTGTGTTAATGGCAAGAATTTCCGGGAGACAACTAAAAAGCACCGCAAGGGAGTGAAAGAAGAGTCAGAGAGTAAAAACCGAATGTTGACAACATTTGAAATGACAAGCAACTGAAAAGACGTGTAAGAAAAGGATACTGCTAAGAAGACTGTGCCACCAAAGCAAAAACAAAAACAATGAACATAGATGCAAGCAACAACAAAAGCTGCTAATAATACAGTGTCACCAAAGTGCATCAATCAACACAACAAACAAATGCAACGCTGTCGGAGAGCAATTGAAGCAAGCGATGCAAGGGTAGATAACGCGGCAAAGTGGCAATCCACCAATCAGTCAGCACAAATCGCTAATGCATTTATTGAACAACAAACAGCTTGTTGAAAAAAACAGATACTCGAAAATTTGGGAAAAGTGAAAATCATTAAAAGCATTTTCATAATAAACTAATAAAAGCAAATAATGCGCGTTGGCGTTAAAAACATACATTTGAAATACAATAGAATGGGTTTTTACTCTCTGCTGATGGTAATTTCATGTCTCGTTTCTAGATGTAACAAAATGCGTATATAAAAAAAAACTATTAAATAAGCAAAGAGGCATAAAAATGATGAGGAAAAAATAAATTTGCTCACTTTAATTGTTTTTTCAACTAGTTTAAAAATATAAAGGGTTATTCAATAGGTGCGCTTCAACTTTTTTCCGATAGGGAGGGTGAACGACTCAATATTTTTTATTTTTCCTTGTCATTTGTAAACTTCATTAGTATACATTTCATCATGGAACGCTACACACTTAAGCAACGATTGCAAATCGTGCAAATTTTTTATGAAAATAATCGTTCTGTTGCTGCTACTTTAAGAGCATTACGGCCATTTTACGGTCCATTTAACAAGCCGTCCCGTTTTGGGGTTATGTGAAGTCATTGGTCTACAGTAACAAGCCGGCGACGATTTGTGAGCTCAGAGCCAATATTGAACGCGAAATTGCTGGAATTTCGGCCGATTTATGCAAAAGAGTGGTCGAAAATTGGGTTGAACGATTGGACTTCATACTTAAATGTATATGTTCAAACTCGATAATAAAAAAAAAATTAGTTAAAAAAGTCAAACCGTTTGTGTTTTCTTCAAAAAAGTTCAAAAGTTGCAGCGCTCTTACTGAAAAACCCTATATAAAGGCTGAATCCTTGATGTGCATTAATTTTAATTGAATTTGTATGTGGAGTAAGAAAATTAACATTAGTCATCTCTGAAGTGGCTATTGCACTCGTATGCTGAAACAACTTAGACCTCTGAATGCAAGATGAAAGTGCGTTTGGAAATTCAAAACCATTATGCAAGGAAGAGTAAGATAATAGAATAATAAACACAATTGTTTTGGAAAATAAATGGAATAAAAAGTAAATAAAAATAAACAAGCCAAATAAGACAAGTCGAAAGGGGTGAGTGCTTTTGTGGTTGCCATTGAATCCTTGCCGTGGATACAAAACAGAGTGTGAAGTGTCGCTATTGGGTTTTTTAAGGAGATCATCACAGCTTATTGCTCTAAATAGAGTACCATCCCAGACAAAACATTGACTTAGACACTTGAGCTGTGATTTTTCGAACTACTATGGACAGCTGCTGGGAAGTCAGCAAATTCATACAACACTGAATGGAGAGACCAGGACATAGGCAGGCTAAACATTTTATCCTTTGCTGCTAAAGAACACCGAATAGGGTCTTAAACCTGGATAGAGAGGGTTGCGAACTCTCACTGGATATTAAACATGGTGAAAAGAATTCACAAGGTGTGACCAAGACAAGACGGTGAACCGGCTGATTTAAAAGAATGAGCTGATTGGCTGACTTAACAGGTGTCAAGACAGCGGTTTGATCACAAAACAACTGAGATTGTGTTGATATACGAAAAAAAATCAACACAGTCCTGGTTCAAGCTGCTTCATTGCCTTCTGAAAAATAACCTATTCAACGAGTGTGTGAATACACGTGGAATGAGCGGGCAGAATTCTGTGGCCGAGTACCCGGTGACGTGGCAGACGAAGTTGCTCGCACAAACCTGATGTTGGTCATTCTAGTCTTCGTTATCATTTCAGAAAACTAGATTTAGTATAAACAGGTGGCTGCCGTTTTTGCGAATGGGATAATGAAAGTCCAGAGCACTCAAGACGAAAATCCGTATACACTCGTATCTGAGTGTTCTGACTCTAATTCTATTAGCGACTTGAAGGTGCCTGAGAAGGTACTCAAATTCATCAAAAGCCGGAAAGTTTAGGCCAGCGGTCAAGTGCAATGGAGTCAAAAATGTTGAGATGCTCTCATTTTTACGCAGGCTGTATATCTCTAACATTCTGAATTTTGAGCATTTCTTTGCTCAATAAAATCTGTTTGGCCGAGCTCCTCCTCCTATTTGTGGCATGCATCTTGATTTTGTTCTACAAATGGAGGGACCTACAGTTTCAAGCCGACTTCGAACGGTACATATTTTTTATGAAGAGCTTTTTCATGGTAGAAATACACTCGGAGGTTTGCCATTGTCTGCCGAGGGGCGACCGCTATTAGAAAACACTTTTTTTGTTTTTTCTTCATTTTGGACTTTCACCAAGATTCGAACCTAAAATCACCTTTATTCGCTTGAAATACACACAAATTTAACTACATAACTTAGTCCAGATATCACTTAGAGTAACCCAAACATAAAAATAAAAAAGTTCCATTTAGAAATTTACCTTGCTTTTTGAACGCAGTGCTAAAAGTAAACAAATAATTTTCAGTTTTTTTCCACACTAAATCATAAAACAAATCAAGCAGTTAAGCAAAACCATATCCTCTTGCGCCTGCACTCAACAGCAAATAACATAAAAATAACAAAACAAACAACAAAGTTTTCAAAACACTGCCACTTTGAAAAACTAGAAAAAAGAAAAACTATTTGAAGAAAAAGCCAAACATTTTATGAAAATTGCCAAACAACGCATCCGCCAAGGAGTTATAAAAAAGTTTGTATAGTAGGCAATAAAAATTTTGATAAGATCAGTGCTGGGGCAGAAATGAAATCGAAGAATGCGTTGAAAAATATCAGCGACAATTGAGTTTTGCTTAGAAAATAATGGACGCATAGTAAAGTAGCAGTTTGTTGACGCACTTAGAAGAGCAGGAAGCATTTGTGGTGGGAGAAAGGTACTAAAAATAAATGAAAGAAATCAGATACAAAACTCATTTCTCAAAACATCAGAAGGAAGAAATGTTTAGCAATGGGAATTGAGGATCATCTGTTGCTTCAACACAGAGCATGAAAACGTATAGCACATCGCTGGTCGACTATAAAAAAGTCTTATTACAAAATTTTTTGTTTGACGAAAAATGTAAGAGATAAATTTCAATAAAATGTCACTTAGTATAAGTAGCATGAAACTTTTGAGGAAAATGTGGGATTAGAACAATTGGAGCAATTTTTGACTACTATTTTCTACAAGGCTGAGAAATAAATCTAAATGGGCAAAAAGGCGACGCAAACGGTGGCCATGTCGCTTCACTTCTTGCACGAGCTATATTTTATAGGTAAATAAGTCAAGAAAATTCGCCTTATTTTTCACAGTTTTTCCGTTATGCTATTAAAATTTAGACTGTACTTAAGTTCGTGATAGCCAAGTTTCACAGTACGCGAAGTATTCACTGCCTTGTCGTTCTTACTTCTATCGCTCGCATGCGCTTTGCTGCAATTAATAATAATTTCCGATTGCAACTAATAAATTGTTTATTTAATTTTATGCACCATTATATGAGAAGAGTAAAAACTGATTGGAGGATGAGCTGGTAAAAAGAATACCAAAACAAAAACGATAATTTCCGTAAGTCGAACGCAGCCATAGTTGTTGGAGATGTGCATAAAGATTTTTTGTTTCTGATTTTTTCTTTTTTTGTTGTAAAGAAATCTGTACGCTTTTGCTTTGTAAGCACCTGCAAGCATATATAATCATTAGTAAGTGCACTGCATATACAGTAGAGAATGGAAAAGTTAGGACACATAATGCGTATGCAGTCGAAGTACAGCGTAGACCTTACTGGGTTATATTTATGTATTTTATAGAAATTTAAATTTAGAGTGGGTAATAGGAAGAGCAACGCCTTTCATTCGGGTACTTGAGGTAAGAATAGAAGAATTGGATTTTGGAACAATTTGTCACCAAATCCCGTGTATATAGAGTTTAACAACTAAACCGCAGACACTTACTAACAATTTTTGATGATTTGTTTGTTTTTAATTAAATTTTATAATTTTTTTTTATGAAAATATAGTTCATATTCTCTTGCAGAAACAGAGTTTCAAACTTTGTAGCATTTAAAAAAAAGAAAGAAATTTACATTTTCATTCAAATAAAAAAAAATCATTTAGATTTTCAAGACATTTTTGTGTATGCAGCTTTAGAGTCCATACAATTTTGGTAGAACAAAATAAAACTTTGGAGTGACTAGAAAATTGCCTTAATTTTTAAGATTTTGGTTTGCTCACGGGATTGGGTGTTTTCTTCCATATAAAAAAAATGTTGAGTATTTAAAATACGTATTCAAATAATCAAATCATAATAAAACGATCTTTTCGACAGTTTTCAGAGGAATCGAAAAGAAAGTTCTTAATAGTGTCGAAGTGCTATCAACATAAACTCCAAATAAAGGGGTGGACTTTTGCTCCTTTTTTTTGGTATGGCGACCGACCCAGTTTAATTAACTCTAATTTTTACCCAACTCACAAATTGCAGATATTTTTTTTTTATTTTTTTTTTAAATAAGTATTATGTGTATTTATGTCAAGCGTGAACCTTTCTAAATATGCAAAAAACATTAAAACTGTCTAAAAAAAATCGGTGAAATGAGCCGAAAGCCTCCCTAATTCCAAGCTGCCCTGGCTGAATCCTTTCAGCCAAAGTTCTATAATTCCCTCAGTTTTCCTCTGATTTGCTTGACATTTTGACACAAAATTATTGAAACGGTAATCTGTTTTGAAAATAAGAAACACAAAAATGGGCTAAAAAACCGAACAATATCGAATCAACACCGAAAAAAGCGAAAAATGCTGAGAATTTTTTGCTTCACTTTTTTTTCGGGACAACTAGCGGTGCAGCACTCAGATATTAATTAACACCATTGGAACTCCCTTTTAATTTTCTTTAAATCTACCCGATCTTCGAAGAAATCTGAGAAGATCTTGTGGTGCCAAGGTGGTCGCTTCTTAACACATCATTGCCAAAGACCTCAAACCTGATTGGAGCGAAGACGGGGCAGTGGCACAAGAAGTGGTCCGCCGTCTCTGCACTCCTCTTCACAAGCTGGGCAGAGTACACTGTCTGAGATGCCTACCTTTTCCATGTGCTTCGCCCACCTGGAAGTGGCCCGTCATCAGTCCAACCAGCTGTCTGCACTCCCTTCTGCTTAATGACGGGAGGGTTTACGACAGTCGATCGGACATGACAGGCAATACCAATTTAGTCCCTCTGCAGCCTTTCTCAGCCTGCCAAGCCCGCTCACTTAGTTCATAAACATGTAAATATAAGCAATAAGTGGGATGCTATTAAGTTATCCATTTTTTAGTTCCACCACTGTAGTTCCAGCCCAAGCAATATACCACGCTGCCGAGCACCTGCCTGCAGTCGTCGTAAATCGGCTACGGTTGGAGCGTGGCATTGAGGTTTTTCACATTATTAGTGGCACACGTACATATGTATGCATTTATGTTTGTTTTTCTTGTTTTTGTTTCATAGTTGCGGCTCAAGCATTCGCATCCATTAGCGAATGATTTGTCTTAACACAATTAAGTGAATATGAAAAGAACATCGAAACACTTGTGGAGCCAGAGGGACGTGAATTCAACGTGCATATATATGTATGTATATAAGATGCAATACATACCACATGCATACATGCATATTCCATAAAGCCTGTACGTGCCACCAGATTGCCGGTGCAAGTGCACTTGATTCAATGCATACCTTCGCTGCATTTCTACAACTTCAGTTTTTCCCGCACTTATTATTATTTCTTGATGGTGTTTTGTGGCACGTACCTCCAACATATGCTCCCATAAGAAACATAAATATATGTACGAGCGCACGTATGTACATATGTAGGAATGCACGATTGGCTTCAAATTTTGTATGTTTTATGACTATTTCTTAATTTTTTACGATTTTATTTTATGATTTAGTGGAGCTTATTCGGTTATTTCCTTATTTTTTGTTATTTAATATATTTATATATAAACAGATATAGGCATGTAGATACATAAATATTTTTTTTTCTGTTATTTAGTGGTGTCTTATGAGATTTTCGTATCCACTAATAAAGAATTTATTGAATCTATAGCTGTGATTTGTGATATTTGGCAATATATTTATAATTTTGCTGGCTTATCTGAGTTGATCCTGGCTAAATATTTCTACGTCAACACTACATTTCGGTTTATGATCTAAAAACAATCACCCGAGTTTCTTATTTTCTTCGCCTTTCTCTTTGACACTCCAATACCAGCGCACATTGACTTCAAACAAATCATTTTCTTTACAATTTTTATTGCTTTTCCTCTTTTGGTTTGCTACTTCGCCGTTTCCAATGGTTTTATGAGGTACCTACGTTGATGGATATGCTAATTGATTCTCCATTTCCACTACTCCACTTCTCTGGCACTCAAGTACTTGAAGGAAGATAACTTTTGGGATTATTGTTAAAAATGTTTTTTTGAAAACAGATGCCTTATTGAATACCATTTGGATAATTGATTTGCTTATCGGCATTTAAAGTGCATCGAAAGCCTTGGCTTTTATGTTAAAGCATTCAAAAAAATACTTTTTAGAAATTTACTTAGAAAAGGAATAAATGTTTCGATAACTTCTTCGAATACAAAAGTATATAGACTTTGAAATCGAATATTTTGGAAAATAAAAAGGCAGTTTTTTCGATAAAATAAAAAAAAAATGTCGGGTTACTCACTTAATGAAGGATGTTTCATGCCTAGATGTCAGTAGTGAATAACTTCTAGACGGCACACTTTTTTATGTCATCTTTGATATTTGTCAAGCATGCACATTTTCACACAATAGAACAACGCGTTGAAATTATTGAAATTTATTATAAAAATAAAAATGGTATATCTGTAAGAACAACATATCGCAAAATTCGAGATTTTTTTGGTGGAATAATCGTCCGAATGTGTTGCCAGTTCAAAGTTTGGTGGAAAATTAAAAAAAAATTAAATTAAATTTTGAAAAAAAAAAAATATAATATTTTTTCTAAAATTTAGGTGCACATTGTTTTATTTGTTATTTTTTTATTTTTTTTTTTTTAATTTAGGTGAACAATTTTTTTTTTTTGTAATTTTTTTCTTATTTTGGTTTTTTTATTTTTGTTTTTTTTTTGTTTTTTTTTTTGTTTGTTTTTAATTAATTAATATTTAAATTGGAATAAGTTAAAACTGTTATATCTTTTCAAACATTTTTTTTATGTACGTTTATTTCATCTTAAAAAATAGAACAAAAAAATTATAAAAATGTTAAAAAGAGCCGAAGATATTTGAATTTTAGAAACTGCCTTCCAAAATTTTTAACCTTGAATAAATCATAAAATTCTACAAATTTTTTCAAAAACTTCCAGTTTACTTCTTATTATGCTCAGGCCTACAAATAAAATAATATTCAGAAAAATTTAAGATCATGTGCAGAGTACTTGGATCTCTTGACAGGGAATCGCTCCCGTGCGACTTTTATTTATAATAGTCACTAAGAATGAAGTCGGCATTCAAGAGAACTCTGCCTGACAACGTACTGGAGGTTGTTTTTGGAGGTAGATTTTGATTTTTTTTTTAGCTCTAAAACTACTTTTCTTAGACCGCCTTAGGCAAGCTTGCCGCTTTACTTTTCCACAATATGAAGAGTCAACGAGGAAAATATATCATAGCATCGCCAGCTTAGTCACTTGGTGAAATGGCATTTAAAATATCTGAGCCTCTATGAAGTTGAGAATTATGGCAGAATAAAATGATGTTGAAAAGGAAGGCATATATGAGAGTGTAGGCTGGAAAACTCGCTCTAAGTTTTCAGTAAAGGTGTGAGGCTGTAATTAGGGTTACAGGTACTGAAAAATGTTTAAGTCATTTAGGCACTAAAAAATATTGAAGTTATTTAACACCAGCACTTTTAATTCTTTTGGCTAATTTGAGGCTAATTTTTATGGGCCATTTGCTTTTAAAACCCCAATGCATGTCATAGGAAGAATAGTAAGATATTTATTAATAGTCTGGGACTTACGTTTATTTATTTTTATGCATTTGTTCCTTTGTGGGAGGACTTACCTGAAATGAGAAGAAATTTTGTGTCTTTTTATTCATTATAATTAATTACAATTGATAACAAATTTTAACTGATAGAGCAGTAGTCGAATTTTTTATTCGTATTCTGTTATTAAAAAAATATAATAATACAAATTATTGAGAAATAACTACGCTGAAAAACTTTAGTAGGGCGTTTCCTGCCACATGAAAAAAAACTCGGGCGAGAAAATGCTCAAGATCGTCAGCAAACAAAAAATCTCAAAAATCAACGAGAATTTGTAACTACGTGAAGCTCCCCTTTTATTTAACAAAATTTATTGCACTGTTAAATTGTATACCACAATTTTTTTCGGAAAATTCTGGTTAAAAAGTATGAAGCCCTGGAAGTTTGTTGAATTTTTCTTTTGCACAAACTTTGAGACTTAAATTTACATGCTTTTTTTGGAAGAGAATGAAATAAATTTTTGTAAAAATATTATTAAAATTAAGTAAGTAGCAAATAAATTGTCGAAAATTGTAAAAAAGTCCCTTTGCTATAGTTATTTAACGTAGTTTATTATTAGCATACATTTGCATTTATTTTCTACAATTCCCAGTTTAACAAATACGGCCGCGAGGTAAGTAAAAAAATTGGTTTTTGAAAATCGGGCATCCAAAATTGTTTTCGCTCTTTTTGTCAACCTTAATTTTCATACAATTTTTTTCAATATTAAATTTTTTTTTTTTCAATCAACGCAAATATCCGTTTTCATTTACCACGAACCTGACATTGATGACCTGAGTTTTAGCAAAAAATTCATATTGGCGGAAAAGTGAGCGAAAAAGGAACCAAGCCAAGCCAAACCAAACCAAACAACCTGAAATGATGTTGGCGACGATGATGTTGGCGATGGGTGATTATCAGCGCCGATCATTATTCAAATTTCCGCAAAAATATTTTCATATTCACGCAGTGAATGTGCGACTAAAACACGACTTGACAATTTGACCTCCTTCTTCTTGCTTTCGCGCAGCAAGGCTGGTTGGTTGGGTGTGAGGAAGATTGAGGTTCAGGATCACGGCTGTAGCAGTGAAGCGGGAATTGTGATTATAGGCCAATATTTTGATGCCACCAACAGTTCAGTTAAGTAAATTAGATGCGCGGCAGATGAGCGCAGCGAAAGCTTTAGTGGCAGCAGATGCAGATGCAATAGGAGCAGTGGCATGAAAACAACAAACGCAAGGAGCAAAACAGAATTGAAAATTGTGAGAGAAAAAGTGACTGTGCATTGGTATATTGGTAAAGAAAATAAAAACTTCTGTTTTTTTCTTATTAATAAACTTAATATCCATGATGGAGCGCTGACATCTCTACGAAGCTCGATGCAAAAGTCATGACTGGCGAAATCACTGTGAATTGTTTGCGTGTGTGTGTTCGTTCGAAAGAGAGGGTGTGTGTCTGTTTGTTCGTGTTTGGGTATGGTATAATAAGCGACACAAATACATACATTAATAGCTGACATCTTTCCTTCAAATCGTGTGGCAAATGGTCATTTGATATGCTGCCTTCTACTCAATATTTTCAAAAATTTTTTTGCAGCATTCGTCGAGGCATATTAATGTAAGTATTCACTAAGTGAGTTTGTGTTGTAGCATGTTGCAATGTGCAGCATTTAATCCAGTAAGCCCCACATTTGCATACCTTATATGCACTTTCGAAGGTGGTAAATAAATGAAAGCATTAAAAACAAAAACAATGAAGCGTGTCATCAACACATCAACGCTAGGCTTACTATCTGCGTACACACATATAAGCACTCAGCATTCAAAGAGGAAATGGCAAAGCGATGATGACATCGTTTAAAAATCAGGGCTGGCAAAGAAATGAAGAGAGAAAAACTGTGGCAATCAAATTTTGCTTCTGACTTTGAGTTTTTCTTCATCGTAAAAAGTGATGGCGCATGCCGCGCATGATCGTTTAGAGGGGCATTAAAACTTGAATAGAAGCAAAAACAAAAGAAGGTTGCTGTACAAAGCAACTAAAACAAAGGTAACCCTATTTTGTTGCTTACTCATTAAATGTGGGACAGATACTTGTAAACGGCCATATTTCCCCTGATTTTCATTAAAATTATTTAAAATGAAGAAGTCAATATATTTTTTTCAACATTCGCACACAGTTTATCTATACATTAAAATAATATAATATAATATATTTTTTTTTATTTTAATCATTTAAAATTGCGGATGTACACTCAATTCTTCCAAGAAGGTCGCAGCGGGGCTTCTCAATCGGCGGGCATTGCAGCATCGACGTCAGTGACCTAAATACAAAAAACCAAAAATTTTTTTGTTTTTTTTTTAACAAAAAATAGAAAAAAAATCGCGGAATAAAATGCTCCAAAAAAAGTGCATTTTGGGGCGAATTTTCCTACTATTTTTGCTTCGAAAAAAGTATTTCCGTAATTGTAAATTCACATAGAAAGTAATATCATAAAAAAGATGTGTGCAAAATTTCAGGGAGATCGGTCAATAACTTTTCGATTTATCGTGTACGCCTTAAATTAAGTAGAAATTTGTATTGAAGTTTTGAGAAAAATATCAGAAAAGTATGTCTAATATGGCGGCCACCGTATCCGAATATGGAGCGTGACCATCATTCGGTACCTAGTACCTAGAGCACGAAAACCTAGCTGGTCAACCGGCGAATGTATTTCGGGTCTTCATAAAAACAAACATCTTCCGTTCGGAGGCGGCGTAAAATGCCATTTGTGACAAAACATCAAGACGAAGGAGGATCACAAATAGAAAGAGCGCCAGGAGCTTTTCAAAATTTTGCGAACTGAATTTGTATGATTTAGGCAATAAGCTAAGAAAATAATGCGAATTCAAAAAAGAGGAAAAAAGTCAAAACTGGAAAAAAAAATTGTTGTGAAGGCTCTGATTGGGGCACATGCCACTTCGTTCCATACTCTACAGTTTTATTTTACTGCTCATTTTTCACTGCTTTGAAACATTCGACTGCTGTATATTTTATTAAGCCATGGCCAAGATTTAAATCCTATTTTGTCACGCTTTTATTTCTCAACCAAAATTAAGACGTCTGGCGCCCTTCGTCAGCAACGTTGGTGTTTTATTTTTATTTTTATATTTTCATTACTTAATTCCTCACACACTTTCCGGGTTGTTGCTTTGTTGCAACAATACTGCTATTACTGTTACTGCAACATTTTCATGGCCAAGTGCGACAACTAAATAGTTGGCAAATGACTTTCACAGTAATGGGCAAAACTTTTTCTTAATACAAAAATGGTGCAAGGAGAACAAAAAAAAAACAAGCAAACATTAAAATATCAAAGAACAAAAAAAAACTACTATTCAAAAGTAAAGAACACTAACCAGCACAAAGGCATAGGCCGTCGTAACCAACAAACTTGTGGGCGGAGTAAAAGAGGCGGAAATGTGTAAATCAATAAACTCAAATAACAAAGCACCTAACTTTGAAATGACAGGAACACAGAGGCATAAAGAACTATGCGCTATAACAACAACCATGCCACCTACGCTACAACAACATACACGAAGCATTTCGCTAACCAGCAATTAAATATGCGCAGTCGTGTAGTTGCGTCCGAAGGTATGAAAGCGCCAAGCAGTTGGATCCCAAGCTACCCAAGCAACAAAGTTAACTTTGCAAAAGCAAAAATAACAACAAAAATATGAGCAACTGTTGTGCATGATAATATAAAAATACAGAGAATACAAAGCGAGTTATTACTTTTTCTTAAATTTGCCCACAAAAGACCTCAACTCCACCAGCACGACACCTTTGACTCGGGATCCTCATCAGTCAACAGCCATTTACTGAGTTTTTCCTTTTTATTTTGTTCGTTTGTTCGTTTATTTATTTATTTTTATTGAACATTTTACAACTTTTCCATTGAAGAACAATAGCAACAGCATCACACATACACACATACATATACGTGTAAAAAATCATGATGACCTCCATAAGCCGTCTGGCTTCAGGTAAACTGGTGGTGGTTGCCTGGCGCGCATAGGCGATGGGTAAGCTGACGGTGATGATGATGATGAGGGCGATGATTATTGTAATCATCATAAAAAACGTGGTCTTGAGAGTGATTGTACAACCGCATTGGCATTTGTGACGCGCAGGCGCAACGTTCATGACATTGCGCAGGCGTAGAATGGTTGACGTCTGCTTGCCACTAAAATCATATTCGCTTGTACATCGCTTGGCCCACTCAATAAGTGATGAGTAAAAAAAAAAACGAAATTTGCGCTACCCAAAAACGCTTATTAACATTGTAATTGCTCTTATTACGGTACTAACGTCGTTGTTGGCATTGCTGTTGTTGTTGCAGTTTTTGTTGTGGGCACATTTGGGTGTCAAAGTCGGTGTCAAATGTGGCAAATGCATTGCACCTGGCTACACTCTTTCATTAGTTCAATAAAATAATGACAATAACAACAAACAAGCGAAACATGATTTTAGCTTTAGAAAGTTGCCGGTATTAATAAAACAACAACAAACACAACAGCAATAAGAACAACACAATGTTGCACGTACTACACACACAGCGCGCCTTTACTTATACGAAATGTGAGTGGGTGCACACGGCAGCCAGGCTGTTGCAGTTAGGAAATTTTTATTGAATTTAATTTCCACAAAAAACGTGAGCATCCGCAGCGTCTTCGGCGAAGTCGTGGCAGCGTGTCAGTATGTGCAACCCACATTCGCGGCAGCAGCAGCAATATTGCAACCTGCTTACTTGCAACAAGCTTTTGTGGCCACCGCTGCGAAAGGCATTCGTTGCATATAAACGAAGTTATATTTTTTTTCTAGCTGTTATATTGTTGTTGCATTGTTATTGCAATATTGTTGCATCTTGCTGGTAAGTAGGTAAATAGCGCCTTAGGTCTTTGCTGTGGCATGCACCTGATGAGAATGTTTAAAAACTTTCGTTGCATGGATGTACATGTAGGTGAAGCCATATGTTGCGTGCTCAATACGATACGAAGAGAGCAGCTTCACGTGTAGCTGTGTGGGTGCATATGAATTAGTGGCAAAGGTTATTATGCCAAATGATAAACATTTATGTGCCCATGCGCCACCTAAGAATCGCTGTTGCAAGGCAACGAAACACTCAAGTAAACAATTTTGGTATTGCTAAAGGCGCGACAAAGGATGAAGTGGCTTTTAGGTAAACATTTTTAATAAAATTCTTATTAAAAGAGATAGTAAGCCAGCGGCAAGAAACTTCATCTTGGAATAATCGTTTGACTTGAGAGTGTTTTAAATATTCAATTTAATTATGAAGCAGAAACTGCTACAATTAAAAGTGGTTTCACGCGCGACTACTAAGTTGGTCGCTGATTCGTTACGTACTGAATAGAAGTGAAAAAGAAAATATGAATCAAAAAAGACAAACCTGTTGGCAATCGTCAGTCCATGCCAAACTTCTCAGTGCGATGAAAAAGTTTTCCCATAAAAACTGTCTGCTGTTTAGAGATATCCTAAACCTGCAAGGGTTTCTATTGCGAATATTGCAGATCAATTTGATTCTATGTATATGTAATAGCGTTTACTACAAACTGTAGTTTAATCTGCTGAGAACTAAATATAGTTTAACTTGCAGAATATACCTATAAGTCCCCTTAAACACTGAGTCACTTCTGGCAGATATTCTTCTCACAACTGTGTCACTGTGCAGCTAAGGGACAAGTGATACCAAAATTGGTAGGAGCGTGGTTTTCGGGGTTAGTCGCTTCCTCGAAGCACACCCATGACAAAGAGCAGATGTTGCTAGTGAAAGCACTAAAATTTATCTAATCAGTGTAGTTCTTCTTGGATGGCCACTCGAGTTTCCAACCACATATTTCTAGGCTAACCATAAATGCAAAACACATAAAGTGGTTTGTCTTCTTCTTTTAAATTGGCGCGACAAACGCTTACGCGATTTTGGCCGAGTTTAACAAAGCGCCCCAGTCGTTTCTTTCTCGTGCTAACCGGCGCCTGTTAAACACACCAAGTGAAGCCAAGTCCTTCTCCACCTGATCTTTCCAACGCAAAGGAGGCCTTCCTCTTCCTCTACTACCACCAGCTGGTACCGCATCGAATACTTTCCGAGCCGGAGCGTTTGTATCCATTCGGAGGACATGACCCAGCCAACGTAGCCGCTGGATCTTTATTCGCTGCGCTATGTCTATGTCGTTGTAAAGCTCATACAGCTCATCGTTCCATCGCCTGCGATATTCGCCGTTGCCAACGTGCAAAGGTCCAAAAATCTTGCGCAGAATCTTTCTCTCAAGCACTTCAAGCGACGCTTCATCGGATGTTGTCATCATCCAAGCTTCTACGCCATACGTTAGGACGGGCATGATGAGAGCCTTGTAGGGAGTTAGTTTTGTTCGTCGAGAGAGGACTTTACTACTCAATTGTCTACTTAGTCTAAAGTAGCACTTGTTGGCAAGAGAGATTCTACGTTCGATTTTAAGGCTGACGTTGTTATCAGTGTTAAAGGTGTTAAAGTGCCGAAAGACAATAATAGACCAACTTATGGTCCACTGCGATTGGCTCAGTCTAGACTTAGTTTAAAGTTAGGAAAATTTGACAAAAACCTCCTAATGGTTTGAGCGCTAGTTAAATAGCACTATTCTATTTGATATACTGCTTATAAAAATAGTTCATTTAGTGGTCACAAAGGGCAATTGTGATACCCAGTAATGTTTGATTTTCCGCATCCTAAATCTGCTTGTCTCCAAATCATCATAATATTTTGGCGGTACCCATTAGATCTTACAGTGAAACTGCGCCAAGCTACTCAGGCTATCGAAGAAGTGGTGCTTCAGTACTGACGATTCGATGCGAGCTGCAGGAGTTGCATGAACTCCATCAAATACCCATCTCAACAACGTCTACAAAAATCTTATGTCGAATTCTGTACCTGTACTATTATCTTATGAAATCGTAGTTAGTTAGCCTTTTGAGAACCTTGTTAAGTTTCGGACTCTTCGTTCAGCGAGTATTGGTGAAAGCAAACATGATAATATGTGGCTGCATGAATTAGACCACTGCCTATTGCGAAAAAAGGAAATACAGCAGAGGCTTTTAGACCTGCCCGTCATTCTTCACTATCCAAGTCCCCTCCCAGAAACGTTCCTAACACTGATCTTATTTCTTATTTCAAGAACTTCAAACTGTAGGGATATTCAACAGATTGTTTTTATTTGACCTAATGACTCTGATCACGCCTTTTTAGTAAGAGCGTTTCAACTTTTGAACTTTTTTGAATAAAACACAAATGGTTTGACTTTTTTAACTAATTTTTTTTTATTATCGAATTTGAACATACACATTTAAGTATGAAATTCGATTTCTTTTGCATGACCACCGCGTGCACGTTTTACGAAGTCCAATCGTTGAACCCAATTTTCGACCACTCTTTTGCATAAATCGGCCGAAATTCCAGCAAGTTCGCGTTCAATATTGGCTCTGAGCTCACAAATCGTCGCCGGCTTGTTACTGTAGACCAATGACTTCACATAACTCCAAAGAAAATAGTCTAGAGGCGTCAAATCACACGAGCGCGGCTGCCATTCGACCGGTCCATTTCTGGAAATAATGCGCTCATCGAACTTACTCTTCAACAAATCAATTGTAGCGTGTGCTGTGTGGCTTGTGGCCCCGTCCTGTTGAAACCACATGTCGTCTAAGTCCATACCATTCAATTGCGGCCAAAAATAATCGTTTATCATGTCGCGGTATCGATTTCCATTCACAGTAACGTGGCGATCGTTCTCGTCAACGCAAAAATATGGGCCAATTACGCCGCCGGCATGTAAACCGCACCAAACAGTGATTTTTTCGGGATGCAACGGTGCCTCATGAATCACGTGTGGATTGCTTCCTGCCCAGTAATGCATATTTTGCTTGTTGATAAAGCCATTGAGCCAAAAGTGAGCTTCATCACTGAAGATGATTTTTTGGAAAAACAGCAACAGCAACAGAACGATTATTTTCATAAAAAATTTGCACGATTTGCAATCGTTGCTCAAGTGTGTAGCGTTCCATGATGAAATGTATACTAATGAAGTTTACAAATGACAAGCGAAAAATAAAAAATATTGCGTCGTTCGCCCTCCCTATCGGAAAAAAGTTGAAGCGCACCTATTGAAAAACGCTATATATGTAGAAAAATACTGCACCAGTGTGATTATCTGTAAGCTTCTCTCAGTGAAATTTCCTGAACCAAAATGTCAGATTCTGTTCTGGCCGCTCCCAACTATTTTGCTTGTTATAAAAATATTGCCGTAATAACAGAAATGGTCTGACTTGAGGCAGATATGATGAGACATTCAAGTTTGTTCGTAAATGAGTAGTTCAATTAACCCCACGTGCGTAACTTCCTTTCCGTAGTGCCCGAGCTCGAAGTCTACGGCAGACATGAAAAACCCAAAATGAAACCAAAGGTCTTTTCTAATAAAAATAGTAATCGTCTCACGGAAGGCAATGACAAACCTCCGGGTGTATTTCAGGCACTTAAGTCGCTTATAAAAATCTCTTTGCCATTGAAAGGTGGCATAAAATTGTAAGTTTTACTTTGTGGAACAACATCAAAGGACAATATCACAAATTGAAGGATGAGCTCGGCCAAATATGCAACAAAGGATGTACGGGACAATTGTAAACATATATACATTCTGCCTGGGTGCATTTTATCTAAGATTTTATTTCTTATAGTAAATTGTAAAACGGATTTCAGTAGTCGATTTCGCAAAGCAAATTTGCCCAGGTATGGACTTTGAGCATCTGTGAAGTATACCTATATTTTCAAATGTAACCTTTGATGTCTTTCGTTAGGTTTAGTGTAGCTCGCAGGCTGATAAGCTACATTTTTGCGCTGAAAACTTTTCAAAAGTTTATCGTGAAATTTTTGAGAAAATCTGCAGAACTTCTGCTTTCGATAATTCATACGCGCTGCGGTGCTCATCTGTGTACCCAGATAGAGAAATTGTTAGTCACTTTCTCTACGCCTCACTTTCAGATTTTGAACAAGAAAGCGCTACGGAGGATTTTCATGCAGTGCCTTTTTGAGTTATAAAAAATAAAGCTTACACATTTTCTTCCATTAACTCTTTTTACTACAAAAAAAACTTATGAAATCTTTTCGCCACTTTCTCTATACAGAATGAGCTAAAATTGAAATCCGCTTAAAATGTCATTGAATTTGACCGCGACAAATTTTTGCTATTGCTGTAAAGAAAGTAACTTTCGTTGTTATTGCACTGCTGTTTATTGTCATTTGGATATTTGCGGAGGACATTTGTATTTAGCTGAGATACCACAATGTTGTAGTTATAGTTGTTGTTGCTGCTGCAATTGTGTTTATTGTGTTTTACAGCTTTTATTGTTGGCTTACAGCATTCACTGTTGCTGCTCTTGTTGCTGTTCCTCACAACTATTATATCCCAGCCCCCCTCTTTTTCAGCTGGAAGCGCTGATTTTCCTTCGTAGCCCTTCTTTGCTTTCGCTTATACTCATACTTTTTTCGAGAAATTATACGTCACTGCTGTTACCCCAAATGCGGCAGCAATAAAAAGGAGGCTAACGTCTTTAATATCTTTACTGTTGTTGTATTGATGTTGCTGTTGCTTTTGTGGTTAGCCGAAATGGTCAACAACTGCAAGGCCAAGAAAATGCTGAAAATGCAGAACCGAATAAGCGGAAAATGTCGATTGGTTTTCGTTGGCATTGTTGTTGCTTCGATATGCTTATTTTGCACTGCAGAATTTTTGAGATTTTTTACCTATAGCTGTGCGTGCGCTTGTGCATAGAAGATTTCTAAATGAAAAGTTATCATGATTTCCTTTTCGCTAAACCGATTTCTTTTCTACAACTTCTTCCCCCCCATTTTCTTGCAATTTTATTTTTATTTTGATGCTATTTGCACTACTTCTTCTTTTTGGTCGATTGCAAACCCAATTTAAATCAAATCTGTGGGAAGTCAGTAAAAGAACTGTGAAGTAAAACTGAAGAGAAAAACGTAAGCCAAGTTTTTCAGTTTTCAAGACGAGGAAATGACAACTTTTCTTTAAATGTGGCACCCCATTTTGATAGCAGCAGCAACATCTTTTGCATCTGCAGCAACGCCAGCTCCACATCAAACTTACAGATTGTCAATTTGTGTCTGTCGTGCAATTTGAAATGTGTTGACTGAAAAGGAAAAACTATAACAATTTTGAGAAAGGAACAAATAAATAAAAATCAAACAGAGTGGCACCAGGAGAAGGAAAAACAAACCAAAGTAGAAGAAACTTGAAACACTTGAAATATTAACAGTACACAGAAAATGGGAACATAATGCGCATGATTTGTTGCCGATTTCTAGGCGCAAGGCAATGATACTATGACTTTCATGTTAAATGTAGCATTTAAATTTGTAATTTTGCGAGGTGAACATGGATATAAAAAAATATCTTAGCATACGAGAAAAATTATTCTTTAGCAAAGTCTTGTTATTTTTGCAATGCGTGATCACTGGTAAATTTGAGACTATCTAATATAAGTAAATCAAATATTTATTTTGTGGAAGCGTAAAATTTAATTTAAAAAATTGTGGGGTGTAAGACTTACTGTTCTTTTCTGAGCTATTAATCAGGCGATAAAATCCTAAAAAAACCTGAATCCAAATCAAGAAGTAATTTCTTTATTTTGCTGTTAGCAGCAGTGAACGATTGTAACCTTCGCAGAAAACTACTCCAAACAGCAAAATCGAACTTTTTTCATAATAAAAAAGTTTATTCAACGAGTATTCCGTGTAGTAAAGGGGGCAAAGGAGAAATATCTGTTACGTACCGTTTTTAAAGTTTACGTCTGAATTTTTTTAGGGGAATTAAATTTACGAAAACGGTGTTCAAACATTTGGGTAGTTTTCGTTCGTTTAAAGAAAAATAGTTTGAGAGCAGAATTTGCAAACAGAAAAATTAACTGAGAGCAGAAATTGCAAACAGTTTTTTTTTAACATATTAACTCTCCACTTCTGCTAAATATGGGCCATTTCAAGGCTTAAAATATATTAAAAAAATATATATTTCGTCACTTATCTCTATGTACATATTCCGACAATAAATTCTAGGCACTAAATATCTGGATTTATGTATTTCTATTCTGTTCCATGGCTGCCATAAACAAAGTTACATTGCATGGAAAGTAAAATTTGCGGTTTTCAAATCCAATATTTTTTAAATTTATTATACCCACACATAACTCAAGCAGCAATAAATCATACAAATTTTACGCTCACGCAACTGCAGATACTTTGTAATAATCTTCAACAGTGCTGCGTCTACAATATTTCTAGCAACTTTATTGACGCCACAGTTAACGGCAGGCCAGTGCTTTTTACGCAACTGTTGCACGAATGGGCTGCGTGTATACTCGTACAACCTGCCTGCTGCCACTGATCTTGGCGCTGATCTTAGCGATCTTCCCGTCGATATTGCTTGGCGTGTTGTGTAGTTTATGCAATTGCGGCTACCGCCCGCTGCTGCTTTGGCTGCTTGGGATGTTTAGCGTAGTGGCAGCCAAACAGAAATGTGTGTGACGGAGTGGTGGAGCGCAAGGTGATTAAAAGCAGGAAAGTGAGTGCAGTGCGTGAGTTTGGCTGGTTGTATTCCTGCACTGCTGGCGGCGGGTGTAGTTTTGACTTCCGCAGCCACATAATTTTCGTTTTGCGGGATTTCAATTACCGCAAATTTGCGTGTTGCCAGCGCGTTGAAGATGACTGCGGGAGATCTTTGCGCTGGCTTCTTCAAGGGGAAATAATGCGTTAGAACGCTACAATGTAATAATTTTGTATATAAATTATGGAGAATGGGCTGCAGCTTAACGCTTTAGAGATGTGGCAGATACGCTTAAACTAAACTAGTACAGCAAATATGGGCAAATGGCATTAGGCGAATCGGTCCCAGAAAATAGTTTAGAACACTGCTGGATATGTATAACCTTACTTCCTCAGTAGAATATTTATCAGTTTATGAATTTTTTGCGCAGTTGTTATTGCAATTCTATAATCCGTAGGTTAGATGGCACTTACTCATGTGGTTGAGATACTACAGAAGGTCTTGGCTGCTGGTTTCATATTCATTATACAGCTGTGATCGCATTTTGTATGATACTCGCCGTCACTGAAATGCATAAGGCCGACCAAATAACTTCCACAGAATCCTTTCCTCAAACTGCTGCATGTCTGCTCTTTCTCAAGAGTTAAAACAAAAGAGCTGAAAACAAAAATAAACACGTGAGCTATTTCTGGCGCTCGGGCCTTTCAACTCAAGCGACCCGAAGTCGAAAAAGGTAAGAAGCTTAATCGTAGAGTGCACAGAAATGGCTGAAGAGATTCATATTTCACACTCAATCGAGTTCAGCCTTTTTAATGAATAATTAGATGTCCGATACCAAATCTCCCTGAACTAATTATTCTCTAATAAACAAATTCTGACATTTTGAATACAAATTAATGTTGCACAAAACAGACAAAACTTTCATTGCAGTTAACTTCGATATAAAGAAAACTATTTTAAGCAGCTTTTACGCAGCCCATAACTGAGGCTCAATCATACTATTTTGTAACCAAAGAAATCGGCTTAGACAAATGCAGCTTAATATTCAGAACTTTAGAGGTCCAGTGCCTACTTTTTCACTCCACTCTCTTCTCACTGTGCCTTAACTGCAGTGCATTAGAGAGGCTTAAATGTGATTTTCTTTTCGATTTATTTGTACGCTTGCGTTTTGTTTTGGAACTTAATACTTTAGCACCTTAAAAGCTAACGCATCGGAGGCGTTGAAAGCATAATAAACCAAAACGAAAAGCCAAATAAAAAAGCAAATTTCGAAGTCAAAATAGAATAGAGAAAACATAACAAAGTGCAAAATGCACAGTCGAGTCTTAAATATCATCTTCAAACAGCAATAAAAGTTAGCTTACACCGTAGCGTCTTTCATTAATCTGCCTCCCGCGTCATTTCACACTCTCTCCTGCTCGCTTCCTCCCACTCCACCTGGTTATCGATTAGCACTTTTCGCAGACATTTACCACACAGCCCGCGGCAGTCAAAGGCTTATGATGAAGTTTAATGTTCATTGCCAAGGATTTTCAACACATTATTTGCTTTTATTGAGTCCCCCTTGCCACTGCAATCCTTTTTGTTCTTGGCACGCCTCGTGATTATTGCTATTAAGTATTATTTTTGTAGCGATTGCCAATGGCGTTTAAATCCAATTTTAATCCAAACACAAAGTTTGTCACCTTGGCTATTGTCGCTTCGTTACTATACACACACACAACCGCACTTGCGCACTCCCGGCTGCTGCTTAGCTTGCCTCGCCAGGGGCTCGCCTGTGCCTAGAGTTTGATTGTGTTCGGACAGTTGCTCCTAAGCGCCTTTGCCACACATTAAAAGCGCTTTGCAGAGTTAATAAAATTTTAACCGCAACGCAATTTTACGAGTATATTTTCTGGGCTAGGCGCTTCATCAGTGCTGCGCTTGGTTGGCAGCAGCAGCAATGAAGCGTTTTCGTTGTGTCTTATTTACGCTTCATTACTCACCGAAGTTGTCTGTTTCTTTTATTCTTTTTATTTTTTATTTAATTCTTTTTTATTTTTCTGTTGTTGTAAGTTTTTCCGTTTGTGGCCTTTAAAGCCGAAATCATATGCGTTGCCAGTCTTCGGATTTATTCAATACTACCAAAATTATTTTAAAGTCCACTATAAAATTTTTATGCCTTCTGCAATTTGCTTGCTCTCTACCCTTTAGCCTGCCACTCTCCGCCGAACGCATGTGAGACTATCAACGGAAATGCTTTTAAACCGCAACACCGTGCGAGTCATCAAAAGTGGATTGTTGTTGTTGCTGTGATAACTCGTGCTAGCCTTTGTCAATGTCGCCACCTTCTCCCCAAAGTTTTACGCGTTTCTTGTGGTTTTTTCAGCTTCCGCCTTGTAGTTCCCTCTATACCTTTACGCGGCTCCAGTCATGTGTCATTTAGGCTTAGCCAGTATTTTTATTATAAACAGTTTCGTATAGCTTACAATACATATAATATACAAATACAATTTGTTATATCTGGTACTTTTTTTTATTTCTGCTTTTCTTATCATCATTAGTATGCCGCTCGGGTTTCTCGCTGTTTGTGCCGTAATCGGTCTTTTCTTGCATATAAATAAATCTGATCAACAATTCCCTGCATTTCAGCTCCGTTTACTTGAATGTGCTTTGTTGTTATTTTTTTTTTTTTTGTAGAAGCAACTGATTACCAACGTTCAACGATTTTGTGGTTGTATAGGGTTTTCCAACAAGGGTTAGTCGATGCTAAAAAGGAATAAGCTTTGCTGAATTTGAGCTATCGGCTGGATTTTATATACTGCCTTTAAGAGTATAAAGCTAATTCCGGCTTATTAGTATAGAATTGGGACTTCCGAAAATTTTACAAGAAGACGTATTGCGAAGCCAAATTGCACCATATCCATGGACAATTCACGTCACCCTCGCCAGATTAGGCCAAAAGGTGCACCGGGAGAGAAAGCCAAAATCGTTCACGTCGATAATTCGTACTAATGCATATTAGTTATCATCGAACTGTAGAGTTCACTTTTGCTATGGATGCCCTCACCAACGGGTTTTCAAAGAAAATACAGATCAATAATGCCGTTGACCCAAAGTTGCTATCAAATATTATTTTGGTAAATATAGATATTCTTCCAAAAATGCGACTCGCCAATAATTTCAAGTTTTGAAGAAAACCAGGCTCCACTTTTAAACCCTCCGAAGCACAATAGCGAACAAATAGTGTTATCTTTGATCATTAGTTTCACTTTCCTGGCCCTGTTGGATACAGGCCTAAGTCCAATCCGAAATTGCACAAGTTAAAACCGGTCTGTAAAGACCGAGTTCTTGAATATGACGAGTACTCAAGCAATACCTTACAGACAGTGGCAATGTTATCATTTCTTCCACGTAATGAAGTCTGCTGATTGTTTACAGGTAGGAAACAAAAGATCTTTTAGGTCGAAGTGTCGGCCATTGCGCACACTACAGATTCTAAAATTATTATTTAACCAGCCGGTAGTCTTTATTTCCGTCCCCAAATGTTAAAGGGTCGTCTTTGAATGGCTATGGCGTCTATCGTAAAGTGCTGTTGCTGTAACTTTCATGCTGATTTGGCCCCAGTGGGTGAGTCATTTTTGTTTTTTGGTGGGTAAAGTTTTTGTGGCTTCCGATTTAGAGTAGCCATGTAGGTCAATTGTGGTAGTAGCGACGGTGGGTGAGGTAGGTTTCATAATGCTTTCACACGTACAGCGAGCCCCGTCTACTGCGTTCAGTGGGGCGACCACAAAATCAATGCTTCCTTCTCTTCTTCTAGGGAGACTCCCTTCCCGGCATTACTTCCTGCATAACTTCGGGAGGGCATAGAACAGCGCCCATAAAATCGACCAGTTCTATTCACCCACTTCTGGGTACACCATATTTATAGACAGTTTCATACTATAGGCTCGTGTTCTTATGTCTGTCTGTGCGGCTTCGTTTTGTTTTACTGTGTTGAGGTCCATATTTTCTCCGTAATACGTCTTCAATGCATCTTTTAAACGAGGACAGCCTGAATGCTTGAAGTGGCTGAAAAGCTTCAAGTACGAGTATCTGGTAAATACCACCAAAATAACAAAGCCACTGCCAACATCGACCAGTCCCTATCGAAACCCCCTATATTTACTACTTTCTTTGTTGCTTTTGTTGTTCGCATTTGTTAATAAAGCTATAGCCTGCTTCGTTCTATTGCTCATTCTCCGCTCACATTTTATCTTGCGCTTAGCTTTCAATAAAGTTATTATTGTGCTGGTATTTTATATTTTCAATAAATTAAATTTTTCCTTTTTTCGTTATGTGCCTTATTTGTTGTAATCTCGAATGCTTGGGCCGTTTACCATGAAAAGCCATAAACGTAAGCGGTCAATAATTTTCAAAGTGACAAGCTTTCATATTTTTATGTAATTTTCTTCGAAAACAAATTATTATTTGCCGCTTACATGTATTCGACGCCTAATGAGTTGATTTTATTTGTTAGTCATTATTCTTTACTCCAGCTTAAATGGTTGATGCTTGCAGTGAATTTGAATATTTGATTATACGAAGCCGTAAAAGGTTGATATTCACTGCTATCACTCGATGACTCAATTGCGAGGAAGTGTTTGGGGAGTCCCACGCGAAGTCACCTCGTTTGTACCTTCTGAATGCTTTCTGCGAGTGACAGCATGCATTCTTTTTCAATCCAAGTTGTTCTTAATACTCAGGAGATATTAATATAGTTTTGGTTACTCTGCGAAAGGATCTCACAGAAATATGCAAGCAAGCACTCGATTGGCACCCGCAAGAAAAAAAGGACGCCCTCGAAAAAGAACTTAAGGGAAATCTTTCAAAGAAGACAAAGTTATCGCGAAGGATCGTGTCCGTTTTGTAGAGGCGCTATGTTCCATCAGTGAGGACAGGAAGTAAGAGAGAAAGTACTTAGCGCGAATATTTCATATTAAGTTCAATGGATCCTAATCACACTGTGGGCTATAATTTGGAGTCTAAGATAAAAAAAATTAGCTTCGGGAAAATTTTGAAAATTTTTGTCTATGAAAGTGTGTTCAAACAAGTTCAAAGCCGGATTGTTCACAATCCTCGAAGCCATTGACGAGGTCATACGGAATATGTGAAGAAGCAGGAACTGCCCTTAAGGCTTGCATCAGATTTCCAGTGTTTCAAAAAGGTATAGTAATGCGACGCCGGTGAAAATGAGACATCTGACTATTTCGCTACAATAAATCTGACCAGGCTTTCTTCACTGCGCGGCCAGTCACACTATTCCCGTATTCGGCCTTCGAAGCCTTTGCCAAAAAATGTGTGAATGTTTTTTTCTAACATATGTAACCGAGACACATCAATCTACCACAGGCGTGCTTCACTCAATTTTCTTCCAGTTCCTGAAGATCCTTTATCTATCTCACACTTCTGCACTTCTCCACTAAACTCCCTCATCAAAGAGCTACTCCAGCAAAAGTACCCACTCCCAATTACCGAGGCAGGCTGGCGGATGCAAAATAATTTCACAATTGCGCTGAGGCAGCACATTTACACACACTCACAAGATAAAAGGGAGTGGAAAAGGGAAGAAAAATGAATATTGGAAAAAATAAACGCAAAAAAAAAATATTCGCAAGAAAGATGAATTAATTTTTCATATACTTGAAATGTCTCGACGCGTACGCCACAATAACACGCAACGCATACATGCACATCGAGCGTATTTGAGCGCATATGTGGCGGATGTCAGGAGGCGCAAAAGCCAGCAGCAAAAGACCTCGACGTAAAGCACAAATGAGAATGCAATGAAAAATGGCATAAAGACTTGGCTGAGCGGTTGGTTCCTCGCGCCTAAAAATATTTAGCAGTCTGTAGCAGGGGGCGGCAAAAAACGCAGTCAAGCACCGCTTGGATTCCGCTGGTTGCACGCATGAATGGGACACTAGAAGAAGAAGAGAGCGGGAGAGGGAAGCTGCAAGGCGCAATGAGGCAGGCGCACACATGTACGACAGTGCATGTATATAAATATTGGCGACCTCCTGCACGTGGCCGCAACCTACGACCTGCGAATGCCAATACAAAAGAAACAAAACCAAAAATATAAAAAAGAAATACAACAAGAACATTAAAAAAACTGCCAGTGGAAAAGAAGAATAATGCCAGCGAAATACTGCTCTGAATATGAACGAACATGAGCGCTGGTGGTAGGAGGATGTCTCGGCTGACTCAGATCCCACTGTAGCGGAACGTAGGCCAGTAGGAGCATTTACACAAATATTGAGCTGCGCGAATCGTTGCTAAAAATATGAAATACCAGCGTAGGGATGCGCGCTCTGTTGGCACACACATATACTCATACACAAGTGCGCCTGGGCATGCATGCATTATGCCACACGGGAATGATGGGGATTTGTCGACGCGCCCTACAAATGATTTACGTGAATTCCGCTGTCGTACTGAAATTATTCATATTAAAAATTCTTGATTTCAATGGCAAAGCGCTGAAATAAAATATAGATATTTGTGTGTATATGTGTGTGACACTGAATTGCGCCGCAGCTATGCGAATCTACATATGCACATACACACAACCACGCACTTGCCACCACAAGTGCTTACGCGCACATTGTTCGGAGGAACAAAGCATTTTGAGTGCTCGCATAACTGTAGAAATGTGCGCGTGTATGGGTATATGCATGTTTGTGTGTTTATGTATGAACCTACTGTGGGCCTGTCTATCCATAGGGACGCAGCTCTACAAAGCCTCCTCCGCATATCAGTAGCGTTGAACCTGCGCTGGGTACATTGGCATTGCATTGCAGCATTGACTTTTGCAGCTTTTTTCTTTCTTCTAGTCTATTTGTAAATTGACGACTGAATGTGGCAGTGTATGTGAGTGCGTGTGCCAGTCGTACATACTTCTATGCTACACGCGCTGATGAAAATTCAATGGAAAATTCTATGTAAAATTTCAATGGAAAATGCAATCATTAAATGAAGATGTGCACAAAGGATCAAAGGTATGCTTGACTGCCAACTGAGAGGGGCGGGGTGGGATGGGGGCGTTTCATAGTACGCAGAGAACGATTGTAGAAGGCTAGTATTGATAATATTGTTGACTCGAAATATTGGTAGACAAAACGGAATTTATTGAGCTGAGTTTAATTCAAATTGTGCAGAGTGAATGAGGTGGAGATTTTAAAGGTCGAGGATTAAATGGTGAATGTGATGACAGATAGGTGATGGAAAATTTGTAGGTATGCACATATTATATAAACATATATTTTATTAATTGCAGACCAGTGTGAGTTAAACGCTAATGGGGCAGCTCATAACTAACCAAGCACTGCATGAAGGCAGCAATGAAAGCAGGGCTTTTTACTTACAAACAAATAACTATAGTACAGCAATTAACTGGCAAGTTTTGAAACCCTTTTCGTTTCTTATTTAATTGTAATATTTATTTTAAGATAATATAATTATTAGGTGTGCAACTAAGTTCCCGCTGTTTGTCAATAGATGCCGCCAGCAATGTGTGCTCGTCGATTCTAACATAACCTAAACGTCATAAACCAAGCTGAGACATATGGTTAACAAACTGCTTCGACACATTAGTGATTTTGTTTTGGTATCATATACTTTTGGTTTTGTGAAAATGTCTGATTTTTTGCCGAATAATCGTCTTTTGCGGAAGTGTTGATTTTCCTCTTTCAATCGAAACAAACGGCAGCTGAAGTTCATCGAGAGCTACAAAAAGTTTATGGAGATGCTGCTTTAAGTGCTAAGTGAAACAATGTGCCGATATTGGTTCCGTCGCTTCGAAGCGGGTGATTTTAATGTTCAGGACCGTCCGCGTGAAGGAAGGCCAAAAACCTTCGAAGACGCTTTATTGGAGGCATTCCTCAGTGAGGATACGTGTCAAATGCAGGAAGAGCTTGCTTCAGTATTAGGAGTTACCCGCTGATCCATTTCCAAGCGATTGCATGCTTTGGGAATGATTCAGAAACAGGAGACTTGGGTTCCTCATAAGTCAAAACCAAGGGACGTTGAACGTCGCTTTTTCCCCTGTGAATAACTGCTCCAGCGGCAAAAAAGGAAGCGTTTTCTTCATCGCATCGTGACGGGTGATAAAAAATGGATTCATTACAGCAATCCAAAGAAAAGAAAGTCATGGGGACTGCCCGGTAATGCTTCTACGTCGTCCCCTCGGCCGAGTGGTGGGACCCAGTTGCTGATATTTATTATGAACTGTTAAAACCAAGCGAAACCAATCGGTATCGACTTCAATTGATGCGATTGAGCCGATCACGGCGCGAGAAGCGGCCGCAATACGCGGAGAGACATGAAAAAGTGATTCTACAGCATGATGATGCTCGGCCTCACGTTGCCAAACCCGATAAAACCTACCTAAAAACACTGTTCCCATTTTCATCCTACCCCACCTGCCATATTGTCCAGATATTGCGCCATCCGATTATCACCTGTTCCGATAGATGGCACATGGTCCAGCTGACCAGCAGTTCCATTCATATGAAGACATCAAAAAATGGCTTGATCCGTGGATAGCCTCAAAAGATGAACACTTTTATCGTGACGGTATATGAGGTCTACCAAAAAGATGGGAAAAAGTAATATAGTAGCCAGCGTTGAGCAATACTGTCAATGATTCACTTGTAACCACTTTTCAGAATAAAATTGTACTTTCATAAAAAAAAACTGCGAGAACTTAGTTGCGCACCTAATAATTCTCCAAAAATCATACCAAACCAAGTTTCAAGCAATGTGCAAATTAACAAACAAAAAAAAGCAAAAAAAAAACAATTAGAAAAAGTATTTAGAAACAGTTTGTATATCCAACATCGCCAGCAAACAAGTTTAAGGAAATCTCTCGACTTTTAGCCCCTTTAAACTTACTTTGTAATATACCGAAACTCAATGCTTAAAGCTATTACAAAAAAGTGTGAAATTTTGATGAAAATTGTATCTTGGATCTTGAATCTTGGATCTGTAGGAGAATGCCCTATAGCAAATTTTCATACAAAATGATTAGGATAATATAAGAAACTAACCAATTGTCAAAACTTTTTAATAAGTCTCGGTGCTATACCTATGAAATGCAATTTATAAAAAACGAAAAGGCCGTAAAACGCAAAGTGCGCAGTCGTAGAGTTTAAATTTTATAGTAGTTAGATATAATAAAGTAAGAGTACCGAGGACTAGTAAGAGTAATAATGACTCCATCAACGGGCAAGATCTTGAGAGTTTTAATCGAATTTTCAAAGTTTCCTAAAGTTCAAAGTTTTCCAATTAAGAATGTAAATCTGGGAAGGTGCCAAGATAAGAATTGTCTTTAAATTCAATAAATCTTTAAAAGTGGTTCAAATGAATTTGAACGCAGATGCATAAAATGCAAGCAATGCGCGTTTGAAAATAAATATTGCAAAAACCAAGCCTACAAAAGTTATGGCGCGTAACACTGCCAAATGCACCATAAAGGGATTCTCGATCAAGGAACTAAACCCCTTTACTTTAACGTTGGCAGTGTTTTTGTGGCGAATGAAGAAGCCACTAAGAATGAAAAAAGTAAGCACAGACAGCATTCGGCAAGCTTAGCTTCATATGGCGCTCACAGCAGAAATACCAAACTACAGATATTTGAGTCTATCGTAAAATCGGTTCTCCTTTACGTTTGCAAATTGTGGAATATGCGCAAGCACTTCACACTTTTATTAACCGCTGTCCGCGTAAAACCAAGCTCCTATTCTGGCCGCACATGATATATAATTGGCGTATATATCATTTTTGGGTGTTTGACCGATCTCCTCCTCCTATTTGTGATGTGCGTCTTGATATTGTTCTACCAATAAAGGGACCCACAGTTTCAAGCCTTCGGAGTCGGCAGATATTTTTTATGAGGAGCGTTTCCATGGCAGAAATATACTTGGATGCTTTCTATTGCCTGCCGAGGGGCGACCGCTATTAGAAAACAGTTTTTTTGTTTTTTCTTAATTTTTGGTCTTTCACCGAGATTCGAACCTACGTTCTCTCTGAATTCCGAATGGTAGTCACGCACTAATCCATTCGACTACGACGGCCACCAATTATAATATTAGCGCCAATTATGTATTAACATATAAAAGGACCTTAAAACCCAGTGTAACGGCGTTATTGGCATCGCTTTCGAAAAACTAAGGTCTAATGACTTCGCCTGCCATATTTTCGCCCAGAAGACCTGCACCAAGGCGCGCGGATATTATCATGTTTGGGAACGACCCAGGTTCTCCGAATTTCTGCACCAACTCAGATGTTTATGTTGACCAAAAAACAACAAAAACAGGCGCAAACTGGGGTCACTTCAATGCGTAGTTGAAGTGAGTATCGCTCTACGACTTAGTTTGCCAATGTCTGTAGTACCAATTATCTGAAGAAAAACAAAAAACCAATAAACTAAAATATCACAAAAATAGTTGATTTCAAAGATTTGCATTGCCTTTAATCGCTTTATGGGTAAATAGAAGTTTTCGAATATGAAATGTCACATATAAATCGAAGCTTTCTTGAGTATTATGCATTCCGAACTCATTCGCAAATAATAAAACAATGCGATTGCAAATCCAATTCAATAACAAAAGTTTTTCCGTCAAAACAAAAAAATATACTAAAATCCAATAGAAACAAATTCAATATCATTATGGCCAGAAAAAAAGAAACGAAAACTAAAGCAGAGCAAAAGAGAAATAAGTAAGAAACAAGAATTACAAGCGAATTACAGTGTCGCCGGTGTTGGTGGCAGCATTTCTACAAATATAGATTTACACCCAAAACATATTTTATGATAAGTAAAATGCCAAGAAACTTCTGAGCACAATAATTTATAAAACAAATGCAAAAACAAAGAAAGAACTACAAACAAATAGAAGACAAGATTGGAGTGAAAAAATGCAAAGCCATAGTCAAAAAATACCAAAAAGTAGTTGTAGACATGAAATAAATGAAATGAAAATGTAGTAGATAATAAGGGAGAAAGGCAAATGAATAGTGCGATGCAAAACTTCAAAACAATACAAGAATAACAAGAAAAAAACAGAACTTATTTGCTGCCACTCACTCAGCAACCACCTTTCCAGACAGAAGCCACCAAATGCACGAAAGAACTACATAAATAAACATAATAAAATGAAGCTGCAAAAGACGCAAAAGTTCGTAAAACTTCAAAAAAAGTAAACAGATATAAAAGGACAAAGAAAAATGTATGACCGAAGATGAAAAAATCTGTAGAAAAAGTTCTGTAGTCGCGTCCCAAAAAAAAGTTGTAGTACAAAAAAACAGAAGAAATCTGACAACTTGTGTCAATAAATTATGAGAAACAAATCGCAGAACATAGCACACGCCGCCTGGCCGGTTAGTTGACTGCTTGGCTGCTGAGCATCTCAACGTACTGTGTAAAAGTGAACACACACACATTTATATAGCACGTATATACGTATGTACGTATATTTACACATTGTATTTGTGTTTGCTGAACCGCTCTAAGACTTGTGTGTGGCTCAAGCAAACTTCTTACAAGAATTTCCTTCGAGCCAAAATCAACATTTCGGTCTGGTGATTCATTTGACTGTCCGGTAGTTGGGATGCTTGCAAACTGCCCGTTCACCTGCTGACCTCTACGTTTTCTATTTAAAAGCTAAGGTGGCATTTAGTGGACAAATAATCCACTACTTTTTATCACATCCAAATATTTGGTATTTCATTTAGATTTTTCTTAAGTTTTCCAAGTTTTTGGTAACATCTCGCACTTCAATCTTAGAAACTCCATAACTCGCCAAAGGCTATTTTTACTGTAATACCAAAAATCGAAAACTCGTGAATCATATTTGTCCCGACAGCAGCGTGGGAGGCGATTTATATCGATGGCTCCACTCTACTTTACTGCAACTGATCGAGGCCCATCTATTTATTTTATCGTAAAAGCCGAACATCGTGAATGTCCGAATTTACCGTGAAACGAATGTCCGAACTTACCAATCTCTTAACGAGATGGCGGAATATTTCCGCAACGTTTTACGTGGGTGTTAGGACATAGTGACCTACCAGGGAATTTTAAGGCAGACAAATTAGTGAGAGTTGACATTACCGATAGAGATTGTAGATATATCCCTCTCAACTTACAAACTGCATGATACAAGTAGCATTTTCCATTCAGGAACACGAGATGGGCTGTTAGTCTGACATGTAACGCTTCAAATAGAATTTGGCTAACATGAAACGTCAGGCGCTCAAAGGCGCGCTTAATCGGCCATGGAAAGCGTTTCAATGTTGCTTTGATCACAAACCATTGTCTCCTAGATTAAAATACTCAAAGATTCAACGTACCTCATTTCGATTATTGCAGAAGCTGCAAGGATGAGGAAGAGGAAGAAGAGTCTGTCAGACATTCTCTTTTTCACTGCCTTGCGTGGCATGCGCTTAGGTTTAGGTACTTCGGCCCATCGTTTTTGAATGATGGTAATGAGCGTAAGGATCTAAGTGTCAGCTAGAGCAATGGGTTTCCACTTAAAACAAAATGGTTTAACGAGGAGTAGCAGATAAACTGCTACTGTGGTACCTCAATGTATCGGAAACGGTGTAACGGTTTTAAAAACCGACTGCCAGTTCTACCTACCTACCTTCCATGTAAGTATTATAATTGAACATTCCCATCACAGGAGCGAAGGGAAATAGGTTGGGGCTTGATATGTACCTTAACTATGCAGAAACCCCGTCCTCAAAAACACAGAAGTACCTGATTTTATCTGCGACAATTTGCCTGCAGCCATAGGCGATAATCTTTGGGCATAACTACCGTTCGGCAGGATTCGGTTTCGGAACCGTCTGTGGGAATGAAATAGCAAATTATAGAGAAAGTCCTCGGCAGGCAATAGGCAGGTTATGAAAAAGCTTCTCATAAAAAATTATCCACCGTTCAGAGGCGGCATATAACTGTAGGGCTCTCCATTTGTGAAACCACGTCAGAACGTACATCACAAATCAACGCACAAGTATCAATTAGAAAGCATGTACGCGCAAATTATATTGTGTATAAAGAGTGTTTTAAGAATTTGCTAGGTGGGTGTTGAAAATCGGTTCGTTTTCTAGCCATATCAAAAGGGAGCTATAATAACTCACAGAGGAGCTCATCAATAGATTACACACAAAGCTTGAATGGCACTCACTGAGAGTCAATTGAAACCTCTTTAGACTCTGATTAGACTGATTAGACTGAGATAATTTAATTTAAACCACCACAAATTTTGAATGAAAACACGATTTAGCTGGTAGTAGTTGCGCGGTAGTTATACAGTTGCATTGTAAATACTTTTTCCTTGTTTCGGGTTCGTGAATGCAGCACTTGTCAGAGGCCTAGCATGCAAAGATAGTTCGTAATTGTAATTTTAAATTCAGATCTTGAATTTAACTCTTTGTTCAAATAGAATAGTCCATTTTCCTTTTCTCTGTGTAATTCATTATTTATTCCTAGGTATGTTTTAGCAAGTCCTAGAATATACAGAGTACTATGTAATATGGATTTACTATCACATTTGGTTAGAGGCGTACTCTGTCCCTGTTTCCATGTTTCCTTGTGGATTGATATCTAGCCCAAGCAGCCTTTCCGAGCGCGCTACCGGTTAATAGCAAAACCCTCACCAATCCAGAGTTTTGTGGTTATTATTTTAAATAGTAATAATAGTATAGCCAAGCATGAGCTTTTGAAAGCATTCTCTGTCTTAGATTTTTATTAAATTGGCATAGGTTCTAGTTGGACTTTCACCACATACATCAGGGTTGGGTTACCGAACTTTAGGTTTACCAAGCTTCCTACCGTATACCGTAACACCTATCCCTTGGCTGGCAGAGATTTTAGTATTCAAATAAATGCATGCCAGGAGCTTCAAATTTTCAGTTTCTGTTACATTGCATTGCCTAGGCTTTCACTTTTATACTAATGAAGGAATCAGTTGCCGAACTTTACTTTTACTTGCAGAAGTGGAAAATGTATTCAATACATTACAACTACATGCATACATATGCACATAAATATTTATATATTTATATAAATGCCAACTCCCAGAGTAAAATATCCATATATCATGACACCTCAGTGCATTCATAGGCACATAAAGGCTTCTGACTTGATGATGATGAAGCCGCAAATTGTGGCAGGAAACAATCTGAATGCTATTGTTGTTTTTGAAGTTCCCGTTGTTGCTCTACGAATATTTGTAATTATATTAAAAATGGTTAAACTTAAGAATTTTGTTGTTATTGCCCTTGTCTCACATTATTAATGATCCTTTTTACGATTCTTAGCGTGGCAAGTGATCATAACTCATTTCGCACATAAAACAGACGCAATAACGAATGGATAAAAATTGAAAAATTGCAAAAGCAAAATAAATTAAAAATCAAGTGCGTGTACGAGCTCACCAGCGCGATATGCAGTTAATAAAGGGAAGCTTAGCTGCGCTGCCAAAGTACAGAAGAGAGCAGAGGCCAGTGTGTGTTGCGCTTGCGCGTTGGTACTCCGCTACGGTCAATGCATTTTTTGCGTGCTATTATTGTTAGTCGTCACATTTGCAGTTTCTGCACTTTGCGGTTTATTAAACACACTGACTCTGCTGTGTATTTTGTAGTTTTTGTGGATTTTTTGGATTTCTTAATTCAAATTCTTTAATTTCCTGCCCAGCCTACGCAAACGGGTGAGAAGAGTGAACTTGGTTTGGCAAGCGAATATTCATGCACGTATGTATATATGTATGTATGTGTGTAAGCAACTATGTGTTTAAAAAAGTACGAAATACTCAATCAACAAAGGTACACAAACCGTGGGTCTGTACCCACATCAAGTAGATTTGAATTTGCGAAAGATAAAAAAATATTTTAAGAATTTTTTTCAATGTTCGCCAAAAAAGGAACTGAATTCTTGCAGCGCAGAAAATAAATTTTCAAAGTCAAGATTAACAATTTTGACACTAAATTTTCACGTGTCTTGCGGAATTTAATGCGCGACGGGCAAGAGAGCCTCAAATGTGGAGAAGCCAGTTGTCAGCTGTGCTGGCTGGGCTGCCTCTTGGCCGGCCGGCTGGCTGGGCGTCGTCGGCGAGCTTAAAAAGCAATTAATTCGCTTATTGTAGCCGCTGCTGCTGCCATCGCTGCTGCTTTGATGCTTTCAACCTTTGCAAAGGCATTCGATTTTATTCAACTCTCGTTCGTAGGCGAAACCCTCACTCTTCTGCGCTGCCTTTGACTCTTTGACAGTTGTTGCTTCAAGCAACGCATTCCCATACAAATACCTCACTTCGTCTGATGAGCTTCAATTTTTCTAAGAAATCCTATTTTACGATGCTTGCAAATTTATTAATAAAATTTATGTTTTTTTTTTATTTGGAATTTATTTCTTTCCACTGCGTTTTTATTTCTTTCGGATTTTTATATTATAACACAACCGTTTTATTTCGCTAATTTACATACGCCAGTAAATTGAAACTGTGCAGATTTGTGTGTGTGTGTCCACTTTGCATTGTTGCCTACTTTACGAGCGTTTTGTGACTTGTTTTATGCCCGCCAAAGTCGATTTATGCGAAATTGGCAATTAATATTGGTCTTCGCTGTCGTTGCCCGTTTTCTGTTCTGTTTGCTTTCTGTTGGTTTTGTTGATGTAGATGATGGCAGAAATATACATATGTACATAAGTATGTTGCGCTTGTGTGACTCATTTTTATGAGGAATTACTTTTACGTGAGTTTATTGTAAAAATCAGATTTAGTCCATTTGAGTTGATTTGTTTTCGGATATTCGGACTTAAATTGATTTATTTCAGACCTACATACACGCATACATATACTGATCATTTATAGTAGGTAGGCAGGTAGGTAGGGTGGTTGTCGTAAGACACACTTAGACCTTCGGCAGGTCCATTGTGATACCACTGGAGCTTATCCTTACTCTACGTGTTCCTTTTCAAACCATCCGGTTGCTTTAATAAACGAGCAGAGCTTCGTTAATTTTAGATGGGCTATGTCCGCTACATCGGTTAGAAATGCTGTATCGAGAGTGCGCAGCCTTCTCATAGCTAGGCTTTCACACTCACATAAAAGGTGTCTGACTGTTTCCTCTTCTTCTGTATTAAGACAGCTTCTACAGAAATCGAAGTAAGGGAGTCCTAACCTTCTAGCGTGGCTGCCTATTAAACAATGACCAGTTAAAACACCTATCATTTTTCTTATAGATTCTCTGTTGAATCTTAGCAAGATCTTCGATCGACCGCTGTTCCAGTTCGGCCATGTCTGTCTGCTTAGTTCGCATGTTGTGAGGTTTTTCCAGCTTGTATTTACCTTTTTGATGGTTTCCCTGTCTATAAGTAATTTACAAGTGGCTATGGGCATGGGTATCAGCGCCTTATCCGGTTCGAGATCGAGCGTTGTACCGGTTCTTGCAAGTTCATCCGCCTGCAATTTCCTGCAATGTTTTCATCATTTATAGTAAGCGACATACAAAGCCACATGCATACATTTATATACATAAAAAATATAAAAATGAAATAAAAAAAACATATTCTTATACTTATGAATGTGAGTAGTTGAAGAAAAAAAGGGCTATTACTATTTTTAATTCTTGAAACGTTTTAACTTTTTTTCCAACCTTTCTGGTTTCTTCCTTCTCCTTTCCCCTCTCTCCCTGTCTGTTATAACAACGGAGGAATTTTGAATATTTGCTCAAGTTGCCCTTCGCATGGGCAGCTATTTATCCCTAACATAACTATTTTTAATACGGAAATTCAATGAAAAGAACATGCATGGAGAGGTTTAGATTTGAGAAAACTATATTGATTTTGCGAAATTATAAACGCACCACTACTTTTTTATAAAAATATAGTTCATACTACAACAAAGGCCTGATAACGCAAAGTTTCTAAACAATTTTCCAAATTTCTTCAAAAATTTCGACTTTCTAGCCAGATTTTGTAGAATTTTTCCGGGTATGTAGTTTCATAGCTCATTGAATTAAAAATTAAATTAAAAATTAAAATAGATAATTAATTATGTTAAAAATTTTGCTAAGCTGCCACGTCCTTGCTTCCATATAAAGTACATGCCGAAATTCTTTTTGTATGGAAGAAAGAGCCGAGGCATCATGATAAGGTCGAATATTTTCAAAAAAGGATATTTTCAGGTAGAGATTAAAAAATATTAAAAACCACATAAAAGAATTGAAAAAAGCTAATTTTTCCAAAAGAGAAATATTGATTTAAGAAAAATCATAGTATCAAAATATAGTATCTTTCGATTTCGAGGGAATATCATTCGAAAAATGTATAGTAAAAATAGGATAACATTTCGAAAGAGCAGAATTCCAAAAATGTATAATAAAAATAAATGCTTGAAGCCAAATACTTTCAAAAAAAATACTTTTTAAATACTAAAGAGGTCCAAAGTATTGCTAGAACTTCACGAGAGGATTGAAAGGAAGCTAGAGTTCTCCAAAGAATTCAAAGTGGTCATTAGTGACCGCTCAGCGTGGAGAAACAATGTAATACTCCTTAAATAGGGCGTACAGGTGTGGTTTACTGATGGGTCCAAAATGGAAGACGGTAGTGTCGGACCACATTTCAAAAAACAGTTGCAATGGGAAAAATCGCTTCCATTTTCCAGGAGCCTTACAGCTGTGTGTCTGCGGAGAAGCATGCGCGGTGCCAATATCAACATTCTTTTTGACAGTCAAGCAGCTCTAAAATCGCTGGATAGCTTCTCATTCCAATTAACGTTGGCCTGGGAATGTTTTAAAATCCTCAACACCCTAGTATCAAATAACTTTGTTACCTTGGTGAGGGTTTCGGGACATGAGGGGCACGAAGGGAATGAAATTGCGGTCACTTTAGCGAGAAGGGGGGCAACACTCTCTTCATAGGTACTGAACATTTTTGCGGGGTAAACAACAGCTTTAAAAGTGCCTTTCTACGTGAGCAGGAACAATGAGGCGTAATCGATTACTGGAGAGCCCAATCGGACATACAACAATTGAAAAGACTTAATAGATCCGGAACGGATAAAGGCCGAAGCAATCCTTAACCTAAGTAGAAACGACATAAAATTTTACACTGAACTACTAACAGGACACTGTAAACTTAATTATCATATGAAAAAGATAGGTGTGGTAGAAAACGATTCTCGTAGACTCTGCAAAGAGGAACAAGAAACAGCAGAACACCTTCTATGCGACTGCCCAGCAGTGGCACAACGCAGATTAAATTCCCTGGGAAATGGGGCTATAAATCTATACCTCCTGGTAGAAATTAAGCCTACAGCAGCTTTAGGATTTATTAATAGCCTAAAACTGTTCGAGTAGGCTACATGGCTGCATAATAGATCCATTCAGGTCGCAGTGCACAAGCAGCCAATCAATAATAATAATAAAAATAAAAAAAATTCTAAAAATTTCAAAAACATATAAAATGCCTCTTAATTTTTTTTATTTTGAAAAATTTTAAAATTTTTAATAACTAAGTTGAGTCATTTCAATATAACGTATCTAATATTTTTTTAAGATTTTAAGATTTAATAGATTTAACAAAATAATTAGGGTTTGTTCGTAATCAAATTCTCGAAGGCGACGAGTGAAAACCAAAAGCCTTAATTTGCACCTAAAAATTATTGACCCTACCTTTAAGCCACCATTTCCACTTTGATTGATTGTAAAGGACATCTGTCGCCTGCAGCCCTGTGCTTCCTTTCATGTCGCGTAGCTATTAATTTTGCAATCATTTGCAAAGTGATTTAAAATTCAATATTCGATAAAAGAAAAGTAAAAAGTTAATCAGCAACAGAGAATAAGGAAACAAAAATCACGGACGTAACGACAGGACGACAAGCTAGCGCAGTTCAAAAGAATGAAAAATTAAAAGGGCAACGAACAAAATGTGCATATGTAAATATGTATGTATGCATGCTACACGCATATATATTAGAGTGAGGCGGTGCTGGGTTATTAAGTTTTATGGAAAAAAGTTAGAGGAGTATTAAAATTGTTGGCGGAATTGCTATGCTCCTACTCAGCGTTGAATTACCGTAGCACAGGGAAGTATTGACATGTTCTGGTAATTTATTTGTTTCTCAGTTAGTCTGTGTATATTTTTTTATGAAAATACAGTTGAGTCACTTACTAAAACTATATAAATCCAAGTGGCAAGCTATTTGAAATTAAAAAAAAAAAAAAAAACAAAAAACATTCAAAAATTTGTATTAAATTTCCATGTTTTTAATGGAATTTAAAAAAAAAACATCGAGTATACGTTTTTATAGCCCATCCAATTCTGGCGTTATGAAATGCAAGTCTCAAGTGGGTCAAAAGTCGCATATAGGGACCAGAGCCATAAAAGCAATTTGCTAAGAAATAGGGTTGACAGGATGGACTACATTTGCAGGGTTGGCAGAGGCAGATATTTGAATGCTTTCTATGATGAATCGAAATGTTTGCTTTTCTTATAGAAAAGTCAAAATCACTGAAAAATTGTGAACTGCATTTTTGAGACTGCACCGTTGAGACGTCTCTATTAACATAGACAACCCTTTGTATGCACATAAAGAGGTGCACAAAATTTCAATCAGAATAGGCTCCAGAAATTTCCTTTTGTTAACTGTTTAAATTTCCCTTTATCTCAGGTGCAAATTGCCCATTCCTAATGTGGCACACAAAGCCGTGCATGCAAAAATATTTCAACTACTGTATAAATGAGACAATTTGGAAAATTTAAAAATGTAAATGTGCGTGTGCGCCTTGCTGGACATTAGTAACGGGTCTGAAAATGTCAATTATTGCCTTTGCTATTGTTGTTGCCTGCTGGTTGCTGCTAGCTGCTACGTAGACACACACTCACACACATGCACACGTGCTGCGTGACAACTTCAAAAGTCACCTGTGGTGAGGCCAAATGGACAGTGTTGAAGAGACGCCGTTGTTGCGGGCATTGCCGTTGCCACTTCCGGATACCAGCTGAGGGCGTGTGCATCTACACACTTACACATACACGCAACCCGGTTACAGGTGATGAGCAGCCCAAGAAGAGAGGCAAGCGAAAGCAAGCTGAAAAACCAATATTTGTTGCTTGTGCATTCCGGGAACTGTAAAGGAGCGAGCTAAGGAGGGTGAAGGCGGCTTGCTTTTTAGTCACAAATTGAAAATGGAAAATGGCGAAAGCCAAATTACTACGTGCAAGTAACATCAAAGGCGAAAAGGAAGTGGCGTCAGGGACGAACGCCAAAATCGAGTTGACCAGCTGACCGTTTTAGCTGGCTAACTGTGTATGCGTGTATGTGTGCGTGTGGTTGCGTGTGTGCTTAACTAAGTGACTGCTTGATTGTGGAGAAAGAGAAACGGGGGGAGTGATTTCCGTTGGAAGACTGACCGACTAACTAAATAAGCGAATGGTTTGTTGTCGTGCCTCTTTTGTGCGCCAAAATAAAGGGTGCTACTGCCGCACAACACATACACATTCGCACTTTGCTCACATTTTGCTGAGTGCGGCTTTTGCATTAAGCACAAAATTTCATAAAGTATTTTGGCCATATATCCTTTCTTACTTTTTTGCGCTTGATTTTGTTGTATGCTTGTGCCACATAGGCCGCTTTGCCAACTCCACTCTCTCAACATTTTATGCATTTCCTCCCATATTGCATTGGCTACATTCAATAGCTTCGCCATCACTTCTGCACTCACTCACTGACCACTTACGGACGCCCTTTTCGTTTGCAATTAATCAGTGTTTATGTGTTTGTAAATGCGTTCACCCAACTCACCAGCGCCTGATTGTAGGCAATGCGATATGCTAAATGACTGCAATAGAATGCAGTTTGCATGGTTTGCCTGGAAAAGTATTGAATTGTATAGAGCGTTGCACATTTCTAAGCGCTGTGTAAATATAAATAAATTATCGCTACCAGTTAATAGCCAAAGCAACCGGAGGCCATTCACATACTCACACACATACAGGGACAGACGTGCATACGCCTGTTTCAAACCGGCTGCATTTTTGTATATCATTTTAGTGCATTTTGGCACCCTATTTGCATTTACCCTGCCTCCCCTGCTGCATTTCGAGCAGTCTTTTAACCACCAGCAAGCCGGCTATCACCAGCGAGCCAGCCATTATGGCTATCCTGCTAAAGGGGCTCTCTGTAAATGCGTTAATTTATTTTGCATTTACAGGTTATAAATTTTATTTGATGTGCTTTGGCTACTAAGCAGCTCCCGCCTTCCGCTTGTCTACTTAGCATCGAAACGGTGCTATAATATGAATTTTTGCGGAAGGGTTCTGCAAGCGTAAGGCTCTGAGAAGGGTAGCACTTTGCACCCAATAAACGCCCAAGTACTTTATATTGCTGCCTGGTATATATTTGAGAGCTGCAAATTAACTTCGAACATTCATTGCGAGTGGTACGGAAAATTAGCTTTGCCAAGAAGGCAGGCAAATTAAACTTCCGTGTTGTTTATTAACCCCTTTTTTGGTAGTGGCTTGCAGGGTAATGAAATTAAATTTGAATTTACTCTGCTTTAAGGGGGTCCTCTAGTTTCTTGGGTCGAAAATATCGAATTTTTTTTTCATAAATCACATTTACAACATGTCTTAAAAGTATGTGCTGAAGGATTTTTCGATATTCGAAGTGGCTCACAAGTTACGGCCTTGAACGGAGCAGGTATACTTAGCGCGCTCAACGCTGCGCGAACTTTGAAACGCGTTTTTCTCGAAACACTATTTTTCAAAATAGTGACCACGATATTTCAAAAACTACTGAACCGATCTTGTTCAAATATATACCTCATCTTTAATATATTATAAGCCAGCGATTGAACTATATTAGGATTATCATGAATGCTTCGATAGTTTTTTTCCTATGAGCGAAAAAATTAAGAAAAAGTAAGTAAAAAATAGAATTTATATTAATTTTCAAAAGTGTATACAAAAATTAATTTTTGTAATTAAGAATTCATTCTAGTTCAATCGCTAGTCTTAAATATGAAGATTAAAATGTCGTTTGGTTTTTCGATTTCAGATAAGCCAAACAGCCGCAATCTTGGTCACCGTCAAGCACCTCTTTTACTTTATGTCTTCTTGTCGGCCACTATAACTTTTATTCTATTATATATTTTGTCTTCAAAAAATTTGTAAAGCTCATTTAAATGTTACTAAAGATTATGTGAACACAATGAGATTTGTTATTTTGATCGTTTGCCCGTTAAAAATTATTGAAAAACCCAAAAAAAAACAGACGAGAAACTAGAGGACCCCCTTAAATAAATTTATTTGCTACTTTTTTTTAATTACTGAGATTTGAATCTGTACTGCGTAACTAACTTTAGCACAGGGACTTATTGACAAGTATTAGCAATTTGTTTGTTTCTTATTTAATTCAAAAAAAAAAAAATTTGCTTGAAAAAAGTGGTTCATTGTACTAAAATAGATAATAAAAAATCCATTTAAAAACCCATATAAGGTTTCAAGCGTGAAAAAATAAAAAATAAATAAGTAAGCAAATTTTCATCAAAATTTTTTACTTTTTAATCACAGTTTGAAGACAAATTTCGAGTATGCTGAGGTAGTTTACTCCATTTTGGCCCGACAAAATGCAAGTTTCAAGTACCTCAAAAACCTCAAATTGTTTGTTTTTATGGCTGACGAGTTTGGCAGTTTTCGGCCAAAAAAAAAAAAAAACAAACAGAAGAAAGAAAAACAAAAGTGGTTAAAAGTTACCGCAATTTTTGAGAGACTTCAAATGTGTACTTTATTACACTAAAATTGGATGGGGTATAAAATTCCGTATTGGAAATTTTTCGGGTACTTGCCATTAAAACGCATGGAACTTCAGTTATCAGCAAAATTTAGTATCGACATGCACAATTAAGCAAGATAGAGCTCTACATAGTGACCTCAATGTTGCTTCTATGATTGGAAATACCACTTGTAGCGCATCGAAATTAAAGGTTACAGCTTGCTTGATCTCATGTACGCCACTCATAATGGCGATACCCGATGGATGCGACTTCATCTTCGAGAATAAGAAAAAGTGGCATTGGGCAAAATGGAGGCTACTGGCTGTATGAGGTCATAATTCATAGTTTTTACGGCAAAAACTCGTGAAAAATCAACGAAAGCATAGAACTGCACAATTATGATACTATCTGCCTGGCTAGATGAATGATCTCGTAGAAATAGAGAAAAGTAAATTACATTGTCTTCGGACGAGACTTGGACATTCTTACTTTCGTTGGCTGGTTCCATCCTTTGCAGATCGTCTACTTCCTTTACTTATTGATTTCGAGGTTATACTCAAAAACGCAGCTTTCATCTCCTTCCCGACTCATCCAATTTCTGCAGTTCCTCTGAATTGGATCACATTATTTTCCTGTTGGTAATGTGGGCAACGCATTTTCAGGATGACAGTACAGCTCCAGACTAATAACTACATTTCGGAACTTATTTACATCTTAAATGCTGAAAAATTGCCCTCTGTACCTTAGTTAGTGCCCTGCTTATAAAGCTAATTAAAACACCAATCAAACTTCCGCTTTGATTAGCCGAGACTCGCCTAAGTTCCTTGAGTTAAAACAAAGTCACGGTTTCCATAAGCTTACTACGATTACTTAAAGTATCATAGAACACCACAGTCACTCACAGTGTTTAGCTACCTCCAATAATGGCTACATTTAATAAACCCTCTGCCCTACTGACTGAAGAAGTAGACACTTCAGCCAAAGGTGGAGCGCAGATGAACATGGCACAGGGAGCTTTCAGCGAGTTTAGTAAGTTTACAGGACAATTAACACATACACTTGTGAAAGAGACTACATTAGTGGCACCCTGAAGAATTTTCGAGAGTTTGACAAAAAACAATTTTAGTGACATAGAAAGCCGGTGAAGCAGTGTACTTGCCAAAGGGCGGTGTTTGGTAGAGATGCACAAGGCAGGCTGATATTTCAAAACATTGCAACTGAACTGAACTGAAAAAGGTATATTAAAAAAAATTAATCGCTGTATAAATTTTAACATCCGCTAGTATTTTTGTGTACTTTAGAACAGTGTTATAACATTTCATTGCAAGTTATCTGCCTTCTCGACGGCTGAATATCTAGCCTTAAGCTAAGTAAGTTCCCATAATTTTATATTTTCAGTCGCTCGAAGGAGTCACATATCACTTAATCTAAGCAGGCTAACAGTCGATTTAAAAAATAAAAAAGTATTGAATGAATAGCACTTACAGTTCTTACAGTTCCTCCATAATTAGAAAACAAATACATGGCCAGGGGTGTCTACGCGCCTTCATAGCTTTTTGCGCGCTAATATTCGGTTTGGAAATTTTGTCCGCCCCCAAAGTACAGAATTTAAATATCCATCAGAGCTAATAGAAAATATTTACGAACAGACTCATTAAAGTATGACCTGGTCTCATTCCATTAACCGCCTTGCTACCCAGAACTGCATAATTCAATTAAACTAATAAATTTTCCGTTATCCTTATCGAAGCTGAGCCATCGTACTAAGAGTAAATGCGCTAACTCCACAGAGCTGAGCACGCCACCCTCTTTCAGGACTAGACCAAAGCTGCAAAGACCTTTTCAATCAACAATCAGACGCAATTAAAAAAGAGCAGAAGGGCAAAGAGCACCGCACCAGAGATGGCTGTGGAGAGTGGCGAAATTTATAAATGCGGACTTAAATAAATATTAGCACATGCAAGCAAATAACAACAAAATTTAAATTAAAAAAAAAAAAAAAAAAGCAATAAAGGCAGAGGTGGATGACAGCAAAACCACTACACTGCAACTACAACTACATATGCATACACATCCGTATGCATACCAACATAACCAGCGGCATGCACATACAATTACTTACTCACAAAGGCAACAACAAAAATTTGCATACATTTAAAGTTTAATGTGACATGTGGACGCAACGTTGATGAGATGAAAAGGAGCATAAAATGAGTTGGATAGGAAGTTGAGATGAGCACATGAGATAAGAGCACAACGTTTGTGTGTGTGTATGTGTGCTTGCCGAGTGGACAAAGCAAATGTTGAATTACGGCAAGTGACGGTTGCTGGGCGGAAGGAAAAGCTAGTGGATGAGCAACTACTTGTGAATGGTTTGGGGACAATAAATTGAAAAATCCTCCACACACACATACATGCAACATGCAAATACACGGGAAACAAACACACGCATGTCAGGCAAATTGACAAAATAAACGCAGCCACGCTCGAAGAAAAATACACACACATACACATACAAATCGTATATAGTTGAGCTCCAGAACACTGTAGGGATATAAAAAGGATTAAATGCAGTAAATGAGCGTCAAAATGAAAGTACAACCGCAAGTGGAGGAGTGCTTGGTGCACATTGGCTGCTGTGTTAGTGTGTGCAGGTTGACGAAGGATCCTTAAGTGCGTTTTTACTTGTTACTCCTTCTTGTTGTTGCCTTGGTGCACTTAACAATTTTCAGCTACGTGAATTGCATTAACGGTACTTATCTGTGTGTTTCTTTTTTTTTGTGTTTTAGCTGGATATTTTGGGAACTTTTTCTTTAAGGTTTAAGTTTTTCAGCGATACAGCTTGGCTATGCGTACGTATGCGAAACAGAGTACCAACGCGTGTATGAACAAGTTTTGAGAAAATTTTTAAGAAAGTTTAAATGTATGTCAGAAAAATCCTGCACCAGTTTTTATTAAAAAACATGTTTCATAAATCATTCCTGATTTTCACAACTGCTACTTCGTTATTCATACTTCATTGCTCGTGGCTCGTTATTCATATTTCATATTTTGTAATTCGTAATTCATAAATCATTATTTATCATTCAATAATTACTATTCATAATTCATAATTCATAATTCATAATTCATAATTCATAATTCATAATTCATAATTCATAATTCATAATTCATAATTCATAATTCATAATTCATAATTCATAATTCATAATTCATAATTCATAATTCATAATTCATAATTCATAATTCATAATTCATAATTCATAATTCATAATTCATAATTCATAATTCATAATTCATAATTCACAATTCATAATTCATAATTCATAATTTGTAATTCATAATTCATAATTCATAATTCATAATTCATAATTCATAATTCATAATTCATAATTCATAATTCATAATTCATAATTCATAATTCATAATTCATAATTCATAATTCATAATTCATAATTCATAATTCATAATTCATAATTCATAATTCATAATTCATAATTCATAATTCATAATTCATAATTCATAATTCATAATTCATAATTCATAATTCATAATTCATAATTCATAATTCATAATTCATAATTCATAATTCATAATTCATAATTCATAATTCATAATTCATAATTCATAATTTATAATTCATAATTCATAATTCATAATTCATAATTCATAATTCATAATTCATAATTCATAATTCATAATTCATAATTCATAATTCATAATTCATAATTCATAATTCGTAATTCATAATTCATAATTCATAATTCATAATTCATAATTCATAATTCATAATTCATAATTCATAATTCATAATTCACAATTCACAATTCACAATTCACAATTCACAATTCATAATTCATAACTCATAATTCATAATTCATAACTCATAATTCATAATTCATAATTCATAATTCATAATTCATAATTCATAATTCATAATTCGTAGTTTATAATTCAGGATTCGTAATTCATAATTCGTAATTCATAATTCATAATTCATAATTCATAATTCATAATTCATAATTCATAATTCATAGTTCATAATTCATAATTCGTAATTCATAATTCATAATTCATAATTCATAATTCATAATTCATAATTCATAATTCGTAATTCATAATTCATAATTCATAATTCATAATTCATAATTCATAATTCATAATTCATAATTCATAATTCATAATTCACAATTCACAATTCACAATTCACAATTCACAATTCATAATTCATAATTCATAATTCATAATTCATAATTCATAATTCATAATTCATAATTCATAATTCATAATTCATAATTCATAATTCATAATTCATAATTCATAATTCATAATTCATAATTCATAATTCATAATTCATAATTCATAATTCATAATTCATAATTCATAATTCATAATTCATAATTCATAATTCATAATTCATAATTCATAATTCATAATTCATAATTCATAATTCATAATTCATAATTCATAATTCATAATTCATAATTCATAATTCATAATTCATAATTCATAATTCATAATTCATAATTCATAATTCATAATTCATAATTCATAATTCATAATTCATAATTCATAATTCATAATTCATAATTCATAATTCATAATTCATAATTCATAATTCATAATTCATAATTCATAATTCATAATTCATAATTCATAATTCATAATTCATAATTCGTAATTCATAATTCATAATTCATAATTCATAATTCATAATTCTTAATTCATAATTCATAATTCATAATTCATAATTCATAATTCATAGTTCATAATTCATAATTCATAATTCATAATTCATAATTCATAATTTATAATTCAGGATTCGTAATTCATAATTCAAAATTCATAATTCATAATTCATAATTCATAATTCATAATTCATAATTCATAATTCATAATTCATAATTCATAGTTCATAATTCATAATTCATAATTCATAATTCATAACTCATAATTCATAATTCATAATTCATAATTCATAATTCATAATTCATAATTCATAATTCATAATTCATAATTCATAATTCATAATTCATAATTCATAATTCATAATTCATAATTCATAATTCATAATTCATAATTCATAATTCATAATTCATAATTCATAATTCATAATTCATAATTCATAATCCATAATTCGTAGTTTATAATTCAGGATTCGTAATTCATAATTCATAATTCATAATTCATAATTCATAATTCATAATTCATAATTCATAATTCATAATTCATAATTCATAGTTCATAATTCATAATTCATAATTCATAATTCATAATTCATAATTCATAATTCATAATTCATAATTCATAATTCATAATTCATAATTCATAATTCATAATTCATAATTCATAATTCATAATTCATAATTCATAATTCATAATTCATAATTCATAATTCATAATTCATAATTCATAATTCATAATTCATAATTCATAATTCATAATTCATAATTCATAATTCATAATTCGTAATTCATAATTCATAATTCATAATTCATAATTCATAATTCATAATTCATAATTCATAATTCACAATTCACAATTCACAATTCATAATTCATAATTCATAATTCATAATTCATAATTCATAATTCATAATTCATAATTCATAATTAATAATTCATAATTCATAATTCATAATTCATAATTCATAATTCATAATTCATAATCCATAATTCATAATTCATAATTCATAATTCATAACCCATAATTCATAATTCATAGTTCATAATTCAACATGCGTAACTCGAAACTCACAGCTCATAATTTGTGCTCAGGGGTCAGTTCAGTCCATCAGACAGATAGTTGTTAGTTCATAGCTAATTGCTACTAGTTCATCATTCATAATTTACAGAATATAGTTCACAATTAATTATTCATAAATCACAATTAATGATTCATAACTCATCAGTCGTAATTCATAGTGCATTCACTTTCAATAATTCGTAAGCTTTGAAACTCACCTGGAAATGTCTCGTTACAAACTGTGTTGGGTATAAAAAATAATCATATAAACACATACAAATGCACATACCAACACACACGCACACGTGCACACAATGTCTACTATTTCATCAGGAAAATCAAAACTTTTACAAGCAATACTGCATTTCCTTTTACAGGCTTCCCCTGTTGCTTGGCTTCCTTTTTGCATACGCAAAGAAAATACAGAAACAACAACCGCAGTGAAGAGGAAGACCAACAAGCCACACTAAAAGTAAATAAACAGGAGCGCTGTTGCTGCCGCAGTGTAGTGCACTATGCAAGTGCAGGAGTTGTCCACTCCCTTTGCGCCGCAAATCAGCTACTCTTCTTCTGTGCACACTCAATGAGCTCAGGCACCTCGGCTCGAGCCCTACTGAATCCTTTCGCCTTTGGGTCACGGATGACACGCTAAACACACACACACACACATATATATATATATTATATGTACTCCGCATGGGTGCTGCTTGCTGCCTGATTTCTTTGTTAAGCTCATCGTCCTCCACAGCACAGTTGCTGTTTGTTTGCTGCTGTTGTGTGTTGTTTATTTTCCTTTTGCCTAGCCCCCACCAATGCTGCGGCCGCCTCAACAAACACGTAAATTAATCTGACAAGTGATACTTTTAGCCTGAAGCTGGAAGCCCGCCTGCCCGCCTGCCTGCCTGGTTGTTTTGCATGCCTTTACTTTTCATGCCATTACTTTTCGGACAGCACACACGTCAAAATGCGCGCAACAGTGATGGTTGACCAACAAAAACCTCAACTTCCGTCTGCTCGTTACGGTAGCTATGCATATGTGTAGTTGTGTACGCATGTGTATATATGTGCTGCTGACAAAAAGCTTCCACCAGCAGTGCCCAGCAGCAATAAAATGGAAGCGTCACAGGCAACAGCTACAGAGTCACTGGGTGACATTACGCTACTTTGATGGGTCGTAGTGGCATGAGGGCACATCCATTGCGTCACAGCCAAGCCACCGCATGCGTTGTATTGGAAGCAGACACATTTTTCAATATATAATAAGTAAGTGTGTATATATACTCGTATGTAAGTGTGTGAGAACGATTTACATACACAAGTACAAGTTCTATAAGTAACATGTAAATGGACAGCCTAAGCGGGTCCAGCTACTTAAGGTGAGGAAGGGTAAGCATAGTGCTGGGTGCTGCAGAGAATAGACGCAGGTATGGAACAACTCCTCAGAGGTTAGTTTTTATAACACGAAGCTGGTTGGTTGGTTAGTTAAAGTGGTGATTCATCCAGAATCCAACTAGCGCTTCCGCACCATTTTGTTGCCACATCCTCGTTACCAAATTGTTTAACAGTTATTTGCAGCAGGACTATATCCAGTCTGTGCGGTTTAGGAACCTTATTAGGTTGTTGACGTCTAGGCCAGACAGTTGCTCGAGATTCTCGAACAGCGGTTTGCCCAGGGTTAACATTCTGTCCTTCCATAGGGCAGGGCATTCACAGAGGAAATGGAGGATTGTTTCTTTTTTCTCCGGTTGTTTACAACTATGACAGTATGTGTTGTGAGGGATGCCCATTTTGGCGGCTTGTTCTCCGATAGCGCAGAAGCCAGTTATGACTGCCGTAAGTCTACAGGTGACCCGTCGTTTCATATTTATTAATGTCGACGATTGCTTGAGGTTGTAGGTGGGCCATAACGTTCTGCTGATTTTGCATTTCATTTGGTCTCTCCATCTACAATCTGCAATTCGAAGGTATTTTAGGGAAATTGCATTCTTGACCGCACCTGGTGGAGTGAATACTGGTACTGCAAGAGCGCTATTCAAGGCAGATCCCCTTCTTGCCAGTTCATCAGCTTTTTCGTTACCTTCTATGTTCCGGTGTCCCGGGACCCAAATTAAGGTTGCTCTATGGTTTTCACTCAAGTTGGTGAGGCTATTCCTACTTTGCTCCACCACTTTAGAGGTTGTTATAGTCGCGTCCAGCGCCTGGATTGCAGCTTGGCTATCCGAAAGAATAGCGATATTGCCCTTAAAAGAGAAATCTGCGATTAGTAACCTATAGGCTTCCCCAATTGCTAGTACTTCCGCTTGGAAGACGCTGCTGCTATTAGGGAGACGCACAGATTTCTCAATTCCGAGTCCATGAGAATATATACCAGAACACGAAGCTACTCGTATTAAAATTTTTATATAACTAAATAACTTACTAAACCGAGTGGGTAGGTGTGTGACTACCATCCGGAGTACGGAGTACATTGATTCGAAGCTCCTCATAAAAAATATCTACATTTCAGAGTCGGCTTAAAACTGTAGGTCCGTCGATATGTGAAACAACATCAAGACGCACACCACAAATAGGAGGAGGAGCGCGGTCGAATAAATAACTTCCCAATGGGTAATTCCTGAAGTATTCTCCCAACTACTTACCCTGCGTTTAGCCTCCGCCCAATTGATACCACAGAGTGGTTCTGGGGCGCGAAAATGGCAAAGTACAATTTTATTTGTTGCACTAAGTTGGTTAAGGTTGCTAAGGCATTCGTGCACTAGTTTCGATTGCATAGAATAGGAAGTTAGTGCAGGTTTTAAGACAGCTTAACTCTCCGATTATAAAGCTATGTGCGCACACTTGTTGCCCCTCATACCATTTATTCTTCCACACATTGAAGTTGCTTCAATTTCAACCTGAAAGACATTAGGCAATTTGCCCATTATTTCGGAGATTTTCGTGTTTGGACTATAGATACCCACACCAATCCCAGTATTTGTTAACGAATCGTTTGTGAATCATTCGAGACTACTGGGATCGACCCGCGATCCTCCCAGTTCCTATTCATCGCGGCTTGGAATTATGATTTTAAACCTACGGGAAAAAACACATTTAGTATGTCATTAGAAAGATTTGTTATCAAAATCTTCATAGTTTTCTTCTTAAGAGTTAGTTAAGAATTTCCGCATAAATTTAAAGTTTTACCCAAGTTTACTTTTTCGACAATTTTGGCGTATTCTAAAGTCATTCCGAGCGCTGCCAGCAAAGTGCATAATAATTATTCCAGTTTCCTATGGCAAAAATTCCCTTTAACCTTATTAATTGCTCCTTTCCCCTCCAGAAAAAAGCAACCTAATCCGATGACTTCATGCATGCCAGTGGACGAAAATTCCAAACTACACGCACATACACTCAAATACCAACCACCCCCATTTAACTAACCATCCGATAATGGCGATTTCCTTTTGCCACTGACTATGGCAGTCCAAAATTGTGCACGAATTTCATGCCGCCGTTGATGCAAATGGAACAGTCAGAGTTGTGGAGTCATGAACTATGCTTAACCGCATTCGCTTGGTGTCCACTAAATGTCCTTACTGCGTGAATAGTTTGAGGCGCTGCAGGCGCTATTGTAACACCATTGTAGCATGCAGCATGCGTCCCAACGATATCCGATTAGGCTTGCAGCAAATCTGAGAGGGATTGAGAGAGGAGGGCGGAGGTGAAGCAACCATAGCATAGCACTAAGAATAGCAGCAGCTGGTGTTGGGACGACTGCGGCCAAAAATTGCGGTCACCGCCAAAAATAACAACACAACTCAGCAAAGCTAACGGAGTCACATGACGGCAGTTGATCACTGGTGCTATAACGGGCACAGCTGCAATACTTGCCACTTGATACTGGCATGGCAATGAAAGGGGTTGATGCAGCAAGAGCTGACCAAAATTTAGGTGCCATTCAAAGGTTGGAAAATCTTTTTTGTGCATATCAGTTGCTTCATAGTGTTGGTGCACAGTTGCGTATGAGTAATTTTTGGTATCTTTTTTTTTGTTTTTTGCAGAAAGTGAGGCGAATTTGGAAAGGTTGTGCAATTACGACAAGCCTTTAGATTTGTGTATGTACATACATACACTTACACTATCACAATGCCAGTTTGCCAATGCTTGTGCTTATGTGTAAGTGTGCGGCAAATCTTCTTTTAAGGTTGGCTTGTTAGTTAGGAAAATGTATATCGCTCGCTGCCAGTCAGCCTGTCTCGGTCTACGCCTTGGTGGTATACTCAGTCGTGCGTTGCAGTTTAGTTTATTGGTTTTCATGTTTTATGGCCCTAGAAAAATGTCTCCAGCCACTTCCAACTACTCGCTTCATTTGATATAAGTGAATGCACAATTCGCCCTCCCTCCGCATCCCTTCCAAAGCCGCTTGGCTTGACAACAGTTGAGTGAGGCTTATGAAATTGCAAACTAACTGACCCTCGTGACAGTTTGGTTTGGTCATTTACGAAAATTAATTGCTTTAAAATAAGTAATTATATGCGCATGGCTGCGAGTGGGCAGTACTTGAAAAAGGAATTATTCGGATGTATTTTACTTTTTGCTTACACAGAATTTTAAATTATAGCATTTTTTAAGGATTTATAACACGAAGTAAAAAGGTTGAAGTGAAGTGAAATAATTTTGCTATTTTTATACTATTGAGGAAGAAATATTCAGCATACATTTAAGGGTAATGCTGCAAAGTGATAGGCCTAGACTGGATGGGTAAGCCCAGATATTCCAGTTGCAGTTCAGAATATTTCGGAAACAAGTGAACGTTCCATTTTAGCGTTTTCCTTGAGTTAGAAGGTATTTAAGCACTTGAATTTACATCACATCTTAGTTATACACCAACAGAATTTATGAGACTAACTGCTTATAAGTGCCAAAATAAGAATACCGCATGTGACCCTTTCCTCCGTACCTTCGTCACATCAAAGCATTGAGCAAGCAAAAGTTGTGCCTTTGTTTATTAGAAGACTAGCAAACCCGGCCCCCTTCGCTGGGCACACTAAAATAGAATAGATATGGTTTAGAACAGAAAATATATGGTTTTCATATTATTTATTTCTTTATTCTTTATTCAAGCGCTTTGGCATAAACAATATTTTTTGTTTTTCATTTTGTTTTTGAGTAAATATAAAATATATATAAAATATAAATTGAAAACAGGAAAAAAGAAGATTGTTTTTAAATTTCAAATCAACGCATATGAATAACTAAGAAACAATCGTCTTTTTTCCTGATCATCCTTGAATTTTTAGTTTCAATTTATATGTTTTATTAATCATTGGAGCTTTTTTAACCATTATCCATTTATATTTAAAAAAAAAAAAACGAAAAAAATTTCATTCACACATAATTTCATTCGGATTTCACATTAAATTCTCAAATTTCGTAAGAAATTATTCACTGTTCCAAAATCCACTCCAAAAAAATTCACAAACAATTTTTACATATTGCACTTACGTTTTTTCCTTATGGCATCCAAATCAGAAAGAAATATTGACACATTGTAACTCACACTGTCAATTTGACAGTTCAGTTCCACCCCAAGCGTTAAAAAAGTAAGCGACATTATGGCTGGCTCAAAAGAACGCTGTACCCGTTGCCAGTGCTCCGAATTACAACCAAACTTTACGAAACCCATTTTCAATACTTACTTAACAATGTGCGTAAGTTTGGTTTAATTCGGTGCAAAGAAACGGCGGGTCCACGTTATGGCATATATTTCGAGACCCTAGTCAACAATAGGTATGAAAATTACCTCGTATTAAAGCACTTATCAACAGCTTTCATTTGATATCCATATTGTACAAACACATTCTAGGGTCCACGTTTTGGTCTCTATCTCGAGACCCTAGTCACGGAGCGGATGGAAATACTCTGAACTAAAGCATTCACCAACAGCTTCCATTTGATACCCATATTGTACATACACATCCGAAGGTGACCCGGGTCCACGTTTTGACCAATATCTCGAGACCCTATCTACCAATAGGTATCCAAACTATACGGAAACCATCTTCAATACCTCCTTAACAATGTGTGTAAGTTTGGTTTAATACGGTTTAAAGACACGGTGGGTCCACGTTTTGGCATATATTTCGAGACCCTAGTCATCAATAGGTATGAAAGCACTTATCAACAGCTTTCGTTTGATACCCATATTGTACATACACAACCAAAGGTTACCCGGGTCCACGTTTTGACCTATATCTCGAGACCCCAGTCACGGAGCGGCATGAAAAATACTCTGTACTAAAGCATTCACCAACAGCTTCAATTTGATACCCATATTGTACATACACGTCCGAAGGTTACCCGGGTCCACGTTTTGACCTATATCTTTATTCGAATTTTTCTCACCTTTTAAACCTTCCCTAGACCTCCACGAATAATTCAAGACCAAGATAAGGTAAATCCGTTCAGCCGTTCTCGAGTTTTAGCGAGACTAACGAACAGCAATTCATTTTTATATATTATATATAGATATATAGATATATAGATAATTTCCGTCTATCAAAGACTAGAAAAAAATTCATTGTTGTCGAATGCAATTTTTATGCTTTGAAATTCACGGGCTTGTTCATTGAATAACGCGTTAGATATTTTGCAGTTAGGGATGCTCGATTTTACTAGATATTCATTGCTGCCGATTAGCACGAGAAGGAAATGACTGGCGCGCTTTGTTTAACTCGCCCAATCAAGAAGAAGAAGGTAGCTAAAATTAGGCAAAATAAAATATAGCTTAAAAAAACTAAAAAACACGCTTTTATTGCTAATCGAACTAAAAAGTAGAAAATAAATTTTAATGACAAAGGAACCTATAATGAAGTAATAGCAAATCGAAGGATCAGTCATAGTCAACTACCTCAGAACAGAATTATAACAAAAATTAAGATACAAATAGAGTAATTCAAATTAGAGTTAAAAGCGTGGGATGCTTGATATAGTAAATATTACAATCATTCTATTGGCAACTACCTATGTACAGAGGGTTATGAAAGTGAAGCAAAATGCATCCCACGCTTTTAACTCTAATTTGTCATTAAAATTTATTTTCTACTTTTTAGTTCGATTAGCAATAAAAGCGTGTTTTTTAGTTTTTTTTTTAACTATTTTTTATTTTTAGTATATGTAGGTGTTTACGAGTAATATACTATTACACAACCGCACACTAAATACTAACCTCAATGGTGGTGTGGAAACTAAAAATTCCCAATTTTTGTTTAAAAAAATACTCAATTCATGTTTCTACCGGTATGGCAATATTGGCAAATGTTATAAAAATGCACATTTTTCAGCGCTCTCACGAGAAAAAGAGTTTCCCATCTAGTCATCTATGTTGTGTGTTCCGAGTCGATCAGATTTTTAGAAGCCAGTGAAAATTAAGCTCAAAGATTCCGTTACAGTCATTCATACATACAACCCGAGCTAATAAAAGTGTGTTAAAAAAATAAAATATTAATCCTGGCAATCCTAATAAGGATAATGGAAAATTTATCTCACATGTCTCACACTGCACTCGTTCTTCGTGACTATTTCGCAAAAATTACACGCATATCGTTCCGCAACCACCGTATTCGCCTGATTTGGCTCCGTGTGACTTCTGGCTATTCCCAAAACTCAAGACACCACTACCGGAAATGGACTATTTGGCATGTTTCGGGGATTGGAAAACTCGTTGACATAAGTGTATTTCATCGAGAGGGCATTATTTTGAAGGGGATGAAATTGATTTACAAGAATAAATGACGATTTTTCATTTTACAACCAAATTCACTTTACTTTTTGCCCACAGGTAAAAAAAGAAAATATTAATCCTGGCAATCCCAATAAGGATAATGGAAAATTTTTATCAAATTATTGCATTGTCATCGGTCCTTGATAGGTGTGCAAAATTTCAAGTCGATCAGATGTTTAGAAACCAGTGAAAATTAAGCTCAAAGATTCCGTTACATACATACATACATACAACCTGTCCTAATAAAAGTGTGTTAAAAATAAGAAGTTAGTAGTAGAGACGGGCTTTGATAAAAAATACTGAATATTAATAGCTACGAGGGGGACTATATGGGCTAAATAGGGATACGCGTAGCTTTGGAAAGTGGGATCAAAGCTTTCCAAACGTTGCAGATTCATATAAAAACTTGCTAACAGAGCAAATCGCTGGGCTCCATCAAAAGTCGTCCACTAGATGGGAACAGTTCTGATGAAGGTTAGGTTAGGTTAGACCATGAAATGGGTTACATTTCCCTTTCCATATTGAACCATCCGGAGCCTTTAAAAAGTGTAAAAGGTTGTTGATACCTAAAGTGTGTAGATTATCTATATTCGTTAAGAAGTAGGATTTTAAAAATCGGTTCCTGCTTCTGGCTAGAGCTGGGCATGCGCAAAAATGGTGTTGAATTATTTTCAACCTCATTTCTGCAGCTACGACAGAAATCATGCGTGTCAACGCCTAATGTCTTTGCATGATTTTCTATGAGACAATATCTTGTGAGGGCCCCTACTAAGGTTCTGATTTGAAGTCTATTCAGTTTTATAACACCCTTGGACAGACGTAAATTTAGCCTTGGCCATGTTTGCCTAGCAATTTCACGGCTATTAACGCTAATCCATCTCTGATTTGCAGAACTGATTAGTGCGTCCTTAATGAGAAGTTTACAAGTTGCGAGAGGTATCTCCATAAAATTACTTATGTCTGGCATACAGGTACCTTCTCTTGCAAGTTGGTCTGCCCTACAGTTCCCCGGTATATCTCTGTGGCCTGGAACCCAGCATAAGATTATACGATATTGTTTGGCCATCTCATTTAGAGATTGGCGACAACGTAAGACATTCCTTGATGTTGTTTGGAATGCATCCAGGGCTCGTAGGGCAGCTTGGCTATCCGATATAATGCAGATACCCGTTGCTGATATTCTGTTTACCTTTAACCATTTTAAGGCTCATGAATAGCGTTTATTTCTGCTTGAAAAACACTACAATTTAAAGGATTCACTAATAGAAAGCTCTTCGCAAAATAACCCTGATCCCACACCGGTGTCCATGTTAGATCCGTCCCTGGGTGTTGGATCTTCTTCAAGCCATTCCAGTCCAGAAGGAAGTTTCCTTCATTAGGAAATTCCTTCCGAAGCAAAGAATGGGAGGGTGATAATCACAGTCACTTGGTATATCCGTGTAGTAAGTCTAAGTCTGGTTGAATGTTCGTGTGTGACAGTCCTCCATTGTTAGCTCGCTTTGAGCCTTAAAGCGGAGCAGGCCGCTGAGTATTTGCAGAAGAAATCTAGGGGTGGCAGATGTAGCATGATGTCCAAAGCCATGGATGGCGTGGTTTTCGTAGCGCCACATATTGATAATTCCGCTGATCTCTACACCTTATTCAATAAATTAGAATAGGTTTTTTAGCATAGCACACCACCAGACAACATTTCCATATAGAAGAATGGGTCTGACGACAGCAGTGTGAAGCCAATGAGCAACCTTAGGTTTAATTCCACAGATCTTACCTAAAGCTCTCTTACAAGCATAAAAAGCTAGGTTCGCTTTCCTAACTCTTTCTAAGATGGTTGACTTCCAAGTCAGTTTCCTATCTATGATTAGTCCCAAGTACTTGGTTTCTTCCGAAATCTCAAGGGGAACCCTTGAGCATAATTGGATTTAGCTGAGGGATTCTATGTTTCCTCGTCAACAATATGAGTTGTGTTTTGTCTGTGTTGACTCCTAGACCACACTTTTCTGCCCACCTAGAAAGTATATCTAGAGCATTTTGTATCTAGTCTCTTAATGTAGATACAAATTTACCAGAGACAGCGATAAGAACATCATCGGCATAACCTATCACCTTACAGCCCACCGATTCCAGTATTAACAGAAGTTTATTTACAACTGCGGTGCCCAGATCAGAAATTTTAAAAATCACAAAATTATTCATATCTATTTTTTCATTGTCATTGCAAAGGCTTTCCGGGAAAAAAACACAAGCATTTATTACTAATTACTAACTAAATTACTAACTAAAAGGATTAAAAAAAATATTATTATACCCGTCAATTTTTTTGATTTAAGCTGGTTTAGTGGCGCCCAAATATTTAGTGTCTGTATTTTTTATTTTATTACATTTATCCTACTTTTAATTTGTGAACCCGCTTTAGTACCAAAAAATTCGAAAAATATTTGTTTTCTTTACAACTTCTTTGGCAAAAATGGCTATATTTTTGAAGATTATGAAGAATAGTAAACTTCTTTGGAATAAAATTTAGATTTTTAGAAAATGTAATTTAAATTTAGTTAATTTAAAATAAAACTTGCTGCTCGAAATAATGAAACTAGTTCGTTTATAAAATTCGCGTTGCATATTTAAATACTAAAAATTGATAAAAAAGAAAACTTCCAGCTCCAAAACCATTCCGTTTTCATAAGTCGCTTATATTTTTACATAAAAGTGTTGCCCACTGAAACGCTATTTTATTTGCTCATGAGGGTGAGCTTAAAGAACTAATCCACGCCCCTTACCATTACTTTATTTCATCCTCCATTTACCTATTTCGTCCAACTGCTCCTTCACGTTCATTACCATTTAGTCAATTCCTCAAATTAATTTCGCATTTACAAAGCCCGAAAGCGTTGCATATTAAATTCGCCCAAAATTTGACAAATTAGTCTAGCATGCATACATGTACATATTTGGTAACACATACACACAGCAGGTCCGGGACTAGGACACATACGTAAACACCTACGAACCATACGCAAAAAGCCATACAGTTTCAAGCACACCAAAGCATTTCCGATTACCATATACATGCATACAACTCTAAGCATACATATACATTTTTGCACACACACACACGTAGGTGCGCTCATACATACATACAAAGCTCTCATCGTTGATTCGCTACAGGCAAATTAACGCTAATAAAATTCACATTTGCCCGTCGCACAGACCAATGAAATGTCACTACAAATTGGTTACCGGCTATGCAAATTAGGTTGGACGGGTTTAATGGGTCAACTAAGTTGATTCGCTAGCCGGCGCTTAGCCGTTTTGATGTTGTCGACTCGTCTGCCTTTGTTGGTGATTTTACTATTTTTTTCTACAATTATTTTTACTCGTCGCAATTGAGTAAATGGGATGAAAAATACTTTTCTATGAACTCAAATGTGATTTGTCTCTGTGAAGCATAAATATTTAATTGTAAAAAATTGTGATTTGAAAGCTTAGAATGGGGGAAAAAATATTGAGGTAGCAGCTCCTCTGTTTCTCTGAATTAGTAAATTAATAACGAAAATGGTTTGAATACGAAATTGTCGAAAATTTTTATTATGATACATTTTGGTATAGGAAATACTGTGAACATTTTTCCCTTGCAGAAAAAATATTTAAAATTGTTGCTAAATAATGAAATTTGGGCGATTAGAGAACAATTTACGGAAAATTACATTAAAAAATTTATTTCTTGGAAATAGAATAAATAGAAAAAACAAAAAATTAAATAAAAAAGATGAAATAAATAAAATAGAAAAAAAAAATAAGAAAAAATTAATAATTAAATAAATAAGTAAAACTATCAAAAGTAAAAAACAGAAAAATAAAGAGGTAAAAAGAGAATAAAAAGCAAATAAAATAAACAAGTAAAATTTATTTTTATTAAAATAATCTACTTAAAGTCAAATAAAATTGAATTAAATGAAAAGAAAAGGATTACAATAAAGTAAAATTGAAATTTAAAAATTAACATAAATAACTAAAATAGTAAAAAATGAAATACAGAAAAATATAAACGCTCAAATAGAATTAAAAGCAAATAAAATAAAAGAAATAAAACAAAGTAAAAGAAAATTTTATTAAATTAAATGAAAGCAAATAAAATAATTTGAAAAAATATAGGTGCGCAACTAAGTTCTCGTTGTTTTTTTTATGAAAATATGTACAACTTTATTCTGAAAAAAATGGTTACAAGTGAATCATTGAAAGCATTGCTCAATGCTGGCCACTACTTTTTCCCATCTTTTCGGTAGACCTCATATACGGTCACGATAAAACTGTTCATCTTTTGAGGCTATCCACGGATCAAGCCATTTTTTGATGTCTTCTTATGAATGGAACTGCTGGTCAGCTAAACCATGTGCCATCCATCGGGACAGGTGATAATCGGACGGCGCAATGTCTGGAGAATATGGCAGGTGGGGTAGGATTTGCCATCTCAGTGCTTCCAGGTAGGTTTTAACAGGTTTGGCAACGTGAGGCCGAGCATCATCATGCTGTAGAATCACTTTTTCATGTCTCTCCGCGTATTGCGGCCGTTTCTTACACAGTGCACAGCTCAATCGCATCAATTGACGTCAGACTCCGATCCTCAGTGATGGTTTCGCTTCGTTTTAACAGTTCATAATAAATAACACCAACTTGGGCCCACCAAATACATAGCATAACCTTCGCAACGAAAACATTCGGCCGAGGCGACGACGTAGAAGCATTACCGGGTAGTCCCCATGACTTTCTTCCCTTTGGACTGCTGTAATGAATCCATTTTTCATAACCCGTCACGATGCGATGAAGAAATCACTTCCTTTTTTGCCGCTGGAGCAGTTATTCACAGGGGGAAAAGCGACGTTCAACGTCCCTTGGTTTTGACTTATGAGGAACCCAAGTCTCCTGTTTCTGAATCATTCCCAAAGCATGCAATCGCTTGGAAATGGATCAGCGGGCAACTCCTAATACTGAAGCAAGCTCTTCTTGCGTTGGAAACGGATCCTCATTGAGCAGTGCCTCGAATTCAGCACTTCGAAGGTTTTTGGCCTTCCTTCACGCGGACGGTCCTGAACATTAAAATCACCCGCTTCGAAGCGACGGAACCAATTTCGGCACATTGTTTCACTTAGCACTTAAAGCAGCATCTCCATAAACTTTTTGTAGCTTTTGATGCGCTTCAGCCACCGTTTTTTTTTTCGAATGAAAGAGGAAAATCAATACTTTCCGTAAATGACCATTATTCGGCACAAAATCAGACATTTTCACAAAACCAAGAGGGTAAGTCACTAATGTGACGAAGAAGTTTGTTTACTATATGTCTAAGCTTGGTTTATGATGTTTAGATTATGTTAGAATCGACTAGCACACACTGCCGGCGGCATCTATTGACAAACAGCGGGAACTTAGTTGCGCACCTAATAAAAAAATGAATAAAACCAAACGAAATATTTTAAATAAAAAATAAATAGATTTTATTAAATTAAATAATGCTAAAACTATTTAAAACAAGTTACGGTATCTTCTGAACTAATTCGTGCAAGACATGTTCACTCAATAGAAATGCTTAAGAGAACTGAAGTGAGCAATTTACAGGCCCTAAAAGTGGCAAAAAAAGTAAATATTTTTTATAACTAAGTTAATAAAAGTTATAAAAATATATATATTAACTCTGCTCAAATACACTACCAGACATTTTAGACTACCCAAAATTTCAATTTATTTGAACAAAAATCTAAACCAGCCAAAAAATTTGCCATCAAAATAAAGATGATTCAGTAGGAATCAATTCATAGTAGGCAGCTAAATAAAAGTATTTATATGCGATCGGCCATTAAGGCGGGTTAAGGGATAAACGCTAAAAAAAAAACACTTTTTTCATGAATTTATTGTAGCGAAACGGTTCAAGTCAGTTTATTAAAAGTTGTTGCATATTATAAAGTAACATTTCAAGAATATTTGATAAAATTTTCATGTAAAAATATTGCAAAATGAGCGCATGAGAGCACATTTACGAAGACGTCTTTTCAAAAATACATTTTGCAGTAGTCAGCATATCTCAGCGTAGAATCATCTGAAATCAAAAAAATCGAATAATTTAGTTAAAGTATGAGTTAAACTTCCCCCCAACGTTTATTTTGACGATTTATTTTCATTTTCAGCCATTTGGTAGTCGTTTGAAGTAAAAAGTGATTTTTGACGAAAAAATGCCGCCATTTTGTAGGTGTAAAACCACCTTAATATAAAAAAAGGGGGGAGGTTTTTTATATGTAAAATATGTGTGCAAAATTTCAAAAGGATCGGTTGAGTAGTTTTCAAATGCCAATGACTACGCACTTTAAAAAAAAAGGTTCGAGAAAACCGCGTTTAAAGTTTGTAACGGACTACGCGCGCAACTGCTGCGTCTCGGCAGATGTTTGAGGCGGCTCGGCTTTATGCTCTATAACTTAAAAAGTTTTGCTCGGATTGACTTAAAATTTTAACACGGTATTTTTGAAATGTTTTACTACAATAACATGCAAAAAAAAAATCGATTTTTATCCCTTACCCCCCCTTAATGTTAAGGAAATTGCACGCCAATCGAAGTTGAAGTGCAATCAACATTTATTGTTATTCTTTATGACACTGCGCACAATATTTTGCTATTTTATGGAATATTTCAATTTGTAAACATAAAAATGAAAGAGCGTCTCGCCGTCACTTCTTATTTATCGCTTTTTAATCAGAATCGCCTCCCCTCACCCATCTGTTTGATTGCTATTTCTTACCAACTCATCCCTCTCTCTCCCTCTTCTTGGCTTTGATTCACATTTAGTATTTTTTTCTCGAAATCGCCAGTTGCCACTTGCTTTCTCAGTTAAATTAAATTATTCACTTCGCATCGACAATTATTGTCATCGTTATTGAAGTTGTTGTTGTTGTTGTTGTTGTAGTTGTTTGTGTTGTGGCCTCAGCTAGTTCCCAGGCAATGTGGCGTTCCAAATGTCGCCTGTAGCAACAAATGTCGTCTCGACTCATAACTGAAGTTGTGGTTATTGCTGCCGCTGCGTTTCATTATTGTTGCCCCTGCTACTGCGGCAACGTTGTCGCTATTGTTCAACAATATGCTTTTACCGACACTGTCGCATACGCCAATTTGTAAATGGCAAGTAGCACCAATTGATTAAAACATCACGTAGCCGTTTGTCGCTGTTTTATGTGTGCACGAAATCATTTCACAGTCAGTGGTGGTGCTGCTGGTCTATTTGCATTTATTCATTATTGACATGCAAGCAACAGAACAAAAACAATGGCAAACAAAGGGACAGGGAAACAACAGCATCAGCAGTTGAAGCAGCAGCTATTGCCAGTTAATGGCAAACGCATACAAATAAAAGTACAACAATTTCGAGTGAGTAATTAGCGTTGCAACATAAAAGTCAAACAGCCGAGGTCTAAAGCTGCTGCGTGAGCTAACACACGTTCTTTGCTGTTAAATCTGGTAGCAGAAGCTGAAGTTGCATATGTATATAATTTTTTTTTTGTCTTTGTCAGCTACCGATTCCGCTAGTTGTCAAGGGTCTGCTAGTTGACTTAGGAGAGCTCTGTGTGCTGGTTGTCTGAATTTCATAATTTCCAATATTGGGTGAAAGAACCTTAGCCTTCAACTTATGAATGAAGGTGCTGAGAAAATTGTATTTTTACTTCCGCTAGAATTTTTGCTTTAGCTAAGCGGAATTTGATGGTATTATTCTTCTTCTTGATTGGCGCGATAACCGCTTACGCAATTTTGGCCGAATTTGACACAGCGCGCCAGTCGTTTCTTTCTCGTGCTAACTGGCACCTAGTGGACATACTAAGTGAAGTCAAGTCCTTCTTCTTCTTATCTTTCTAATGCAAAGGAGGCTCAATGTCTATGTCGTCGTAAAGCTCATACAGCTCATTCTTCTATCGCCTACGATACTCGTCGTCACCAGGTCAGCAAAGGTCCAAAAACCTTTCGTAGAATATTTCTCTCAAACACTTCGAGGGACGCCTCATAGGAGTTGACTTTTACTCAGACTTAGTTAGACTTTGATGGTCCACTTCGGCTTCTGTATTTCTAATATTCATATGAAGGGTTTGGCATTGATGCATATTTTCCATTTGTTTATTTAGCACCGTGAGCTTCTTGAAAACGAATTGTCTGAGATATAGCTGTAATATTCTCCGTTGACTCGAAGAAAAATGTGCCAAAAACAGAGACACTCCCAAAACCACAGATGATCCTAAACTTTTGTAATTTTATGAGCCGCAACAAGACCGAAAAGAAAATTCCCCTCAACCAAAAAGTTGTTTTTTACCCAAAATCACCATAACTTTCCAATTGCTCCAAACCTTTACATAGAAGCAACATCGACGCGGATAATTATTTGCCTTTAATTTTTGTATTAATTAAACTTTGCAAGTCGAGGTCGTTAAACAGAATTCGTCCTTGATCGTTATGGCTAATGTTTGAAAACAACCTTTCTTAATAAGCTAGGCTACAGTATTTTCTACTACATCTCAAGTTTTGAGCTGTCAATGTATGGAGAATACATAAGTAGCCATCCGTTTCCGAAGAAATCACATCTAGAGTTATACCTGCTGCATAACACCTAGCATTGTCCTGTTAGTTAATTAGTCTTCAAGAATTTCTTCGTCAACCGAAGCTGTTCGTTCATTAATTTCACCCTCACTAAACGCACCACATATTTTTCTTCAGCTTCTGCCCAATTAAAGCTTCTACAGTAAACCAGCTCTAATAACTGCATTAAACAATGCCCAAGCTTAACTTCTAATTACTGGACTTTCTGCTTCAAATCACATCTGCTCTCCACATTAGCCAACGTGTCAAAGTGCAAGCTTGCCGAAAATGGTACCCGCGGTAGTAGATGGGATTACAGAGCACGTAAAGAATCGTCAACCTTAAAATAAGCGTGAACTCTTTTGGTGATTATCTACCTGATATTAACTGATGGTACTCATCGTTAGAGTGATTTGTATAGCAAATTTTATTTTTTTGTTTATTTGGTTGTTTTCCAAATTTTACCGTTGCAGCGCCATATCTCACGCGTTGACATGCAAGTATTTATTGAGTCGCACAACAAAGAATTACGTTTTGCTTAACTGTATTTGCATTACACACTCATTCATATACATAACTGTACGCACATTTTCGAAAATTTATAGCCGCTTTGATAACTCGTTTTGATCTTACGCATGAGTTATTGTTATGCAATTACAAGTTCAGAAGGTCTTTTATTGTTGCTACAAAATGAATCACGCAATGAAATGTGCATTTTGGTACGTCGCAAAGATTATCTGAGTGGGCAAAGAAGTGAAAATTTGTCGGAATACGTAATAATGCATTTTTTGTGTTCCATAAATGTGAGATTAAAAATTTAGTTTACTTATACTTTGGGTACTGGTCAGCGGATATCTTCAAATGCGTTTGCGGGCACTGAAATCAGATTTGACTTTAATGCTTGCTGCGAAGTCTCTTTTATGCTGACTGTCGACTAAAAAGGTTGACTTGAAGAGGTAAGTTTGGTTAGGTTTGGAAAGAAAAACGTGAACCAGTGCCATATCAGGTGGAAGCGGTGGTTGCTTGATAATATTTGGTTTGTTCTAGGTTAAAAATGCGTTCACGATGACAGCTTTCAGAGAAAGGGGGGTATTCGGAGGCAAACTCCTAAATGTGTTTTAAAAAATCTGGCCGTTTTCAATGGATTCGAGTATTAAATTTTAATATTAATTTTTTAATTTTTAATTTTTTTTAATTTTAATACATACTATCATATTTTTCTCCTTGCTTGAATGGGTTGGCAATACTTTTAAATGGGTTTTTTTAAGTCGTGGATTCTCTAGGAATGCTTACTTGTATGTGTCTTCTATATTCTCATTCTACTTAGAGCATTTTATTGCGTCCATGAAGTGTATGCCACGACCCATATAAGGATAGAAGCTTAAAATACTCTTGATTTATATTCAGTAGCATAGAAGGTATGTATGTACATATACTTATAAATTTGTGTTTATACTGTGTTTAGCAGTATGTGTGCATCGCATCAGGTGCATAGAAAGTCGATGGTCTGCCAGCGCTGGCTATAAATAATTCTCAAGCTAAAATGTAGGTTTTCCCCATATTGGCAGTAGTTGCAACGACCACGGGCGAATTTCCGGTGCGTCAGTCTAATTTATAAATATTGGCTACGTGTGTGTTTTGCAAATTAGCAAAAATACATAGTACGAATATAGTGAGCAGGAACAATTTGCGTTACCAACTTCGCAATGAGTCACAAAAAAAAAAAAAAATAATAAAAACCAATACAAAAAAAAATGAAACCTACAGGAATCACGCTGATCAAAATTACCTTTTCTGATTATTATTCTGACGCGAGTTCAAAAATTTTTGGCAGGAATTGTATTTCACTATACGGCAAAATCTACTTTTTTTCTGAGTATTGGACAAAAAAAATGTTTTTAAGATTGTAATTTTATTTATTTAAATTTACTTTTAATAAAAAACATTTTTTTTCATAAAAAAAAGGTGCATTTAAAAAGAATTAATTTATTGGAGGTTGAATTAGTTTTAAAGGTGACACACAGATGGCGCTATTTATCACTTTATCGCGTTGGGAATACTGAATATATATTCATGACAAAGCCTCATCCCTAGGCTTTGTTTATCAGTATCTGTCATTTCGCTGAAGTATAAACAACGCAGTGTTTTCGTGCTCCGAGTATGTCAACTTTCGTGCCGTCGAAACGCAATTTGCGGGAAGCTTTGCTTTTCTGCTTCAATTTGAAAAAAAATACAGACCAAGCCCGTGAATTGCTGCAGGAGGCCTACCCAGACCATACTCCGTCGATTTCAACATGTGAGTACTGGTTTCGACGATTCAAAAGTGGTGATTTTCACACCGAAGACAAGGAGCGTCTTGGCCAGCCCAAAAAGTTCGAGAACGCGGAATTGGGGGAATTGGTAAACGAGGACTCGTGCCAAACACAAGAAGAGCTTGCTGAATCATTGGGCGTTGATAAATCAACCGTTTGCAAGCGTCTAAAAGCGATGGGAATGATCCAAAAGCAAGGACATTGGGTCCCGTACGAGTTGAAGTTGCGCGACGTCGAACGGCGATTTTTTACGTGCGAATTGCTGATCGAGCGACAAAATCGGAAGGGTTTTTTGCATCGGGTGGTGACTGGCGACGAAAAATGGATCCACTACGATAACCCAAAACGCAAAAAATCATAGGGTTTGCCCGGCCACGCATCAACGTCGACGGCCAAGCAGAATATTCACGGCAAGAAAATCATGCTCTGCATTTGGTGGGATCAGGTCGGCGTCGTATATTTTGAGCTGCTCCAACCGGGCGAAACAATCACGGGGGATCGTTACCGACTGCAATTGATGCGTTTAAGCCGGGCATTGAAAGAAAAACGGCCGGAAACGGTAAAAAGGCACGACAAGGTTATTTTGCAACATGACAACGCTCGGCCGCATGTTGCTCAACCTGTCAAAAAATACCTTGGAACGCTTGGCTGGGAAGTGTTACCCCACCCGCCGTATAGTCCAGACATAGCTCCCTCCGATTATCATTTGTTCCGGCATATGAGTCTCGATTTGGCGGACCAGCGGTTCTCCTCGTACGAGGCTACCAAAATATGGGTTGAGTCATGGATAGCCAAGCAGCGGCCAGAATTTTGGAGAAACGGCATGCGGAAATTGCCCGAAAGATGGGCGAAAGTTGTAGCTAGCAATGGCCAATACTTCGAATAAAATATTTTGTACCGTTTTTTCACAATAAAGCCCCAAATCTTCGAAAAAAACCTTTAAAACTAATTCAACCTCCCAATAAAAAATTTAAATTTCATTAATAAAAAAATTTTCATATAAAAAAGTTCTCATTTCAAAAAATTCTTTTAAAAATTTTAATTTTTATTTAAAAAATTCTCTTATTTTAATTTTTATATACAAATATATAATTATGCATATCAAAGGAAGGAGCGTATACCTTCCGTTAGGTTAGGTGAAGTGGCTTTCCTTCGACGCATCTGTGCTCTCATTTTTTCGCTACGCCTGCGGATATAGCGAGTCTAAATATCACAAATTTGGTGAAGTTCATCAGTAGTAATTACGAATGTAAATCAGCCACCGTCGGCGTCGTCGTAAAATGCATGGTCATCATCGCCTCCAATCCCAAGGCTCCTTCTTCCTTCCCTTTTCCTTTCTCCTCTCCCCTGTATGGCATCACAACGGACGAATTTTCAATATTTTCCAAGTGTGCCTTAAACTAGGGCAGCCATTTAACCTAACCTTACCTAAACCTTCGGCGCTCCTAAGCCAGTTAGAGGTCCCTTGTGATACCACCGGAACTAACCTACGCTTACTCTACTTGATCCTCTCGAAACTATTGTGTAACCTTTAAAGAACTATTAAAAATCTAAACCTTCAGGCTATACTAGCTAGTCTGAGATTCGCAACATCCGCAATGCGGTCCAGAAATGCGAGACCAGGCAATCTCAACCGTCTTCTGCACAGAGCCATGCAACCGCATATTAAGTGTTCCACTGTCTCTTTCTCTTCTATATCCAGACAGCATCTACAATAGTCATTGAATGGTGCCCGTAATCTACTGGCATTGAACAGTGTCCAGATATGACGGTTCTTGAATCCTTCCTACTTAATTTAAGTAGACTCTTAGTGGGACCCATGTTCCATTCGGGCCACATTTTTCTACTGATGGCGCACGTGTTGAACTGTTTCCAGTGGGAATTCGCAGGGCAACAGTGTGCCCGTATATTTAATGTTTACGTGTTGCCAAGAGCATGGGTATATCGACCTTATAATGAATAATTTTGAGCGAAACTCCCAATCTAGCTAACTCATCTGCCTTAAAATATATTTAATGCTAGTATGTCCTGGCCCCCAGGGAAGATAATAGAAAAAAAGTATGCATGTATTTTTAATTAGTAATACTCTTTTACTGTCTTAGACGAGTGTTCGCATGATAAGAGCGATTTCAAAGCTGCCTGACCGTCGGAGTAAACGAAATTTTCTCTAACTGCTTTAATTTAGCACTAAAGGCTTTCTGCGATTGCCAAGATTTTGGCTTGGAAAACGTTGCAATGATCAGGTAAGTGAAGGGATATATTGACGCTTTTAGTTACGGAATATAGATATTGATCATTGAGTTTAGAGCCATCAGTATATATACTGACCAAGCTTTCTTTATGTATTATACCATTTTTCCAGTCCTCTCGTTTACAAGCATGCAGAGACTCATAATCAAATTAAAAAATTTATACAAATAAGAATACCTTCAATCTATAAACATGCATAGATACAATACCCATATATAAGCCAAATCCTTTCAATTAAAATGTATGATGTCACATAAATAACAAGTAAAAAAAGATAGTAATTGAAATTGGCATAATATGATTCGTTGCAAAAAAAATGTAAGAATTAAAAATGGAATATGAAAATTAAAATTTACATATTTCCATCCATATATAATATATACAAAAATAACAAACTATTCACATGTGTTAAAAATTAAATTCAATCAAATAATGAAATAAAATAAACAGGTATAATTAAATAAGGACAGGTTAAAAGCGGATAAATATTAAAACGGAAAAGCAAATACAATTATTTCGCATACTAATAAAGGTAGCGCTCGCTCTCAAATGCGATAATTTGCATAAATGAAGCTGTGAGGGAGCAGACAGTGTTTGGAAAATGTTAAATGTGTGATGTGATGTTATGCAATACGTTATTGTAATTTGATAAATTATTACAGTTTTGAATAAGTCATGCTGTAGCATGATACAATACGGCATCACATGATGTTAATCTATACAACAGAGATGCGGTTTTCATACCAATAAACAGAGCGCTCTCTTTCAAATGCATTGATTTGCATAAGTGTAGCTGTGAGGGAGCTGGCAGAGTATTTAGAAAATGTTAGATGAGCGACTTAATGTAGACAGTGTGAACTATTACAGTTTTGAATAAGTTATGATGTGACTTGATACAGTACGGCATCATATGATGTGATTTTGTACAACAGAGATACTATTTGATGGTAGGTAGGTAGGTAAGATGGCAAGAGTACCCCAGGTACACTACAAGTAGCACTTACGTATACGATTTGATATGACTTTATTATAGTGATGAGATAGCATAAGGCGATGTGCTTAAAATTGAGTGATTAAACGATCGCTCACTCGATGAGAGATAAGACATTAGATGAGGGGAGACTCTACGATTTGATGTAATGATAATGATCAGAAGTGACTTAACATCATGTGATGCAGTGAAATATTAAACAAAGTAGAGGAAAATTTGTGCAGATATAAATTTTCTTTTAAACTATTTTCTATTATATATTATTTTTACTACACTTACAATACAACAACTTTGATAAAAGAAATAAAAATTGGAAGAAAAAGTATTATTTAAGGGCCATTGCCCACAAGATCATTTACCAAAATAAACAAAGCGTAATATTGATAAATAAAAGCGAATACGAAAAATTTTACAGGAAAATTTTACAATTAGACTGCATATTTATGAAACATTGGCTGACGTTTTTACTTTGAGCTGCCTTTGACTATATTTATTAACATTTAGAAGCCTTCTCATCAAAGGGTTTGTGTATGGCAGTAAATTGCTTATGTGTCTTCTGCTTGCGTTTTTTATTGTCACGTCAATTGTAGGGACCTCAAGAGATCGCGATGAATATCAGCATTAAACATATACTGCGGTGCATTACTCGTGGTTCTAAGTTTCTACTTTAGTTTGGACTCTTTGTTGCATGCTTAATTTTGAATCGGAAACAGTGCCCCAAACCTTTATCTCAAATCGGTGCAATTGTCATTATATCGTTTTTTTCAATGGTAATTTGGACTGGGGTGTTAGCAGCCTGCACAGTTTTCAAAAGCAATTTTTTATTTCATTTAAATCTCTATTATTTGGCTCTTTTGTGCTAAATTATTAAATTTTTTCCGGTCAGTGCTCTGTGCTGATAAACCAAGTACGGTTGATAACCAGGAAGCTACCTGTTGGTGAATTAGTAGTAGGTTTTATCTCATTCTTATGCCTGAAAAGGTATTCGATTGGCCTGATGGGATGGTATCCATAAGATTTAGGCGAGCTATAGTTCCTGAAATGCCACCAAATTTTAGATCTAGTACACCATTTACAAGTCATTTTGCTTTTAAAAAGATTTTTTTGTTTGGTTTTTTGAAAAACGGATTTTACTCTTTAAAAAAATCCATTTGTTACACAGAATTTTTATTGTGAAATTTTCAGTACGAAAATTCAAATTACAGCAGCATACAAAATTAAATTATTTCGCTAATAAGCCCGTCGGAAAAAAAACTCACGCACCACTGTGACTATAAGTTTTTACATCTAATTTTTTAAAATGAAATTTAACAAATCTATACTATAAAGGTGAATGTCTGTACGTTGTCCGCGCATCACTACGAAACGATAACACCAAATGACGTAAACATTTTTATACATTCATATTTTCACCCAATGAAGGTTATAGGCATGTTTTTATGATGGAACTCCCTTCCCACAGCCCCCAGGCCGCGCCACCACTCTCATTCGACACTAATAATCGAATATTTGCTTAAGTTTAATCTAAAAAATCTTAGTTTTTCCTATTTCCCACTATTTATAGCACACTCTAGACTTCATAATTCGCATAAACTGTTCAACTATGACCCAAACGCAAAGTTCAAAAACGGTTTGCGATAGAAACTTAATAAAAATGATTTTGCTTGATATTTTTCTGATTGGTTGTTTTTATTTTATTCAACGAGGCATAGCAACGGATGCCGGGTATTGCAATATTATGGTTATTAATAAAAAATTATTTTCAATTATTGTTTGTAATTCTTTTATATACATTTTCTAAATTCCTCAATACTACTCCAACGCGAGCGGGGCCGCGGGTTAAAGCTAGTTTCCAATAAAAATATAGTTCATTCCTTAACAAAAACCATGTGAGTCAAGTCTCCAAATTCTGTACAAGATTCAGAAAAATGCATTAAATTATCTTAAACATTTCTTCTTCTTTATTATAGGATTAAATCCTGTTCGCCAACATAAAATTTTCAACTTTTTAAACAGAACCTTTAGACAACTTTGGCGTATGCTGTGCTATGGTCCATCACATTTTAGTATAATAAAGTATGAGTTTGGAGTCGATCATAAAATCCTTTGATTTACAAAAAAATGTTAATCGTACCGTACATTTTTTTTTTTTTTCATATAAAAGATAGCTTAATTTTTAGCACTAATCTCAGCCGGTTCAGCGACTGCTGCAAGTATTCAAATCTTCTCTTTACATGCCAGCAACATAACAGACCTCTAACAGCGTGCATAGAAATAACAGAAACCGACAATCTCACTCAATATCGGGAACGCACACAAAGCTCATCGCAGAAAGCGAACAGTTGATCTTTTGTTAACCATTATTCTTAGCCTCTCACAGCTGTTATAAATTCAATCACCGTCATTAAAAATACTTGCATACTTTTGGGCTAAACAATAATGTGCCTACTATCTAAGTAAGAAAGCACAAGTGAGATCGGATGGGGCGCGTGAGGCGTGAGAAAGCAACTTTATAACTCAAAGAAAGATTTTAATTATTGGCGTACGCTGAATGTAGCTAATTACATATAATTCACTTAACTTTGTTAGGTAATGAAGCATTGAACTTGATTATCTTAACTGCTAGTGTAAGTATATTCTTATGTAGATATTCCGTTGTTAACTGCTACACTATCGTACGGCGGCTTTTTCAGCCAAGTGATCGAGTAAGTGATGGAGTATTTTTTTATTTGCTGTTATGAAACTTAACATTTATTGTTTTTTATGATATAATTTGAGCAAAACTAATTGGAGCCTTTTTAACTGGAACAAGTTTCAAGTATTAAAGCCAAAAAGTGCTTACTATCTCGCCGCGAAGATAGTTGCATGAAGTCGATTTCCTGTCCCCTTTTAAAGACGAAGACCGTTTATAGAAATATCCCCTCTCATTACTTCGATAATGACATACTTACTCTTTGTGAGAGTTGAGCCTCAACGCACCTGTGTTGAAAATGCTGATGCAGCAAATAGAGAATTTAAAGACGATAGAACAATTAGCTGTATGAGCTTTAAGGCGACATAGACGGTTCCATTGGCTGGGTCAGGTCGTTCGAGTGGATACTGGCTTTGAAAGTATTCGGTGCGGCACCAACTGGAGGCAGAGAAATGGAAGGCCTCCTCTACGCTGAAAATATTAGGTGGAGTAGGGCTTCGCTTCGTTCAACTGGCGCCAGTTAGCACGATAAAGAAACAATTGGTATTTTATATTATCATAGTTTTGAAAAGTTGAAGTAACAAGAAAATCAAAAATCATACAATAGCTGACCGAACCACTTACACGTTTCACTGCAACTACTTTTTAAAGTGGTTTTATTCTCTTACAACTGTTGGATATTTGGGTAACGCAAACACGCACGTAAGTACGCACATACTTACACTTTACCACATATTCGGACTTATCCACCAACTTAAGAGATTCCCAAAATGCTGTCAAGCGCAAAATGCAAAAGTCATTCCCAAATGGCAAAGTAACGGAAATGAATTGGCAATTGTGTGTACACAGCGAAGTTTCTACACAAACAACTAACTAGCCGTTCGGGTGTTCATGACAGCTGTCAAGCATCAGCGTCACATAGGCACGCAGGAAGACTAAAGTGAAAGACCGAACCGCAAATTCACAGATCTGCTAAGCCGGCGTTCGGGCGATAGCTGGCACTGCCGCATTCGGTTGAAGTGGCAGGAAACTGCGCGGCATTGAGTCTACATAATCTACAAATGTACGAGAATGTAGACAGACAACGACGACTGTCATATGCCAATAGCTCCGAGTAAGTTTGTGGTTGCAGCTCAAGTAAATAAGTAAAGTAAGTATGTAAACATGTACATACAGATACACATGCAATCTTAAGTAAATGCTTCTCCCCATACAACCGTACAGATAGCCTGCCACCTATTCTCCGTTTGTAAGCACTATTCGCAAGTCTTTGCAGGAGCGCGCGAGGTAGTTATAATGGCATGCACCAGAGCTCGAGCAGCTGAACGTGCGCTCGAAATGTCTTCGACGTCACAAATGTTGACAAGCTGAGCGCGTCTGACAGGATTTCCTTAGCAGCGCTGCCAAAGTCGGCGGTGAAAGGCTTGTGAAATAGTAAAGCCAATAGCGAGCTGTCTGCAGTAGCAATGCGTAAAAGTACATGGCCAGATTTTTTTCGACATTCGTACGCCAACTATGTGCTCATACATATTTATGTATTGTACATGTCATGTAACGCAAATATATTTCCATAAATTTATTTACTTTTTGCAAGGATATGCTCTACAACAAAACCATTGACACTCGCAGGGCTTACGCAACGTATGAGTAACTTTAATGCCTTTAGATGAGCCTGTCTATCCTGGTGACTGTCTTCCTTGCAGCTACTTGCTTAGTTTTGATATTTGCATTGACATTTTGTACATTTTTATGGAAATTGCTGATGTTCGCATTTTGATTTTTTGTTATTTAGAATTTCTTATAAATTTTTCGCTTACTTGTAACGGAGAGACGTCATAGCAACCGGAATAAAAATAGATCAAAGAGTTCACCGAAAACAAAGTTAACATTTTCCTTCATAAACGAGTGCATCTACAATAGATTATGAATTATTATCGCAAACTGCAGAAATATTTATGTATCTAACTAAATTTTAACAATTTGTAAATATTGTTTTGGCGTGGGTCTATTCCTGATGAATTGCCTAGCCAAACTAACCGCTGCAAATAGTTAGGAGTATCAAATACAAATAAAGGTAAATTTTCCTCTATAGAAACATCCGATTCGTGCCCAACTTCATAGTTCTTAAATAAATTCTCTACCGAGGTGGCATAAAAATATGGAACTACTTGGCATTCGAAGTAGGCAAACACATCGGATATAGACGCGATTATATGAATAACTTGTAGGCAATCTTAGCTCGATCCTTCTTCTCTTTCTTGATACGCGCAATAAACGCTTGCGCGATTTTGACTAAGTTTAAAAAAAACACGCTAATAATTTCTTTCTCGTAATAACTGGCGCCAGTTCGACACCCAAAGAGAAACCAAGTCCCACTCCACCTGATTTTTCAAACGGAGGGGGAGGCCTTCTTCTTCCTCTGCTACCACCAGCTGGTACCGCACCAAATACTTTGAACGCCGGAGCGATTGTATCCATCCGGACGACACGACCAAGACAATGAAGCCGATCGATTCTATCCAACCGATTTACTAATTTCGTACACAAGGAATATCTAAGAAGTTTTGCTTGCATAAGTTACCCCAAAATGTGCTCCAATACTTAACCCAATCTGTCAGTATCCAATTACTTATTAGCCTTCTTGATGTAAAGGGAAACAGCGAAAGAAGCCGGTTTTTCCGGCTCGTAGACGGTTTTTTTCCAATTTTGTTTCCTAGAGGTTCGGAAGTACCTAACATAGCATGCCTTCCCAAACACTGAAGGTTTTTAAGCACTCCTTCACTATTGGCTATGAGAATGAATTCAAACAGGAACTTGTTGACTACTTGAGTACTAAAAAGTTGGCAATAGATTTCCCTTCAGAAGCTTTGGGAAAGTTTATGCTGGCATAGGACTGGATTGCTAGAATCGGCTTAAGATATCTAGAACAGCAACCTGATGTACGGTAGGCCAAAGAGCAACCGCAATAGACAGTGGGTGAATAAGTTCGTTTATACTTTTGTCCAATCCTCCCTACTTTTTCGATCTATTTATGAACAAATGAGAGCACATAAGCTGAAGAGCTTTAAATCTTCACCATAGAAAATTTAGTTGCATGTCTATGTATATCTGGGCCGTGTTTTCAATCATTTTTGATACATTTGAAGAGCAGCAAACATATCAAAGATATCCAAGCTTTTAGATATGGGAGTCTGATAAGGAATATCCCATCAAGCAGTTTTATTTAGTCACCCGAACCAAACCCCAAAACCAAAGGTAATAACACCCTAACCCGCTCCTTAGTTTCTGTGTTTAGGGTATTTAATGAAGATTGAGTTTATGACAAGTGAGATGTTTTGATTCGGAAATGAAAGAAATACGGGTAATCCTGACCTTTTTTACCCATGGCAACATTTGTTTTATGGTAAAAGAAAAGTTCCATATTTGTGCGTAAGATTTTCGAAAAATTAAAAATAACATTTAAAGTTGCAATCCAAACCAAATATAACATTCGGGCGATTGAAATAAAATTTCAAGAGCAATTTTCTCGTAAAAATGTTCACCCCTCATAGCTTCTGATAATGGATCTTCTTGACTATTAATTTCAAAAGTACCTAAAATGCGGTGTTAAAACAAAAGTTAGAGGGTTACAAGGTTCTACAAATATATTTCTACAATTTTACTATGGGTCTTCGCTCACTAAAACTTGTTACGAATAATAAAGGTCTCACAAAAAATGTATAATACCTATCCTATAGGAAGCAGCTCTAAAAACACAGTCAATATGGGATTACTCAACCTCGTAAAAAACTGCCAAAATTATGCTTAGTACTTAGAATATCAAAACTGCAAACTTTATTTTATCACTTTCTAGAAAAGACTGCCAAACATTGGTTGGAAGACTGACGGGAAATTGTCCCACCTCACATCACGCAGCTAAAATTGGCGTACTTTGGAATACCTACTTTGCCATTGCCCTACCACTACCTTTGTAGGACTCGTCAAATGTGCTTAGGATCAAGTGATCCAAGTGAGATCTTCTTGGAGATCAGCCAGCACTACCTAACTTCCCCGAGAGGAACTTATATCACCGTCATCGGGCGGCTTGACAGCTCGCGGTGAGCTTTAGCTTCGTTCACGATTTGTTCCCATGCATCTCGATCCTTGGTAACAGTTCTAACACAAAGTGGTGTCCTCAGGTTCACTAGAACTGGTTCAATCCATGTTAGTCTTGGATGTCCTCGTGCTTTAGGCACTACGAGGTTGTAGGACATGTAATAAGGCACAATCTTCGCAGGCTTTGGGACTTGATGCATTTCACGATGTCCTTACTATAGGAACTTATATGGAAATTTAATAAATTTTTTTATGGGTAATTTTTTTCAAATTCAGGCTACGCCTTTTATCTTCTACGCCTCTACATGGAAACCACCAGTAGACTTACAGAAATGCCTGCCAGATGGTAAGATGCCTTTAGCCACATACTTGCATGCTTTAAGATATAAATATATTTAGCATATCTTTATAAACACTTGTGGCATTAGGTTAGCCAAAAGAAAACGAAAAAAGTTTGTCTTCACTTTACTCTCCGCCTATTTGTAAAAAACTATTAAAAGCAGCTATTAAGTAGTATTAATCTGTAAGCATTTTACACCAAATGTACGAAAAAGTAAATTTTTCCTCTATGAATTCAATAGTAATTCTCTTAATCTTAAAGCGTTGGCGGTCAAGCTAAAAAAAAGAAACAAAATTAAATTGTCTAATTTTTTTGGCCATAGAATAAATTTTGTAGATAGCACCATGAAAAAAAATTCTGAGCGTCTCCCTAATGTGGCATGCTTGAATTGCATAGAAAAAATACCAAGCAACCTCAATAAGACGATCATGTTTTTATTTTTTTAATTTTGACATCCTTTGTGCCTTTTCTGCTCCTTTTTACGTATTTATTTATTCTTGCGGTCAATCGAGTTATTTATGTTTATTGCAAATTAAATTTATCTGCCAATGAATTATGTTGTTTTGCAATTGGTTGGGTAGGCAAATACCACACATACATACGAAGCCATGCGTGCACACCTACACACGGCCATATTTCACAAAATTATTCATCCCCATTTTCCAATAATTTTTACAACATCTTACATGTTCTTCACTTTTTTGCCTTCTCCTTTTCTTAATGCCTTCTTCCACCCCTCAACTCTCTCTCTTCACCGCCTCTGCCATATATTGTATATGCAGCAAAGCATATGCTGCTTCCTTTAAGCCTTGACCACATAAATCCTTTTATGTTCTTTGTTGTGCTGCTTCTATTTAAGTCATTATGCTTCAACTATACGCTATGGCCTATTTACGTTTTGTGTGTTTTGGACGCCTGATTAATCATAAAAAGGCCGAATTTTATGTGCAATTTAAATTTACGGTTAGCCATTTGTTTTTAAAGTGAATTATTATAAGGAGCTGAACAAGCCCATATGAAATTGATGGCATCATTTTTAGGTTTAATGTGCATATGTACGCAAATTTGCATATAAAGAGTAAGCAGTAAGTGCCTCTTTGAATCCTTTGCTTCTTAGTTATTGCCCAATTGTGGTTTCAGACCCATCTTCATTCTTCTAAATAAACTGCATAACCCTTTTCACTATTATTCTTCTTCCTAATTGGCGCAGCAACCACCTACGAAATTTTAGACGAACTTAGCCCTTTAATTGCTCTCCAAAATACTCGCAACCAAAACTCCAACTCATTTAAAGTAACTAGCAAATACTTAGTAATGAATCGGAAGCAGCACAAATTTACTAAGTGACCCTTCCCGAGGGATAAGTATATCCACAACTTGAGTTTGTTAGGCACCTACCTTGTTTTTGATTGAAAAAAAAAAAACTTACCATAAGCCTCCATACATTTTTGGCGAGTTCTCCTGTAGCAGCATGCCCTGATTGGTTTGAAATCAAGGCCGTTCTGGTGATGTAGACCCAACTGTCGTGCGAATGCAGACTTTTTCGTCTTCTTATTTAGCTCTAGCATTGTTTATCGGTAGAAGGTGAGATGCCTAGAGATATACTAATTTCATCTCTTATCTTTGATTTTTTTAAAAAATGCACCAGCTCTTCTGACTATGTGGCACGTTGCACATATTTTTTTAAACTTGATTCTTCCATTGCAAAGGTCTTTTCAAAGCATTTATGAACTGGAATTTTGTTAAGTAAATTCAAATATACCAGTGGATGACTGCGCCTAAATCTGCATGGCCTAAAATATGTTTCACTTACACTAACAGGGCAGGAAAAAAGATATGGTATTACAAAAAAAATTTTAAAGCCAAAAATCTTTAGTTAAAAATTTGACTTGATAACATTATTTTCTATTTTTTCTACTGTAGCTAAAATATAAAAATTATTTGTACTGGGGTAGCGATAACCAGTGGCGTGCGAAAACTTTCCAGTCCTTAAGCCAACACCTACAGCAGACATTCAATTCGTCGGATGTGTCGCGGGTACAATTCTTTCTCATGGTGTCTTTCTATTTTGACAAATTTTCTTTCGTAAAAATATTTGTTTACCTTATAACTAAAAACTCTAGAGCACCTACTCCGCCACTGCCATGCACTTAGCAAAATACGAATAAACTGCTTAGGTTCTGCAATATTCCCAATCTTGGAAAGCGGGGCAGACAAAAAATTAGCAGCCTACTTAAATTAACAAAACTGTGTTTTAAGACAAATTATCAAGTTCTTAAACTCTCCATACTAACACTTGGTATTAAGGATCAGTGTCTGGTGTATGTGTGACATAGAGGATCAACCAAGCCAAACCTAACCTAATTGGGTTTATTGTACTTGAGTCTCAAGTGCCTGTTTTATCAATTAGACATAAATAAATAATAAATAAAAACTATGAAAAAAATCCTTTATTGTGTACGTCATAAGATGTACAAGTTATTATTATTAATATATTATTTCTGTTTTTTAGGCAACGTAAAATAAAACAAAATGCGGGACCAAAGTTGCAGCTCCTGCTTTTATTTATTTTTTATTTTGAAGGGCACGAACCCCTATCAAGTGCGCCTGAAATTTTTAATTTTTGATCAATTACTTTTTGGATTATATTTATGTATTTAGTCGATATATATACCTTAACAATGTCTAGGCTCTATTGACATAAATTAAAAAATATTCATTGGTGAGTACCTGAAAATAAAGAAAACATATATATATTTAACAGAATTGAATTAAGAAATCAGAGTAAATATTAATTTACAAAAATATGTACATATATTAGTTTAGTGAAAAAGAAATGGTCGATCTTTAGCTCCTGGGCGATGCCACAGCTACTAATATGCCGGACAACTTCGATTATTTCTGGATTTTATTGGCATTTTGTATGTTGTATTGTATTGGATTGTAGGTGTATATTCAACATCAAAAATTCCTGAGCCTGAAAACGGAACCGAAATTGCACGTAATTAGATGTTACAGAATCGACATCATAAACACCATTCACAATTTCAGCGGCCTGGCTTTCGTATGGCATTTTCGCCTTTATCAAAGAAGAACTGTAAAATGCATCGAATTTTCTCTTTGTTGACAGCCATTTTTAACACCCTGAATGGAACAAACAACAAGCAGCAAAATATTTTTTAAGTGTGAAATGTTACCTAGACAACGAGTATAAACTTTAATTTGATACTTTGCGAGATATCGATCTCTACAGCTATCTGCCGAGAAAATAATGGATTTCTTTTTCTTCATTAGGAAAGCTCAACGATATTTAAGGATGGACTGTGTACTCTGCCCAGCTTGTGAAGAGAAGGATGACACAGCGGACCACTTCATGTGCGTCTGCCCCGCCTTCGCTCGAATCAGGTTTGAGGTCTTTGGCACTGATGTGTTGAGAAGCAACCACCTTAGCTCCTTGGCACCACAAGATATATTCAGATTTCTTCGGAGATCGGGTAGATTTAAAGAAAATTATTATAAAAGGGAATCCAAGTGTAGTACAATGGTCCTAATTAATATCTGAGTGCTGCAGTTGCTAGTTGTCCCGATAAAAAAAAACATGGATGGACTAAGTTTGACCTCTCAAAAAGTAAACATTTTTTTATAGCCCAGTATATCTTATTTCCTTTGACATCCATATTAATGACATAGAGTGAGTATAAGTATTTAAAGCCATGTTTTTCAAAATTTATTCTTTCAAACATTAAAGCTCAAAAAAAATTTCTTTGATTAGAAAAGTATTAATTGGGTAACCAGCGTCACTACAGGGTGAACGATATGAAGTGTTACCTATACGAAACACCAAACATTTTTTGTGTGAAATTAGTTTTAATTAATTTTAAAGACCAAATTTTTCAAAAATGATTACAATTTTGACATATATTCACTTTAGCTCGATACGACCACCTTTTGCCTTGACTATAGCCTTCAAACGGTCAAAAAATGAGTTGCATGCTGCACGAATGTGATCCTGAGGTATTTTGGCCCATTCTCGTATAATCGCTTTTCTCAGCACATCCATACTGGCATATTTTTTAGTCCTCGTCTTGCTCTCCAAAATGGACCTGATGAAATAGTCCATCGGACTTGCGTCTGGCGAATTCGAAAGCCATTGTGTGGACGAAATGAAGTGTGGACAATGATTTTTTAACCATTCTTGGTTCACACGAGCTTTATGAGACGGGCCGAATCCTATTGGAACGTCCATGGTCTGCGAACGAAATGTTTGCGTGTCCACGGCTCTAAAGCAGCTTCTAAAACATTTTCCCGATAATAAGTCGCATTCACTTTGACACAAGGCTCGATAAAAACGATTGGAGAGCGTCCATCAGCGGTCACTGCGGCCCAAACCATTACTTGCGATGGGAAATCGCTTCGAGTGGCCATACGTAGGCTCAAATTCTCGTATGAGCGTTCGGTCAAGTAAACGCGATCGTTTTGAATGTTTACGAACTGCTCAATTGGGAATTTTTTTTCATCAAAAAACACAATGTTAGGAAATTCGCCACGTTCGTGCAAACGCAACAACTCCTTTGCTCTTTCGCACCGAACTTTTTTGCTGGGGTGAAAGATCGTGTGCTTTTTGGAACTTGTAAGCCTTGACCTTGAGCTCACTTTTTAATATGCGTCGAATGCTCTCTTGCGATAATTTCAGTTCTTTGGCCATTTTTCTTCCACTTCGACGTGGATTTCGTTCAAGTCGAGATTTCACTTTCCGAACCATTTCTGGCGTTGTTGCTTTTTTTTTTGGTCCACCTGCATAGCGTTTTGCAATGCTACCAGTATCATTGTAATGTTTTATAGTGCGATACACAAACATTTTATTCACTTTGAGGTGACTGAGCTGACGAACAATGGCTGGTTGTGATTTTCCAGCCAAATATAACGCAATCACACTATTACGTTTGAATTCCATCACAGATATATTGAACTGTCATTGGAACAATTTTGACGTTGATGTCATGAGCAGATACAAGCAGTGTATACATAATCCATAGCTTCACGTGCATATGAAATATCTACTGGATACTTTTGACTGTCGCTCGATCTAACAGTATGTAAGGGCATATGTGATGCCCCCAGTTCCCGATTTCACGAAATTATAATGAATCCGAATAACAAAACTTGGTTTAAAAAATAGCTTTTCGACTGGTAAGTCAAATTGTGGTGCAAAATTTCCATATTAAATTATGGCTGCTGCAAAATGATAATAGAATTGCCATTACCGAAAATTTTATTAGTCCGTGCAATATTTTATGTATAAACTCACCAAAAAACGCATTAAATTCCTGTAAATTTACCAAATTAAGCTGGACAGCTTTCAGGTTTAAAGTCCTGGCAGACATTGGTTTATGTGCGTGCGTGTGTTACCCAAACAATTTTCGTTTAACTTTATCTATTTATGCATACATATATACATATGGCATCTATGTAATTGACAATGCGCTTGTGTTCTTGTGTGAATGTATATAGTTGTATATTTTTATTTCATATGATACATATTTTCGTGCTTGAATGTGTGCCGATTATTTAGCAGCAAAACGAATATAATGCATTGAAGCATTGAAGCAAACTATATTTCATACAAGCAGAACAGCATTCGCCGCACATGCACACATAATCATATGTACAATCACATACCTACACTAATGAGTGGGTGTACATACATATGTACGTGCGCACATTAAAATTCACACACACACTCTCAGTCGCCTGCAATTATGTTCGCTTCCGCACTGTTTGGTACATTTTCCAAAATGTGGTCACTTCATTATTAGCGGTGAGGAGCGCTGGAGCGTGGGGGAGGCAAAACAGGCTGCTGAGCACACGCATGTACACTAAGTGCCAGCTGATTTGACAGCAGTCTTTTACATGGATGTGTGAGTATGCGCGGTGTGTGAGTGAGTTTCCAGAGGATATGGCTGGTAAGCCACAAATACACATACAAAGTTACGTAAATACGGTGAAGGTGTATTGGAATTGATTTGCCGTAGAAGATTCATTACTATTACTAGTAGATACATACGGGAAGTAGTTCCATTTTGCATAGTTTGTTACTGGTACCGAGCAACCAAAATTGGAATAATGATGATACTGGATTATATAGATAATGGCATAGTCATATTTGCAAATGTTGTCCATTTACATGGCTTAGTTCTTTAATGCTGCATTTGGGAACTAGTTCCATTTGTTATTGGTGCATATGGAAACTAGTCGGATTTACTACAAGCGATTATGCAAATATTGAACTAGTTGTGCATTTAAAATACTTTAAGTAGTTAACACTTACTTTATTATGATAATGGAACTAGTCCGATTTGGAGTAGTTTATGACTAGTAACGAATTTCCAAAGCGGAAACGTTGGTTCACACCTAATTGTGTAGAAATATGTTTAGAATGTGTTCAGAAATTAATTGCAGTCAGTCATCTTTAGTTCTTTCATAACTAGCACAAGTGTAAACTAGTCCAATTTTGTATGATCTGTCACTAAGTTTGTTCATTCATAGTGTACATATGTACAGATATGTGTAGAAACTAATCCAATTTTGTATAGTACTAGTAAAGAATTAGGGAAAAATATTATATAGAAATGACCTGAGTCATATTTTAAAACTATCTTCAGCCAGTTAAATTTAATTCCTTACTACTAACATATTGGGAAACTAGTCCCATTTTATATATAGTAGTTTGTGACTAGTTGAAAATTACCGGAAAATGAACCAGTTTTCTAATGTCAATTATATACCATCAGCAATAGGCGTGTTGTAAAACTATCTTCAGTAAGTAGTTTTCGATTTATTCATAACAAGTACCTATGGAAACTAGCCTCATTTTATATAATTTGTTACTAGTAAATTAGTACCGAAAAAGAAACCGCTTTTCCAATGTCAATTATATAGAAATAGCAACAGTCTATTGTAAATCAGTTTTCAAGACTAGTACATATGCAAACTAGTCCCATTGTGCATAGTTTAGGAGTAGTAAAGAACTACCGGAAAGGGAAAATACTATTAATTTACCGATTTTACAAATAATAGCCTAGTCATGTTCATAAATAATACTCAGCTATTAACATAGCAGATTGCTAAAGCATACCCTGCAGAAAAAAATTAAACTAATAGAAAAAAAAATTTCTGTCACCAATCAGTCCCAGTATTGACTAGAGTTCTAATTGTTTGAAAACAAAATTTAGCTTCTGAAAAAAAGGAACGTCTCGTGGCTAATGGGCCGAACTCACTAAAACGCCAACGACTCCAAGTCAACTAATTTTCCTACAGGGCAGGTACTTTGGTACTTTCAAATACTCCCATAAATTTTGCCAACAGCTTCATTAGCTCACACACACTGGCGGGCATGTGAATGTATAAATACTTACACATGCACACATACACATTAGGGAGGCACACCCTCCATGCAAAAGATAATGATATTTTAGTCCAATAAAAGTCTATTCGTGAGCTGATTCAAGTTAAAAATATATCTAAAAAGCGGGTCTTGCAAGGAAAAAGTTTATGTGGCAAACTTTTGGTCTATATACTCAGTGGCTTCATATGGTGATTGTAAGGAGTGTTCAAAGTTTTTTAAAAATCTTCAAAATATGTACTGAAAAATTTAGGTACATATTTCCAAAGTGGCAAAGCTCACAAGTAACTTTGAGCTGCGCAAAAAAGTTTTTTTTTAAACACTAAATATGTCTAGGATTCCAAATTTTAGGATTTTATGTTTCTGAGACACCTTGATGCGCACACATACATATATCTACAGCTGGTGATTGTTCTGAGGAAAAAGTCAACTTCATCACTTTTGCTCGTACACGTGTTGACAAAATGGTTTTCTTAATTTGTATCCTAAGTCGTTTGGGTGCATGCCACAAGCTGGACTATGGAAAACCACAGAAAACACCTCAAAATTCATAGCTCAGGAATTGTGACTATAGCGCATGTGTGTATATGTATGTGCGCATGGAGGCTTTTGTAGTCATTTAAATACAGAAATATGTATGTGTGTGTGAATACACATCCATACATGCTTTCCGAAATGCTTTCAAGCGTCATAGTTTTTGGCCTCAGTGTCCCTAATGTTTATTTATCAATCAAAAAAATTGAAAAGCCTCTGGCTTTGTGTGAATACTTCCTTCACTTGACATTCTTAATGGGATATTGCAGAATTGATGAATTCAATATTTCCGTCTAGAAATTATAACATATTTTAAATCGCTGGGGTATTTTTTTTTTAAAGGAAAACCTTCTTGGAAATATATTGTACTTTTAGGCGAATTATTGTGTGAAAATTTATTTGTTGGTAGGAGATTAGGGAAAATACAAATAAATACATAATATGAATTCGGTATTTTAATTTTGATTATTCCCTTGGAAAGATGGTATGAGTTTGCGGCGGAATATATTATTTCATTAGTCGGCCATCTAAGAAGGAATTAGGATATGAAAATATGCCGACTAAGAACCCACTGATGCGTGATACTCACTTAAAAGAAGCTGAGGATAAAGCGAGGAGCTGAGAAAGACTACGATTTGGCTTATAGCTATTTTTTTATGGAGAAGAGCGGAAGAGAGTGGAATAAGCGAGGCTGAGTGAAGATGAGTTCGTTATTGGTAGTTGGTTTGCGTTGCTGCGATATTTATTTAAAAAATTAGCACAAAGCTACTGCTTCATTTCTGTTTACTTTATATCGTATTTTACACTTTTGTTGTGGTGGTGACAAAATGTTATAATTAATTTTATAATTTGACAAATTTATTTGTCAATTTGCGATTTTTAGGCGGTTCTCGGTAGATGAATTCCCAATACTCAGCGGCTCGACTATATTAAAGTTGAAGTACTTCAGTCTACCTCATGCCAAGATCGGATGTTTAAAGTCGTGTTTAGAGGAAGCTCGAAGAAAAAACGACCCTAGCAAAGCTTTTTTGATCTCATCCAAATGTAATGAGTTTGAGCATCGACTTCACGTAAGCTAATAGAGTGGAATGGAATGATATTGGTGCCAAATCAGATCACTATTAGCCGAACAAACTGTAGAAGGTCGAAATGCCGGCTTCTAATTGCATTATAACTAACTATAGAAATCGTTAGACTATCAACTAATTTCAAATGTTTACACTACTTCGTTTATGCTGGCTCTCAAGAGCGTGGCGATAATCACAGCGCAAGGTAGCGTACGCTTAGGAGGTATTTATTGGCGCAAGCAGCGATTTAAATATGCAAGTCCTCTCTGCTCTAACCTGATTGTGCAGTGACAAATCTTATAGTGCCAGAATTTTAAGTTATTTGTATATTTTTCTTTATCTAAAGCTAAAAAGATTCGAAATTAACTAATAAAAAATTTAACAAATATTTTCTTCAATATCAGTTAATTGATAGGCCCAAAACAAAATTCCACTACGGCGCTTACGCTGCTATCAGCTGGTATTTATTATATTTGTAATCAACATTTTTCGTAGATTAAAGATAGCAATTAATGGCAAAAAGTATAAATAATGAAAAGGAACTGCGTAGTTTTTGTTTTTCTCTTTAAATATTTGCTTTGTCTCTTTAAATATTTGCTGTGTCTAATTATATTCCATTTCTACGAAGCGCACTTATCAAATCGATACGAATTTCATTGTCTTACAAATACTTACGCACGTAATTTTGCAATTCGTTTAACTGATTTTTGTAACCAGGTACAAATACACATACAAACATAGCTAAGTTAGATATCTTAAAGTGTGTTCCAAAGAGATTTTAAAATGTATATTTTTTTATCACCAGAAAGCAAAGTGATTAACATTCCTTTGGGTGTGAAATATCATCGATTGTGCGTCATTTTTTATACCTTTGCACTTGTCGCCACCGTCAGGAAATGATTCGCGTAATTGATATGAAATGCCAATAAATGGATTTAAGTTAAAATTTTCTTGCAAAATAATTACAAAGCCTTTCATTCCCCGAAGGTTTGATTAGTGTGCATTTCGGGGAATTTTTTCAATAAACTGGGAATTCAATCACTTCAAAATTAAGCAATAGGTTTTTGACTGCTAACTGAATTTTACTTTCTTACCAACAAATAATATTTTTAGCACCAAACCTGTGGAACACTTTGAGATGTGGCCTTATGCTTCAACTTCGAACGCTAGGAATTTATGATGATGTTAATGAAACTAAATGGGAATAAGAAAAGACAAGAATGCTGTACAGGAATTATGACAAAGGAAGAGCTGTAAAAAAATAGTTCACTTGCAGTTTTTCCCCAAAGCTTTACAATTTTTGTGCAGTGTTTTGAGAAAATAAGGAAACTTAGACTCAAATTGGTCTAAATTATTTGAAAAAATCTATATGAAACTAAATTTTCTATTAATATTGTCTTTAAGAGTAGACAATAAAATTTAATAGCGCGTTTAAGTGTGGAAGATATAAACCCAATATTTGTTACCCGTGTGAGTCATTTTGACCCTTGTTTTAAAAAATCTGAAACATATAAAGTTTGTGCTATCAAGGGGGAATTAAAATGTTAAACAAAAATATTTCGGAAAAAATTTCTGTAGGGGTCTTCCCAGACCAAAACAGTGTGCGATGACGGTTTACCCTTATGCGGCGGTATTAAATTTGTACTTGGGCGTTATAGTGCCCGGAATTTATTTCCGTCGAAAGAGCAGGGATACATAACATGTAAGATTACGAAGGATAAAGAAGGTTTATCAATTCTATAAGTAAATACCGCATAAAATGAGTATGATTCCCTGCTCTGGTGGCTAAGAGTAGACATACGACCGGAATGGTAAAACAAAGACATACGACTACAAAGGGTTAATAGTTTAGAAATAATTTTATCTTCATATTGTTCTACTAATTGGAGAGGAGGTTTTCATGAGAATCTTTTTCATTACAGAAATGCACCCGAGGCTTTTGCCATGGCCTATCGAGGCGCTCGCCAGTTTGAAAAAAATTCTTCCAATTTTTTCATGGTATTATTTCCGCTGTGTTAATCAAATGGGCCCTTATGCCGGTATTTTACCGAAATCCATACTAAGCTGAGGCGGGAACATAATCTGAATTTTGAAACCTGACTTCTGAAATTTTTTTAAATGTTTCCGAAGATTCATTTCAATTAAACTTTAGTAGGCGTAGAAATATTTATTTTACGCAAAAATTGTGCAAGATTTTTCTTTTTGATTTTGGAAGTGCAAACAAATTATGCCAAACGAAAGGCAAGAAAAACAGATTAAGAGTTTTGTGTTTTAAAAAAATTCTTATTGCCTTAAAAAAATTTGAGTAAAAAGGCTTTAATTTTTTCAAGAAAGTTTTTTATATTCTAAGACAAAAATTTCTTGAAAAAATTTAATTAAAAAAAATTTTTTTCTTGAAAAATTTAATTAAAAATTTTTTTTTCTTAGTTAAAAAAATTTAAAGAAAAAAATGTAAGATTGATGTGACGTAACGTTTAAAAAAAACCAAGATTAAAAAACAAAATTCTAAAAAAATGCTGGAACATGATACAATACGGCAGAAACATTTTATTTTAATTAAATTTTTTCCAGAAAAAAAATTTTTTTTAATTCTTTTTTTTTTTGAAAACGTCACGTCACACCAATCTTACATTTTTTTCTAAAAAATTTTTGTTTTTCTTTAAATTTTTTTAATTAAGAAAAATAATTTGTTTAAATAAATTTTTCAAGAAAAAAGATTTTTTTTTTTAATTCGATTTTTTCATGAAATTTTTTTTAATTCAGAGAGGGTCAAAACGAACTATGAAAGAACGATAAAAAGTTTTTGTTTTTCTTTAAATTTTTTTAATTAAGAAAAATAATTTTTTTAAATAAATTTTTCAAGAAAAAAGAATTTTTTTTTTTAATTAGATTTTTTCATGAAATTTTTTTTAATTCAGCGAGGGTCAAAACGAACTATGAAAGAACGATAAACAAAATACTAAACCACGACGCGAAATTTTTATTATTTTTATTTTTTTTAAATGTTTCCGAAGATTCATTTCAATTAAACTTTAGTAGGCGTAGAAATATTTGTTTTACGCAAAAATTGTGCAAGATTTTTCTTTTTGATTTTGGAAGTGCAAACAAATTATGCCAAACGAAAGGCAAGAAAAACAGATTGAGAGTTTTGTGTTTTAAAAAAACTCTTATTGCCTTAAAAAAATTTGATTAAAAAAGGGTTTAATTTTTTCAACAAAGTTTTTTATATTCTAAGACAAAAATTTCTTGAAAAAATTTAATAAAAAAATTTTTTTTTTCTTCAAAAATTTAATTAAAAATTTTTTTTTCTTAGTTAAAAAAATTTAAAGAAAAAAATGTAAGATTGATGTGACGTAACGTTTAAAAAAACCAAGATTAGAAAACAAAATGCTACAAAAATGCTGGAACATGATACAATACGGCAAAAACATTTTATTTTAATTAAATTTTTTCCAGAAAAAAATTTTTTTTTTAATTCTTTTTTTTTTTTTGAAAACGTCACGTCACATAAATCTTACATTTAAAATTCTAAAAAATTTTTGTTTTTCTTTAAATTTTTTTAATTAAGAAAAATAATTTTTTAAAATAAATTTTTCAAGAAAAAAGAATTTTTTTTTTTAATTAGATTTTTTCATGAAATTTTTTTTAATTCAGCGAGGGTCAAAACGAACTATGAAAGAACGATAAACAAAATACGAAACCACGACGCGAAATTTTTATTAAATGTGTACGTAAGGGTGCACCAATCTCCATGCAAACAAAAAAAACGACGCTGTTTTTCCATAGGATCTATAAAATTTATTATATTCTAAAACTTCCGCCAAAATATTTCGGGCAAATATTTAAATTTACGTGGGCTATACTTACTTTTTAATGGCAAAAAAATTAGAAAAACACTTTATCTACAAAAAACTCGAAATAATTCTGAATTTTTTTTCCTAAATATATTGGCGGAAATCTTATAATATACCAAATTTCTTAATTACGCTGGGAAAACCAAGCCTTGTTTTGAAGAGGCACTCTTATGTGCATATTTTTTTGTCAATTAAAAATAAAAAAAATATTTAGTAAGAAATTCGTTTCCTATTTTGAAGCATTAAAATTAAACTTTAATAAAGCTAATAGTAGGTAATAGGGGGCAGCCGTAGCCGAATTAGTGTGTGCATGGCTACCATTCGAAAGCACGGAGGTTTGAATCTTTGAATCTCTACTCTCTCTAATGCACGCAATGCAGAAACAGTTTTTTCCAACAGCGGGCGTCCCTCGGCAGTCAATGCCAAACCTCCGAGTTTATTTGAGCCATGAAAAAGTTCCTTATATCAAAATATCTCCTTATATAAGAATACCTTCAGAAGCGGCTTAATAAACTGTAGGCCATTCCATTAGTGGAGCAACATCAACGCACGCCACAAATAGGAGGAGGAGCTCGGCTAAACATTCAAAAAGGCGCGATCGTATATCGTGAATTTCTAAATCAAAATGAGTTTCAAAACAATTTTCCCCCACATTCTAACTTCTCAACAAATAATTTTCACTTCTTTTAATTTATGCAATCTCACCGCATAACAAACTTAAGCATAAAAGTGAATTTGAAAGTCACTTGCAAACTAGTTTTCCAAACTTTTCGAACGACTTGTGCGCTTTATGCCACACAAATTGCCAACCATTGCCACCAATGCATATCGACTAGCCAAGCAAAAATAAAAAAATAAAATAGAAATTCAATTTCGTTTCATATTTGCTACCTTCAGCTAATTCAATAGCCTGATGCTACCGCCGCCGACACTTCCTGCCTACTTTTCTGCCTCTTTCTGCGCGTTTTCCCTCTTAGCAAAATTTCACAATGCCTTTGGTAGGCAGGAACTTTTCGAAGCAAGCGTGAAAAACGCAAATTCTGCAAGTCAAAATCTTTGTAACAATTTCTTGCGATACCTTTCACTCACACTCATACACACACACACACGCCCTTCTACATTCTTATTTGTCTAGTATGTAACTGTGTATTTGGGAATGTTAGCATCCTAAGTCAGTTAGTTCCGCACTTGTATGCGCCTGCCGGGGCATATTCCAACTTTCCAAACTACTAACTTGAATTTGCGCTCGTATTCTTTCTTGCCTTTTTCCATTGTTATTGCTGTTGCCCGGGTGATTTTATTATTCCATTCAACAATGGTACACTGCATGCTTCAATTATCGTATTTCATGATTCGTTAAATTCACATTCTTCAAAAATAGCGCGTACAGCACATACACACCCATAAATATATTCGCTCACATGCACGTGGCACGGAAAGCAGACACATCCAAATGTAAGCAAACAAGCACAATAGCAGGCGAGGCTTGGCTGTACGTGTCTATGCGAAAGATGGCGATTTCTTTCTCCCAAAACACACGCACACACACTGATATACTTACTTAGTCCCATGCATATGTACATATGTATATGCATAGGTATATTCTCACTACTACATTGGTACTATGTATCTACATACTTTTATGTAAAATTGAATTGTGTGTAGGCAATTTTCCGATTTGTTGTTGGCATAGAGACAATAACAAATCAAGCGTCTACACAACTACTAAACACATGACTGCACAAATACCCACTCACACACTGACATCTGAATCATTTCCATATATTTGCTGTGATAGAATTTGATAAAATTTGTCGCTGCAGCAGATGCTCGAAGTAGCTGATCTGAATTTGTATAGCTACTTGAGATTTAGTGGCCCCATAGGAAAATAGCGGTAAATTTGGGAGCTGGATGAATCTAAAGCAACTGAAGTAGAACTAAACAATAGGGGAACTGGGGAAGCAAACTCTTCCGTAAAGCATTCAAGAAACGTATAAGCTCTCATACAAAGCCTTAAGATAAGAAATGAAAGGTATGAAAAATTTCTATTTTAAGTCAAAAACCTGACCACTTTCTTAAGCAACTTCCATGAATGATTGACAGTTAAAATATTGCTTTAAACGCTAGCCATTCAGTGTCTAACAGACAGACAGGGCTTTACTCAAAGTACTCAGATATGTTGCCTTGGTTCAATCACTGTCCACGCCCAAAAGGTACTTAATCTATATTTGAGTAATACTTTAATCTTTGTAGGAGATGCTTTCCATTTCAATTCAAAAGGGTTATTCGGGACATGTTCTTCGATTTCGATGTAACTTAAATATGTTGCTCTCTGGTCAAAATAATGAGACACGTATTTTTTTGTTCGCCCGAAAAAATTTTTTTATCGGCAATTTTGTTTTTCGGCTCAAAATCGATTTTTTTTTAATAATACAAGAACATTTTTTTTTAAACGCTCATAAGTTAGTCAAAAATGAACCGATTTTAATAATTTTGGGTTCAAAATAATCGCCATTACTTACACGAGCGATTTCATGTAGAAACAGTTGCAAAAAAGTAGTTGAAAATTTTTTAGCCCGGTTGAATTGATATGGAAAGCATCAGGAAAGATGTGGGTGCTCACTTTCTATTTCATCAAAGTTATCCATCATATCGGCTTCAGATAGATAAACTGTTCCTAAATCTTCGCCATATTCGAATATTTACAAGGTAAATCCCCTTGTGAAAGGAATTTGTGGAACAGAACTAGTACGATTTTAGTTCAAGCACCATTTCGCTACTCGAGTTTTAATAAAAGTTAAACCATGGAAATAATAAATTATAGGTTGATAAATTCAACTAAAATAGTTTAAAAATAAATAAAAATAAAAACTTGTTTTGTATCTCCCAAGAATCGAACCAGATACCTCTTGAATGGTTTGTGAAAGCTTTATATTATCAAGTACAGAAACAGCGGTGCCCGCGCGAGCTAGTAAATAATATTTCATTCTAATTCTATCGAAAAGGATGCAAGCGTACAAGATGTATCGAATTTAGTACTAATAGTTTCGAACTATTGAAATAGGAATGTAGCAGAGGAGACTTGAGACTTCCTAGGACACCGCCGTGTAGAATTCAACAGCTGGTTATAGGGTAACGAAAAGAAACATGACTTAGACATGGTTCCAAAATCACCAGCACGATGTGTTACGAGTGAATTTTCTTGCAGGGTATGCACATACTTACATACAAATACATATCTTTAAGGGACTATATTCGCTCTGCTTCTACACGTTCCACTCTGTGGACTGATTGACTGTGCTTAAATCAAATATTGGTGCAACCGTAGTAAAGATTGTATGCTATTTCGCAACTAAGCTGCGTAACAAAGCTAACTTCGTTACAACAATAACAAACTCACTACAAAGGTGCGTTTAGTAAAGTGGAGTTATGCGGCCTAAACGAAGGTCTGAAGATTAAATTGGGTCAATCGAAGGAGATAGCAGTCAGGAAAGAACTCGAATATCTACTTATACTTACTATTTTTTGGGATACAAAATATTGTTGGAAAATAGAACTACAGAATGCAAGAAGACAATGAATAAACTGTTTTTCTAAGTTCGGGAAATGTGAAATGAAAAGCATTTTGTAGAAAATTTGATTAAAAAGTTTGTGTACAAATTATTCTGGAAAACCGAACAGAAAACTGTCGAACTTTCCTCTAAACCTTGGAAGAATAGACGTTCGGTTGATGGCTGGTATTATGACAGAACGCAATCCATGGGGTCAGCATATGCCCACCATTGGAATCGTTGAGTCGAATTATTCTGGTCGATTTGCCTATGTTGCTTAGAGGAGACGTATAGCACTGAGCATTTTCTCTGTGAGTGTCCTGACTGTGCTATAGCAAGACTACGAATTTTGGGTTCCGATGTCATAAGAATGCATAAAATTCGTTCTCTCAAACTAAGGTATATTTTCAGACTTACCAAAGTCTCTGGAAATTTCTCACAGGACTAGCTAATTTGTTTATGTCTCTGTCTCTATTCCATCCTAATTTTTCCTCTCTATCACTTCTCTCATTTTTTCCTCGACTATCTACCCTATTACTTTCCAGCGCTTTGAATAAAATGGGAGTTTTAGCCTGAATGGTTTAGGAGTTACCACAACTTCTCGGGGATTCTTGGCTCGACTTTTCCAAATTGCGATTTAATTTTCAAATGTACAACTTAGTTAAGTTGTAATTGTTAAGTTTAAATTAAAAAAAAAATCGATTTTGGTTAGATATTGCATTGAAAGAATGCTGTACCTTACCTTCTAGATGTGCTTTGCTTCAAAGAACATTCGTGTAAGGTTGCCACCGAATTTTGCATACAAATTTATTAGTCAGCCAAAATAAAGGCGTGAGATTGAGATGCAATTTTGCATTTCACATGAAAGATATTTTAGAAAATTTTAGCAAATTGTTTGAAGAGGGTTACCACCTAATTTTGTATATATTATTTGTTAAGTAATTAAAACGATTTCCATGAAATCTTGCATTTAAGTAATACATATTTGACACTCTAGATGTGCGTTTTTCCTGACAATATTTCTACAGGGTTGCCACACGTTTCACATTCATTTAAATATAAAATAACATATTATCATAGGGATCTATAATGGGGGATATCTTATGGCTTGAGTAAAAAAAAGGGGTTGCCACCTGTTTACAAATTCTAAACTAAAAACATGAATTAATTATTTCGATTTGGATGGAAACTTGCATTTAAGTAACACGTATTTAATTCTCTAGATGTGCGTTTTTCTGAAAATAATTGTATAAGATTGCCACTTGTTTCAATTCATTTACATATTAACTAAAATATTATCATATGGATTTAGAATGAGGGATATCTTATATATCTTGAGTTAAGAAAAAATATTTACGTTGGGTTACCACCTGTTTACAAATTCAATAAACTAAAAACATGAATTAATTATTTTGATTTGGATGGAAACTTGCATTATTTAACTCTGTAGATGTGCATTTTTCCTGAGAATATTTTTATAAGGTTGCCACTTGTTTCAATTCATTTAAATATAAAATAACCCATTTTCATATGGGTATTGAATTGGAACAATCTTAAACAGTTTAAAATCAGAAAAATAGGGTTGCCACCTGATTATAAATTAAATGATTTTTTTTGCAGATGGCAATCCCATTAATTTTGAACAAAAAACCCCATTTTCTTTTTTAAAACCTAGACTTGTCAACCCATGTGTTATGCCGTCGACAAACTTGAAGAACTCCAAATAAGACTGAATTGCGTGGGTTCTGTATACTTACCAATTTCTACAAATAATGCAAATATTCGTCTATGTGAAGTGAGTGTAAGAAATAATAGAAAAACAAAATTCCTTTAGTAAAGGTAAGTACAATTTTTTATTGTTTCATGCGGCAAAAGAATTTTCTTTAACATAAATAGTTTTTTTAACAATTTTTACATACTTAATTTACATATGCTCATTTTCTTGTATATATGTGTACAAATATGTATGCCTAGGAGGAAATTAAGGTACTTAAGTAGTTTGACGTAAAAGTTATGAGGATATAATTCATTTAAATTTATATGTTCGCATTGATGAGTCGATTGATTGATTGGGTTGTGGGTGTGCGTGTGTATGTGGAGTGTGGAATGCATACAATCATACTCGTACATCCCCATATACAAATATACGAGTATTCACTATGAAGCTGCTCTTTGGCAGCTGCCTCATTTCTACAATATTTCATACAACATTACATTTTATACATACATACAAATATGTAAAGAAATATATTAACTATTACAAATCTACGTTTTTGTCTTTCATTTTTGCTGCCGTTGAGCTCTGACGCTTTTTAGCTGCTACTTTAACTGATATCGTTGTTGTTATTGCTGCTTATAAATGCATTTTTTCTAGTTGGTGCTACTTTTGTTCCTTATTGCTTTTTGCTTATGTCATTTTCTTTACATTTTCATGCAGTAGCCGTTGCTTTTTCTTGTTGTTTTGTTGTTGCACCACATTCAAAGGGGAACAAACTCCAACAGCGCTAAAGTACATCAACACATGGACTCATGTACATGCACATATACACACACACATATGTTCTTCATATAAATGTATTAGCTTTCAAGCTGTTATTGGTGACTCACTGCCATCAAGTCGCCCGCTGTTGTGTTCATTTGTGGCATGCAACAATGTTTGTGTGTAGTAAAGGCATGCGGCAGCCGCTACTACAGCTCTAGCGCTGTCAGGCTTACTGATGTTGCCATATTGATGCACATGTATTTATTACCAAAACGGCCGACACAACGGCAGCTGAGAAAATAGCAATGCCTTTTGGTGCTTTCAGATTTAGTCACTTTTGTTGCACAACAGTGAATTTTTGCCTTTTGCTAAAATCACTTTTTTCGGTTGCTTGCTTAGTTGCTTGGTTCGCCGATAATTATGTACAGGTACTGAAGGCTATTATTGGTGTTGGTTTGTTGTTGTTGTTTTTTTGTGCTTTTCTTGCAAATTTCATGTATGCTTTTGGGTTTCAGGCATGCAAACGTAATTTGCGTGCAGTGCTCATGGGCGTAGCTCAGTAGGGGTAGCAGCCCGCAAAGCATTTCTCTCGAAAAAAACTGCGTGCTTTTGCTTTGACGCTTATCTGTAAGTGTTGAAAGCCTCTTTTCTGGATAGGGGTCATACACTCCCTTATTTGAAAATCTTTTCTCACGGTAACTCTTAGCAAATAAATATAAATATGCTTTAGCTTTTTTTTATTGGAAAGTTTTGTTATTATCTTCAACGATTTTCGAAAAGTGTTATCGAAATATGTTTTCCAAGCCCTGAGAATATATTTTTGATTTCTTTCTTATTCTTGCAATTGATACAAAATTTAATTTAAACCTTCCACGCGCAACTTTTACATCAACTAAGTATCTGTGCAGCCCCTCTTACTATGCAAACCACAGCCTGCGCCGTGGGGGCGTTCCTCTACTCTTATCACAATACTTGCCGACATGTGAAGTGTTTACAGATTTGTTTCGCCGTTAAATTCACTGTTGCGCTCCTTCCTCATTACTGCTCCCTCTTCCACGGCGCTTTTGCTTGCAATTACGTCGGCAACACAACTGCCTGCAGCTTCCATTCACAATCCCCACCGATACCGCCGCCGCCTATGCCGCCACGCTCCATTAAATGCTCCTTCGCCACTTGTTCGTGGAACTGTTGCTTCTCGTGCTCCTCGTGTGTCGTCGACAGCAATTGTTGCTGCTGCAAGTTGCTGACACTGCCACTAGCCGCCACCAGCAACATGCGACTGCGCGCATCATGCGGCGTCAGATGGTGTTGAGACGACGTCAGCTGATGGTGATGGTGCTGATGATGTTTTGTCACCTTGTACTGATGCTGTGTATGCTTCTTGTGCTTCTGTGCTGCCGCTTCCGCAAATGTCGGCCTCAGCATACGTCCCACATAGACCGCTGTCAAGACGGCATACACTAAGCCTAGTAGCGCGCCCGCCAGCACGTCCGACCAGTGATGCCAGTAGTCACGCACGCGGCTCAGCGCTATATAGCAAGCCACCAACAGCAACAGGAACTGTAGTATGTGGCGCAGCACGCGCGTAGTGCCACGCCCGCGCCACACAGCATGCAAATAGAAGCAGAGCAAAAGCATGGCATAGAACGAAAGTGATGAATGCGCGCTCGGAAAGGACACATGCAGTTCACGCAGCTGACGCGCACTCAAATTACGATTCGAGCAATAGTAATGTTCTACATAGACGCCGCCACCCACCAGCTGCTGGTAGGCGCTCTCACATGAGGTGCCGTCGGCCAAGCGCGGTTGGCAGGCAGTGTAGAAATGTGGACGCAGGCGGCCAACAACATTTTTCGCCAACTCTGTGGTGAGATAGGTGGCGATGAATCCGAAACTGAAGGTGGCTAAGCTGCGCGCCAAATTAGTTACGTATTTGCGCAAACGGAAACACTTGCAGATGCGCATTATCTCGACGACGCAGATGAAGAGCATCGGCAGGAGAAGCGTGTAGACCAGCAGCATGGGTATGGTGATGGTGCACTCACGATAGGGGTAACGCAGCGAAAGATCTGCGCAGAAGAAGCCACGCTGGAAGGCGCGCATGTTGGTGAGGCTAAGTTGTAGCGGTGGTGCTGGGAGAGAGATGTTGCGCGCAAATTTTGTGCCGTTCGTGCCAGCTGTCAGGTGAATGCTTTGCGCTTTTTTCCCAATTTTTATGTTTACTTTGGTTTGGTTTTACTATCGGTTATAAAAATCAATCTTCGTAGCAGCTGATCCGTTTTCTGTTTTTAGCTTTTTTCAAGCGGTAATTAGGCTATATTTTTTTTGGTGCCGTGCAATAAATTGGATAGATTTCCACTGCGATTTGTGTTGTTTTCCTTTTTGACTGCTTTTATTTCTAATTTTTGTTTTTGTTTCACGTTTTAGCAATAAGTAATCAGCATTCACTTGAGGTAATTATCAGCTTAGGTTTTTTTGTGTTTGTCTTTAATATGTTTTGTCTTCAATGAGTTCAATATTTTCCACTTTATCATTTCGTTCATACGTTTTTTAGAAAGCAAACCCGATTAATAAATTTTTTGTTGTAGTTTTTGTTTGTTGGCTATCGAGAGTGTTTTGCTAGTGGCGTGTCACGTTCAAGTTAGTAAATTTAAAAAATATATTTGAAAAAATTAATGCACATTTTTTTTTGTATTTTATTTTTAAAAGTTTTCTTTCATAACACATTTTTTTGTTGTTTTTGATGATTGTATTTTTTTTATATGTGTACATACATATGTATATGTATGTACGTATAATTTCGTTCGCTAACTTTAGGTTATCATTAAAATGTCATTTGTTATTAAATATTTTTATTTATTTATTTTTGTTTTTGTAACCTTTGTATTAAATATTAAAAGGAAAGCAAATCAATATGCTTGCAATATTTCAAACGAATCACAATTTCATATAGGCTGGTGCAAATTAATCATCCAAATTTTTTGAATAACTTTTTCACTAAATAAAAAAATATTTTGAGTGCTAGAAATTTTTATTTTGACCTTAAAGCGCTCCACTGCTTGCCTGTTTGTGGTCTATTTCACAAATGTCAAATATGAAATCTGAAATTATAAATCTTCCGATGGGGTGATTAATTTTGCGCCACCTTGTATTTATTTTGTAAAACGTTTGAAAAATTCAACATTCGCTATATTTATTTCCTTTTTTCATTTTTAATTAATTATAATTTGTAAAAAGTTTTTTATTTTAGGCCGAAGGTTTTAAAATTCAAAATTTGCTAAGATTGAATAACTTCTTCTTGTCACCCGATAATTTTTTTTTGCTTTTTTTTAAATTAAAATGTGAGTTAAGTTTTTTATATAAGACTGAAACTATGAGTTTCAAAAGTTGGAGTTTTTTATGTTACAAAGTTAAAATAATTTTCTTTCCGCTCGATAATTTTTTTCTATTGTAAGTTTTTAGTGTTTCTCGCTCTATAATTTTTTCCTTTTTTTAATTTTAAAATTTGAAAAAGTTTAAGTTAAATAATTCTCGATAATTTTTTCTCGTTTTTACCAATTTTTTTATATTAGACATAAAGGAATTTAAAATTCAAAGGTTTTTATATTAAAAAAAAACAACTTTTTTTAAATTTTTTTTTGTTGCTCGATACTTTTTTCATTTTTTTTATTTCTAGAGTTTCGAAATTTAAAGTTCTCAAATCCAATTTATTTTTTAGTTTTTATCGCCCGATAAGTTTTCTGTAGATTTGAGTTTTTAAACGCATTTTTTGATGCAAGACTGAAACCAAAGGTTATTAATGACTTCTGCAGAAGTTGTCTAGACGAGGAGGAGGAAGAGACGATCCCGCACCTTCTGTCTTACTGTCCTGCTCTATCGAGACGTATGATAGATTCGCCATTTTGGATGGACATTTCTTTCATGAATTAGAAGATCTCGGCTCTCTCGAAATTAAGGATTTTACGAAATTTTTGAAAAGAACACATTGGATTCAGGAGGGATAAGGGCTAGTTCTACAAGCGGCATCACAATGGGCAGTGAACCTGGGTGTGTCCTACAGTTGACAACCGCTTCAACCTACCCTAACCTAACCTAAGCCAAGGGTTTCCAAAGTTAGAGTTTTTTAATTTAAAACAATTTTTTCCCGCTCGATAATTTTTATTCTATTTTTAGTTTTTAAAGTTTTAGTCGCTCGATAATTTGTTTTTTTTATGTAAAATTCAATTCAATTCCTTTAAATAGGACTAGGAACTATCAGTTCCCAATTTCAAAGTTTTTAAGTTAAACAATTTTTTTCTATTTTTATTTTGCTGTTTTTAGTTTTTAAAATTTCTAAATTCAGAGTTTTCCCAATTCAATTTTTTTTTTATTTTGATTTTTCGTTGCTCGAGAAAGAAACGAATTGCGCGCTTTGTTAAACTGGGCCAAAATCACGTAAGCGATTATCGCGCCAATTAAGAAGAAGAAGAAACTGTAAGCTTCAAAGTTAGCGTTTTTAAGTTCAAATTTAAACAAATTTTTTATTTTTTTATTCTTTTATTGTTTTTATAAAAACAGAATAAAAATTATCGAGCGGCAAAAAATTATTTAAAATAAAAAAACTCTAACTTTGGAAACCTTTGGTTTCAGTCTTAGCTAAAAAAATGCGCTTAAAAACTGAAATCTGAAAACTGAAAAAACTTATCGAGCTATAAAAACAAAAAAAAATTAGAAATTCAATTTCTTTAACTTAAAAACCTTATAAAAAAACTGTTTCGAAAGGCAAAAAATTATCGAGAGAAAAAAAATGATTTAACTTAAAAACTTTGAATCTTCAAGCTCAATATAATTTTTTTCCGTTTATAGTGTTTAGAGTTTCAAAATTTCAAATTGTTTAGATAAAAAAAAAATTTCATTACTTTTTCGTTGATTTTTATTTCCGCTTTTAAATTTAAAATGTTTATCAAGACCGAAATCATGAGTTAAAAAATTCAGAGTTTTTAAGTAAAATAATTTTTTTTTTTTTTTTTGTCACTTGTTCATTTTTCTTGTTCCTTGTTTAGTTTTTAGAGTTTGAAAATTCAGATTTTGTCAAGTTAAATAAATAATTTTGTAATTGTTTTATCGTTCGATAATTTTTTTTCTTCTGTTTTTAATTTTAAATGTGGATAAAACCTGTTATATAAGACTGACACTTGGAGTTTCAAAATTCAGAGTTTTTTAAGTTAAAAAAATTGTTTGCTTCAATTTTTTTTGTCGCCCGATAGTTTTTTCTTGTTTCTTTAGTTTTCGAAGGTTCAAAATTTACAGTTTTTTAATTTAATAAATTTTGTTTTTTAAATTTTTTGTCGTTCAATAACTTTTTTTTTGTTTAGTTTTAAATGTTTTAACTTGTGGTTTTGTGTATTAAATCTTTTCGAAAGGCAAATTTTTTCTTAAATATCCTTAAAAAATTTTTGATTTGTTTTTTTTTTTTAATTACTAAGCAAAAAATGTACTAATACATTTGTCTCGTCAACCTAATCTAATTTTTTGCCTTCTTTTCAGAATCTTGTTGACAATGTTTATTACTCGATTTTTTTAATAAATATTTAATTACTAGTTAAAAATTTATAGAATTTGTTGTTATTATTATTATTTTTTACAATTATCAATTTTTTAATCAATCACAATTCACTTTCTAGTTTACGTACGCATTCACTTCATTCAACCGCATTTTGACATTTCTTGTTAGTTTTCAAAATCCTTTCCATTTCTCACTTCGTAATATTACATATTTCACCCACTTCCTTGTTTTCTTTTACGGTGTTATTTATTTTGCTGTTGTGCTTTTCAACTTTTGACCGCTGCTTTGTTATTAATATCGTAACAGTTCGCTTGTGTTTTTATATTGTTTTTTTTTTTTTGCACGCCAAATGATCATCACACGCGCGCGCTCACGCTCAGCAACTGACTGCTGATTGTCAAAGCGTTTTACTGGCGATCTAGCCATGGACTAGAGCAGCAACGGACAGCAAATGAGCCACTCTGCTGTACACCAGCGTCAACGCGAACGCGGCGACAGCGAATTCAACACCACAGTAGGTGACGTCGTGGCGCGGCACAGCGCAGCGCAGCGCGGCTAACCACATTTAAGAGGCCGCCGCCGCGACACTGCGCACACCTAAAACAAAAATACAGTAACAATACTACACCACTGTGTAGCGACAACAATAAAGCATGTATGCATTCATATTAATATCAAAACGATCCAAACGCTTTGAGCACTCATTACTACTGCTTTTGTTGTAATTGTTTGTGGTTTGCCTTTTTCACGCAATCACTTTACTTTTCCTCACTTTTCATTTACTTTTTTTCTTGACTTGCAGTGAGAACTTTTGCACTGCTGTTATTAAATTTCAAATCGCTGGCTTGAAAGCCGATATTCTTATCAAGAAGCGTGCACAAAAGCCGCTGCCGCTGCTGACCGCGACTGCGACCGTGACTGCGATGGCGGTAATCAAAGCCGCGACGCCTTGGTTACTGAAGATGTTGACGCTGGTGGCTGGCGCTCGTGCCCGGCTCTCAAAAAAATGTAAATATGTTTGTATGTATGTATGAGCATATGCAATTGTATACAATTGTTAGTATTTATGTAAGTCTATTTGTTTATTTGCCGTACAGTGTTTGCGCGTAGATAACGTACATACATACAGACTTAATCATTTATACTCGCACTCGTAAGTGCTGGCGCACACCTCATTGAACTAAGTCGTGAGAAATGCGTCGTTGCGCAGTGAAGTGGGTGGGCCAGCCATACATACATATATGCGCACCTTTTTCCTGTCCCATAAAAAAAACGAGTAATGAGAATAATTGACGTATTCGTAAGTAATGAGATGGGAACAGCTCAGTTGCAAACAGAGGTGATGAAAAGTTGAAGGACATGCAAATTTGAAGATTAAAATTTTTTGGAGGCTAAAAATTCATATTCAAGCAAATGCATTAAAGGTTGTTAGACGGAAATCTTACTCAATAGGCTTCATTCAATTTCGCTTAACAGCGTTATTTGTTAATAATTCTCATCATGTTTGAAGAGAACTAAAAATTCGGCTCGTCACATACCATCTGATAGTACATGGGTTGTCACGGGGCTTGCAAGGCCAAAAAGCAAATTTTTTAGACATTCCTCAATACAAAGAAGTGAACGTAGCTTCCATACTTCCCTTTGAGGGTTGCAACCCGACTTCAGCAAAGTTTCGCGCATATCATTCAGGCCCTTGGTGGCAGTGTGAGATCATTTTATGTTGCAGTTAGAACCTGTCTTATCTAGAGTTTGACAACTTTGTACTAAAATCTTAATCTTCCGGCAAATCTGTCTTGGCAGCAACTATTTCGTTGTAAAGCAGAGATTCGGCGAAATGGAGCTGAGTTGTTAAGCACGATTTTTCAATAAATGTTTAGATATATAATTAGGGTATACATTTTTAATTGGCTATTTGGTCAAGCTCCTTCTCAAATGTATGGTATGCATCTTGATGTTGTTTCATAAATGGAGGCACCTATGGTTTTATGCCGCCTGCGAATGGCAGATAGTCTTTTATGAGCAGCTCTTCAAGGCAGAAATGCACTCGAATGATTTCCACTGTCTGCCGAGAGGCGAGCGCTATTAGAAAAAAACATTTTCTATCACTTGGTGGGTTTCGAATCCCGGCTATTCCAAATGATAATCTCGTCAGTACAGCGATCACTTTCTCAATGTCAAGATGAAATTCAAAGGTGTAGGAAAGTTTTTGTAAACTTCAAAATTTTTGGTTCTTAAGCCCTCGATAAGTAAAAGCTATAGAAATAATGTGGCTCAAAATCTAAAGGCCCAAAAAGACGTCGAATATTAAGTAATATAATATCCGCCAATTTCATTTAACTTTTGATTAATAACCTGTATACGAATTTTAGCTCTCTCTGTCGATACTCTTTCACAAACAAGTGGTACTTTAGTGCTATCTTACACATCTTATCGTATGGCGCAGAAGCTTGGACGATGACAACATCCGGTGAGCGTTCCTTGGAGTGTTTGGGAGAATTTTTTTTCGGAACATTTTTGGACCTTTGCACTTCAGCGATGGCGAGTATCGTAGGTGATGGAACAATGAGCTGTATGAGCTTTACGACAGCATAGACATAATTCCGCGAGTAAAAATCCAGCGGCGGCTACGTTGACTCGGTCATGTCGTCCGAATAGATACAAACTCTCCGGCTGTGCAAGTGTTCGATGCGGTAGCAGCTGGTGGTAGAAAAGAAAGAGGAAGGCCTTAACTGCGGCGGAAAGATCAGGTGGAGAAGGACTTGGCTTCTCTTGGAGTATCCAATTGACGCCGGTAAGCGTTTATCGCGCCAAGTAAGAAGAAGAAGAAGGATATCTAGCCTGTAGATTTAAGTATCTGCAGGAGGTGTATATATTTTCCCTTTCAGTAGAGTCTTAATTGAGATAATGTCAGGTCCTGACTGAGTGGTTGAAATAATGAATTTATCTGTAGTCGCACCACGATTTTATGGAGCAGTGAAGAAAAAAAAAAAATTTAAACATACCTATATATACATATATATATTTCTTCTAAGGGCTTTTCCACAAGATACCAGCTAGTAAAGCAATAACGACGCAGATGTGCATCACAAACCCCTTTCGAACATGGTTTGCTCTGTTGATTGGCCATCTAGCAGCTGAGAACTCAATCCATTAGGACACAAACTATGATCCGTACCGAAGACTACTTGACACCCAACTATTGAGTCTTTGAAGCATAGACTTTACGTTGACCAAGCAGCGTAAAACTTTCCAATACACAACTTGCGTACAAGCAATCCAAAAGTAGCCAAACCGACTTCGCCGCGACTGTAAGATAAATAGTAGGAGAAATAACGAATTTGTAATTTTACAATTTATAGGCCGTCAATGACAAATAAATGTAGAAAGCTTTCAAAGATATGCATTTTATTAGCGAAGACCCGTGAAAGCCAATATTTGCTAGTGCATAAAGGTGACATTAGGTTGACTTACATATAAGTACAAAAATATTTAGAGGAGTACCAGCAACACTGACGGTGATGTGCGCGCAGCATGCAAGTACTTGTATTAGTGCGCAGGCAAGAGTAGATCTCATTATTGATATCATCATCATCATAGCTTCACAGTTCGGAGTGAACTATTGCTTCATTTAAAATTCGTTTCCACGTCAATCGTTCTACAACTTTTCTTTTGAGATCAGTTAGATCGCATGTTTTCTTCCATATTATCTCTCCTAATTACTGATATGATAACGGTTAAAACACAAGCTAATTCTCCGCTGATTTTTTCACCACTCCATAATCAATGTCAAATTTATGCCGCAACAAAGTTTTTTAGAAAAGTTTTGTCTTAAATATGATAGTTGTCAGTTGCTTCGTAAGACCGGCAAATCACATAATTCTTCAAACCACGAAGTTTTATAAATTCACACCACGCCATGGATTGCGGTGGCATATTTGATTTGACACTTAAACCTATTTTTGGGCTTTAAATTTTTTACGATTTTTATTAAACGCTGCTTTATCAAATTGTAAGAATTTTAATAGGAATTTTTTAGGTGTGAATTTTATGACCATTTGATTTACCGTAAATTTATTATATGTTTGTATGCGTGTCCAAAACAATATGAATTTTTATAAATCTATAAATTTTATAGCGCTCCTCATGGAGCTATTTGTTGGCGCGTGCGCTTGTGTGTTTGTATTCGTATGACAACCACCAATCTGGCACATTTGAATTTGTATGGCTTTCGCAGGGATTACCACACAGTTTAATTGTTTTAATTTTAAATTTAATTTGAAAATGATAAAATGTTAATTCGCACTATTGTTTTGATGGATGCTATTGAATGCTTGATGAATTTATTTAGCATATGAAAAGGTTCTGGAAATATAATGACTGAATTAAGAGCAAGAATTAACTGTACTACAATAGGCATACATACACAAAGAAATGTGGCAATAATTTGCGCATGTGTGTGTGTTAAATGAATGCATGTGTGAGTGAATTTTGAATATTACAGAGCTACGTGTGCGTGCATAAAAAGGGCAAAGTATGTTTTTAATTGTAATCTGTTTGAACGACTTAATTGCAATTAATCAATAAAAGTAAATGTAGAGCTGCAAATATCAGTTTTCATTATAATTAAAATCTTAATTGGTTGATGATTTGTACTGATTACTAAATGTGAGTGCAGTGAATAAATATGAAATATTTTCATTTGGCTTAAAAGTCATTTGCTTTCAATTTACTTCTATCTCAAGAATTCTAATGAACTGAATGTGAAAAATTTATTAAATATATTCATGGTAATACTAAGTCAGTCGTAAAATAAAGGATGCCATCTCTAATTTCACAAAGCCTGCGGTGACACGATTCCATTTAAAGTGATCCATTATTTTTGGAAATGGTATTAAATTTTTGCTGAAAAGTATTTTATTTGTAGGCTAAGTGAAATAAGCTATAAACTGAGAGTATTTTTGAAACAATTTTTAATTTTGCAAGGTCTTAAAGTTTTCTGAAGATTGGTTTATTTTGAAAGCTTCAGTAAAATAATAAGTAAACTAAAAAATTTTGAAAAAAAAAAATTAATAAATTTTGCGATTTATTCAAGGATGAAAATTTGAGTACATAATTTTTTTAAATCAGCTGAAAGCAATGATACATTCTTGCCGCGGCTGACGGTCTTCCCACCGCTATAAATGCAGCTGACCATCATTATTATATTTTCATATGTATCCAAAATTATGTAAATAAAATTTCAATCGCCATAAAGTAGTTTTACTTTTCAATTTTTTTATAAGTTCACCTGCTCAGCTGACGTTTTCCCGCCTCTTCCGCGGAGCTAATTATTTTTTTTATTCTACTAAATGTCAACAATACACAAAAAAATTTCAGCCGATATTAAATGAGTTGTTAAAAAATTTTTTTCGACACCTTTCGCAGCATCCCACGCACGTACCCACCGCTACTGAACCAGCTCACGGTTGGTTTCGTCATCCATTAGATGGCGTCTGCCTTCAGTATTAAAATCAGTCGGCATGAAATGATGAGGTCAAAATTACCCCTGGCTCCCGGACTAATAGTACACCATACAGACCCAATTCCCTTATAAAACTCAAGATAGAGCTGGGTTGGACTGAACGTATGTGCCTTTCTTCTGGCTGCAGATGTCCAAACCTTCTCTGCGGTACTGCGCTGCAATCTAGGCTTTCTGAACCATATTCCGATCATGTGCAGATGTTTGCGCAGCCTGTGGCAGTACCCGTGAGCATTTTTATAATTTGTTTAGTATTTTTACAATTTTTATAATATTTTTTTAGCCCACCGTCCGTTACTCTACTTTTTACTCCAATTAACCATCGCGCGGGGTTCTTTATGTCCCAAAATTAATTTAATTGAATTTTTCACACAGAATGCAAATAGCTGCGTCAGATTCGTACTAGCCCTGAACTCTCGTAGGTATACTAATAGGCCACAATTTGCTAGCGTCGCATGGATACAAGATAGGAATCGCAAACAACGTAGAGAGGGCAACGCTAGAGTACCTTCTACATTCTTGCCCTGCTAAAACGCGAATGAAATGCCAAGGAGCTCTACAATATGACAAGTTAGAATGCCTCTCCTGGTTTGAGCTTCTGGGCTTACTTCGATTCGCAAAAAACGTAGGCTTATTACAAGAAGTCTACTTCAACGAACATAAAGGCTAAGATCCAGCTTTCAGCCAGCCAGATCAACGTAACCTAACCTAAAGTACGTTTACAAAGCGGTCCATAAATTATGTGCAATTTTTTATTGTTTTAGTAAACTACAATATATAAAAAGTTCCAAGGTAACGAATTCATATATATTTTATTTCTACAACTTTTAAGTCTTCAAAACTAAAAGAGTAATTGAAATTGAAATTTCAAAAAGGAGAGCCAAGAAGCACCGAGACATTGGTAACCCCTAAAAATACAGGCTAAAAACCGATTGAATTCACTGCTCTGGAACGTAAAAGGGTAAATAGTCAAGCTCTGAGTGTTACTTAGTAATGCTTCAGATTCTGATGCGACTGGCTAACTGATCTTCAGGTAAGAGATGACCCCTATTGAGGATCTTCATTGATGAAAGACTGTATTTCGCTTTACTATGATGACTAAGTGAATCATAATAGGTTTCTTACTCAGTTTTTTTGTTTTAAAATCAATTGGTATGCCACTTTTAAAGTGAAAAAGAGGGTTCTTTGATTCAGCTTCCAGAGTATCAATTATCGAAATCACTAATAAAAATGGTGCCATGCGACCGAACGCGCACAGAAAAACCGTCAGTAAAAAGAAAAGAGGGTCAAATATCATTCATATATCCCTTAATACCAAGACGTCAGTTAGTCAGCAACGGAGAGAATCAGCAATGGCAATATTAATATTTCAATAGTGGAATATATTACTAATGGATACACCTGATACCTTCGAGAAATGTTGGCCAAATAAATATTTATGGATTTTCCGTTCAACTCCCTCAGTTCAACTAAGCTCCATTCATTTTCCGATCCGGTGAGTATTTCAGTGTGCAGCACAGTGTTTGTGCATTGACTTATTCGTAATTGCATTAATTACAGCTTGTTTCACGTAAATGAAAATATTGCTTTCTCAGCATATCACCATATCGCAGCAGAAGCAGTTGAGGGTAAAGTACACGTGTTTTTCGGCGGTACGTGACGATAGCGCAGATTAAGGAAATTGCGAAAAGTTGTTAAACATATGTAGAACTGTAATAACTGCGCATAATTTTAATAAATGCAATTGAACAAAAGCGATGAGTTAGTATTTAGATTCATTGCTTAAAAAATAAAAAAAGAACATTTAAATTGAAGAAAATCGTTTATACTCAAAACAATTTTGTTGATATGTATGTAAGCGACCCACAACTAACTTGCACGTCTTTTAATCTTGTTAAATGCTTTAAGCAAGCAATTTTTGGGTATAGTGCATATGCACGAGTATGTACGAGTATACTATATATCAGGGGAGGCCAACCTGCGGCTCGTGTGCCACTTGCGGCTCTTAGAAGATTTATTTGTGGCTCTTTTTCACTTCTTATTTTCTGTTTTAAAGAATCATTAGGAGAAGTAAATCAAATCCCTTTAATTTTTAATATTTAAATTCAATATAATTTCCGCATTTTTATTTATATGCTTTCAATAAATATAATTTTTGTAAAAAAATTTCCTAATACCTTTTTTGCATGCTTTTAAATGCGTATTTAATTGTGGCTTGCGAACAATTCAAATTCTGAAAAATGGCTCGGACTGTCAAGGAGCGTTCTGAGGAACGTCTCTAGGGATTTGAAGACACTTTTTTTGTTTACAATATGTTTTCGTTAGATTTTTTTATTGGAACAAAAAATAAGACATTAAATAGCGGTAAGAAATTTAATTTAGGAAAATTTTTCGTATAGAGTTGCCAAATAATTTAGGGCAATATCTCCAAATAATTTGTTCAAGTTATTTCTGGCAACACTATGCGTGTCATCTATCATTATTCATTTTCTGTTTCTAATTTTTTATTCTTCCTGTTTCTGTGACCGTATCAATATCAACTTACAAATTTCCAAATTAAATTATTCAAATAAATCAACTGCAATCTCAATAGGTTATGAGCCCAGTTACCCAAAATAATTCTGCTGATATAATTTCAATTGCGCGTACTGAGTAAAACCGAGGAAAGGCGATTCCAAAAGAAGATTCCAAAAGAAGAAATTATCCAACAGACACGTGGATCGACTCTTGATAGTGCATCTAAGATGGCTGTGAATTCAGTATCTTGCTCATCCAGAATTGAGCTTTTGTCCAAGGAGAATTTTGACACTTGGAGTATGCAGGTGGAGGCGTTGCTGATTAAAAATGATTTGTGGGATTATGTCAATGGTACGTGTGCTATGCCAACAGAGTGTGATGCTGCTGCTAAAGCCTTGTGGTTGAAAAATGACAAAAAGGCTAACGCAGATTTAGTTCTTTCAATTCAACCATCAGAATTGAAGCAAGTTCGTGGCTGCGACACTTCGCGGGACGTGTGGCTCATATTAGAGTCAATTTATGCATCAAAAGGACCGGCGCGCAAAGCAACTCTTTTGAAACAGCTAATGCTACACAAATTAGATGAGGGCGGTAATGTTAAAGAGCATATTGCTACGTTCTTCGATGCAGTTGACAAGTTGGAAAGCATGTGTGTACCAATAAATGGTGATTTATTGTCAATAATGCTGCTGTATAGTTTGCCATCGTCGTACGAAAACTTTCGTTGTGCTATTGAGTCAAGAGACGAACTACCCAAGGCTGATATATTGAAGGTAAAAATTATTGAAGAGAGCGAGGCACGTAAACAAGTTTCGGGAAGTGCGGTTATTGCAATGGCCGCTGGGGAGCGTATGCATGCTCATAAGAAATTTACAAAGTGTAAAGATAAGTTCACTCCTAAGCACAACTTTAAATGTTTTAAGTGTGGTGTCTTTGGGCACAAGGCAAGTGCTTGTAAAGCACGAAAAGGTGATAGTGCGAATCGCGGAAAACAACGAGATCAAGAAGTAAACGAATCGTATGCAGCTTGTTATACTGCTGCTGAGCACACTTGGAGAAGTGAGCATAGTTTCAGGTCGAAACATGATTGGATTCTTGACAGTGGATGTACGGCGCATTTATGTGGCGATATTTCAAATTTTTCGTCTATTGACAAATCAACAAAGGTTAAACTGAATCTCGCTAGTCAAGCTTGTGCAGAAGTCAAAGGCAAGGGTAAAATTAAGCTGGCAGTTGCTGGTTGTGGTGGCGAACAACTCATTGAGTTCAACAATACATTATTTGTGCCGGACTTGCGCACAAACTTGATATCTGTTGCAAAGATCACCAACATAGAGCATACAGTAACATTTGTCAAGAATAGAGCATATGTTAGTGATGAGAATGGCAAAACAATTTTAGTCGCTGATCGTAAAGGTGATTTGTTCTTTGTACGTGAAGGCAACGAATGCGCGATTGGTGAAGTCAGATGCTCTGAGTTATTTAAATGGCATTGTCGTCTAGGCCATCTTAACTCCAAAGACTTAGTAAGATTAGTTAGTCAGGGGGCACTTCCTAAAATGGATGTTAGCGAGAGTAGAGAACTTTCAAACTGTGAAACTAGTTTGAAGAGCAAAATGACGGCTTTATCGTTTGATAAAAGCCGTGAGCATTGCAAAGAATTGCTAAAGATCGTGCACTCCGACGTCGTTGGCCCTTTCAGGGAAGAATCAATTGGTCGTGCCAGGTACTTCGTCACGTTTATAGATGACAGTTCACGTTGGTGTGAAGTTTATTTCTTACGGCAAAAATCAGACGTTTTCACCGCTTTCAAACTTTATCAAACTTGTATCGAGAGGCAGACAGGACAGAAAATAAAGTGTCTACAATCTGACAATGGTCGTGAGTACTGCAATAACATTTTTGATCAGTATCTTTCAGATAACGGTATTTTGAGGAGACTAAGTATTCCCAATACTCCTGAGCAGAATGGGCTCGCCGAAAGGATGAATCGGACATTATTGGACATGTCTAGGTGTCTTTTATCACAATCTGGCTTAGAGAAGTCATTTTGGGCGGAAGCTGTTGCAACCTCTGCATACATTCGCAACAGGTGCCCATCGAGTAGTATAAATTGGAAAACACCCTACGAAAAGTTAAATGGCGACCAACCACTGCTCAATCACATGAAAGTATTTGGATCAAAAGTAATGGTGCTCGATAAGAATCCAGGTAAAAATAAACTTGCTCCTAGAGCCATAGAAGGTATATTTGTAGGATACCTACGAGACAGAAAGGGTTATCGTATATGGGTCCTATGCTCGAGATGTTAAATTTTTACAGATGAATCTACCACGGTCACCACATACGGTGGTTGTTGATGAGTTGTTGTTTTCTGACGAAGAAGAAAACGTCGATAATGATGAGCGAGGGATCGTTGAATTTTCTCCTCCGAAGATGCAGGGAGATAATTCAGCAAATACTGAAGGTGATTCTGTGAAAAATGTTACCCCTGTGAATGATATTAAACAGGTTGGAAATAGGGCACCTGGAAGACCACGACTCCTCCGCGGATATAGAGGGCGTCCACGAAAGTTATTCCATTCTCGAAATTTAGAAGAAGCCTCACAAGATTCCGATCCTCCAGATGTTCACGCTGACGAACTTAGTGATGACGTATTTACTGGAATAGCCGAAATTGAAACTCGAAGTGCTTTGAAAGGTCCCGATCGTGATGAATGGAAAGATGCTATTGAGAGTGAAGTTATTAGTATTCTTAAAAATGACACCTTTAAGATCGTGAAGACCGGCGATAACAAAAACATTATTGGCTGTCGATTTGTGCTTACTAACAAGTATGGAAACGAAGGAAAAATTGAGCGGCGTAAAGCACGACTTGTAGCTAAGGGTTATAGTCAAAAATACCGTGTGAATTACAATGAGATGTTTGCTCCTGTTGCGAGGTTGGAGACAGTCCGACTGATGTTGGCATTGGCCATTCATTTTAACTTTAAAATTTGGCAATTTGATGTCGTTACAGCTTATCTCAATGGCCCTTTAGATGAAGACGTATTCATGAAGGTTCCAGACATGTTACCTGAGATACTGAAGCGTATTGTGTCAAAACGGAGCGATAATTGTCCTATTAGTATATGTGCTGGAAATATGCTCACAAATTTACATAATGGTGGTAACGCGTGTAAGCTTAATAAGGCTTTATATGGCCTCAAGCAATCTGGTCGCCAGTGGTATATTAAACTTCGAACAAAGCTATCTGAAATGGGATTGGAGCCATTGAAAAATGAACCCTGTTTGTTTTCTGGTATAATCTGTGATGAGTTTTGCTTGTTATTGGTGTACGTCGACGATTTATTAGTTTCAGCGAAAAGTTTGAAATGCATTGAATACGTAAAGAAGCAGCTCTTGCAGGAATTTGAGATCAAAGATATGGGTCAAGCGAAATATTGTTTGGGACTTGAAATAAGTCAATCTGCAGATTATATCACTTTGCGACAAACAGGTTATGTAATGAATTTGTTGAAGCAATATGGTATGGAAGATTGCAATCCTGTAATGACGCCATCCGAAGTGAATGTTAAGTTTCCAGATTCGAAAAAGCTGTCTGAAATAAATCATTATAGAGAATTAATTGGAAGTTTGATGTATTTGTCAGTGGCAACGAGACCTGACATAGCTAATACTGTATCGCGTTTAGCACAGTATGTAACTAACCCATCTATGTGCCATTGGTTGGCTGCGAAGAGAGTTCTGAGATATCTTGCTGGCTCGGCACATAGGGGATTAGTGTTTCGTAAGACGAATGACCCACTGATTGGCTACGCGGATGCTGATTGGGGAGGTTGTACCGTAGATCGTCGTTCATATACCGGCTACGTATTTTTAATTAGCGGCGCTGCGATTACTTGGAAGTCGCAAAAGCAGCGCACGGTCGCACTATCTTCAACGGAAGCGGAGTATATTAGCTTAGCAGAAGCAGCGAAAGAAGCAATCTATTTACGAAGTTTGTTAACTGAGCTTGGTCTACGAGAGTTTATCGACATAACAATTTTTGTTGATAATAAAGGAGCTCAATGTTTGGCTGGTGATCCTGTTTTTCATGCTCGCACGAAGCACATCGACATTAAACATCATTTCATTCGTGAAACAGTCGCCGCTGGTCATTTGAAGCTACAACACATATCAACGCAAAATATGGTTGCAGATGTTATGACGAAATCACTCTCAAAAGTTAATCACGAAAGATGTCGTACTGGACTTGGTTTAACTACTTAGATGATCCGCATATTGAGAGGGCGTGTTCAAGTTATTTCTGGCAACACTATGCGTGTCATCTATCATTATTCATTTTCTGTTTCTAATTTTTTATTCTTCCTGTTTCTGTGACCGTATCAATATCAACTTATAAATTTCCAAATTAAATTATTCAAATAAATCAACTGCAATCTCAATATAATTAAACAAATAAATTGACAAATAATTTGTATTGAAGCAAAATTATAAAAGCTAAATTAATAAAAAACCGTATCGGGTTGCTGATATTCGCTGAAAATATTCATATAAGCTTACTGCATATTCTAGGTAATTTAAAGATATGTCACTATATGGGTATTGTTTTTATTCAAATTGAAGTCAGAAAATTTTTAACAGGGTTTTAAAAATTATTATATTTTTAATGTTATTTAAGTAGTAAAATTTCAGCAGTTGTATTATTGTGCTTGATTTATTGATTCACTTAACTAAAGGCGCTCAGTTAGCCTACATTATTTGCGCATTAAAGCTGTGAAGAGGGTTCGTTTTTAAGCATTCATAGCGTTTGGTAGAAAACTTCTTGATTATAATAAAATGTTCTGAATTTTGTTAGACATTAATGAATAAAATAAATAAATATAAAATGGGAAAGCAGTAAGGTTTAACAGAACAGCGAAAAGGACAAATCGATTTCTTGACCTCAGAAGGACTTTCAAATCATCAAATTGCCAAAAAGGTTCGTTAAAATCCAAATATTGTGAGTCTTTGCGTGAAAAAAGGTGCCTCCTATGGTAAAAATTAGAAAGGTAGAACTGCGATGGTCTTGACACTGAAGGAAACCCGAAAAACTCTTAGGATTGCCTAAAATCCCGCCCTTCCAACAGGAAACCTTAAAGAAATGGTAAATGTTGCAGCCAGCAACTCGACTGTTAGAAGGAATATTCCCTACCTGAAGCATAAAAAATTACAAAAAAAAAAACACTTGAATAAATTTCTTTACTCCGCCTCTATTTTGCAAGGGACCACATGGCTTTGAGTTCAGTTACAAATATTCCGGTGAATGGAAAAAAAGTAGTACGTAGTGACGAAAAGAATAGAAACTCCTAATATTTCTATGAATTAAGAAAGGAGGAAGGATATTTGAATCTACATCACAGCCCTAAGGATGGAGTTATGGTAGGGATATCGTACTATGGTGCGTTCGAATTAAAAATTGTAGCCAACGAAATGACGGCAGACAGTTATAAAGCTCCGTTGGAATTATCTTTCCTCGAGGCTCAGGAAACACGTGGACCTATTAATTGGTTTTTTCAACAGGATAATCCACCTACACACACTTCAAGAGTGATAAAAACTTGGATTGCGTCCCAAAGCTTTGAAATTTTAGCCGCCGCATCAACCAGATCTGAACAATATTGAAAATCTATCAATCTTATATAATTTATAAACAAGATGCCAGCATAAACTTTTAGGCTTTAAATAATAAATGTAAAAAACAAAATTTCCTATATTTGTTAATATTTCTTCTTAGTTGGTTAGTGCCTCTATTCAACTGAAGCAATAAATCAAGCACAGTGTTACAGCTGCTGAAGTTTCACTGCTGCGAAATATCGTTAGTGTGAATTTTTTTGCATGTTTATTTTCGAGCAAAGTACAGTCGTCACTTGAATTATAAGAAATCCTTGTGTTACTAGATCAAATACAGTTGCTTACATAACCATTTTCTTCCATAAAAATTATTGTCTTTAATCAAGTAAACCGGACCGTTGATATGTGCGAGGCGTATTTTTAAAGTAAGTACCGTTTTGACATAAAAAACAACAAGTACACTTTTCCCAAAAATAATTTATTCACTTGAAAGGCCATACTTTACTTTTCTGCATAATTTCCAGTACTATTGAGGCATTTATCGTATCTTGGGACCAGCTTTTATATGCCATCGTAAAAGAAGATTGCCGTTTGATTAGACAACCACTGCTTCACAGCACTGCCCCGCCAGATGCTTCTCCAAGTGCATAAGCAAATGGTAGTCGCTCAGCGCTAGATCGGGACTGTATGGAGGGTGGTCCAATTGCTCCCAGAGATAAGGTCTTGTGTTCGATAAGGTCTTGTGTGTGATAAGGTATTTTCAGCTAAGGACGAAATCGTGAATCCTCTGTTCTCTTTCACTTTACAGTCCACTTTTTGAATCAGTTCATCGGTAATGATTGAAGGTCTCCCACTTCGTTCCTCATCATGAATGTTTGTGCGGCCATTTTTAAAGGCCATAACCCATTTTCGCACCATTCTATCACTCATAATGTTTTCACAATACACTTCACTAATTTGATGATGAATGTCAACTGATTTGAAGCCTTGAGCACAGGAAAACCGTATTACAGCATGCACTTCACAGTCGGCGGGATACGCAATAGGTGGAGGCATTTTAAAATTACGCAAACAAATGTATACTCGATCGAATGGTTCCGTAATGGCGTCTGTGGCTTCCCAACAGACAAGCGCAGCGCTGCGGCGGCGTAACTTAAAAACGGTACTTACTTTAAAAACACGCCTCGTATAAAAAACCACAAAGGTCGTTAAAAATTGTCGTTTTTTAGCTAAGGGTAATCTCTAAAAATATTCCTTTAAGGTTACCACTTGTTTAAAAATATTTAAAAAATTAATTATATATCGACAGAATAATTTTCAAATGTATTGCCATTGAATTAAAAAAAAAACACATTTTTCGTATTTTTTTATTAAGAGTATTCAAAGTATCAAATTATTATTCAACCTTGAAATTAAAATATTTTTATTCAGATATTAACAGAACCATATTTTTTACGGGGTTGCCAACTAATAGTAAATACGCAATGAGTGTTGTATATATACTTTTTTGTTAAAAATATGCAAGATGTATTTCTGCCCTAAAGCTATTAAAAATACCAATAATATCATATTTTATTTAACCATTAAAGGATTTTTACAATAAAAGCCTAGCACAATTTGGACACTCAGCTGCAATGCCTGTTCTAAAGTGACGCATACTTTTATCGAATAGTGTAAATGTGATATGTTTACTTACGTAAATGCATTCAAACAAATATTTGGTGCATTAGAATTGACCGCAGCACGCGCCATCAACATATCGAAATACATCCCCATGTACGTTCAATGTATATATGTATGTACATATGTATGCACGTCTTACGTATTTGGAAGGAAGCATTTCAAAGGTTTCTGGCTTTTTTTGATATAAAATACTCTATTCTAACACGAAATATGATACACGCATGCAAACATGCAACACGCATACAAACACATATGCACTCATACATACACACACACACACACATGCATATAAATAGTAAATGTATGCTCCTGCTAAGTCTCAACAGCATTGAGGTCTCTTGCGGTACGTGACCAGATCGCTTGGGATCACTTAAATTTAAGTAAAATCTAATTTGACAAAGCAAATATTGTTGTGGCTGGTGTTATAGTTTCTCCACCCAAAATTGCTGTATGGCGCTGAAAATTAATTTCAAGTGCTTTTCGCGGCTGGCAAATCATTCCAGAGCAGATACTTATATGACCAATAAGGGTACGATAGAATGCATGTATGTATGTATGCGTGTGTAAACGCTTATTATGTGTACTTGTCAATAAAATTGAATTATTTGGTTATGTATTTAATGGCATTTTTTAATAGCTGTTACATTTTTTTATGGAACCTACGAATTTCTCGCTGCTGCTGTTCGCGCCTGCTCATTGTCATTGGATGTTTTGCTTAATGTTTCATGCAAGTGGTGGCGACATTGCGGTCACTAAAACTCCATGCTAATGCGCATAACTATACTCGGGCGCATGTTGCATATGCATGCGTGGCTTTCTAGATGTCCTAATGCTTCAATGGCACGAGTAATGAGTGTCAATGAGCAGTCAAGTATGATAGTAAATGTGCGCGCCAACCCCAACCGCAATCGCGCGATTGGATACCCTCGGCATAGAAAGTTTTGACCCCAATGGGTTGTAACGGAATTTTTTAAAGTAATATATAATATTTGGTTTGAAAAAGTGACACAAAATGTTGCTAAAAAAATATTATTAGAAGTGAAAAATATTTTGTAGGATTGCCATTGACTTATTGAAAATGAACTAAGAAATATATTTTAGAAGGCAATAAATGTAACATTGCGCTCAAAAATATGAAAATAATGCAGAAAAGCAAACAAAAAATTAATAGGGTTGCCATCTATCCATTAAAATTATACTACTTAACCCATTTGATCCCATTGTACTCGCTTGAGTACAGCAAAAGCATCTTTTTCGAAACGACGTCAAAAGCCAACGCTTAGAAATGTTGAAAAGGAATACACATGTTTCTCCTTCTTTTTTTTTGAGTGCCGTTATCCGTTATTCACTTGTCTTTGCGTGCACGTTTGCTTTTTTTCTTCTTTTCATGGTTCAGTTTGCAATAAGCTCTCTGTTTAACAAAATCTAAGTTATCACGGAAAAAGTTCAGTGTTGAAATATTCATAATACATATAATTTGTATACTTTATAACAAAAATACGAAAAAAGTTGTGGAAAAGTGCATTTCGGTAGGTTTAAATTCTAGTGTACTCGCATGGGTACAGTGGGAACATTAATATATATTTTGTGTGCATATTTCATGTAGATTTGGATGTACAAAAATTTTACGGAAAGAGGTTTCACAACCTTTCTGCGGCCACCGACTATATTGAATCAAGCGACCGTAGTCACTTCGACTTCGCTATTATACCGCCAAATACCCACTGTGACACAGATGAGGAGGACATTGAAGAGGATAATATATTGCGTGATGATATTCCAACCTGGGAATCGAATTTTTCGACAACTTCTTTACGTCATATGAACTTCTTAGAATTTGAAAAGAACAAGGATTTAAGGCTACTGGGACTGTTCGTGAACGGCGGACCAAAAAATGTCCTCTGAAAACGAACAAAGAACTACAAAAGAAGCAACGGGGAGAGTTTGATTTTATGTAAGTTTATCATAATGATTTATTTAAATAGTTGTTTTGTATCAAATTTTGTAGGTGTTCTGACTCAGGAATACTTTTTGTGAAGTGGAATGACAATAGCGTTGTGACAGTGGGAACAAACTTTGATAGAATTGAACCTTTACATACCGTCAAACGATGGTCAAGACAAGAGAGGCGCAAGGTGAATGCCCATCAGCCGAAGTTGATAGCGGAATACAACTCAGGAATGGGAGGAGTTGACCTCCACGACCAATCTTTGAATACTTACAATATAAAGTTTAGAGGAAAGAAATGGTGGTGGCCTCTTTTCACCACAATGATAAGCTCGTGCGTAGTAAACGTATGGAAGCTTTATAAAATGGCAAGTAAGAGTCAATGCGACTTGTTGCAATACCAACGTGAAATTGTGCGATTTTATTTACGCAATTATAATATCCGGGACATATCTTCAAAACGATCGACAATGGCATCAATAGCTGGTTCCTCATATAACCATTTTCCCAAAAGGATATCGAATCAGCTGAGGTGCAGGGAGTGTCACCAAAGAATTCGATAGATTTGCGAGTTATGCAAGTAGCCCTTTGCGTGGAGAGAGAATGTTTCAAAAACTTCCATACTGTTAACCGAACTAATAACCAAGGAAGTCTTTGAAAGTGTCTTTTTATTTAATACTCCATATTTTCATATACAGGTATTGTATGTATGCAAAAAATGCATTTCTTTGATTTTTTTTCGTGTTTTTTTTAAGGAGCTTATTTACACTATTTCAATAAACGTTTTATAAACGCATTTAAAAAAAAATTGTTTTATATAAGGTTGGGATTTAATGGCTTAATACCCAGCAGTTGGCGATGACTATAATATTGAGCGTGTATATAAAAAAATATTATTTTAATATGAAAATAGTGCAGAAAAACAAACAAAAAATTAATAGGGCTGCCATCTATCCATGAAAATTATGCTATTTATTTGGTATGCAGCAGCAGGTGATAACTGTGATATTGTGCTAATAGATATGAAAATAGTGCAGAAAAGCAAATAAAAAATTAGTAGGGTTGCCATTTACACATAAAAATTATGCTAATTAGTATACAGCAGCAGGTGATAACTATAATCTAGAGCGTAGAAGCATTTTCTATAGAAAAATATTATTGAAAAGCAAGAAATATTTAGTAGGGTTGCCAACTACTAAGAAAAAGAAAGATATTCGATGTGGTTCATCAGTCGCGTGCGAACAAATTTGTTGTCCTCTCGGACAGCCAAACAGCCTGCAAGCTCTTAAAAAACAATTGTTCCAGCAATCACTGCATCGCTCTGTTTCACGGAAAGCTCTCAGTTTTTGAATTCTCAAATGTTCATGTGGAGACCGGAGACTATGGCCATTCTAGAATACCAATTAAAGAAAAGGCAGATCGTATTGTAAAAGAAGCAGAGAATAAAGGCACTGTCATCGAAGTTCAATACATCGAAAAAGCTTTGAGAATGATTCGCAGTGGCATCTTCTCTGAACGGTACGATGTGTTTCTGTGATATGCAAGCAATCGACCTGACCTTTTTTCACAAATTTTTACAAAGTTACTAACAAAGGTCGGGTACAAAAATTGTAAGTTCGAAGTTAAAGATGTAAAACTTATCAACAGAATATTGGTTGGCCACACTTATGAGGGCAGTTGCTGCACAGGATTCGTGCCATCGACTCGAAGCTATGTGAGTGCGGGGCTGTAAGTTTTTCATTTTACCAGACTTAATTCAATTAGGAGTAAACTATTCGATAACTATAAAGACTTCAAGTCAGTAAAAAGTACACAGTAAATTTACTTTCGCTTATTAAAGAAGTTAATATTGAGTTTTACTATTGCCTTACACACCAGTGATCTCACAGACAGTGGAATACACAGGCGTTATGAGGATTGCGATCCCGCCAACTAATTAAAAATTTAAAAAATAAGAAATGAAAAAGAAGACGGAAAGAATTATAACTATAAAAAAGTAATAAAGTCCTACGTCCAATTCCACATACTGTGCATAACTGAGTGAGTGGTAGTTTTGATCAGAATTTTTAGGGAAATTTTCGGATTGTTGTAACATGGCTCATGAAATTTTAGTGGTATTAGTGCAATTTGTAAATGGCTAAAAATTGAGTTGATTTTTAATCATTTTTTGTTTACTGACGAATCTTGCGGATTTTTTCCCATATAACAAGTGCAATTTAAGAAATTAAATTTTTTTTTAATTTTTTTTAGAATGGTCTTGCGTATTTTCTTCCACAAAGGGTTTATTTTTAAAAGAATGAGGAATAAGGAAAATAAGAATAAATCAGCTACTTCCCGTTATATTACTAAAATTTCTTGCGCCATTTTGCTGTATACCCAAAAATATTCGAAAAGTTGAAATAAAAAAGTTTCGAAGAAAATTTATTGAATATTTTTTTTATTTTGAAGTATGATTTAAAAGCAAAAATAACAACTAATCTCATTTCGAAAAACATTGTGAAATATAAAAATGACGCCATGCACTCGGTTATGCTTTCCAGTACAAATAGGAAGGGTTTGCTCCTAATTGCATGCCTCGAAAAAGGCAGTAGAAGGTTTACAGAGAGAATTCCGCACGCTGCTTGCTAAATGAGGATTGATAAATACTTCTATTTAAATAAATTCACACTTTAAATTCAGTATTTTATTCATTTGACCTGAATTTGCCCCTTTCATTTCCACTATAATTCATTTCCACATATTCACAAAACCCTCCATTCGAGGTTTTAATTCAATTTAAGTGTCGTTCTCGCGTACATCAATTATTGAGTGTCACTGTATTATCTTTTTTTAAACCAAAAACACGAAAAAGGAAAATAAAAAAAAAAAACATATCAATCTTGTAAGAAATAAAATTGTACTCCTTCTTATCCACATAACGTTTGTACAAGTAGTTGTTGCTGTCGTCGTATTTGGCTCATTATTTATGGTTGGTGCTATGTGAACTATTGCGTTTGGCGCTTGCGCTGCAATGCATACATCACACCACACACACACCCGAACACACACGCACAAAAGCACATGCGCTCATGACACTGGAAAAAGAAACATTTCCATAAATGTATTTACATGCATACATTCATACATACACACATATGCACATGGATATGTACTCGCATGTCCATTTGCAGCGCTTGCCTGCATCTCTGAGTGTGAGTAGGTCTGTCAATATTGACCTTTTCACTTCAAAACCACTCAGCGGCGTCGACTCTGAAACGATCACGCTTTGCACATTAAGTCGACTGCGCTGCTGGCGCAAGCGTTAAAGCTAGCAGTGCTGTGCAGCGACAACATTAGCGTCTGCGTCAGCGAGACACGTATGTATGTATGTAAATATGCATGAAAGTACCTAGGCACAAACGTAAGTAGATATTTTGCTGTAATTTTTTTACTGTTAGCTTCCCATATCCGTTAGTGCAGTGACATTTTGACTTCGCCATCTCTTTTCAGATACGCGCAAAATTTGCTAATGCACTTAGGATTTTGTTTAACAAAATACTACATATGTTGCTGCTGTTGTTGTTGTCATGCAAGTGTCGTATAATCATTATTCGTTGTAAGTGTATATGCTTAAGTACTTAGCAATACTTAGTTTCATATGCACAAACATATTTCTCTGAATGCAACGTTGCTGCTGGCGACAAATCCACGTGCACGTGTGTGTGTGTGCTTGTGTGTGCGCGTGTCAATTGACAATCAATCAAATGACTAAATGAATAGAAGAAATGCTTAAACACATTTCAACAAATATGAATAAGGCAATAGAAATACTGCCTATGCATTACAGCTTTATTGACGTTTGAAATTTTCAGGGACTTGGGTGTTGATCTTGGAAATTACTTTATTTTATCGGTCAACTAACAGTTTTATGGCAGTTGGAAACATTGGGGTCGGTTTACTGATTTGAAGTGACGGCAAAGAATTTTAAATATGCGTAATCTACTTCAAGGTACATAAAAACTCACTTAAGTTTGCGGAAAATGTTTGTACGAAAATTTTAAATAAAGGTCGGAAATCTTCGAAAGCAGGCGAGAAGTGACTAGGTGCCTTTATTGCTGACTATTCCCGGCATAATTTTGCTTTGCTTGCGGAATTAGTTGTTCATATTGTTGTTATTGTCAAAGCATAGAACACACCCAATAGTTTTTTCCGGGATTACTGCTGCAGTGATTGTGCTTGGCTAGACATAAATCCAGTATAAACTGGACAGTCGTGGTAACGAGTGGTTATATCTTTACCAGGCCCGTATTTTAAGTAAACTGTAGGGAATATTTAATTTAGATTTCAATTTATTTAAACTCAGGCTACGAAAGTACAATGAAAAATAATGAGTTAGCGATCAGCGTAATGACGAAGAACGTTTTGATCAGCTTCATTCTCATATGGAAATTCCACTCCTCGTCTATTAAGGACCGTTTAGAATCTAACGCCTTTGAGAAGTAGCTGTTATCCTGGATTAATATCACCTATTCACTTTGACTATGGCTTAAGGGGTAGTTTCAGACACTCCAAGCGCCGTAAGCCCAGTTTATAAAACCTAACTGGGCTCCAGGGAAAACCCAGAGGCACTGGAGGCATTGCTTTTTCTCATAAGTCATAAATAATCTAGCGGCTGCGTTATAAGGTCTGAAATGGGCCGGTAAAGTCAACCGACTATTCCAAAATTAATCGGCCTTTCAGCTGCCAAGCAGACATATCTATACCGGAAGGCTGTGAAGGCTGTCAAAAACGAGGGTACAGCATATCACGCAAATACTAACAAAGAACTGGACTATTTGACTATATGGCTATCAAATTCAGAGCCTCGTGAGGTGATAGCTCTAAGAAGTTTAAAATTCGGGAATACATTTAACGTTTCCTAAACTTTGAAATATACACCTCATGTCGCAGTTAATCACATCGTTGAAGACTTTGACTGTTTAAGAATAGTCTGGCTGGACTGTTTAAAAACATTCGTCTGAAGATGGTAATTTCTTAAGAACTTTTAGCGATAAAGTCATTCAAATCACTACCAATTCCCACTATAACCCTCTTTGGCCGCCAAGCGAACTCTTCACAAGTGCAAGCCTTCAAACCTTAACCAAACAGACGGCCATGTAAAACAAACTCGAGCATTAATTCGATATTCTCGTCAACACTATTTTCAATTCAATTTTATCGTTTCATTAATTTGCAGATTTTCATTCGAAATTTCCGAATTTAACTTTATTCACATCCACCCACAAATGCCTTTAATTTGTACATCCCAATCAACGGCACTCAGGCACAAAATTTCTTGCATATTTGCGATATGATTTATGCTGAAAATCATTTGCAATTTCGCACAATTGAGTTGTCTTTGTCATCGTCAGCAACAGCGACAGCATTGTTCTTGTTAAAGCAATAAATGTGCCACGTTGTTGTTGTTATCGTTGTTGTTGGAGTGACTATCCTATTAGTTAACTGAGGAATGTCTACTGCTGCGTCCAATTGTACGTACATACGTACGAACATCAATTGAGCAAACGCTTCCCTTTTGAGGTTGCAGGGGAGTGAAAAAGTCGGCTCTCTTAAAATTCTATTCAATTATCAAATGTAATTAAATAATTTTCACAACTCAGATGTTGACGACAATGTCGCTGCCAGCTGCGCTGTTGCTGCGCCAGCACATTCCCTGGCTGTGGGCTAATGGATACCTACACAGCTCATTGCTGTTGTTGTCCTGCTAGCTTTCTGTTGCTGATAAGGTTTGGTTATACCCTGCAGGGAACACCTGAGGCAGTGAAACTGATTTCAGCTTTCTCACTGGTACGATTTTGCTAATTGCGGATCACCTCGCTGTTGTTCATGCGGAGAGTAGCGATACCTGTCTTGAGAGTGTACCTGCCTCAATGCCGAAAATCATCAGTAAGACTTCTGAAGGGGTATGTCGCTGATTTTTGTAGAGTTATGAGTTGTGTGGCTCTTCAAAAACAATAATACACATTACGTGAAGACGGTACTAAATATATAAAATCATTTAAAACCATTAGAGAAAAACAAAACCAAAAATTTAATTAAAAAACAATATTTTTTAAAAATTAAAAAAAAAAATAATTTTAATTTCCTACCTCAAGAATCCAAATTTCTTTTACAGGAAAAGAAATTCTCACACTGCGAGAAAATGGCACTAAATATATAAATTGGACTCAAAGCATTTGAGAAAATCTAAAAATGGAATGTTAATTAAATCTTTTTTTTTTAATTTAATAAAAATTTAACCACAAAATATAAAAGAAATAATTTGTTTGCCTTGCTTAAGAATCTATTGTAAATTTCTTTTAAGGGAAAAAATTAGATACTATCACACTATGAAAAAATGGTAATTAATTTTTAAATTCGACTAAAAGCATTTGAAAAAAAAATCCAAATTTTCTTTCTTCAAATTTTAAAAAATTGTTGGTTCTGTAATTTTTAATTAAAAAAGGAAATTTAAAAACATTACACAGAAGAAGAAAATAAAATAAAAACAGGTTTGGTTGCTGCCTTAAGAATTTAATGTTCTCTTAAGAAAAAAATTACAAAATCTCTCACCATGAGGAAAGTTATTTAAGAAAAAAAATTAACTTTTTATTAGCAACGAATATTTAAACACATTAAAAAAAACTTTTCAAAACTGAATTTTAAAAAATTGAATTTTTCAATTTCAAATGTTTATTAAGAAAAAATTGCTACAAATTCAATCTTCAAAATAATATCCATTGTTAGCGACACATTTTTCCCATCTCTCAGGCAATTTGTGGATGCCGCCCAAAAATATTGGCCGTCTTTGGCCGCAAACCAATCATCGAGCCATTTTGTGGTTTCTTCGTGAGAATTGAAGCGCTGCTCGCGCCAAGCCTGGTGAGTAAGCCGCATGCACCAGCGGTTCCCAATCGTACGTCTCCACCAATTCCCGGTTCGCTCTTGTTCGATGTGGCGGTGCATTGTCAGAGTGCCAGTTCATGTGGCACACATCTTCCGACCTTTAAAACCATGCCCATGTCCTTGGAAATGGTTTTTTGGGTCACTCCCAACTGCTCTGCCGTAATTTCTTGCGTTTGACCATCATCTTCATCGAACAATGCTTGCAATTTGGCGTCCTCAAACTTTTTCGGTGGCCGGCCATGGTCGTCGTTCTCCACGCTAAAATCACCACTTCGGAATTTTTCAAACCACCTGAAGCACTGTGCCCTACTTAGAGCATGTCCACCATAAGCTTCTATAAACATTTGATGAGCTTGAGAAGCGTTTGAAGGTATGAAATTCGACATTTTTAAGAGCGACAAAAATGCGTTGCATGTTGTATGAAACGTAACAAACAATGAACTGAATATTGTTTACAGATGACAGACGAAAAAAAAGACATTTGGGAAGGTTTAAAAATACTCCTAGAGACATCTATGGACTAATAGCGGAAAGTCTCCTTTCATAGGTATGTGAAGATGGTACTAAATTTATATATTAGAATAACACAATTCGGAAAAACTAAAAACGAAGATTTTTAAAATCTACAACAACAAAATTATTAAAAAGCATGGGTTGGTGTCGAAATTCTGTATGTACAAAATTCTAAAAACAAAATTCTGCTTTTTAAAATTCTGCTTTTTTAAGATTCTGCTTTTTTTAAATTCTGCTTTCTAAAATTCTGCTTTCAAAATTCTGTATTACAAAATTCTGTATTAAAATATAATTTTAACAATGTTAAAGAGGTAATGTAATTATTTAATTTATTATTATTATTATTTTTTTATTATTATTCGAGATATTAAATAAAAACTAATAATAATTTTTTCTTTAGTTTCGATAGAATCCACAGTATTTTTGCGTAGAACTTCTTTTCGCGTGGGCGGCCTTCGGCCGCGCTTCAAAAAAATATCCCTCATCAGTCCGACTCCGGCTACGCAATCCACCGTATTTTTGCGTAGAACTTCTTTTCGCGTGGGCGGCCTTCGGCCGCGCTTCAAAAAAATAACCCTCATCAGTCCAACTCCGGCTACGCAATCCACAGTATTTTTGCTTAGAACTCCTTTCCGTGTTAAAATCTTCTAGCCTTTTTTTATTCAATATCTCGAAAACTAAGCGAGATATCAAAAAATTTTACTCCTTCATTTCGTTTTCTTTTGTCGAGTTCTATAAGAATCCGCCATAAGATTGCGGCGCCACGGAAACAGCAGAATTCCCTCGTACATATGTACATACCTACATCTTATATATAAAAATGGAGACGTTTTTTTGTGTTCGTTAGTCGCCGATTCACGCCTAAACGCATTCACCGATTTCAATCAAACTTTCACAGATCATTGGTATTGGTCCATAGATGGTTTATGTGAAGTTTTAAAGAAATCGGTAAAAGTATGCGTGCGTTGTGTAAGTGTGAAAAATGCAATATTTGCGTGTTTCCCTTATACGGACATTAGGTATACGGAATGAAAATACACGCGAATGAATAGAATATACACAGACATGAATAACATTGCTTCCATGTCGAGTGACGTATGGGACTGTATTATTCGTAACCCAATAGTTGTCCTCTCTTTTGTTTCCCTTTTATGCTTGCGTGACACGGCATCAAAGCACATTGCTTTTTTTTAAACTGGAAAAATATTTTGAGCTTCATTTGAACGTTTTATGATTTAGATAAAATAAAAATTCGTTAAATATATTTGATTCCATTAATAACCATAAGACTGTATTTTTCGAAGTTCAAAGCCGACGAGCAAAATGTAAAAAATAAATCCTCCTGTATGTATATATACTCGAAAAAGTTATGCTAACACTTTTTTCATGCATTTAGGTAGTCAATTTTATATGGGCAAACGTACGTTTACGAGATAAAGGTATAGCACTGAAGACAAATGCTCAGGATATAGTACAAAAATGCATATTTCACATAGTAATATTATCATTGTTAAAAGAGAACAAGTTTGTATTAGGTAATAATTAAATAATGCTGAAACACATTTTCATTTAACAACTAAAATAACAAATATGAGCAAAATATGTATTTTCTTCAATTTTCTTCTGTTGCCAACTTTCTGAAAAACGTGAATTCACCGCGATGCGATACAGAAACAAAAAGACAGCGACAGCGCGCAGAGGGTTTTGAGCAATAATATAAATTTGTATCAAACAACGCATTAAATAGTCATTTTAGTATACTTTTGGTGTTTACTTTTCAACTAAATGCATGTATTAGTTTTTCTTTAAGAAATTAATCTAAAATTTGCAACTTTTTTTTTATGATTTCTAAAGATTACTTTATTTTTGCCCAAGAGCAACCTTGCGTACAGAAAATTGTGTTGTACCTAAAACTTCACCACTATAAACTTGGTCCTTATAAAGGACTTTCACCACAGTTTGTTTACTGGATATACTGAGCTCAAAATAATCAGCTGTATCAAAACCATTTGATGAGTGGTCAACAATTTTAAAATGCGTTTTTCATTGTTGTTTTTTTTTTTTGGGAAAAAATGTATAAAAATAAAATATATTGTGCGTAAAATTTTAATAATCAGTGAAAATAAAAAAACGGTGGTTTCGTTGTTGTTGTTAGCGATTGTAATGCACATTGTGAGTTTTTCATGTTTTTTTGATTAAATTCAAATGCGAATAAATGATATCGGTCGTCGGTCGCGTAGAACGCAAAATAGATCAAATGAAAGGCAAAATCAATCACAAGAAGAGCGAGAAATTCAAAACCAAAATCAAAGGGAACGTATAGCCAGATCACGTTCAGGCCATTCACCTGAAGAACGTATACAACGTAATGAGCAAGATAGATTAAAATAAACACAATAAACAAAGCACAAGGACAATCGCTAGAATTATGCGGAATTGACTTAGAATATCCATGCTTCTCCCACGGACAATTATATGTATCATGTTCACGTGTAGGAAAACCATCAGTTCTGTTTATTTATACCACAACTCAGGGCAAAACAAAAAATGTAGTTTACGAAAAGGCTTTGCGTTAGTTTAAGTTTAAAATTAACATTAATTTTATATTCTAAAAAAAGAATAAATACACATAGAGTGAATTTAAATCGAGTGTTCATTATTCATTCTTAATTTTGATATGCCTAGCGAAGCAGGCAGAGGGTCCGCTAGTTAATTATAGTTGATCACAGTTATACATTGGTATGTACATATGTCTGCAATCAAATATTGCCTGGAGATGAGAACTTTGACTCTCTTCTTGTATGACGAAAATCACAAAACTTGAATAAAGCAGAATTTTTCGCATTAAACATGCAGAATTTTGAAAAAGCAGAATTTTAGAAAGCAGAATTTTAAAAAGCAGAATTTTTTTGCAATTTACAGAATTTTTTCACCCAGAATTTTGTAATACAGAATAATGACACGCTCCCAAAAAAAATTACTTTTCTCAAGAACTCAACGTTCTTTCACACAGAACATTTTTTGTCTTAAATTTAAACTTTTTTTTAAATTAAATTACCTAAAAAAAATATAAAAAAAAAATCCTAAAAAATCGAACGTGCATTTAAGAAAAAAATTTAAATGAAACATTAAATTTTCAAGAAATTAAGAAAGAATATAAAAGAAAATTAATAACATTTTTTTTATTTACTAGCTGTCAGATCTTTATCGTCATTATCAAGCATCACAGTTCGGGGTGAATCATTGCTTCCGTTACATTTCGCCTTCACGTCACTCGGTCATCGGATTTTCGTTTGATATCCCATTGTTCCAAAGCCAGCTTCAATGTCATCTCTCCATCGTTTTCTCGGCCGGTCTCATCTCCTGTCGCCTTTTGGATTTGTTTCGATGACTACTTCTCAATTGTTATATTTATTACTAATTGTGAACTATCGAAAAGGCGATGCAGCGGCATCCTATTGATACTTATATGGAATGGAGAAGGAGCGGCAACTAGTCATCATAATGATTTCACTAGAAGTGAACCAGTCCATAACATGCGCATTTCCAGCAGGGTATTTAAACGCCTGTATGTATGTACAATGTACGAGTGTTAGTTATTTTGTATTTGTCGCATATTCTATCGATGCCGTCGACGGCAACGCGCCATTGGGATTAGGGTGCCTACCTGAGAAGGTGGCTGCATAAATATATAGCAGCGGTGGTATAAATGAAGTTAAAATGGGCAAAGCGGTAGAATGGCCGAGTGGTAGAACAGCATGAGTTTTATGGTGTGCCATTGAGTATTTTGATTAAAAACTTACAATTTACTTCAATTAAATGCGTTTACGACTATCAAAGTAGGCAGTGAATGTAGGTCGAAATATTTCGTTCTGTTTATTTATTTTTCGAAATCTTCAAGGTAGTGCCCACTTTAAGCGGTACTAATTTATAATGTTTACCTGCAAAGATAATTCCAGCGCCCAATTCATTATAAGCTGCCACTGCCATTGGCAATTGCTGACATTTGATATAAATGAATGGAAAAAAAGCAAACAACAAATTACGTATCGAAAATAATCGCTTGCTATACCCGCCAAATGCCAGATGATAATAAAGTGAACATTCAAGTGCACATTTTGTAAAATGCCGTCAATAATTCTATGCCGACGGCTAATGAGCTTGAACAGTACACACACATGTACACACGCACACACAGACGTACGAGCAATAATAAACCAAAGTGGAACAAAAAGTGGGCCACTCAAGTTGCGGCAAATTACTTTAAGTTCCATGCAGATATGTATGCAGATATTCGCAAATATGTTCTCCTTCGAGCTGCTCACTGCTCACTGCACCGGCCACTGACCACTTTGTGTGTGGCAAACTCGCCGCCGCGCTCGTCAGATAAGTACTTAAAAGTATAAACAAAAGTGCCAATAAACAAGCGCGAATGCTTTTGCCCCTCTTTCTCCTCTTCGGGTTCTTGCTCAATTTGCGTTTTTATTGTTTTGCTTTTTTTGATTTTATTGGTGACGCTTGACTGGCTGTTGCAGCTCTAAATCGTCGATCGTTTAGTAAAACTTCTGGTATCGTATAATGAAGAGCTTTTGTCACACAAGCGGCCACATTGCATGGTGCTTCGTTTGCGCTTGAGAGTCCCAATAGGAAATTAGTGGAATTTATGTGGGAGTGGGAAAAATAGGAAAAATAAGAATGCCAAATTTTGATAAATAATTATTTGTGGCAAATTCTAAATGTGAGACTTTCCCGAGTGTAATTTTGGTGAAAGCTGTGAAGTGGTTCTACTTCTTCAGATTTACATATCTAAGCCCAAGTCATTTCGTTAGATACAAAGTTATGTTGACAGAGTATAGCTATTATTTATCGAATAAAAAATCTTCTTAAAATCTATATTCCGTTTTAAGACACTCAGAAAAGCGTATGTTTCCGGCACAGAAGTTCCCAATGCCCGAATTTAATGCAATTCGAAACGTATTGACAATCAACAGTCAATCCGTACCGAATGGATAGGTACGTGACTACCGTTCGGAACACGTAGGTTCGAATCTCCGTGCATGAAACACCAAAATGAAGAAAAAGGCGGTCGCCTCTCGGCAGGCAATGGCAAACCGCCGAGTGTATTTCTGCCATTAAAAAGCTCCTCCTAAAAAAATATCTTCCGCTCGGTGTAGGCGTAAAACTGTAGGTACCCCCATTTGTGGAACAACATAAAGACACACACACAAATAGGACGATAAAGGGTGTAAGACTCAACATTTCAAACATCCAATAAAGGGTGTAAGACTCAATTATTTATTTATTTTTATTGTTTTATAACTTAATGGAATAAAAAATGTGACTCAAAAGATTGGCAAATTAAAAAAAAAATATATATAAAAAAATATATATTAAAATATCTGTCGAAAATGTGAAATAAGTTTGGAAATATTTCACGAAATTTTGAAATTAGTCTACAAAATCTCGATTATAAAGGGTTTTCCAATAAGATATTAAAAAAAATGTTATTTTTTAAAATAAATGATCGGATGTTTACACGCTTACAGGACAATATGCTTTTCATGAAATTTTCCATAACCAAATTGCAAAGTAGCTGCCCTATTTTCTCGATAGCCTCACGAATTCCATCTTTGAAGTCTTGAATCGACCCTGGGCTCTTGGCGTAGACCTTCTTTTTCACGAGGCCCCAAAGAAAAAAGTCACAAGGTGTTAAATTTCAAGATCTCGGTGGCCAATTGTAATCACCTCCTCGAAAGATAACACGATCCGGAAACTTTTCCAGTAAAAGGTCAATGGTTTCGTTGCTTGTGTGGTACGCAGTGCCGTCTTGTTGAAAATGAAAAATCGTTAATCATCTCTCGATAGCCTTTTATATATTTAAATAACACCTGTTATTGGAAAACCCTTTATATATAATTTGCATTAGAAATAGTGAAAACATTGGTATGTCTTCCAACAAATTTTTTAACCATTTATTTTCAACGTTTTTCAGTCAAATTTTTAAATCATAAAATTTTCTTTGTTATTTCTTTTTTATTTTTTATTTAAATTTGCACTATTTTTGGTTTAATTTTTGCATTTGTATTATTTTTATTCTTTCGTTTCAGAATTTTTGGTTCGAATTTTGAAGTTCTTCATAAATTTGCAATAGAAATATAAAAAAAAAAATTCGTTTCAGCGCTTCTGAGTTGAATTTTTACGTATTTCATAAATCTTTTTTCTTGAAATTTTTGTTTTATAGTTTAGGTTTATACTGTCTTTAGTCTAATTTTAATATTTTTGAGTCGAATTTTCAAGTATTTCATAAAATTTTCTTTGTCTTTTTTTATTTTACTATTTTTTTTTTGGTTTTTGTAAAAATTTGCTTAACAATTTTTTTATTTATTTAATTTTTTTTTTCATTTTATATTTATAATTTTGTAACATACATTGTATTTTGCTCATAACTTTAATTTGAATGTTTCAATGTGGGCTATTTCGGCAAACTTATTTGTGGGGTAGCCCATCCGCTTGCCGTGCGTCCTCAAATGGCAGTGTCTGGTAAAGGTACCAATGAAGTAGCGGTCAAAGGAAATTAAGGATTGGTTTCATCGAACCTAGGCTAGATTTGTCTTAACACTCGGCACGTGGACTCCATGGTTTATGTGCCATTTGCCCGTTCCATTCTTTAAAATATGTGCACATTTTTTACTGATTCCTTACACTTTCAGTCGACTTCATTGTGAAGCAGAAGTCTCAGCGTTATGCCCCGAAAAAGATTTTGTGCGCTTTTTCCACGAGGGTATCTCAATTCTAGACTTCTTTTTTTAATGTCAATGTTATTTATGTTTTTTGTACTTTTTATTGATGAACATTTGTGGTAATTCATATGATTACACATCCATACATATATACCCAGTGCAAGCACATACACTTATAGATATATGGACGTGTGTGTGTATATCGTTCACATAACTGTAGATATTGAAATGAAATCTGTTTATTGGTATCACTTGCGCGACTGATGCAGAAATCAAGTGCACACAGACATACATACATACACTTGTACTTAAGTATGCAATTATCTTTATGTGAATGCGAAAAATATGGATTTCTTTTCAAAATCGATATAGCGCATGTTAGCATTTATATGTACATTGATGCATGCGGATGTGTGCATTTATCTATTCGTTTGTGTAAGATGGCCATTATGGGCATTGACCTGTTTTTGTTTTTGCTTTTTTTTTTAATAAAGAGAACTGCAACTATGCAATTGTGCAACTCTTTTGCCATGCACAGGAAATCACAATTGATCGGGGCGATAAATTAAAGCTGATTATGAGCGGCCTCTACATACATCCTTGAGGTAAGACGCGATTTTCTTTTGTTTCTCGAGTCTTGGATTATTCAGCAAAATATGCAGATTTGACGATATTCATGCGAACTAAAACTTTTAATTTACTTTTACCAGCAAAAATTGAGTTAGCTTTTCATATATGCCGTATAGCCATGCGTTTCTGAGCAAATCTCTGAAAACTAACTAATTTTACAACCGGAGCAAGAAGTTTTTATATTTACATTTTTATATTTTTAATTTTTTTCTTTTTAAGAAAACAGCAGAAAATAATTATTATTCATAGTTTTTTCATTGATAATTAACTCTATTTATATTTACATTTACGCAAACAAACATACGTGCATATACTTTTATTTTTACTGAGTCGTCTGAAATAAAGAACTGCGGACAATTATCGACTTTTAATATTAGTCACTATTTCGCGTATAAATAAATTTACATTGATAAAAAATATAACTTTGAATTTCATAATATGCGCGATCGACGTACCACTCTTCCTATGTACGCCGGTGGAAAAGTTGAGGTTTTTAGTATGCACTTATTACTCATATTCATCAAAGATATTTTGCAATACAGGGTGGTCCATATAATGTATGAAATTCAATACGGCTAGAAATAAATATGCATAAATATTTTCCAATGAATTCATTTTTTCATAGGAAAGAGAAAACCTTGAAACTTTAGTCCATAAAGTCTAGTAATTTCATGTCAAGTGTTGTATAAGGAAGTATTTTGGACATTGTGAACATGGTTTTGTTTGTAGTTTTGAATATAATAAGAGGCAAACTGAAAAAATTAAAAAAAAAAAATTACTAGTTTTGAGACTTATGCAAGGTTGAACATTTTGGTATAGAGTTACTTTAAGAAAAGTACATTCGGTTCGATTTAATATTTACTTTTATTTTTTAAATTTATTACAATAAAATGTACATTTAAAGAAAAAAATATTGGCGAAAAAATTATATGTTTTTGTGAAAAACATTTTCATAACAATAATTTTGAAAAATTTAAAAAGTATATAATTTTGAAAAAAAATCAAAGAAGTTTATAATTTTGAAAAAAATTAAAGAAATATATAATTTTGAAAAAATTAAAAAAAACATATACTTTTGATAATAATAATAGTTTGAAATTTATTCCATAATGAAAAAAGGTTGGTACAGAGTTCCTTAAGACTTGTCAACAGAATTTTTTCTTTAGGATATCTGAAATGAAAAAGTTAAACTGATTATTATTCTGTAGGCTTGTCATTCTAGCAGGTGCTACAAAGGGAAATTTTTTTTGAAAAATAACAAAATGGCGGGAGTTTGAAAAAAAGATATGTTTTTCGGGTGGATATCAGACTGTAGTTTTGCCATTGTAACACCTGCCAGAATGACACCTGCCACCTGCCACCTGCACCTGCCTACAGAATATTAATCAGTTTGACTTTTTCGTTTCAGATGTCCTGGGTCCTTAATCCTGTTGACAAGCCACCTACCTTTTTTTAAGACGCTTAAAATTGAAAATGAAATTTGAAAAGGTCGAGCCAAGACTCTAGGCTCATAGCCGTGCTCTAGCAAAGGCAGGACACTCACAGAGAAAGTGCTCAGTGCTATCCGCCTCCTCCAAGCATGACAGGCACACTGGGTCCCCACTAATTCCAATGGTACTCATATGCTGACCCCATGGGTTGTGTGCTGTAATGATACCGACCATCAACCGAATGTCTTTCCTTCTAAGTTTTAGTAGAAAGTTTGACAGTTCTCTGTTCGGACTTGTTACAAAACACTTTATAGTTCTGCAGCGTTCTAGACCGGACCATCGTTTTTTATGCAGATTGCCTACATAATCGCTGATCCAATTCATGATTCCTGCGGAACTGATTCCGATTATGGGCTCTGGCCTCTGTGGGAGCGCCACTGACCCACGGTTTGCCAATTTGTCGGCGATTTCGTTTCCTTGAACACCGGAATGTCCCGGAACCCATAAAAGTACAAGCCTGTTTTGTTTTGCGACAGAATTGAGCTTCTTCTTATATTATTGAATAATTTTTGAGGTTTGCTTCGCGTTCTCCAGGGCCTTCAGTGCAGCTTGACTGTCACTGAAAACTCCAATTTGTTTCTCGCTCCATCCTTTAACACGCTTTGGCGCCACACTACTACAAAGAAATATGTCAAAAATAAGGAAATTGTTTTTGTATACTATTTGATGTCAATAATATAATATAAAATCAAAACGATCGCATTTTATTTTCTTAAAAAAAAATCCTAAAAAATAGTTATAAAAAATGTGTATTTGACCAGACTAATATCTTAAAGTAAAATATCATCAGAATCAACCAGAGAAAAATTAATACAAAATACTGCTCTGGCGTAGGGCTGGGCTGGCATATTCGTATATTAGTCCGTTTGCAAATTTTTAATGAACATTTTTTGTTCAAAATTTTTTTGCCATATTTGTTTTTAAAGTAACTTTAGATATTAGAATATAAAGTTTAGCTACCCAAAACAAAATTGTAAGAATAACTTCGGCTGCCACTTCATCGGGGATTCTGCAGCCTGGTTTAAACAGAATGTGGCTCTTATATTCTACATACCAGATAGGACCTGCAGGTATTGCGCATTCTCAAAACTATCACGAAACTATTCACTGAAATTTTGTTTATTGCTGGATCTGAAGAGGTTAAGCCAGAATAAATAAAATTACAGTTTTTCACTAACTAGTCTCTCCTCCTGCTTATAATGCATTTATTTTTTATTTATAAAAATATAAGCAGTTTCTCAGAATTCTCAAAATACGCCGCTCATTTGGTGCTTTGAGTCCAATAAGAAACTTAAGCTTAGAAGTTACTTAGCTATAGCCAGCTAAAAGCTGCTGCTGAAAGAGCAAGCAGCTTTCCATACGAATGAAAGCTCTATTTTCTTTGAGTAGTGAACTTAAATAAATCCCACTGATTAGCCACCACCAATAACCTACTAAATATTAAACAAAGTGTTTGATTTTTTTATGTTTCACTTAACTACTAAAAGTAAAATTACAAAAAAAATTAACATCTGTTTCTTTGCTTTCCGTGTCTGTGATGAAATTAGCTTTTTCTTTAGTTGTAAAGCAATAAAATGTTCGCTCAAAGTTTTAAGAGGAAAAAAAAAACGCAAATACTGGAGAAAAAATACACTTAGTAAAACTCGATAATTATCAAACACTGTCTATAAATAGCAGAATTGTGTTAAGCCTCAAAAAATCCCAGACCACAGCAATTGAGTGACGATGCTTATAAATTATTAACAGCAGCGGACGTCACATTTATTGCAAGCAATAAAGTCGCATTCACTACTGTGCGGCGCAATGTTTATTCAACCGAATACTTTAGTTTTATCTTGAATTTGGTTGTGATTTTCACAAATGAGCGTCGCATTCGCTTGCGCCAGTGCCGTTGAAAGCTTCTTGATGTTGAGTGCCTTAATGTTTAGTTGTTGTTGCACTGCAAGCCAGTCAGCCAGGTATATGTTTGTAAACTGTTCACATACCCAGCAAAGACTATCACTGAACACGAACTGGTGCTCTGCTGCTGAATTGCCCCGAGTTCGTATTCTCTCTCTGCTTGCATTATGAAATTCCTTAATTTTAGACAGAAAAGTTAAGGTAGGTGAAATGGTTGAAGCAGCAGTCTGGCACTACCCAAGTAGCCCTAAAGCCCGTCTTGATACCATTGTGGCAGATATATACAGCCAGTTAGAGCTGTTGATGTAATGCAGAAGATTGCTGGGATTTAGGTTGACGAAGGAAGGATAACTCAGTGACCTTAATCGTGTAGCTGCCAAGCCCAAGCATTTACAGTGAAATAGCTCAGTAGTCTCCTTCTCTGAAAGGTGCGCACAACTTCTGCAATGCGGATTAAATTGTAAGGCCGATTGTTCAATGAGCGATATACGCAGCTAAGGACTTAGACATTGAATAGCGTGGAGTTCCCAGGACTTTTTGGGTCATCCGTCTATTGTACTGCGTCAAAGAGTTTTCTAAATAGTACAGGAAGAAATGTGCGTTTCTGTGCGTTCCTGAGATATAAGTTGTGCAATTCCTCTTAAACAAAAGTCTTTGCATCACAGATAAAATTAAAAGAAATTACTGAAAATAAGAATTTTTTCCTCCGAAATGACCACAATTTTGTAAGAGACTTCGTATATCTAGGAACCAGCATTAACACCGATAAAAATGTCAGCCTTGAAATCTAACGTAGAATCCTTTTTGTCAACAAGTGCCCCTTTGATCTAAAGTCCGCTCTCGACGAACAAAAGCGTGTGAGCTTCTTATTAAGGACACACTAATCAGTTCTGTAAATCAAATATGGATGAGCGTTAATACCTGTGAAATTGCTAGGCAAACATGTCCAAGGCTAAGCTTCAAATTAGAACCTTAGTAGGGGCTGTCACAGGCCATTGTCTCATAGGAAATCATGCAAGGAGATTAGGCGCTTACACGCATGATTTCTGTCGTAGCTGCAGAAAGGAGGAGGAGTTGGTAACAATTCAATATCTGCCCAGTTCTAGCCAGAAGCAGGAACCGATATTTAAGATCTTACTTCTTAACGAATATAGATAATCTATACACGTTAGGTATCAACAACCTTTTACACTTTTTTAAAGGCTCCGGATGGTTCAATATGGAAAGGGAAATGTAGCCCAGCCCCCGCGGCTTACAACGCACCCATTTCGTGGTCTAAGTGGCATCGTTGTCTCTATGTGCGATGCGGCTGCCAAACCTAACCTAACCTAAACATTACATTTTATAAGGCTCTCTCGCTCTAATGTATGGCGCAGAAACTTGCACGATCACAATATTCTATGCGGCGTCCCTTGAAGTGTTTGAAAAACAGAATCTGCGGAAGATTTTTGGGACTTTGCACTTTAGCGATGGCAAGTATCGAAGGCGATGGAACAATGAGCGGTATGAGGTTTACGACAACATATACATAGTCCAGCGAATAAAGATCCAGGGGCTACGTTGACTGGGTCATGTCGTCCGAATGGATACAAATGCTCTATCTCTCAAAGTATTCGATGCGGTACCAGTTAGTGGTAGCAGAGGAAGAGGAAGGCCTTCTCGGCAAGTAATTAAAATTCAACCTCTATTTGGTGCAATAACACCCGTTGGGTAACCAGTTGGTATTTGCTCCACTGGGTATAAGTTACTTATAAAATATAAATGCAAATATTTATAAGCATAAAGGTGTGTGCGAGTCTTCCAATTCATTGCCATTGCAAGCCAGCGTTCTGTAAGCAAGTTTCGGTGTTTAGCGGGGTATCCCCAACTTGGAGAAGCTCTTCAATTGGTCGCTGGTATTTACCCATACAAAATTACAAGCGAGAATTCGCTGAAGTACGCGATATCAATTGCTTGATAAATGATGAAATAAAACAACAATAAGAGCAACAGCTTAATGGCATCTTTACAAAGAATGCGTATACTGGGAAAAATATTTTAATTTGATGTACGGTGAAAATATGTAAGTGGAAATTTCTCAAATACAACCTATGCTCCTTTTTTAATGGATTCCATATACAATACAGATAAATGAATACTTTATATTTACAAGAAATTGCAAACTTATCAGTGACTGAAAAGTAAGATACGATTTGCATTGCTTGAAGTATCTTAGAGAAATTTAGCTGAAAATTGGCTGCGGCCCTCGACAGGGCGATTGAATCGTAAAATTGTGAGTTATTTACTTGTGTCTTTCTTATTAAAATGTATTGCAGAAAATATTTAAAATGACAGGCAGAATAAAACTCTTATCCACGAAACCTAGAACGTATTATGTATCGGGTGTTATTTTAAGAGCTTAAGAACTAAAAATGATAATAAAAACTGACATATTTTTGGAAAGAATTTTAATATACAAATTTTATTTATTTTTAATTAATTTATTATAATCTGGTTGATAATTTCATGGCATTTATTTTCTGGATAATAAATCAAGCCGCATGGCATCAATGGTGGTTAGAATATTGCAATAAATCAATTGTTAAGCGCACTGTATGGCAAATTCCTCGCGAACTTTGCGAACTGTTTATTTTTTTCAAAGTAAATTTCCACAATTTGGAAGCGTTGCTTTGGTATAAAACAATTTATGATTCACAGTTGCCACTCTCAGCTGTAAAACTATAGATATCGATATCGATAGTTTTTTAGCATTTTTTCTGTCGACTCATTTCAGCAAGAGTTATTGGTAAGCGATAACTGGGGACTACACGCTATTCAATTTTCAAACTCGTAGCTGTGTTTACCGACCATTAGACGATCGGCATATTCGGGGAAAAGCTAGGTACCTTTAACTCACATTGCAGAAGCTGAGAGGACCTTTCAGAGACGGAGATTGCTGAGCTCTTTAACTGTGAATGACCTGGTTTGCAAGCTAGATGATTAAGGTTACTGGGTGTTCCTTTTTTCGACAGCCTGGGGCAGTGCGCCAACCTCAATCTCATCAATCTTCTGCATTATATCAACAGATCTGGCTGGCTGTATATATCTGCCTGTTGGAGGTCTCATAATGGTTGATACAGAGCAGTGCTTGGGGAGTGCCAGACTCGTACTTCGATATTTGCACTGTTGGATTTTGATTATGAGTTTGAATTGATTTGGAAAATTACTCCTTACCCTCCTACTTTGGATGAAGCGTTGTAAGACTCATATAGTTCATGATTTCATCTTTCCCATTTTTCACTTTCCAATTGTGTAAGTCCGCCTGGATTGGGCGACATGTACAAAATTTAAGAAGCATTTTACTCTTGGTTCTGGTATTCATAAGAATGCTGATTACAGTAACAAAGAATCAGAATTTGGGCACAGAAAAATCTATGCTCCTGTTTATAAGTTAAACTTTTTCGACTCGATGTGCTTTCCTCCATCTATGCGGAAGCTTAACAAGAAAGGCTGATCTTTGGAATTTCGAATGATGGGGTTTCCAAGGAATAGCCGTACTGAAAAATATTAATATTTAGATCCAAGAACTGTGAAAGAAATACGAGTACGTGGGGTGAATTCATACTTTTTGATACGAGGTCACAACCTTTGAGCCTATACTCTAATTGATGACAATTAAGTAGTAGCCTGGGGCGCAAAAATGCACCTGCCAATAGTAATGCGGTCTCACATGCAGCTTCTGAGCTATTAGGTGGCAATGCGCACTTGGCCGAAGCCAGGCAATGGAGGTGGTACATGTACTATAGAAAAAAAATTGCCTCACTTCTGTCAGCAAATGTTTTAGAACGGGGTAATATGTGTATGTCGTCCTGGTGCATGTAGAGACTCAGCGCACAACTGAGTGCGAGGCTGAGTGAGAGGCAGCCTCCGAAGACTTTCTAAAAGTAAGTTCAGTTCTTAAGTCTGTGTACACAGGTAAATCTTTAGGAAAAATTCCTTAGCGGTAAATCCTTTCTTGTTTTAAATTCAAGGTGCTATAGTATTACATTATAGGATCGCTTAGGCTAGGTTCGGTTAGTTGGGTTATTCCTATAGGACAATGTCTACTCTGATTTGATTCCAATCCCCTAACGAAGTTACTTAAACCACTTAGAGCTTTTGAGAAGGTAACTAGTCCCCGCGCGAGCCACTTTGCAAATTTCCCGGTTTGCAAATAAATAATCGCCAAGATATTTGGCACGGCTTTTCGGAACTGCAGGACATTCTCAGAGGAGGTGTTGTACCGATTGAATTTCTTCTAAAGCTTTTTATAACTTGTGAGGTATACCCATTCTACTAGCTAGGGTGCCAATAGTGCCCGTTGTAACACCTACTGGATCGCTTAGAAGTGAGGTGAAGCTCAATAGCAAGTTTTTCTGTTAACTGCTTGTCTACGTATCTCTAACTAACGCGGGTCGATCTTTTCACTCTAGACATGATTGGGTGTGCGAGACCAACAACAAGAGGTCTCGGTTGCGTCCGAAATTTTTAAAGATATGTTTCTCTGCTATTTTCAATTTCGTCATCGACAATCCATATTTGAAAATCTTGGTGCATGTTTGTATCTTCGACGCACCATGGCTCTATTAATATTTTTCTTAGTACCTTTGACTTACATAACTTGACTTTGTATACCTCAAATGAGAAATAGAAGAGACTCAAAGAACTCCCCTCTTGTGGTATAAAACTCTCTCTCGTTCTTTAGTGCATAGGAAGCTAAAAACCTCAGCTGGAAGTACTTTTATCCAGCTACTCTGAGTCTGGCAATGGAGGTTACAAGAAACAGATCGCTTGTTAAGGAAAGCTGCAGCGACAACCCCAATAGCTCCTGAACGTCTTTGCAATGGTACCGCATATTATCAAAGTAGTGTTGAGAGAAAAACAGACAGTACAACAAACCTTTAATGAAATCAAACACCAGGGAAGAAGCTATGTGAGGATAAAATTGGGAAGGTTCAAAAAACTTAATCACATCTCTGAGAATTATTTACAAATACTAATACGCAGCTTAATAGGTGACTTTATGCTAATAAGCCATTTACTTAGAATACTTCATTCCAAAGTATGTGTGACTATAATTTTCTCGCAGCGTACTAAAGTTCCTGTCGCATTGAAAATGTTTTACAAAAAAAGTTGGTTGTTTTTTTGTATTTGTTTGGGAAGCCTGCTGGCCTGTAGAAAGTCAATGAGCAGAAGGAATAATACTTACAGCCTTACATACATACATAAGTGCATTGATTTGGCGGTGAGCTGGGCGAGCACGAATGAGCGGAGAAAACGTGTTAACACTTGACAACGGGCACACACAGAAGGTTTGAATGATCACAGCGGCCAACGATCGGGGCGAGCAAAGCCAAAAGACGTTTACACCAACAAAACTCGTTTCCATTTTAGCTTTTTAACATAAAAATGAGATAGCCATTGAATTTTACAAAAACGATGGATGGTAATTATTGTGTGCGTGTATAAAAACAAGCGTGAATGTGTGTGTGTTGTTTGGATTTTGGTTAACAGGTTGAGCGCGCAAGCAGTCTGCGGATATGGGTGAAATACTGGGAGAGGTGGCAAGCGAAGAAGCTGTGTGTAAGAGCCGTAGAGTAGAGGTGTTAAAGAACAGTTGAATTGAGTCGGTGTTGTTGGTGTTGTTTTTGTTTCTACTGGAGAGAGGACAGTTTAAATTTTATTTCTTTTTAAAGCTGTAAGTATTTACAACAAAAGCAATAACAAATAACAAACTTGTACAAACTTCGCTGGTGCTGCTGGTTTTTGGTTGTACAAAATTTTTGTTTCTGGATTTGTACGTGCGGCTTTCGGTTGTTTTTCTGATATTGTTGATTTTAATGTTTTGTTGGCATGCCAACTGCAGCAGCAACAAAAGCAAAACTAACAAGAATAACAACAACCACACCGATAATCAAAATAACCATAATGAAGCATAACAATGAGGCATCAAGACCTGCTGCTACGCGCACCAACCGGTGTTTGAGGCATCAGCGCCGATTTCAATTTGTATTTACATTCATTCGAATGGGTTAGTCAGTATTCAAGCGCGGTCTGAGCGTGTTGTGTGGTGCGGCAAAATAAACGAACAACCGAGGCTGAATATCAGTGGCGGTGACTGCAGAGGTGGCAATAAGCAAGTTGCTTGTGCAGTTGTTAGGCAACAGTTGAGTGCAGCTGTTGGTGATTGTGGCATTGGATATCTTTATTGCGAATTTCGAAAACGCTGAAGTGTTAAAGAACACTTTGTGACGTTGATAAAATTCCAATTAGCGAGCTCAGCACGTTTTGATAAAATTGATTAACAAATTTTGTGGGATCTTTCACACCGAAGTGCTCAAATGATAAAATCGCACATAGATAAACGAAATAACGAACACTGTGAGATTTTCGGTGTGTGAATTGAATGAAAAGTCATATGAAAAATAAACTAATCGGATGTAAATAAAGACTTCATGGCTTTATAGAAATCACAAAAAACAGTCTAAAAACAAAGAAAATGAAAAAAACGTTTTGAATCAAAACTAAATTTACACTAAGGCAAACATTAATTTTTAACTGGTTATCAGTAAGCATTCGTCAAGGAAGCAGAAATAATATATCAGAAAGCCTAGAAGACTTCCATAAAACAAAAGCTGTTAAAAACGACACAAATACTCGTAGCATAAACGAAATAATAAAAATCGGGAAAGTCTACAAAGTCTCCAAAAATCAAAAGCGTCAAAAATTAAGTGTACACTTCTGTTATTTGTTATTTTGCAATTAAAAACTTCGGTGAAGAAAAAATTAATAAAGTACTAAAAAGTCTACAAAGTCTTCACAAACCAAAAAATACCAAAAATTATACGAATACTCTTACTATATTTGAAAGATAATATAAATGAAAAAGTCTGCAAAATTCCATAATTCAAAAATTGCCAAAAAATACACACAAATACCAGTTGCTGGAATAGAAGACCAAACATTCAAAATACAAATCTATACTGAAGCTGTTCACAATTCGCCCATAGCAAAGAAGTCCTGCCAAAAAATCACCAAACACAAAACCTACTTTTATAAAACTAAAACTTAAATTTATTTAAAATATAAGGTCTACAAGGCCACCTAAAAACATTAAAAATTCCCAGCAGACTTAAACCAAATAAGTAGTAAGTCGCAGCTCGCTAGTTTCGCAACCTACAAGGATCATCTTGCTCAGTCACAAAGTCTCGAATCAACAATTTGCGTAACCTCCATTCCCTATCAAAATGTCTACAATGACAATACTGCGCCGCTGCATCGATCTTCTCCTTTTCATCGTACTTATTGGAGTTGAGTTCGCCTTACACCAATGGATGCCGCCTCAAAAGCGCGGCTTCTTTTGTGGAGATGAGTCGCTACAGTATCCGTTCAGCTCCTCGCAGACTATTGGCCTTGGCGCGCTGAGCATCATAGTGCTCGCCGTACCATTCTTCGTTATACTTGTAGTCGAACTTTTCAGGCAGCTATCTCGTAGCCGCAACAAACAGCATGCATATGCAACTCAGGATGCCGCCGATGAATCCTGCCATTGTGGACGTCGTTGGAAAAATATTTACGCACACATCGGCTACTACTTGTTCGGCATCTTGATGACGCTAATCGCCACAGAGATACCTAAACGTGCTCTCGGCAGATTGCGGCCGTACTTCTTCAGTATTTGTAAGCCACGTTTAGCCGATGGCACCAACTGCGACTTTGAACGTAATCAAGGCCACTATTTCACCGAATATACGTGCGAAAGTGATGTTAGTCAAAGAATGATGACCGAAATGGCCATGTCTTTCCCCAGTGGACACTCCTCCATCGCTTTCTATGCAATGGTCTACATAGCACTGTACTTGCAAGTGGCGCTTAGCACACGCGGCTCCAAGCTACTCAAGCATCTATTGCAATTCGGTTTTGTGATGTTGGCTTGGTATGTGGCGTTGACACGCGTCAACGATCACTGGCATCATTGGTCCGACGTGTTGGTGGGTATACTGATCGGTACGCTGTTTGCCTGGCTGGTGGCGCGTTATGTGGCCAAGTTATTCGAGGGCCGTTGCTCGTCGCCGCAATCATTGTCGGCGGCGAAAATATTGGCTCATGCGAGTCTAGCATCTGCGTCTGCGCAATCGCCGACGCCAGTACTTCCAGCGTACACATTTGGCAGTGTGCCGTATCTGCAGCACCACGGACCGAATCACGCCGCCTACGGTCAGACATACCACAATTATGGGTACGTGCCGTAAAGAGCGACTGAAGGAGTGATGGAAGAAGAAAAAGAAAACGCAAATTGCACGAATGCAAGCAATAGTGCAAAAAACCTCGAAGTGCAGCTGAGTTGCAGTGAAAGCCGTTGCGATTTTGTTATTATTTTCATTGTTTCTTAATTTTGTGTTTAAATTTTAGTTGGCAGCGCACGCATGTGGCATTGGAATTTGCAGAGTAGAGAAACGTTTCGAACTATCTTTGGTAGCATTTCTCAGTCGAATGATTTCGTTAATCGTAAATTAAATTGTATGTACTAGTTTTGGTTAATTAGATAAATTTCAATTGTATTTAGGTGCATATTTTAACTAGAAGTATTAGACGAGGGAAATTTTGGAATAGTCACAACGTTTAGTAACATTTTGAATCGTTAAATATTATTTTCTATAAGATTTAAAACTTGCTTTTAAAAACTTTTTGTAACTAAAATTCCATTCAATTCAAAAATGAAGCTTTCAAAATCTTTCCAAAAAAATATATCACTGAATAAATTTATTTTAAGTATTGGCGCATAACAATAAAACTCGAAAATACAAAGTTTTCAATTAAATTGAAACTCTCCAAAAAACATATCACTTAATAAATTTATTTTGAATATTGCGGCATGACAATAAAACTCGAGAATACAAAATTTTCAATTAAATTGAAACTCTCCAAAAAAGTCTCCAAATTGAAACACCTTGAAAATGAGCAAAACCGCCAAGTGTGCTCGTTAAAATTTGTTAACAATTTTTTTTCTATATAAATAATAAAAAAACAGTTGTTTATGAAAACCATTTTACCGTTATTAATTAATTAAATGTATAATTATGCATAAATATGTATTATGTACGAGTACATAAGTATTTAGGAATAGTTGATTTATCTACATATGTAAATATTTGTATGTTTGTTTGTATGACACACTTTTTTAAGCGAAATTCGCCTTTTCAAATCGAAAAGCTTTAACAATTTAATTAAAATTAAATAAAAAGTACAATTATTATTATTTTAAACCACTTAAATGCTTTTTACTTACTATGTCTCCACTTATCGAAGCTTCACTAGGTGTTGCTAATTTTCAACTGTAACAATAAAAACAAATTCATAATATTTGCGCAAACAATTTTGATTATTCTCGCTTATTTTGGAAGCATCAATTATGCGTAATTCATGGCAATTAACTTAGCTTCAAAGGTTCGAAGAGACGAGCAGCGGCAGTAAATAGGAGTTGAGTGTCTGAATTATTTCACTTTTATTTGTATTTGAGCTCGACAGCTCGGGTGGTCTTTTTCTACCTGGCAACAGCTAGTCTACTGCTAGGGACGCAGATTGTGGTCAATGATTGTAACTCCTGCCGAATGTGAAAGGTGTAGCGGGACTCTATGGTTTATTAGCACACGTCAATCTGCGATTCTTTTCAAAATCGCGAAGAGGATTGGTTATAAATGCGGGCTAATGAAACGCTATTGTGACAACCGTAAATGTGAAAATGGGTTGATTTTTACGGTTCAGGAGCAATAAGCAGAGTGGTTGGACGAACTTGTCATCCAAGATGGAGCGTGCACTTTCCACAAATTATTTTATAAGTCCTTTGGCAATTACAGGCATCTATTTAGGCGACGGAAATGACAGGCAAAAAACGCCATTCGCGCAAACACTTTTTAACTCCCTAGAAGCAAGGAGTAGAAGTTTGGACGATGACGTAGCAATATTTCTTGAGATAACCAGAAAAAATTGAATGCATTAACACCCAGCTGGTAAGCCAACTACTATATTCACTTATATTCTTCATTGAAGAAGGCTTTGGCTTAAGGTAAGTAAAAGAAATTAGGCTTACTTCAACCAGACATGGTAAATTATAGGATTTTAGGCGATTCTTCATAAATTTATAGTTTTTCCTAATACGAAATAGATATCAGTAGAGTTTGCTTATTATCTGCATACGAATCACGGATCTGTGACTCCTTTGTGGAGACTTCTCTTAAAATAATGAAGCAGATGTGCATTACATAGTCCTTTTTTGCAATATAGTCTACCATCTTAAGTGTATACGATAGGTGTTAGGTTAGGTTATACTGGCTTGCCGAAGCCACCCAAAGACCTTAGGTTCATAGCGCTACCAGATCAGAGTCCTACATGTTTTAGCGAAAATGTCCATAATTCAAGATGCGTGTACTGTTCCCGAATTTTAAGAGTCGCTCAAGCTCTACTTCAGCGATATATTTTAGTTTTTCAAACCTGAGAGCACCCAGGTAACGTAGTCTAGTTTTCAATAGAGCCGGACAACAGCATAGGAGATGCTAATAATAGGAGAGGAAGAGGTTCTGCAGGTAAGCTGATGGGTTGCCTGTATTCTCACAGCTGACTTTGAAACCCGATTTTCCGCATAGAGATCAATCGGTTTTAGGTTGAGGGAAACCTCAAGGGCTGCCGTTGAGTTGAAAGGTGTGATATGGCTAAAATACATATTCATCAGCAGACCTTTAATAGAAAATTCTTAAGGAAAACGATGCGGATATGTGAGGGTTTTTGAAGTGAGCGAGCAAAGCAGACAGCTCATATAAAGAAAGATAAGTAGGAAAATAGTTTGTCGAGAAGTCAGAAAATGAGTTTTAAATTGTTTCACATAGAAATATAAAACAATAAGTGGTATTATTTCAAATGTCTCTCAGCAAAATTATAAAATTTTCTTCTGTTCACCTAAACTTCTGTTTTTCTTCCAAAATCACTTATCCAAAAATCTATTTGAGTTCAATGATTCCCATCTTTAGAATGGTTCCCACATTCAGCGTAGAAGCTATTTTCGCAATTTCTGGCTGGCTGCTTTTTGCATTCCAATGACACGAGCACCTTCAGCGAATTATTTGATCAGTTTGCAGTGCCAGGAGTTTCGTTTCAGTGATTAAATTAAAAAAAAAAATTCGATTCTTAATTACAAATTTATTTCATTTTATTATTTAGTTGTCATTAGCGTAAACCAATTGAATAAATACAAACAGCAATTTTATTTTCATTCAGTACCTGCAGCTTTTTGTGAGGAACCTAACAGGTATTGACTGAGTGAGTTGACTGCCGAATTGACTGTTTTATTTATAGAAGTAACACTTGACTAAATTTCCTATTGTTTGCTGCTTAGCGCTTCACTAAGTATCATATAATATGAGTGTGTGTGTGTGTTTGTAGATGTTTCTCTGTTCATATACGCAAACTCTATTAATATTATGTAGCTCATTTGAATTAAACTAAGAAAAAGTAAATGGGAAACCTGTGGAAAGAAAACCAGTGTTGAGAAAGGTAACCAAGAAAGTGACTTGAAAGCAAGCGACTTTTACAAAAAATTCTTTATTTTAATTATTCCTGTCTGACCTACTGGAGACTACAGGTATGTGTGAGTGTACCCTCCTTTATTGAGAATGCACAAGTGCACGCAGATGACTTCTAGAGATGCAATAAACAAATACCAAATTGAAGGGCAAAGCTTCCGCATTGAGTTATGGCTACTTGGCACCTGCTGCTTTTTATGCGGCCTGCATTAATCGGTTCAACGCTGGCTTTTATCAGGGATGTAATACGCTCGAGAGGTTTATAAAAAAGCAATTTCTGCACTGAGGAAACTTAAAGAAACGGATTTAGTTTTATAAATTTAATATTCATTCTTATTTTTTATTAAAACTGGCAAAATTTGTAATGAATAATCATTCGCCCTTTGTGATTTTGTAACCAAAAAAAAAAAACATATAATAATAATAATTCTTAAAGAGTATTGAACTCTATTTATTTTTTAGTAAACAATTTGATCAGTTGGAAAATAGGAAAAAAATGAGTTGAACAATTTTTTAACATAATTGTTTTTAGTTATTATTTTTCCTGGTGGTCGCCGTAGTCGAATCGATTGGTGTGTAACTACTTTTAGGAAGTGCATAAGTTCGAAATTGTGGACACGAAACACCAAGTTTTTTCTAATAGCAGTGGCCCCTCGGTCGGCAGTGGTAAGCCTTCGAGTGCATTTCTGCCATGAAAAAGCTCCTCAAAAAACTTTCCCAACCCACATCTTTTTTCACTCAGATTTATCACAAAACAAGTGTGAAGGTAAATATTTTTGGAAGTTTTAACCAAATTTTTTAACAGTTTTTATTATTTTATTTTTAAGCATTAGTATGAAATTTTTATACGAGTTATTTTTAAGTTTTTAAACTAATTTTTTTCGAAGAAACTTTATCTGAATTTTTGTGTTTATTTTTCGATTTTCTTCGAAAAAATTTAGTCAAAAATTTAAATTCTATTTTAATTTTCAATAGTAATTTAAAATGTTTTCTAGTTTATTCATTTTGAGTTATTAGTATTATGTTTTTTTTTTAACTTCAATGCAGTTTTATTTTTAACCTTGAGTTTAAAATTAGTTAAAAATTTTTAACTCATTTTTTTTTATTTTATTTGTTTTTGAAGTGAAACTTCTTAGGCGTCGATGGACGAGCGAGAATGGAGAGTAAAATTTCAAGGCCATGCAACGTTTTGAGCATTTTCGTTCCACGAGAGAGAAGAAAGATATAACATGGAGGAAAAGGAGAGAGAGACCTATACCTTGTATACACATCTTAGATACACTTTCGGCTATTTTTCCTGAGTTTTTCCTTATTGTAGCTAATTTCTAGTGAGAAATAACACTGCCTACTTTTGGCGCTTGTTTGTTGGTGCAAAATTGTAGGAAATATATTTTTGGTGCCTGCTTTTTGGCGTTATATTTCCTTGGTGCGTACTGTTTGGGGTGTTTTTTGGTCCCAATTTTGTTTGGGGTGTTTTTTGTGCCTACTTTTTGGCGCTTGTTTCCGTTTCCTGCCTAGTGCTTGTGCGTACTATAAAGTGCTATCCATTCCGGCGTCGGATTTATTGGTATTGCCTTGCGGTAATTTGTGCCTTTGCTGCGGTTCTCGAATCGCTGCGTTTGTATGCTCGGAGTAGTGCGCGTTGTTGCTACGGTGTGTGTCCGGCGTTTACCTGCACCGGCCGACCCTTCTCCGTTTTATGTAAATTTTGTCTATTATTCTCTGCAAATTTTAGCAATTTATTTCGATATATATTATTTCTCTCTTTCTCTCTCTCATTCTCTCTAAAGCCTCTCCCTCTTTCTTTGTCTGCCTTGAAAGTTTCATTTCTGTTATGTGTACTACGCTGCACGCACTTTTTTTATAATATATTTATTTTTAAAGATATTTTAAAATTTTTTCTGATTTAGTTAATTTGTAATATTCGTTTCGAATTCGTTTACTACAAAATTTTTTTCCAAAAAATTTTACTTAAATATAATATACAATATTTTGAATTTTTAATAAAATTTTGACTTTTTCTCTAATTAATTTATTTTTTAATAATAATATAACATTTTTATACGAATTATTTCCATTTTTGTAACTAATGTTTTTTGAAAAAATTTATCAGATTTGTTTTTAGATTTTGAAAATACTGGAAATTTTTCTCAATGTTCTTATAATAATAATTACACATAAGTAATTTTTATACAAATTACTTTTTTTCGAAAACAAAATTAGTTAAATGGGTTTTTGTTAATTTTAAATAATATTTAAAATTTTTTAAACTTTTATTATTTTGAAATATTAGTATTATTTTTATGTGGGATGTAGTTTATTATTAAATATGTTTTACTTTACTTAATTATATTATTTTTTTTTTATTTAAAAAAAAAGAGATTTAATTTATTTTAAAATTTATTTTGTTTTTAATAATAATATGAAATATACTTGTATACCAACTTGTATACCAATTAGTTTAGTTTTTGTACCTAATTTTTTCGAGAAAATTTTATTTAATTCTTTTTATTTAATAATATTTCAAAATTTTTTCCATAATACTCGTACTTTACATTTTAATTTTATTGTCGATTATTGTTGATTTTTTCGATTTTTTTTTAAATATTATAATAACGAATTATTTTTTGTTTATTTTCCTTCTTTTCTTTTTCACTTCAATTCAATTTATTTCAAAACAAGAAATTATTAAAAAAAAATGAATTTTTAGTTTATCTGTTTTTGATTGATACCTACAAGCTTCCTAATTCTCAGCTTTCTTTCAAAATTAAAAAAAAATTAAATTCAGTTTGCTTTTTAGTGTTTTTATTTACGTACTAATTGCAATATTATAACGTCACTGTAAATTGTAAAAGATGCGTTAATAAACAAATAACAAAAAAAGTTTGCAAAATGGTTTACTCAATGCATTTGAAAATTTTGCAAACACAAAATTTTAGTACAACCTTTTTAATTATTCTTAATTGATATTAATTCTTGCACGCGACTAGGAAGAAATAATAGAAATGTGTAGACTATGAGTGGGTGGGTTCTTGGAATATTAATGAGATGGCAGCCAGGAAAGGATGAGCACTAAAAGCAGATTTAAAAGAAAAAATTGAAATGTACAAAAAATCGTATAAAATAATAATAATAATAAACTAGTCTCTAAAAAAGTAAAAGAACAGGAGAAAATATTAAAGAAGGCAATGCCTAGTAAGAAGACCATAAGCCTTTTGATGCTCACTTATGCAATGACTCATGATTTGAGGTTTGAATAACTTATTTTTTCATCCAGCGTTTTTCCCATTGACGCAAATATGCAAAGCTACGCAAGCGCCAGCAGTTATCATATTCTTTGTTTTTTGTTGTAGAAGTGGGCACGGGCCTCCAAAACTAAAAAAACATGCATTGTGCCACAGCTGCAGTTCTAGTGGTGTAGGTCAGTTTCGGCGCTTATTGTTAGCTGTTGACTGCAAACATACTCACATACACACATACAGAAGCACTGACAAAGGAACTGCAGTTGTCCACATTTTGCTGCATTCACATTTTTGGAGGTACGGAAAGTCATGACGGAGATTTAAATTCTTGCTATCAAATTACTCGTAGCTGTTTTTCATACAAATGTATTTATGGCAGAGAGGCATAAAGAAAATAAATAAAATATAATAAATGAAATTAAAAAAATTGAAATTTGAAGCTGTCGTATCAAAGGTCTTTTAATTGTCAAACAAAAAAAAAGTTATGCTTCTGCTTCATAAATGGGAATTTCAATTTGTTTTATTGCGCATGGTTCAATGGCATGTCCTTTGTTATTTTATGGTAGACATCAACTTTTCACTTTCCTCTCGATTTCGTTTTTTACTGAATTTGAATTGCTGAATTTATGACAATTTTTTCCTATTTCGCCGGTTCACAACTAAACATTTTTCAGAAATATTCACCTTTGGGAAAAAGTTTTGTTGAATCAAGGCTTAGAAAGCATTGTGACGTCACAGCTCAAGTGGCATGAAATTAATACCGGATTGCCTGGAATTAATATCGCTTAGGTGACGGTAATTATAAACTTCATTAACTGCGCCTTCATCTCCGCATATTTGCCAGTCACTTTGGCTGCAGGCAATCACTTACACATTTATATGTGTGTGCATGTGTGTGTATATGTTTTAGTGCATAAGCTGAGAATGATTCATAATTTTGGAAACCGAAGAAATCACAACGCTGTCGACTTTCGCTAAAGCAAAATTTTGGTGGTTATTTGTACATTAACGATATTTTCAGCTGAATTGGCACTGATGCTGTAACGGTGGTTTGGGAAATTTGCATATGACAGAAGTATTTTTTATTTTTATGCTGATGATGACGAAAACTTGTAAATACGAAAAATGCGATATAAACAATATTTGTTGCTGGTGTTTTTTATTTTAATTGTAAAGAAGTGAGAATCAGCTGCCAAAAATAAGCGTTAAATCGCAGCTAATTAATGTTGAAAACGCTTTTTTTAAGCGCGGGCAGGCTAATAAATCTTGCGAAAGGCCTTTGCATAATTTATAAAGATAAGAATTAAAAAAAAGTTAACATTTTCCGCTAATTCTGTTTTATTGTTTAATTCATTAACCAAGAAACAATGCAAAGGTCACTGCGCGTTGTGAAAGACTTCAGACTTCAGAAAAGGAAATAAAAAATATCTGAACCGCTAAAGACACAGTTATTACCACAACAAAGGGGAGAGAATGATGAGCAATAAAATAAAAAAGAATTTTGAGTTCTATTAAAAAAAAAACCAAAAAAAAAAAACAAAATAAACAAATATAAAATTCTGCTGCTTTTCAGGGAAAATTCTCAAATCGGCAACATTGAAAATTAAATAAGAAAAAATGCCTTACAGCCACTCTTCGATGCCAGCTAATTTAATGCGCATGGCTTATTCAACCAAGCACACCTTTTGTTGTTTAAGCACAGCGTTCAATCTGGCGCCCCACTAAGGCCTTCATTTCTTCGATTTTGCTTGTTTGCTCGCTCAGCGTCTTGTCCGGTCAACGCTGGCAACGCTTGGCTTTTTAGTCGCACAAACTTTCGAAACCGCATTCTTCTGTTGTTTTATTTATGGGCGTACACTTTTGTTTTTCACTGGCTGGCATGCGAGTGTTTATGCAATTGGATTTGTATTTCTTTTCTTGTATTTTTCTTGAAGTCCTATATTTACATACATACATCTCCATATGTGTATGTAGTTGCCGCTGAAGAATTTTTTCTTGTTGAATTTCAAATAAGTTATTAATTAACATAAATCGATATGCTGATTTGCATATCTCGCACCTGAAAGGACTGGAAAGTTAAAGAGAATTCAGCGACCCGACAGGTACATATTAATGGCTATGTGGGATATCTGGTGTGAGTTACATTAACTTGGCTTGAATTCACATGTGTCAGAACTGATCTGTAGTGTCGGCAAAGGAAAATACATGCAGGCTTATGCTTCAAGCTTTCCGACGCTTTACTTAACGGTAGTAGGTACCGAAAGGAGTACCGATCTCCTTGACAGTAAGAGGTTTAGTTCGAGTTAAAGCTCTACACTGGCGGGTATTTTTCCTCCTAGTTAAAAATAAAAAATACACAAAAATACAGACTTTTAGGCATCCTTCGGATACATAGTTTCAAAGGTTATCGAATTTTTGTGCGCGAAATTCGAGTGTGAAATTGCAAAACAATCCTGTAGATTTTTCACAATTTTTTTCCTTGTCATTATTGAGCATTTCTGCGCATAAACAAATTTTACTGGCTGCTGTAGATTAATTTATTTAGTCAATAAAAGTAAAAAAAAACAGGTGACTGGCATCACATTTTCGTAAGTAGCTCAATAAAAGCCAATGTTTTGAGGTGCCCACTCTAACTCGTTATTTGGTCACCTATTGTAAAATCAAAAAATGAGTACATTCGTCAGCAAGTTTTCTCGGGGCACCGTTGTTGAGGTTTTATTTATGTAATATATATATAAAGCGTAGTTAAGTTTCAAGGGCCGGTGTTCCTTTTGAGTAAAATAGAATTTTTTTAAGAAATTATTGTCATTTCTCTTTATTATGATAATATTGGTATGGCTCAATTACGCATAGAATAAAATATCGGCCAAATGACCGCCGTCCGATGGTCCAAATTTTCCATGACGCTGAGGCATAATTGAGGTTCTATGCCGTTAATGTGCCAAATTATCTCATCTTTAGCTCTTGAATTGTTGCTGGCTTATCGACGTACACCTTTTCTTTCAAATAACTTCAAAGAAAAAAGTCCAACGGTGTCAAATCACATGATCTTGGCGGCCAATTGACATCGCCGCGACGTGAGATTATTCGGTCATCAAATTTTTCGCGCAAAAGAGCCATTGTTTCGTTAGATGTGTGACAAGTGGTACCGTCCTGTTGAAACCACATATCGTCCACATCCATATCTTCTCATTCGGGCCATAAAAAGTTCGTTATCATCTCACAGTAACTGCCTGACCGGCCTCATTTTGGAAAAAATACGGCCTAATGATGCTGCCGGCTTATAAACCGCACCAAACAGTCACTCTTTGTGGGTGCATTGGTTTTTCGGCATTCACTCTTGGATTATCATTCGCCCAAATGCGGCAATTCTACTTATTGACGAATCCACTGAGGTGAAAATGTGCCTCATCACTGAAGATGATTTTCTTCACGAAGTGCGCGATATGCATTTTAATTTCAACGCCCGTTTTCATAATAAGTCTGAATAACTTTAACGCGTTGCCCGATTGTGTATCTTTCCATGGTTCAAATTGAGTTAGTCTGAAATTGAAAAGTGTCAAATAAAGTGCAGAAGGAACTTGACGTTGAGGTGTGGTTCACATTCAACATCGGCCCTTAAAATTTAACCACCCTTTATATATTTTTTTGGCTTTTGATAACAATTGGAGATGAATAAGTCAATTTTGACTAAACAAGATGTGACAAATTTGTTACTATAAAGTAGATTTGTCTCCTTGCCGAGGGGGTGAGGCTTAAGTGGCAATTTAACACTCATATCAAGAGACTTATGGGGGATTGGCTAGCCACTCACCCGCGGAACTGGCCATCCAATCACCATGAGGAGATCACCGTACCAACAATAGTTCCTCTCTTTTTCCTAACCTCAGTATCCCATCATGTTCTCTCCTTATCCCCCCCTTATTCAGGGTGTTACGCATCACCGTGTCCACTGGAGGGTTGTGCCAGGCTGTATCACAACGGCGCTCTCCTGAAACTGGGTCACCTGGATGATCTTGCCACGGTAGAGGAACTGCCATGGTCAGTGTTTCCCCTTTCCTCTATCAAAATTTTAGTCCTCTACGCTCGTCACGTCGAGTAGCGTGGACGATTATGATTGCTAAAAATGAATAAAAACGCCATAGCCTCGGATAAAGGCACGAGGTGTCTAAGCCAAAGCCTAGCTCTCACTCCGTCCCTTCAGTGTATGCCCCTACGATAGCAAGGCCTATTACTGGTCATCATCCCAACCAGGTCTCAAGACAAGTTGGCGATGACATTCCATTCACGTCTGGTGCAAGCAGTACACTTCCCCACGCAAACGTTGACATATAAGTACACAAACAATGGTATTGGCATACGCTTCCAGACTTGTAAGCTACTTATTTTTGAGGAAATTGGAAGAGTAATGAATGAAAGATGTCGTAATGAATTCACCTGCAGAATCGCCAGACAGTTGTGTCTGACTATCGATGCTAAACGCTCAGAATCTATGCAAAGTCGAAATAAGCACAGATTTCCGTTACAATGAGGCAATGCCTAATAGGCAGACATGCCCGGAGAATAGGGCAGGCAGCTTCTGCAGAAGCTATATAAATGAGAAAGAGGAGAGACGATCTCGCGCTTTCTATGTCATTGTCTTGCTTTTTCCAAACGTAGATTTGCCATTTCAGGTAGAAAAGTTTTTAATGAATTGGAAGATATGAGTTCTGTAGGAATCACACCTTAGGTTTAGGAGAGATAGGGGCAAGAGGCAATCGGAAATCAAAAACAAGCTATTTTTAATATTGAATTTTTATTGATGATTGTTATTAATTCACATACTTTTTGAAAATCAAATATCCTAGAGGCGGATAAGCGTCCCTCGTATTGTTTGAGAGAAAGATTCTGCGGGAGAATTTTGGACCTTTACACTTTAGCTATGGCGAATATCGCATGCGATGGAACAATGTGTGGTATGAGCTTTACGACGACATAGATATAGTCCAGCAAATAGAGATCCAGAGCGGGTTCGTTGACTGGGTCATGTCGTCCGAATGGAAGCAAAGGCTCTGGCTCTGGAAGTATTCATTGCGGTACCAGCTGATGGTAGCAGGGGAAGAGGAAGACCTTCTCGGCGTTGGAAAGGTCAGGTAGAGAAGGACTTGGCTTCACTTGGTGGGTCAAACTGGCACCGGCTAGCACGAGAAAGAAATGACTGGCACACTTTGTTAAACTCGGCCAAAATAGCTAAGCGGTCATGCCGGCAATCAAGAAGAAGAAGGTTGAGATTCGGACATCTTGTTGTATAACCAAATTAGTCAGAAGTAACCTCAGTAATCACTGTTTTAAGTATGCACGACGACTTTCACGCTAAATCTTTATAAAGAAAATTTAAATCTTACCACCTAGGCCTCGTTTCAATTGACTTGTCACAGTTACCACCCAATTGTGGGTGAAGTTCAGTCGGTGACGCACATATTATTTATATGCCCAGCCATGTTCTCCACTACATCAACATCTCTCGCTGGCTGTAGATATCTGCCTGTTGGAGGTCTCAGAATAGTATCAAAAGTACCAGCTTGGTACTTCAGCCATTTCACCTTCCTATTTACCTGAATAAGCCCGTGGGTGTCATTTTCAAGCCTATGCTTGTCATTTCCTAAAGGGTATCACAAAGCTGAACTGCTTTTGGTCGATTTTTTGAGCATCGATCGGTCGGATTTGTTAGCAGAACAAGTTTATGGATGGGAAAATAATTTTCATGGGAGTGTTTTTCAAAAAAAAAAAAAAAAAAAATTGTTGTTGTTCTTGTGACATTTAATACCACTATTTACTATTGTTGGTGCAGAGGTAAGTCAATTGTTTTGAAGTGTTGTTGTTTAACTGAATTTGGGTGTTCAAATACGGTTAATGTTATTTTAGTGAACCTGAATATTGTTGTTGTAACAAATGCTGTGTGTTGTTGTAAACTTGTTTTTTTTTCCTTGTTTTTTCGTAATTCGCTTTTGTGTAGTTTTATTTAAATCCATTGATAGTGTTTAGTCGTATATGAACTTGTTGTTGTAGCAAACTATTGCGACAGGCGGTTCGCTACTTTGTGTTTGTAATGGAAATCAAATTGTTGTTTTTTATTAACTCGGCAGCGATGCTATTGTTGACTTATTTCACTTATGTATATTAGCATTTTTTATTTTTTTTATTTATTTTTATTATTGATTTAGTTGTAGCGCCTGTTTATTATCATCTTTTTGTATTGTTGTTTGAGGCTTACACTTTTCTGTTTTCTGTTGTCTTCAGCGATTTGATTTTAATTTAAATTTTATGTCAACGAAATTTACAAAAATTAAGCCACAAAACCAATCAAAATTCAATGCAACATTCATATGTAAATTTGGATTTCGAAAAGGTTTCATCAGAGATCGAACCAACACAGCTTTGAGCGTTCTTACAGATACCGACAAGTTCGTTGCTTCAGTCTTCAGTGTCGCTTCGACGCGTCAGGCAGGCGTTAAACGACGCTTATTTAGCAAAATTAGTTAAGCGCGCAAAAACACATTTCCATTACAAGCAAAGCTTCAATATTCATAAATGCAACTAAACAGCCGGAAATAATCCACACAACGAAACGCGCCATAGCGGAAAATTGTAAAAACACAAAAAAGAACACAGAAAACAGAATAGTTTAAAGTGGAATAACATTACAAAAAATACAAAGTGAATAAACAGCAACGACATAGAAAAAAGAAAACTAAATAAAAGCCAATTAAGTCACACAATCAAATCAGCAGCGCAGACATTTCGCATTAAACTAATCAAGAACGTGCGCGCTCACCTCCTCCACCACCTCATTTGACTTGCCGGATTTCCCACACATCCATTCTCCCTCACTCTCAAGCTCTCTCCCCAATCAACGCACTCCACACCGCATACACGCGCGCTTCGCAAAAATGTGCACAACGTCAAGTTCGCGTCTGCTGCTGCGACTCATAATCGACGTCGTGATTTTAATTGCGCTCTGCTGCTTTGCTCTAATTGCGCTCCCTAAAATATTACCGACCACACGGCGCGGCTTCTTCTGCAGCGATGTATCGCTACACTACCCCTACACCGCTTCGCTGCTGAGCCGCGTACACATCACAATTGCAGTGATCGCTTTGCCTGCCGCCGTCATGCTAGTGGTGGAGATGTTGTGGGCAGCGGTGCGCGCCACGCGCAAATCTACAAGTCCAACTGCCACCACTGCTGGTAAGTGTAGTGGCGTGCAGCGATTCGCTTTTATTGGCATCAACATACCGACCTTCGTCAGCGAGTGTTACAAAATTGTGGGCGTCTACTTCTTCGGCTTGGCGCTCGTATTGATAGCGCAAAGCGCTACTAAACATTTTGTTGGTCGCTTGCGCCCTCACTTCTTCGACGTGTGCCAGCCACAGCTACTGGAAACGCTTGGCGGTGGTTTGGCTTGTGATCGCTCGGCGTCAGCTGCCCAAAATGTCACCACCGGCTATATTGAGGACTATGAGTGCTATGAGTTGGCCGCCTCTGCAGAGTTGCTCAGCATGGCTCGTCAATCCTTTCCCAGTGGGTTTACCGCTACCGTCTGCTATGCTATGTGCTTTGTTATCTTCTATCTGCAGGCGCGTCTCACTGCTGGCGCATTTTTGATGCTGAAGACTTTGCTGCAATTTGGTTGTCTTGCCTTGGCTACGCTGGTAGCGATTGAACGTTTCTATACGCACTACAATCATTGGACGGACATCATGGCGGGCGCGTTTTTGGGATTTTCAGTTGCTGCGTTTGCGACGATTTGTGTAGCTGGTCTGTTCAAAAGGATACCCATAAAAAGTAGGAAGCCGCGTGAGGACTTTACGCGCATATATGGCTACTGTGGTGCCAATCGAGTGGCGAAATATTATTGATGGATTATTTTATGTGTTAAATAATAAAGAGGATCAATTTTAATTTATACAAATTTCGGTTCTTATTTCTTATTTATGGTTTTCCAATTATGGAAGAGAGTTAAAAACTTTTGAAAGCTGTTCCTAGGTTATAGTTGTTGGTAGGGCGCGTACACCCTCTTTTGGGTGTTTGGCCGAGCTCCTCCTCCTGTTTGTGGCGTGCGCCTTGATGTTGTTCCGCAAGTGGAGGAACCTAAAGTTTCAAGCCGACTCCAAACGGCAGATATTTTTGTGAGGAGCTTTTTCATGGCAGAAATACACTCGGAGGTTTGCCATTGTTTTCTTTATTTTGATCTTTCACCGAGATTCGAACCTTCGTTCTCTCTGAATTCCGAATGGTAGTCACGCACCAACCAATTCGGCTACGGCGTCCACCGTGTCGTAAATACTTCTTACCAATTAACCTTCATGTGCCCGGCTTACTACATTTGTTGTAAATTGTGAAAAAAAGTGAGATAAAAAAAAATTTTCCGAAACAACAATGCCCGAATTTTTTAGTAGCTTCCTGATTATCAAATCAAAGTCAATTAAGAGTTTAATAACACACGAACTATTATTTGCCTGACCTCTAGACCCTACTTGAAAAAAGCATCATCTTGCGGCCGGCTTACTACATTTGTAGTAACCATATAAAATGTATGCAAAATAGTATTTTATAGTTGACTTCAGCTTGTCGCAACACGATTTTTTATAACTGTCGCTTCGCTTAGCTACCGAATAAGGTACGAAGAACTTCAGGATCATGTGCAAAACATATTGCCCGAGCTTGATGAGGAGGAAGAGCATTTCGACTTGGAGGATGATAGCAATGCCAACAATGATGAGAGTTCCAACGCGAACGATATTGGTGCTGGTGGTTTGATTGGTATCAATACAGAAGAATCCGACGCTGAAAGTGAATTAATTATTGAAGAGGACGACTTTCGCAATGATGAGCAAGAAGACGGTGCAATATTCGAAGCAGATTTCGAGGATGATTTTGATTCAGGCGAAACGCCCATTACCCAAAGACATGATGCGTTGATCGCTAAAGATCAAACTGCATGGCTTAAGAACTTTCCTAACCAAGCTGTTCGCGTAAGTAACCATAATGTATTTCGGAGCACTGTTGTAGGTCCAACTCGGGCTACCCAGGGTCTAATTGAGTCTGACGTCTTTGAGTTGATATTCACTCCATCAATGCTTCAACAAATTCTAGTAGATACGAATGAAAAAGCACGAAAAGACTAAGAGACTTGGAACGAGAAAAACTGCACTGGAGATAGAAGAATCTGGGAGAAATTAACCTTAATTGAACTAAGAGCATTTGTAGGTCTTATCTTACTAGCAGGTGTAAATAAATCAAATGACGAAGATGTGGATGTGCTATGGAGCCAAGAATGCATTTGCTTTTATCGAGCAGTAATGCCTAAGTCACGCTTCAAAGAAATTGTTCGATTCATTAGATTTGACAGCGAGCGTACAAGAGCAGTTAGGCTAGAAGCCGATAAGGCTGCTCCAATATCTGAATTGTGGACACAAATGTACGCAAATCTGCGCAAATATTACCAACCATCTGGAGAAATTACTGTGGATGAACAATTATTTGCTTATCGCGGTCGAACTAGGGTAACTCAGTACATACCCTCTAAGCCTGCCAAGTATGGGATAAAGGTTTGGTTTGCATGCGATGCTAAGTCGTTCTATCCAGTCAAAGGTGAAATATATACTGGAAAAAACTCAAATGCTGGTCGAGCAAATAACGTAGGTGAAGGGGTTGTGCAAAGGTTAGTATGCCATTGGGAGAACACCGGAAGGACTATTATTTGTGACAATTTTTTTACATCGCTGAACTTAGGCAAGTATTTAATGTCCCAAGGTCTAGCTATTCTTGGTACTGTTCGTCAAAATAAACGTTTGTATCATATGAAATGAAGGCTGACCGCAATCGTGCTGAAGAATCTTCCATTTTCGGGTTTCTCGATGGAAAGTTTTCTTTGGTATCTTATGTTCCGAAAAGAGGCAGATCAGTTATAATACTTGCCAGCACACCTTTGACAAATTCAATTGTAGCTGAAAAGAAAAACAAGCCGCAATACATCCTAAAATGCTTTCTTCATATTCAACGAAACGCAAAGCATTGCGTTGGCCCTTGGCCATGTTGTATAACATGCTGGACATAAGTGCACTTGCTTCATTCATCATTTACTCGGAAAACAATCCATATAACCGTCGCACAGACGCGCGACGAAAGTTCTTGTGGAGCTTGTCTAAGCAGCTTTTTATGCCAGCAATTGAACAGCGCTCTCAAGTTCCCCGGGTGCTGGGATTCCAGCAAACACGTAAAGCTTTCGAAATGGCACTGGATCCATCGCTTTCTGCTACATCTAATGTTAATTCATCTATTTTACTTAATATTTCCAACGATAAACAACCAAAATATCCTGTACCTTGTCAATACTGTGAAATAGTTAGTCGTAACAACACACGAAAAATCTGTAGTTGGTGCAAAAAAGCAGTGTGTAATGCACATGCCGAAACCTATATTTTGGGAAAATGCTGTTCAACTCCTGAAAATTAAAACATTTTTTGTATTAAAATTATCACCTGAATTCAATATTTTTAAATAAAAAGGTTATTACATACGTACAAGTAAAAAAAACACCATACAAGTCTTTTTTTCTTAACATAACATTGGTTTTGCATGCAATTACGTAGTTACTACAAATGTAGTAAGCCGACCGGGTACGTATGTAAGTTTTATATCCCAGGCACATGAAGGTTAACCAAATTTTTACCAAATTCAATTTTTATTTAGTTTTTATTTTTATTTTTTCAAATATCGAAAGAAGTATTAACATTTTCAAAGCCCTTAAAATTCTAGTTTTTTTACTTATTTTAACTAAATTTCATTTAAGAGGCCGGCAATTTAATTTTTCGGCTTTGCAGTTATGGAAAAATGTATTCTAGAAAAGGATTGGTTTACTGGTTACAAAATAAGCTTTTTAAAAGTAAGTTTTATTTAATTTTTTTTTTAATTCGAAAAATTTTTTTATTTTGTATTTAATTTAAATTTTCTTTATTTCGTATATTTTTATTTATTTCAATATATATTATTATATAAAATTAAAGAAATAAATGGCACTGTATTATGGCTCTTCGCAGTTTCTTGTTTTTTATATCAATATTTTTTTATTATGTAAATCTACAAGACTTTAATTTTTTTAACATTTTATTACCAATTTGAGTAATTGTTTTTTATATTCCGTAGTATTTTTCGTTTTTTTTTTAATCTTAAATAATTTTTTTTATTTTTTACATATTTTCAAAGTTTTCGAAAAGAGATGACACTGTTTTAAGCTAATTATAGCTTGTAGTTTTGTATTTGAATATTTTTTTTAGCAATTTTAGAAAAATTTGGAAAAAAATCTCAAAAAATACACTATATTATTAGTTATTGACGGTTAAAAAAAGGCTTCAAAAAACTTAGTTATTTTTGTTTATTCTTTTCCGCGCTTGGCTTTAAACCCAATTAAGCGAAATTCTAAATTCAGCCAATCGCACCTCTTGCAGAAACCAATTGAGGATCCAATTAGAGAGTACAGATGTGCTGTGCTCACTCCTCAGTAACCACCAACTGATTTCATGTGACGAAACATAAAAAACCATTTCTTCATTGTAATCTTAAAAATAATCCCAGCTGCCGGGTATTTTTTGCAGTGTTATAAAGGGTGTTTTTTTTAGAGGTTAGGTTTTCAAGTTGGCACTACTTTTTTCGTAGATGCTCTTTTTGACAGCTGTCACTTGATTTATGCTCAGTTTGGTTTGCCATTTCATAATGAATAGACTTACACCTGAACAACGTTTGCAAATCGTGCAAATTTGGGCCCAAAACGAGATGGCCACCGATCCCGATTTTCACAAGAAAATTTTGTTCAGCGATGAAGTTCACTTTTGGTTGAATGGGTATGTCAATAAGCAAAATTGTCGCATTTGAAGTGAACACAATCCACAAGCCATTGCTGAGACGCCGTTACATCCTCAAAAAGTCACTGTTTGGTGTGCTCTATGGGCAGAGGGAATCATTGGTCCATATTTCTTTAAAAATGAAGCCGGCCATAATGTTACAGTCAATGGAGAGCGCTATAGAGCCATGATTAATGACTTTTTCGTGCCTAAATTGGACGATGTTGATGTGGACGACCTTTGGTTCCAACAAGACGGCGCTACATGCCATACAGCCAACGCAACAATCGATTTATTGAATGAAACTTTTGGTGAGCGCATTATCTCGCGCCGTGGACCTGTGGCGTGGCCTCCAAGATCGTGCGATATAACACCGCTGGACTATTTCTTGTGGGGCTATGTGAAGTCGCTTGTCTACGCAGATAAGCCCGAGACGATTGACGTCTAGGAAGAGAATATTCGGCGCGTTATTGCTGCAAAAAGTGGTCGAAAATTGGGCCTCTCGGCTGCAATTTATTCGAGTCAGCCGCGGCGGCCACTTGCCCGAAATCATTTTTAAAACATAATGGCAAACCCTTATCTTTATAATAAAGCTAAATTCTTGGCCATAACATTAAATTATATACGTTTTATTTCATCTTGAAAACCTAACCTCTAAAAAAAACACCCTTTACATTCAACGGGGAAAAGTGGGTATATTCCTATAAATGCAAGCAAATGCTCTCAGTATTTTTCTTTTTCCAAATATTGTTTTAATTTTGTAAATCAATTTTATTTGCAAACCACTTCCCCAATAAGCATCGTTCAAGGCTAACTTTTCACCAGCCAGATACTTCAAAAATGCCAGTCAAGGAATGCCCCGATAAAAAACAGCAAAAGTTCAATGCAACGCGCTTCAAGTAAAAAAGCTATTCTTTAAGTAAACAGAGGACGGAAGCACGACAGTAGCTGTGTATATGCCAAGTCAACAAACAATACCCTGCTAGGAAAACCTTAACTAGTGAATTATGTATCTAGTACAGTACTGGTATGATTTCTCCAATTTCGAATCACTTAGTTGACGGAATGTGGCAGTGTTAAAGCGAGAGAGTGAATGAAAGAAAGTGAAAGAAACGCTATTCTCACAAATTTTGAATGTGGACGCTGGAAGCCGAGCCGAGCGTAAAAGCAGTGAATGGGAGCAATAATTTATAAAATTTGGCGCCCAGAGTTTCAGCCCAGACATCGCACCGTGAAAAAAATATATTAATTCGATAAAATCAGTTTAAACTGTTTTTCAGCGCCATGCAGTAAGTCTGGTTCGAATCGAGTTGGTGGTTACGGATGCTTGATTTTCGAATTCATTTATTAAAATTGTTGTCTCACATTTGTCTTTACATGATGTATAAGATATGAAAGTTGATATGAAAAGAAAGTAAAATATTTTAAGAAACACCACGAATCGAAATTAGCAGCTCCCGAATAGTACACCAATGATTTACTCCGCCTACTGTATAAATAGTATAAGCTAGAAAACGGCCTTTTCTTCATAGATAATTTATATTTTCGAAATACAGGGTGGCTGATGAATTTTGCTACATTAAGAAACTCAAATAACTTTTTTTTTTGGTGTATAAAATTCATTTATTTTTTTTTCAAGTTGAAGGTCATTAAATTTTATTAAATGTAGCTTAACTAGTTTTAAAAATAATTGAATTTAAATGCCCCCCATGCTCGTTGACACAAGTGCGGCATCTTAGTAAAAAGTTGTTCATTGCTGCTTTGAGAGTTGCGACAGGAATAGCCGCAATTGTTGCCCGAATGGATTGTTTTAGTTCATCCAAATTTGTTGGGTTTGTTTTATAAACTTCTTGTTTACATAAACCCTACAAGAAAAAGTCAGGTGCAGTAAGGTCAGGCGACCTGGGGGGCCAACGAAATTCGGAGTTTCTTGAAATCAGTTTATTGGGAAATTTTCGTCGCAACTCTGTCATAACAGTCTGGGCTATGTGAGACGTTGCCCCATCTTGTTGAAACCACACAGAGTTGAAAGGAATTCTCTTTCGGCGTAGTTCTGGATAGAAAAATTCTTTCAGCATTTTCAAATAACGGTCTCCAGTAACCGTAACGGTGTGACCATTTTCTTCAAAACAATAAGGCCCGACAATACAGCGTGAAGAAACCGCACACCACACTGTCACGTGAAGAGGATGCAATTCCCTCTCGTGGAGTATCTGTGGGTTAGAAGTACTCCATATTCGACAATTTTGTTTGTTCACATTGCCGTTTAAATCGAAATGGGCCTCATCAGACATGAAAAGGCAGTTTAACATGGTTTGATCTTCTTCCACCATTTGCAGGATCTTCTGGCAAAATTCCAAGCGAATCGGCAAGTCTGCTGCATTCAGTTTGTTAACCATTTGAATTTTGTAGGGAAATAAGTCTAAATCTTTGTGCATTATTGTTTGCAAAGACTGTCGGCTGACACCAAGTTGAGCAGATAAGCTTCTTGTTGAAACCCTTGGATTGCTTTGTATAGCTGCAGCTACAGCAGCGATCGTTTCCTCCGTCCGAACTGGTGGGTTTCGATGATAAGGCCTTCTTGCGACTGTTCCTTGCTCAGCAAAATTATTCACCAGTCTCATTATGGTCCATCTGCTCGGGGGATCGCCGCCAAACATCCGCCTGTACTCTCTCTGTACCAAAACTACGGACTCCAGTGCGTGATAACGGCGGACTATCCAAATTCTTGTTTACGTGTCCCATTTTAATAAATTTTAAAGATCAATCTGCAAATTAAAACAAAAATGGAACAGATAACTTAAAAAGAAAAAAAGTTATTCAATTTTTTTTTGGTAGCGGCTTTCATCAGCCACCCTGTATTTATGTTTTTCGAAACTATTCCAAAACTATTCAAAAAGAAATATGTATAAGGCTTGCTAGTTTTAACCTGTGGATTTTAGTGCTAGTTCCAAATCGAACTAGTAATAGTTCCGAATTTCGTACTAGTCGAATTTAGCACTAGCTCCGAACTATCGAAAAAGAGAAGACCATCATACTAGTAGTCATATTTCAGATTTTGTACTACTTTCGAATCACCTAAAAGCGAAATGTACTGGTTCTCAACTTTAGAATTTCGTACTGGTTCCGAATCTCTGAAAGGATTAAATTTAGTATTAGTTTCGACATATCGAAAATGGGTTGTGGATCATCTTAGTTCTTTTCTGTAGATTTTAGTACTAGTTCCAAACAATTGAAAATGGGATGCCGATGCTACTGGTTCTCTTCTGTGGATTTTAGTACTATCGAAAAAGAGTACCAGATTTCGCAGGTAAGGGAAGCCATTTTGAAGCCTTTATAAGAACTCAAACAAGCAGATATCTACAGCCAGTCAGAGCTGTTGATGTTATGGACAAGTTTGATGTCATTTAGATTGATTTAGTACTACTTCCGAATAATCTAAAGGTAGAATATACTGGTTTTCAACTTTAGAAGATTGTACTGGTTCCGCATCACTGAAAGGGAATGCAAAACATGCTAGTGGAACGGGATGTGAATCATCCTAGTTTTCATCGAAGAAAGAATACTAACCATATTAGTTTTCTCTCATCTGTCAAATTTAGTACTAAAGGGTTTTCCAATAACAGGTGTTATTTTGAATAGCTCGCTATTTCGGTAGATGTCACTTTTGAAGTTGTCATTTCGTAATATTTGGCAAGTAGAAACTACGCCATTAATAAAAATGGAACGATACACGCTTAAGCCACGCATTCAAATAATTTAAATTCACTGTAAAAATGTGGAAAATTTGGCAGAGACGGTTCGCAAAACTCGAACATTTTTGGGTCGGACCGCAATACAGAAATTGGTGAAAAAATTCGAGCTGTTGGGACAAGTTAGTGATGTGAAGGATAAAACCCGTGCACGTCGCTCAAGAACAGCCGAAACCGAAAGAATAGCCGAAAGTGTTGGAGAAAACCCAGGTTTGTCCCTTCCTCGTTGATCTTTGGAATTAGGCATTCCACAAACGTCATTACATCGTATTTTGCATAAAAATTTGGGTTTTAAAGCTTATAAAGTCCAGTTAACATAAGAACTCAAGTCGCCCGATCATCAACAACGTCGTGTCTTTGCTCGTGCTTAGTCGTTGAAATGCATAAAAATGATCCCGAATTCCATCGAAAAATCATCTTGAGTAATGAGGCCCATTTCCACCTCGGTGGCTTCGTCAACAAGCAAAATTGTCGAATCTGGGGCTCAGAAAATCCAAGAGTTATTGTTGAAAATCCTCTCTATCCTCAACGTGTGATTGTTTGGTGCGGCTCATAGTCCGGCGGAGTAATTGGACCTTACTTTTTCGAGAATGAAGCTGGAGCAAAAGTCACGGTGAATTGATTGCGCCATCGAGAGACGATTAACGATTTTGTATGGCCGGAATTGGATGATATTGATCTGGACAACGTTTACTTTCAACAAGACGGCGCTACGTGCCGCACAAGCAACGAAACCATTGATCTTTTACGGGAATAACACCTCTTATTGGAAATTTAGTTCCCAATTATTGAACTATTAGTGACCATGCTAGTTCTGGTCTATATATTTTAGCACTAGTTCCTAACTGATTGAAAGGGATGCAAATCATGACAGCTCTCATCTGTTAATTTTAGTAGTAATTACAAACCACTATTGAGAAAGGAATACTGAGCACATTAGCTCTCATCTGTAGGCTTTAGTACCAGATTCCTTAATTCTCAAATTTACTACCATTTCCGAACTACCGAAATGGTGATGCAGTGGAGGGCGGTAGACGCTTTCTAAGTCGACAAGCTTTAGAATTCACTTGCTGTTTAAGTGGAAAAGAGCAGGAACGGCCTCTTCCCATGGTTCTAAATTCACTAAAAGCGCACTCGATCAGTTCAAGTGGATTTCCCTACACGGTAAGAACATCAGGTAAGCTTGCGATCCACAAGTTTCTGTTGGATCAGAAAGAATAAAGAAAGAAATAACAAAAAGTAGTAATTAAAAGGCGAATAAAAGAAACAAGCGAAAAGCGTGTAGAAGGCGAGCGTTTAATTAATGAGAATAAATGAATATATTACGGACGTATGTGCATGCATATGTGTGTGTGAGTATAAAAATCAGTTAAATAAGATCAACGGGCTTAGCGAGAAACAGTTCACAAGAAGACGCTCACAAGCAGGGAAAACATCACTTACAGCAAAGCGCAGTTACATACATGCATACATACTTACATATCTACATATATACATACATATATAGATGAATGTATGCATATGAAATGCCAGTTACAACAAGAACAAATGCCACAATTGACACCCAAAGCATAAGTTGTTAATGGAGCCCTCATTGACTTGGTGTTGACAAGTTCGTTCGCACGCCTTTCGGGGTCGGTTCTTGTGTTCGTCGTGCAAACCAAGCTTGTGCCTGCATGCCTACACACATACATCTGCACACACTTTACTTAATGCGTGTTCTTGTTGATCTTTTGAATGAACCTCCGCCTGCTTGACACATCACTTATTGCTGTGACAGCGCCAGTCAGTGTCAAAGGAAGTAGTGTCAACTGCTGTGCGGAGTTATGAGGATGAAACTTAAGTAACGGCGGCCTTAATTTTTTTAAATTTAAATCGCGCAGCGGAAGTCGGTAAGCAAACTGTGTACGAATGTAGATTTGTATGTGCATATGAGACCAGTTGGTAGTCACGTTGGCGCCGTTACAAATTGAATTTACGAATAAGTGTATATTCTTACTTATATATCCCGTTACTTGCATTTTTTTTTTAATTATAAGCATTTATTTGAAATGCGATGCGTTGCGCTTAACTTTGTTTACTCCGCGCTGCGTTTCATGCAATATTCGTATCCGCCAATCGCGCGGCCACGCCGCTGCACTTAAATTCAGCTACTCGTCCGGCGCAGTTATTAAGCTTTTATTGCATTTTTTTGTTGTAGTTTTGCTTTTATACTGGCAGCTAACGAAACACGATGCGGCTACTTTTTTGTGGTGGGTGCATGGCTAAATTCCACACTGGCACTGGCTGTGCGACGACAAAGAGAAGCGTAACGCCAATGATACTCGTAGATCTAGCATTCAATTGAAATCTCAACAGTTGAAGCGGCAAATTGAAAATGAATACATAAATCAATGAACGATTGAATAAGCAATCGTCACGCACACACACACACACACATGCACACGTAAATGTTCGATTGCATAGATTGGAGTGGGTCGCTTTGTTTGAAAGAAAAATAATACTAATGGTAAACCTTAGTAAAATGATCAAAGAGGCTCATCAAAGCAATCCAAGAAGGTTTTTACTATATCATTTAAGTTAAGTTATGTTGAAGCGATTCTCTCTAAAGCGACCCAGTCAGAATTTCTTTAAACTGGAATAGAATTCTGGATGCCCGGAATTTTTCTAAGGCCTTAGGCAAGTGGATTGGAAATTCATTGCTTGTCTAAAAACTTCGGAGATCTTTTTAAAAACTTGAGTAATTTGTCAATGGAAAAGGAATGAAGTTCATCGATTGCACTCGATTCAAAAAACTGAAATACTTTCGATGTCTAGTGAAAGCCGGATATTAGCAGAAGAAATACTCTGTACTATTTCTCATAGGGAAAGCCGGGCAGTAGCATGCCTATGGTGACCATTCCTTATTTGCATGGGTTGTGCCAATTTATCAGAACTGTTTTGGAACCATATTTGATTTGCATTGCTTGTATAATTGTCTTTTGGAGAAACAAATGATCAAGCCTTGTTAACGTCTTCAATAAGGAGGTGAGTTTATGCGACCTTTTTTGTAATTCATTTCCTTCAATGTCAATGTGGGTTAGTACTCAGGGAGTTGAAATTTGATTATTCATGCCAAAAACGTTAACGTGCTTCGAAATTTATGAAAGTTCAGCTTATCATGAATCTCAGAGCGTTACATAATTTTTCGTGCCGCACTTCAAAGTTGAATTTTTAGTTGGTTAACTATGTATGTTACGATTATATACGTATTTTTTTTTACAAAAATGATTACCTAACTTTGACAACGAGCTGTTAAATGTTTTGACAGTTTGGCGCTTAGCGGATTTTCATAGTTCCAGGCAACTCCAATAATAAGCATAAGTTCACACATATCTGTGAGGGAGCAAATATACAATATCTGCAATACAAAATCTTTGTTTACAATAAAAAATATTTAGGCAGAAATTATGCTAAATTTAATCAGCACTTAAACTCATGAGACGCGCAAATTCATAGTTGGCGTATACAGGCAGAGGTAAATACACTCTCGGGCCGACAGCCTTCACTGCTAGTTTTTTCTTTAATAATTACTTTTAATTATATTTCAAGCAAATAAATAAAATAAATATTTAAATGAATACGCTCTTCTTGCCTTCTTCCTGCCAGTTTTGAATCATAAATTCATTTAACCACAACGTAAATGCGAAGATAAACAATTCCGTGCATAATAAATAAAATAAATTACATTCCGAATTAAAGAAAGCCTACAGTCCAGCCGCTACCATCCCAGTCGACTAACAAGTGAAGCAAAAAAATTTCGAAAAAACTCCATAAATATAATAAGCAGATAGAAAACAATGGAATTTCACGATTTTCCAACAAATTGTTGGCCAATAAATGTCGAAATGCAGCCGCTATGCGCACTTAAGCGTGGCCATGGAAAGAAAAAAATGATAAACTATGAATACAGAAATTATACCACATCAATAACAGCTGACTAAAACAAAACCAGACGAAAAATTAGCAATGGGAAAGTAAATAGTAAATTTATCCGAAGCGGCTGAGCGTGACCAGCAAAACCAGTAAATGCGGCAGGCCAAGCCGACGGCAGGCAATCCACAAGGAAACAGGTGTTTGCTCGTATCTCTGCATCTAAGTATGTATGAAGGCGTGTATCTTCACCTTTAACTATCATACGTACATATGGATGCATGTATGTATGCCTTGTTTACATAAATCCCGACGCAAACTGCTTTGGCAAATCTAAGCAATTTTGTGAAATGGAAAGTTAATCGCTATATTTGCAAATAATTTGAGATACTTATGCATGTATGGATGTGTGTATGTATATATCTACAAGCGTTTGTGTGTTTCCCTCCGATCGGCGTTTTGCGAGATTGGTTATTTGTACTTATTTAGCGCCTTCACTGTAATCATTTTTGCCAGTTTAATTTAAACGAAAAGTGGAAAAGTGAAAATTGTGCGCAATTAACGAATTGTGTTGTGTTTAAAAAGCAAAAGTGCAGGAGCTACTTGACCTGCAGTGATTTAATGCATCAATACAATTGAAATTAAAATAAAAAAATTTAGTAAAATAAAATAAAATATAAATAACATAAAACGAAGTAAAATAAAATGGAAAATTAATTAAGAAATAATACAAAATAAAAATGATTAAAATACAGCTCAAAATATTTGTAAAAATATAAAAAATTTAATAAAGTTAATTGAAATTCAAGTAAAATAAAATAAAAAAGTAAAAAGAAAAAATACGATATTAAATAAAATGAAAGCAAAATGAAAAGAAGTAAAAATTAAATACAAAAATAAAATAAAATTAAAAAAAGATTAAATAAAACAAAATAAACAAAACCATTATTAAATAAATAAATTAAAAAAACATTATATGTGAAAAAAATTATATAAAGTACACAAATTAAAAAAAATTATAATAAACTAAAACGGAAATAATAAAATATATAAAAATAAAATGTAATTAAATACAAAAATAAAATAAAATGAAGTGAAAACAAAAAAATTAATAAAATAAAAAACCAACTGAAGATATAAGCAATTCAAATATCATACAAAAATTTAATAAAAGTAGTTATTTAAAAAAAATAATTTAAATAAAAAACAAAACAATTAAATAGAAAAGCTATGACATTAAATAAAATTAAATTAAGACAGAATGAAATAAGTAAGTAAAAAATAAAAATATATTAAAAGAAAGTGAAATCAAATAAAATTAAACGAAAATAAATAAATAAAATTAGATAAGTCAACCTAAAAAAGTATATTAAAAACATTAAATAAAATGAAATAAAATTTAAAAAAGTTAGATAGTGGAAAAAGGATTAAATAAAACACACAAATTAAAAACTTTAATGAAATTCATTTAAGTAAAAATAAAATAATTATAAAATAAAAGGTTTTGGAAAAAGTTATATCAATGAAATAAAATAAAATAATTAAATGAAAAAAAAAACATTTACTAAAAATTAAAATACAATAAAAAATGCAAAACTATTAAGTTAAATGAAAATAAAAATAAATATAAAACACAAATTTTGGAAAAAGTTATATAAAATGGAGTAAAATATAGGGTTTTTAATAAGAGGTGTTATTTTTGATATTCAAATAAAAATGCTATTTTTTAGTATAAATGATCGGATGTTTACCTATTTCATTTCAAAGAAGAAGGTATGCCGTTAATAGTGGAAAATAACATCAGGCAAATGACCACCACGACCATGCTTACAGGAATTGTAAATGTCCTATGCCTATGTCTAAATTCCCTTATTTCCTCGATAGCCTCACGAATTCCATCTTTGAAGTCTTGAATCGACCCTGGGCTGTTGGCGTAGACTTTCTCTTTCACTTGGCCCCAAAGGAAAAAGTCACAAGGTGTTAAATCTCAAGATCTCGGTGGGCAATTGTGATCACCTCTTCGAGGGATAACACGGTCCGGAAACTTTTCCTGTAAAAAATCAGTGGTTTCGTTTGCTTGTGTGGCACGTAGCGCCGTCTTGTTGAAAATAAACGTTGTCCAGATCAATACCATCCAATTCCAGTCATAAAAAATCGTTAATCATTTCTCGATAGAGCAATCCATTCAGCTGTAACACCTGTTATTGGAAAACCCTTTATAATATATTATAATAAAGACTAGTACGTAACCCCCGAAAATCGGGTGGGGAAAAGAAGAGAGGAGCTCATTACCAACTGTCAATAAATCATTGTATGATTTAGGACCCTTTATGGAAACTAACAGTAAACGTAATGCAAATCGTTCTCGATCCTTTGGATCGACCGTATAAATTCTGCCTATTGCGTTGGCTAAATTTTTTCTTCTTTGCCAGTTCAGGAATTTCTTGGTAAGTCAATGTATTTATTTGATACTATTTCAAAGGTATACTCATATATGATTTGATAATGGCTGCATACATAAAAATATACATGTACACACATAGAATACAATACAAAGAAAAAAAAAACACTTAAAAATGTATATCTGTGTCAAAAAGTTCGTTGATTTGATGGGTAATAGTGTTCTGTAAATGGCGTTGGGCATCGTCTATTACTATAAAATTTGTCTGAGAATAGCCCAAATACAGTTTACCTTTACCTCATTTTTTAAAACTATTTAAAATTTTGAGTTTTGCAAAAAGGATCAAACGCACACAAAATTTTTAAATACATATGTACATACGTTTATATATTGTAGTTCAATTGTCCTATATATGAACGAAAGCAAAAGTGGATGCTTCTACCAATCATATTCAATACGTGACGTTTCAAACATTTATCACTTACTTACCTGCTCTATTCCTCCACTTAAAGTAGGAACTCTTCTACGAACTCTTCTTGGTCGTCCTCTAGGCATATTTTCAAATTAAATATGGATGTACTTTTTTCTTAAAATACATTCTATTTTGCGTCTGTCCAAAACGCTTTCCAATTTGCACTGTTACCGTTGTTTTAAGTGAATTGACAAATTTCAAGTCAATTGTCAATTCATACCAATTATTGCCATCACAACAAAATTTTGAAAAAAATTCGCAGCACCAGTTGGGACTATATTCATGAATACATATTTATTAGTAAAGAGAACAAAACAAAACAATTATTGAGAATCTAAATGTATACAATGCTGTGCTCATTAGAAAGGAAACTAAACAAAGCAAACGTACTCATATACATATACATATGCGTATATTTGTGTGTCGACCCGCTTCGCATAGTCATCGCTGTTATCAATATGAAAATTTTGATAACTTTACACGCAAATATTTCACGAACAAATAAACCAATTTTAATTTTTATAATTTTCCGGAAATATGCTCATCAAAACCTTTCTTTTGATTGCATATATGTACGTGTTGTAGTTTAGTCAGAATAAGCGCCATGTTTTAAAATAATACTATAGATAATAATAACAAAAACTTAATTTAAAAAATAAGTAAATAGAAAATAACTTCCACGATGAACGGAATGCAGTGTATCAAACCTTAGCCGGCTCTCAGCGAATTTGAAAGAATCAGCTGATTTACTGACGTAATAGGCTAGGTTTACAACAGAGGTCGGCAAAAATTGAAATTGCATTAGTAGTATAGAGCGCATTGACGTCTAAACGACTAGTAGAAAGAGAGTAAAAACATGATATAGCAGTCAAAATTCCTCTTAAAATTGTGTTTCGGCTGACCAAATCTTGAAATCTATCATTCTTGAATAACTCGTATATTCGGGTGAGGCTTATTGTATTTGCAGTTGTGATAAGTCCTTTATAGTAGTGCATCTGACCTTTCGATTTTCCTTGAACCTGGTTGAACTGATGATTTGTTCGAGTGGAAGTAGGAGTAATGGAACGATGTGCAGTCCTTGGTCATCTGTCCGGAGCAGTATAGACAGACACTTAATATACCAATACTTAATTACCAATGAGAACATTAGACAATAAATTTTTGCTCCAACCTGTTTTTGGGACCACTCCTTCGGATACTTTCACGATGCTTGTGGTTTAATATATTAATTCGTAGAGCTTGGACTTCCGTCAGCTCGATGTGGTTTTGCTTTGCTAAAATTTTTTTGGGTGGGACTCGTACCTTAATTTCATCTCCATTTGTGGAGGAGTTGATCTACGAACATTTGAATCCGTTGGGATAAGTTTAACGTCAGCAAATATCCATGTGAAATACGCACGTGGTTGTTGCATTAGGGTGGACGTAGAGTGGTCCTAACACCACCAAAATAAAGACAAACTCCTCTTTTTGGAGAAACTTTGTTTATTTTGTCAATAAAAACCTTTATATTTATTTTATATCGGCTCGTCGCTTTTCACAAGCTTGAGCCATTATCAAAAATTGTTTATAGACCCATTAATTACTCCTCTCCATGGAAATCTTTAGTAAAAGGCGAAAGATTTATTCGACAACTGAAGAGAAGTCAAGGTAAATTTCGAACAGCAAAAACGTAGTTCTTATGTTATAGAGGAAATGAAGTGGTTGCGAATTGCAAAGCGAAGGCTGATGAGTAAAGCAAGCAAAAGCGAGAAGATCACTGGATTGAAATTTAAAGAGGGTTGAATTGCATCCCTATTTTCATCTGCAAGTAGTTCTATCCATATCTGCAGTGAAGGCTATAATACGTGAGTGGTCAAAAGAACGCATGCAGGTGAGAGATGATAAATGACAAAAGTGAAAGATGACAAAAGAAAGTGATTTTCACACTGTTGCTTCAGAGCACGCACAATTTTCTGTGAACTACATTAAGCCAATGTTTAGCTATTATTTCACTCCGTTATATATTCTATATATCAGTAAGTATAAGTATAAGTATAAGTATAAGTATAAGTATAAGTATAAGTATAAGTATAAGTATAAGTATAAGTATAAGTATAAGTATAAGTATAAGTATAAGTATAAGTATAAGTATAAGTATAAGTATAAGTATAAGTATAAGTATAAGTATAAGTATAAGTATAAGTATAAGTATAAGTATAAGTATAAGTATAAGTATAAGTATAAGTATAAGTATAAGTATAAGTATAAGTATAAGTATAAGTATAAGTATAAGTATAAGTATAAGTATAAGTATAAGTATAAGTATAAGTATAAGTATAAGTATAAGTATAAGTATAAGTATAAGTATAAGTATAAGTATAAGTATAAGTATAAGTATAAGTATAAGTATAAGTATAAGTATAAGTATAAGTATAAGTATAAGTATAAGTATAAGTATAAGTATAAGTATAAGTATAAGTATAAGTATAAGTATAAGTATAAGTATAAGTATAAGTATAAGTATAAGTATAAGTATAAGTATAAGTATAAGTATAAGTATAAGTATAAGTATAAGTATAAGTATAAGTATAAGTATAAGTATAAGTATAAGTATAAGTATAAGTATAAGTATAAGTATAAGTATAAGTATAAGTATAAGTATAAGTATAAGTATAAGTATAAGTATAAGTATAAGTATAAGTATAAGTATAAGTATAAGTATAAGTATAAGTATAAGTATAAGTATAAGTATAAGTATAAGTATAAGTATAAGTATAAGTATAAGTATAAGTATAAGTATAAGTATAAGTATAAGTATAAGTATGTAAAAGTATAAGTATATGAAAACTTGGATTGACAGAGAGACAAAATATGGAAGTCATTTAAATGAAATTGTTTTTCCAGTTTAATGGAAAGGTTTACTCCTTCCAATAAAAAAGTTCATTAAAAACTACTCTGGTTTTTTTATAGTCGAGTTAAACTAAGTTTCAAAGCTTCGCTGGACAACCCTGTATTACAGACGGCACCGATCGGTTGATCGGTTAGAGTATACTTTACTAATTTCATTGCTCAGATTATGATGGCGTACCCCGTACTAGATTAATCAATTTACAGCATCATCATTGCCATGTTATGATAAAAATTATCTTATACAGAAATTAGCGTCAGCAGAACAACACAGCAAAGTTACTAATTTATTGTTCTCCACTACAGCATTCGTCATGCGACATTAGCCCTTCCCCTTTTTTATTCATTTCCTAGCGTGATATTTGCTATTTTTAATTTTCACTTATTTGATCAATTTTTTCATCGTCATCTTCATCCACAACAACCATCACCATCGTCATAGTTTACATATTAACTCAATAAAATTATACTTATTCATTCAATTTGAGGTCGAGTTCAGTTTTTTAATCTAATTAACCAAACAACTCACGCTCCCCATTTGCCATACGATATTGCTCGTATTCGCATGTATGTATGTATGCCTTTTAGAAGCCACAATTGGCTATCGGCAGCAGCGGAGTAATGTTAGAGCGCCCAAGTCGTACGCAAGCGTATGTATGCGCGTGTGTCTCTTTAGCGCTCTAGCCTAGTCACCCATTGACATTGGCGCATACACTTTTTACTCCCCTTACAGTTAACTGCACATCCAATGGTTTGGATACAGTGTCGCGAGCATACACTGTGAGTAGCACTTGCACTTTCGGTTGAAACACAAAGAGCGTGGTGAGTGTGAGAGAATATGGAATATGTGTGCATGCGTGCGTATACGTATGAGATCGTCAGGTTAACTGGTTAATTGTATTTTATAGCCGCGATCAAACTGGATTTAGGAGTTAATGATATTGCATATTGTTAGAAATAGATTTTCATTATATATTGAAAAAAAGAAAGGAAAAGGAATTAGCGTAGTTCAATGACATCAGTTTGAATTGATTGTAAGTAGTTAATGCGAACTATGAAAATTTCGTACTGTTTGTTTGTAAACAATAACAATTATGAATCCAGGGCATTTTACATTAATTACCGCTTCAGTAAACATGAAATGTACATATAATTTATGTAAGTGTGTATGCCGATTATTATTCCATAACATTTCATCAAGGTTGCATTAGTAAAAAAAATATTTATGTATGTTCTTTAGATTCTGACGATAAATCGCTATTTAAAGCTATTCGAAAAATAAGCTCATTAGAGAATGGCTGGGACTAATTCCATTAACATAAGTCCATGCCCCTCTTTATTTGCCTCAAATAAGATTTAGCATATTGATAGCAGCTATTCAGGGCACTCAATATTTGAAAAATGAACTTCAACATCAGTTGTACAGGTCTGCGAAAAGAGTTTTTTGTTTGGAAATCAAGAAACGGACCGGTTGTTATCGAAGGATTTCGACATCCTAAAACGAGTCTCTTCTCCAAAATATTCTTTCATATCAGAAATTTAAGATTGTCTTAACAGAATTTGGACAGTTTTTTTTTTGCCATTCCTGAAAGAACGAATATGCTTTCAAATGACATCGTAGATGTCAAATGGGAGATCATTGTTTATAAGCTTGAGTTTAGTTGTTCAAAGCACAAAAAAAAAACAACAGAAAAACATTCACATGTCATCTGTAATCATTGTTGTTGTTCCACAAATGGAGGGACCTGCAGATTTAAGCTGACTCCGAACAGCAGATATTCTTTATTAAGAGCTTTTTTTCATGGCTGCCGAGGATCGACCGCTATAAGAAGAAACCTCTTCTTCATTTTAGTGTTTTATGCACGGAGATTTGAACCTAAGCACTCCATTTAACAAGTATCATAATAACCATTCAAATATTTGCTATCTTCCTACTTTGAGCTTCACTCAGGTGTGCCTAATTTTTTATTGTCGACTGTCGCTCATTTTGTTTACTCTCGCATTGGTGCGCTCCTCAATAAATTGAGTATAGAATAAAGAAAACAAGTTTTAGCGCTGAGCACTTCCTCTTCCTACTTGATTACTCATTCTTACACCGTAAAGCGATGATAATAAATGATAGTAGCGAGGGAAATATAACTGCAAAGGTTGCCTTGAATATCAGGGCGATCAGTTGGCGTAATTTTCAATAATAAAATAAACACAACGCAAAAACAGAGTACACGTGGGTGAAAACCAACAAGTGGGTGGAGGCGAGTGGTGGGAGGGAGGCAAATTGAGTGAGTGAGGCCAGAGAGGGTGTGCGTTTACACTGCATTCAATGATCAATAGCCATGTGTGGGGTGGTAAAGAGAGGCAGATTTGTCAAGTTCGGCTTTTGGCTGGTGTTGGCTAGCGCCATGCAAAATTGGACTGAGCGTACAAGTGATGAGCGTTTGTGCACAATTTTTTTGGCATTCGTCGGACCGTGACATTGTTTGCTTTCATTGTGGTGATTTTTTTTCTTTTACGGCTGTTTATTTATTTGGTTGTCATTATTATTATTTTTACTCGCCTCTTGTTTGAGTTTTTTATTATTTGATTTTATTATTTTCGCCTTGTTCGACGCAGTTGACATGACAGATGCTTGTCTACATTTACTTATTTATACAATTTTCTGTAATAAGCAATTTCGGTTTTGTGAAAAAAGGAAATAATAGTCCCTTGCTTTTATCGCTTTATCAAGCCGTGCACTTGTTCGGATACATGACTGTTTATTCTTATGGGGCTCCTTGATATCATTTTTACTGTGGGCTTTTTCACTGCGACAAATAAAAGTATATAAATATGTACGTACGTATAAAGTTCTGCGTAGGCAAAACGCTCGTATATTTATTTCATTTAAGTTTTTTGCTGGCGAGCACTCCATTATCTTATCAAGCGATCTGAACTTGTTGCTTAAAGCACTTGGAAAAATTACAAAATGAAATGTAAAGTTAGCGAGCAGTGCTATTTTTGTTAACCAACCTTTTTGGGTGTTTGGCCGAGCTCCTCCTCCTATTTGTGGTGTGCGTCTTGATGTTGTTCCACAAATAGAGGGACCTACAGTTTCAAGCCGACTCCGAACGACAGATATTTTTATGAGGAGCTTTTTCATGGGAGAAATACACTCGGAGGTTGGCCATTGCCTGCCAAGGGGCGACCGCTATTAGAAAAATGTTTTTCTTAATTTTGGTGTTTCACCGAGATTCGAACCTAAGTTCTCTCTGTGAATTCCGAATGGTAGTCACGCACCAACCCATTCGGCTACGGCGGCCGCCGTATAACGCATAACAATTTGAAAATTTAAGTAAAACATATGGAAAAATAAACGAAAATTTAAATAATGGAAACAGTTAAAAGGATAGGTAACAGTTTTAAAAATAACGGCGGTTTAAAATTGATAGCAGTTTTCTAATTGAGAGTTGTTTAATAAATGAGAACAGTTTTAGGAGAGGAGATCTTTTAAATATAAGAAGAGTTCCAAAAGTGGGAGCAGTTTTTAAAATGGGAATAGTTTTTCAAGTGGGAATAGTATCAAAAAATGGGAATATTTTTAAAAGTGGGAGCTGTCTTAAAAATGCGAACTGTTCTACAAATGGGAGTAGTGTCAAAAAGTGGAAAGAGTTTTAAAAGTGGGAGTAATGAACAGTTTTAAAAGTGGAGATATGATAATTTTAAAAGTGGGAGCAGTTTAAAAAGTGCGAAGAGTTTTTCAAGTGCGAATGGTGTCAAAAAGTGGGAATAGTTTTGAAAGTGGTAAAAGTTTTGAAAATATTGAAAGTAAAAACAATATTTTCCAATTATATTTGTACTTGTTTTTTAAATATATTTGGAGTTTAAAAAGAAAATTCTGTCTGAAAAATTTCAAAAAATTATTTGTATGTATAAAAATATAATTTGATTAAGTAAATAAGAGGGGAAACATTGGAAATTATTGACTGTATCTCTTGCACGAAATATATTGACTGAAATATTGAAAATAAAAAATGAACCAACATTACTAAAGTTATTCACGAGATACCGACCGAAGTCCTCCAGGGAATCATTAAAAATTGGTGTTTACAGATGGCTGAATTACGGCACAGTTGCGGCCAACATTTGAAAGGAGTTGTCTTTAAAAAATAATAAAGATGGCCCAATCAATTTGAACTTTCGTTGGTTTATTTCATTTTTTGTTTTTTTTTTTTTTTAGTATAGGAGGAAATTATTATTCTATTTCTCAGCAAATTTTCTATGCTTCTCATTTGTACAGTGTGATCGTCACAACCGCAAGTTTAGAGTTAAAATTATACGGCGTCTGACTGCCAATGAGGCAGACGATCGGTTAGTCTCTCACCGACTGTCGAGCAAATAAGTAAAATCACACATTCGTTGGCACTTTCGCTCTTATTGTCTCGCAGCTGCAAAGAGGCCAATCAGGGATTATTAAGACAGCAACGTATGCGGGGGATTTGACAGCGAATGCGGGTTAACTAAACTTCACAATCAGTTGTAATGATGTGGCTGGAAAACAATTCAACAAGCAACTGAGCACAGCAAAACAGAGAGTAAAAAGAATAAATGCGGGTAAGTATGACTGCGCGGCAGTAAAGGTTGACAAAGTTGGCTCATTTAATGGGGTTGTGGTCGTTATTTTGTTGGGAGCAGCGATGGCTACGTCGACTTGAATAGTAAGCGTGGTGATTCTGAAATAAATTACTAGTGAGCGGCGGATACGCATTCAGTCACAAACGACCCCGCGACGCGCATCGCTGAACACGCAAAATATACGCGAAGCTAACGAACGAACCAAAACGATAAATTTAATCATTTTTTCTACCCCAATTTATTTACATACAAACTTCAAATTTACTTCAACTTCAAATTGAGCGCGTTAAACAAAACCTATTTAATACACAGAGGATGGATGACTCACTAGCATAAAGGAGCGTTAATTGTTTATGAAAAGTCACGCTACAATAGCATCGAAATAAGCGCGGAAAGTTAAGTGATCGACAACCTACAAAACCCGGCCGACACGTAACTCGGCTATTACCATTCATCCTCGCCATCAGTTGCCACTTACCACATTAGCTTACCAGACGCTTTTTATTCGTTCAGGTCCTTTTGACGCTCCTAAAAATGCAATCCACGGCTAAGAAATGGAGTGGAATCACTACCGACGATCGCCGTTTACTACGTTGCATCCTGCTCGAACTGATCATCTTCATGGTGCTCGGCTTACCGATACTCATTTGCGAGTTCGTCATAGAACCTTTTCGTCGTGGATTCTTCTGTAGCGACGAGACGATACGTTATCCTTTTCGTGACAATACAGTTACGACGGTTATGCTCGGCTTACTCATTACCCTCCTGCCGGCTACGGTGCTAATCGGTGTGGAGTTTACGCGCTTCTATCGTTGTGGTCGCGTGCGAGAATCAAGATTGCTTTTTGGCTGGAATATACCCATTTGGATGGTGGAATTTGTCAAATATACGAGCCACTTCACTTTTGGCGCCGTACTAACTTTTGATGCAACAGAACTGGGCAAGTTCACAATTGGACGCTTGCGCCCACATTTCATAAGTGTGTGTCAGCCGCAGCTGGCAGATGGTAGTAGTTGTGATGCGCCGCATAATCTTCATCGCTATATTGAGAACTACGTTTGTGTGGGCAACGGTTACACAGCGGATGATGTGCGCCAGTCAAGGCTTTCATTTCCCAGCGGCCACTCGAGCCTTCTCTTCTTCACCATGACTTATCTCACCATTTACTTGCAATACAAGCTCACCTGGAATGGTTCTAAGTTTGCGCGCAATTTTCTGCAATTCGTTTTGCTCATGTTGGCTTGGTTTACGGCACTATCGCGCATCATGGACAATTGGCATCATTGGTCTGATGTGTTGTGCGGCTCCTTATTAGGCGTAGCAGGTGCCCTGCTAACTGCGCTTTACATCACTAAAGATTTTAGTACGCCACTGGAACGCTTGCACGTCAACTTGCCGCGCCAGGATACGAGCACAACACTGGACGAGATTGCCCCAACGCCACCTCCTTATACGCTGAGAAATGGAAAAAGCAGCGAATCGTCGTTGAATAGGAATAGCACGAGTAGCTTTGGCAATGATCAGTTTTGTACAAAAGTGTGAAAAGTGTTAAATGCGTTGGTGAGAATTTAAGTCTAAGAATAACTGTGGTAATTTAAGAAAATGTAAAAGAAGTAAATTTGGCAGAGCATAAAAGGATAGAATCTTGTAGAATGTTAGTTTGTATGTAAACAAACTAAAAATATTGGTAACAATTTGAAATATAGTGACAGTGTAAGAAGTGGGAAGAATTTATAAACTGAAGAAAGATTAAAAAAGAAAAACTGTACAAAATAGAACGCACTTTTGAGAAGTGAGAAAAGTTCGAAAAACGGGAAGAGTTTAAAAATGGGAACAATATCAAATTTGGGAACAGTTCGAAAATGTGAACAGTTTTAAAAGTGAGAACAGTTTTAAAAGTGGGAACAGTTTGAAAAACAAGAAATGTTTATTAAACTAAATTAGTTTAACATTTTGAAATCATTCTGCATTGTTTTGGAAGTCAGAACAGTTAGAAAAATAGGAAAAATGCATGAAAAGAGACTAGTTTAAAAAATTTATATTATTGGGACTTGTCAACACCTTTGAAAATCAGAACAAGTATAGAAGTGAGAACAGTTTGAAAAATAAGAAAAGTTTGTGAAACTAAAGTAGTTTAAAATATTGAAGTTATGGGACAACGACAATGAACTTTTGTGAACTGTTACATAAATACATTCAGATCTGTTCACGCAAACTGTTTAAGTAAATATGAAAGCGAAGATCGTAAAGTGGCAAATAGTGATTGCAAAGTTTGCTGCGCTGGCGACATACAAAAGAGTGTATAAGGAAATACTTCTGAAAAGCCAAGAAAAGCTAAAACCTACGCAATCTGTATCAGAAAAACCGAAGGGCAGCTACTCTGAAATGCACAGCCAATAAAAATATGCCAAAGATGTGCAAATGATGGGGGAGTATTTTAGTATTAAGAGAGAAAAATGTATAGTTTTAAATACACCAACAATTTATTGTTCATTGCGTTTTTTGCAATATTTAATCTGTAGTTACAAACATTTCCTTTTGTTTCATTTTGTACAACATTACCGTTTGTAAAATGTCTTTCGCTCATAGATACAATACATAAATGCGAAAGGATGAAAATAATTTTAAGTTTTATTTACTGAGATCCTGTTTTGTCGGAAAGAAAAATACTTAAACAATAAACAAAAGTTAATTAGGTGTGTAGCCTTAAGAATTATTTACGATTTGCTACTTTTATGTTCCTCATAAGTTTATGATAAATAAAAGTTATTAAAATTTAAAAAAAAAAATCCAACTAGAGAAATTATTCTATAAATTTTAATGTGTTCAGGTGATAAAAAAATGAAAATTCGTGATAAGAAGGGGTAAAAAATGGTGTGGAAATTTGAACTATAGAAACTCTGTTGGAATGAGCAATTTGGCTCCTGTGAAGGAGCGTTAGATATGGCGTATACACAGGTCTACATAAGACTTTGTGGACTGAACACATTGCAAAAAGCTGTCATACTATCAGAAAGTCAACAACAAATAAATATAATCTGCCCCATTCTTGTAAAAACGCAGGCAGTTTCGAGGAAGCTGCTACTGCGAATACCTGATACTAATTTTATTGAAACTTTCCTTTACGGGACACACAAATTGAATGACTCAAGAAATTTGACTCGAAACAAAATCGCTAATCAAAAGTATGCTTCTGGATAAGTACAGCTTATTAAAAAATATTAGGAACACATGGATTTGACACTAAGATCCCTTTTTTGGTAGGCTAATTACTTTGCGTATACGAGTATTTGGAAGGGGTCAGGTAATCTTAATCTATCACTGCATTGGTTGTGGAAATGCTTGAAAAGCGACTCTAGGTCCCATTAGGCTAGGAGGTGAAAATCTATGCGATCCACTTTGGAATAAACTTGGGTAAGTAAAGTAAAGGAGAGCTAGCAGAAGTGGTTGGTTTCAATTCGGCACTAAGCATATGTATATCATAATATGATTTTTTATGCATTTGCTCCATTATAAATGGAAGCTTATTTAGCCATTTTCGTTTAATATACCTGCCGTTGTTGTTGTGGTTGTTGTCGTTGTAGCAGCATAACCATTCCCCATGCATATACGAGCAGTGCTGCTGAAGTGACAGTGCTTGGCCGAATATAAATCCGGGTCACTCCGAACCGACTGTCGTGGGCCCCTGAGGTCATCCAGTTTGCCGCATTTGCCGGAAATATGAATTGGTATTGAATGGAGTGGAACCTTTCAAATGCTTGATACGCAAAACTTACATTTACTAAGGCATAAGGGCAAGGCATAAATTATTAATATATTTTACTTTTAGTTTGTACTTTTCCTTGTATGTATTATGCACCCTTTCTTAAAAATAAATAAAGGGTGGTTAAATTTTAAGGGCCGATGTTGAATGTGAATTGGGTGTGGTTAATTTTAATTAATTTTTAATTTTTTCTGCATTTCATTTGACATTTTTCAATTTCAGACTAACTCAATTGGAACTATGGAAAGATATACAATCGAGCAATGCGCTAAAATTATTCAGGCTTATTATAAAAACGGGCGTTCAAATCAAAATGCATATCGCGCACTTCGTAAAGAAAATCATCTTCAGTGATGAGGCACATTTTCACCTCAGTGGAATCGTCAATAAGCAGAATTGCCGCATTTAGGCGAATGATAATCCAAGAACGATTGCCGAAAAACCAATGCACCCACAAAGAGTGACTGTTTGGTGCGGTTTATGGGCCGGCGGCATCATTGGGTCGTCTTTTTTTCCAGAACGAGGCCGGTCAGACAGTTACTGTGAATAGTGTTCGCTATCGTGAGATGATAACGAACTTTTTATGCCCGAATGAGAAGATATGGATGTGGACGATATGTGGTTTCAACAGGACGGTACCACTTGTCACATTTTATATCCGAATAATCTCACGTCGCGGCGATGTCAATTGGCCGCCAAGATCATGTGATTTGACACCGTTGGACTTCTTTCTTTGGAGTTATTTGAAAGAAAAGGTATACGTCGATAAGCCAGCAACAATTCAAGAGCTGAAGGATGAGATAATTCGGTACATTAATGGCATAGAACCTCAATTATGCCTCAGCGTCATCGAAAATTTGGACCATCGGATGAAGGTGTACGCCGAGGCCTCGACGGCCATTTGGCCAATATTTTGTTCCATACGTAATTGAGCCATATCAGTATTATCATAGTAAAGAAAAGTAACAATAATTTCTTAAAAAAATTGTATTTTATTCAAAATCAACACCGGCTCTTGAAACTTAACCACCCTTTATAATAAAGCAATTTAAATTATCAAACCAAAACTTTTGTTTATTTTTATTTCTCATAAAATATAATACTTTTACGTTTCCCTTCAAAACCAACTGGTTATTTCGTTAGTCATACTTGCTTTGAAGCCTGCCAGACCATAACTATAGTTATGCGCTCTCAAAGTCAGTCATCAGCCACAAACAGAATGCTAATAACTTATGCAAGCTTCCGTTGTAATTTTGTGAATTATGCCCTACTGAAGACAATTCATTATTTATTAAATATACTTTGATTTTCATGCATTTCCTTTGAGTTGAACTATTCTGCTTATTGTTGTAGTATAAATATTTAATGTACTAAGTGCACCTGCACTAAAAATACGTTTATTCCCCAAACTGAGCGTCAAAGTGGCAATGATTTTATAAAAATAGAATAATTGACACACCATAAAATAATCAAAAAAAATGAGAGAAGATATTTAACATTCCATGCATTGCTCGTATTCGAGTAGCAACAACGCCGTGTTGCTTCATTTGCCGGATGATGTTCAGGTGAATCATTCTGATAATACTTTTTTACATTCCAATGCTCGTCACGCTATTGTTGGATATTTTTTGTATAAATGCAGGTGTGTTTGTAATATGCATACCTGTAGGAAAAACTATTGGCGAGGAATTAGCTCGAGTGCCAATGTATAGTTTTAAGGGATATATTTCTAAAATTATTTTAGTTAGAAAAATATATATTTTTTAAATTCATTTCCCAAATTTGAAGGCCTGAGGAATTTGCAAAATGTCTCACTGGTGGGAGTAGTTACCTCCTTAAGAGATCTAGATGGCTTAAGCAACTTAGTTAGTAGTAATATGTGCTTATTTAAAGGCATTGGAAATATATTTTTTTAGTATAGCCTCATTTTGGGCCTCTTTTAACTAGTCCAAATGTAACTACTTTCCGACCAGTTCGTGTTTCCTGAGAATGGTTGTCAAGCGACAAAAAATTTTGTGAAAAATTGACGATTTGGAGTTCCCTGTAGGGTTTTGGGCCCCAATGAGGATTTTTATAAATGTGTGTGTATAAATGTACGGAATTGCACATTTACACTTTTTAGATAGTTCCATTTTTGGGCCCCTTTTAACTAGTTCAAATGTAACTACTTTCCGCCTAGTTAGCGTTTGCTGAAAATTATTGTTAGTTGCAACAAGAAATTTTGTGAAATATTTACTATTTGGAGTTCCCTATAGGGTGTTGGCGTACATTGAAGATTTTTATAAATATGTGTGTATGTATGTATGGGATGGTCCTTACACTTATAAGAAAGAGCTTCTTCATGCGTATGTATGTAAGCTGTGCAGCTTTCGATGCAATGTACCTTAAGTTTACTTTTTACCTGACAGCTACCCGTGAATTTCTCAAAGAAGTGTTTTAAGGGATCTCTATATATATACTCGTGTGTATGTATGTGTGTACGTAGGAACTTACGTTTTGTAAGCGTGAAATGGCGGTTGTTCTGTGCGGCATACAATTTTGAAATTTACGCTCTCAGTTCTCAGTATTGATGATAATGATTTAGCAATTTTATGAATAGTACAGCAGTGTTGATACTTATAGAGGTATGCACGTATGCATGTGTCTATATGTGAATATATTTTGTCCCATATACTCGTATATTAGGTTTATATACCCAATTAGCCAAATTCAAGAAGCTATAAATTTACTATTCTAATCACTACCTGCTATTTCGTTAAGTTTGCTGCAATTCAACAAACTCATTAAAAATGATATATATATATGTATTTATATATATATATATATATATGTATTTACAATTAGTATTTTTTAGCATTTATTTCCACTTGAACTTCACTTCATTGAAATCTTGGAAAAATTTTAACAAATTTTGTCCACAAGCTCTGTAGGAACTTAATTTCTTAAAAATACCTATAAATATAATAAAAGCTGAGAAGATTAAGCGCTATTAGGTTCCCGTATAAAAAGTAAGAATAAATAAATCTACTTTTTCAGTCTAAGAAAATTGGGCCATAGAGTTATACGAGTATGCAGAGAGATGCAAATGAGACACCTATGTGGGCCATGCAAAATTTGCTTTTTTAATCGGCTATAGAGTAAAAACGAATAAATATTTTTTAAAACTTTTATTTTTATTTTGAAGATTGAACATTGTCATTTATGAATGAAAAATAATATCGTTCAAATAACAGCCACGACTGGCTTTACAGTAGGCCATTCGATCAACCCAATTTTTAAGCACATTTTCGATTGTTTGGACTCCAATTTCATTAATGGCAACTTCGATTTCGTGTTTTAAAGCATCAATCGTTTCTGGATGGTTCGCATAGCATTTGTCTTTAACGGCTCCCCACAAAAAATAGTCCAACGGGCTTAAATCACAGCTCCGAGGCGGCCAATTGATATCGGAATTCAAAAACGGTAGCCAAAAGTTCGAGTGTAACTTTGGCAGTGTGACAAATTGCACCATCCTGTTGAAACCAAATGTCATCCATGTCATCCTCTTCAATTTCTGGAAACAAAAACTCGTTGAGCATGACACGGTAATGCTCGCCATTTACTGTAACCGCGGAAGAAGAAGAAGACTCACCACTTTGGAAATAGGTTTTCAATATTTCCCAATTTTGTTCAAGCGTATAACGTCCCATTTCGTAAATGTCAAACCTTTAAGTAAATTATGAACACATTTGACTTGTCATTTGTGTTACCATTCTCAAAAAAATAAGTGGTTAAAACCACACCTAAACGTCAAGTTTTTTCTGCATTTTATTCGACATTTTTCAATTCCAGAATATTCAATTTGAACCATGGAAAGATACACAATCAATCAACGCGTTAAAGTTATTCAGGTTTATTATGAAAACTACATATGTATATCAGCATTTTATTCACACTCTGCTCGATCATTTATGTTATGTCTCACGATCTGTCTTTCTATATTGAGCGTAAGCTGATATTATTACTTATTTTACCTAAACAATTAAATACCACACAAATGTCTCCCCTTATGCGTACTTTCTTCCACTTACAAACTACTTAGTATTTATTCATTAAGTTGGGCCAAATCTCGGCTGTATTGCAATACCGGGCCAACCCGTGACAGAGGTGGGGCAAGCCCCTAAAACACTCCGTCTATTTTCAAAAATAAGTTTAACATTTGTTGTCCTCCGATGGAGGATCTATCAGATGTTAAGCTGATAAGAACAGATACTACACTTGATCTTAGCCATAAGGCCGAGAAGCGATAACTTCAATAAGCAAATTTTTAGTACTTCTACGCAAAGATGCAAAAGGTAGCTGAGAAGTGCAGTAGGAAAGAAAATCTGCAAATGGAAAAAATCAGCAAAATAAGGCTGAAAGGTATGAAGGGAAGGAATATTTGCAAATATTTCTGTGTTTGAGCAGCAAAAAGAGAGTCTGATGAGTGAGGATAACCCTCCATAAAGGAAATGAAGTGTATGGGCTTCTGTACAAAAACAACACTCCGGGCTTTAAAACAATAGAAATCTCATCCACCAACAGAGAATTTTGTCAGTTATATCCTTTGTGAACTCGGAGTCCTTCATACAAATTCAAGCGTATAGTTGAATATCCTTGCGGTAAGTATTACTCTTACCCCGATGTACAGAATACAAAGGTGGCATCTATCCCGTGTCGCTATTACGCTCTTATAATACGTTCACATATGCATTAATTACCTATAAATCCCCAAATTAATCTACCCGTTCGCATATGGCAGATTACTTGCAAAATTGACAATCAGCTGTCAAAAATTATGGCAGCAATACGCATGCGAAATTCGATATTACATTTTATAATAAGCAATAAGAGGACAAAACGTTTATAGACATTCGCTTTAACAAACATTTAACTAAAATTATGTCTACAAATCTGTTTTCGTTGCCGGCGTCCATTTAATTTATTTTTTATTTTGATATTTCTCTTCACATTCGTAATAATAATTATCGATAATACAGACATACAGCCCCCGAAAGTATGATTATTATCTAGGATTATTTTATAATCTCAGATTTTGGGAGAGAAATTTTGTACGGGAAATCGCACTTTTTAATTACGGATTTTGAGTTCAGTGCGAAGAAGTAGATCATCTACTTATAGTATATGCGAACGTATTATTAGTGAGTTTGACAGGATCGCTGTGTGTATGACGTCACACTTGGGCACTTTATTCGTGTATTGTTTACGCAATTTCTTCATCTTCTTGCATTCTTGTCATATTTCTTTAAAGTAGGCCACATACAGCGAGCGGCTCGTATGTGATTTTATACTGATAGCGTAAAAATGTACAGCAAAAGCGCAGATGATGCGATTACAATGTTTATTATTTATGCCTGCTTATAAAGAAAATGGGGAAGGGAGCCAAAACAAAATGCGAAACGCAGAAAAGTATGGGTAAATGATTGGCTAATAGAAGAAGAAAAAGAAAGGTACGATGTAAACCTATTAAATCGTTTTGAATTGTCGGATTCTAGAAAATATAAAAATTGTTTACGTATAGACATGGAGACTTATAACTATATTCTTGAATTGGTAATGCCTGCAATTGTTAAAAAATTACATTAATACAAAAAACCATTACGGCAAATGAGGGATTAACCACTACGTTATGATTCCCTGTCACAGGACCAAGCTACGGAGACTTCAAATTCCTGACAAAAATTTCATCACTGTCTCTCGACTTAATAGTAGTAGAAATACATATGTTCAGCAATTCTCCCTACACGAAAGCCACTTATTCCTATTCCCCTGCTCTGGTTTTTTCGTTTTTTTTATTTCATTCATTTTTTATTTCCCATAATTCTAGCTCATTTTTTAAGCACTCAACTAACTGCAGTTTCTAGTTTCTGGCTCAAGCTCATTTTGCGTCGATATGCACACTTCAAGCATCAACACAAATCGAGATCGCTGTTCTTGTTTTCAATGCAATGGTGGCGCATCACACCACAAAAACTGAACATCTTCGCGAGCCGTTCGCTGAAAATCAAAATTTTTTATGCCCACAGACGGCACACATGCAGCGGATTGCGAGCATTTTCGTAGTCTGTAGCCTACTTTAAACAAATTTTCGTTGTGTTGTTTTTGAATTCTCATCCACTTTATGACATTCCTTAATTAAGAAGTTTTATGTTGGTTTTGTAAATTACCTTGACTTCTCTTCAGTTGTCGAATAAATCTTTCGCCTTTTACTAAAGATTTCCGTGGAGAGGAGTAATTAATGGGTCTATAAGAATTTTTGTGAATGGCTCGACTTTCCTTACGGGGAAGCGTTGGGCCGACAATGAATGCATTAAAAGGTAATTCCGAGGAGGGAAAGAGCGTTTAAATTAATTTAGAGATCTTCTTGTTATGAGTTTTTAGGTATAGTTTTATAATTCGGTCCAAAAGGAAACTTTTTTTAAAGGATTTTTTTGTTAGATGAGCTTAAATATTAAATTTCACCTCAACCGCTGTCTTTTAACCATAACGAAATTTACCTGGCATCTATTATTAATGGTGTCATGCCGTGAACAGCTGATACTGTCATTTATTTATTTGTTCATCTCGAAAGTATAGAAGCGAAGGAAAATATACCACATCATGAACAGTGACGATAAAATTTGTGATTTATTAATACAATGCCATTACAAGGATGATAGAATACAAGGTTGCGCCTACCGAATTCGCTGTGTCCTCAGGCTCCATGAATAAACAAACGAACAAAGGTTTTTCATAGAAAAATAGTTGTTTCATAAGAGAACTTACATTTTTTTTTAATTTTGTGTCAAGAGGCTTCAATTATAATATTATAAACTATTTAGTTTTTGTTAATTTTAGAATGAAATTTACTGCTGTCTAAACGAAATATTTTAAAGTTTCAAATCAGCTGACCCATAATTCATACTTGGCAAATTTTAATCTTATAGCGAAGGTAAACCCCGAAAAAAGTCATAGGCATGCTGCAGTATGATTTTATGTTGATGACAAGCCAAATCTTCCATATTTTTTTTTTGTTTAACACGTTGAGCCCGGCATCGATATTACTGTACTTTCCATTTGGCCGGCAACGAGCGAGCAATCGGGAATATTCAGACTGGAGACTGGAGCGATTAGTTAGAAACGAATTGCAGCAGACAAAAGTACACTTTGAAAATATATTCTGTTTAGAGTGTTTCAATAAACTTCATTAAAATTACTATACATTTATTTTTTAACTATCGGTCTTAGTTCATTGTCGGTCCCTAGGGACCGACGCCGGCCAAACGGAAAGTTCACTGTCGGTCCCTAGGGACCGACGCCGGGCTCAACGAGTTAATTCAGCAATGTTAAATGTTCAAATGCTTTTGGTTCAGATTCTAAATGAATAATTAAAAAGAGAATAGCAAACTCAAGTTGAGAAGGATGAAAATGAGAGGAGAACTATGGAATTTCACAAGGAACTAATGCACAAAATTTTAGAAACAAACTATAAAAAAATATTAAACTTATTTTAAAAAAATAGTGTTGTTTTTTTGTCCATTATCGCGCACTATGCTGTAGCACTAAGCGCTCTCGATATGGAGTAAAAGCAATAAATAAAAATAATCGCGCACTATTTTCGTTTGTGAAGATCACTACCCAAATTTAGCGGAGAACATTTTTAGCCTCCATTGACCCTAACAATTTAATACTTTTCAAATTAAAAAAAAATTAGGGCCAAAATTAACCGAAATATTGGGTTAATACATACATATATTCCACATACGGCGCATATAAAGTAAATTTTATCGTAGACTCTTAGCGACAATATAAAGGATAAATAAAATAATTGCAATCCCGTGCGATTTTTTATTTTTGTTTTTAAATAAGAGAATATAAGGAAAACTTCAATACACTGTAGACGAAAATTGTAACATTGAGGGGAAAAGCAGTAAGCGATTTAATATTCTACAGTTTTTCCTCTTTCATAAATGATATGCCGTGGTCTCTTATTTTTGGGCTGTTGTAAAAATAATATTTGCTGGAACTTATGCTGTTTTTGCTAAAAAATTTCATTATTTTTGTCCCAACAGAAATATCCTTTAAGAAGTATTTTTAAGAACAAAATTCATAATGCAATTGCATAATAAAACTCCATTTAAAATCATCAGCCAAAAAGATATCTACACACACACGCACATGGGTACGTGCTTCCCCTGTTATTAACTCGTCACTGTCGCTTTTCTGGTGTAAATCATTTGACAGCTCCACTAGCAGTGTCCGAATAGGAATAACAGAGTCAGTTTGAAGACTGCTGTGGCTGCCACTGCACCCCTAAACAAATTTGTTGAGACTCTGGTGTGTTCCTGCATACATTCCCATATATAATAATTACGTCTAAACATATGTACATGCCACACATCACTCTCGTCATCATTTCCACTTTATCGGTATGCCAAGCGTCCTATTCAATTCAATTTCGTATTCAATTAAATTTCAAATTGATTTATTATTGCGGACAACCACCAGCAGTGGCTTTGTGGACAAGAGCAAGAAAAATTAAACTGACCAAGTGCAAGTGGTATCGAAATAAGTATTTTACCTAAATATGCATACACAGATCCGCTTGGCTTAAGTTTGGCATTTGCGAGAAACAGCAGGTATGCAAAGAGCAGCAACAAAGCACCAGCTGGATATGATAGCACTTGGCGCATGCGTTCAAGTAGAAGAGCGAACGCAGTAGCCACAAGTCGGAGTAATGCAGTTGATTGCCATTATGCAGGTCAGCGGGTGGTCACTACAAATATGTGGATTAATTTAACTAAAATAAGATTCTGCCAGTTTAATTTGCTGCATATAATTTATTGTTGAATTGCCAGAAATAATTTATGGTTGCTTAATTTGCGCTACTTTTTAAGTATTACAAAGTGATGTCTAATTATTTGACAGCAGCGCATGAAATATGAAGCTACTGCGTATAGTTTTTTTTGGCATTTATATTTTCTTTGCTGATATGAAGGCTCATTAGAAAAATTTGTTTATTAGTAGTCCTTTGACTTTCGCATATGCAGCTTGCTGGCTTCAGATATCTGGGAATTCAATGTAGTAACAAGAACAAAACCATTTTGTTATTAAATACCTAAAGTATTGAAGAGACCACGACTGTTTTATTGCCATGTAAATGACAACTAAATATACTGACTCGGGAAATAATTTTAAATCGAGCTCTATAAATACAATAATATAATACTTTTTTTAATGAAGTTAATATTTACTTAATCATGTAAATATTAAAAATAAAATTTAATTTCCATTCGAAATGGTCACCATTTGCTTCTACACAAGCCTTCAAACGATTAGGCCATTCAGCTACTGCAGCACGCACGGTTTCCATGGACATTGACGTCGCTGCTCGAACTAAATATTGTTTGAGATTCCCCAAATTTCTGTGAGGTCTTCGTCAGGCCATATTTCCCCAATTCTGACCACAAACTGTGGTCCAATGGATTCTGATCTGGTCTTCTAGACGGCCACTGTTGGGTGGTTTTTGCTTTATGGCTGGAGTGGAATCTTGCTGGAAGATCCAACGCTCTCTATTGAAGAGAGTACTGCTCAACTGCTTCACCATGCCTTCTAAGACATCCTCCTGGCACACTTTTGTCCCGGTCTTAACCCCTTTTTCGCAGAAGTGAAGAAATGTAACGCCATTGTAAGACCGACTGGAGGGTGCTCCCATTGAACCCTTGGAACGGCATGTTTTGCGTCTTTAGAAGTTTTAGCATAGATTTTGTCGTTTTGCTTATTAAAAACTTCTTCAACAATGAAAATTTTCTCATCTGTGAATAGAATATTTTCATGGTCGTTGACCGCGATCCACCGAAGAAGCTGCTCGCATCTGTCGAGTCAAATTTTCTTCAAGCGCGTTGTCAAGAGATGACCAGTTGAGCTAAGGAAGGCTTTCATGTAGAGATCATCTCTAAATAGTCTTGTCATGGATCTGGTCGATACATTCCCTTGACATGATTTTCTGCTTTCTAAGGGGAACCACGTTCGAACCACGCGAGAACTACCATCAAAAAAGTCCTAATAAACACGGATAGCCAAACTAAAAATTTTTGAGATATGGCGAGTTATTTTTTCTGACATTTTTTTTCAATTATGTACAAACACACAAAGCTAAAACAAAAAACGAAATTATATAAGGTTGTCAAAAAAGTCTCGCGGTATTTCCGCAAGCTTGTCTTTGCAAGCGCATAGTTCTAGTTGTATTCGTCGCATCGGTTTACGCTAGAGTTTTTGGAAAGCTCTTTTCACGTGCTAACACGTGTTTGATTAATTGTTGTTTGCTTTTAGTCGTTCGTGAGTTATAGCGTCGCAAACATGGAGCAAACTAGAGAGAAAATACGGCATATTTTACAGTACTACTACGATAAAGGCAAAAATGCATCTCATGCTGCCAATACAATTTGTGCAGTTTATGGACCCGATACAGTTTCTATTTCCACCGCACAACGATGGTTTCAACGTTTTCGTTCTGGTGCAGAGGTGATCGAAGATGCGCCACGGCCCGGAAGGCCTGTCGTCAAAAATTGCGATAAAATCGCTGAATTGATCGAAAGAGACTGGCATAGTAGCAGCCGTAGCATCGACCAAGAGCTGGGCATGAGTCATCAAACCGTTATAAACCATTTGAAGAAGCTTGGATTCAAAAAGAAGCTCGATGTATGGGTGCCACACGACTTGACGCAAAAAAACATTTTTGCCCGTATGGATGCATGCGAATCGCTTCTGAATCGCAACAAAATCGACCCGTTTTTGAAGCGGATGGTGACTGGCGATGAAAAGTGGGTCACTTATGACAACGTGAAGCGCGAACGGTCGTGGTCGAAAAGCGGTGAAGCTGCCCAGACGGTGGCCAAGCCTGGATTGACGGCCAGGAAGGTTCTTCTGTGTGTTTGGTGGGATTGGCAGGGAATCATCCACTATGAGCTGCTCCCCTATGGCCAAACGCTCAATTCGGACCTGTACTGCCAACAACTGGACCGCTTGAATGCAGTACTCATGCAGAAGAGGCCATCTTTGATCAACAGAGGCCGAATTGTCTTCCATCAGGACAACGCCAGGCCAATTTTATGAACAATTGAAAATTCAATAAAAATACCGCAGGACTTTTTTGACAACCTTATAAAAGGCTTTCTTTTCATTACCAAGCGGAAACTACATTTTTTCTGAAATACCATGTACATATGTATGTACATATGTATGTATATCCGAACTCTTTTTCAACCCATACGGGTTAGTTAGCGTTTTTGATTAATCCGTAACTGCAGCTCTTCAAAGTTATTTACAAGATTACCATAGACTATTTTTTTTCAAATATCAAAAAAAATCGAATTACATGGGGAGTTTAAATCAGATGCTCTTCGCGGGCCTAATTCAGATCCGCCCTTTCCTCCCCAGCTTACGAAAAAGTTTGGTGTAAATGCTACTACTTTATGCTACTTTACAATCACATTTGTTGCTGTTCGTGCAAAATACAAAAACAACAATTGTGTTTTATAAAAAATTTAGGTAACAGGGTTCATACATAAATCAGAAATGTATCTCTTTTATCATATCCATCAAATGTATAAAGAAAAACGCGTTTGATAGTCAGATGCCAAGAAAGCAAGAGGATTTCGTCCCAAACATGCGGATAGTGAGTATTAACCACTTCGAATTAATGTGTAGAATTTTTTTTTAAATATTAGCAGTCCTATGCACATATAAAAACAACAACACAGTTATGAGTAATACTTCGGGATAGATTATTTAATATACATACATATGTATATGTTTGTATGTATATTTGAAGGACTCCTACTTCACAAAATACATAATTATATTGTGTACACAGGTAGCATTTAAGCTGCGACAAACATTTTTGCTGGCAGAAGAGATTTCTATTGTTTAAGGCCCACAGACTTTTTTTGTGCAGAAACTCATACACTTCATTTCCTTTATTAAGGATTATCCTCACTCATCAGATTCTCCTTTCGCTGCTCAAACACAAAAATATTTGCAAAGATTCCTTCCCTTCATACCTTTGTAAGGCACTTTGCTGATTTTTTTCATTTGCAGATTTGCTTTCCTGCTGCACTTCTCAGCTACCTTTTGCTTCCTTGGATAGAAGTACTTAAAATTTGCTACCTTAAGTTATCGCTTCTCGGCCTTATGGCTAAGATCAAAGTGTATCAGCTTAACATCTGATAGATCCTCTATCGGAGGACAACAAATGTTAACTGATTTTAATATATCTAGCGAACCGTCACTTTCGAAAAGAGTGCGGGAATTTTTTATGTATCACCCCGGGGGGGAAATGTTCCCCCGGGGAAAACGGTCTTAAAGCCCATATTATCTGTTCTTATCAGCTTAACATCTGATAGATCTTCCATCGGAGGACAACAAATGTTAAACTTATTTTTGAAAATAGACGAAGTGTTTTAGGGGCTTGCCCCACCTCTGTCACGGGTTGGCGCGGTATTGCAGTGTAGCCGGTATTTGGCCCAACTTAATGAATAAATACTAAGTAGTTTAAAATGGAAGAAATTAAGCATAAGGGGAGAGTTTTGTGTGGTATTTAATTGTTTAGATAAAAATAAGTAGTATTTATTATCATGGTTCAATTATTAAAGGTTTGCTCACTTATGACATTAGAATTCTGGCACTTCCTTACAAAAGGTTGCATTTAAAAAGGATGAAGAAAATGAAAATATTAAATAACTTTTTGATTAAAATGGTAGCAAAATAGTCCTTTTTTAGTTAAATTATAAAAATTATAAAGTAAAAACGGAAGAATATTCTTACATTCATAAATGCTTAACAAACTACCTGCACTAATTATGTATTATTATATCGACGGCAGCTGCCGTAGCCGAATAGCGTGCTGCGTGACTGCCATTTGGAAGTGCAAGGATTCAAAACCCCGGGGCTGAAACACCAAACGATAGGAAATGTTGTTTGTAATAGCGGTCGGCCTTCGGCGGGCAATGGCAAACCTCCGAGTGTATTTCTGCCGTAAAAAAGCTCCTCATAAAAATAATCTACCATCCGGAATCTGTGATTAATTACATATTGCTAAACGAGTTCTTGTTGGTAACTTATGTATTTTTAAAGTAATCTAGTAGGTACTTTCCCAATCTATATTTGAAAAGCATCTGGCTCAAATTGTCAAAACGTCCATCTTTCACGTTCATTGCCCCAAAAAGCTGTATGTCAGGTTGTTTTCCATATCGTTTTGGTTATGGACATACCGAGCAAGTTCTTGTTCTTAAAAACCCTTTTTAAAGCACAATTTTCTTACTACAAATTTTACTTTTTTTCCACTTTAGATAAAAATTTCTAGGGTTAGCAACCCAGTGTCTTGCTAAGGGAGCTGATTTGTCAAGAGGAAATAAGAAAGCTGCTTACTGAGCAAACCTTTATTATTGAATCATGATTATCAACTTCGCTCAACATAGAAAGACAGATCGCGAGACATAACATAAATAATCGAGCAGAGTGTGAATAAAATGCTGAAATATGTAGTTTTGAGAGGGGCAACAGAAAGTATAGATGCGTACTCGTATAAAAAGCACTCAACTCTAATTCTGTATAAATCTTGTTTATTAATTTACTTTAGTTTATTTATTAGAGAGAGATTACCTTGTGCTTTCTTAATTCAAATAAATAAGTGAGTCATTATTGCGAGAATGAGTCATCATAGCGCAAGTAAATCCTCTGTTTGTTTAATAACTGATATAAAAAGCTAACTATCATAAAATACTGAAAACGCAGATAAATATCTGGGCCTAGGCAGCAAATGTTTGCCTTACACTAATCTAAATGTTTTGCAAAAAGCAGACATCTAATCTGTGAATTAGGTATACGCTGCTGAAGACACTATAAAGAAATAAAGAAAAGAAACTCATGTGTCAAAAAAGAAGAAAAAAGCGAAAATAATAAAAAATATCATCTTAATAAGTATTGTACCAGGAATCCGGGCGTAAAACTTATTAATTTTTATTTATTAATCTTGCCGCAGTTTTAGAGCATTTTGCATGAGCTCATGGAATGTATTGGGATCTCTGCGTACACAACTGCCCACATAAATATGCATGTTTAATGAACACCTGGGCTTGGCAATGCAGGTAAAAATACTATTTTTTATCGAGTTGAAAGAAGATTATAAATTGGCGTGTTTGTTCTATATGCATAAGTGTGTGTGATAGTGTCTACACAAACGCTTTTATGAGCTATGGAATTTAGGAAAAAGAATATTCACATTAATTCATTTACATTTCTAATGCGCAAAACATGAGCTTCTGAGCGGTAATCAAAAGATTATCTAATTTTGTTGAAAAAAGTAATATTTAATAATATTTAGAAGTTTTATTTGACTTTCCAAGTCTATTGCATCACGTTCACAGTACTCCTGCCTGATATGAAATGTTTATGCCATTCATTTTTTCAAACGTCGAAGCCTTTGTTGAGTTCGATTTCTGGAATGTTCTTCCAACCGCTTCGGCTTTTACCTACTCAATGTTGCTAAAACATTGTTGTTTGAGTGGCTTCTTAAGCTTAGGGCAAAGTTAGAAGTCACACGGCGGTAAACCCAGCAAATACTTTGCTTATATTGTATTTTTAGTAATTCGCTCTCGAAAACAAGTACAGCGTGAGCTGGAGAACTGGGTGTTTTTGGCTCTAAAGGAGATTCCACTTTTCTAAGGCACAAAAAATCTTGCAAAATACTTTGACATGATCCAAATGAAATTTGAACAACATCAGTGTGTCTATTAACTATGGAATGGTGGTTCCTCGCTTTTCTCAATTCGAGAGCATGAAGACAATTTGTTTGACTTGCAGTTCCGTCGCTGTTCTTGATGCTGATAATTTTGCTTAGAGGACATTTTTACATTTTTTCAATTATTTCTACTATTAGTAAGCACTTTTCTAATTAAAGTATGTACTATGTAATTAATGTACTATTGCCTGTAGCAGAAATTTATTTCCTAAAGTTTAATTTAAGGGGACTCGGTGGTCTAGAAATTTCGAAAAATCGATGTTTTGTTTTTTCGATATTTCGAAAATTTAATGCATAAATTTCCAAAGTTATAGCTTCCACATCCCATTAACTAGGTAGAGAGTGGTCCGCGCGTTCCTGTACCTGAAACTTTAAATTCATTTATCTCACAACCTCAATGGCTATTGCCCGTACTAGAATGATATTATTATTTCAATTACTTCGTATTTGGTTGATTTAAAAACTTAAAAAACCCGATTTTTAGAGTGTCAAATTCAAAACCGCGGCATTTTGGCAATTTTTTTTGAAGTGAAACTTCTTAGGCGTCGATGGACGAGCGAGAATGGAGAGTAAAATTTCAAGGCCATGCAACGTGTTTTCGTTCCGCGAGAGAGAAAAAAGATATAGTGTAGAGGAAAAGGAGAGAGAGAGAGCTATACCTTATATATTTATATCTTAGATACACTTTAGGCTATTTTTCCTGAGTTTTTCCTTGTGGTTGCTAATTTCTAGTGAGAAATAACACTGCCTACTTTTTGGCGCCAGTTTGTTGGTGCAAACTTTTAGGAAATATATTTTTGGTGCCTACTTTTTAGCGTTATATTTCCTTGGTGCCTACTGTTTGGGGCGTCTTTTGGTCCCAATTTCGTTTGGCGCTTTTTTTGTGCCTACTTTTTGGCGCTTGTTTCCGTTTCCTGGCTAGTGCTTGTGCGTATTATAAAGTGCTATCCATTCCGGCGTCGGATTTATTGGTATTGCCTTGCGGTAATTTGTGCCGTTGCTGCACACAAATATATAATGGTATCTTGAATGTAAATCATTACCCCACAGAGTGGAAGTGTGCTGTCGTAGTAATGGTCCAAAAACCAAACAAACCTGAAAATAACGTCAAGTCTTACCGCCCCATTAGTTTGCTCGTAACATTCTCAAAGATATTCGAAAGAATATTTTTGAAAAGAATGTTACCTGTAATTGAGGATCAAAATATCATTCCTGAACATCAGTTTGGGTTTAGAGTTGGGCATGGCACACCAGAACAATGCCACAGAATTGAAAATGTTATTACAGATGCGATTGAAAGAAAAGAATACTGTTCTGCGAACTTTCTTGACGTACAACAAGCATTCGACAGAGTTTGGCATATGGGACTACTCTCTAAAATTAAAAAACGTTTACCAAAACATTTTTACTTAGTGCTTAAATCTTATCTAAGCGACAGGCACTTTTATGTAAAGCACCAAGATGCGTCATCTGAAATATATAGTATCAACGCAGGTGTGCCTCAGGGTAGCGTTTTAGGCCCAGTCTTGTATACGATATTTACTTATGACATGCCGACAACAGAAAAGGTAGAAGTGGCGACTTTTGCTGATAATACAGCCTTCATCGCATCTAGTGAGTCCCCTACAGAGGCCTCCTCCCTGCTACAAAATCACTTACACACTTTGGAAACTTGGCTCAATAAATGGAAAATTAATATTAATCATGAAAAGCCTATTCATGTTACATTTACACTAAGAAGAGAACAATGTCCTCCAGTGTATTTAAATGGTCATCAAACTCCTACTAGCGACACAGTCAAGTACTTGGGAATGCATCTTGATCGACGCCTCACATGGAAAAACCATATTAAAGCTAAGCATCAACAGCTTAAAAATAAATCCAAAAGAATGTACTGGCTACTTGGTGGCAAATCTCAACTTAGTCTAGAAAAGAAGGTTAGATTATATAATATAAAGCTATATGGACCTACGGTATACAGCTTTGGGGAACTGCTAGTAAGTCCAATGTGGAGATTTTGCAACGCTGCCAGTCAAAGACCTTGCGAACACTTGTTAATGCACCTTGGTTTATCACAAACGAAGCCATACACATGGATCTAGGTATTCCATTTGTTAAGGGAAAAATCTCAGTATATTCTAAGAGATACACTGAACGATTGTCAAATCATGTAAACACAAAGGCTATTTGCTTGTTGGACACAACCAATGAAATTAGACGATTAAAGCGCAATCATGTTTTAGACTTGCCATTCCTTTAAATTTGCCAATTTAATAATAATAATAAAAAAACACAAAAAAACAAAAATAAATAAAAAAAGAGCTAAATATGAAATTGTTAAAATGCTCCAATAAATTTTAAAATTCTAATATAAGTTATACAATTTTCGAGTAAAAATTAAATCTAATAACATAAAATATGCATAAGAATTGGAATTGTAAAAGGCAAAAATTCTATAGTTTTCTATGTAGTTTTGCACCAGTGTAAATACTATCCTGCCATTAGGTAATAAGATCTCTTTTGCTGAATATCTGTATTCTAAGATAGATTGCAAATAAAGTACAATATTTCCATTTAAAAAAATAAAAATATTTCCTTGGTCCCTACTGTTTGGGGCGTCTTTTGATATACATTTTTTTGGCGTTTTTTTTTATTATTATTTTCGTTTTCTGTCTAGTTCTTGTGCGTACTATAAAGTGCCATTGTCGCGGTCCTGGAATCGCTGCGTTTGTGCGGGTGATAAACGCTCGGAGTAGTGCGCGTTGTTGCCACGGTTTGTGTTTGGCGTCTACCTACAACGGTCGACTCTTTTCCGTGTTTTGTAAATTTTGTCTATTTGTATTTTCTGCAAATGTTGTGAATTTCTTTAGATATATATTATTTCTCTCTCTCTCTCTCATTCTCTCCCTCTTTCTTTGTCTGCCTTGAAAGTTTCACTTCTGTTACGCTACACGCACTTTTTTTCATTCTATTACGGGACATTGGTAAAGTCATGATTAATAGTTTTCATAAATAGAAGAGCCAAAATGAGCAACACCGTCAAGGTTAAATTTTTCCGGAGGGTCAACTTCAGCGCTATTTTTTAAATTAAAAAGAAAAACAAAATTTTATTTTTGTTTGGAAAAGAAGTTTTATAAAAACCCTAAAAAATTTAAATATCGTTTTTCATTTTTTTTATTGTAAAAAAAAAAAAATCCTGAAAATACCCCAAATTTCCGAGCTCTAGACCACCGGCACCCTTTAAAGAGTTGGGTCATCCTAGCTGTAAAGAAATTCGATTTTTGCCAAAAAGTTGAAAATTTTCCAATAAATTCTTGGAAAGTTGGTTATCAAAAATTTACATACAGATGTAAATAACATTTCTAGAAAAGCAATTCGACCTTCCTTAATCTTTTCAGTATTTAATTATTTAATTTAAAAAAGGCGGTTTACATTGAGTAATAATATTATAAAAATATTTTATAATTGATGATTTATTATACATACGTCCAAAATGCTTACAACGACAAGAAGTTGGTTACATACCTGTAAATAAAAAAGAATATTTAATTTTGTTAGTAGTTAATAAAAGTAGTTTCTAGAAATATTGAAATATAAAATTTGTAGATACAAATAATGGAAAAAACAAGCCGTCAAAGGAAACTCGCTGGAAGTTCTCGCAAGGCAATATGACCAATAAACTCAGATTACAGTTTTTTCGTTTTGATTGTAGAAATGTGGTTTAAAAAATAAAAATAAAAGCAATATCAATAACCTCGCGACTTTACTTTTTATAGTTGTAGAAAAGGGAGCTCTTGCTTACGCTTGAATGCTTCGAAACTGCTTTATATGGAAGGAAATCCTCCACAACGTGCGCAAAAAAAATTGATAAATCAACGCGATTTTTAAACGATTTCAAACTTACGCTTTATTGGTCTAAAATAGAATAGGCTATAAGACTGCATACCTGGCAGTGATCTAAAGACTCTGATTAAAAATTTGGAAAACTTTATGTTAATTTATTCATTTATTTATTTCTTAACTTTTTGTAAGGCTTGGAACTTTGATTATATTTATTTATAAACAATTTGGTCATAATTTTTATAAAAAATTAACGAAAAAAAATAGTTTGACAAATGTTTCGAATATTGCATTATAAGGGTGATTTTTAGCTATTATCTTTTTAAACAGTTGGTTTAAACAGCTGACGCACGTTTCGTGTTTTGTTTCACTGTCAAACATCTTCAGTTTGGTCTATAATTTAACCATGAATCATCTTACAAACGAACAACGCTTGCAAATCATTGAATTTTATTATGAAAATGCGTGTTCTGTTAAGAAAGTTTATCGCGCGCTTCTTCCATTTTATGGTCAGTTTAATCGACCCACTGAAGCGGCTATTCGAGCTGTTGTGACTAAATTTAGAACCAAATTTACATTATTGGACATCAAACCACCAACACGCTTACGTAGAGTGCGAACTGAAGAATATATTGCAGCTGTATCGGCCAGTGTTAATGATGACCATCAATTATCGATTCGTCTCCGTTCGCAGCAATTGGGCCTCTTTTACTCAACAACGTGGAAAATTTTGCGAAAGGATTTAGGTGTGAAGCCTTTCAAAATACAGCTGGTGCAAGAATTGAAGCCGAACGACCTACCGCAACGCTGCATTTTTGGTGAATGGGCTCTTGGAAAGTTGGCCGAAGATCCGAAAAATTTATCGAAAAATTGTGTTCAGCGACGAAGCTCATTTTTGAATCAATGGGTACGTAAATAAGCAGAATTGTCGATTTTGGAGTGAAGATCAGCCAGAAGAATTGCAAGAGCTACCAATGTATCCAAAGGTCACAGTTTGGTGCGTTTTATGGGCTGGAGGTATCATTGGACCGTACTTCTTCAAAGATGCTGCGAATCGTAACGTAACTGTGAATGGTGAGTGCTACCGTGAAATGATATCCAACTTTTTTTGCCCAAAATACAAGAGCTTGACTTGCATGACATGTGGTTTCAGCAAGACGGTGCCACATGTCACACAGCACGCGTAAAAATGGACTTGTTGAGAGGCAAGTTCGGTGAACATTTTATTTCACGTTCGGGACCTGTCAATTGGCCACCCAGATCGTGCGATATAACGCCTTTAGATTATTTTTTGTGGGGCTATGTTAAAGCTCATGTCTATTCAGACAAGCCTGCTTCAATTAACGCATTGAAAGACAACATTAAAACATTTATATGTGAGATATCGGCCGAAACATTGGAAAGAGTATGCCAAAATTGGACTAAGCGGATGGACCATTTGAAGCGCAGTCGCGGTCAACATTTGCATAAAATAATCTTCAAACATTAAATTATATGGACTGTACTAGCGATTTAAATAAACATTTCATGTATTTTTCTGAATTTTACGTGTGTTTGTTTGAAAAACTTTCCAATAGCTCTTAAAAACTCACCCTTTACCAAGATAAAGGGACTTAATTATATGAGCACAAGTGTGTATTTAAAAATTGCCATTTGCCTCACATTTATTAAAAGAACCGCATGCGGGCAATCAATTTTGGTTGAGCGGAGAAAAGGGCTAAAAGCTGTTATAATAATGTCCGTAGTGAATAATTCTTAGACGACACTTTTTTTTATGCCATCTTTGACATTTGACAAGTAGACAGATGTGCAACTTTGCACCATAGAACGTCGCGTGAAAACTATTGAAACTTATTAGGAAAATTGTCGAGCTTTAAGAACGGTATATTGCAAAATTCATAAATTTTTTGGGGAAAATAATCGTCCGAATCAGTCGATCATTCAAGTATTGGTGAAAAAATTTCAAGAAAATGGTTCTGCCGGGGATAGAAAAAGGACTCTCAGACCAAAATTTGAACGTTCTGTTGAGAATATTGCTGCTATAGCACAAAAGTATTGCCGAACAACCTTCAATATCGATATGCGATATCTCGACATTCTCAAAAATTAGGAGTTCATGACTATCGACTGTTTGGCGCATTTTACCTATTCATTTTTTCTCATTTCTTCCACTATAGTTCAAATGTCGGCTTTTTTGATCAATAATTATTGTCTATTTTGATGGCAATTTCATGATTCCGCGATTGAAGTGAACGGTACTTTTCCGGCTCTTTCTCGCAAGCGTCTTTTGAGGCTAGTTTTTTAACAACCAGAAAACGTTTGCAAATGCTAGAAAATGTGATAATCGCTGGATGCCTATACTGAACTATACACCGAATGCAAAGAAACGCAACCCATCCAAGCTATTGAAGCTTCTGGCGCGGTGTTTTGAGAAATCTTCGGCCTACAGTTGTTTTGACTGAGCACAGCACCTTTCCGACTTTCCAGCCTTGGGTGATTGAAGGATTGATTGAGTTAACGTGCGGTCTCAATATGGAAGGAAAAGGTGGTTACAATTAGTAGAAACACAAATGTTTTAATGGTCCTTTCCAATAAACGAATAATTCTATTATTATACTCAAATGCAAGCAGAACCCACATTTCGTGGAAGAAATGTAGGTTGACAACTATTGGCCTCCAAAACCGCCTCCAGTATGTTTTCAAATGGTTCCGTAGACTGCGCTCTCTCTTCTTCTTCTTAATTTAACAATGTGCGGCAGTCGTTTCTTGCTCGTGCTAACCGGCGCCAGTTGGACACTCCAAGGGAAACCAAGTTCTTATCCACCTGATCTTTCCAACGCAGAGATATTATCCATTGGAGTTCAAGGCTGATATTCTGTGATTTACACTGGTAAAAAAGGCAGTACACTCGGCATTATAAGAAGTTGAGATTTATGGAACACAATTTTTACTATGACTACTCAGCACCAGTTCGGTTTTTTGTTAGACTAGAAGTGCTAAGAAATCACTTTGGTTCCCTAAGTAAAGTACACAGCTGTTGAGTTTATAAGTATTTTGGTGTACAATTTACCTTTTTTGGCGTAGAAGTGAAGCGTTGGAGTAATGACTTTTAAACTCATACCAGCACTTTAGCAGTAACACATAAGGTTAGGAAACGTCAATTTTGAATAGCACTACTCAAAGGCAAAATGGAAGGTGTATGAGAGTATGAGAATAAAACTCGTACCCCATTTTCTTTCGAAATACGCTCTATCTAGTTTTGAAAGTGAATGATTTGGCGACAACAGATTTCAATATACTTTATTTCTATTCGTTCTTTACCTCCTCTTCAATTTGTTTTCCAATTTATCGCGATTTATCCAACAAAATAGACTAATTTAAATTCACCTCACGCTGAGATAAGATACATTTTATTATTTTTTTCCAAACAAATTTTGCACATCATCAATTCAATTAACTGCCGACGACAATATTGTTGTCACACACAACGTACCAAGGCAATAACAACACGCAGCAATGATGGCGTCAAGGCGTACAGTGCAACATCATTTGCATTTGTTAGAGTATTAAGTAGGATGTGATGTTTCGAATGCAACGTGCAACGTGCAACAGCAAAGCAAAAATTCACCAGCGTTAAAAAATATTTCTACAAACTAAAAGGCAGCAAGAAATTGGCACTCCAAGATTGAAATAAATGAAAGAAGAAAAGCGCAAAAATGAGCAACAACAACAACAGCAGCGACAACATCAGCAAAACACCGTTGTGTCGATGAAAAGTTGCAAGTTGTACGCTGCAACTGCCAATTTCCAAAGACAAATTGATTTATGTGCAGGACGATAGTTCGACGATGACGTTGAGTACCGAATGCTAGCCTGGCAGCAACAGCAGAGATCTTCAAGATTCATTGCTGTTGAATTGACAGTGAATTGAAGTGGATGAAAAGAATTTTTTTCCAGTAGAAATAAGGAAATCACGACGACAGACATGAAACAGATATTAGTGAAGGTGAACGAAGTAAAATAATAAAAAAAAAAAACAAAAAAACAAAATGCAGCGTGGAAGTGGGCAGTCAATGAGTGAGCAGACAGCGCCTGATAGCGCGTGGCTCGTTGGCGCTGAAGAAAATGAGGCGACAAAATGTGCGCAGAAAATGCAATTTAAGGCAATGAGCCATTCTTATTTCATTCTATTCACAACACCAATAGGATTAAAAGCTAGATTTTTGCGAGAGATAAAACACAATGCAGCTGACAGCTCTCTCTCACAGCCCGCCCAATGTATTGCGGAGAATTGTGAAGAAGCTAAGAAAAATTATGTAAAAATTTATTTAGCTGTAAATAAGCGCTGAGGAATAATAATCGCAAAAATTGCTGATAAAATGCGCAGTAAAGGTGTAAAGGGTGAAGAGGGGAGCGTGTCATGCGACAGGAAGACTGGTGAATTAGGTTTAAAATGGTTTTAGAATACAATTTGGGTAAAAACGTAAACAACTTACATTTTAATATATATAAATTGAAATTTCAACTAGGATATATTCTCATGCATATTTCCAGAATATTAAAGCTGATGAGGTCCTTTCCCGCTACAATTCTTGCAGATAATCCTCTTTTGTGTGCTCTTTTGCAAAATTATTAAGTTAAATAGTACGCAAAGTTGATTACGCTTAAGAGACTTAGAATCTCTTTTTTTAATAAACAACAATTTCGTTAAAAAATTTAAATTGTTTGAGGAAGTTTAGTGGAAAAACATACTAATAAACTTTAGTTCATTCTCTACTTTTCTTGATAACACATTTTTTCCTATGCCCAATGGTTGCGAGGCAAAAGGTCTTGAAAAAAGGGGACTCAAAAAATTAACAACAGCTTGCAAAAAAATTTAAATTCGCAGAGCCTTTGACACCCTTCAAATTCACCCAAAAACAACAACAATTATTAAGCATCTACAAAATCAGAATTTCAAAAATTCCCGGACAGATGAAGCGCCTCGTAAAACTTCCACGAAAGCCTAGTACTAGAGCGCGAATCACGTTTATTCGGCCAACTGTCCATACGGCATAAGCCCGTTGAGAATTGCAGGTGAGTTGTGACTTACACGCATCAAAGTAAAAATATTCTAATGCTGGAAGCTATTTTTTCTCTCTCTCACTCTCTTTGATCTTCCCTCTCCCCATTCAATTCTCTCTCTCTCTCTTTGATAAAGCTACATATTTATTTGATCAAGCCATAGCCGACCTGAAAAAGCTACGAGTTAGGAGCTGGAGATCTGTTGCTATGAACCGTGCAGATTGGAAGAGGATTGTGGATGAAGCTAAAGCTCACCCTGTTAGCTGTAATCGCTACCTGATGATGATGACATATTTATTTATTTAATAAAAGTGAATAATATGAAATATTTTTGCTCTCTCTATCTTTCTTCAAATCACAAATGCTACCATATAAGAAAAACCAGAAGGATCGCACAGATGGTTGAGGACTTCGCTAAAGGTTGCGGACCTCGCAAGACATATAATGATTGATAGGTGTCTGGCGGGATTTGTCAAAAGCTTCTATTATCTCGGCTGCACTATCTTGGCAGACGATGTCAACTGCAGGCTAAACAAAGCAAAGCGGCGTTCGGGCGAATGCGTACAGTATGAACAAGTTCGCAAATCTCCAGGCAATATAAGCTGTGAATATTCAGTTCATGTGTGAAGTCAGAGGCTACAACATTTCGTCGACAAATGTCTCCAACACTACCAACAACGACGCGCTTTGGAGATAAATGAATGAGGAGCCTATCCTATGGCAAATAAAACACAGAAAGTGACGATGGATAGGTCAGTCGCTTAGAAAACTACAAAATAGCATCACGAGATTGAAACTGGACTGGATCACGCAAGAGAGCAAGATGCCATTTTTTTATATGAGAGGAAATCGCTGGAACACGAAAACATGGACGATCGATAAATATACATAGATATATGCCTATGAAACTATACATACTAAACATCAAATAGTTGAAAGAAAGTGTGGTTTACACAATTCAACCTCAATTACCCCGAACTTAAACCTGAAATATACCACATTACTAAAGCCTTCTATAATTAGCCTATATTCTGTAATCTCCTGCCTATGCCATAACTTTTACTCACCATCTTGTATATTTTTCAATGTCCTCTCTGTAAGACTTCTAATACAGCGCTAGTGTGTTGGACTCAACCTTCATACAAATTGGTCCCCAATGAGGGTAAATACATAAATTGAGCAAACGCGCAACAAGATACATAGTAAAAAGCAACAATAACAACCAGCACATTGGTAGGTGCCACACGAAGTTACGCCATGACTTCCGCTTTTCGCGCGACAAACGATGAATAAGCGGGCTGAGTCGTAATCGAATGTTTTTCCGAGCGCTCTGGCATGTGGCAAACAACAAACTGCTTAACTTGTCCAGTAAAAACTACTTTTAGCCATACAAACTGGCTGCTGTTTTGTCATTGTCCAGCGCAATTATCTGTGGCACGGTGTGGCGCCATGTGACTTTGCGCTGCAGCATCACCAGCAGCTTCTTTATCATTCGTTGACTTTGACAACTTTTTGACTTATAATCATGTTGCTGCTGCTTCTGTTGCTGTTGCACTCGCTGTTGTTGGTGTCAAAGCCGTTGCTTTTGGGTTGCAGCTGTAAAAATGCAATCAACTCTCATTTAGCAGCATCATTTGTCAGACTTCAACTGTTTTTTTATTGAGGCAAGGTGTCACTACTGGCGCGCCATAGCTTTGCGAACTGTATTCACCAAGTTGAAGGAGGTTGAAAAGTGTGCTTTAGAAAAGTTAGAAGATGTAGTTTTTGGGTAAGTTTTAGTTCGAGTAGAATGAAAAAGAAGAGTATAAAGAAAATTAGTGAGTAAAAATTACTGCAAATGAAGGACCTAATATTTTAGAAACTTTGAAGGCAAAACTTAATGTTGAATTTTGCTTGAAATTAGATATGATACGGGGCGCGTCCTTAAAGTGTTTTTCATTTATGAATTCAATCCCCATTCTCTAATTCATGTAAGCCTGTTTCCTTCGAAAACAACTGCAGAAAACATTTTTAATTTTATCTTAAGGGAGCACATAAATACCGAGTGAACTTTTAAGGCTAACAAAGTCTCAGCGCTCTAATTTTGCGGGTGTCCTTTCCAAACACTGTTCGTTGGGCATCCACACAAGACAGCAATTCGATTCCATTTTTCTTTTTGGCACTCACTTTTTCGCTACAACTTTGGATATCGCAGATGCAGATATTATACACTCATGAAGTTCGTCACTAGAGATGTTTTCTAAAACGCTTTTCACCGTGAGAATTTGAGTCTCTATAAACACAAAAATGTGTTGCTTCATTCAACCGCTCTCGTCACATCTTCTGCTTCTTCTTGTTTGGCGCGATAACCGCTTAAGCGATTTTGGTCGATTTTAATAAAGCGCGCCAGCCGTTTTTTTCTCGTGCTAACCGGCGACACACACCAATTGAAGGCAAATCATTCTCCACTGTTCTTCCCAACGCAAGTGAGGTCTTCCATTTCATCTGCTCCATCAGCTGTCATCGCATCGAATACTTTTAGAGCCGGCGCTTTTGTATCCATTTGGACGACATGACAAAGCCAACGAAGCTGGTGAATCTTTATTCTATGTCTATGTCGATGTCGTCGTAATGTCAGATCGTACTTCTTAAGTACATTTCCTCTCCCTTCCTTAAGATCAAATAGTTTCTTGTCTCGATGGAAGTTGTAAATTTAAACCTATTTATCCCTTCCTCCCAATTCGTGTTGCAATTGACTTTATGCCTAAAATTTAATAACTTCTAAGTCATCACTATGAAAACCAGCAAATTTTTTGAAATTTGGTATGGTATTATTGTCAAGACTCGAGGTATTAACGGTAACTAGTGACTGAATGCCAAGGAGTACATCTTCATGTTTTAAAAATTTGTATTTTAGATTGGGGTTAAACGAATTTGAGAATGGTATACGATAATCAACGCTTAGTCTTTCAGAAATCGGAGGCCTGCTTTGCTTTTTGTTCAAACAAAGTCGTCAATTTCTTTTTGGTTCCCAGTATTATTGTATACTTTTTCCAACTGAACTTCTGGTTTGAACCTCTTGATTGCTTGCATGTTCTGGGCGTCGTATATCTGGCTATACCCTAAGTCACTTTATGAAGCTTCCTTGCCTTGTTATGGGAGGCGCGATCCCCGTTTAAACAGCCGTCCTATGATTTACCCTTTATCAATTTATCATATCACATATCGTGTCTAACTGAGTACCAAATTGGCAAATTATTGCAGAGATTGTTCTTGAGGTCCATATGGAAAATATAAAGCAAAAACTCTGAGCTTTAATAAATGACAGCACTAATACAATTTCTATAAATATCCCAACTTCAGCGCTACCTAGTGGGTCAAAAGAAACTAGGATTCGTTTTTCTCAAACATATGTTTTTCAGGTAAGCAATCCACCTGGTGCTCTAGGTGTTCTTTTCTGCTTCTGTCTTCATTCTAAATCACATATTTCTTTTCCTGTGCACGTGAACTATTTTGTCCCTATGGGGAGCAACCATTTAACCTAACTTAGCCATCAATTATCGATTCGTCTCCGTTCGCAGCAACAACGTGGACAATTTTGCGAAAGGATTTAGGTGTGAAGCCTTTCAAAATACAGCTGGTGCAAGAATTGAAGGCGAACGACCTACCGCAACGCAGCATTTTTGGTGAATGGGCTCTTGGAAAGTTGGCCGAAGATCCACTTTTTTATCGAAAAATTGTGTTCAGCGACGAAGCTCATTTTTGGATCAATGGGTACGTAAATAAGTAGAATTGTCGATTTTGGAGTGAAGATCAGCCAGAAGAATTGCAAGAGCTACCAATGTATCCAAAAAAGGTCACAGTTTGGTGCGGTTTATGGGCAGGAGGTATCATTCGACCGTACTTCTTCAATGCATTTTTCTGAATTTTACGCGTGTTTTTTTGAAAAACTTTCCTATTCTTCTTAATTGGCGCTATAACCGCTTACGCGATTTTGGCCGAGTTTAACAAAGCGCGCCAGTCGTTTCTTTCTCGTGCTAACCGGCGCCAGTTGGACACACCAAGTGAAGCCAAGTCCTTCTCCACCTGATCTTTCCAACGCAGAGGAGGCCGCCCTCTTCCTCTGCTACCACCAGCTGGTACCGCATCGAATACTTTCAAAGCCGGAGCGTTTGTATCCATTCGGACGACATGACCCAGCCAACGTAGCCGCTGGATCTTTATTCGCTGCGCTATGTCTATGTCGTCGTAAAGCTCATACAACTCATCGTTCCATCGTCTGCGATATTCGCCGTTGCCAACGTGCAAAGGTCCAAAAATCTTACGCAGAATCTTTCTCTCGAACACTCCAAGCGTCGCTTCATCGGATGTTGTCATCGTCCAAGCTTCTGCGCCATACGTTAGGACGGGCATGATGAGAGTCTTGTAGAGTGTTAGTTTTGTTCGTTGAGAGAGGACTTTACTGCTCAGTTGCCTACTTAGTCCAAAGTAGCACTTGTTGGCAAGAGAGATTCTGCGTTGGATTTCAAGGCTGACATTGTTATCGGTGTTAATGCTGGTTCCTAAATAGACGAAGTCCTTTACAACCTCGAAATTATAACTGTCTACAGTGACGTGGGTTCCGATACGCGAGTGCGCCGACTGTTTGTTTGAAGACAGGAGGTACTTCGTTTTGTCCTCGTTCACCACCAGACCCATTCGCTTTGCCTCTTTATCCAGTTTGGAGAAGGCAGAACTAACAGCGCGGTTGTTAAGGCCAATGATGTCAATATCATCGGCATACGCCAACAATTGTACGCTCTTATAAAATATTGTGCCTGAGCGATTAAGTTCTGCGGCTCGTACAATGCTCTCCAACATCAGGTTAAAGAAGTCACACGACAGCGAGTCACCCTGTCTGAAACCTCGTTTGGTATCAAACGGCTCGGAGAGGTCCTTCCCAATTCTGACGGCGCTGCTGGTGTTGAGCAACGTCATCTTACATAGCCGTATTAGTTTTGCGGAGATACCAAATTCAGACATCGCGGCATACAGGTAACTCCTTTCCGTACTGTCGAATGCAGCTTTGAAGTCGACGAAAAGATGGTGTGTGTCGATTCTCCTTTCATGGGTCTTTTCCAAGATTTGGCGTATTGAGAATATTTGGTCGATGGTGGACTTTCCAGGTTTGAAGCCACACTGATAAGGTCCAATCAGTTGGTTGACGGTGGGCTTCAGCCTTTCACACAATACGCTCGCTAGAACCTTATAGGCGATATTTAGAAGACTAATCCCGCGGTAATTGGCACAAATTGCAGGATCGCCCTTCTTATGGATTGGGCAAAGCACACTTAAATTCCAATCGGCAGGCATGCTTTCATCCGACCATATTATGCATAGGAGCTGATGCATGCACCTTACCAGCTCCTCGCCGCCATGTTTGAATAGCTCAGCCGGCAGTCCGTCGGCGCCCGCGGCTTTGTTGTTCTTTAGCCGCGTTATCGCTATTCTCACCTCGTCATGATCGGGTAGCGGAACTACAATTCCGTCGTCAACGATTGGGGTATCGGGATCTTCACATTCTCTGTGACATGCGCAGCTGTCACTGTTTAACAGGTTCGAGAAGTGTTCCCTCCATAATTTAAGATTGCTCTGTGCGTCAGTCACCAGTTCGCCGTCTTTGTTCTTACAGGAATACGCCCCGGTCTTAAAACCTTCTGTAAGCCGCCGAACTTTCTGGTAGAATTTTCGGGCGTTGTTCCTGTTGGCCAGCATCTCAAGCTCTTCGCACTCACGTATTTCGGCCTCTCGTTTCTTCTTTCGGATAATACGTCTCTCTTCCTTTTTCAGCTCTCTGTAGCGATCCCACATGGCTCGCGTTGCGCCCGATCGCAGCGTGGCTCTATAAGCGGCATCTTTTCTTTCTGCGGCAGCATGACATTCCTCGTCGTACCAATTGTTTTTTCGGGCTCGCCGGAATCCGATTTCTTCTTCGGCGGCGGTACGTAGGGAACGAGAAATGTGGCTCCATTGCTCGCGCATGCCGATTTGTTGGGCAGTGCTTTCGGAGAGCAGGAGTGAGAGTCGAGTGGCGAATCTTCTGGCTGTCTGTTGTGATTGCAGCTTTTCGATGTCGAACATTCTTTGCGTAGGTAGATGTACGTTTTTTGCTGCACAGAGGCGGGTGCGCAGCTTGGCTGCAACAAGGTAATGATCCGAGTCGATGTTGGGTCCTCGGATCGTGCGTACATCTAATACACTAGAAGCGTGTCTTCCATCTATCACAACATGATCGATCTGGTTTCGCGTTTTTCGATCAGGAGACAGCCAGGTAGCTTGGTGTATCTTTTTATGCTGGAATCTGGTGCTGCAGACTACCATGTTTCGGGCCCCGGCGAAGTCGATCAGCCTCTGTCCGTTACCGGATGTTTCGTTGTGCAGGCTGAATTTTCCGACTGTAGGACCAAAAATTCCCTCCTTGCCCACCCTGGCGTTGAAGTCGCCAAGCACGACTTTTATGTCGTGGCGGGGGCAGCGCTCATAAGAACGTTCCAGGCGCTCATAGAAGGAATCGTTGGTCGCATCGTCCTTCTCTTCCATCGGGGCGTGGGCGCAAATTAGCGATATGTTGAAAAAACGGGCTTTGATGCGGATTGTTGTGAGACGCTCGTCCACCGGAGTGAACGACAGTACTTGGCGACGAAGTCTCTCTCCCACAACAAATCTGACACCGAATTTGCGCTCCTTTACATGGCAGCTGTAGTAGACGTCGCAAGGTCCTATGGTTTTCTTACCTTGCCCCGTCCATCGCATCTCTTGGATGGCAGTGATGTCAGCCTTTACTCTCACGAGGACATCAACCAGCCGGGCAGAGGCACCTTCCCCATTAAGGGACCGGACATTCCAGGTGCATGCCCTCAAATCATATTCCTTAGTTCGTTTGCAGGGGTCGTCATCAGTATAGGGAGGTCTCATCCGAGGCTTTTTTACACTTTTCATTGGGGGCGATTTTTAAGTGGCGGGTCCCAAACCCAACGCACAACCAGCTATCCTGGAATATTTCGCCTTCTCACGTTAGCTCACTCCCGAACGGATGTTCGGAAGCTACCCAGAGGATACGTGGGCTAATCCCGGCCGTTGTGAGCTGCTTGAACCATATGCAGAAGAATCGTCCTGGCCATTCCCAAGTGAATGGCGATCAGTAACTTTCACCACTTGCGTGGACTTCTACACATGGAACCATCCTCCAAAAAATACAAAACGTTAGTAAAAAGAAGTTAGTAAAAAATGGATATTGTTGCTTTGTTTTCTGTTAGGTAAAATCATCTTCCCAGCTCGATGTCCAGCATTCGCTCCAACTTCTGGGTGGTCGTCCTTGTGGCCTCGTATCGTTGGGTTTAGCTTTCATAACTACTTGGGAGTGCATCCTTTTAACATGAGTTCGCCATTCTTTTCTCTTTTTTCTAGTGAATTTGTGTTCTTACTACTCTTTCCTATATAAGTATTTTTCACGCCAGTGAAATTGGCCAGTGGATTCTTCCATCGCGCAATCACAGTGATTTTCCTCAGTTCCTGAGCGCAATTTCACTCTCACTTTTCTTCTCAAAATTGTTTATTATGCATATCCTTCTAATTCTTTAATTAATAATTTTCCAACTATTTTAAGGCGTAAATCTTTCTCGGTAGGTGCGCTCAGTATTTTTTTGTTAATTGCCCGTTATATTAGCTTCAATTTTCTAAACACTTCGGCAAATAAACCTCCTTACCATTCGCCCGTCACTGGTTACTGTTCAACGCAAAGGTGAAAGTGCGCTTAAATTAGAGACCAAATGGTTACTCACCTCACTTTCTCCAATATTCTCTATACCAATACATATACACACATACACATACATGTACAGGCAAACTTTGTTGTACCTTGTTTGCGCCATCTTTTCACCATTTCTTTGTTTTATTTTCATTCTTTTGCATCCTCGTTACCGTTGTTGCCAATTAATTAACGCGTCTTAGACGCAGCTGACATTTACTACCATCATTTAGTAAATTGTGCACTAATTTATCACACATCTGACCCAAAGAAGAGAGCAGCGCAGCAGTGAAAGCGCCACACTTCAGCGCTCACTCTTTTTCGATGAAGGTAGAAGACCGCAACCGACCGCAATTTGACTGCCACAGCAGAAGGTGTAAAGGCAAATTAATCATAATAACTGGAAAACCGAAAAAAGGACGTACCCAACAACAAACCAAAGTCAAAATGAAAGTTTTCGAGTTGTTTGGTGAGTGCGAAGCAAGTAAACAGACAGCAAAGTGTAAATGCGGGCACGGACAGGCGCTGAGATGGATTTATGTATGCATGTATATATATGTGTGTGTATGTGTATACGTGTTTTGTGGTGGCGAGTGAGACCTTACATTGAAGAAAATGATCCAATTAAGGCAAAGCAAACAAATGCAAACAAACACAGGTGAATCTAAGTGTAGCACTGTGCACATTTTTAGCTGAGTACGCTGGGGCTGCAGCCGGCGTCGTCGAGAGCGACAAGTACCTCCTTAAAGGCAGCAAAGGCGAGATGTTGATAAGGGTGTCACCAGCAAAGGCGCCTACAATTTGTGTGCGAAAACTCAAGCGAGCCGACAAGTTAACGAAAGAAGTGAAATAAAAGGGGGGCAAAAAATATACAAAAGTGCAAGTGTGTGGCGTGGTGGCGAGTTGGTTAGGTGCTCAAACTGACAGCATCAGGTGTGGCAAGTTAACGAACAGTAAATTGTTGACAGACTCCAGAGCTGAGCCGAGCTGAGACAGGCAGCAGGCGGTATACCTCTTCGAAAATTAGGCCAAAATTAAATGCGAAAGTGTGGAAATAAATTAATGTTGCAAAAAGAGGAAAGCTCGTCGATTAGACGGCACAGAGGCGAATGTAAATAAAAAATATATAATATAAGAATTTCAGCCGGCTAGAAGACAGATATTGAACTAATTTATGCTCGGACAACTATAATACATTCATATTTAGTTATTATATTGGGCTAATATTATCGTAAGAGTAATAACAACAATAAAAAAAATACTTATTATTCATGAAGATATCTTATTGTGATCTTAAATGATTGTCTGAGTCAGATATATTTCATTAAATATTCATTAATTATTCCAAATGTCTACTGATAACTTAAACAGCTGCCATTACTAATTGCAGGAAAGGGACAAAAAGAAATTATTTAAGCCGAATGGTGTCGATTTTGTGACTAAAGATGTCATTAAAGAGTTAGTCAGCTCTAGAGATGGAAAAATAAACGTATTTTGGAATTTTTTCAATGGGAATATACAGGGTTGGCGTTTGCTTTGTGAACCACCTATTTTTTGAGAATGGTAACACAAATGTCATGAGAAATTGTTCATAATTTACTTAAAGGTTTGACATTTACGAAATAGGACGCTATACACTTGAACAAAATTGGGAAATATTGAAAACCTATTTCCAAAGTGGTGAGTCTTCTTCTTCTTTTCTGATTTTCACATCGGTGGCTACGTCAATTCGCAAAATTGTCGGATTTGGGGTTCAGAAAATCCACACGTTACTGTAGAGAAGCAAATGCATCCACAACGAGTCACTGTTTGGTGCGGTTTTTGGTCTGGCGGCATCATCGGGCCATTTTTTTTCGAAAATGAGCGAGGAGCCGCGGTTACAGTAAATGGCGAGCGTTACCGTGACATGCTCAACGAGTTTTTGTTTTCAAAAATTGAAGGATGACATGGACGACACTTGGTTGCAACAGGACGGTACAACTTGTCACACTGCCAAAGTTACACTCGAACTTTTGGCTACCGTTTTTGAAAACCGAATAATCAGCCGAAATTCCGATATCAATTGGCTGCCTCGGGAGCTGTTAAGGACAAATGCTATGCGAGCCATCCAGAGACGACTGATGCTTTAAAACACGAATTCGAAGTTGCCATTCATGAAATTGGAGCCCAAACAATCAAAAATGTGCTTAAAAATTGGGTTGATCGAATGGCCTACTGCAAAGTCAGTCGTGGCAGTCATTTGAGCGATATTATTTTTCATTCATAAATGACAATGTTCAATCTTCAAAATAAAGAAAAGGTTTGAAAAAATATTGATTAGTTTTTTTTATAGCCGATTCAAAAAGCAAATTTTACATGGCCCACCCTATAAAAAATATAAATTTGGTCTCTTTTTGGAAAATTCATAAACTATAAGAATTATGTTTTTAGTAATATAATTAAGTTAGTAATAATTATTAAATATCAAAAAAATAATTTATTATCATAAAATCGGACTAAAAGTCCACGAATTTTTATTATACTTGGAAGAATTTGTTTGTTTCGATTGCAAATTGGGATACCTATCAAAGCAAAGCCGCTTTTTTGTTGAAAATCTGGCTAGGCTGGCATATTAAAAAGTAATGAGCCTCCCCGCGCGGAGCGTCTGCCAAGCGATCAACCGAATCGGGAACAGCGGTGCAGTCAACATCGCGCCGCGCGTGAAAGCTGTTTTAAAAGTGTGTTAGGATTTTGCAGTGGCGAAAATGCAGCGAACGTGCTGATCATCTTTTTCGACTCTAGAGGCATCGTCCACAAGGAGTTTGTACCTCCAGGAAGACGGCATTTTACAAAGAATTGCTCCTTCGGCTGAAAAACAGCGTCGCCCAGGTTCGGCCCGACCTCGTCAACAATTGGACCCTTCATCATGACAATGCGCCGGCGCACACTGCCTTCCTCTGCACCTCTGCATTGGCCAAGATGGGGGTTCCGGTGCTTCCCTACCCTCCCTACAGCCCAGACCTGTTCCCTCCGGACTTCTTCTTGTTCCCGCGCCTGAAAAGAAAGCTGAAGGGGAGGCGTTTCGACTCCATCGAGGCGATCAAAAAAACTGTGACAGCCGAATTGAACGCGATTCCGGCGGATGAGTTTAAAAAATTTGTCCTGCAGTGGAAGGACCGCTACCAGCGGTGTATTGACGCTCAAGGGTCCTATTTTGAAGAATATTAGTTGTATAAGCCAAAAGGTTTAATAAAACTGCTTTAAACAATAAGGCTCATTACTTTTCAATCAAACCCTGTATGTTTGTTCTTTTCCCCTTTCAACAATCACAGTTTATATTTTTTGTAATATTTGGCATAATTTTTTTAAGGCTCCGTTCTTCTCATACAATATGAATTCTAATAAAGTCTCATATTCTTGAATAAACCAAAGAACTGGAAAGATTGTGTCTTTTTATTTCTTTTCCGGCTTTAGGAGTAAAATTGACGTATTCAATATACAATAAATGGTAATATAGAAGACGCGCGTCTTTCTAACGAAAAATGTCAAAAATTACATAAAACAAGGTACCGTCTACGACTTATTCACTACTGACATCTAGGCCTTTATGACGATTTGAACAGGAATGGCGTATTTTTATAAAGAAAAGTTTACAATCTTCCAAAACCAAAAATGACAAATCGCCCGATAATAGTTTATAAAAAAAAATGTATGAATCGGTTGTTTTTGGCGGTATGAGAACTATCGATGTCGATAACTATGGCTTGGCAGCTGAGAATGGCAAACTGTGTTGACATTTCTATTCAGTAAGGTTTGGTAAGTCATCGTGAATTGTTTAATGCCAGAATAATGCTTCCTAATAGGGGAAATTCACTTCGAAAAAAAAAATTAATTTGTTCTAAGTTCATAGAGCACTTCCTCCATTTGACCACACGTAAAGCCACACTTTACACTAAACCACATTTTATACGCTGGCGGCATCATCGACCCTTTTTTCTTTCGAAATGGAAGGAAGGAGCTGAGCCGTGTTAGGGAATGGCGACATGTACATAAACCTATGAAATCACACTTTTTTTTTCAATTTCAAACGTTTATTAAAAAAAATGGTTACAAATTTAATCTTCAAAATAATAGCCATCGCCAGCGACACATTTTTCCCCATCTCTCAGGCAATTTGTGGATGTCACCCCAAAAAATTGGCGGTCTTTGGCCGCAAACCAATCATCGAGCCATTTTTTGGCTTCTTCGCGCTGCTCGGAAAGTGCGTGGCCCATCGATGCAAACAAATCGGAGGGCGCCAAGTCTGCTGAGTAAGCCGCATGCACCAGCGTTTCCCAATCGTACGTCTCCACCAATTCCCGGGTCGCTCTTGTTCGATGTGGCGGTGCATTGTCATCAAGAAAAATTATATTGTGACGCCGATCGGCATAGTCTGGGCGTTTTCGGTGTATAGCGCTGTTCAAATCGGCCAATTGTCGTTGGTAGCGTGCACCGTCAACTGTTTCACCTGGTTTTAATAGCTTGTACCAAATCATACCACGCTGATCCCAGAAAACACACAGCATTGCCTTGCAGCCGAAGCGGTTTGGTTTGGCCATTGTTTTTGGCTTGTGTCCGGGCGGACCATACGATCGTTTATGCTTGAGATTGGAGAAATACACCCATTTTTCATCACCCGTAACGATTCGATGCAAAAAAGACTTCCTTTTGAACCGAGAGAGCAGCATTTCATAAGTGGTTTCACGATGTCCGCAAATCGTAGTTTGAAGGCGCGAAATTCGACATTTTTAAGAGCGACTAAAATGCATTGTTGTATGAAATGTAACAAACAATGAACTGAATATTGTTGACAGATGACAGATGAAAAAAACAAGACATTTGGGAAGGTTTATAAAAACACCTAGCAATATCTATGGACTAATAGCTGAAAGTCTCACTTTATGGGTGAGCTATTCTGACTGAATTTATCTTCAAGATTTGAGCAGCTAACCATCGACGCTATTTGGTTCCAAGTGAGCTTAAAAATAAAAAAAATTCCATCCAAAAATATTTCTGTTTTTTATTATCTTTTTAAGTTCCTAATCTTTCAAGAAACACCGATATATACACACACTTATGGTCAAAATAATAAATATATATATGTACAGTTTGCTCTCTCCTAACAGACACCGCTTTTGGGCAGACACCTTCCATAAGTGGACACTTTTTTCAATCCCTTAGATGTCCGCTTCAGAGAGTGTACACTGTAGCGTAGTAGTTTGCACTACTTTCTTGTTGCTTAATTTTCATCAATTTTTTATTAATCCTATATATAATTTTTAGAACATATTCTACTTACAAAATAGTTATCATAAATCACGCCAGAGATTTTTCCCAGTATTCACCTTTCAAAGAGCAGCAGGTTTTGTTTATCTGCATATCTGGGTAGCGCAGTTTTATACCCAATTCAATTCTAGTATAAGAAAGTGAAAATTAGAAGTGTCTCAAAGTGAGTTTATAGTTTCAAGTCGACCCCGAACAGCAAATAGTTTCTTGTGAATTGCTTTGTCGTAGCACAAATAAACTCGGAGGTTTCCATTGCCTGCCTAGGTGTGACAGCTATTAGAAAATTTGTTTTCTTACTACATTTTTAGCTTAATTTAATATCGCATCTCTAAAGCTCGAATACTTTTCGAAGCTTCTTTGGTGCCCTTCAAGTTTTGGTGCCCTGAGGCGGCCGTCTCAATTACCTCATGGATAAAACAAGCATGGCACTTATGGCAGGTTTTTATCAGTGAAAATGTAGCATTGATTTTGCCGGCATGCTAAAGTGAGCTTGAATGTTAATGGTTTGTTGAGGAAAGAAAAAGTTGTTGCCAATTTCATATCTGTTGTTGACGCTTTACTTTCTCCCGTTATGCAATTTGCGGCGGTGAGCTTTACCATTTAGATCGACAGGGGCTCTATTATTATTTAGAGGCTTCAATAAGACACAATACTGCAGTTTTGTAATGGAACTTAATACATAATTTTATTTTATTCAAACTCATCGGACTTTGTAAGCAAGACTATGGTCTTGAAAAGGCCATTATATTTTTAGGAAGAATACATTTTTCTACTTTTATTCATATAAATGGTTAGGAGTAGTCAGAATTTTCAAAAAATTGGATTTTTTTGCATTTGCTTAAAGTAGAATATCTTAAAAATATTCTCTGAAAATTTTAAGTGATTCAGGTAAATACCTACACTTTCATCGGAAGTCAAGTATCTTGGTGTAATACTTGACCCCAAGCTCCACTGGAAGCTGCACATAGAAAATCGAGTTAAGAAGGCTAACATAGCCTTCTATGCCTGTAAATCTATGTTCGGCAAGAAATGGGGCTTCAAGCCACGTGTCGTACTCTGGATGTACAACTTAGTGGTTCTGCCAATTTTGACATACGGTTGCCTAGTTTGGTGGTTAGCTCTTCAGAAGGGCTACAACTTCACTAAATTAGAGAGAGTGCAGAGAACTGCATGTGTGGGCATCACTGGTGCCTGCAGAATATGTCCCACCGCTGCGCTCAGTGTTATACTCCACTTAATTCCTGTGGATCTGCAGGCTAAATCCATTGCTGCTCAGAGTGCTATCAGACTGAGGGAGTTTGGCCTCTGGAGACAACTCCCTGTTGGGCATAGCAGCATCTTGAAGCAGATCTCCCCTTCCTTCTCAGATATTCGCACCGACCTCTCCATCCGCAAACTGTGCTTTGAGGGTTGTGCTAGGGCTATCTTTCCGAGCAGGCAAGATTGGAAAGAGGGGAGAGTTGTTGCGGATATAGAGGCCTCTGTTTTCACTGACGGATCCAAAATGGAGTCTGGAGTGGGAGCGGGGGTCTACTCCAAATCAGCCAAAATCTCGGTCTCCTATAAACTGCCGGAGACAAGCAGCGTCTTTCAAGCAGAGGTCTTCGCGATCCTGCAGGCATGCAAAATGCTTCGGGATCGCTGTTGGGAGGGAGACATAAATATTTTTTCCGATAGCCAAGCTGCAATCAAGGCACTGTCGTCGCCGCATTGCAGCTCTCTTCTCGTAAACTCCTGTAAGGAGGAACTTAAACGCCTCGAACGGGCAGGAAACATCGCCCTCATCTGGGTTCCTGGGCACAGGAATATAGAGGGAAATGAAATTGCCGATGAGCTTGCCAGGAAGGGGGCGGCAGAACCGAGTCCAGCTGCCCTCTTCTCAGACATCGGTATCCCCTTGGCCGTCGTTAAAGGGAAACTACACAACTTCTTTCTAAGAAAAGCGCAAGACAGATTGAGGTCTGTCTCATCGTGTGCCATTTCAAAAGCACTATGGCCTCAATACGACATAAACAGAACGCTTAAGGTGATGGGAACCCCCCGCCATTCAATTTCCAAACTCATCGCGGTGATCACTGGCCACTGGGTGATCGACACTCACGCGGAGAAGCTTGGAATTCCGTACAACCCTCATTGCAGAAGCTGTGGGGATCCTACAGAGAAAGAGACTGTGGTACACTTTCTCTGCAGATGTCCGGCTTTGGCGGCTAGGCGCTTGAGATTCCTCAGCGTTCCCTTTGGGGATGACTTGACGAAATTCTCCAGCCTAGATCCCTTTTCTCTCCTCCGTTACATCAACAGCACTGGATGGCTGTAGACGGTCTTATCTCCTCCCTTAATCCTTTCACAGGTAGTGGTCCACTCTATGGTATCAAAACGGCACGTAAGTGCTACTTGTAGCGTACCTGGGGTACTCTTGCCATCTTACCTACCTACCTACCAGGTAAATACTTTTCGAGTTATTCAACAAATAACAAAAGGCGCTCGGGCGCTCCAGAGCTTTCGCAAAACTTTTCGCAAAACTTTTCTCAAAACTATGTTTTTTGAAGTAGTGATCACTGTAACTTGAAACTCACTTGGTAGATTTCAAGAAAACGTATACCGTTTTTGAAAATCAAAAAAAATCGTGCCTGATCGAAGGATTTTTTTGTTCTAAAAATTTCGATTTTTTTCTCGAAAATCTGAAAAATATTTCCTGTTGATTTTGAAAAAAAGGTTGGATAAGGCACAAGATTACCTATTAATAAAACTAATTTCTCTTGTCCGATTGATTTTAGATGAATCTCTAAGGACTTGTGATGATCACCGCAAGAGAGTTCTGGTAAAACAGGCTCCACAAAAACAGCCATAACTTCTACAATTATTAATCTAGCAAAAAAGAATTATTGAATATCATAATTTTTCGGGACTCTGACTACCTCTTAACCTATAATATTCCAGCTACGACCAAGTTTTTCCAAAACCTTCAAAACCCTTCCAGAAATACCCCTTAAATTTTAAAGACAATTCTGATAACGACAAGAAAAACTTTTCCTCCACTCAATTTCTATTAATTGCAGTCTCTCTCCCCACCCTACTCCATTGTTCTGCAACCGCACACTTGGCGTTAGCACTCGTCACTTCCTGTTGGAGTCACAAAACCACAAGAGGCGCCCTCGTATCGATGCTAATACACTTTCAGTGCAAAAGCCAAACACTTCAACGCCGCATTGGCGCTGCGAAAGACCACCAATATTCCACCAGCCATATATCGACTGACTTCAGTTACAGTTGCAACTTCAACGGCTACTTCAATAACAACTTCAATTTGAGTTTGTAGTTCTAGGCTGAATTTTCGCTTCTAGTTAGAAACGCGAATCATAGTGTAGGGGGACGAACGCTTCCGGTATGCATAGCAAATGCAACAATACCCGCGCAAAATCACGCACACACACAAACATATCCATGCACTTATTCGCCCTTACATCACACACTTCGTGCAGCAATGCCTAAAGTGCAAGGAAAAAAGATATCACAGGCGAAATGAATGAATTTGGGGCATTGCTCCAGCAGCGTATGGTCAAAAATATGACTAACTTCCAGGCAGCAGTGAATTGCTCGCAATCATAGATTCTGCTACTCGGCGCTGCATAGGTTGGCAGGCATGACTGAGCAGCGCGCGAAACGGAATTGCAATTGTAACAGACCCACACACGCACACACATACTCGTATACGTATTGCATATATCAGACAGAAATGCCTCGCGAATCGCATACAAATTTTGCCATTGCTTTGCTTTCGTTAGCCGTCAGTTTGCTGCTACAGGAACTGACAGTTTCCACACTTCACCTAACTACGCCAATTGGTTGCCTAGTTTTAGGCGCTATCGTGTTAGTTGCCACATTTTCGGCAAAACACTTTAAATATGACCATGACCAATAAGTGCCAGTAGGCTCTTCCTGCAGTGGCTGGCTACTCATACTCATACTCTGCCTCGTCTAAGTGTTTCATTTCCTTTTTTTCTTTTTAACGTCCGTTTTGTCTATGGTGTGAAGCATCGAAAATATCTGCGAGTCGCGGAAATTTGCGGCCGCGAAACAGTGTTTTTGTGTTGAATTACTATTCGATTTAAATATTGACTGAGCTTCAAAAGGTATTTCTTTGAGTGGGATTCCTGAGCTACAATTATTTTAACTAAAGTTTAATGAGTGGAAAAATAGTCAAAATGGGAAGCAGTGAATGGCTAGTTGCCGAAGGAACTGTGATCCAAAAAATATGTGATTTGATATTAAAAATCGAATTTTCGACAAAGACCAAAGAACCACATAAATAATAATTCGACTCCAAATATATAGCACTGGTAATAAAGGTTGGTTAAATTTCAAGGGCCGATGTTGAATGTGAACCACACCAAAACGTCAAGCTTTTTTCTGCATTTTATTTGACATTTTTTAATTTCTAACTAACTCAATTGGAACCATGGAAAGATACATAATCGAGCAGCGCGTTAAAGTTATTCCGGCTTATTATGGAAACGGGCGTTTAAATCTAATTGCATATCAAAGAAAATCATCTTCAGTGATGAGGCACATTTTCACCTCAGTGATTCGTCAGTAAGCAGAATTGCCGCATTTGGGCGAATGATAATCCAAGAGTGATTGCCGAAAAACCAATGTACCCACAAAGAGTGACTGTTTGGTGCGGTTTATGGGCCGGCGGTATCATTGGGCCGTATTTTTTTTTTCAAATGAGACCGGTCAGGCAGTTACTGTGAATAGTGTTCGCTATCGTGAGATGATAACGAACTTTTTATGGCCCGAATTGGAAGATATGGATGTGGACGATATGTGGTTTCAACAGGACGGTGCCACTTGTCACACAGCTAATTAAACAATGGCTCTTTTGCGCGAAAAATGTCAATTGGCCGCGATGTCAATTGGCCGCCAAGATCATGTGATTTGACACCGTTGGACTTCTTTCTTTGGGGTTATTTGAAATAAAAGGCGTACGTCGATAAGCCAGCAACAATTTAAGAGCTGAAGGATGAGATAATTCGGCACATTAACGGCATAGAACCTCAATTATCCCTCAGCGTCATCGAAAATTTGGACCATCGGATGGAGGTGTGCCACCGAGGCCGATATTTTCTTCCATACGTAATTGAGCTTACCAATATAGAAAAATGACAATCATTTCTTAAAAAAATTGTATTGTGTTCAAAATCAACACCGGTCCTTGAAACCTAACCATCCTTTACAATGAACCCTAGAGGTCTAGTGAGATCTTTTTTCAGATTAGCCAGCACTAACCTAACCTTAATGATAAAAAACTCAATCGAACTCATTTTGCTAGCCTAATTTGAGGTACGTTTTGCGCCATCAAGAAAGCTTTGGAAATACTTTTAAAAATAATATTCGAATTGGAACCAAGTCTTCACCATACAGCGGTTGAGATAGAATCTCTCATTCAAGCCTTTGGAGCTTCTGACGTGGCGCTGAAGATGTATGTGACATGGCATTGTCTTGAGAAAGCAAAACAGCTCACCCATTCCGTAGATTTGTAACGGAAGATTAGTCAGACAGCCGTTTGGAAATATCCACACAAGAAAAAGCTCGCATAGGGCCCACACGAATAGGCGCAAAAGAACGATTTGGGCTGAAATGATGCGCGCGATTATTTGTTTAAACGCATTTGGGTCGACATATTTTCGCAGCGCGGGGTTAGTGGCGAAGAAAAATTTATTAACAAATGAGAACAACAGAGTGTTTCTCAAGCTCGGGCGATGTCCAATTACATTATTTCCACGATTTTTTCAACATTTTTGATGGTTGACCTACCAGAGCGTACGCCATAATCGACGTGCATATTACCAGAAAGGAATCTTTGGAATCATCGGTTTGCTGATGCATTTCGTACTGTATTGGATGCTTAAAAAACTCATTTTTTTTTACCGCCTGCTCAAAGCTTTTCACTTTAGCCGCAATGGCCCTAAAGAATGCATCGAATTTTCACCATTTCGCGCTCCATTTTGAGGCTGCAACACGCGCTAACTTCATGAAGCACAAAACTGTCATAGAACTTTGAGACTTTAGCCTTCAGATGTAGGATCACCTTGAAAAAGGCGTGTGGTGTGAGTGGAAGCGGAGTACATTTCCGGAGACATGGCGCACAAGTAACATCTAGCTGAAAAAGGTCAGTTCCTTTGAATTCTCCTCACATTGTAGATCATTACTGTGTTTAAGTATATCAGGCCATTAATTCCTTTTGAAGACATTTACTGCTTTCCCATAGCCACATCCTAAACACTGTGCCACACCAATGCCCACCATTTATGGCGGCCAGAAAAGTAGGTAGGATCAAAAATTTGCTAGCTGCCAACACGGCAACGCGGAAGTAAGCTTTCGAGGAAGAGCCAACGCGAGCGTGCGAAGAGAAGGAAGAGATAGAGTGGCGCTGCAGGCGCAGGAAGCAGCCGCTATTACCGCACATAAATTCACCAATTGCTGCGTTTCGCACCCGCGCTGTTACCCCACATATATACTCGCACATACACACATAGCTGCAGCTGGCCGGCTAGTGGCCGTTAACGCTGGTGCTATGGCCAGAACGCGTCCTATTTCAAATTCTAATTCTCTTTCGGATTGCCAGTCCGATGCCGTCTGCAGTGCTGAATTTGCTACGCTGTTCATTGTTGTTGGTACTTTTGTTGCCAAATACTGGTCATTAATATTGAAAAGGCGGCGCTTTTGCTACCATCCTGTTCTTGTTTGTTTTTGTTTTTTTTTTGTTTGTTGCTTCTTCTGCATGCACCACTCGTTAGTTGCTGGCAGGCTAGAAAATGTATGCCGCCGCACATAGCAGCGTGTTGCTGCTGCGTTTCCGGTGCGGCAAGTTTTGCCACATTTTGTTGTTATTGCTATTACAAATTGTCTGCGCAATCAGTTGAAGTGCAGGCGAATGGCGGTGGTGAGTGAGGTGAGGCGGCTGGGGGGTGAATAAACAAACGACTCGCTGTTGGCAATGATTTTTGGTCAGTTTTCTGGCTGTTATTATTGCAACATGCAACACGCGGACGAGTATGATGACGACGCTAAGCAACAATGCGGCAATATGGCAAATTGCAACATTCATGACCGCAAGGGGATCGGTCGCAGTATTTGGTCGGGCGCTTCGGCATTGTGGCATGAACGGAAGGGTGGTGTGAGTATGAAGGAGGCTGATTAGAAAGCTGTGGCGCGAAGAGAGAAATAAGCGCGTGTGAGTGAAATGTTGTTGTAGGCGCTGCATCCCAAGCGAGAAATTAGGAAATTGCATTTGGCGCTAGCAAAACGAGCCCTTTGCTGTTTTTGTAGCTTTTCGCTATTGTTTTTGTTTTTTAACTTTAGCTCGCGTTATATTTTTGCAGGTATGTCTGTATGTGTGCGCATCGATACATATGTTTTGCAGCCAGGCATAGGTGTGCGCGTGTGTGTATGTGAAATATTAGCCTCTATTATAGCAGACGGAAGTCAAAACAGCCGCTACACGGCCGCCGCTGACCAGACCAACCCACTCAGACAGCTGGAAATTGGCAAAATGTAAATTTTGCATTCACTTAAAATTTATGGCATTTCACTTTTTCCACTCACTTCATTCGCTGCGCGCTTGTTATATTATACTTGCATTCCTTGTCTCTCCTTTTCATGGTCGGCAGTAGCGCGCTCACGCCCATTTACGTACTTAAAAATTCATAAGTGGCGAGTGAAGTTAACATTGGCATTGAGCTGGTGGATATGCCGCCGATGTTGGGGGTACACACAAATATATGCATTCAATATACGTAAGTATGTATATGTGCTTGTATGGAAAATCGCTAATGGGATCTGTAACTACATCAACGTATGTTGCCTTGTGCTGTGAAATATCTCAAAATGCGCTAACGAGGTTATTTTGCTGAGAGGTATGAAAAATTATTTAATTTGCTAACAAATTAAATATTAGCAGGATTAAGAGATTTCCAATTACATGTAATGAGTTTTTGGTACTCCGTTAGCCAGCTCACATTCACAGAAAGAGGTTGATTGTAAAATTACTCCCAGGAGTCCAAATGCAATATACAATAGATGATGCCATATTTTGTTGCGATGTGGTTATAGTTACTCCTAGGAACTAATTTTTAAGTGCAAGCAAATAGAACTTTTTATTAGTAATACCCGACTAGCTTAAAGTATTGGCAATCTGAATGTATACTGGGTACGCTGATTTATAGCCAATCAATTTTAGTGAAAAAAATGCTATTTTAAAAGGCTTAAAATATTCGTTGATCGACGTCCAATACGTGGTTCATCTTCAATGCATGTACGACCAAATTTACACTCTAAAAGACATCCGTGCAGAGTTGCAAATAAAGGAGCAGATTCCTTTGATATTTGCAATATTTGCTTTTATCGATGTTTGCTCTAGTTTGAAGCCGTAGGTCCCTCCATTGGTGGAACAACATCAAGACGCACACCACAAATAGGAGGAGGAGCTCGGCCAAATACCTAAATAGGGTGTACGCGCAAATTATATTAATTATATTATTATACTAGCTGACCCGGCGAACTTTGTTTCGCCCTAGAGGCAATAAAAAAGCAGATTTTAGATTTTATTAAGTAAATTTTTTTATTAATCAAGTATTTCAATGAAGCTTTAATAGATTGCACTCTTCAGTTAAGCGCCTTGTGATAGGACATTTTTTGTTTTATTATCAGGTGCAAGAGCAAACAACGCAGACCGTGAACATGACACATATAATTGACCATGTGAGAAACATTGATTTTATAGATTCAGGCCACAAACTTTCAAGGATTGGTCTTGTGATTTGTTAATGGTAATGACGAATGCAAGACAGATCGGAAATTTAAGTATTTTAAACTCGAACGGAAGATTGGTTGGGATCATCGGGATCCTCGTGATGAGAACTTCTTCACCTTCGAATTTTCCTTTGAGCATCGTCGCGTAAATCACATTGTCCATCAATTTATTTACCACCAAACGCGTACCGTTGCAAAGTTTTGGTGGGCTTATGTTTCGAAGCATGATTACTACGGAGCCAACTTTTAGGCGTAAATTATGCGGTGGTAAGTCAGGCATATCCAAGGGGTTTAAAAATTCAATTGGATAGTTGGTGGCTTCATCTTCATTTGTTACACAGTCAATGGATTTGAATGAATGCATTGTTCCAATGATATCATTTTGAATTATGTAGTTTAGGTCATCTACATCTTTATTCTTAGCGGCTAAAATTGCTCGCTCACTCACCCATTCATTATTTTTGAAGTTATTAATTATGTTTGGGAATACTTTAGTGATAAGCTCGTCTTTCGATGAGACAATTAGGAAATTAAATCAATCCGCTCGATTCGTCGACAGGTACTCGACCATACCGATAGTCAGTAATTGCTCAGAGAAATCTTCAGCAGTTGTATCATTAAGAACGCAACTCTCATGTTTGTTGTCAGCTGAAGTTTCTTCACATAGCGCCATAGATTCGATTATTTGAGGCAAGCGTTTATTTCGTCAGCAGCCTTTGGTCTTGGAATTATTGGCAGTGTTTGGCGAAAGTCGCCAGACAGTAAAATCATTGCGCTTCCAAAAAAGTCAATAGTGGCAATTTCACTCTTCCACTAAGGCAGTACAATCCGGGCGTTTCTCCGAAAAACTTCAATGCGCTACAATACTCGCAAACAACGTTCATTGGCCCAATGCAAACGCAAGATGCAAGAAGTAATCAGTGTTGCAATCATATCGAAACGCTGCTCGATTCAAATCAGCACTTGATAATTCTCTTCTTGTGCGTCGAAAATTATATACTTGTTGATCTCTGTTATTTACTCGATGATTTCACCGAGCCGTTTCACGGGCTGACTTGCTTTGCTCTTGTGATTGAGAAGCACGAAGTCGAGCCACACTAACGCGGTGCTCTTCACGGGCAACTCCTTGTGCTTCTTCAGTCGATTCATTCATTCGCAATGTTTCGTATCCTTCTTGCATTACAGCTTTGTCGGGAAAGATTCGATCGTCTTGGTCACGGCATTGATAATGATGATTCAAAGAGAATACAAATTACTGTGATTATATATTGGTTATATATTTCTGACAAAATTTATATTATGAAATTTTCTACTTAACCATGGACAAAATTACTTTTAGCTGTCATTTGCGTTTTGTTATTCCATATCAGATGCGTTTTGGTAATACCACATTTTATAGTGACTTTACGGAAACGCTTTCGAATGGGATAAAAAGTATCCTATGTCCGTTTCCTGGTTCTAAGCTACCTCTCCACCAATTTTCAGCCAAATCGGTTCAGCCGTTCTCGGGTTATAAATAGTGTAACTAACGTGACTTTCTTTTATATATATAGATTATTATATGTATTTATATAGGTATATACTGACATGTAAATTCACAGGATTTATAAACATAGAACAAATTGGTATATCAAAATAAAATTTTGTGTTCGTTCAAATGAGAGATGAAATGTTAAAACTGTGAATGAAGGCATGTGTTTTGTATCCCCACGATTTGCAACTAGCCGACGTGATTTAGCCGCACCATCATAATATCCGATAATACTGGAAAACCTAGTCTGATGACTTCAAAGTTTTTTCTTTTTCTTTGTTCACTCCTCTCGGGAGAATAGGACCTCGACAAGACCCAGTTTTGCGTTGGTTCCGCTAATCTATTTTGATTTATGATAGGGTAGTTAATTAGCCTACCGCTACCAGTCCTAAGTAGTGGGAATGCCCACCTGTCATTGCTTATGAACAACACCTTCTTACTGATTTGAGCGCCATCTGCGTTTCACATTTTTCTGGCACAAGAATCACACAGATGGTTGAGGACTTCGCTAAATTTGGGGCGTCAGCGCTATTATCGCGGTTAGCTGCTTTCTCTTGCTGACGCCACTTCAAAGTATGTGTAGGATTTCGTCAGTAATCAGCGATGTATGTTGGATGCATTAAAGCACACAGAGATGTACGCATCAAAGAAACGAACTTTAAAGTCGGCGTGAGTCAAATACGGTGGTTTTCTTTTGAAATAAAGAAGAATGTGAAGATTAAAGTACGTGCAACTTTTGACGCACTGCGTGTGAAGAGCTACTGAAGTAGAGCCTCGTGCTCAACCGCCTCCTGACGATTTACTTAACGGCGGCCGCCGTAGCCCAATGGGCTGGTGCGTGACTACCATTCGGAAGTATGAGGTTCGAACACCAAAATGATATAATTTTTTGTAATGGAGGTCGTTTCTTCTAGTGTACTTCTGCCATGAAAATGCTTCTCATAAAAAAATACCTGCCGGTCGTAGTCGACTTGAAACTCTAGGTCCCTCCATTTGTGGAACAACATCAAGATGCACGCCACAATTAGGAGGAGGGGCTCAGTCGAACACTCAAAAAAGGATAATTGTCAGTTGTATATATATACCTATAATATCGGGAGGGCAACGCTATATTGACGGTAGTACCGGGGGGATCGGTACTTTGATGGTAGGAGGTCTAGTTAAGGTTTAAGTCCAACACTGACGGAGTAAAGGCTTTCGATGCTGCCTCCATGTTAAAAACAAAATTTGAAACTATGCATAAATTTTGGTTCCTCTCCTGGCTTAATTGAGGTTTCTTTAAATGTGATGGCTGGATCCTGAACTGATTACATATTACATTATTTTTAAGGTCATTTCGGGTTAATTTGGGTATATGAAATGATGCCAAGAGCTTAACCGTTTGCAAGCTATTTAACTTTAAAGAACATTTAAACAAATTTTTTTTCACTTGACGCCCACTTTTGTCAATATTAGTTGAAGGGTCAGATTTTTTTCGGTTTTTAACTAAAGAATAAACCAATTAATTAAAATTGGCTGATTGATAAAATTTTGAATTTATGATTTTTGATGCTTGTATTTCATGCTTCCCACCATTAAATTTTTTTAAATTTGAAAACTACGCTGCAAATTATTTTGAAAATTAGTTTATGTTTTTAGAAATTTAGGACAAGTTTTTCGGTGGACCTGTATACACAAATAAAACTAAAATTTGTACGTACAGATATGACGTAATATTAACCCAACCGCTTCAACCTCATTATAATGAGATTACACTGCATTCACATGTCAATATAAATGTACAGGAAACGTTTCTGTACGTATACGAGGATATGTTTGACATTCCTCATAAATTATTGGATGCAAATTCCTCTCATACGAATTGCATACCTCGCACTAAGCTAACCTATTAGTCTGCATTTCTCTTGTCGGTATGCCACCGCATTTCAAAAACCGAATTTCGGTTGTATCACTTCTTTAAGAGCTCAGCTTTTTACACTCAATGTGGTCATAAGTGCCTAAGCAGCTATTTGCCGCTACTTCTCTCTACCACTATTTCCCCCCACTATTTGCCCCTACAACTTTCACTGTTACTATCAACTTGAACACCCTGACTTTTCTGTCCGCCACCAAGTTCCACACCTTGCACTTGCATTCCAATTCGATTTTATTTGTGGCAAGTGTCATGACTGACTATTTGACTGTGCCGTTGTTTCGTTTTACTGCCGTTGCCGTTAATATTGCTGTTGTTGCTGTTATCTTTCATTCTTCTCCTGCTCTTGACACTGCCTCACTTTTGCTAGTTGATTTCTCATAAAGCCATTAAGTCAAATGAAAGGTGGCTGGCTAGTTAACTATAGCAGTACTCGTTAACTCTCGCAGGAGGAGAATCATTTTCTCTGACCCCTTCTTGCCGGTTGCCGGAGTCAATTGCCATGTGAATTGGATGTCTGTTGTGCGTGTGGTGGACGGTAGTAAATTCTTCAGCTAGCAGATATCAGCTTTTCTGCTTGAGCTACAGCAGTCATTTACATATCCAACGGTACCTAGCACAATGGCGGACACACACATGCAAGTATTCTCCATGTAGATCTGCGATATAAAGCATTCTTAGTTCACAGTTCAGCGTGTTGACTGGATTTCTTTTAAACACACATACGAGTATATATGTGCTTGTGTGTGTATTGTTCCGACATTCCTCAGCGCTAATGTATTTATCATGCCAAAATGTGCTCTTAGTGTTATTACCGCAGGGAGTGATGGTAAAATACTTATGTTGATAAGAGAGGATTTGTATATGTGCGCGTATATGTATACAGTTACTTTTAAGATTGCGCAAAGTTGCGACGTGAGTTACCACAAGATTCACCACTGAGCACTCCACCATTTTACAGTGGCCTTTTGGTGGCCTTTTTAATTTTATCTGGAGCTCGAGAGCAACTCACCGTCGCAGGCACTTAGACGGGTGTTCAGTGTGAAGTGTAAGTGCCTCCCTCTTATCAAGGAGATGGTCCGAATTGGCACCTGTTAATGGGCTCAATCAGCCAGATCAAAGATTTCATAAAACGAGGAAGATCTGCTAGATTGAGCTTCATGAGATTGGCATCACGACGCAGTAAACCCATTGTTTCACGACCTGTATGGCAAGTAGCGCAGTCTTGTTAGAAACAAATATTGTGGAGATGACGGGTTTCAATTCCCGACATCAAAAAGTCGTTTATCGTGGCGCGCTAGCGTTCGCCATTCACTGTAACATTGACGCCAGCCTCGTCTTTGAAGAAATATGGGCTGATGATTCCACCAGCTCATAGGCTGCACCAAGTGATTGTTTTCAATGAATATGATGGCTCATTTTGAATAGCCTTGGATAGCTCTTCAGCCCAAATATGACAATTTGCTTATTGACATAGCCAACAAGTCAAAGATGGACCTCATTGCGATACACCATAAGTTGGCCTGAGCTCGCGATGAAATATCAGTGAATAATGAAAAAAATGATATTTTTTTCTTATTAGAAAAAGTAATTCTAATCTGATCACCCTTTATATGGGCTCGTGCACAAGTCTTGGGTTCATCTATTTGGGTGAATAGATCTTAGTGGCTGCTTTGCTAACACCTCTGATTTATTCGCTTTGCAGCAGCCTGCAGGCAGCTTTAGATTTGGCCAGCACTTTCACCTGAAAGTCTGATAGAAGCAGAAGAGCTGAATGCATTCCCTCCCAAACAAGATGTTAGCTCCAGAGGTGGAGCTCATTACAAGTTCGACCGTGAGTACAATGGTAATGGATGTGATAATTGATGGAAACTCGTCTCAACCATCAAAGACGCCTGCGGAAATCAGCTCACATATGCTACACAAGTGGAGTGTAGTTCCATTAGTTAACCGTGATGGTCTTATCTTGTAGAGAAGAACTAAGTGCTTACCAATAATGAGGGATGGTATTTGTGGTGACCTTCTTAGTAGCATTAAAAAAATTAAAAATTTTATCGGATACCGCATAATTTTTTTCAAAATTTTATAATGAATAATGAGCTGATAGTTAATTGTTTGCATTGGAAATAGAGAGGGCAAAAGTTGAGTCGGAAGTAGTAGGCAGCGCACTTTGCATTACTCCTCTGAATCATTACAACTTAGAAGTTTTTTAAAAAGTAAGTTTATATTTGGGAAAAAATAACTTTGTAAAGTGGCGAATATAAATATTCGTAGATATGTATACACATGAGGGTGTCTCACCAAAACACGTTGTTGTTTCTTCGTTGGAGTTATAAAATTTTTTATATTTTAGAACCTCCACCAAAATATTTCGGGAAAATATTAAGACTTAAGTAAGCGGGACCGACTTCAAAGTAACTTCAAAAAATCGAGTTTTTTTATAAATAAAATCAGTTTTTAAAGGTATTTTTTTGCAAAATGTGAGATGAGTTTATAAATGAGTTTAAGCCTAAAAGGTCTGCAAAAAACGTTCAAAAACTTTATCTTCGCTCATCAGTGATCAGTTTGTGTTTTATAATTTGTTGCTGTAAGTTAATACGAATTTCTATGCCATGACTTAAGAACGAATCAATTTCGAGTTGTGTGATTTTAGAGGTTATCGTGCGCTATTAACTGCAATGCCTTACCAAACCACACGAACACGCACATACATTTAACCCCTTTAATTTAAAAATAAACGCCACAAGCGCCACGAACATTATTTTTGTACGTACATAAAAACGTATATGTGGAGAAATCGGAAAAATATAAATATGTGTGTGTGCGTTTCAGGCGCATGCAACCGAGCTGAAATTCAAAATGACATTTCAAAGGCAAACCAAAAATATTTCGTTCATGTATTTTAATGAGCGCAGTCAGCCGACCATATTGCTGCGGTGGCAGCAGGCATCAGGGAGCAGGCAGCAGGCAGCAGGCGTCAGCAAAAACAAAAACATTGCTAAAGAGCCAAAAAGACGAAAAACATTAACGTTTACCGAGGAGGGAGAGGGGGTAGGTGGACCGCAACGTGCTGGTCAGTCTGTCGGCCAGTCGTTCGTTTGGTCACATAACCGCAAAATAGCGCAGTCAACAGCATTTGCATGTGTGAATGATGCATACTTCCAGGCGCAGCAATGCGCGCGACATCTCATTAACAATTAGCGTGGCAAAGCGGAGAGTGAGTGCAATGCCACATAAGCGATAAAAAAACACATGACATGCGCCACGAGCACACGCACACATACAATCGTACACCTGAATATGCATACCTACATATACCAATATGCCAAAATACGCTGTTGTGGATGTGATGTGACGTCAAAGGACACGAAGTCAAGTCGGTGGATCATTTTGAATGAAGTTGACGCTGACCGGCTGCACGTTATGACCGCATTGCGCACGCGCACATACATACAAGGGCAAAAATCACTCACCTACGTGCATCTGTATATACGAGTATGTATGTATGTGTATATCCAGTCACTGCAGCAAACTCGCCTAGGCCATATCAGCGCAATAATGATGAAGTGTGACCATTTTAATAGGCAGCCAACGAAGCGTTGCTTCATTGCATGGCTGCACACAGATGCACACAAACCACCATTTATTTATATGTATGCGTATGTATTGCCCTTGTACACATTCAATTCCATTCGTGCGATTGAAAATAAATATTTTACTCTATTCATAGGCGCACCGCACATTGCACGTTGGTTTAATTCACAATTTCTCCAATTTTTGGCAAATGCGACGAGGTTAGGTAGGGACACTCACACGTGCACACTCAAAACTAAGTAAATGTTTTAGTTTTCATGGGTTGAAATATTAACAAAATGCGCAGAAGTATTCTGATTTGAGCTAATCAGGATACTAGTCTACTGTTCTCCAGTTAGAACTAAGAAGAAGACTTTTCTAAGACAGAAATTTAGTCTTGGTAAAAATGTTGGTGCCCTCAAAATAAAAGGCTCGCAGCATTAGCGAGGTTGGCTGAAATTAAGTTGGCGTTTTACAATAATGGTTTGAGCTCGAAGACAACAACTTTCAACTGTCCAACTCTTCATCAAGTAAAAGAAACATTCCTAAAACTTATAGGCAACTATATAAATTTATTTTTGTTGAATTCTAAATACAACTCTGCAAACCAATCCTACTCTCTTGTACTTCACTTACATGGAACTTTATACTTGTACAGTTATACGTTAGATAGTAGGCGATGACAAAAAATGTAAAAACGGCAGTTAGAATAAAAACGTGAATTACATCGACACGACTTTTTCTTTCTCTGCGCGGAAATACTGCTTCAAATGGTTATGGGCCCAGGTATCGATTTGGGTTTCTAAGTTCACGGTCAACATACATAAATAGAAGTTGTAATAATTCGGTTGATTTGCTTATCCGGTGTTAAAAGCAATAGTCGCGGTAAAATGGCTAACGCTTTAGCCAACATCGAAAAATTAAGTGGGGAAAATTATACCACTTGGTGTATTCAGTTAAAGAGTTTACTGATTACTCTAGATTTGTGGAGTGCAGTCGTTGATAAGTGTCCGGAGGAGGAGCCTGGAAAGACCATCTGGTTAGTATGCGACAGGAAGGCTCTCGCTACTATAACGTTGAGCGTCAAGCCAAGTGAGCTGATACATATTAAAAACTGTACCACAGCGGAAAGTGCATGGGACACGTTGAACGCGCTCTACAAGGCAGATACAGCGTGTAGGAAAGTTAACCTATTTAAAAAACTGATCCGATTTCAATTCAGAAGCAACGAGAAGTTTTCAGCTCAATTGAGGGAGTTTTGCTGTATTGTGGATGACTTAAAAGAGGTTGGCATATCCATGGAGGACGATTTTTTATCAATTTTGTTGCTTTGCTCATTACCAGACGAAATGGAGAATTTTGTGGTGGCAATCGAGAGCAGGGACGCATTGCCGAAATTGGATAATCTCGTCGCGAAGATTCTGGAAGAGGAGCAAAGGCACGGCGACAAATGCAGTAGCGCAGAAACGGCTTTTTCGGCAAACGAATCGAAAAGGCGCGTTGGAATTTTTCGAAATAAAAGCAGCGTCGGCAGAGGCGTAAGGAGTGAGATTGGTGTCGGTAGCGGCAGAGGCGCTGGCAGCGGTAACAGCAGCAGAACAACACAAACGGAAAATGGTAGAGCGAACGAAAGCATAACTTTCAGTAGGTACAACAACAATATAAAGTGCTTTAAGTGTGGACGGAGAGGTCATATACGTTCTCAGTGCAGTTTTCAATCAAATAATTCACTCGTAGATGAAAAAGCTTCGTCGTTAGTAGAGAAAGCGGAGAATTTGAGCGAGACTTGGATAATCGACAGTGGCGCAACGTCTCACATGTGCAAAGATGCAAAATTGTTTAGTTCTCTTGTTTGTGTGAAACATAGAATAGTTTTAGCTTCAGGTGCTTGCGTTTATGCACGCGGAAAGGGCACGGTTAATCTGAAAACAAAGTACACAACTGTTAATTTGAGAGACGTTTGGTATGTACCTGATCTACATTCCAATTTTTTTTCAATCGCTAAAGCTGCAGAGAGTGGAAATGTCATCACATTTACAGAAAATAATGCCATAATGCAAAACAAAAACAAAAAAACAATTCTTACTGGTGCATTGGAAAATGGCATATATGTTGCTAACGTTATAGTGAGCAAAAGTGCGGACTGTGTAAATGGGGTTAGTGATGACGCGAGTGATTGGCATAAGCGGTTTGGCCACATAAATACAAATGATTTAAATAAACTTTCAAAAATGAATATGGTAAATGGTTTGAACTTTAAAATTTCAAAAAACATTGAATGCTTTACGTGCGCGGTATGCAAAATCCATAGTAAGCCTTATGTGAAATATAGCGGCATTTATACAAAAAGTGTATTAGAACTTGTACATACGGACTTGTGCGGGCCTATGGGTGTGAATTCGGTTGGCGGTGCATCGTATTTTATATCATTTATAGATGATTACTCGCGATATAATGCAGTGTATTTTTTAAAAAGAAAGTCCGAAGCATTCGAAATGTTTAAAATTTTTGCTGCGACCGCGGAGAAGCAGACTGGCCGCAAAATAAAAACAATTCGTAGTGACAATGGGAGAGAATTCGTCAACTCTCAGTTTAAAAATTGGTTACGAGAAAAAGGCATTCGGCATCAAACCACTGTGCCGTACAGCCCTCAGCAAAACGGTGTGGCTGAAAGAGCCAACAGAACTTTGGGGGAAATGGCGCGATGCTTATTAAGCTCTTCTAAAATGCCACAATCATTGTGGGCTGAAGCGGTAAGCACGGCGGTATATATTAGAAACAGGTGTCCTACGAAAGTTTTAGGTGCAGTTACACCTTACGAGAAATGGCATGGGCGGAAACCATCGGTTGCACATTTCCGTACGTTTGGTTGTGATGCAGTGGTTCTGCAAAAGGGGCCAAGACCACGCGGTAGTAAGTTTTTGCCGAAAGGGGTTAAGCTAAAGTTTGTTGGCTATCACCCAACTACGAAAGGTTATAGATTAATTAACTTACAAACGAATCAAATCACAATTGCACGTGATGTCGTATTCTTCGAAAATTCATTTGAATTAAATTTAAGGGACAGTGATGTCAACGAAGAAACATTTTTAATTGAACTTAAAGAAAAACCGAGTAGCGCTGAAGAAGCGTTAGTAAGCGTAGACAGACGTGACGAGCGTGAAGACGAAGGCAGCGAGCGTGAAGAACATGAAAGAGCTGAGACTGAGTCTGATTACGAGGAGGGTGTTGCTGTAAACAATAACAAGAGGAAGCGAGGAAGGCCAAAAATGGTGCGTACAGGAGGTGTAGGAAGGCCGAGAAAAGTATATTGTACAGAGGCTGGTCCGGAGATGCTGAACTCTGTTATTGAAAATCCGAACACGGTCAGTGAGGCGCTAAACTCTAAAGATGCTGACAGGTGGAAAGAGGCAATGAGAGTAGAGTATGAATCGTTGGTGCGGAATGCAACATGGGACTTGGTGGATCGCCCAGCTCATAAAAATGTTATCGGCTGTAAATGGGTTTTCGCAATAAAACGTAATCCGGATGGCTCAATTGAGAAGTTTAAGGCGAGGCTAGTTGCGATGGGTTGCGCACAGAAATACAACGTGGATTACTGCGAAACATTTGCTCCGGTGGTACGTCATTCAACAATTCGTCTAATTTTGGCATTGGCAGCGAAACACAAATTGCTGGTTAATCACATAGACATTGTTGCTGCATACTTAAACGGCGATTTGGAGGAGACGGTTTATATGTGTCAGCCACCCTTGTTTGGAGATTCGAAAAATGTTAATAAGGTATGCAGACTTAAAAAGGCTTTATATGGCCTGAAGCAAGCCGGTCGAGAATGGAACCGGAAAGTTACGCAAATATTGGTGAAGATGGGATTCGTAAGGTGCAAGTCGGACCCATCGGTTTATATTCGTCGTGGTAATGCGAATGTTAGCATTATTGCTCTCTACGTAGACGATATGATCTTGGCATGCTCAAACAAGCATGAGATGCGGAGTATAATAGAAGCGTTGAATCAATACATTGAAGCGGTCGATCGCGGGCAGATATCATTTTATTTGGGGATGGAAGTTGAACGGGATGGTGATCGAGGTGACATCACTATACATCAGAAGCGATATGTCGAGCAACTTCTTCAACAATGGGGCATGGAAGATTGTAAACTAGCGGCAACTCCATGGGCTCCAGGCACGGTGCTTCATAAATGTGACAAGCAGTGCAGTGACTTGAAGGCGAAGGACTACCAAAGTCTTATTGGAGGGCTTATGTATCTGGCTGTCATATCTCGTCCGGATATCGCGCATGTGGTGTCAAAGTTATCTCAATATAACTCACATCCGCATACAGAGCACATGCAGGCGGCAAAATACGTTCTTCGATATTTGAAGAAAACCCCTTATGGTAAATTAACTTTTTCTGCTAATTTTGAGAATTTTGTGTGTTTCACAGACGCTGACTGGGGTAGCGACAGCTTGGACAGGAAGTCCTATACAGGTTATTTTGTTACAATGGCTGGTGGAGCAATAGCTTGGGAGTCGCGAAAGCAGTCTGTGGTTGCGTTAAGTTCGATGGAAGCTGAGTACATAGCATTATGCCAAGGTACTAAAGAAATAGTTTTTCTTCGTGGTCTGTTGAATGAGTTGGGTTACCTGGAATATACGAGAGGCCCTACTTTGATTTTGTGTGACAACCAGAGTGCGCAATTTATGGTGAAAAATCCCATGGTGCAGAAACGAAGCAAACACATCGACATTCGATACCATTATATACGAGAGAAACACGAATGCGGACAAATTGAGGTCGAGTATGTTCCGACAAATGAGAATGCAGCCGACATACTTACCAAAGCATTGGGGAAGCAGAAGCATATTGAGAATTGTAACTTAATGAATATTGAAATGTAAACTTGAATTTTTAAATGTACAGGCTTGGTTTGAAGGGGCGTTTGTTGAATTCTAAATACAACTCTGCAAACCAATCCTACTCTCTTGTACTTCACTTACATGGAACTTTATACTTGTACAGTTATACGTTAGATAGTAGGCGATGACAAAAAATGTATATTAAAAACGGCAGTTAGAATAAAAACGTGAATTACATCGACACGACTTTTTCTTTCTCTGCGCGGAAATACTGCTTCAATTTTTATTTATACCTCTCAATGAAGGTTGAGCGCTTAGCAGAGTACGAAGGCAGCGAAAAACATTATCCAGAGCACCAATCACTTTGTCACTCTCACTTCAAAACCGCAGTGCACAATGAAGTATTAGGTGCGCAACTAAGTTTCCACTGTTTGTTAATAGCAGTGTGTGCTAGTCGATTCTAACATAACCTAAGCGTCATAAACCAAGCTTAGACATATGACAACTGCTTGGACACATTAGTGATTTTGTTTTGGTATCATACACTTTTGGTTTTGTGAAAATGTCTGATTTTTGCCCGAATAATCGTCATTTGCGGAAAGTATTGATTTTCCTCTTTCATTCAAAAAACGGCGGCTGAAGCGCATCGAGAGCTACAACAAATTTATGGAGATGCTGATTTAAGTGAAAAAATGTGCCGAGATTCGTTCCGTCGCTTCAAAGACGATGACTTTAATGTTGCCGACCGTCCGCGTGAAGCAAGGCCAAAAACCTTCGAAGACGCTGAATAGGAGGCATTGCTCAATGAGAGTCCATGTCAAATGCAAGAAGAGCTTGCTTCAGTAGTTACCCGCCAGTCCATTTCCACGATTCAGAAACAGGGGACTTGGGTTCCTTATGCGTTAAAACCAAGGGATGTTGAACATCGGTTTTTCGCCTGTGAACAACTCCAGCGGCAAAGGCATCGTGACGGGTGATGAAAAATGAAATTCATTACAGCAATCCAAAGAAAAGAAAGCCATGGAGACTGCCCGGTCATGCTTCCACGTCGTCGCCTCGGCCGAATATTCACGCTGCGAAGGTTATGCTATGTATTTGGTGAGACCAAGTTGGTGTTATTTATTATGAACTGTTAAAACCAAGCGAAACCATCACTGGGGATCGATATCGACTTCAATTGATGCGATTGAGACGAGCACTGCGCGAGAAGCAGCCGCAATACGCGGAGAGGCATGCACAAGTGATTCTCCAGCATGACAACGCTCGGCCTCACGTTGCCAAACTCGTTAAAACCTACCTCGAAACAGTGAAATGGGAAATCCTACCCCACCCGCCATATTCTCCAGATAATGCGCCGTCTGATTACCACCTGTTCGGATCGTTGGCACATGGTCTAGCTGACCAGCAGTTCCATTCATATGAAGATATCCAAAAATGGCTTGACCCGTGGATAGCCTCAAAAGATGAACATTTATACCGCGACAGTATATGGGATCTACCCGAAAGATGGGAAAAAGTAGTAGCCAGTGATGGGCAATACTTTCAATGATTCACTTGCAACCATTTTTTCAGAATAAAGTTGTATTTCCATCAAAAAAACAAACTTAGTTGCGCACCTAATATTATTTATGATAACCCTGTGACCCTGTTTTTCAAAGATCACTGCCACTCCCTCCTCACTCAGGGTATCATGCGTTTTCATGTTCATTGTATAGTTTACAGTTAGGGACGTTCGACAGGTCTACCGAGCCGGCGAGAACGGTGGACTTGGGACACTAGCGTAGGATACAATTTCCTTTTCCCTTACCATTGCTTCTGCCCACCGAAAGGTCATATATTAGCACGTGGCCAATGAATAACAAACACGAAGAAGCCTCACTTCCTGCATTGGAAACTGTGCCGTCACGGGACACGGCAAAAATTCCACATTCCAAAGCTTCAATAGCTGCGGAAGTAGTTATTTCGATAGCCTTCGCTCTCAACTGAAGAGGAGAGGGAGTGAGACTAAGAATCTTATGGGGAAAGCAGCCCTATAGATAATTTTCATATAATCATTTTTCTATTCCCCGCCAGTATGTTGAAAGAAAAACCATTGGTAGATAAATGCTTAATAACCTGAAGCCACTTGAAGTCACAGCTCATAAGTCATGGCTTACACCCCGCTATGGCACCGGAGCGACAATTGTTTAGGTTCTATTATATTTTATTCCTCTTCAAATACGATGAAGCTATTAATTTGCTACCAGAGGGCTACCGTAAGAAGATTGTGGATTGTCTACTTGAACTCTACTGAAGATTATAAGACCTTATCGACTGCGAAGGTTGATTAGTTAGGTAAAGAAGGTTTTCGTTCACAGTCTCTATGACTTTTGGGACGAATATGTTTTGTAGAATTCATGCCTTTCACACTTAGAAAAAGGCATCGACAAAGGTGGGTGCCAAGTGAAGGACTTGTACCTTTTATATCGTATTTATTAATATGATTTGGGAGTTACACAACTCTTCACCTATTTCAAATGTGCTCGGGACCGTAAAACCAAGTTAAAGATTTACTGCTTAGTTCTTTTTGTAGGTCAGGTGATTATTCTGCACTCAATTAGCTATTAAGTCTGCTTCACTTTCACTTATCGAACATTTATGGTAATAAGTCCGGTCTGCTCTTAAACTACTTCATCAAAAAGCTGCTTCTACTCGATTGCTTTTTTTTTACTTTAAGAAAATATTTTTTCCTTGCCGCAATTTGAATTTTTAGTCCTCAAAAACATCACACTTCTGTACAAGGTATAACTTTACATGCTTATTAAAGAACCTCATGAATTTTATGCGCCTACAAGCGTACTCAGCTGGGCATCAAATGGGCAAATGAACGTACTCGAGGTGAATCCAAGCAGGACTGCTCATATATGGAGTGGAAAGCGCTCTAAAAAATGCAATGATTTCGCTGTCTCATCTTCTTTATCTTCCTTCCACAATATTTGTTATTTATCTCGTCGCAACTCTTCGCATTGGTACGAAATTTAGGAGCGATTTCAGCTGTCAAGTGGCGAAAATCAACGCGGTATCAAAGTGTGTAAAAGCAAAGGGGCTGGAATCGGTGGTAATATCATTATCCTGGTATCATCGTTGGCATCAGCATCATCAACTTTTATGGTTGACCGGTTGGTCTGCTCTTGCTGCTCCACCGTACGAGTATATAGCGAAGAGAGGGACGAACTGAAGGGGAAAAAACGGAGAAGAGATAAAATGTTTGTTAGCTAAAAGCTGCCACGCTGCAGGGAGGCCGTAAAAAACGCGCTGAGATATTGCCACACTGAGGCACATAACAAAAATGATGCATGGCATCAACTTGGTTGAAAATGGGAACGTACGCAGTGAAGAGGAGGGTAAATATTGTTTTTGGCGAGTAAGTGAATGAAGAGCATATTCGCAACGGTGGTAGGTAGTAATCACGCGCTTATTTGCTGATCAATTTGCGGTAGTGGGGCTTCAGTCGACAAAAAGATGGTGGGATAAAGCCAAAAGCTCAGAAAGCACCGAGAAGTAGAAAAAAATGTGCTGAGATGTATGTAGTTGGTTTTAGTTTCTGAAAGACCAGTGTTAGGTAATTTATGCCGAGCCGATGAGTCGTATAATGCAGAGAAAAAGCGGAAAAGTAAGCCATTATTAGAAAATATTGGCTTAGTTTTGAGAGAAGCTGATAGATAGAAAAAGCTAATGAGTTGCGAATGGCTTTAAGGCCAGAAAGAAAGTGGCAGAGAAAACTATGGAGATTTTACGGGCTACGTGAAAAAGAAAGCGAAACAGTGACAGAATGTTTACTTGCTAGAACATTTTATGGCTGGTGAAAGGCTATACAACTGGAGAAGAAGAAAGATCAAGATAAATTCCTTCTTAAAAACGAAAGATAGTCAGGATGGTGGTAGTATGAAAAGCTGAAACTAGAAAAGAAATCTGATGGCTCATAAAGTGCTGTAAGTTTCCAATAAGAAAGTTCCTGTTTTTGTTATATCAACCGTGGATCAGCGGTGCCCCCACAGGGGCCAGAGCCAATAATCGGAATCAATCCCGCAGGAATCAAGAATTGGATCAACGATTATGTAGGCAATCTATATAAAGAGCGATGGTCCGGTCTAGAACGCTGCAGAACTGCAAAGTGTTTTGTGACAAGTCCGAACAGAAAACTGTCAAACTTTCTACTAAAACTTAGAAGGAAAGACATTCGGTTGATGGTCGGCATCATTACAGGACACAACCCATGGGGTCAGCATATGACTACCATTGGAATCATCGAGGACCCGGTATGCCTGTCATGCTTGGAGGAGGCGGATAGCACTGAGCACTTTCTCTGTGAGTGTCCTGCCTTTGCTAGAGCGCGACTACGAGTATTGGGTTCCGATGTCATGAGAATGAGTAATATTCGTTCTCTAAAACTGGAGGATATTTACAGATTTGCCAAAGAATCTGGAAAATTCTCACAGGACTAACTATCTCTATCTCTGTTTCTATTCTTTCCTATCTCTTCCTCTGATACTTTTCTCCCTCCCTCCTATTTACCCCCTTTCCAGAGCTTTAAATACAATGGGCTTTTTAGCCTGAGTGTTTTAGGAGCGACCAAATCTCCTGGTGCTCCTTGGCTCGTCCTCTTCAAATTCAAATTCAATATCAACCTGAAACATACCTATTCATGTTCATGGAATGCTGCTGAAGTGACAGACAGTGTCAGATATAAACCCAACTGATTTCGGCAACATAAACTCGACTGTCTTGGTAACGACCAGTGTAAGGTTAAGAAAGCCGATCTCGAGTGTGTCGTTTTGAATATTAACTAGTTATATACTTGAGCCCTTCCTTGCTATGGGACAACATACATCAAGAAGAAGCTTAGGAGTGAAGAGCTTAGGCTAAGGGACTGTGCAAGGCGAAATTCTTACTGGGCGAAGGTACAACCAAAAGAGGTTTAAATAACTAATAACTCTCCCCAAGGCAGTGCTCACGGGCATTCTCACAGGGCATTTTCACACATACATGATCGGAATATGGTCCCCTGAGTCTTGTGATTTCTGTGACCAATCCCAGTAGACTCCATTGAACTTTCTCCTTGAATTCAGCGCTATAACGCGGAGAAGGTTTAGACATCTCGGCTATTTGTAGCCAGAAGAAAGTCACATACGCTCAGTATAGGGCACAAAAAGCCATGAGGTCGGGATGCAAACCTGTTGGTACTCTGCTTTGCCGGATTTTGAAGGCTCAATCATCAAGAGGATAATGAAGATTACGATACCCGAATGATGAACTACAGAAAATTAACCTAAAGAAACCAAAATGAAATATTTTGTATGACCCTCCGAAACTTAAGCGATTTTCAACAGAAGTTTAGAGAAGCGACTGCTATTAGTAAAAACTTTTTATATCACTTGATGTTTTATGCTCATAAACGTTGAAAGCGTTTTAACAGAAGCTTGAAGAGTAACCCCTATTACAGCTCTTTTTGTTTCATTCCCATAAAATGCTTCGGAATGTAACTGCTTCAAAGTCCAATACGTCCCTAAAAGCTTAAAAGGACTGCAAACGAAAATTGATTAATTCCAGTTGTTTCTACATTGCTCCGCCTCAAGTGGCACAAATTTACATATTTCCATACTTGGAAAACTTTTATAAGCAAAAAATATGTATATGTATGTGTGCGCGCCTTAAATTCATTTGACTTCTAGACTGCCATTCAATCATCCTTAGTTGAGTCCAGCATACACTTGGGAGCCTCGCATGAACGTGCTTTCCTTGCTTTCCCACTTACCACCTCGCTGTCTGATAGACTGCGCCTTCCCTGCGCAACAACAGTTATCGACTGGTTGCCAGTGCCGCATATCAAAATCACATAAAATGGAAGCATACATTTGGGGATTTTCGTTAAATGATTGCTTGTTTGCGTTTGATTGTTAATTGCGGTTAGATGACTGCAGTGAACTTTCATTTGGATTTTGCCTTTACCGCGCCAGTACTGCAAATAATATTTTTGGTTTTTTAGTACGAAATTTTATTTCCTTTTAAGCTTAAATCCTTACGAGTACATGGATACATATGTGTGTATGTATGTGTTTTAGCACTTGCCAATGAATTTCCCTTTATTTTTATACTCCTTCACTTTAACCACTCAACGCTATTTTGCTTGGCGTTGAATTTTTGGATTTTCATAGCACTTTTTTAGCTGCAAATTTATTGCTTCGTTGGGGGAATTTCATTGGAAGTATTGCCGCTGTTGCAGGCTGCTGGTTGCGCTGCCGAATCGTTTTCGATATGTGGCTGTGATAGCATTCTGATTGATATGGAGTGGCTATCAAATGTGCCGATAACCGAACAAAATTCGAGTGGAAAAATATAATAAAAATACTCTAATTTCAAGGAATAGTGGAGTTGTGGGTGAAAGACTGTAGGTAGGCAGAAGAGCTTCATATTTATTGAACCCCACAGATATAGGCGTGTTTTAGAAATAGTGGCTTGAATTTGTAAAAAAATATAATTTAAAGCGCATAAAATATATTCAAAATTTGGGAAATCGGCTGAATTCAAAGGAAGCTAAATAAATGAAGTTGTTTTTTAAACTGAAGGAAATTAAATGAAATTTAGAAAAAAAATTTAAATAAAAAAATATGAAAAATAAAACTCAGAAATTGAAAAATTAAAAATTATAAAAAGGGAACGAAATTTATATTAGAAAAATTTTAAAATATAAAAATTTAAATTAAGAAATTCAAAAAATGTGAAAGTATAAAATACCTATGTATATACAAATTAAATTGGCACGTACACCCTTTTTTGGTGTTGGCCGAGCTCCTCCTCCTACACTCCTTCTACAAAAATCAAAAAAATTTGAAAGTAAAATCTTGAAATTGAAAAAATATCTATACTATAAAGGTGAATGTCTGTACGTTGTCCGCGCATCACTACCAAACGACAGCACCAAATGACGTAAACATTTTTATACATTCATATTTTCACCCAATGAAGGTTATAGGCATGTTTTTATGATGAAACTCCTTTTCCACAGCCCCCAGGCCGCGCCACCACTCTCATTCGTCACTAATAATCGAATATTTGGTTAAATTTAATCTAAAAAATCTTAGTTTTTTCTATTTCCCACTATCTATAGCACACTCTAGACTTCATAATTCGCATAAGCTGATCAACTATGACCCAAACGCAAAGTTCAAAAACGGTTTGAGATAGAAAATTAATAAAAATAATTTTGCTTGATATTTTTCTGATTGGTTGTTTTGATTTTATTCAACGAGGCATAGCAACGGATGCCGTGTATTGTAATATTATGGTTATTAACAAAAAATTATTTTCTATGAAATAATTGTTTGTATTTCTTTTATATACCTACATCCCTCAAAACTACTCCTACGTGAGCGGGGCCGCGGGTTAAAGCTAGTTAAACTATAAAACTTAGATAAATTTAGAAGAAATCAAATATAAAAAAATTAATTAAGAAATTTAAAAAATATGAAACTAGAAACACGAGATTCAATTTCGAAAATACTGAGTAAATATTAAAATCAAAAACTAAAAAAATATTGTAAAATAAAATTTAAATCTTTTTAAGAATATAAAAAATTTAATTACAAGAAACTATCAGGTCAGTCCATAAGTTCGTACGTTTTTTAAAGGTGGTTTTAAAATTAATAAAAAAGATGTTTAAGGTTTTTATTTATCAATAATATATTTTCCTTCATTATTTACAATGTCTTCCCAACATTTAGGCAAATTTTCAATTCCCTGCTCAAAAAATTGTTTGTCCTGGGAGCCAAAACACTTCGATATCTCTTTTTATAGGTTATTTTGAGGAGTAGTTCTTGTTACTCATATGGGATTGAAATTCACGGAAAAGGTGATAATCACAAGGTGCAATATCCGGTGGGTATGGTGGATGCGGCATTAGCTCCCATCCGGGCTCGTTCAGCTTGCCTAATATTTGCCTTGTGGTGTGAGGTTTTGCGTTGTCGTGTCGATTTTTGTTAAGTGCCTCATTCGGGTTTGATAACTGATGGGAATAATAGTCAGCAGTTATCGTCTGGTTTGGTTCCAGAAGTTCATAATAAACAATACCGGCCATATCCCACCAAATAGACTTCTTGGGGTGAAGACCATCTCTAGGGGTCGATTCTGGTGTTTCAGCTTTATCTAACCATTGGCGTTTGCGAATAGGATTATTATAAACCCATTTTTCATCACCAGTAACGATACGGTTCAAAAAACTTTCATTTTCAAGCCGTTGCAGTAGCTGAGAACACTCATTCACTCTCTGCTGAAGGTTGACGACGGAAAGTCTATGCGGAACCCATTTCCCAGCTTTGAAACCTTTCCCCACTGAACCAGGTGCCTGTGAACTGTTCCATGCATTGAATTTAACCTCTGAGCTATCATATCGACTGTCAAATTTGGCTCAGCTTCCACGAGTTCGAGCAAGGCGTCGAAGGACGACCAGCGAGCGGGGCATCCGCCACGTGGCAGTTGAATTGAATTGAATTGAATTTGAAAAGGTCGAGCCAAGGAGAACCAGGAGATTTGGTGGCTCCTAAAACACTCAGGCTAAAAAGCCCATTGTATTTAAAGCTCTGGAAAGGGGGTAGATAGTCAAGGAGGGAGGGAGAAAAGTATCATAGAAAGAGATAGGAAAGAATAGAGACAGAGATAGAGATAGTCCTGTGAGAATTTTCCAGATTCTTTGGCAAATCTGTAAATATCCTCCAGTTTTAGAGAACGAATATTACTCATTCTCATGACATCGGAACCCAATACTCGTAGTCGCGCTCTAGCAAAGGCAGGACACTCACAGAGAAAGTGCTCAGTGCTATCCGCCTCCTCCAAGCATGACAGGCATACCGGGTCCTCGATGATTCCAATGGTGGTCATATGCTGACCCCATGGGTTGTGTCCTGTAATGATGCCGACCATCAACCGAATGTCTTTCCTTCTAAGTTTTAGTAGAAAGTTTGACAGTTTTCTGTTCGGACTTGTCACAAAACACTTTGCAGTTCTGCAGCGTTCTAGACCGGACCATCGCTCTTTATGTAGATTGCCTACATAGTCGTTGATCCAGTTCTTGATTCCTGCGGGACTGATTCCGATTATTGGCTCTGGCCCCTGTGGGGGCACCGCTGATCCACGGTTGGCCAATTTGTCGGCAATTTCGTTTCCTTGAACACCGGAGTGTCCCGGAACCCATATAAGTACAAGCCTGTTTTGTCTTGCGACAGAATTAAGCTTCTTCTTACATTCTTGAACAATCTTTGAGGTTTGCTTCGCGTTCTCCAGGGCCTTCAATGCAGCCTGGCTGTCACTGAAGACTCCAATCTGTTTCCCGCTCTATCTCCTCTCGATTATCCATTCGGCTACTTTTAGGATGGCAAAAACTTCTGTTTGGAAAACAGTTGTCATTCCCCCCATAGCGTAGTGATACTTATTACTATCGTTTAAGTACCATCCGGCTCCAGACCCTATTTCAGTCTTGGACCCATCGGTAAAGAAAATATCCGTCAAACCTCCCTGCATGCCTCCTGGATCTGACATCAAATTTCCTTCCGAATGAAACTGTGGGTATCAGGTCATCTTTAGGTGCCAAAAACAGTGGATACTGTCCGACAGCAACTTAAAGATTTCTCTGTGTCCCGAAGTTCCATCTTCGTGCCAGAAACCATATTTATGGAGTCTACACATTGCTTTTATTGCTTCCTGTTGTGTCTTAAGATCCAGGGGGAGCAAATCAAGCATAGCATTTAGGGCATCTCCAGAGGTTGTACTCATGGCACCCGTGATGCATAAACATACACTTCTTTGCAGCCTGTATAGTTCCCGGATTGTGGACTTAACCATGCTCCGTCGCCACCAGACCACAGAAGCGTAAGTGATGATTGGTATGATAAGTGCCGTGGACCACACGATAAGACATAGGACCACAGCAGGTTTCAGACCCCAAGTTTTGCCAAAGGCTCTACGGCATTGCTGAAAAATCTTCAATGCACGATTCACCTTCAGTGAAACGTGTGTCTCCCAAATCAGCTTCTTATCCAAGATTACTCCTAGATATTTAACTTCGTTGGAAAGACCAAGTGTCACACCTTTCAGTGTTGGAAGACTGAGTCCATCCAATTTCCGTTTTCTCGTAAACAAGACTATAGTTGTTTTGTTCGGATTAACGGAAAGACCTTGTCTCATGCACCAATCATCGATTTTGTCAAGAATCCTCTGCACTTTCGTGCAAAGCCTCCTTAAGGATTTATCCGATGTTAGCGCACAGACGTCGTCCGCATATGCTTGGACGTGAAAGCTGAGTTCCTGCATCTCCACTAATAGGGAGTCTACGACGAAGCACCACAGCAGCGGAGAAAGAACACCCCCTTGGGGACATCCTTGCTTGGCCCTGACTGTGATTTGCTCTTCGTCGCTCCCACCAGCGGTTAACAGCCTCACAGAGAGCATGGAGTATATCCATTTTATAATGGCTTGATTAACTCCGTGTCGTTCGGCAGAAGAACATATCGAGCCGAAAGTGGCATTACCAAAAGCCCCCTCAATGTCCACGAACACGCCCATTGTGTATTCGTCAGCTTCCAGCCCAGCTTCAATCTTGCTAACAAGATCGTGTAAGGCTGATTCACATGATTTTCCACTCTGGTAAGCGTGTTGATTTCTACTAAGTGGACTTCTCGGCAATACCCCCACTCGAATATGATTCTCCACCACTCGTTCCAGACTTTTCAACATGAACGATGTCAAACTGATTGGTCTAAAACTTTTTGCTAGGGAATAGTCATCTTTTCCTGGTTTCGGAATAAATACTACTCTTACGCGTTGCCATTGGGATGGTATATAACCAAATGCAAGACAGGCTGTGAAGATCCTTTTCAGGGCCTCAATCAGCCTGTCTCCTCCTTTTTTAAGCATTGCTGGATATATTCCGTCAGGTCCAGGGGACTTAAAGTTCTCAAAGGAAGATAAGGAAAACCTTATCGATTCCCTTGTCACTATCCGACTAGCAATATACCAGCTGTACCTAGAGGTTCCACCGTTGCCACCGTTGTTGTTCACTCTCAACTTCAGAGAGAGTTCTACTACCCGGAAAGTGGATTTCGAGTAAAGCATTAAACGTTTCCGATTTGGAAATGGTGTATGAACCATCAGGTTTTCGAATGGAATCCAGCCTTACTGAGCGGTCTAAATGAAGGACCTTACAAAGTCTCGCTGTTTCCCTCATTTCTTCGACGTTACTGCAGAAATTTCTATAGGATTCAAGTTTGGCTTGCCGTACATTTTTCTTATATTCTCTCTGTGTAAGTCGATGATTGGCCCAGTCCTCTTCTGTTTTGGTCTTCAAGGCCTTATTAAGAAGTTTCCTGGACCGTACGCGAAGCTTCGACAGTTCAGAGTTCCACCAAGGAACCGCTTTCCCCTGTCTGCTTTGCCTGAGTGGACACAGTTGCTCAAAGCAATTGATTAAAGTACCTTCTAATTTCTTAGTCGCATCTTCAATCATTTCTTCTGATTTGAGTTTTTTCAGGTTTGGTAATCGCTCTGTTACAAGCTCACCATACCTGTCCCAGTCCACATTTCGAGGATTCCTACCGGAAGGTATTGATATTGTGTCAATTCCCAGTCGGAATTCGATAAGACGATGATCAGAAAGAGAGTCCTCTTCCAAAACTCGCCATCGGTTGATTTGATTCCCAACTGACCTATTGGTAAGTGTTAAATCAATCACCTCTTGTCTCCTTCTGGTCACAAAAGTTGGTTTGTTACCAGTGTTTTGAATGACCAAATCGGATGACAGGATAAAATCCAGTAACTTGAGACCTCTGGAGTTGCATTTGCTGCTTCCCCACACAATGTTCTGTGAGTTTGCATCACAGCCCACTATTAGCCCCAGATTATTGGATTGTGCGTACTTGACCACTTCTCTTAGCTCCCTCGAAGGAGGTGGCTGTAAAGAGTCGTGGGGTAGGTAGGCCGAAACTATAATAGCTTCGACACTGTTCAAGTACTTTATTTTTGCAGCAACGATATCTCCGGAGCATAGCTCTTTTAACATCGTGTGTTCGATCAACCTCGGCATGATAATGCATGCTCGCGGTCTCACATTCCCTTCACAATGAAGTATTTGCCCCCACGACATAGCACTTAGACCACAGATACGCTTGTGACATACCCATGGTTCTTGTATAAGTATTATGTGTGGGTTTGTTTGCAGTTTTGCATGCCTACGGCACAAGAGAGCCGTAGACGCTTTGCTATGCTGCAGATTTATCTGTGTAAATATTACTTCAGTCATGAGACTGAGTATATTTACGCTTTGTCCTCCACCTTATCCTGGACGCGGAAGTGGATCCGCCCCAGATGTAGGTGGGGACGGCACCCGTACTTCGACTTAAGAACCTTGAGGGACCCAAGATCGATACCCAGTACCAGGTGGGAACCCGCCTCCGAAGTGGTAGCGGATTTCTGCCTGGTGCACGAGTATACTCTTCAGAGAGTCGTGTCAAGATCCGTATTCTGAACACGGATGCGTTTGAGGAGTTCTGCTGAATTACAGGAAGGACCCGGAATCCAGACACTCGCTCGTACTAGCCTTTCTTTGCTACTCTCAACAAGAATAAACTTGCTGTTTTCGCAGGCTGGGATTTTTGCTATTGCTTTTTCTAGCCATTCTCGGGAAAAAGCATTGGAACAGTGCACCTTTACGATGCCTTCCACCACGCTTTTCCCCTCGAATGTCGGCGCGTCTTTCGACTCACCGATAGCTTTCCAAAGATAGCTGTCAAGATAGTCTTGTTGCCTTTTGGACAGTAGACCATCTTGTTTGTCGGTATGTATCTCCACCGTCATTGCCTTTGCTGCCATTCTCGCGAATGATTCGCCAGACGTTGACGGAAGAGTGTCATTCGACATTTGAGGTCCCTTAGCCTCTGCCTTGTCAGGCAAAGGTTTGTCTGCCTTGGATTGGGTCGAGGATGCAGGCATTTCCGAATTCCGTTTTTCAACTTTCCTCTTCTTTGCCTTCCTCCTCTTCCCGGTCGTTGGCACAGACCCCGTTTCGTTTCCGGAAGAGCGCAGCGTTACAGAGGAATCCTCTATTCTGCCACGCTTTCCCGTTTCCGTTACAGGTGTCGAAGTTGACGGAGCTTGAGTCCTTGCCTTAGCTAGTGCTTCGGCTTGCCTCGCCTTCTGTCTTCTTCGTTTGATCTGCCTTGCGGTTAGACCAACACCTGCGTTCGACTCTCCAATAACTTCAGTCTTTTTACCGGTACTTACCTGATTCACACCAGGTTTAACCGTTGTCAAAGACTTACTCGGTACCAGAGATCCGTCTGAGTCTACTGAGAGATTGTCCGCCATCTCCACATCCTCCACAACTTTTTCAGTTGCTTCAGATCGTTTCGATGGCGGTGTATCGCTCACACTCACTCGGCTCTCCATTGGCATAGCCAATGTGCCATGTTTCACCACTAGTAGTGCGCTTCCTCCGGAACCCTGGGTGTCAGTTCCGGTCATAGGGGAATGTGGGGTTCGGGCCTGCACATCCACGTCGCAGTTACCACTTCGGAATTTTGAAAACCACGTTTGCGCAGTCATTACACTCACGGTATCCTCTCCGTGAACAGTGTTTATTTCTGCAGCAGCAGTTGTTGCATTTTTACCATTTTTATAAAAAAATACAAAATATGCCTCTTATACGCGTTCGAAGATTCCATTTTATTTTTTAACAACACGTATTATATCCGCGATTAAAATCAATTGTTGAATGCACAATATATCAAAGAAAATATGAATATAGTTCCGTTATACTCCGCGAATAATTATTTGTATGCAAAAATCGTACAAAAGTGAAATTATGTGTAAAATACGCACGAACTTATGGACTGACCGATAAATACATTACATTAATAAATAAATTAATATTTTAAATACAATAATATAACATAAAAATTAAAATAAATGTAAAATGTAATTCAGAAATTGAGATAAAATTAAATTATAAAAACGTGAATGAAATTTAGAAAAATTTTAAATATGAAAAATTAAATCTAAAAATCAAAAAACAAAAAAAAATGAAATTATAAATATGAGATGAAATTTAGAAAAACAGAAATATAAAAAAAAATTTGAAAAGTGGATTTCCCAAATTCTAATAATATGAAATTATAAAAACTTGAAAATGAAATTTGGAAAAAATTAAAATGTCAAAGCTTATAAATACGTAATTTGCAATGAAATTTAGACACATTGAAAAATCAAAAAGTATGAAAGATAAAATTCAGAAATCGAAGAAGCATGAAGCTATACAAAATTAAATGATATTGCAAAAAAGTGGAACATTGAAAAATGGAAAAAAATTATAAAATTAAATTTTGAAATTGAAAATATATGAAATTATAAAAAATGAAATGAAATATTTATGTCAAAATTTATGAATTTATTAATTAGAACGAAATTTAAAGAGATGGAAAAATTAAAAAAATCTAAAAGTATGAAAGTTAAAATTTGGAAATTCAGAAAATGTGAAGTTAAATGGTAAAAAAATTGGAATATTCAAAAATATACAAATATTTAAAGAATAGAAATTGAAAATATATAACATTAAAAAAAATTAAATGAAATTTAGAAAAACTGAAGAAACTAAATAATTATAAAAAAATAGATTTAGTAATTAAAAAAATGCAGTGGTTGCATTTAGACTAGCGCTGAACTTTAATATCAGCCGCAACAACAGCTTAAATGTCTGGCTGCTGAGAATTTGTATAGCTGAAAAATTCTTTTATTCTTCAAAACAAATTCTCCAAGCAGCTGTTTTAACCTCCTACAAAGACTATGTATCTTCTAGTCTTGGCTGTAGAGACGGCTATCGACTTATTTGCCATACTAAACCCCATGAATTCAGCAACAAATTGTCCGTTTAGATGCGCGGCTACTGAGAGCTGTAACCGGCTAAATGCCGGCAGCTGCCAGATTACTAATTCGTTTTTTGAGAGCCCATTTGAGCTGATCGAAGCCACACGCAGCGTTGAGCAAAGTGTGCGCTGCGGCTGCGGTTTCGACACTAACGTCAACCGCCTCCTTCGCCTGCTCCATTGACGCCACCTACTGTTGGCAGTTAGTTTTATAGGCTGTTTTGTTTTTGTGCGTTTTCTTCATCTTTTTTGGCATTCAAATCCGCACACGCATCTGCGTTTAATATCCTGCAACCCTTGCAACAGACCGTTGGACAGTCGATGCAGGCTACATTCCGAACTACGAGCAAGGAAAATGGACAGCCTATCAGTGTGTGAGCCAAGCGGTCCGTCGATGCCAGTTATGAATGCCATTCTTCATGGGCTTTACTGGCGCACCAGTGTGTTTTAGTGTACCAAAGTACGTCATGTGTTGTCATACGTCCTTACATACAGATGTGTGGATGTGCATGTGTAGTGGTATTCAGCGGTGTAAATTTCTGTGCGTTAATGTCGCTGTTATGAGACTTCTGCCGTTTGCCCTTAACCCCGCTATGTTGTGTCTTCCACCTACTCTGCTTCCACTCCATCTATTCGTGTTTGCATAGTTATTGTTGTTGGTTGGCTGGTTCGTTGGCTGGCTGGCTGGCTGGCTAGCCGGCTACTGCAGTTTCTGATGCTGCTCCTGCTGCTGATTGCAACGTTTTCAGCTCAGTTGACTACGATAATTGCTGTCATTCAGTCGTCCATTCATTCATTCATTCATTCATTCATACGCACAAATGACAACGGCGATAAAGCCAAAGCCAACAACAAACATAGAAACAACAATGCAGCGTACAGTGATACCAACAGCTTCAGCACACGTTTGCCACACTGGGCTAGGGACTGTTGCGTCGTAGCGGTGGATGAGTCACCATCTTTGTCTGCTGCCTCTGCCCTTTAGACAGCAACAAAATAATATGCGCTACAAAAACAATATGAGCTTGTTGATTATACCACGAACTGTTGTTGTTGTAGTTGAGTTTTTAGGCTTTTTTGATTGCCGTTGTTGTTGTGTTTTTATCGTTTGGCATTGTTCGTTAACGTCCTTTTCACGGCTCGTTCGCCTGTGCGAAATGGGCATGTCCTGAAGGACAGCATCGTTAAAACTGATGATTATGCGTTATTCCTTTCACTAACTTGTCGGAGATTTTGGCTTTCACTGCGGCTTTTTTCTTTTTCCCATGCGCATTTGTTTTTTTTTTTGTGAACTTTGTGAATTTCCTACAAAAAATCAAGCACTCTTTTTGGCGTTCCAAATGACCACGAATGTCAACGGCTGTTCTCTTGGGTTCTGAGGCTCACTTAGGCTTGTAGATATTGTTTGGAAGAAGAGTGGGGAGTTTGTGACTATTAATAAAATTTAAAATAGTGAACAGTTGAGCGCTCTAGCGAAGCCCATTGGTTGAGTCAGGTTAGCTAAAGCCAAAAGAAAGCTCGTCGCCTTGCAAAATATTGGCACGCAGAAAAAAATCATTCAGATTTTTTATCTCCATGAAGGTAGGAGCAGGAAGTTCTATAAAAAATTTCTATCGATTAAGGTGCTCTGGATAATGGCATAGCAGGCATCAACCACCTATAAAAATTTCCATCGAGCACAACTTTCTCCCAGTCGTATAGATATCGGGGAGATATTAAAAAGGCTGTCAGCACTCTTTATCACAGCAGTTTCTGCAGAAATCGTTCCTCAGATGAGCCAATTAAGGATTGAGCATGAAGGATTTTGGTTCTTCAGTGGACGTTTGCCATTTTCCCCATTGGACTACGTTTCCGGCTGTTGAGATGCAGATGGGTTCAAAACTTCAGGTGTGAATTAGCTTGCAACAATAAATGATAAAATGAAATATATGTGACTCCAGTTTCCAATTCCCTTCATTTATTGTGCTCCATTATTATTCTTCTTCTACTTTTACTTCTACTTCTACTTCTACTTTTACTTCTATTTGTACCTCAACTTCTATCTCTATCTCTATCTCTATCTCTATCTCTATCTCTATCTCTATCTCTATCTCTATCTCTATCTCTATCTCTATCTCTATCTCTATCTCTATCTCTATCTCTATCTCTATCTCTATCTCTATCTCTATCTCTATCTCTATCTCTATCTCTATCTCTATCTCTATCTCTATCTCTATCTCTATCTCTATCTCTATCTCTATCTCTATCTCTATCTCTATCTCTATCTCTATCTCTATCTCTATCTCTATCTCTATCTCTATCTCTATCTCTATCTCTATCTCTATCTCTATCTCTATCTCTATCTCTATCTCTATCTCTATCTCTATCTCTATCTCTATCTCTATCTCTATCTCTATCTCTATCTCTATCTCTATCTCTATCTCTATCTCTATCTCTATCTCTATCTCTATCTCTATCTCTATCTCTATCTCTATCTCTATCTCTATCTCTATCTCTATCTCTATCTCTATCTCTATCTCTATCTCTATCTCTATCTCTATCTCTATCTCTATCTCTATCTCTATCTCTATCTCTATCTCTATCTCTATCTCTATCTCTATCTCTATCTATATCTCTATCTCTATCTCTATCTCTATCTCTATCTCTATCTCTATCTCTATCTCTATCTCTATCTCTATCTCTATCTCTATCTCTATTTCTATCTCTATCTCTATCTCTATCTCTATCTCTATCTCTATCTCTATCTCTATCTCTATCTCTATCTCTATCTCTATCTCTATCTCTATCTCTATCTCCATCTCTATCTCCTCATCTATCTCTATCATTATCCCAATTTTCTGAACGCATTTCCGTTTTCACTTATTTATATTATTATTGAAATTATTTCAAACTTTCTCCCTCAATTTGATGCTTCACAAGAGCCACTTTTCCATACTAAAGTTAAAATTAAAACCACTTTATTTTATAAACTTCGGCCAACAAAAACTTCACAAGTGCCCACTGCTACTATAACTGAAGTACGACATACACACAAAATCACTAAAAACCAAAAGTCAAAGTAAATTTTTTAGGCATAGAGTATAGAATAATTTCGCTTTAAAACAGCCAACATGCAGCATATTGGTCCATTAGGTTAATTAATTAAGCGCGCGCATAGAAAGAACGAATTGAAAAAATTTCGCATTCAGCTAAAAACCATTCGCCGAGCTACAAGCAAAAATTAAATGAGCGCACGAAAAGGGTGAACGAATGAAGGCGCCATTGAAAAAATATACCTCATTAATGGGGAAATTTTTAAAGCCTGCTATCGGAATGAGTTCTCACGCATCAAAGAAAAGAGTACAGGATAAAATTAAATCGAAATGGAGAGGGCTGGGGCTGTCGGTATCAGTGGAGGGCAACTGATGGGAGTTCATTGTGAGGCCAAAAGTTAAAACGACACAACCACGATGGGTCAACTCAACAGCAAATCAGCCGAGTAAAAACCTAAAACAAGAATAACTCAGCACATCAGTTAGACAGCACAGTAGACAGTGAAAAATATGCTGACAAAGTGAAATTGTGTGAAAATCTGGAAGCAAGGAAAGCTGGAAGCAAAGAAATCAACTATTTTGATATGGTGTACAGTACTCCGTTAAAATTGCTACCAGGTGCTTATGAATTTTGAAAATTATTTGACATTATTTTCGTAAATGGCGTTTGGATACAACTGTAATTTAAGGCAAAATGATTCATGAAGTAGAGCAGGGAGAATAATGAAGAATTGGCTATAATTAGAGATTGTAAATTTTCAGTTAAATTATTAATGCCAAGACTTGCGTACCTAAGACTAAGTACCTATTTAAAAAAGCGGTATGGTTATTACGTGTTTGAAACCCTATGTTACATCTAGGAACCACGGGAAAATATGTATAAGTATATGGAACCATTTGTGGAACAACATCAAGACGCACACCACAAACAGGAGGAGGAGCTCGGCCAAACACCCAAAACGGGTGTACGTGCCAATTATATATATATGGTATGGTGGTACGGGCTTTAAAACTACATATTTGAGATATTTGTGAATAAAATTCTGATCAAAATGGGAAGTTTTTTAATTGTTTTGTATTTGCAAAAAGATTGAAACTTGGATTTATTACAGGGTACTTGTAGGAGAGTCAACTATATTTTCATAAAAAAAGTGGTTTATTGTCAAAACTTATCAGTAACTACAGTTATTTAACGCAGGTAAATGTAAGTAAATACGAATAAGTATTTTTTAATACAAAAATTGTCAATAGTTTCAGAAAATACTATTACGGAAAGGTAACTAAAATATTTTTTTACCAAAATTAGTTTCGAAAGTCTCTTATTAAATTCTGATTCAAATAAATTCTTATTAAAGATAATTCTACTGTCTGAGATAGAGATAGATGAAATAAGCTTCAATAAAAATCTAACCTAAAAATTCATATATTTGCGCCTAAAAAAAGTACTGTAAAAGGACGTTTTTTGTGGAGAGTGATTCTGAGTAACTTCAGGAGCAGATGTGGCATCTGTTTAGTCTAAGTAAAGAAAATTTATTGAACTGTCCATGATTGTATTGATGTTAAGTCTAGTATTATGGCCAGCTCTTACAAAAAAAATAAAAAAAAAAAAATGAAATATTTTAGGTGGATTGCGTTGCCTGCTCTGAATATAAAGATGTCACTGCTCGTTGAATAGATTACTCGAAGGCCATAAAACAGAAATCCCAGCCAAAAACAATGGAATACATGTTCGGCCGGTATTAAAATCTATATCCTAAATTTAATAAATCTCACGGCCTTTTCGTAGATTCTGAGTGAATAAATCATTGCCATGAATTCTAATACGAAAAAGTTATGAAAGAGGTGGGAAAAAGCTCACAGATTTAATAAGTAATTAATTTTGCATAATATTTTAATAAGACTTGAATATTTAATTCAATTGTAAAACTAAGCTCTGATATCCTATGTTTCGCAACGATTTGCATAAGATCTTAAAGCTGGATTGCTGCACAAACTTTTGCAGTAGGAAATTCTAAAATTATCTTTCCGTAGCCAATGCACAGAGCGCCTTTCGTTTATCTGTATTACAAAAATAATCTATCCAATTCATCCCGATCGCTGGGCATCTACATCCGCTTGAAACTTTAATGCCATTACATTGCGCGGTGCTTGAGATATAAGAAATTTCCCTGCTCCATTTTTGTTACTATTTTCCTTTATGTAGATCAACCGCAACTCACTTAGCGGCTGAAACCTTTTAACCAAAGTTACAAATCAAATTTCGCAATTTACTTACACAACTGATTGACTTTATTTTAACAGATTTAGGGTTTGAGTTCTCGAGCAGCATTTTTTATAGGTATGTGCATGTGCGTGTGCTGCGGCGGTCACTCCTACAATGTTGATGTCGGTTTTGTCGCCGCTCAAAGGTGCATAGGTGAATTTTAATAACGGCCACTTCACCAACAGATTGACCTATTATACCCATACGCAATAACGAGCTTTGTGTAGCCGACAGACGAGCACACAACAAAAAGCGCATTCTCAGTGCCAGTGGACTTTGCACGGCTTAACGGCAAGGAAAATAAAATATTTTTATTTTTTTGCTTTTATAAAATTCGCTAAAGTTCAACGCATTGATGGCCAATTAAAGTAGTATATGCATTTTGTGGATGCGAACATTTATTATTGCATTACTCTTAGCCGGGCAGCGGAATTGAGCTGAGCTGTGCTGTGCCGGGCGCAAAAAGCCGTGTTAGCACAGTACGTGGAATTCGATAAAATGCCGCTACTGTGTGGCCACCACTTTGTGCGTATGCGCCTGCCACTCTGTAGTGAATCGAATTATAACACACAAACACAAACAAGTGCGGCACACATATATGTTAACAGCATAGCTGCTGGTATGCTTTTAGGCGCGTCGCCACCATCGCCGCTGATGTTATTGTGAATTTTGTGGTGAATGTGTGGCATAAAAATGGCGGCCAGCGTGAAAGCAACCCGAGGCTGAATGGCTGAGCAATACTTGACTTCCCCTTTGGTGAATGTACGACGAACGCTTGAGCACTTTGTGTGAGCTTATTGTTTTTGTTTTTGTATTTCATTATTTCATGCCACTCGTAAAGTTTAAAGTAAATTAAATAAATGTACAAGCACTCGCGAACTTTTCAATGCAATTTGCGCACAAACAGCAAGACGAAAAAATCGCGCTACCGCAAAGTGAATGCAAAAGTCCTCCGGAAAAACTGCCGCGGACAATAGGAAATAAAAGAAAAAGGTAAAAAATATTTACGCATGCAGTTATATATAATTTTGCTCTCAACAGTTTTAAATTGAGGAAAGTAGCTATGCAATTAAAATCGGCGAGTGAAAGCAAAGCGAGTGGAAATAAAGTTATAGTGTGGAACCAAAAAACGATGCGCGGAACAGTGTAAACTAAATTAAAAATGTTTTCAAGAAAATTAAATAAAATAAATAAATTATTTAATTTAAATAAAAAAATTTTATTTAAAAATTAAATGAAAAATAAGTAAACAATTTATAAAAAAAATTAAAAATATCTTCATGTGAAAGACGAGATAAAGTTTTAAATGATGAATATGAAATATGTAAAAAAATTAAATTAATTTAAATTAAATTAAAAAATTGTTTAACTCAAAATAAAATGAAATATCTTATATAAAAGGTTTCAAGGGCCGGTGTTGATTTTGAATAAAATACAATTTTTTTAAGAAATTATTGTCATTTCTCTTTATTATGATAATATTGGTATGGCTCAATTACGCATGGAACAAAATATTGGCCAAATGGCCGCCGCGGCTTCGGCGGCACACCCCCATTCGCTGGTCCAAATTTTCGATGACGCTGAGGCATAACTGAGGTTTTATGCCGTTAATTTGCCGAATTATCTCATCCTTTAGCTCTTGAATTGTTGCTGGCTTATCGACGTACACCTTTTCTTTTAAATAACCCCAAAGAAAGAAGTCCAACGGTGTCGTTGACGTTTAGGTGTGGTTCACATTCCACATCGGCCCTTGAAATTCAACCACCCTTTAAAAAACTGAATGTTTGTCTGTATGTCAGCGATGAACTCAAAACCTACTCGACCGATTATTATAAAAATTGGTATATATTTATGTATTTTTCCACGGAGAAGGTTTGTAGAAAATTCTCATTGATGCCACTTGCTACCAGGTAGCGCTGCAGAGGGCAACTTCTGCCCCGTTCAACCGATTGTCATAAAAATTAGTATGACCATTTGTTTTTACATAGACGAAACGATTGTGACATGTTCATAGATATAACATAGATTTGGGTTGAAGACATACACCTTAGATCATCAGTTCTATGGCGTCATTTACAGAAATTGACTTTGAAAACTAACATGCGTGTACAACTTCAACAGAATGTATCGGCTGGAAATTTTGTAAAACAATTATTGGATATTGGAAATGGGTGAATGGAAACTGATGAATCTACACAATGTATCATCTGGCAGGATCAAAGAAAGCATCGACGAATTGGTGCAAAACGTTTCCCCAAACATTGCACAAAACTACAAAAACCATCAGTGGCTCAGTACGCGTACTTTATTACCAGCCAAAAACAACGATGTCAATACCATCAACTTCAGAGGAAAGTTTATAACAGGTGGCGCTAAAGTAATCCTACTATCAGAAAATGCTATAAATTTTGCGATTGGCCCCTAATGTCAGTTATGTTTTGACATTTGTGTAGTAAACACATGCGAAATACACGTTAATAAACAATGTTACGCTACACTGCTCCAGAACGCGGAATATTGCTGACTATTTATTTTCCCAATAATCGGTCGGTGACTTTGGCACAACGCGAATTTCGTCGCAGATTTCCTCGCGGTCCAACACCTACTGGGGAAACACTGCGATGTTTAGCCGCTCGCCTCAAAGAGACTGGCACAACACGAGATGCTGCCAGGCGTGGCAGATCCGGGATTAGCCGTTCTGCAGAGAATATTGCTGCTGTAGCCGAGGATGTCATGAAAGCGCTGTCGACATCGACCAGAAGACGTGCCACGCAAATGGGTATCAGTCGACGGTCTTTACAGCGAATTTTGGTACAAGATTTGAAGATGTTTCCGTACAAAGTTCAGATGGTGCATCAGCTGTTAGCTGCTGACCGCTAATCACGTCTAACATACGATCAAGCCATCCTTAATCACCACCAAGAGGAAGATGATTTTTCATCAAAAATAATCATGAATGATGAGGCCCATTTCCATCTTAGCGGGTACGTAAATAAGAAAAATTTGCTCTTCTAGGGCACTGAAAATCCGCGTGTAACCCACGAAGAGCCATTACACCCGCTCAAAGTCACTGTATGGTGTGCTGTTTTCGCTGGAGGAGTCATCGGACCTTTTTTCTTCGAAGACGTCGCGGGCCAAACGGTTACTGTGAATGGTGAGCGCTACAGAGCAATGATCAACGAGTTCTTTTTGCCACAACTTGATGAATTGGGATTGGAAAACATGTGGTTCAAACAGGACGGTGCAACGGCACACACTGCACGTGCCACAACCGATATGCTGAAGGATGCATTTCCCGGGCGCCTAATCTCCCGTTTTGGGGATTTGCACTGGCCAGCAAAATCGCCTGATTTGACCGCTCCAGACTTCTTTTTGTGGGGCTTTTTGAAGTCGCGGGTTTATGTTAACAAGCCTCAGACTCTTGCAACTCTTAAAGACAATATCCGTCAAGAATGTGAGGACCTATCGCCGGAAGTTTTGGCCAAAGTGATGGGAAATGCCATAAAAAGGGCTCAAATGGCAATCAACTGTGGCGGCGGCCATTTACATGGCATCATATTCTCAACTTGACGTAAAAAAATTAAAAGACCAAATAAAAATAATCCACAAGAAGAATCAAAGTTTTTCATTTTTTTTTAATTACAGCCAAAAAACATCGCAAGGTTACTTTTGCGCCACCTTGTAGATACCCTGTACGATTTAATGGAGGGGTATCTGAACGTAGTTGTTCGACGAGCAGCGGACTGCGGCTTATCGGTGAATCCTCTTAAGACGGAGCTCGTTTTTTCACGAGGAAATATAAAATACGCAGAGCTCAAGTCCCTTCGATGGGGGACGCTCCGTTGGTGCTTTCTGACAAGGTGAAGTACCTAAGTCTAATCCTTGACAGTAAGCTAACGTGGAAGCCCAACATTGTGGAGAGAGTAAGGAGGGCAACAATCGCCATGTATGGATGCAAGGGCGCAATTCGCAAAAGATAGGGACTCTCGCCTAGAGTTGTATTTTGGCTCTATAATACCATAATAAAGCCTATCTTGTTATATGGAGTCAATGTCTGGTGGAATTCACTAGAGAAGACGACATCAGTTAAAAAGCTAGAGAGAGTTCAAAGGTCTGCACTCATTGGAATCAGTGGGGCGCTTCGAACTACTCCCACGCTAGCGCTTAATGTAATGTTAAATGTGGTTCCTATAGATATCGCAGGCAGGATTCCCGCTGCACGTACCGCAATTAGACTGAGGGGCTTGAGCTATAAGTTCACTCTCACATATGGGCACTCAAGCATCCTCAGAAACTTTGAGTTCATCCTCTTGTCGACGGATCAGTGCGTGCCTTCGCTTAGTCCAAGCGGAACTTTCTCCACCCATATTCCATCAAGGGAGGAGTGGACCGGGGGCAGCACTTGGGGACAGGACCTAGTTAACCTGTTGGAGGAGGAGTTTTCTGCAAAGAGCTCCCCATCAAACTCAAATTCAGGCTATCGAATCACTGCAGTGTGTTCCAAACAGAGGTGGCCGCAATTAAAGAAGCAGCTGACTGGCTACTTACTAGCGTAATAACTGTTAAGAAGGTAAATATTTACTCCGATAGCCAAGCGGCCATTAGGGCCCTAGGCTCTGTTATGATGCACTCGATTCTGGCCAGGGAATGCCTGGTCTCTCTCTCGATTGCATCAGAATTCTCCGATATAAAGATAAACACTCAACCCTCTCCACCCCTTTCCCTTTCGTTCTATCGTCCTTTTCCTTCACTTCTTTTTCCCCTCTTGCAATGGTATCACAAAGGATGAACTAAACTTTTTCGTTCAAGTGGGACCGCTCTCTTGGCAACCATCACTGCCTAACCTAACCCAACCTAACCATCAACTTCACCATTCAGTATGGAATACCCAGTGAAACGAAAACATATAAGTCCATCGATACTGTGGAGCATCAAGACGAGGTTGTCAACTATTCAACTGAATTCTGGAATTCACTTGATTTGCCAGGCATGCCGCCGCACGTTCTTACATTGAAAATTAGCATACCCATCATGCTTCTTCGAAACATAAATCCACCACGACTTTACAACGGAACCAGACTCTCAGTCAAGAAAATGATGAACAATGTTATTGAGGCAACAATTTTGACTGGAAAATTCAAAGGTCAAGAAGTACTTTTGCCACGTATCGCAATAATCTCGACAGCTATGCCACTCGAATTCATATGTTTGCAGTTCCTGGTGCGACTCGCTTTCGCAATGACTGCATATAATCGGCGCTCTTATTATTTGGTGGTTTCGCATTGTCTGCTAAATGGAGAGCCTTGTTCATGTAAAATAAAATAAACTGAAATAAATGAAATGAAAAATGAAAATGGAGTGGAATGAAAGAAATTATAGGCAAGAAGATGAAGTAATTTTGAAGAAGTAATTTAAAAAAATTTTAGAAAAAGTTAGTCTTAGAAAATTACAATGTCAGCTTTTCTGCTTAACATCAGAAATATACCGCACCACAACTATTAAAGCCTAATGAAAATTGTAACTGACTCTGCACTGATACTTATTTGGACGAAGTTGAATTAAAGGCTTAAAATCTGTACGCAAACTAGAATTCTTAAAGATACATATTTTTATTTAAGTAAAAGAGGTTTGAAGCAGCAAATAAGACAGAAAAGGTAAGCCACACAAATCATTACAATGTCTTTAATATCCCCGTTAGCAATTTACCCTTCTCCACCTCCAAAGCGCTTCATTTTAATTAAGTTTTAATCTTCTCAATATTTCCTCAACTAAATTTTGCCATAAATGCATGCAAAGCATCCTAAAAGGATAAAAAAAAAAATCGCAGTCATAATATTTTACTAAGAGGCGATTAAGAACCTTTTTTAATGCAATATCTCCAAGGGTTTTGTGTCTGCAAGATGGGGCCGGTGGGTGAAGTGAGTGAATGGCATAGGCACATAGCATCTTAATTTGACGAAAAATAGGTATAGAATATTGTATTAAACATTAACGTTTGTGTGAATATTCGCACACAAGCCAAAACGTCTACGCACAACCACAAATAGATTGAAGTTCGGCAGGTGGCTGGAGTTGCCTTGCGTTTTCCTCCGAACTTATGAGCCATCTATAGGTTTTTAGTCCCTTTAGACAATATACTAGCACACATACAAACCATACAAAGTATACAACTACTAACTACATCACTCCGTGTTTCATTGGCTATTCATATTCATTGCAGTCATTCCCATGGCTGAGAAGCCGCTTAAATTCTTTTTATTAAATATTCAAAATAAATCCGACAGCAATGATGGCAATACGCGTGCATGCACACACTCACGCGCGGCCATATACTCGTGCGTATTCATCATATATGCATATCGATGTATGAAAGTACGCATTTATGTATGAACGCGCAAAATGGCAAGCAAGCGAGCAGGCGAGCAAGCAAAGCCAAGTCCCTCGATACAGATACGCAGGCGAGCGGAAAAATTTTGTAGTCATCGCTTTGGTGGCGGCGCTCTTTACGCTGGGGGGAGGAGGGGGGGGGGGGGGGTGGTAATCCCACAATGTCACTATCGTTACTCATTTTACTTTCACTACTGCCTCCTGCCTCTTGCCTCCCGCCTGTTGTTGCATGTTGTTCTTTCCTGTGTTTTGTTGTGCATAAGCATAGTAAGGCTGTGTAAAAATGATTATTAAATTTTCATATTTTCATGAATCCATACCAGCCATTTCACTGGAGCAAACTAACCGACCAAGCAATCGACGCGCACTTCCTTTTTTCGCCTTTTACCCAAAATTCGGTTGCGCGTGCCATTAGGTTTGACATCCTTTCGCCGGGGCAAGACACCAAAGAACAAAAAACAAGGAGAAAAAAGGAAAATGTCAAAGGCACAAAAGTACAGCAACAGCGTCCTTATATTGTTGGGAGACGTCGGCGACCGCTCGGAATTCCCATTGGCATGCCACAGCCGCCAACGACAAAAGCGTTCAGCTCGTTCAGCCATCCGTCCAGCCAACTGACATTCTGTCTGCTTTTGACTATTTAGGCATAAGAGTGAAATCAATAAACCTAAAATGAAGGCTTAGCGTCTAAATTGGATTTGTGCAAAATATGCGGGAGCGCACTCCTTTTGCTACACTCATTTGTTGGGCAGCCGCAATGGATTAGTGTTGTTGAAAGGGTTTTAATACTCCGGCTGCTTAAACGAATTTTCAGTGGCGGCCTTTTTCCTCGTTGTATGCATACGAGTACATACTATTTGCTGGGTGCACGTTGTTGTTTTTGTTAATAACGCGCAACTGAATTGCTGTACTTTTTTGCTATCCTTTTTCTGGGCGCTCATAAATGTTGATGATATGGTTGCTTGTCAGTCGGTCGGTCGTTCGTTCGATCGGTTGCATGGACCAAACTGTCATTGTGGTTGTTTTTGTTATTATTATTTGTCAAGTGTCTTTTCATTTCGATGACGGCGCTGATGTCCACTTAAGCCGTATGATAAAGTCTGCAAATTGTCCGCTGGGATTAGGATTTACAACATCGCAAAAGAGCGAATGAAAACAAAAGCCAAAATGGGAAAGCTAAATCATCATGAAGGATTTAAGGGGGAGTTATGCGTTAGTTTCAACATTTTAATAGGAAATTGTACTAGTCTAAAGGTGAAAGGGCATTTCTTTTCTTAGAAAAATGGTAAGAGCTTATTTATAATCCTATAGAACAGGACAAATACTGCAATTAATTGGGAAAATTGGGATCAGAGAAATACTTTGAATCCCTGAAAGATAGATCTTTCAGGTCGCCGTGCTAAATACCCCCATAATAACAAGAATTATCTCATTTATGTCCTTGCAAGATTAAACTTGAAAATGAGAACAGCATCTGAGCTGGCACTCAAAATAATTTCGCCTATTGAGCGTAAAAAATTCACTTACTGAAATACCCAAGTAATTCAAGTTTTTTTTTGTCTCTCTGTTAAGTCAAAAATTGTAATGCGAAAAAAGTGCAAGCAACGAAAAAAATTCAATTCGGAAACATTCCCAGCAAAAACATCTAATTAGCTATGAAGGAGTAGGTGGCAAAGCTAAAGAGGGGAGAAAGAAGGGGGAGTGTGCCAAATCGACTAAATTCAAACTTTTCCTATTCACGAGAAAATCTTGGCATGGCAACTACATCGAAACTGAGTAGCGTTCGCCTGAGTCTCCAAGTCTCTGGGCTTTATGTTTGATAAAAATGGAACTGAATGGAAAACACAGCTTAGCAATATGAAGGGGATACTTCAGAATATCTATACAGATATTCATAAAAAAATTGTTTTTGAAATTTAAATATTTTTTTATCGGACGTAGGATATCTAGGCAAATGGTCCTACAAAATTTTGTTTTTTGAAATTGAAAATTTTCTTTTATTTGACTTGAGGATGTCTATACAGATAGTCATAATTTTAAATTCGTAGAAGGAAAAATTATTTTTTTTTCAATTTTTATTACAAAGTTTTATTTTATTTTATTAAGATATTCATAAAAAAATTTTTTTGAAATTATATTTTTACATATATTTTTTTTATACATACATATATTAACAAAAAAATTTTCAAATTTTGGTTTTTAAATTTTAATTTCGCAAAAATATTTTTTTTGTGGGACTTCATAAAAGAACTGTTTCAAAAATATGATCAAAAATCTGTGGGGACTTAACAAAATCGTCTACAGATCTGTAATTTCAGGCACCTAAAGCATCTGAGGAAAACTTTAATTTCGATTAAGGATGTGGAAATGCCTGACAAAATTTATTAAGGCAAAAAAGCATGACACAAATTCTTTTTTAAAAGCAATATTTTTTTAGGGACATAGGATCAGGTCATACGCAAATTTTTTTTTAATCTGAAATTTTTCTTTTATCGGATATCTTTACAGATAGTCATAAGAAAAATTTAAAATTCGAAGAAGAAATTTTTGTTTTTGTTTTTCAATTTCCCAAAAATATTTTCATTATAAAATTTTATTTTATTCTATAAAGATATTCATAAAAAAATGTTTGAAATTGATTTTTTTTGGTTTTGATCGGATTTCGGATGTCTATAAGGAATTCATAAAAAAATTTTCGAAATTGAAAAATTTGTTATGATCGGACTTCAGAGTATCTATAAAGTTATTCATAAAAAAATGGTTTAGAATTTTTTTTATTGGGCTTTAGAATATCTATAAAAATATTCACAAATTTTTTTTTATGAATCTGAATGTTTTTTTATCGGACTTCGGGGTATTATACAGATATTCATAAAAAAATATAAATTCCTAGAAGAAAAAATTTTTTTTTCAATTTCGATTTCGTGAAAATATGTTTTTTTTCGGACTTCATAAAAAATGTGTTTTCCAAAATATCTACGTCTACAGATCTGTACAGGCACAGAAAGCATCTGAGGAAAATTTTCATTTCGATTAAGGATGTGGAAATGCCTGACACAATTTATTAAGGCAAAAAAGCATGACAATAATCCAAAAAAATGTACTTACTTACTTACATACACACACACATACATCCAGACTTACATAAAAACGTAGAGCACAAAAAATAGAAATACGCCACTTAGTGTATATTAGGTGAATTGGGATTGCATACTAGTGTTGGGGATTGGCAGCTTATTCGACATATTTGCATATTATCTGAGCACACACACATACACACACCCGCGGGTATATATACACAATAACTCATACATTTCTATAAGTGAGCGTGTGTGCTTTGTGTCACGTACATGCCTTGGCACTTTATCAAAGATTAACAAATGAATTATTTATGATCAGCTTCACCACAACCAGCAACAGCAAAAACACAATGACAATCAAAACAGGAATAACAGAAAAAATATCGTAGCCAGTAAAAGCTACTAAGCGGTCGCATAGGGATGGGCGACAAGGAATTGCGGCACAAGTGCAACGTTAGATATGTGACACCCCACCACCATTGGGAGCTCTACTTATAAGGTGAGCCATAGCGGCAAGACAAATGGAGAGCAAAGATGCCACTAAATGCTATTACAAATTTGGCTGTACTGACGTGTTTTTTCTTTTTTACTTTCTTGTGACTCGCTTTTAGTGGTTTGTGTTGTTTTAGCAAAAGAAAAAAAAAGTATACCATTTGTATGTACTTGTAGATATTTTTATAGATTTGTTAAGATTTTTGCTTACACTCGCGGCGACATATTTATGTTTTCCATATTACGCGAAATGTATTTCATGTTACGCTCGTAGATTTTCTTTTACATTTAATATATCATGCCATCACTCACACTGTTATCCATTTGTTTTCGTACATCTTTCATATTCGCTAAAATGCTTTCGCTGTGCATTTAGACAAGGTCACTTGTTTGCACTAATGGTGAGTGAATGGTGAGAGCAGGAATTATGCAAAAAAAAACAATATTTTTTATTTGAATTTTTATATATATAAGAAACGCAGCGTAACAGCAGTGAAGAAGATGTTTTTGGTTTCAAAAATAATACTCGTATTTTTCTAGTTTGGTTGACATCTAGCAACCAGTTTGGAGAGCATATTTTCAAAGTGGGCCATGGAGCAGTGGATATAATCCACACAAAGAAAAGGACCAACTGAACTGAATTCAGTCATAGATTTCAGCCAACGTAACCAAAAGTACTCGTTTACCGGATTTTGATTTTTTTAGAGGACATTAAAATATCAAAGGCCCAATTTTTTAAAAAGCGATTTTAAATACAAAACGCGAGTAGTTAGGTAACCAGTGTGAACTTTCCTACCCACACATTTCATATTATTTATGAAAAAAAGGTAGTTCTCACATATGGCCACAGAATAGTCAGTAAGTCCACATAACGCCACGCCATGCGCTGAGAAGTATGAAATTTGAGTGATTTTTCATATAAATCAATTATTTTGCCTACTTTTGTTTGGACTTTTCTGCAGACTATGACCTGAGTGCGAAGAACCACAAAGAATGCGGCCTTACTAAAAAAATCATAAGAATGTAAAAGCATCACAATTTTCAGCTGAAATGAACAAAAAAACAAAAAATAGCACAACGAACAAATTCGCGCTAATCCAAAGTGCTTTTCTACATTTCCACACACTGAACATTGTAGAACATTACATTTCAAGGTATTCAGTGGATTTATCTCGAAGTGCTTGAAGCGTAAAAAAGCATGAGCTGAATGTGATGAGTCTTAAGCGTATATGGAAAATGACATGGTAAAGGTAAATACAGCAGGGCACAAGGCTGGATCATGCATATATACAAATGAAAGCGCGCATATGCTTTTTGTGCAGTGCAGCTATGCCCATAAGCTGTAGGGAGGAGGAACGAGTGTGCTAAGCTTTGTTGGGTGGATCGCTACAACGCTTTTCGTTGTTGTTGTACGAGCGACCAACCGCGATGTCGACGAAGAGTTGACAAGCAGACGCCAATGCTGACAGGCCGACGATCCACTTTATAAGAAATCTAAAATTTCAGCAAAGTAAGCAAAACAACAGAGTTGGGCGAAACTGCTGAATCAGCAGCAACAACAAGAGGATAAAGCATCAAAAACAAATAAAAAATAATCTCTAAAACGAATGCTACAAAGGCAAAGCTACCATTTGGGCCACTCCTCCCTACGCATATGTGCCTCGTCAAGCGAATTGTGAGCTGTCAACTGTGTAACAGCTGAAGAAAAAACGACAGCGCAAAAAATCGTGTTACGTATACGCCCCCGTGTACGCAGGCCTCGAGCCAGACGAAGGAGTGTCTGAGGGGGTTGGCAAACAGAAAGACAACAATAGAGTTATGGCGATACAGCAAAGGGATGAAAGTAATATGAATAGCAAGTACGATGACAATTGCAACAACAACAACAGCAGGCCCTAAACGCGTATGAATATGTACCTATTATTTTAATATGAATTGGTGTGAGTGTTGAGCGATATTGCTGCAGTAGTGTGAGTTGCTAAATATTTATTTCTGTCATTCTTTTTGGGATATTTTATAACCTTTTCGCGTTGATAAATATTCAAATGCAAAAGACACTCTCACTTACGCAAGGCTGGCAACAGGGATGCAATTTGGCAAGTGCGAGAAAGTGTGCACAAATTAAAGGTTACCCACTTAGCAATCGTAATACAGCGTCATCTGCAAATGATTTATATTTTTATATGACGTTTGACAGCATTTGCGCATATCTTGCCAAGCAAAGTGCCAACTAACGTACACTGCCAAGCACTTTTGAACTCAGCAACCAAAAAAATGAAGAACGAAGGTTTTTATTCAACCATTTGCCAACGCAAGGAGTACGAATTTGTCAGGAGTGGGCGCGCGTTGCGTCAAAAGCATGTATTGGCACCACATACCTTCTGCATAAAAAATTCGCACACACTCCCAGTTGGTTAACATTTATAATCCTCTGCTAGTTGTCGCCCATTTTCGATTGAAACGTGCACTTCTGCCCGGTACTGATTTTAATTTCATTTGCAAAACGTGCATGAATTTCATTAATGCCTTTCTTGCTGCCTTCCTGCCGTGTGCATCGAAGTGTAAGAAACGAGTGGCAGGCAGAATAAAATCAAAAAGATGGTGGAAAAGTTAGAAAAACTGATGAGAGAAAAAAGTTTTTTTAAAAATGTCCATAATCTAAATGCAGGCCGAGCGAATGATAGTAGCGACTATAATAGATCGCTCAATGTAGCTTAAGGCTAGCAGGCAGCACATTTGCAAGAAGGTTCGAGAATATACCAGTACTTGAACTCTACTCTATCTATGGTTTTAGTAGTTGACTTAAAACTATTTAGCACTTAAAGTATCCTATAGTATCTAAACTTCGTGAAAATTTTGACTCAGCATAATCGCAAATTGTTACTAGCTGAATATTTTTTTAATTGTGATCTTCGAATATGAGACACATTTGGCAGAACAATCATCGAATTGGTGAAATTAGGGAAATTCCCAAGTTAGATTATCATGTGACCGCCCATTACATTTTCCAGTAACTACAGATTATCGAGAAAACTATTTGAAGCCATACTCATAAGATTGGACAGATATGGATCACTAAAAACATCTAGGGAAAAATGCACAGAACTTTTACTCGAATAAGCAAATTATTATTATATCTACTCTATTCTTGGAAAGTTTTAACCCTTCAGTTACCAGTGAGATGGACAGGAGTTTAAAGAAATTCAGACAAATGCCAAAAGTCTCAAAGATGTCAGTTATTCCTTCTATCTTCCCTTGCCTAATACCTATTTTTTAATAGAAATGCATTCAATAACCTTATCTTTTAAATTTTCATCACAAAGGGTGGTGTTCAAATTTATTTCAAAAATATCTCCAGTATAATTATCGAAAAAAATTGTGAATTGTTTTTTTATACAAATAGTTTTCTATGTTCTTGCCCTGCGTTAGCTAGCACCAGATTAAAATGCTTAGGAGCTTTCCAACATGAGAAATTAGAATGCCTCTCGGGGATAGAGCTTCAGAGTTTATTTAGATTCGGAAAAGACGCCGACGCAAACGCAGATGGCTACTACAAAGAAACGTAAAGCTCTAGCTCCATCTGGTAACACTAAGGACCAATAGGTCTATGTGATCGTTTTCAGCCAGCCGGTTCAACCTAACCTTACCTTTTGCGAGTAGTAAAATTTTTTCGCAATAAATACTTTTTGACGTGATAACGTCTTATAATTCGATTTAGCCGGCCGCATGCACGAAAAAATGTGTCGTTACCTTGCTCATTCGTCGTTACCTTTCTCATTGTCGTTACCTTGAATGAACTGCAAGCGAAAGCGCGGAACGAACGACAAAGCAAACAAAGCAAACGAACGGCAACGTTCGACATCTTGCTCTCTCCTACTTAAGTGAGCGTATATATGTATGTATATGCGCATATGTACATATATAAGTTCACGTATTTGTAGTTGCATATGCCTTCTTATTGATTATTATTAATTTGATTCACTTGAAGGATTGAAATAAAACCAAGTTTGTTAATAATACCTGTTGTTTTAGTGCTATTATTATTAATTTTTTTATTATATATGAAGGAAAAAATGTATGGTAATATTTACCATATACCTTATAAAATATGTTGTATACTAATATATGTATATAAACATGCATATACATATACAATTTCGCGCAATTTTCAAAAAGAACAAATCTATATGTAAAGATGCATACAAGTCATATGGACATATCAAATATACGAATCTATTCCGTACGCAAGCAAATGTAAGCTAATGTGCTTGAACTGCAAGCGAGAGCGCGGAACGAACGACAAAGAGCACAATCGGCCCCCGCGTTCGGCAATGTTCGACATCTGGCTCTGTCCTAGTGCAGCATATATATGTATGTATATGCGCATATGTAGGTATATAAATTCACTTACTTGTATTTGCATATGTCTTCTTGCTGTGTGCATGGTAATGAACCATTTCTCGGTCGAGAATAGGACAATGATAGAAAAAGTAGGAAATGCAAGGGAGTGTTTCGAGTGTAAAGTGTCTTGAAAAAGGCAAATCGATGATGGTGCCTCTTAGTGTTGTTGACTTATTAACGTCTGATGCACAATCGAAATTGAACATATCTTTCATGAATTTGATAAATGTTTCGTCATTTTTCACGTTTGTGTAAATGTAATAGGACTATGAATAAGTTCGTGCGGTTTTTTTCGAAATTTGAAACTTTATTGACGTAAAATGGTTACAAATTTAATATTCAAAGTATTGTCCATCGCTTACTACTACTTTTTCCCATCTTTCTGGCAATTCACGGATTCCCTTTGTGAAAAATTCGGTCGGTTTTGCCGCAATCCACGAATCGATCCATTTTTTGACTTCATCGTAATTACGGAAGTGCTGGTCAGCCAGGCCATGTTGCATCGATCGGAAGAGATAGTAATCGGATGGCGCAAGGTCTGGACTATACGGCGGGTGGGGTAGGACATCCCATTTGAGCGTTTCTAAGTATGTTTTGACCACTTGTGCAACATGTGGCCGAGCATTGTCATGTTGCAAAATAACTTTGTCGTGTCTATCGGCGTATTGCGGCCGTTTTTCTCGCAGTGCTCGGCTCAAACGCATCAATTGTCGTCGGTAGACATCCCCCGTAATCGTTTCATTCGGTTTCAGTAGCTCATAATACACAACACCCAGCTGGTCCCACCAGATACACAGCATAACCTTCAGGCCATGAATATTCTGCGCCGACGTCGATGTTGAAGCATGGCCAGGGTATCCATACGTTGCCCGACGTTTTGGATTGTCGTAATGGACCCACTTTTCATCGCCAGTCACAATTCGATGCAAAAAACCCTTTCTTTTGTGCCGTTGAAGCAGTTGTTCGCATGCCATAAAACGGCGTTCAACGTCTCTTGGCTTCAATTCATACGGCACCCAATGGCCTACCTTTCGGATCATTCCCATGGCTTTTAAACGTTTGGAAATGGTTGATTGATCAACTCCCAAAGTTTTTGCAACCTCTTCTTGCGTTTGAGCCGGATCTTGATCGAGCAATTCCTCCAATTCGGTATCCATGAACTTTGGCGGCGCACCCTCGCGTTCTTCGTCTTCCAAGCCAAAATCACCACTTTTAAAGCGTGCAAACCACTTCTGGCACGTTCGCTCAGCTAGAGCATGCTCACCATAAACTTCCACCAAGATACGATGACTTTCGGCTGCTTTTTTCTTCATATTAAAATAATGAAGAAGAATTCCCCGCAAAAACACATTATTTGGCACGAAATTCGACATTTTCAAGTGTGGTAAAAATATTGTTGTTTACGCTTCAAATAAAAAACTTATACTGACGTTTGTGCCTTACGACAGTAGCTCTCCAATGAATGTTTGGAAATGTGGATCGATGGAATAATAATCAAGTTACGCCATCTGTTGTAAAACCGCACGAACTTATTCATAGTCCTATTAACTTGACCTATTCCATTGCAATTCCATTTACCGCCTCCTCTATATCCATACAAAATATTTATCAAACAAATAAAATTAAAATTTTCTTTTGAAAAATGCATCAGTATTTTCTTATGACGTTGTCACGTTAAACTATATTTATATATATTTTCTTAAAAAGTTTTTGAAACATTTATTTTAATTTTTGATCTAAATTATTAAAAAATTGATTTAAAGTTTTTTATTTTTTATCTTCTTATTAAAATGAATTTTTGTTAATTTTGATGAATTTTTAAAAGTGAACCATTATATGGGCCAAGCACACAAGCAGCTGAACTCAAAGGAAAAAAAAAACTTTTTCCACTCAGTTTGGCTTAGGAATTGAAGAGCCAAGGTCCGAGTCAACTCTCTGGTAAGATCTGGTCTTATTAGATGCCTGGTGGAGTGATTATCTTTCAGCAACTGTTGATTATCTTTCAGCTGCCGTTGATCGCATATTTGATTGGTTGCTTGTAAGGGTGATTAGCTGACTGAGCGCGAGTTTGGGCTGACAGATTGATTACATGCTTTATAAACCACCAGAACACCACAAAAGTCAACTGTAATTACTCGAATTTTGTCCCTATTACGAAAGATCGTACAGAGTTAAATAGTATCTACAACATACTTGACCTAAATTTTGCTATTCAAAGATATGTTTTTAATTCGGGAAAGGGGCCGACTACTCTGAATACCTCTCTTTTATTCCAGCATGCAAGAAATAGTTTTAACTGAAAAAGAAATATAAATATATATTGTACATAAATATATATTTACATACATACATAGTCTGTAAGGTTATTGTAATCATTCGCTTAATTAAATAAACTAAATGAAAATTACCGCTGTCATGTGGGCTGGCGGAAAAAGCCTCACAATTTTCTATTTTCTATAAAAAAATGTAAATATTGGGTGGCTAAACAAACTCTTTTAAGCTGGAAAAACTATTACTAAGGTAAGCCTTTGCCCTATTGTTTTTTGTTTGTTAACTCTTCCTAAATTCGTCAAAGAGCGCACATAAGATCTCACAGAGAGTGTCGAATAAACTTTAGTGCTTCCTTTCAGGTTCTTATATGCCACATGTTATAATGACTCATGAGACCTTCACGATTTTGCTGAAATCAAAATTCAAATTCGTAATGTTACGTAGATACTTTTTTTTTTGCTCGCCCAAAATATGTGGCGAAAGAGTAATGTTTAAAAACTCACGAACATTCAAATCTAATTAGACCCAATCAACACAGAATTTGTCCCCGAAAACTGCATTAAAAAATTAACGGGTGATTCGCTATTAAACTCAGTTTTTGCATTGCTCTTCCGCATTTTGCCTAACTTTGCACATCCGTTTTCCACTTTTTCAAATTCAGCTGGCTACGCAATTCTGCTTGTCATTGCGCGAGCAGTTCTTGATTTCCTCCAACCAATTTTCTCCACTTTCCACTTTCCTTTATTTTACGCTAATTCATTGGTAAAGAAAACGAAAAAAAAACCAAGAAAAGATATACCAAAAGAATAAAAGCTTTGCGTAGGCAAACAAGATGTGCCATTGCAAGAGGCAAAGTGTCACTAGCGACAAACAAACATTTCATTAAATTTCGCTAATGAGAAAATTCTCACGTAGTAGCTGAAAGGAAAGTAAAGCAAAGTTTCCGCCCCTCCCACTTTCTTGCATACATTTGGCCATTCATGCTTTTATGCTGCTAGCCAATGCCATTAAACCTGACTGAGTATCCTTAAAGAAATGCATGGCCGGCCTGCGGCACAGAAAAAAAAAAATAGGAAAAAAAATATTTGAATTTACTATGGTATGCATTGGTATTGTAAGGCAGTGCGGAAACGTGACAAAAGGATGTGCTAGGATGAAAATTCCACGACAGCTTCACTTTACATTGCGGAAAAAAGTCTTTTAATTTATTTATTTTTTTGTTTTTTTTCTTTCCTTCTCGAGATTTACCTCTTTTTCAACATTGCGCTGCCTCATTTGTAAACTGCGTGCAAATAATCAAAGCGCAATAGTTTTATAGTGAAAAAATGGCAAGCGACTCAGAGGCATGCAAGGATACTGTGAATGGTGAAAGGACCTGCATAGCTAAGTACCTTCCCATCCATTTACGGGGCAAATTCCGGCAGCAGAAATTTTCAATTTCATTACACGTTGCTTAGCCGAAACGGATGTAAAGATGGAAATTAATTAAACTCACTATAGCTGGACTTTTGAGCGCAAGAAGAAGTGTGAGGAATGTAAAAGAAGGTTGAAATACACGGATATTGAAGGGCAAGACTTTGAGAAAAATTGTCTGCAAAAAGCGCTGAATAATTGTATTAAGTATATGAAATTAATCATATTCACCACAGCTCTAAAATTAAGTACGTAAGATGTTCTGTAATCAGACCAAAATACTGTTCGAATATTGCTCGAAGCGCTGGCATACCTACTCGTATTACGTCCGTTTCGTCGCTGTGTACATTGTAAGCACAAATGCGGAATATAAATCGAAAAGTCATGGGAATCCTACTATTGAAACTTGCTCAATATAATATCGCTCTTTAACCTCTTCAGGTAAATCGGCACATAGTGTACGTTTAGGTTTTTTGAAATCCTTCCATTCATAGATGAACTCTGCGCTAAATGGCCACATATGTGGACATTATTTTTTTTTTTGTAAAAACTACTATTTTCTATTTTTTCCTTATCTGACTGAATTGTTATTAATGTAAGCTGAATAACTCGTAATAAAATGAAAAATAAAATTAACGTTTTTTCACTTTAAAAAATTCGTCCCTGAAGAGGTTAAGAAAAACAGACAAACAGCCGAGAGGGAGGTTGTTTTCAAAAATGCGAAAATTTGTATCATTTTAGCATACAAAAAATTAGAAAAAAATTTTTTTTACAAAATTAAATTAGTTTTTACAATAATATTTTGTTAAATATTTTTTATTTAATTTTTTCTTCGTTTCGTTTTTATAATTTTGCTTTAATTTTTTTAAAGGTATGCTTTATTTAGAAATATTAAAAAGATTAAATTATTGTTTTTTTATTTTTTTTTTATAATCAAAAAAGCCAAAAAAGTGTTACGACGTTTTAATGAAAATTTTTTTTATTTTTATTTTTTTTGAAAAATCTTGTTTTGCCTTTCCGGAAAGTGGAGCTCAGGTTGCACAGACTACATGACTCCGTACTTTAATTGGGAGAGAAGGTTTCGCACTACAATTGAAGAGGAAGGATAGCACAAAGGCAAGAAGCCTGGCCATAGTACTTTTCTCATCTATACAGACGGCTCTAAACCTTCAGATGGAGTGGGAGCGGATATTTACTGCTTAAAACTAGGGATAAGGCAGCCTAACAAGCTGCCAGACCACAACAGTATTTTTCAAGCGGAAGCTTTTGCTGTGGGGAAGGCCGCGGAGCTAGCCTACACTAGAACAAGAAAGAACTCAACAATTAATATATACGTGGACAGTCAAGCAGCAATGAAAGCAATAAGCTCATATTGTATTAAAAATGTTTGGCGCAGCGGCCTCCCTGCGGCCTAGAAAGGCTAGCCGCAAAAAGTAGGTTGCATATCTACTGGGTACCTGGTTACAAAGGCATTATGGGGAACGAAATAGTAGATGAGATAGCAAAAAGTGTTGTTAAACTACCATTTGAACAAGAGAACGATATACCAAAACCGGTAAATACAGGGTGGCTGATGAATTTTGCTACATTAAGAAACTCAAATAACTTTTTTTTTAGTGTATGGAATTCATTTATTTTTTTTTTTCAAGTTGAAGGTCATTAAATTTTATTAAATGTAGCTTAACTAGTTTTAAAAATAATTGAATTTAAATGCCCCCCATGCTCGTTGACACAAGTGCGGCATCTTAGTAAAAAGTTGTTCATTGCTGCTTTGAGAGTTGCGACAGGAATAGCCGCAATTGTTGCCCGAATGGATTGTTTTAGTTCATCCAAATTTGTTGGCTTTGTTTTATAAACTTCTTGTTTACATAAGCCCCACAAGAAAAAGTCAGGTGCAGTAAGGTCAGGCGACCTGGGGGGCCAACGAAATTCGGAGTTTCTTGAAATCAGTTTATTGGGAAATTTTCGTCGCAACTCTGTCATAACAGTCTGGGCTATGAGAGACGTTGCCCCATCTTGTTGAAACCACACAGAGTTGAAAGGAATTCTCCTTCGGCGTAGTTCTGGATAGAAAAATTCTTTCAGCATTTTCAAATAACGGTCTCCAGTAACCGTAACGGTGTGACCATTTTCTTCAAAAAAATAAGGCCCGACAATACAGCGTGAAGAAACCGCACACCACACTGTCACGCGAAGAGGATGCAATTCCGTCTCGTGGAGTATCTGTGGGTTAGAAGCACTCCATATTCGACAATTTTGTTTGTTCACATTGCCGTTTAAATCGAAATGGGCCTCATCAGACATGAAAAGGCAGTTTAACATGTTTTGGTCTTCTTCCACCATTTGCAGGATCTTCTGGCAAAATTCCAAGCGAATCGGCAAGTCTGCTGCATTCAATTTGTTAACCATTTGAATTTTGTAGGGAAATAAGTCTAAATCTTTGTGCATTATGGTTTGCAAAGACTGTCGGCTGACACCAAGTTGAGCAGATAAGCTTCTTGTTGAAACCCTTGGATTGCTTTGTATAGCTGCAGCTACAGCAGCGATCGTTTCCTACGTCCGAACTGGTGGGTTTCGATGATAAGGCCTTCTTGCGACTGTTCCTTGCTCAGCAAAATTATTCACCAGTCTCATTATGGTCCATCTGCTCGGGGGATCGCCGCCAAACATCCGCCTGTACTCTCTCTGTACCAAAACTACGGACTCCAGTGCGTGATAACGGCGGACTATCCAAATTCTTGTTTGCGTGTCCCAGTTATCCATTTTAATAAATTTTAAAGATCAATCTGCAAATTAAAACAAAAATGGAACAGATAACTTAAAAAGAAAAAAAGTTATTCAATTTTTTTTTGGTAGCGGCTTTCATCAGCCACCCTGTATTATACAATATATCATAGAATGAAATGGACGACTACATGAAAAGGCGAGTGGAAGCCAGGTGGACTAATCTAACCACATGCAAAACAGCAAAAGTCAAGTGTAGACCTAACGACAAAAAACTGACTCAATTCGTACTTACGCTCTCGCGCAAGGACTGCAGAACTATTATAGGTATGCTAAAATCATAATCTATTGGCTGCACATGCGTTCAAGATATGGGTCGCCAACACAGACAAATGCAGGAAATGCAGAGAGGATGTTGAGCAAACTTTAGAACACCTTCTGTGCGTATGTTTGGCATTCTTAAGAACGCGTTTAATATGCCTGGGAACCCCATTAATTGTTTTGTTTTTTTATTTTGAAATATTAAAAAAAAAATTTTTTGAAATGGAAATTTGACAATTTGCAGCATTAAATAAGCTCAAAAATATTAATTTTGTTAATTTTTTTTCATGTGTCGAAAAAAATGTTAAAATTTGCAGCATAATATAAATCTCAAAACCTCTCATTTTTTCCATTGTAAGCTAATAAACCAATTTTCAGAAAAATCACCTTTAAAACCTCTTGACAAATTCCTCTATCTGAGTGTGAAGTTAGTTTCGTTCATTTCTTTCTAAATTTCTTTGCTTGACGACTCATGAGCGGTAGAGAGCTAGCCTATTAGTGGCTGCCTCGATCCGCTACAATGACATCGGCCAGATCTCAGATTAAGAAAGATTTCAGTATGTTAGCAAACATTTGCCATTAGATATGAGAATTCCCGGTTTTTGGATCAAAGTGAACCTACCTCTTTTCGCTCTGCTACATTTATTAGTCCGAAAAGGAGAAACAACACCAACACCTGACGTAAAAACTTTGGTAAAGTGTCAGGTTTATCGATGTCCAGTACAGGTTTAGTGATGTCCTTTAAGTTTTTGCTATATGACTTAGAAAGTGGCCAATCCTTTCAGAAGTCGTCCTCGTAGAAGCTATGACGAAGTGTTCATTCTTTTATAAGAAACTTGAGAGTTGAAGGTTATTTACCACAAGAAAATTTAAAAACGTTGTGGGAACTAAAGTCAGAGTATTCCTCGAAGACCTCAAAGCAGCTTCCTTTTTAACGGGTATGGTGGACTTGATGTCTCGAGTATCTCGAAAAAATATACTAAAGGCATCAGTGAAGGTGCTCAAGATTACATTATCAAAATATAAACGCCGAAACAGACTTCAACGACTCAAATCAGTCGAAAAAACATATTAAGGACAGCAATGAAGTATTTCTAGACTTTCAGTTGATAGTTGTATCCTATGCAATACTTTTTATGATGCAAGTTTGGTGACCACTCTAATCTCTAAGATCTCTAGCCTGCTCGAAATATTATATTTTGAATATAAAAAATCTTTCGTAGAAACTTTAACTTCAAGAGCCACAAATACCTGTGCAAAGGCTCTACTCGAATCAGTGTTTCCCCTAGTGCTCATAATTTTCTTAGAATAATAAGAAAGGTAAACTATTCGCATCTGTACGAAGGACATAACTATTCTTCACTAATTCCTTATTCAAAAATGAGGGCACAACTTAAGAAGTTCGATACAAGAAATACATTGCTCATAAGACTCTCAGCCACTATGGATAGACATTTTTGGCTACAAACGGAAACCAGTTCACACTGAGCTACTGGCTTGCTGCCCAAATGTATGTACACAGCTGCAAATAATGGCCAATAACTTTCTTGAATTGTATCTTTCGTGCTTTTCTCGCGCTGGGAAATGTTTTCAGTTATTAACGAAAATAAAAAATGCATTCGAAGCAGCAACCAAAGCAAAAATGTGCTAAATAATAATACCAAAAACATTAGTGTGATTAAAGAAAATAAGAAAATACTAGAAGAGCAGCCGATAGGAGGTGGAGACCACTGCAACTTGGATAGATAAAGCAAAAATTTCATGTGTGTGTGTGTCTAAGAGATAGAAGCTACCTCTACCACTGCTGCTGCTGCTGACTGCATTTTTATGAGGTGTTGGCAATAAAAAGCAAGCGCCAGCAACTTGCAACATGTGGCACAAGGACGAGTGGCAAAGAAATCAAGAAAATCTGGCTTACAAGTGTGAGTGTGTGTGTGAAGATGAGTAGCGCTCTCATGGTGGTTATTATATATCTGCATGTATCAGTGCCCAGCCATGGAGTTGCATGTTGTGGTGGCAGGTGTTGTTCAGCACATTTCTATGCTATTTTTGTTGCATATTGCGAAAATAGAAAAAAGAATAGTGTAAGCAGAAACTTAATACAGCAAAATACAGCGCAACACAAATAAGCACCAGCAATCGCCTTGCCTGCCACACGTGCCACATACCATATATTCCAGTAACTACAAATACAATCCGGACAGCAAGTGCGCTACAAAAAGCACTGCTGTTGCAGGCGAGTAGAATAAAATACAAAAAAAAAAACGTAATTCAGCGCATTCAAATGTTGCAAGCTGATGTTGCCTCATGACCCCATGCCATGCTGTTGCCATTATATTTGCTTTAGCCTCGGCGCAGCTATTGTGCCACACATAATTTTTTCTGCTGCATTTTTTATTGTTGCCTGTTGCCATTACCTTGTGTTGCATGAACTATGCATGAAGCTGTTTGGCTGCTTGGCTGCTGCTGTTATGGTTGCAGGTTGTTTGGCTCTAAGACAGGTACTAAATATGTACCGCCACACAGCCCACATTTGTGCAGCAAAATTAAATTTTCTATTCATTATGAGTTTCGAAGTGGCATTCGCAGCCATTTAGCCATTTGTTGTACTTAGACAGACACATACAGAGGCATAGATAGGGTTGTATGCATGCCACAGCTATAAAGGTATATAAGTTATGGTTGTGGTTTGGACGCTTGCTAAATGATATCGTGTAGATAACTATTTAATTATTCAACACATATGCAAATACAAACATACACACCCACACACATACATATACATTGATATTTGTGTACAATCATATAAAGCGTGTTTTTTTTAGAGGTTAGGTTTTCAAGATGAAATAAAACGTATATAATTTAATGTTATGGCCAAGAATTTAGCTTTATTATAAAGATAAGAGTTTGCCATTATGTTTTAAAAATGATTTCGGGCAAGTGGCCGCCGCGGCTGGCTCGAATAAATTCCAGCCGAGAGGTCTAATTTTCGACCACTTTTTGCAGCAATTGGGGCCGTATGTCAGCAATAACGCGCCGAATATTCTCTTCCAAGACGTCAATCGTCTCGGGCTTATCTGCGTAGACAAGCGACTTCATATAGCCTCACAAGAAATAGTCCAGCGGTGTTATATCGCACGATCTTGGAGGCCACGCCACAGGTCCACGGCGCGAGATAATGTGCTCACCAAAAGTTTCCTTCAATAAATCGATTGTTGCGTTGGCTGTATGGTATGTAGCGCCGTCTTGTTGGAACCAAAGGTCGTCCACATCAACATCGTCCAATTCAGGCACGAAAAAGTCATTAATCATGGCTCTATAGCGCTCTCCATTGACTGTAACATTATGGCCGGCTTCATTTTTAAAGAAATATGGACCAATGATTCCCTCTGCCCATAGAGCACACCAAACAGTGACTTTTTGAGGATGTAACGGCGTCTCAGCAATGGCTTGTGGATTATGTTCACTCCAAATGCGACAATTTTGCTTATTGACATACCCATTCAACCAAAAGTGAGCTTCATCGCTGAACAAAATTTTCTTCGATGCGTCGCGCGAACCGAACCATTATTTTCGTAATAAATTTGCACGATTTGCAAATGTTGTTCAGGTGTAAGTCTATTCATTATGAAATGGCAAACCATACTGAGCATAAATCAAGTGGCAGCTGTCAAAAAGACCATCTACGAAAAAAGTAATGCCAACTTAAAAACCTAACCTCTAAAAAAACACCCTTTAGAATAAAGAAAATGACGGCTGAGAAAACGTAGGCTTTGCTTGAGAAGACCTACACCTACGAACGAGCAGTAATTTCTACAATATTTTAGTTCTCTAACGACTTTAAAAATTATTTTTTTTTTAATTTCTAGAAATAAGTGCCAAAATGTCCCTTTTAGGTGGGAGCTAATCGGTTGAAATGTTCCACGAAAATATTTTAAAATTTTCACATTTTGGAAAACAACTAAGGCCGGAACTTGAAATTTTTAGTAGGTCATACAAAAAAATTGAGCTAACTTTTTCAAATCGATAGTGCTTAGTGCGATATAGCTATGCCTTCTAGAAATATTAAAAAGCCTAGGCCTTGTGTCAGGTTATTGAACTGTGTAACTTACAAATTATCGTCCAAGCTACCTTCGTACTACGAGAAATCGGAAGTATTTAAGGTAAGCAATGTGGCTATTCTACTAAAGGGGAAGTTTACAGGCAATCTTTGTAGTCTAATGCCAAGGACCTTAAAATTCATAGATTCCTGGGCCAAAATGTGTGGCTTAAGCCTCAATGTGACCAAGCCTCAACTAGTGTCGTTGACAAGGAAATATAAAATTCCCGACCTTCGGCTTCCGACACTCAACGGAACTGTTCTGCCGATCGGTGACAAGCTACCTAGGTTTAACCCTTGACAGTAAACTCTTATGGAAACTGAGTGGACAAAATAAAGAGGCTGCTCTGACGCTGTACTCATGTAAAAAACTGTGGGCTTAAAATGTGGCTTAACCCCTAAAATAGTTCACGGGCTACATGCAGCTATTTTCAGTCCAGTTATGACCTATGGAGTTCTGGTCTGGTGGCCAATACTTGATATGAAAACGTGAATCAACAGGGGAGATAGTATTCAAAAGAGCCTCAGTACTACTGGGTCGCTCAAAACAACGCTAACTTCGGCTCTAAATGTTATGCTGCCTTTATTGCCAATTGAACTTTATTGTAGACAACTAGCCACCAAAGCGGCGCTAGGATTGAGTGAATCAGCCATGCTCAAGACAAACAACCAGGGACACTCAAACATTGCTTGAAAAGCTTCCTGGTATTCCCAACATCACTGACTTTTATGACTCAGTGAATACAAACCTAGACAGGCCTTCTACAATCCATTTCAGGAAATGTAAGAAATAAAGAAAGCGGGATCAATATATATACCGATGGCTCAAAACTCAATGATCAAGTGGGAGTCCGAAACTATGGCACCAATATATCCTTTCGCTTGCCTGATCACTGCAGTATTCCAGCCGAATTCTTGGCAATCGTAGAAAGCCTTTAGCACTAGCTAAATAAAAACAGTTCTAGAAATCTTCATTTACTCCGATAGTCAGTCAGCTCTGAAATGGCTTCTATCATGTAAATACTCGTCTAAGCCAGTAAAAATGCTTTTTTTTTTTTAAATATAACTCTAAAAGTTACGCGCATCCTTCTATGAAGCTTTCACGGATTACTGAGCATAGAAAAAAATAAGAAAACATTTGAAAAAAAGTTTATTATATTTTTTTTTTATTTAATTTTTGCTTAGCATTTTTTTTTTTTTGTTGTCTTAAACTATTTCCCTACTTCTATTCAAGTGTTTGTGTAAGTATGTTTTATAATATTTATTAATTCTGTGTACAATGTATAAAATTATGATAAAGATAGTGAATAAAATGATTACATCAAGTGTTATTATTTTGTTTTCTAAAAAGCTGCTGTTGTTGGCTGCTGTTTGGCTTAGGATGATTTCCTCCTTCTTTTCTGTTGACCACCAGTTCCCCATAAGCGTAACTTTTTGTATTTTCTATGATTTCCCAAATTTTCTTTTGCCTCTGGTGTATTTTTGCCTTAAGTTCTTTGTTTACTTGTTCTAGAGCGAGGTCAGCTGCTAACGCTTTTGAGAAATTATTGCTTACTTGTTGGTTCACTGTTCTTCTTTTTATGTCATGGAGTTTAGCTTTTTCCACTCTAAGGAGTTTTTTAGTTTCAGATTTTCCTTGGGGATAGCCATACGATGGGTATCTTTGTTATGCTCAAGTCTATTTTTGTACTGATGTATAAAACGCTCTTTGGACCTTCCATATAGTTGTTAAAAATTTAAAGTTTTGGTTGAAATTTGACTTTTTCAAATAAGTTCAAAAAGGGATTTGAGAATTTAAGGATCGTCCGCAGGATCGCCATGAAAAGTCTTTATTATCGGGGAAGAGCTTTAGAGCAAACCTGCCGACTAAAGGTTCCTTTTAAATAAAAGATTTTTTTTTTTGATTTAATAATGACTGCCTTCCAACTATCAGGCTAAGACTGAATTGCCCGCCTTCTGATAGAATGGCTTTATTTTATACTTTCTTTTTGTCTTCTCATCAATAAAATATATAATTACAACTAAACATTGTTACAAGTAAAAATCAATAACAAAATTATAAATTCAAAAAAATACTATACAATAAAATTTTGCTTAGGCTGACATAAATTTAAATGGGTCTCTGAACTTGATAGTAAGCTATGGTTTTGCTTTGGAGTGAGGTATCATATGACAGAAAAAATGTATTTTGCGTGTGCCTTTGTGTTTTGGGTTTCAAAAGAAAAGAAAAAGAATTTTGTCATTGAAATTAAAGTGTTTATTTCACAACAATGGCATTGACATTGAAATGGTTTAAATAATTTAAGTTTGAGTTCATTTACCTATTAAAAATATATTTAAAAATTCGAAAGAAGTTTGAAAGTGAAGTGAAGGTACTCTACACAGGGGGAATGTTTTTCAAATACGACAAAACCAAATTAATTCCGAAAAATGGTTGGGCGAAATTATAAATTTGCTTTCCTAGAAAAAATTTCCTTCAAGGGTTTTATTTATTATAAAAAAAAATAAAAAAAAACTATAAAAAAAAATATTTGACTTCAGCAAACTCTATACCAAAATTTTTAACTCCCAAAATTATACATTTTTTTAAGTTATTTAATTTAAATAAATAAACAAATAAAATAAAAATTAATGTTTAGAAATATATATGACCATATCCAAAATACTTGAATTAATTACATGTAATCGTCGTTTTCTTATTAAAAAAAGGGACGAGAAATCCTCGAAAACCAAAATGGTTCTATTAAGAGAAAAATGCTACCCTCAATAAGGCAACTTCAAGCTTCGAAAACTTATAGAAAATCGTTCATGAAAATTAATGTATATAAAGTTAAGACTTCGAGTCAACCCATCACGATTTGTTCGAGTTATGAGTTCCGCAGAATTAAAAAAATTGGTTTCTACAGTGCTTGGTACGAAATGCTGTGCCAAAATTAGAGTATAATTATTAAGATACTTAGTCGTTCGTGAATATATTAGTGAGGCCATTAGAGCATAGTTTGAGCAAAAAAAAAACTATTATTTTATTATATTGGTAGTCGAAAAAGTCTTTTCGTATTTTGTCAATAGATGCCGTTGGAGTCATCTATCCCCAGTGCTACCAATCACATTGTGCCATATCATATGGTGTTAGATAGGTGTCATTTTAAGCTTCATTTAACCAAAAAAAAAAATTAAATTCGGAGAAGTTGAAAAAAAGTTATACTCGTAGCTGTTCAAAAATGAGTGAAAATAATGAAGAAATTCGCTATATTTTGAAATTTATGTATAAAAAAGGGAAGCCACCAATGAAATTTGTGAAGTTTACGGAGACGATGCTGTATCAGTTCGTGTAGCACAACAATGGTTCGCTCGCTTGCGTTCTGGTAATTTCGATGTGAAAGATGCACCTCGCTCCGGTCGACCTATCGTTGAAAAAGTCGATGAAATTATAGAAAAGATTGACCAGGACCGTCACATAAGCTGCCATGACATCGCCAAGGTACTAAACATTCATCATCAAACGGTTTTGAACCATTTAAAAAAGGCTGGTTACAAAATATGACAATAATGTGCGAAAAAGATCATGGTGCAAGGGTGGTGAAGCTCAACAAATGGTCGCAAAGCCAGGATTGACGCCTTGAAATGTTATGCTGTGTGTTTGGTGGGATTGGAAAGGAATCATCCACTATGAGCTGCTCCAGCCTGCTCGAACGATTGATTACACACTTTACTGTCAACAACTGATGAGATTGAAGCAAGCAATCAAAAAAAAACCGCCAGAACTGATCAGCAGAAAGGGCGTCGTCTTCCATGAGGACAACGCTACGCCACACACATCTTTGATGGCTCGGCAAAAACTGGGAGAGCTTGGCTGGGAAGTTTTGATGCATACACCATATAGCGCTGACCTTGCACCATCGGACTACCATTTGTTTCGGTCAATGCAGAACTCCCTTAATGGAGTAAAGTTGGCTTCAAGAGAAGCCTGTGAAAATTACTTGTCGCAGCTTTTCGCCGAGAAACCACAAAAGTTTTACGCTGATGGAATAATGTCTCTAGAAGAAAAATGGCAAAAGGTGGTCGACCAAAGTAGTACATATTTGGTTTAATAAAGTTCATTATAAATATACAAAAAAAAAAAAATGAGTTGAAGTTTGATTAGAAATACGAAAAGACTTTTTCGACTACCCAATATGAAATTTTTACGACCCCTTAATAGAGATGCTCAAAATTGGAATAGCTGACCGCTTTCAGAAATTTTTTAGTGAGAAAAACTTGTCCAAATTATTATATAATTTCACTTGTAGCCTCTCATAAAGCATTTTATTACATTTATTTTTTAAATGGATGTTTGAAAGGAAAATAAGGTAGTTGCGGTGAGTCTCACACTTCCATATGCTGCAACGTACTTTAACGAGCAAAAACTAACCTCAAGTGAAAAACTCTTAAATATGACAATAACATGAGCAGAACGATAAAGAGCTGCATGCAGCTGACGCCGCAAAGATTTAAATTAAAAAAATCTAAAGCGACGTGTTGCAATATTATATAAAAAAAAATTAATAATAAGGGTTTCAATGTTGACGACGGCAACAGCAGTTGACAATAGCGAAGGAAGAAAATTTAAAAATTAAAAAAGCCCTCGAAAAGTAGTTGCGCCGTTTGTAATAACATATTTTTTAAACTAGTGAGTGCCGCAAAACTGCTGAAGAGTGTCACGTAAGAGGGAAAGCAAATATTTTCTGCAAACAAATAATAAAAATCCAATTTTGCATTTAATCACGCGCAGCGACAGGCTGACTGACTGCCTAAATGGTTGTGCTGAGCAAGCAGACAGCCGAAAGCGCACGCAAAAAGAGGAAAAAAAGGTGGCCTGGCAGGCAGGAAGGTGAGCAAGTGCGACAATAGCCAGCTGTTGTCAGCGTCATTGTCAACGCGAAAACCTGCAATAGCTTGCGCTTAAATGCTTTACCGTTATTGTGCAGTATTACAAGTTGCAAGCGCTCTTACGCGCCCCTTGCGCTCGTCTCTAAGGCGTTTTTGCCAGACTCAGGCATTTGAAATGTCGCTCGACGCTCGGAAATTGCGAACTGCGCGAAAAATTTACGCGAATTCGACAAGAAAGGAGGGTTGCAGCAAAAAAAAGTGTATATTAAAAACAATAGCATGGGCGCTCAGCGCTGCTTTCATAAGGATTTATATTTGAACCCTCTGGAAAATGGCAAAATAGAAATTACATAATTTCTTGTTAATGTTGTTGTTGTTCTTTTTTTTAAACAAGCGTGTTTGCATCCCTTTTTTTAACTTCATAAGTGCATAAATAGTTTGTATTCAGATCAGCATAATTTATGTAGACAACAACAATATAAGTATGTAAGTATGTAAGCAAAGCAATAAAAATAATAAAATATGTTGATGTATAATTTAGAGATGCTGATGTTGCAGGAATAGCATATAGAGTGGGGTGCACAGGGCTAGGAATCTGAGAGCAATTATCGCTAGACTGATGTACTGATGGAGCAAAGCCACGATTCAAATTGAAATGGAGTAAAAGCCGCGTAAAGTGTTTTTTTTTACTTTGGAAAACTTTTTTTATTCACGAGGCCTCACAGTTCAGGACTAACAGCTTTTTTTTAACTAAACTTTTTAGAAGGGCCCGCGGCCGGAAGAAAAATTTTGTTTTTCCAATTTTCCCAGTAAATGGCATATTTACTTACTAATAAAATTTCGAAATATTTGTATCAAAAAATATACATGTATACTTTTAAAATATTACACTTCCAAGCATAATAAAGTTCAGTTACAGGTACAATACAATTAAAATTTCAAGTCATTTGGTGAAGATATCACATTTTCACGCTATAAGTCCGACTGACTTGCAAAACGCGTAAAAAGTTTCCGTTACGGTACGCATCGAATTAAGAATGGCTGAGCCAAATTCAGAATAATACACTATCCCACTTTAATTTATAGAATGTGTTTTTTCTATTAGTATTTTATAGAAATATATATAAATATTATAATTGGCACTGCGTATTTGGCCCAGCTACTACTCTTTTTTGTGGAGGGACCTACAGGCTTAAGCTGACTACGGAGGACAGATGTTTTTTTATAAGAATCCTTTTCGTAGCAGAAATATACTTGGAGGTTTGGCATTGCCTGCTGAGAAACGACCGCTATCAGAAAAAAAATCCTTCTATGTTTTGGTGTTTTATGCTTGGGGATTCGCACTTCTGAATGGTAATCGCGCACCAACTCATTCGGCTGTGGCAGTCGTCGATGAGTATTAGGCCATTTATTTACTAAAAAAAAAATCGGGAAATTGTTCATTTTAAGGCAGAAGTGGCCAACATTTGGCTGGATGAGAACAAGTGGTGCGGGCTCTCTGAAAATAAAGGACAACATATGCACGTATTGTCCTGGAAGAGCTGAATAGTCACTGCTTAAAAATGCAGAAAGGCTGAGCGTGCCTATCGGAAACTGATGTAAAGCTGCAAAAACGATGAGGAGGAAGAAACGATGTTTCATCTTCTCTACGACTACCGCGCACTGACTGCTAACTAATATGGTTTGGCATCTTGAGAATACATTTTTAGTCACTAATGAGGACTGATCATCAATCACGATGTGGAAATAGCTTAGCAAAATAAGACGTCACAATAAGCCTCAATATTTGGTATACATAACTGTGAAGCTCAATCAAACCTAACCTAATGGCGCTGGAAGTATTCAAGTTGAATTGGCGGTGGAAGCTGCCGGGAAAGCAAAGCTGAAAAAGTGATGTGTGAAGATCGTATTACCAGGATTTCGCAGGCTATGTCTTGGACTCTTTGTGGAAGGAATGTATGAGTTGTATGCGAGGGAGAAAGGGCAGGGAGCGCCGTGACAGGAACTGAGAAAATGAATGTACTTTTCTTCATTACTAACCCAGGTTTCTGAGTTAATTTTTGTCTATGGTCATAATCAATTCTCTATGAACGTTATGAGCATATCCGGCCTATATCTGAACGAAATCCCATTGGATGTGACGAGGCTCCATACTGCGAGCAGTGCAAGCCAGGAATCGACGATTATGCGGAATATGTGCTTTTTGTACGTACCCGCTTCAGAAGACTTTAAAAAATGCTAGAAGATAACCTCAGCTGTCGCGTTACGTTCAAGAGTCTAGTGTCACTCATGCGGAAGAGCAACGATGCATGGGACGATATACAGCATGTGGCTGCCGAAATAACGCAGTAACTTTGGTACAGCGAGCAGGCAAGGTGACGACGCGAATGAAAAAAAGAACTGACGTTTCCACAACAGTCGGTTCTAAGTCAACGGAACGACCCGGATTTATATCCGGCCAACGTTTGTCACTTCAGCAGCATTCCCGTATATGTATGGGGAAAGATTATGCTGCTACAACAACAATAACATGCCGGCAAACTGGCGATACCAGGCTTAGAAGCTTACCTTTCTATGGGATAGACTAAGACATGGCAGGCTGGCTGAAGTGGCTCTCACAGCCAACGATTTGAACAGTGGGTGGTAATTTCGATGCATTGCATCAGGACAGTAGCGTACGAAGAGTCTAGTACCCAAAACTCTTCCCGCTTACCACTTGAAATACTTAACGGTAGTACCAGAGGGATCCGTACTTTGACGATAGGAGGTTTATTTCGGATTAAAGCCCCACACAAATGGGATGCTCATAAAAAATACTTTATTTGATAAGTATCTGCAAGTAGCAGTTTATATGAAGCCAACGGTAGTCTATTAAGTCACAAATTTCACGCTTGCATATTTGCATTAAATTTCTGGAACAGGAGATGGCAAATTTTATGGTTTAATTTCAAGTTTTTAAACGCTTCAAAGCAACAACAACAAAATTGTCATCAAAACAAAAATAAGCACAATTACGACAAGGTAAAATTGCAGCATTTAATAAACTCTTTTGCTTTCATACTAATTTGCAATAAAACCGAAGCTGTAGCTGAGGCACTCGACAAGGCAATATGCACACATCCACACACAAAAACACATACTTGTACAAACACATGTAAATGTAGTTTGAGAAATGAAACAGCAAACGGCAAAGCGACATCATGTAAGTGTATTAAAATTATGTCCTGCAGACATTTTCAAGCATATCCTTAGAAATATTTGTATGTCGAGAGGAGCAAAGCAAAAACTGGCAAAAGCTGGCATGAGAGTTGGAAAAGTTTGAAGCGTCCGGTGAGGCAGTGCTATGTCGGTGAATATGTGAATATATTTATGTGATGCTGCATATGGGAATTTACACACACACATGCATAAAAATGACATATGAGTGTACGCACATAAGCAACTCCTTTCACCGGGCGCTGCATCCTGTAGTTTCATAACAAAATGCCATACTAAATTGTTGAACCAACAGCCACTTTTTTGTTATTGTTGTTATTATTATTCGCATACGCTAAGCTGGGATAGAGGCGCGCCCACAAAACACAAGCCACAAATGGCTTCTAGGCGCTCTTGAACTAAAATCAGTAAAGGTGAACAACGCTTGGCTTGTTATCCTTTTTTGCATACATTTGCAATCTGCATGCGTGTTTATGTATTTGTGTATGTGTGTGTGTGCGCGCATAAACCTGGCAAAATATGTAAGCGCATGCATGTATTCATGAAGTAAATGACAAAAGTCCCCAGCGACATTGTCGACGATGACAACGAATCGACGTTGAATGAAGAAACAGAGGAGGCAGGACCGGTTAGAACCAGGCTGAGGTAACTAAAGTGCGAGTTGCCCAAGGGAATTACTGGATAGGTATAAGTTTACACTGACAAAAAACACCATGCTCGAGAAGAAGTATACAATACTGGGAACGAGTCGATGGTTGGTAAGTATAACTCACGCATGACAAATAAAGCGATTAAAGATCCAGGGGCTTCATTGGCTAGTTCATGTTGTCTGAATGGATACACTTCGATGCGGTACCAGCTGTTGATAGCAGAGGAAGAGGAAGAGCTCCTCTGTCTTGAGAAGAATAGGTGGAGAAGGACTTAGCTTTACTTGGTGTGTGCTACTGACGCCGGTTAGCACGAGAAAGTAACGACTGGCGAGAGCCTTTGTTAAACTCGACCAAAATCGCCGCAAACAAGAAGAAGCAGAGGAAGAAAAGTACTTACATTGTCATACGACTAAGGTGGCTAAAACCGGCATAAATTTGTGCCGCCTACTCAATATCTGGTTAGAAATTGATTCAAGTTTCTACGCATAGATACATGAGCTAGCTTAGAAGGCTAAACTCTGGATATCTCAGTGGCGGCAAAATTCTTGTGTAAGTGAGCTTCATGAATTAGCTGCTTTCTAAACACCAGCTAAGAATGGCATATTGCAGGTCAGGATCTACATTTCTGGGTAGACAAATTTAATTTCCATCAGTTTCTGCTTTCCTTGTGTTGCAGACAATCACACTCCGGGCAAATGTCTCATTGTGGAGGCATATGAGAGCCATGAACAGGGCTCTCTGTTCCTTTTGTAGTGTCACAGAGTCAAAGCTTAGCGGTCCGCATTTCATTCTCAACTCTGCATAACAAGTAAGTTATTTGAGGGAAAACTAAGTCACTTGTCGCTGTAAGGCAGCATCCAGAGATAATATCTACCAGTGTATGAATGGAGGAGCCTTCAAAGCAAATTAGAAATTTAGATTTTCTTTCACCGACATTTGACTAGATCTGTCGCATTACATAGCACGTGGTTCGCTCATTTACTACTTGTGTGTTCAGCGAAATCCGATCTGAGTCCGAGTTCGCATAAAGAAGGTTGACGTCCCTACCTTAGAACAAATGTTTGATGACCGTGAATTGGTTCCCTTCTGCCCAGCTCTTGGTGATTGTTGTACAGTTCTTAGGGGTTTCCTTATACCCAGGGATCCATGCAGTATTCCAAGCATGTTTTGTAGTCAGTTCGTGTAAGTATCACGCGCAGTCCGAAATTACTTTCAAAGAGCTGTTTTCACAATGCAGATACTTATTTGCAACTTGGCCGTTAGCGTAATATATGGTAAACTATGTCAAGATGGCCGCCGTAGCCGAATGGGTTGGTGCGTGATTACCATTCGGAATTCAAGCAAAGCGGTGAAAGCAAAATTAATAAAACATTTTTCTAATAGCGGTCGCCCCTCGGTAGGCGATGGCAAACCTCCGAGTGTATTTCTGCCATGAAAAAGCTCCTCATAAAAATATCTGCCGTTCGGAGTCGGCTTGAAACTGTAGGTCCATTTGTTGAACAACATCAAGACGCACACCACAAATAGGCGGAGGAGCTCGGCCAAACACCCAAAAATGGTGTACGCGCCAATTATATATATATATATATATGTTAAGATGGCAACACTATTTCTGGATTCAACTCCAATTATTTTTCAAAGTGCATTTAGATCCTACGACTGTCATTCACATACACACACGTACGCTCCCATTTCACCGCTGACTTAATTTACCCTTCACGTTAACGCAAATTTTGCTGTCACTGCAAAGTTGTCAGGTCTCATGGCTGCTGTTGCTGCGCTGCCTACCAAGCGCCAATTGTAGTTGCTTTTGTTTTGTTTGTGTGTTTGTTTCTCTGCTTTTCTTGCATAGCTGCAATTGCATTGACATTCAATTCCCAATGTGTTGAGCAAATGGGCGTCTACCGCTGCAGCAACTGGCAGCAGTGCAACACATAAGTTGCTGCCACCAAATTGCCTCTTGTTTGTCCTTGTATAGCCATTTGGGTCCAAGTGTTCGCATATGAAAAAGTTCATGTACGCGTCTAGCTGTGTGCGCGTGTATGTGTGGGTGTTTTTGACAATGTTTATTTAGATTTTGTTGCCAATTGCTGACGTTGCAGCAATGACAAGTAGCAGTAAAAGCAGCAATTGCAGCAAATGCATTGGCAGATTTGTCGTTGCTTGTTGGTGTCCACTGCAGTTGCAGGAATAGGACACACGCACACACCCAGTGGCTGTTGATGGGCATGCATAGATTAAAAGGTTATGTGTATGGGTATGTATGTGTCTGTTGACAGCTACATGCTGTACAAGCTTTTCCAACGCACACAGTCGCTGCAACGACCAATTGCTGTCCACCTCCGCTCCTTTGGAGGGCTGCTAGTGAAGCGTTTCCTTTTTCACTGGCTCTAAGTCACATCACTTGTTTTTGGCAATTTTTGGTGAATTTTTGGTCATTTTAATTTAAAATTGTCAGTTGGATTTTCTAGGGATTATACTTCATGAAATTTTGGCAGCTCTACATGGCCTGCTTGGCATGGCCAGCATGTGGCTTGGCTACACTTGGGTGAAAAAGCGGCTGCTCGTGCTTGAGCCATGCAGTGAAGTGTCCAGATTCCCCTTTGCTAGCTGCACTTGAAGTATTTTCGATTGATAAGCATCTGGGGTAAAATTGTCAATTATTTGAAGGTATTCATTTTGTGATAGCAGATACAAAATTTTGAGTTTGACTTAAAGGGAAATCAACCTAATTGGTTTGAAACAGAGTTGGGCTTCTTATTACTTTTTTGGAAGATGAACAAAAAACAAGAGGAAAACTTACTTGTGGGTGAAGTAGATATTATGTAGCCACCGATGCGTCAATGATAACATTTGCACTATCGAAGCTCGAGCGTGCCTTAGACCGCCCATCCTTGGTACTTTCTACACCAGAGACCTCTACAACTTATCCCATCTTTGTTTCTCTTCAGTGGTATTCTTAACTCTGAAATATCTGCTCAAAAATCAGTAGAAATCTGATGGCCAGCAGATCCCTATTCCGGAATAAGAAAGTTAGTGCTGAAATTCTATTTTTAAAGAGGTGGTAAAAGGGAGCGGAAGCTTAACCAAAAAACGAATCCCTCAATTGTAGTTAGTCATGTTCTAGAAAAAAAGGAATGGATTTCGAGCAACTCCACGCTTTTGGAACTGGAACATTCACTAGATTAAGAAGACACAAATATATTGAGAATGTTTGAGCTACAGTATTTATCCTTTCACAGGCTTCTTAGATTCATCAAGGACGGGGCTGCTATTGGTTTCACCAGCAAAGTTAAGTATCTTGACCTTATTCTGTATGCCAAGCTTAGCTGGAAGAGGCATGTTGACGCAGCTTTGTCCAAAGTAGCAAGGGCTCACATAATTTGCAAACGTCTAGTAGGAAAATCCTGGGGTTGTAGCCCAAAGAATTTTGAGTTGGATGAGCATTAAGCATTCAATCCAAAGCGTACTCTGTTGAATATTACCAGGAAAGGCTTCAAGAGAGACCATGTTTGTCATCTAAAAACATGGATCCAGAGATGAAGTTCAGAATTGAACTGGACGATAAGTTAACGTGGAGTAGACCTGCATTTGAAAGGAAACTAAAAGAGTGTACACTGCACGGATACGCTCATGCTGGAAGATGCTAGAAGACATAGACGCAGGAATGTACGATCTCGAAACCAAGCGTTCTGTGCCGAAGCGTTCTGAGTAACAGATAGGCGGCACTCAACGCCTTATTGTCCTGCAAGATCAAGTCCTCACTGGTCCTCGAGTCTATCCAGAAACGAATCTAAGAGGAACGCACAATCGCATCGGCTAATTTGGGTCCTATTGGGACGCATTGGCAAGAGAGGCTGCGACCTCGCTCTTAATAGGACCCAAGCCCTTCCTTGTTATGGGACAACGCACCATTAAGGCGAAGCTTAGGAGTGCAGAGCTCGGGCTTAGAAAGGTTTGCTGGTCACTGCAGACTGCGCGGTCATCTGCAAATGATCGGGATTTAGTCTACTGCCTCCTGCCGTTTCTGAGACCAATGTACCTTCTCCTGGAATGCAGCGCTGTAGCGCGGAGAAAGTTGAGACATCTCGGCCAACTGCAGCCAGAATTCAGGCACATACGCTCAGTCCAACCCAGCTCTATCCTGAGTTTAATAAGATAACTGGGTCTGGATGTGGTACTGTGATGAGTAGAGGGCACAAAATACTATGAGGTCGAAGTATAAACGTCATAAAGAATCTAATCTAATCTAGATTCATCGAGAAGCTATTCTTTTTTAGGGGGATAAAAATAAATAATCGCCACGTACATTTCTGTGAGGTATTCGGCCGAGTCCCTCCTCCTATTTGGGGAGTGCGTCTTAATGTTGTTCCACAAATGAAGTGACCTACAGTTTAAAACCGACTCAGAGGTTTGACATTACCTGCGGAAGGGCGACCGCAGTTAGAAAAACCTTTTTATATCCTTTTGTTGTTTCATGCACGAAGATTCAAAACTACGCACACCCAAATGCTACTGAGGCCGCCGGATAACAGTCTATAAATATGTAGAGCTGATATTCTAATAAAGCTGCACGCTTTCTAAACCCTAATGTAACCGTATCTCTCAGCTTAGCGCAAATTATTTCGCCACATTCACTATTCATTAAAACCCACTGCTTGGGGGATGTCTTTGGAATACTTGGGAACACAAATAACACAGCGTTCTAACAATCACCTAAATCAGAAGAAAATTTGCAATTTAAAACAGTTCAAATGCTTCCTTTGTGTCAGAAGTGTCTAAACAATGAAGTGAATTCTCTCTTTTGAATGAAAACCAAATAACAACACGAATTTATAGACAATTAAGGAAAGAAAAGCGCGATGGCAACAGAACAACAGAGAGAGGAGTAGGGGAAATCGGGGGAAAACTAATTTTCTTATACAACTTATTTTTATAGTTGTTGTTATCGCTGCGCCTGCCATTGATGGCAGCGTCATTGCGAGCCTGCTAACCGTAACAAATCGCATTTAAATTTACCCACCTGGAGAACAGCCAACTGCCGACTGTCGAATAAGCGTTGCCACCGCTCCTCCAGTCACAATTAAATGCATTGCGGCTCGCACACACATGGATAATTTATTTCGTTTCCTTCGTTTCATTTTCGCGGCTCACAAGCAAAGTGTAGTCGGATAGCGGGAAGTAGAGAAGGTAATAAGACAGAAAGCCTGTCAGACATTTGTGGTATGCGGCACATAATGGCAACAGTAGAGGAAAGCAAAGCATATACGGAGTAGTGGAAGGGGGCAGCAAGGTGTTGTCGGCGGCTAAGTTCACGCGTAAGCGTAAATTTTAATTTAAATTTTATTCGCGGCAATAATAAAATAAATTCATTCTTGCACGCATCATAAAAGGGGGCGGCGATATGGAACATGCAGGATTGTATGCAGGATTTATATACACATATACATATACACACAATGTATGAGGAGTGTGAGTGCAGCTATACTTGAGCAAAAATACATTTATAAGTACAAGTGTGGCCGTGTGTGCAGTGGCGGTAGAAATAATAGCGGCACGACGTAGTGCCGAGTTTTGATTATTTATTTATTTTTCTTTTTTTGTGTGTTTGTATAGAAATTTAATTCAATAGCTGTAACTAATTTTGTTTTGTGCACGGGACCTCAGCAAGGCTTCTCCAACGAACGCGGTTAGATGATATATTCTGAGCATTGTCCCAGCCTGTGCTTATGGATTTAAGTAATGCAGGATGAATCTCTTCCAGGTGTTCTTTGGTCGGTCGTGCTTTCTGCTTCCCTGAGAATTCCAATTTCGGACTATCTTTATGATGCTATGGGTGGAGTGTTTCTAGAACTTTTGACTCATTGCCTTAAACTTTATACAAAAGAAGTATTTTTAGTTAAGATACTTAGAACAAGTTTTGGGTATGCGTTTTGTGGGTCATTAAATTTTGGTATAGTGTTGTGAAAGTTTGATTTGCTTAAAAATTGTCATTGATTTTTGAACATTTTTTTTCTCGACCGTGTTGCGCATTTAATTCTGAACACTCCTTATATCGAACAAAGTGCCACCGTCAATAAAAAAAAAACATTTTGAAAAACATACGCGATTTTTCACTCACTTTAGACTTGCACTTTTTTAGACTAGAATTTGATGAGCTACAAAACTGCATACGTAGAGTTTTTAAGAATTCTCAATAAATTTTCTGAAATTTTGATGCATCTTTTTTATTTTGTAGAAACTTTGAAATATTGAGTTACATGATTTTTGTTGTACGAACCATATTTTTATAAAAAATAACCAATAAAAATAATAATTTTATAAAAATAATTTTTATTTTTTAGAAACTTTGAAATATTGAGTTATATGATTTTTGTTGTACGAACCATATTTTTATAAAAAATAACCAATAAAAATAATATTTTTATAAAAATAATAAAACAAAAATTATATATAAAATAACGTAATAATCGAAATTTGGCAATACATCGCAGTGCTATTATTTTAAGCGCCAATGTATTTACGTAAATTTTTGTAGGTCTGTTCGCAAGAAAATAAATTAATGTAGAAAAATTGCTAAAACTGCTATTTATATGGGGTGAAGGTGGTGCTGCGCGTTTGACTTTCGGTAGCTTCGATTGCGCCTGGATGTATGCAGGTATGAATGCGGCTATGTTTGCGCTTGTGTGCGTATAGTAAATTCTTGCCTATTCATGCTGTCTGCATTGTGCTGCAGTGCTCGAACATGCTTTTTAAGGACTCCCTCCATCCCTTCTTTATTGTCTTTTGTTTTATTTTTTTTTGTTGGAATGTAGAAGTTATCAGGAAAAAATATTATTTATGTTTCCTAATTTGTTTAGCGTGAAACTGTTTCTATTGTTAATATTCCCGGTGTTTTTAATTCCAAAACTACGAATAAGTTATTGCTGGGCATGCAAATGTCACAATAATAATAAGCAAAGCACTAACAAGGGCATTTGGGCATGGAACGCTGCGAGAATATGTCTAGACGTAAACAGGGCTGTTACACGCACAAATGGTGGATAAGAGATTTTTTTCTATGTAATACAAAGAGATGTCTTTGAATATTTTAGTATGGGAAATGATAGAAAAATTATGATAGTCCAAGAAGGGATTATTTTTGAGCATTAAATGTGGGCCACATAAAGACCTGAAGATGGAAAGAACCCACTGCGGTTACTCCCACTTCAGGCTAAAAGCGTTTGAGATGATATTCGGGAAGAGCAATTCTGCTACAAATCCATGCTGATATGAAAATATAGGTATGGAAATTTCCAAATATAGTGGCTCGAATTTCTTTTAGCCCAGAAATAGACTTTTTACTTATAAATAATGCTTAAGCATAGCCAGAGAGAAAGAATTAAAAAAAAAAAAAAAATTGTGGGTACGCAGTTTTATAGTACATTAAATTTTGATTTACTAATGTGCCAGTTTAAAGTGTTTGCAGTTTATAATTGATTTAAAAAAAATTTTCTGCCAAAACGCATTTTACGGGGGATGTTGGGAACGCGTTTATACTACGACGAACAGCAGTATGGTATGGAGCATCAAGTAGCTTAATATTAGTATTGGCTGGTCTCCCTACTATAAAGGAACGTGTAATCGAAGCGACATGGCTACTAATTCCGAAACTCTTTTCTACTACTAATCATATTTTGCACAAGGATTACATATCGGCGTTCCGACACAAACGTAGATATAGGCTCAAGTCCACAATTTGCCGCTGTATTTCGTATGGCTTAGAGATTGATTTGACTCCACCTAGGAGCTGCACTAAATTAAACTGCCAACCATCGTGGTTTATATATAAATCGAATTTCAACACCGTGCTTCACGCACTTAATAAATCTACGACAAGTAGTTCGACCTATCAACAACTCTTCGCAGAACAGGAAAGAAACTACCGGAACAACAATTGGAATTTTTTATATACGGATGGTTCAAAAACCAGCACAAACACCACGTTCGCTGTAGTTAATCAACAAGGATTGCTCATTTCTGGAGGCCAGTTATCTAAACACTGCTCGGTGTTCACAGCGGAAGCAATGGCCATATACAAAGCAGTAGATTTCGCGCAGAGTAATAAAGGAAAATTCCTCATTTGTACGGATAGCATGTCGTCTATTAAAGCCATACAAAACATTTATAGTAGTAGCAAATTGGTTGACAAAATAAGAGACCTTTGTATTCGGAACTTAAAAAAGATCAACATTATGTGGGTACCAGGCCATAAAGGCATCCGAGGCAACGAGCGAGCCGACGAAACAGCTCGACTTATGCCAGCAACAAGCTCATTGTTTCCAGTTTATTCAGAGAATGATTTATATAGGCATATAAAAAAACATATTGACTCGATTAAGCTGGCAGAATGGTATACGTTTAGGTATCGGTATACTGAATTCAACGACAGGCGCAAACCATCTCTATACCCAAGCAATACACCTCGATATTTATCAAGCCAGTTCGCTAGACTCAGAATCGGACATACTAAACTCACACACCAACACCTCCTCAAAGGAGGTGCCCAACAACAATGTCCATTTTGTGATAATAACGCATCAGCTGACCATCTTTTAAACGATTGTCGTACCTTAGAAAGTTTCAGGAAAAAACACTTCGGATCTACCAAACCTTCTGCTCTGCTGGCTACGGTTTCTACCACCAACATAACTGCTTTAAATAATTTTTTGAAAGATTGTAACTTAACTACTATGATTTAATATGACTTGCTAATAATAACACAGACTGTTCTATCTATCTATCGAGTTGTAGGCCCTGGCAGCTAGTACTCGTTCTTGTATTAGTTTTAGTATTATATATTAATTCTAATAAATAAATAAATAAATAAATAAAAAAAATTTTTTTGACGTGATAACGTCTTATAATTCGATTTAACAGGCTGCACGCACGAAAAAATGTGTCGTTACCTTGCTCATTAGTGTTACCTTGCTCATTGCCGTTACCTTGCTCATATGTCGTTACCTTGCTCATTGCCGTTACCTTGAATGAACTGGAAGCGAAAGCGCGGAACGAACGACAAAGCAAACAAAGCAAACGAACGGCAACGTTCGACATCTTGCTCTCTCCTACTTAAGTGAGCGTATATGTGTATGTATATGCGCATATGTACATATATAAATTCACTTATTTATATTTGCATATGCCTTCTTATTGATTATTATTAATTTGATTTACTTGAAGAATTTAAAATAAAACCAAGTTTGTTAATAATGCCTGTTGTTTTAATGTTATTATTATTTTTTGACGTGATAACGTCTTATAATTCTATGTAGCCAGCTGCACGCACCAAAAAAATGCGTCGTTATCTTGCTTATGCGTCGTTACCTTGCTTGAACAGCATGATATGTTATGTTATGTTATGTTATGTTATGTTATGTTATGTTATGTTATGTTATGTTATGTTATGTTATGTTATGTTATGTTATGTTATGTTATGTTATGTTATGTTATGTTATGTTATGTTATGTTATGTTATGTTATGTTATGTTATGTTATGTTATGTTATGTTATGTTATGTTATGTTATGTTATGTTATGTTATGTTATGTTATGTTATGTTATGTTATGTTATGTTATGTTATGTTATGTTATGTTATGTTATGTTATGTTATGTTATGTTATGTTATGTTATGTTATGTTATGTTATGTTATGTTATGTTATGTTATGTTATGTTATGTTATGTTATGTTATGTTATGTTATGTTATGTTATGTTATGTTATGTTATGTTAAAGTATATTATGTTATGTTAATGTTAACTCATTCTCTATATCCATACAAAATATCTATCAAACAAATAAAATTAAAATTTTCTTTTGAAAAATGCAACCATTCAATTAGTATTTTCTTATGACGTTATCACGTTAAACTATCGTCAGTAAACCGACTTTACAGACAACCTCTTTTTTTGTTGGCGGTGTTATAAATTTCCTTCCATATAAGAAATGGTAAAAATTTGTTTATATGGAGGTAATGCACAACACTGTTAGCAAAAAACAAAAAATATCCAAACTTGTCGTAATTTTTGTGCTACTTTAAACTTACATTTCATTAACCCAAATTTAATGGGTATAAATTTGCTTACCCGAGGTTTTTCTTAAGATTCTGATTAAAAAGTTTGATATTTTGATGAAAATATGTTGAATTTTCAAAATTTTTGCACAAATCTTGAAATTCTAAGCCATATTGTATTTGTTGTGATATAACCTATATTTTTATAATAAATAAAAATATTTAACAGAAAATAAATAAGTAATCAAAAATTGGCAATGCTTTGCTTTGCCATTATTGCGAACACCGGTGCGTGTGTATGTACGCACATTTTTTGTGAAAGTTCAACTTAGTGAATTGATTCCAATTTATTAAAGCCTAACTGCTATTTACATAAATTTCCATTCACTATCCAGACAAGCACAGAAGTTACCAAATGAGTGCGTACAAAATTTCTTAAGTGGTTTCTGCTGTTTTCGCATTCCTCATCCCACCAGCGCCTGCCTCTCAACGCACTTGATTTCCAAATACGCAAACGTTGGAAACAATCAAAATAGCAACGCGAACAAATGTCTTGCCATTATGCGTGCCAGACACCGCTGACACTGAAGCAAGCAACCGCCAACCCAACTCCCAAGTAAGTAAGTAAGTAATAGCCGAACATACAGCCAATGAGAAAGTGGCAAAAGAAAAAAAAGCGACTCCATGCTTTCACCTGCTCTCCTACGACACAAAATTTGAGCAAAAAGTACACTTAGTTGTGTAGTAATTGCGAAAATATTTGCTACGTGCAACAATTCAGCTCGCAGGCGACCCTATGAGATGCTCCACCAAAGCGTACGTTAAAATTTTCCAACACCCGCAAACTTTAACCCAGCATTTACTTGAGTTGTGCACCTACTAAGCGCGCGTTGCTGCCGCTGGGGTATTGCCATTGATAGCAGGGGATGTGCAGTTTAATTTCTGCTGTGGTTGGCAGTTTTAAAGAGTGCAACGCACTTATGTAGCAGAGTGTGCACTTTTAGGCGCGTTCGCCAAACCGAATCGGCAAGCAGTTCGTATTGTAAATTTTTGTGCAATTGGTGGAGCAGCTCGCTTGAATGCGTGCGAATTTCGCAAATGGCGTGAAAATTTAGCAGCGCGTGAAAAACAAGAACCAAGGTGTTACACTCACACCCCCGCGCTTGTGATCGCCAAGACTTATACGCACACATTAACACTTTTTTACTAGACATAGATGACGTGTGGGTAGCTCACTGTCTGCCTCAGTCCAATGGGTTTGACTATAAATTTTGTTAGATAGCCAGTTTATGTCTGGTTTGGCTTGAAGCCCTGTCTGCCATATCTGTAGGTACGCAAAGTGGGGAGGGAGTGTGCAATGGTGAAATTTATTTGCACCTGCTTCTTTATTTATTTTTATTTTTGGAATCGCTGTACAGTTATTTCGATATAAAATTTATTCACGCACGATTTTTAACTTTACACACTTCAATGGAGGCGAAGGCAAAACAAATTAAAGTGGTGGCTTCTAAGGAATTCGGTGTAATGTGGCAAGGATTAAACCTTACCTCTGTTAGCATGTAGCAATGTGTTTTTCCAAAAAATGCTGCAGCAGAATCTGGTCCTGTAAAAAGTTTAGTATTTAGCGTTTGAGCGAAAAAAATACAAATTATAAAAATTTATTAAAAGTGTATTTTAATCTCAAATTAAAAAAAAAACACTAATAAAAATGATAAAAAGAGACAAGTTATGTGGCTTTAGAAAGCTCCATCTCAAATTTTTCAACTTTGAATAAATCTAAAAATTATTGAAAAAAATTTTTCAATTTACTGAAATTTTAATTAATTTTAATTAATTGTACTCAAGCCTATAGATAAAATAATTAAAAAAAATCACGCAAATGTCCAAACTACTTGAATCACTTAAATAAAATATTTGGTGCTATTGTGGCCAAACTGGAGTTTGAGGGTCACGCCAGGGCAATCTTTCCAAGTAGGCAGGATTAGAACAAGAAGAAAATCTACACCGAAGCTTGCATCTCTGTCCTCACTGACGGCTCTAAGATGGAATCGACAGTCGGAGCAGGGGTTTTCTTTAAATCACTCAATTTATCTATTTCCTTAAAATTGCCGAATACTGGTAGCCTTTTTCAGGCAGAAGTCTTTGCGATTCTGCAGGCCTACAAAATGCTTACTGAACGTGGGAGCAAAGAGGATATTAGCATTTTCTCTGATAGTCAAGTCGCAATCAAGGCTCTGAAGACGCCATGGTGCAGATCCGAACCAGTCAACTCCTATAAGGAGGAGACCAAATCTCTTAGGTGTATCAGCACACACTATGTATTTCTCTGATTGAAATTGCTGATGAAGTTGCCAGGAAGGGGGCTGAATTCATCTCAAATACCTCCTACCTGGCCATCGGCATATTCCGGACTGTTGTTAAAGCGGAATCGTACAACTTACTACCGAGGAAAGCGCAAAAGAGTTGAAGCTCCATTACTTTGTGCGCTATTTTGAAAACCTTTTAGCCCCAGTACAATAGCAGAAATTGTGAGCGCATTTTAGAGAAGGAGACTTTTGAGCATTTTCTCTCTGTAAATGCCCGGGATTGCCAGCTAGATGATTAAAGCCTGCGGTTGCTGCTTTCTTCGACGGCCTGGACCAGTGTGCCAACCTTAATCCCATCAAACTTCTCCCTTACATAAACAGCTCTGGTTGGCTCTAAATATCTGCTTGTTGGAGGTCTCATAATGGTATCAAAACGGGGCCTAGTGCTACTTGGGGGGTGCCAAGCTGGTACTTCAACCATTTCACCTACCTACCTAACCCTGTCAATTAGAATATCTTTTGTCTTTCACTCTCAGGTACTTAACCACCATCAGCAAAGGCAACTTTACACTTCCTAGTGAAAGCTGAAAGGCCATTCAGGGCCAGATGGCGCACTCCTATAAAACATATATACAAGTATACCAAATCACCTCCAGATATAGCCGGACTTTTATCCCAGCAGAGAATAGCAAAGGAGCCTTACTTTTCAGTTACCCCGTTTCATCAAATTCGGCAGTTGCCAGATGTTCAACACTGATCAACTTTGCTTCTTCTTCTTAATTGGCGCGATAACCGCTTACGCGATTTTGGCCGAGTTTAACAAAGCGCGCCAGCCATTTCTTTCTCGTGCTAACCGGCGCCAATTGGACACACCAAGTGAAGCCAAGTCCTTCTCCACCTGATCTTTCCAACGCAGAGGAGGCCTTCCTCTTCCTCTACTACCACCAGCTGGTACCGCATCGAATACTTTCAAAGCCGTAGCGTTTGTATCCATTCGGACGACATGACCCAGCCAACGTAGCCACTGGATCTTTATTCGCTGCGCTATGTCTATGTCGTCGTAAAGCTCATACAGCTCATCGTTCCATCGTCTGTGATATTCGCCGTTGCCAACGTGCAAAGGTCCAAAAATCTTACGCAGAATCTTTCTCTCGAACACTCCAAGCGTCGCTTCATCGGATGTTGTCATCGTCCAAGCTTCTGCGCCATACGTTAGGACGGGCATGATGAGAGTCTTGTAGAGTGTTAGTTTTGTTCGTCGAGAGAGGACTTTACTGCTCAGTTGCCTACTTAGTCCAAAGTAGCACTTGTTGGCAAGAGACATTCTACGTTGGATTTCAAGGCTGACATTGTTATCGGTGTTAATGCTGGTTCCTAAATAAACGAAGTCTTTTACAACCTCGAAATTATAACTGTCTACAGTGACGTGGGTGCCGATACGCGAGTGCGCCCACTGTTTGTTTGAAGACAGGAGGTACTTCGTTTTGTCCTCGTTCACCACCAGACCCATTCTATTTGCCTCTTTAACCAGTTTGGAGAAGGCAGAACTAACAGCGCGGTTGTTAAGGCCGATGATGTCGATATCATCGGCACACGCCAGCAATTGTACGCTCTTATAAAATATTGTGCCTGAGCGATTAAGTTCTGCGGCTCGTACGATGCTCTCCAACATCAGGTTAAAGAAGTCACACGACAGCGAGTCACCCTGTCTGAAACCTCGTTTGGTATCAAACGGCTCGGAGAGGTCCTTCCCAATTCTGACGGCGCTGCTGGTGTTGAGCAACGTCATCTTACATAGCCGTATTAGTTTTGCGGGGATACCAAATTCAGACATAGCGGCATACAGGTAACTCCTTTCCGTACTGTCGAATGCAGCTTTGAAGTCGACGAAAAGATGGTGTGTGTCGATTCTCCTTTCATGGGTATTTTCCAAGATTTGGCATATTGTGAATATTTGGTCGATGGCAGACTTTCCAGGTCTGAAGCTACACTGATTAGTTTCAAACAGTTGGTTGATGGTGGGCCTCAGCCTTTCACACAATACGCTTGCTAGAACCTCATAGGCGATATTTAAAAAACTAGTCCCGCGGGAAATTGGCACAGATTGCAGGATCACCCTCCTTATGGATTGGGCAGAGCACACTTAAATTCCAATCAGCAGGCATGCTTTCATCCGACCATATTTTGCATAGAAGCTGATGCATGCACCTTACCAGCTCCTCGCCGCCATGTTTGAATAGCTCAGCCGGCAGTCCGTCGGCGCCCGCGGCTTTGTTGTTCTTTAGCCGTGATATTGCTATTCTCACCTCGTCATGGTCGGGTAACGGAACTACGATTCCGTCGTCATCGATTGGGGTATCGGGATCTTCACTTTCTCGGTGACATGCGCAGCTGTCACTGTTTAATAGGTTCGAGAAGTGTTCCCTCCATAATTTAAGATTGCTCCGTACGTCAGTCACCAGATCGCCGTCTTTGTTCTTACAGGAAAACGCCCCGGTCTTAAAACCTTCTGTAAGTCGCCCAACTTTCTGGTAGAATTTTCGGGCGTTGTTCCTATTGGCCAGCATCTCAAGCTCCACGCACTCACGTATTTCGGCCTCTCGTTTCTTCTGTCGGATAATACGTCTCTCTTCCTTTTTCAGCTCTCTGTAGCGATCCCACATGGCTCGCGTTGCGCCCGATCGCAGCGTGGCTCTATAGGCGGCATCTTTTCTTTCGGCGGCAGCATGACATTCCTCGTCGTACCAATTGTTTTTTCGGGCTCGCCGGAATCCGATTTCTTCTTCGGCGCCGGTACGTAGGGAACGAGAAATATTGCTCCATTGCTCGCGCATGCCGGTGTGTTGGGCAGTGCTCTCCGAGAGCAGGAGTGAGAGTCGAGTGGCGAATCTTCTGGCTGTCTGTTGTGATTGCAGCTTTTCGATGTCGAACATTCTTTGCGTAGGTAGATGTACGTTTTTTGCTGCACAGAGGCGTGTGCGCAGCTTGGCTGCAAGAAGGTAATGATCCGAGTCGATGTTGGGTCCTCGGATCGTACGTACATCTAATACACTAGAAGCGTGTCTTCCATCTATCACAACATGATCGATCTGGTTTCACGTTTTTCGATCAGGAGACAGCCAGGTAGCTTGGTGTATTTTTTTATGCTGGAATCTGGTGCTGCAGACTACCATGTTTCGGGCCCCGGCGAAGTCGATCAGCCTCTGTCCGTTACCGGATGTTTCGTTGTGCAGGCTGAATTTTCCGACTGTGGGACCGAAAATTCCTTCCTTGCCCACCCTGGCGTTGAAGTCGCCAAGCACGATTTTTATGTCGTGGCGGGGGCAGTGCTCATACGAACGCTCCAAGCGCTCATAGAAGGAATCTTTGGTCGCATCGTCCTTCTCTTCCGTTGGGGCGTGGGCGCAAATTAGCGATATGTTAAAAAAGCGTGCTTTGATGCGGATTATTGCGAGACGCTCGTCCACCGGAGTGAACGACAGTACTTGGCGACGAAGTCTCTCTCCCACAACAAATCCGACACCGAATTTGTGCTCCTTTACATGGCAGCTGTAGTAGACGTCGCAAGGTCCTATGGTTTTCTTGCCTTGTCCCGTCCATCGCATCTATTGGATGGCAGTGATGTCAGCCTTTGCTCTTACGAGGACATCAACCAGCCGGGCAGAGGCACCTTCCCCATTAAGGGACCGGACATTCCAGGTGCATGCCCTCAAATCGTATTCCTTATTTCGTTTGCAGGGGTCGTCATCAGTGTTGGAAGTTCTCATCCGAGACTTTGTTGTTGTTTTCATTGGGGGCGATTTTTAAGTGGCGGGTCTCAAACCCAGCGCACAACCAGCTATGCTGGGATGCTTCGCCTTCTCACGTTAGCTCACTCCCGAACGGGTGTTCGAAAGCTAACCAGAGGATACGTGGGCTAATCCCGGACGTTGTGAGCTGCTTGAACCATATGTAGAAGAATCGCCTGGCCACTCCCAAGTGAATGGCGATCAGTAACTTTCCCCACTTGCGTGGACTTCTACACATGGAACCATCCTCCTATCAACTTTGCTACAGACTAAAAAAATTCGGCATTTGCCAGATGTTCAACACTTATCAACTTTGTTACAGACTAAAAGGCGCCCTAAAACTCTTTTAGAAGTGAAAGCCTGACCAGATATATTCTTAATAGCCGTTTTCAGCATTCTGAAAAAATGGAAAGATGATTTAATTATCCATAAACTTAAACCAAACTAATAGTTTCGCACATTCCTTACCTTCTCGAAAAAACAAACGGGTAATGCAGTCTTCAGATTACGCAATTTTCTTTATCAAAGAAGCCGTCAAAAGGTGAAAAAGTTCTTGAAGGATTTAAAAGACTATTTTATGTGGGCGGCAGGAACCGAACATCACCTAAAGTAATGAATTAAACGATGCAAAAATGCAGCGAATGGGGTTATTTGGCTATGCGATAAGTTTTGGATGATGTGACAAAATCATCCGGTTTGGTGAAATCAAGGGCGCCCACGAGTATAATGAATCAGCAAATAGGAAAGAATCTGTTTGCTTTTGATAAGTATAACTGGCACAATTTCTTAAAGGTGATTTTTTTTGACCGATGACTGACAAACAGAGTTAGGGCCACACAAGAAAAATTACACAATTTTTAGATCACTTTTATGGCACGCAACTTTTCACTTGACATAAAAACATGCTTCTTTTTAAATATCGATGTGTGAGTATTTGCTTATGTAAACAAAGGCCAAAAACCTTTCATATCTGACTAAGGAACTTACGAGCCTTGCAAGTCTTTAATTGCACATGTGAATTATTTTGTTCGCCAGTAATTACCAATTTTTTTAAACACATACAACAAATAAGCGCCGGAATTAATAAAACAAAGTGCATTTGAAATGGAAAAGTGCGTACATGGACGAACCGACAACAACAAGAGAAAACAACGAGTGCAGCAGGATATGAGCAAATGCTACCCCAAGGACCGAACAAAGCGGCTAAACGTTGCAGCAACTATTTAGATATGACAAACGGAAAAAAGACATTAACTGCTGCCCGAAAGAAACACGAAGCAACAACAACAGCTGCAAATGAAAACAAAAACCAAACCAGATGCAATAAATGACATGACACAAAAAATTAAGCAGCAGGCAACACAAGCAAATAAGTTAAGTTACAACAATAACAATTACAAATCAGCGACAAGGTTTTCTAATGCGAAAGCAAAACGAGGACGCAGCACGAGGGCACCAAAGGCAGAGATAAAGGGAGAGTGGAAGATTAAGTGCGCAATTGAGTTGAGGTGTTGTGTAGTAAAAAGTCACCTTTGTTGAGGACCAACAAACAAACGAAAAAAAACAAAGAGAAAAAAATTAATTGGACGCAAAAGTACAATTTAAAATAAAAACATAAAAACATGCTGAGCAACAGCGAAACAACAGTGTAATGACAATGCAACAACAATGAATAGAATGAATAGCTGGTCGGCTGGTTAGGCATGAAAACGAAAAGTTAAGCCAACAAACAATAAAATGAGCAGTAGCAGAGGCGAATGAAAATGACAAATGCCTTCGAGGTGGTGGGGAGGGCGAAAAATTTTATGTATGCGCGCTAGTTAGGAAAATAAAAATATTATGCTTGTAATGACAATTGCACATGGCGGGCTGCAGAGAATAAATTTAAAAATTAAGCAGTGAGGATTTGTTTGTGTACCGAACGATCAAGAACAAGTCTCTTGATAAGCTAAATAAGTAGGGAGAATTTAGTAAATTGCGCTGTAAATGTCTAATGCGAGTAGAGATAAGTTCTTATGAGGAAATGTAAAGATTAGCACCGGCGGCCTTCACCATCAGCTCCATAAATTTGAAAAGCGTTATGTCTGGTTGTACTTTTGAAAAGTTCAATTGAAATTTTTTATAATTTTTTTAAAGCGTAACTTCCTAGAAACATGTATGAAGAAAATATTCAAGTTGATCTGATCAAAATTGTAAGAGATAATAACACTAAAAAGAAGTGTTCAACGATATCACTGGCGACCGGAACGCTCTACATTTGCTTATTCCTTAAAACGATGGACAACTAGAATTACGCAAAAGCTAGAGAAAACTTTTTTCATTCTTGGTCGACCGGTATTTAAAAAAAAAACAAAGAAAATATATACTAATAAAATAACAATGCCAATTTATGAAAATCGTAATATTATAGGGTTTTTCAGTAAGAGCGCTTCAACTTTTGAACTTTTTTGAATAAAACACAAGCGGTTTGACTTTTTTAACTAATTTTTTTTTTATTATCGAGTTTGAACATATACATTTAAGTATGAAATTCGATTTCTTTTGCATCACCACCGCGTGCACGTTTTACGAAGTCCAATCGTTGAACCCAATTTTCGACCACTCTTTTGCATAAATCGGCCGAAATTCCAGCAATTTCGCGTTCAATATTGGCTCTGAGCTCACAAATCGTCGCCGGCTTGTTACTGTAGACCAATGACTTCACATAACCCCAAAACGGGACGGCTTGTTAAATGGACCGTAATTTTTTCATGCTCCCACATTTGGTTGTTTTGTGAAGAAAATGTACAATACCGCCAGCTAAAGAAATTGTTAAAAATCAACGCTAGTTTTAGCAACCTCAAACTTGCACTTTCTTATATTAAAATCTATAATTTTTTTTTCCTAAATTTTTACCGACTTCAAATTTTGGAATTTTGATGAATATGTTTCGAGTTTTTGTAAATCTTCTACAAAGTTTGAAACTTATAAAACGTGATTGAAATAAAGAAATAAATTAATAAATAGTCAAAATTGCCAATATGTGGGGCTTTTATAATTTTACCATGGGATACATCAATAATTAAGTGGAAAAGTTAATATGAATAAAGTAAACGTCTATGAGCCACAAATGTATCCGCTTGCGCGATCAACCTGCCATGGTGAAAATTTGAGGGTCAATGAGGGTTAGATTTCACAGGCCCTTATCAATAGTTAACGCAGTGACCAGAAAAGCCCATTTTGTTGATCAAGTAAATGCATATTTGACACTAGTGAACCAGATAGCTGCAATACATAAGCAGGCAAGCAATGGAAAGCGTAAAGGGCAAAATGTCAAAATAAAGATTTCCATCACTCTTAATCTTCTTTTCTTATTTAGTAAAACCGTTGTTCAAAAACAAAAGCTGGTGACTAATTTTGCGCCACCTTTACTTTGCAAACATTTTCCTTCAAAGTCTTTAACACTCCCGCTCTTTTAATGAATTTAGTCAGTCCATTCAAGTAAGCTACGCCTCAACTACTGTGGGCCTACGAAAAAGTGGTTATTCAGAAAACTAAAGGATATTCTTTAAAGTAAGATGGCTCTACAGAAATCGTTATATGGCTGTCTGAACTCGACGATTATATGGTTAATAGTCTAACGCCTCATTTATATTCCCGTGAAAAGCCGTATGTTTGGGATAGAGAATCTCATAAAACACAGTACTTTCGCTTATCGTACGATGGCCAAAGTGAAAGCAATACTCAGCAGGTTTCTACCAAGAGTAGTTCAGCATATCGGGACAACTAGCAAGTGCAGCACTCAGACATTAATTGAGTCCATTGTACTACACTTGGATTCCCTTTTAATTTTCTTTAAATCTACCCGATCTCCGAAGAAATCTGAGTAGGTCTTGTGATGCCAAGGAGCCAAGATGGTCACTTCTTAACCCATCAGTGCCAAAGACCTCAAACCTGATTCGAGCGAAGGCGGGGCAGACACACAGGAAGTGGTCCGCCGTCTCATCCTCCTCTTCACAGGCTGGGTAGAGTACACTGTCTGAGATGCCCAACCTTTCCATGTCCTTTGCCCACAGAAAGTGGCCCGTCATCAGTCCAACCAGCCGTCTACATTCCCCTCTGCCTAATGACAGAAGAGTTTGCGACAGTCGATCAGACATGACAGGTAACATCAGTTTTGTCCATCTGCAGCCTCTCTCAGCCTGCCAAGCTCGCTTGTGGGTGGTAGTTACTAACCGTGGCCGTGATGGCCGCAGAGGGGAGTGGCAAAACGGGCTCTGGGCCAAAGAAGTTGGCCTCAGAGCCCATCTTAGTTAAGGAGTCAGAGGTCTCGTTACCCGCGATACCCACGTGTCCCGGGACCCATGTTAGCATCAGGCTATTATGTCTACCGACATAGTTCAGCCTGGATTTACAGGACTTCACTACCCCTGATGTGGTTGGAGGGCTGTCTAAGGCCATAAGCGCAGCTTGGCTGTCGCTGCAGACACATATAGATCTGCCTCTCCATCGTTTTTCCACAACAAAGTTCATCGCTTCTTGAACTGCATACACCTCCGCTTGAAACACAGATGCATGCATTCCATGAGCAAAGTGCAGTTTTGTCCCGCTGGATTCCACGTAGACCCCAGAGCCGGAGCCATGCTCGGTCCTGGAGCCATCCGTAAAAATGCGAAAACAGTGTTTGCCGGGCTCATTTTCTGAGTCTCCCCACAACTGAGCCTCTGGTAACACTACACTGTATCTCTTTTCAAGTACGACCCTTGATGGCATGGAGTCAAGGGGCATGGAGAGAATCGTTGGATCGATGCCCGAGCCTTCTCTGTGTTCCAATGCCGGACAAGGGCCGTACCAGTTCCCACTGTGTTTCAGTCTGCAGATGGCCTTCAAGGCCTCTCCTTGGATGAAAGCATCAAGTGGTTGTAAACCAATCAGCATATCTTAGTGACAGGAAACATTCCTATTTTTTAATACTCGATGCGGTTTTGCTCAGCTGTTAAAAATGCTTACACACCTTCAAAGCTCTAAGCTTATTAGTGGCAGTGTCAAATATCATATATTTTCTATTATTATGTATTAAAAGTGGGACAAAATGAAGGAATAAAAGCGTACCGCAATATAACCTCCAAAGCAAAGTTAAATATGTGAACTCACCAAATGCCTCGAAAAATTGTCTCCTATACTGACAATAATACTTTTAAATTACCACTTGCTCACTTAGCAAGCGGGCGCGCCTCAAAGTGCTCCAGGTGACTTACCTGAAAGAGAGAAAAGAAAGTGAGGAAAATTAGTTAAACTTATTTCGGTAAAATAATTATTCATATTTTTTGTAGAAATATACGTATTTACTGTTATTTTTAATTACAAAACCTGACAAAATCGAGCTAGTTCAAACGTAACTAGACTGGTACCAGTTGCAAAATGACTAATTAGGTCGATATGAAAAAAAAAATTTTTTTCTAATTTTTCTTTTTCCAAACAAACAAGAAATAAGATTCCGTCCTGGATTATGTTAAGGGGATTCCAAAGAGAGCGTCTGAATTGTTTTTCGGCAGGACAAAAGTTCCCACTTCTTAAAACAGACAAAATGATGACAGAAGTTTTCAGAGAATTAAGGAAAACCAAGCGTGGAAGACGAGTCGTTCCTCACCAAGGCAATGCGAGTTCTCACCTATCGGCTCACAGAGGAGAGTTTTTGATCACTGAAAAATTGTGTTAATGGCTCATCCGCTTTATAGCCCTAATTTGGCACTTAATGATTTAGTTTTGTTCTCGAATATCAAAAATAAAATGTGAGGTCAACGTTTTTTGGCGCCTGAAGAAGCTGTTGAAGTCTTTGAGCAGCTTCGTGGCAAAACTGCTTTAAAAATTAGTTCAAGCAAGTGCAGAAATATCGGTCAGTCCATAAGTTCGTGCGTATTTTACCCATAATTTCACTTTTGTACGATTTTTGCATACAAAAAATTATTATATTATTATTATACAACGGAACTATAATTGATTTTAATCGCGGATAGAAGCACGCTTTGCTAAAAAATAAAAAGGAATCTAAAAATGCAACAACTGCTGCAGAAGTAAACAATGTTCACGGAGAGGAATTCCGTGAGTGTAAGGACAGCGCAAACGTAGTTTTCAAAATTCCGAAGTGGTAACTGCGACGTGGAGAATGCCCCGCGCGTTGGTCGTCTTGAAGTCTTTAACTCCGACGCCTGGCTCGAACTCGTGGAAGCTGAGCCAAATTTGACAGTCGATATGATAGCTCAGAGGTTAAATTCAACGCATGGAACAGTTCGCAGGCACCTGGTTCAGTGGGAAAAGGTTTCAAAGCTGGGAAAATGGGTTCCGCATAGACTTTCCGTCGCCAACCTTCAGCAGAGAGTGAATGTGTGTTCTCAGCTGCGGCAACGGCTTGAAAATGAAATTTTTTTGAACCGTATCGGTACTGGTGACAAAAATGGGTCCTTTACAATAATCCTGTTCGCAAACACCAATGGTTAAATAAAGATGAAACACCAGAATCGACCCCTAGAGATGGCCTTCACGCCAAGAAGATTCTCCTGTCTATTTGGTGGGATATGGCCGATATTGTTTATTATGAACCTCTGGAACCAAAACAGACGATAACTGCTGATTATTATTCCCATCAGCTATTAAACCTGAATAAGGCACTTAACAAAAATCGACCGTCTTAAGTGAATAGACGCAAAGTTTTGTTTCACCACGACAACGCAAGACCTCATACCGCAAGGCAAACATTAGACAAGCTGAACGAGCTCGGATGGGAGCTAATGCCGCATCCACCATACTCTCCGGATATTGCACCTTTTCCGTGGACTTCAATCCCATATGAGTAACAGGAACTACCCCTCAAAAGAAGCTATAAAAAGGGATATCGAAGTGTATTTTGGCTCCAAGGACAAACAATTTTTTGAGCAGGGAATTAAAAATTTCCCTAAACGTTGGGAAGACATTGTAAATAATGAAGGAAAATATATTATTGATTAATAAATAATTTAAACATCATTTTTATTAATTTTAAAATCACCTTTAAAAACGTACGAACTTATGGACTGACCTGATACATTAACTTCCAAAGAGAATTTGTAATGAAAATCAGCAACTTCGAAAGAGTGGAAAACGCTAATAAAAACTGGAAAATGCAGGTATCAAAATAATTGAATCAAAGTTAAAACATTGTTTTACGTTTTTTCTTATCCTCCTTTTCATTTTCTAAATTAATATAGATTTATTTTTTAACCCGCAAACTAATTGAAGGCAGCTTAAAAGAAAATATTAATAAAACTTGCTATTAAAGTATAAAACAAGGCACAAAATAAAGAAGTATTTTTCCATATGGATATAAATTGTCATTTTGCAACTGGTACGAGTCGAGTTACGCTCGAACTAGTAAAGCTTCTCTCAGCAAACACCAATTCATGTACTGGATTGCTTCCACAATATTTTAAATTTTTACTGCGGGCTTGCGTTATTACCAAAAGTGGGAGTATTGTGCATATGTCTGTAACTATGTGTATATCTGTGTTATAAAGTAAGTCTATGTGTTGTGCTGTAAACTGATGTTGCATTGAAGCAAAATGGAAATTTTAAAATTTTCCCATAAGCCTAAAATAAACGGCAAAGGACAAAAAGGACCAAACACGAAATACGACTCGGCAGTAGAATTGAAGAAAGAGTTCGAAATAGGCAAAAATTTATAACAGAAAAAAAAATTAAATAAAGCCTTAATAGCAAAGGCGGAAATAAGGAAAATTATACACAATTTAATTTTCCAGCCCAGTAAATTTCCAGGGTTGACTGCGCACGCTGCCAAACTGCCACCGTTTCTAACCACCGGCTGCTAGCACTTTTTCTCCGGGCCACTTCCTTAGGCTTTACCGATTCGGTCACTGTGTTTGCTGCTAGCGTTTCCTAGACACCCATCGCCCATCGCCCACCGTCCGCCCCACACATTAGCATTGGCAATGACAGCCGGCACTCGTCTGCCCAGCAGCCCACTTCCCACCACAGCTCCACTTCCCACAACAGCTCCACTCTAATCGCCTGCTCTTGAACCACATCACAGATTCCTTTTTTTTCTTTACCCTTTCCCTGCTTTGGCGCTAGAAAGCACTGATTTCTTCGTTGGTTGCGCCGCCGTGCGTAGTAATTAATTAAAGCACTGCGTTTAGTCTATGCAAACGAATGAATGAGCGAACGAACGGTTGGCCAAGCACACACACACACACACGCACATAAATACATATGTACGTACTTCCATCTGAAGTGGTCCCTTTTCTAGCCACCCACTGTTTAGCTAAAACCGTAGATGTCAGCAATAACAACACTAGTAATTTGGGAACACCGTTAGCGTTCCATAAACCAGTTCACATGCTATTGGCTGCCTTTAATTAGTTGGTTGTTGGTAGTTGAAGCTGAAGTTAGTAAAATCGGTAAAATAGTTGATGTTTTTGCGTTTTGATTGTAGGTTGTAAAACCAAATAGTTAATTCGTTGTTAGCTTTTTAGTGCTTTGAGGTTTTAATTATGGTTGGACTTTTATTAATTTCGCTGGTGAAAAGCCATTTTAGCGAGTTATTGCTGCCGGTTTTTGTGGTCTCCTTTTTAGTGCACTTTTTTTTCTGTTTTTGTTAACTATTTTTAATGGCGATTTATATACAACCACAGCATGCAGTTGACCCAGTTTTGAAAATATTTTTAATGAAGTCGTAAAATAATTTTGGATATAACAGAAATCATAAATGTTAGCCAACACAAAAAGTTAAATTATTAGGAAAGAAATAAACGAATGAGGAGGAGTGGCGTTAAGCAAATGTTTGGATTTTATTTCCTGTATAACGAGAGCAAAGAGATAATAAGAAAGCTAATCGAAATAAATGCAATAGTAGGAGTCTATACATACATATATTAGGGTGGTCCACAAAAAGTCGAAATATTGAATATTTATTAGGGCAACCCCCAGAATTGTTGTATGTTGCTCAGAAAAACAAATAACACGCTGTTTTACCTTTGGAATCTGTTTTTATTAAACACATTTCGTTTGGTCTGCTCTTTTGGTATACTCATCTAACACCCTCGGATGAAGGCTTAGTCCACAGGTATGGATGTAAAAAAATGTGCCTAAATTATAAAATTACATTTGACTAGGAAAATTCGTAATTTATATTTTAGTTAAAAAAAATACTTTTTTGTACTGTATAAATTTCTTTTAACCCTCCGTTGTATACCCGGGTTCGCCAGTTTTTTAAACTTTTGACGTGAATTAAACATATTTCTATTGTAGCTAAGTTCTTGAGCTTCCAGGTAGCTTCCCAAAAATTAAATTTTCTATCGATTTTTAGGGTATACCTTTTAAAAGGGATTCTCGCACAGGATGAAAAAAGGCCAGACCCAGGTGCCCGGCAGAAAGTTTCAAAAAAGATAGCCAACGGAGAGTTAGTTCAATTTTACAAACCTTTTCTATTTATAGTTTTTTTACTGCAAGTCTCAAGAACAGGCTTCTGCAAGAAATCTTCAACAAAAAAGTTTGAGCTCCGTCAAAATGTTTTATTCTTATTTTAAACTAAATAGAATTACAGAATGAAAGAAAACAATTACAGAATCCATAACAAAATAAATTACAGCCTACTTAAAAAAAAAAAAATACACACTACGGACTTTGTGCCCTATGTAAGATCTTTTCTGATAACGTCCAGATATTCGTAATCTAACCTTATTTGCGCGTGTTGTAAATATTACGTACATTTTTTCTTATTTTCGTGGTTTTTTATTACAAAAAGTGTGAAAGTTTGACTTTGATACCTTTCAGGATTAAAATAAATAAACAAAAATCAACTTTCATTTACTTCTGGTTTTATTAAATACTAGTTCATACCCGTGGGTTTTACCCCACATTTCTATCAAAAAGTATGCAATGTAAATAAAACAACTTTAACTTTTTTAAGTCAGTTTAGGTATAATTTAAAACGATCGGATATATGTATGTACGATATTTTTTGTTATATTATTTTGAGTATAAATAAAAAGGTTTTTCGGTGCGCCAACTCTGGAGCAGGCTACATATAATTGGCAATGGGTAAAACATGAGTTGGTTAAATTGACTCCTGCTACAGCTAATGATTGTCCCTGAGCTTTATTTATGGACATTGCGAAAGCCAGTCTAATAGGAAATTGGAGGCGTTTAAAATTGAAAGGTATATCCGTCTGTATCACTGGAATTCTTGGTATCAAAACTTTGTGGTTTTCAAAATTTCCTGATAAAACCACAGCTTCTATAACATTCGGTAAAAGTTTCGTGATGATTAGCCTTGTGCCATTGCATAAACGTGGAGGATCCAAATTACGCAGCATAATTATCATGGCCCCCTTTTTAAGCATCAGTCGATGAGGAGGAATTCCTGATGGGTCCAAGGAGTTAAGAAACTCAACGGGATAATGAACAGCCTGGGATTTGTCGACGACTGTGTCAATGGAATGATAAGTTGTGACAGTTCCTGGTAGCATTTCTTGAATTTTGGAATTAATGACATTTACATCGTCATTCTTAGGTGCCAAAATGGCCCTTTCTCGAAGCCATCTATAGTTTGTGTGATTGGCTGAAATATTTGGGAATACCCTTTCTATCAAAGCATCGACTGATAACATAAGTTGACAAAAACCTGGATGAAAAGAAATTAAATTTGGTGGTAAAGAAACTGGTATTTTTCCATTGCCTATTGTAAGTAGTTGTTCAGAAAAAACTTCTGCTGAAGCATCACCTCCCAAATGTGCTCTCATATTTGTAGAAAGAGTCAATTTTTGAATGTAGTCCCATAGGTATGACGATTTAAGCAGGCATTCATTTCATCTGCGGCGGTTCCTTTCGGAATAACTGGAAGAATTTGTCGAAAATCCCCTGCCAGTAAGAGTAAGGCACCACCCATGGGTTGATCATTACCTCTCAAGTCTCTCAGAGATCGGTCTAAAGCTTTCAGCGACTTTTTATGGGCCATTGTGCACTCATTCCACACGATTAGCTTACATGTCTTTAGAACCCTACCTTGACCTGAGTTTTTGCTTATATTGCACATCGGTGTGTCAGATAAAAGTTTTACCAATAAGAGAATGCATTCAATTCAGCAATACCTCTATCGTTGATAATAAAAATTCGTTTCTATATCAAATGGGCTAACCCCATTTTTCTCTAAGCTCATATTTTTTCTAGGAGTACTAAATACTAACTTCATTAAACTTTTTACCAATTTTTGGCATTCTACCATAAATGCGTCCAGTGATATACAGTATGAAAAATCCCATTTGTATAGGAGGTGTCACGCCCCATTTCTAGCTAGCACCAGTTTTCATGCAAGTGTTAGGTATTAACCTTATATAATCTCTTACCAAATTTCAGTTGTCTAGCCCAAATACTTCCGGAGATATGGACAATGAAAAATTGCATTTATATGGGAGGGGCCAAGCCTCCTTTTTCGTTTTTCTCAGCTTTCTTGGAGGTGTTAGGGATTAACCTCATATAACCCCTTCCCAAATTTCAATGGTCTTGCCTAAATACTTCCAGAGATATGGACTATAAAAAATTCCATTTGTATGGGAAGTGCCACGCCCCCTATATATATCAAAATATTTTTTAGCCCATGACCAACCCGGTAAGGTATCCAGTTCGTGTTTCAAATTTGGTTACGATCGGTTTATGCGTTTAGGACGCAAGTCGATCTATATAAAAAATTCTAGTTGTATGGGAGGTGCCACGCCCCCTTTTTCGTTATACGCAGTTTTTCTGGATGTGGGAAGGATTAATGTCATATAACCCCTGACCAAATTTCAGTAGTCCAACGTAAATACTTCCAGAAATACGGACTGTTAAAAATTCCATTTGTATGGGAGGTGCCACGCCCCCTATATATATCAAAATATTTTTTAGCCCATGACCATCCCGGTAAGGTATCCAGTTCGTGTTTCAAATTTGGTTACGATCGGTTTATGCGTTTAGGACGCAAGTCGATCTATAGATACATACATAATTTGAATTTTATATATATAGATTTGTTGTAATTGTGAACTAGGGTTTCTCTCCCGGGATTTCCCGTTCCCGATATCCCGGGTAATCCGCAAAAATATTCCCTATTTCCCGAAAAAAAACGTAAATTCCCGGGATTATTTAACATTTATTATCATTTAAAATGAAAAATTCAAATTACTTTTTTTATTTAAAAATATTCAAAAACAAAGTAAGCTAAGCAAGCATTGACTTTCTTGTTTTCGTGATTATACAGCTGTGCAACACAAATATTTGAAAAGTCATAGCGTTTGGGTGTCTTTACTTTTTATATTTTAAAAAGTTATATATTAAAAGTGGTTAAAAGATTTCTTTGTGAATTAAAGTAAGTTTAATTGAATTTTAATAACAATTAGTTATTATTCCACTGATATTTTAAATATTAAAATTAAAAGGTTATTAAAAAATACGAATGTCGTCAGAAAGAAATTGGAGATTTTATTTTACCATTGATTCTACTAATAAGGACAAAGCAAAATGTAATAAATGTAATCAAGTGATTATGAGAAAGGGAGGTTCCACAAGTGGAATAAATCGTCATATGCAAATCCAACATGGAATAGATTTGGTTACCAAGAACAATAAATTCGACGCTCCAAGTACTTCATCGCCGGACAAATCTGATAAATCAATTTCAGGAAATCAAAATTCCATTTTAAAATATGTAAAGAAACAATCATTGGAAGAAATTCTTGCAAAACTAGCAGCTGTAGATGGAATTTCCATCAATGTTATTTCGAAAAGTACGTTCATTCGTGAATCTATTTGTGCGAAAGGATATTTTCTTCCTAAAAATCCTTCACACATAATGAATCTTATATTCAACTATTATGCCGAAGTTAAATCAAAACTTAAATATAGATTTTCAACTATTCTAAATGCAAATCAAAAATTTTGCTTAACTGTAGATGAGTGGACAAGCAGCCGTAATCGTAGATACATGAATATCAATGTTATGTCCAATGGTGGGATATTTGAAAATTTGGGATTAATAAGAATTGAAGGAAGTTGTGGAGCTGAAAAAACATTAGATTTAGTTAATGAGCGGTTAAAGGAATTTAACTTGAATTTATCTACAGATATTATTGCAATCATAACTGATGGAACAGCCGTTATGGTGAAATTTGGAAAGTTAGCTCCTGCCTTCCATTTACAATGCTACACACATGGGATTCATTTGGCTGTTCTGGATACCCTTTTTGGTTCTACTAAGACAGAATTATTATTGCAAAAAAATCAGCAGCACCAAGTAGACCAATTATTAGATTCAGATGATGATAGCGACATTGATAATTATGATTGTCTTGACAAAGACGAAAATACAACATTTGAAGGGATGTCATATGAACATGATACAAATATAAGTGACCTTAAATTCAAAGATCTAAAACCTCATATCCAGGATGCAATAAAACAAATCCGCAAGATAGCATCATTTTTCAGAAAATCGCCAGTACGTAACACAATTCTTCAGCAAAATGTCAAATTAGAATATGGTAAAGAATTAAACCTATCATTAGACTGTACGACAAGGTGGAATAGCTTATTAGATATGTTGGAAAGATTTGAGCAAATAAGAATTCCGATTAAAAAAAGTCTATGCGAAGTTAATGCTACACATCTACTTGAAAAGGAAGATCAGCTGTTCCAAATTGTAAGCACATTAATTACTTGTTTACGTCCAGTAAAATTAGCGTCCGATGCATTATGTCGACGTGATATGGATTTAATAAAGAGTGAGGGAATACTATCGTTCCTAATAGAAACGTTAAATGCGTTAGATAATTCAATATCTCGAGAATTATTACAAAATTTTAAATTCCGTATGACAACTCGAAGATCCAAAATTTTAATTTCATTGGTAAAGTACCTAAATAATTCAAGTTTATTGTACTCCAATCAAGATGATATGTTTTTTGAAATGTCGTCGATGTCTGAAATGGTTAAATTATCTAAAGAATTGTTACACCGCCTATTTCCAGTTAATATCCTTGAAGACACCACTGTACTTAAAAATGAAGAAAGCGTATTGATTTCCGAAACGGAAAACAATATAGAAGCAGAAATGCCCGCGAATGTTTTGAAACGAAAGCTTGAAAGTGCTATAAATAGTATGAGCGCCAAAAAACAAAGTACTGGAGATACAGAATATAAGACTATATTAAAAGAATTTAATTTATTTGAGGCTAGTGGAAAGTTAACCAAAAATTTGAAAATGCTCTTAGATGCTCTTCTTTGCATTAAACCAACTTCAGTGGAAAGTGAAAGAGTATTTTCGACTGCTGGCCTTTTTGTCACCAAAATTAGGACAAGACTCAACGACAATTCAGTTAATGCGCTAGTTTGTCTCAGAACTCATTTTAAAAACTCTTCTAATAAATAACTTTTTTTTTGTTTTATGAATTTGAATAAATATGAATTTTTTTGTTTTGTGAATATGAATAAAATATGTGAAAATGAATTTTTTAATTGTTTTTAAATTAATAAATTTATTTTAATTAGTAAATATAAAAACTCGATTTTCCCGGGAATCCCGGGAATATTTTCGAAATATTCTCGTTTCCCGGGAATCATTATGTGACGGGAAATGAGAAACCCTATTGTGAACGAGACTTAATTGCTAATTGCTAATTGCTAATTTCACCACACATTAGGCGTGTTTCATATGTATATGTAAACAGCAGCCAACTTAGAGTGTTAAGATAATAAACACGTCCTTCTTCTTTTGGATAGCTTGATGGGTAAACAAGTATTTTATTTCGCTCTCATTTTTTCCACTAATAAATCTTAAAACATCAATATTTTATTAAATATGGAGCCGTAAACCTCCATTTTGTAGCACAGTGTATTTATTGAGGTTCGATAATTTAATAATTTCTAAAGATAGTATAATTTGGAGGATGGTTCAATATGTAGAAGTCCACGCAAATGGGGAAGTTACTGATCGCCATTCACTTGGGAGTGGCCAGGATGATTCTTCGGCATATGGTCCAAGCAGCTCACAACTCCCGAGACTAGCCCAAGTATCCCCTGGGTAGCTTCCGAACACCCGTTCGGGAGTGAGCTAAAGTGAGAAGGCGAAACATTCCAGGATGGCTGGTTGTGCGCAGGGTTTGGGACCCGCCACTTAAAAAGGAAGAGAGACGTATTATCCGACAGAAGAAACGAGAGGCCGAAATACTTGAGTGGGAGGTGCTTGAGATGCTGGCCAATAGGAACAACGCCCGAAAATTGTACCAGAAAGTTCGGCGACTTACAGAAGGTTTCAAGACCGGGGCGTTTTCCTCTAAGAACAAAGACAGCGATCTGGTGACTGACATCCAGGGCATTCTTAAATTATGGAGGGAACACTTCTCGAACCTATTAAAATAGTGACAGCTGCGCATGTCACCGAGAATGGGAAGATCTTGATACCCCAACCGTTGACGACGGAATTGTCGTTCCGCTACACGACCATTACGAGGTGAGAATAGCGACAGCGCGTCTAAAGAATAACAAAGCCGCGGGCACTGACGAACTGCCGGCTGAGCTATTCAAACATGGCGGCGAGGAGCTGGTAAGGTGCATGCATCAGCTCCTATGCAAAATATGGTCGGATGAAAGCATGACTGCACATTGGAATTTAAGTGTGCTCTGCTCAATCCATAAGAAGGGCGATCCTGCAATCTGTGCCAATTACCGCGGGATTAGTTTTCTAAATATCGCCTATAAGGTTCTAGCGAGCATATTGTGTGAAAGGCTGAACCCACCATCAACCAACTGATTGGAACTTATCAGTGTGGCTTTAGACCTGGAAAGTCTACCATCGACCAAATATTCACAATATGCCAAATCTTGGAAAATACCCATGGAAGGGTCGATTCCCCATCTTTTCGTCGACTTCAAAGCAGCATTCGACAGTACGAAAAAGAGTTTCCTGTATGCCGCGATGTCTGAATTTGGTATCCCCGCAAAACTAATACGGCTATGCAAGATGTCGTTGCTCAACACCAGCAGCGCCGTCAGAATTGGGAAGGACCTCTCCGAGCCGTTTGATACCAAACGAGGCTTCAGACAGGGTGAGTCGCTGTCGTGTGACTTCTTTAACCTGATGTTGGAAACGATCGTACGAGCCGCAGAACTTAATTGTTCAGGCATAATTTTTTATAAGAGCGCACAATTGTTGGCGTATGCCGATGATGTCGACATCATCGGCCTTAACAACTGACAGTTATAATTTTGAGGTTGTAAAAGACTTCGTGTATTTAGGAACCAGCATTAACACCGATAACAATGTCAGCCTTGAAATCCAACGTAGAATCTCTGTTGCCAACAAATGCTACTTTGGACTAAGTAGGCAACTGAGCAGTAAAGTCCTCTCTCTTATCATGCCCATCCTAACGTATGGCGCAGAGAGTTTGAGAGAAAGATTCTGCGTAATATTTTTAGACCTTTGCACGTTGGCAACGGCGAATATCGCAGACGATGGAACGATGAGCTGCATGAGCTTTACGACGACATACACATAGCGCAGCGAATAAAGATCCAGTGGCTACGCTGGCTGGGTCATGTCGTCCGAATGGATACAAACGCTCCGGCTCTGAAAGTATTCGATGCGGTACCAGCTGGTGGTTGTAGAAGAAAAGGAAGCCCTCCTCTGCGTTGGAAAGATCAGGTGGAGAAGGACTTGGCTTCACTTGGTGTGTCCAATTGGCGCCGGTTAGCACGAGAAAGAAACGACTGGCGCGCTTAGTTAAACTCGGCTAAAATCGCGTAAGCGGTTAACGCGCCAATTAAGAAGAAGTATAATTCTCACTGAGTATACAAATTTTAAAATCCCTTAAAAAATATATGAAAGAATATAAAATAATTCTATTGGGCGTAGTAAAACTATTCAGTGGAACACCCTAATATATCTGCTTAAACGTATACTTCTTTCTGCGTGGTCAGCATCATTTGGGTCATCTTCTGCATCTCCAGCTAGTTATGTCCAACTTAAATGTGTAGATTAGAAGAGTTAAGGCTTTTTCTATGCATAAATCTACCTTCTCCCCACTACACATTTAGTAGCTGGCTCACACTAGGTGTAGGATCCTCGTGACTCTATCCCGAAAATTCTCTGACAAAAAATTTTAGTTTACCATGCCATATTCCCGAGCATGCAATGGACTAGTACTGGCCCGAAATATAATAGTCCCGCGTTTTTCTTCCCACATCCCATTTTATTACATATGTGAGTTTTGCTTTTACAAATTAAAACATTCGAAATGGCCTCAGCAAGCAACAACAATGCATGCATAAATAAAAGCAAACACATAACACACACGCACGCACACACAAACTAATATAGCATACACCCATACTCCCACCCATGCATTAAGAATAAATAAATGTATGCAAAAATATTCAAGTGTACTTACTTTTATGCCAAAGTGTTGATGCTGGCAGACAAAAAGCAAACACATGCAAATTTACCCATACACACACACACACACATACATGCAGGCATACACTTAAATTCATTTTGCCGTTTGGGTCACTCATTAGTGTCAGGGCAATTCAACATAAAATACCAAAAAAAAACGCAAACACAACAACAAAAAAGTAGAGGCAAAGGCTTTTTCGAAAGGTAAAATTTTTCGAATGAAATTTAAGTGAAGAAGGCCAAAGAATATGGCAGGCCGTTGCGGTATGAAGTGTGTGTTTGAGGAGAGGTAAAAGGTGCTGCTACTAAAAAGCTTTTATGCTGTGAAACTAAATATATAATACATAAGTACAGCTGGCGCAATAAAAAAATTAATATCAAACGAATATACGTAAATATGCTGCATAAAAAAGGGTGATGCGCGCGCTGCTCTTTTTTTTTTTGTTTGTAAGTGTAATATTAGCATTTCTACTTTTTAGTGTTTAAAAATATGTATAATAGTATACGAGGGGTGTTCAAAAAGTATCGCGAATTTTGAATTTTTGCAGGTTACGTATATTCGAATTTCGATTTTTTTGTTGGTACTCATGTCTCTCACTCATGGCGACGAGTTCGGCCATTTTGAATGTTCAGTTAATTGTTGACAGCTGCTTTGCTTGCACGTGTTTCGGCTCGTCTTCGATTTTTACCTATTTAAAAAGATGGATCAAAGAACCTGTATCAAATTTCGTGAGAAAAACGAAATTAAGTGCGCGGATGCATTCCGAATGTTGACTGTGTCATACGGAGAAGCTACTTTGGACAAAAGCAATGTTTATCGGTGGTACAAAATGTTCTCAGAAGGCCGAGAAGATGTGAACGACGAAAAGCGTGCCGGACGCCCGAGCACTTCAACAACAGACGAACAAATTGATGAAGTGAAGAAAATGGTATTGGCCAATTGTCGAATCACCGTTAGAGACGTTGCTGAGGACCTAGACATATCGATTGGCTCGTGCCATTCGATTTTTTACAATGATTTGGCATGAGACGGTCGCCGCAAAATTCGGACCAAAAGCAGCATCGCATGAATATTGCTAATGAGATGTTGGACTCTGTCTGCGACGACCCAAATTTGCTCCAGAGGGTCATAATTGGTGACGAATCGTGGGTTTATGGTTATGATGTGGAAACCAAAACTCAACCATCTCAATGGAAGCTGCCGCACGAACCAAGACCGAAAAAATCGCGCCAAGTTCGGTCGAATGTAAAGGTTTTGCTTACCGTTTGCTTCGATTGCAGGGGCTTTGTGCATCATGAGTTCTTGCCACAGGCTAAAACGGTCAATAAGGTATATTACCTGCAAGTTATGCAGGAAGCAATCCGCCAGAAACGCCCGGATTTGTGGAAGAACAAAAATTGGTCTCCTGTCACTTTTTCTCGTTCCCAAAACTGAAGAGGCCCATGAAAGGACGACGCTACGCTACGATTGAAGAGATAAATATGGCATCGATGGAGCAGCTGAATAAGATAAGAATGAAATGATTTTTTAAAGTGCTTCGAAGATTGGAAAAAACGTTGGCACAAGTGCATAATATCTCATGGGGATTACTTTGAAGGCGACCAAATAGATATTCTATATTTCTGTAATTGGCGCGTACACCCTTTTCGGGTGTTTGGCCGAGCTCCTCCTCCTATTTGTGGTGTGCGTATTGATGTTGCTCCACAAATAGATATTAATGAATAAATAAATAAATTTTGAAAAAAAACACAAAATTCGCGATACTTTTTGAACACACCTCGTACATACACATTTGGTGAGTATATATGTACATATGTATTTTTTGAATTTTATGAATATTTATTTAGCTCACTCTAGTTATTTATATGTACTCACACACACCCACACACACCTGCTCGTAGCTATTTGTACAATCATTTGTTAGCTTTGGCACTGCAAAGTGTTAAAAGACTGCACGCTTTTAGGCGTTCAATGCGCCTTTTTGTTTAAAAAAAAAGTAATTGTTTTTTCCAACTCTTAGTTGTTTATTCGTTTTTGTTTAATTTATTTAATTTAATTTTTTTTTAATATGCAAAGAGTCCCTGCTGTGTCTATACGCGTAGCTCTAAATATCAGGTATTTCTAGTACTTTAGCTGCTCTTATTCTCAGTCATTCACTTGCAAAAAGACACACACACTTCAGCAACTTGCAAATTGATTTCTTATGCACAAAACTGTTTTCCTACAGCTCCCATTCGTTCTGCTCAGCAATCCAGTTAAAATCGTTTATTGTTATTCGGCATTCGCCAGACTAGTTTTCAATTTTTTGTTTTTTGTTTGGAAATTTTTCTTTCATTTTTTTTCTTTTACCTTCTTTTACCCTACTCTAGCTGCTGTGCATTTCTACCTTCTCTGGTGTCTTTGTTTACTTTCTTCAAGTCATTCTCTACTTTCTTGCGTGCCCGCCTTTGTCTTAGCGCACCGTGTGAATTCACACATTTCACGCGCTGTAAGAAGAAGAAGAAAAGATTCAAAAAAATGAGAAATAAGCAAAATGTCAACACCAGCATCCCATCGGTGCATTGAGGGTCCAACTAAGTCCCAGCTCATTCATTTTGTTAACCCTCCAGTAGATTTAAGCGCACTTTGTTTCCCTCTGCGTTATTACTTTACCCACACAAATACGTATTTACATATTTACATGCACATACATACATACTTTGCCCGTGCGCCTGGCGTTGTATGTGACGCTTTCACATTGTGAAGTGGCACTCATTCGCACTTTTTTAAGTCCTTCCGAATTCCTTTTATCCCTAAAATAAATAACTTGCCATCGTTCGTTTACACTGTTTGTTTTCAAGATGGGTTGCAGGTATGTATGTGTGTGCGTGTATAGTTGAAAAATAGAGTTCGCTTGTGAATTTGTACGTCTCGCTTAGCATATTTGTTTGAGTGTATTGGTGTGATTTTTTAATAGAGTTCTTCAAGTGGCACTTTCGTTTGTCTTTGCATAAAACTTGGCGCATTAAAAGTGGTGAGGAAATTAAACTTTAAGTGCAGAGATTTTCGTTTATATCAAAGTGTTTCAAGAAGACGAGAATTTACAATAACTTTAAATATTGGTAAAATAATTGTATATTAGGCCGGGTCGATTTGTGGGGAGGCAAAAAAATCGCCCATTGCTCTGTGAAAATCATACTCTAGGGATCAAAATAAGAAACTTTGCCGAAGGATTCATACCTCTAAAACGAATTCTGATGTCCCCCAATTTGGGTAGAACTTTTTGGTTTCTTTTCTCATGTAAAGGCCAAAAATGGTGATATTTTGAAATGATTGTATGGGGAACCCCCCAGGAGAGTTCCAGGGGTGTGCCACTGGCATGGGTGGATCGGCCGTCCAAAGTTAGTGGGGGTAGGTCATACATTTGCATAAAACTTGGCGCATTAAAAGTGGTGAGGAAATTAAACTTTAAGTGCAGAGATTTTCGTTTATATCAAAGTGTTTCAAGAAGACGAGAATTTACAATAACTTTAAATATTGGTAAAATAATTGTATATTAGGCCGGGTCGATTTGTGGGGAGGCAAAAAAATCGTCCATTGCTCTGTGAAAATCATACTCTAGGGATCAAAATAAGAAACTTTGCCGGAGGAACCATACCTCTAAAACGAATTCTGATGTCCCCCAAATTGGGGTGAACTTTTTAGTTTCTTTTCTCATGTAAAGGCCGAAAATGGTGATATTTTGAAATGATTGTATGGAGAACCCCCCAGGAGAGTTCCAGGGGGTGTGCCACTGGCATGGGTGGATCGGCCGTCCAAAGTTAGTGGGGGTAGGTCATACATTTGGACTCGATTGGAGCACTCTAAATGGGTCAAAGTGGGATTTTTCGTTCGACCAAAATTGGGGGACATCAGAACTCGTTTTAGAGGAATGGTTCCTTCGGCAAAGTTTCTTATTTTGATCCCTAGAAAACGATTTTCACAGAGCAATGAGCGATTTTTAAATCGACCCGCCCTACTGTATATAGACTTGTGCTCATAAAATTCAGCAAATATATTTTTTTACAATATTTGCAACATTTTTCATTCAACACTTTTTTGCCAGATTTTTATAAAAACTTATTTCATTGTACAACAAAACCTAGTTTGAGTTTAAGGTTTAAATTTAGCAAATTTCAAAAATGTTCATAAAAATTTTCAATTTTTAATCTACCCCGGAAGTAGATTGGTTACGCTTTACGCAAAGAAAACGGTACCATAGCGAAGAAGGCAATGGAATGGAACCCATGAGTGCTTGGCAGACCAAGGGAAACCAGAATCATGAGACGACCCAACTTGAAGTTAAGCTAGAAGCAAATGAAGGTGCTATCCAGTAATCAGACGAGATGTCGCGTAGGTTCGCTCTACGTTGTTGCTTTATGTCCCGCTAGGGATTCGCGGAATCGGCGAAACATGAATCTGCTTCAGCAGGCAATGGCAAACCTCCGAGTAGATTGCAATGAAAAAGCTAATCAAAAAACAATCCGCCGTTCGGTGAACACTCAACACGTCGGCGAAAAAAAAGTCAAAAATCAACGAGAGTTTTGAACCACTTAAAACTTGTACTTTTTGCATCGAAATTCAATCTGCTATGGAACTGCGTAATGGAAATTTATCTCAAAAATTCTGATTGAAAAGTGTGAGGGTATGAAACCTTTTTGAATTGTTTTAAATTTTCTTTAAAGTTTGAAACTGTAGGTTACATGGTTTTTGTTGTAGTACTAAACTTTTATAAAATAATAAAAACGACTTATTAAAAATAACTAAAGACTCAAAATTTTGCAATGCGCTGAAATCAGATATCGACAAAAATTTTAGAGATGCTGGCAAATCCATGAGCTGGCAAAAGTTTCCCCAAGTGCCTTTTGAAGTCGATCAAGCTAGAGTTTAGTATATTAGATGTCAATACAGAGTCGGAAGATGAATTTGATAAATCATGTGTAGTTCAGTTTTATGCAGGTATTAATCAAGTCCGTTAGTTTTCGAAACGTATTATTTGGCAGCACCTGTTTTCATGAAAATAAGTCTAATACCCTCCCATCAATTCAAATACTGTGTAATCTCGCTGTTACAAGAAGAGATTTTGGTGCATTTTTCATCGTTTTTTTTCATTTCTTAATTTTAAATTTGTTCACAACTCTGATTACCCAGTCACCAAAGAAGTCAACTAATCTGTTAAACAAAACATTAGCGGAAAGAATTCGGTAAATGATTTTGGGCACGCGATATGCCAGCAACCACATCACAGCAAAAGCGGCGAAAAACGTTAAACGACACTGATGACTGGGACATGGCTAATGCAACATGTCGTGCTACACGCGCACGCCCACCCCGAACAAGGCAGGTATCGAATGCTGGTGGCTATGTGGCAAGCGACACGCCGCATGCCAGATGCTAAAGGATATGCCAAACGATATAAAAATAAGAGAAGATATAAAAAAGAGGTAAATAGCAGTCAATGTACAAGAATAACAAGGCGATAAAGGCAAGCCAATATAAGACAAAACGGCATAAAGGCCGAGAAGCCAGCGAAGCCAGCTAGCAACACTGGTAATCAAGACAAAATTGTGCTGCAATAAAGCAGAAGCGGTAAAGCAATTTTGCCAATGAGTGTCTTTATTTTTACGACTTGCACGTATGCATGTGTGTGTGTGTATGTGTGCATGTATTGTAGCAGACAATCATCCTTTTTCACTTGATGTCCTCAGGGACATTTTAGTTTCATTGCCAATCCGACACATGTGACTCATTTTGGAGTCGAGCGCTGGAAATCTTGTTTTAATTTTTCGATCATTAACCCTCCACCATACCCCGTTCCCAACTCATCATCAGCGCTGTAGTGCTTGTTGTAAGCGACTTAACGCTATCATCATCATCAACACGTTTTGGCAGGCAACCGTCGGGTTATTCACTGGCAGAGGCGAGTACATGCCACTGCACACATACATACAAGCACACGAACACACAAATTGTGTTTGGTAGCGTGCATGCCACAAGTCAATTCGACACCCCTTTCGGGCGTGCGCATTCATGTTGCATGTTGCATGCATTTGCAACACTCCTACTTGTATGCTGCGCGTGTGTTTGTGTGTTGCAGGCAAAAATCACTGTGGCAATGAACCACCCAAGTGTAAAAAGCGAATGCAGTTAATGCGAGTAAACAGCAACAGAAACAGCAACTACAACACTAGCAGAAACGTAGTGCTTGTGTGTAGTGGTGCGGTCGTTGGTTAAGCTGTCATTTTGCGACTGTTGCTCGCCAATCGCCAATTCCTGGCAGCGTTTGAACTGGTTAATACAGCTGCAGGGTCGAAACCGGCCCTCATGCCAGTTTGGCTCTGCAGCTCTGTGGCACGGTTACCGCTACTGCTGCTTCTGCTGTTACTCGTTATAATTGCCTTGTAATGTGAATATAGTTGCGCGCACATCCACACACACACACATGCATGCATGCATTCTCGTTATCCCACAAGCCCTTTTCACATCCTCTTTAAAGCATCGACACTCGGGTAGAAGTTCACCAGCACAGAAGCTTGTCTGAGCTCACGATTTAATTTCCAATCTCACTTTACCACCATTTATTTTAGTTATTGTAGTTGTTATATACCTTATATTTGTTGTTGGCACTCGTGTTACTCACCCCTTTTGCGACGCTTCATTTGGTGCTCTTATTGCAATTATTGCAAATAACCCTCCATCTGTGCGGTTCTTTTGAGCTGGCGGTTCATATATTCCACACTTGGTTTTTTTGTACTTTGTTTTTGCTTTTCCATTTGTCAGATACTGTTTATTTATGTGTCTGCTTCAATTATAAAGCCAAAACTAGTTGAGCGACAGTGGGGTGTGTGAAGTTAAATATGGGGAAAATGCGATTTTATACTAGGACCTTAAAATCAATAGAAAATAATCTTATAAAAAATATCTTAAATGATAGCAAAAAGAAGCTTCAACATATCCCCTATTTAATTATAATTCCATGTGGTAGAGTAAACTATGTGACTGTAGTCTAATTTTTGCTATTAGATTAGCTTTGATTGGCAGTGATTGGCTGAGAGCCAATAGCGACTCGATCTATTCCAAAATACACGACTTCATAATTTCTTCATTCCATGTGGTAGAGTAAACTATGTGACTGTAGTCTAATTTTTGCTATTAGATTAGCATCGATTGGCAGTGATTGGCTGAGAGCCAATAGCGACTCGATCTATTCCAAAATAACCGACTTCATAATTTCTTCATTCCATGTGGTAGAGTAAACTATGTGACTGTAGTCTAATTTTTGCTATTAGATTAGCATCGATTGGCAGTGATTGGCTGAGAGCCAATAGCGACTCGATCTATTCCAAAATAACCGACTTCATAATTTCTTCATATTTGGGTGAACTGATCAGAGTTGCTTGATCTACTTGCCTTCTATGATACAGGCCAAGATACAGATCACGTGAAAACTAAAACAGAAAAAACTAGTCATTCTTATTATAATAATTTTGAAAAGTTCTCATTCTCATTTGAAGCCGTCGTAGATCTCTTTCTAAGGACAGCAAACAAATTTAATATACCTGGTACCACTTTCTTCTTAGAGCTTCTATAAAGTTAGCTACCCCCTGGATGCCTCAACGATTAAGTTGGCTGACTTTCAAATAATGCTTGTAAGATATCCTGTTAAAAAAAAATTAGCCTGTATCGGTCTAAGCATAGTTTTCTACAGTTGGATTAAATCTTGCATGGTTGTCTTCGACGATATTAGCAAAAATCTGCGTATTCGGAAATGAGAGAACTATCGGCCGGAGTACCACAAGGCCTTATACTCGGACCGCTACTGTACTTACTCTGTACCTCAGCCCTGCCCGTACCGCAAAGTAGCTACATTTGCTGATGATACTTGCATTTTAGCTGTTTTAGCTGGATTAAGCGAAAGCACTTAAAATTGAATTATAAAGTTGAATGAAACCAAATCGGTTGACGTGGATTTCTCTAACAAGAAATTTGTTTATAAACCTGTATAGATTTGGTCATGTGCCCTATACTTCATGAGGGGATGAGGATAGCAATAAATATTCTGTCGGCGATATTGCCAAGTATCTGGGCACGACTTCGGATGCAAAGCTTAAGTGGAAAGAGCACATCAAAATCAAAGCGGTTAAGCTCAATTTAAAAATCCAAAACCTTCAATGGTTAATTAGCAGAAATTCTGAGTTGTCAACTCAAAATAAGCTCTTCATTTACAATCAAGCGCTAAAACCGATAGGTCTTGAATTATGGGGATATGCTGCAAAAGCCAACATGGATGTTATGAGACAATTCCGCTTTTCTGTTAACAAAATGAGTAAATGACTCCGTATTTTTTGTCATCTCAAACATGTATTTAGCTCCACTGTATTCAACGCCATCAAGGGTCAACTGACTCTTAATTAGTTTTGAATCGATTCTCCGGCTATGGAGGACTTGCCAACTATGTATATGAATATATGGAGAATGCCTGTCGCTATAAGTTAAGCTCGTTCACGGCAACTAAGCGAGAAAAATTGCACCAACTATGCCAGTAGCAGCAACACCCTTAAAAAGGATTAGCAAATACTAATCTATGCAGTGGCTACAAGGACATGGGCAGGGAACGAATGTTTTTGCTAACTGTTGCTGGTGTGGTATGTGTGTGTGTGTGTGTATGTGTATGTAGTAAGCACTTGGGCGCTGTAGGTGGTGAATATGTGTATGTATGTTTGTATTCATTTGTATATGTATGAGTACAACTTTGCAAAGCGTTTGCCAATGGCCGCTCGAACGTATTTGTGCACACTAAGTATTACTTTAAGCTCCTCTCGCTGGCATTACAATGTTCGAGTGTATTTTGGCGCGATATTCACACGCTTTGCATGCGCTTGTAGCACTTAAACATACTTTAGTAAAACGGTACGAGCTTTGTGTGTATGTGTGATGATTGCTTACAGCCAGAAGATTTTGAGACTTTACGACTGCCGCGACTAGCATCCGACTATGTTGGCACATGTGCGCCAGACACACTTTATCTCACGCGGTGAATTAGTGGAAAATCCAAGCAAGTGTGCTTTTTAGAGATATTTAAAAAAGAAAGGCTCGCTGCGAAAGGGAAAAGAGTGCGGGGAGAAGAGGTCAGGCTAAGCTGAGTGGGAAAGACAACATTGGTTGTGCGTTTGCTGCAAAAAGTGCTAATATAATTTTGGCTGATAAGCTGTAGAGCGCGAGCAAACAGGTACTGCGGCGTAGGGGTGGCGAAATTTACACCCAAATAATTCGATTTGGTTGTTTGTTTTATATGGTAGCGCAAGTGTTTTGTTTTATATTTTTCGGGAACGATTTATTGGTAGTTTTTTCAGCTTTTATTATCTTTTCGCACGGTGCAGACTCCATTTTGTAGCACGTAGAAGCTGGGCATATTGCAGTAGTTAAGGGTTGGTGGTGGCAAAGCAAAAAAAGAAGCAATTTATATTAAAAGCGGGATGTTATACGGCGGCAATAAGGATCTTTCTTGATAATTTTATTGTAATAGATGGCAGATGGTTTTTAAGAGCAGCTATGAAAAAGCTAACTGTTATTGGAAGAAACATTTTTATTATTTCATTTGAAGTTTCAGGCCCACAGTGAATTTCGAAGCCGGGTTCTACCAAATGGTACTCACGCCCCCCACAAACCCTTTCGACCATGGCAGCATTGTATTATTTTGTGCAATTTGGAGAGGATTTCCGATATTTTGTTGCCGGATTTCAATCCGAATTTGAATACAAAACATTGCTTGTAATGCGAGTCACTCACCTTCACGCATAAAATACAAACAAAAGCGCTAAATGCTTCAAACTTAGACTGATGGCAGAGCTATAACTATTATAAATTTAATTCATTTCATTCCAAATGAAAATATCTGCGAACAAAGAAACAGAGTCACATGAACTCTTTGAAAAATTCGTATAGAGAGTCGTGCGCGTTGGCATGTTTGAGCAGCCGGTCTTTGAACGTATTTTGACGAATCATGGCCATTTGCGAAACGTCTCGCAGCAGTACCGAACGAATGAGGTACTAAAACAAAACATGCATGCCTAACAGAAATCAATATTTTTTTCGGTAGGTGGGTGCAAAGATCTACAAGGTTGCCCATATTCGACGGACCCGATGGATCGATGTCTTTTTGGGCCCATTCCAATCGACGAGGCTTGTCCGCAGGCAACAATCTTTGCGTCAATTGAATCTTTTACGGAAATAAATGCAAATCAATGCGGATAATTCGTTGTAAAGTGGTCCGAGAATGGAGATTTTGGGATGTTTTTGGCGACGCCTTGGTCGGTTTTGATTTGGCCTCTTTGGATTAGAAAGAGCCTCACCAGTCGAAAACCTTTCGTACAAACGCTTAATAGTGTTCTTAGAAGGCGCACTTTTCACATTATTTAATTTTTTATACGCACGTTGAGTTTTTACAATTGACTTATGTTGTTGAATGTAAATTTCAACAATTTGGGAGCGCTCGCGTGGCATGTACTGTTCCATGGTAAAAATCTGCTTGGACGCTTCCAACGCGGTATGTCATTAAGCGATCTGACGTCTCTGTCAAAAGATACAGGGATGCCAGATGGACCCGTCGAATATTGGCAACCCTGTACATATATCTTGTAAAGTATCGTCCAAACCATTTAAAGTTTATGTTCCTTCTCAAGGTCAACAGTAAAAAAATTTGTTTGCTGCTTTTGATGGTTCCATTCAGTTGTGAGTTACAGTACATTTTGCAATATGTCTTTGATAAAGCCGAAAATGTCACACAAAAGCCAGACCGCTGAAATTGTGTGCGGTGTCTACGGTGCCGATACTGCAACAACTAATTACCTGCAATTTTGGTTTCGTCGATTTTGATGTCGAAAATGTCGATAAAATCACAGAAATAATCGAAGTTCACCGGCATGTTAGTAGTCGTAGCTTCACCCAGGAGCTAAAGATCGACCACAAAACAGTTTTAAGCCATTTGAACACAAAAAAATTCCCAAAAATAAAAGATTTTTTTTCCCTCCAAACTAATACAATAGATTTATAGAGCTAATAGCATTACTGAAGTACGTAAGCTACCACAGAGTTTTCTTCAATCACAGGAGTCCGCTGAGCCCAACAGGTATTCTTATCAAAATGCATGTCACCTCTTCCTATCTACCGAAGGAGTCAGATTTCTTGTCAGATTTCTTACCTAAAATTTTCTTTTTTTTTATAAATTTCAGTAATTCACACTCCTTTGCTTTAAGTTCTACTGCATTCTACTGCACACAAAAAGCCACCCAATTCCCACAACGCTACCACCGCTACCAAAAATAGTCACTCAATCGAATGAAATCGAATTCCATTGCTGGAGTAGCCACTGGAAACAAAACACCGCGCCCAGCCTATCAACTTAATTAACAGTTTTATGGGCGAGGATTTTATTTCATTTTTGCAATTTTTTATGACCACGACATGCAACAGCGATTTGCCATCATTGGCACTACCAAAAAATAAAAATAAAAGAAAAAGGGAAAGAAGTGATATTACAACAACAAGGCATACAAATGTGCACACCCCAAAAGGAGTTACACAAACAAATGCGGCTAGGCCAGAGAAAACAAGAAATCAGATGAAATGGAATTTGTGTTACTCAGCCGAAATCCCAGCACACAAAGCGCAAAGCGAAGCACTCAGTGGATTTTTTGTGTTTGCCATAAACGTGGGCCTGGCAGAAAGTGGCGGCAAGTGGGGGGTAAAAAGAAAATGATAAAAATGAAATACCGCCATAAATACCGCAACAATAAAAATCTATAGCAAAAATAGTGAAATCGACGCATACGAACAAATGCAGTCGAAGCGGCGCAGAAAATAAAATATATACGCAGGATTAGCGGTGAGTGGGAACGAAAGGTGGGAAATGGCTGGTGGGGCTGATGGCTGATGGCTTAAGGTGCGGAAGCGTGAAACACTGAGATACGAATTGCTATATTTGCTGGCTGGCGCGACTAGCTGCTACTGATTGGGATCTGCTACTGTGTTGTACTTTTTTGTGCGTGTATGTATGTGTGCTTTATACGGCTGTGTGTGAGGAGTTTTTCAGCGTGCATTCAATAGCGCCTTCGCATGCTATTGATTTTGCGTTCGTGTATACGTTTTGACTTACTTTTTTATAAGCGATTTTTTATTTATTATATTACATTTTTTCCTTCGATTTAATGCAGAAAAGTTGAGGCCGGAAAATGGAACTCGAGTGCCTAAGCGACAAAAATGTATTTGAATATTTGAAAAAACAAAAATGCAAAAGCTAAAAGAAGCTATAAAACAGAGAAAAATCCCTACACTTTATTTTATTACTTTGTAGCGCGCACGCATAAATAAATCCACGCACAGTCACTTAAACGACACGTTGGTAGAAGGCAGGCGGATACAGGCCAATATTATCTTCCAATTTGTAGTGTATGCTCTTATATTTAGAAGATATTTCATGGAATGCATTTTGCGAGGAGCGCCCGTTCGAAAAAATATGTTTGATAAAAGCGAGGAAAGCATAAGCATTAACATGCGGAGCATAAGGGGAACACGCAGTGTTATGGCAATACATATCTGCTCACAAAATGCAAGTATACACCATCCTTTACAATGCCTATAGGTAAAGTACTACATACTTATGCAGAAACAGCTTAATCGGAAAATTTGAAATGTATGCGTTTAAAATAAAAATAAAGAAATGGCGAACTGCATGTGATAAAGGAGTTTGTAAAATTTGTAATTTCTCTACTTTTTTCACATATATTATTCAATAGGGATATTAAGTCGACTGCAACAAGTATAGGAAGCAATAACAATATAGCGCAAATAAGTTCCCGCTGTTTGTCAATAGATGCCCTCAGCAGTGTGTGCTAGTCGATTCTAACATAGCCTAAGCGCCATAAACCAAGCTTAGACATATGGAGGGAGCACTTCTGCAATTTACTTGCTGGCGATGACGCACACAATTCCGACCCAGTAGAAGATGACCCGATACCGCCAATCGACGATAATTTGGACGTTCCACCACCTAGTCATGCCGAAGTCAGAGTTGCCATTCAGCGGCTCAAGAATAACAAAGCGGCTGGCGCTGACGGCTTGTCCGCTGAATTGTTCAAGACTGGCGGCGATGTGCTGATAGCGAGCATGCATCAGCTCATCTGCAAAATATGGCTAGCAGAAAGCATGCCCGACGATTGGAATCTCAGTGTCCTTTGTCCTGTATTGAAGAAGGGTGACCCGACGATCTGCATCAACTACCGGGGCATCAGTCTTCTAACCATCGCCTACAAGGTCCTGTCTAGCGTCCTATGTGGAAGACTTAAGCCGTTTGCCAACACACTGATCGGGCCTTATCAGTGCGGCTGCAGAAGTGGTAAGTCCACCATCGACCAGATTTTCACATTACGCCAAATCCTGGAAAAGACCCATGAAAAGCAAGTCGACACCCATCATCTCTTTGTCGACTATAAAGCTGCGTTCGATAGCCCGATAAGGGATTGCCTGTACGCCACCATGTCTGAGTTCGGTATACCAGCGAAGCTCATACGGCTTTGCAGAATGACGTTGAGCAACACAACCAGCTCCGTCAAGGTAGGAAATAACCTCTCCGAGCCATTCAGTACCGTTCGAGGTTTCAGACAAGGCGATCCACTGTCATGCAACCTCTTCAACTTCGTGATGGAAGGGGTGCTCCGAAAAGCAGGTGTGCATCGTAATGGCACTATTTTTTACAAATGTGTCCAGCTCCTTGCGTACGCCGATGACATTGACATTATCGGCCGCTGTAAGCGAGATGTCACGGCTGCGTTTTCTGCTATCGAGAAGGAATCATCACGAGTGGGTCTGGCAGTGAACGAGGGTAAAACGAAGTATATGTTGTCTACAACGCGGAACACACGGCGTGTAGGAACGCACGTCATTGCGGACAACTATACTTTCGAAGTTGTGCCAGAGTTTGTTTATCTTGGCACCGCCGTTAATAGCAACAACGATATCAGCCTGGATATCAAACGGAGAATCACTCTTGCTAATAGGTGTTACTATGGGCTAAGTAAGCAATTGAGTAGTCGAGCCCTCTCTCGCATGACCAAACTGACACTTTACAAGACGCTCATCATACCCGTGTTGCTTTATGGCGCAGAGGCATGGGTAGTGTCACAAAGCGATGCAGCCGCTCTTGGGGTGTTCGAGAGAAAAGTTCTTCGTAAGATCTTCGGTCCTGTGCGCGTTGGCGAAGACTACCGTTCAAGAATGAACCACGAGCTGTATGAGCTCTACGCCGACATTGACGTAGTTCAACGCATCGCCATCCAACGCCTGCGTTGGCTAGGGCATGTCGTGCGTATGGATGAAGAAGCTCCAGCAAGGAAGGTATTTGAGGGTGAAGTCCAAGGGAGCCGACGAAGAGGAAGACCATTGCTCCGGTGAAAAGACCAAGTGGAGGAAACCCTATGCTCGCTTGGTATACAGAATTGGAGAAGGTGCACGCGGAGCAGAGGCGCCTGGAGAGAGCTAGTGAGGTCGGCCGTAACTCAGTAACGGGTTGTTATGGCCACCTAAGTAAGTAAGTACTGCACAGTTCATGTTTCGAACCATTTGTTTATGATAAAATATCATTAAAATAAAAAAAATTGAAAAAATCTCTTCGGATATGTTAAGTTAAAGCTTAGAAGATACGTCATGATTTTTTTTCTCTTTTTTGTTGGCGTTATATAGTAGAAATAAGCGCCGGACGCGAACGACCCATCGACATGCGATTAAGGAGTCAAAATAAAAAACAAACTTTTAGAAAAAATAGTTAAAAAAAAAATTTAGAAAAAAAATTGAGAAATTTTTAGAAAAAAAAACAAAGAAGAAATAATTTTTTTTAAATTAATTATTTTATGGGAAATACCTGCGTTTGTTTTCAGTAAATTGCTTTCTTTAAGAAAAAATATTTAAAAAATAAGTTTTGTTAGAAGTTTTTAGAAAGAAATAAAAGGAAACAGTTTTCGGAATTTTTGTTTTGCCAATTTTCAAAAAAAATTTTTTTTTGTCATTTTACGTAAATCAAACCTCTGAAGTATCTACGTATATGGCTGAAATGTTTGTGGTCCCAGGGCTTCTATACTGAATCTAAAACTATCGCTCTATATACTTATCATTTTCAAAAATACGAGTGCACAGTATTCATCAGTCGTTTTAGCGGCCGAAATCGTTACTATCGGCGGTGTTTGCTTTTTGGTCATCGCTCGAATTTTTGAATCTTTGGCGCAATGCTCTGGGGAACATCACAATTACGAATTGTGACTAACTGAAAAAAGAAGCTCCCCACCTTTGATGAAATGAAGTAATTCTTTGGCTATTTGCAGTCTAATTTTTTTTCAGCTTGCACTTTGTGGATCTTGAATGGCTTCAGTGCGATAACTTTTTCTGGATACTCGTCGGTTCGCGCGTTCAATGCAATAGTCATTGTGAGCCGACTTTAATGCTTTTTGCTGTGTTTTTCAATCCTCTCTAAGACGTTTTCCAATGATGCCCGTCAGTTAGGCTAGGTTGTAACGGGTGTTCACTGTGAGACTCAATCAGGATCAAAGCTTATTGTAATACTGTATGGGCAATTTCAGCTGATGTCCCTTAACTGATGTGAACTTTTCAAGCATCTTAGAAGATCCCTGATTTTAACAGTGCAGACATCATCGTATTCATTAAAAAATTGTCTACTTAAGTGGTGATTCCAGTAACAAGGTAAGATTTTCTGGTTCTCTATGATATTTTTTTTTTTTATTACAAACATTTAACTATATATAGGTATACAATGTTTGTTGACACTACAACTAGTTTAAGGGAAACTAACAAGCAGTATGATTTTAACAATTATGTGGGGTTTTTATTTTTTTTATTTTTTTTTTTTTTTATCCCCTTTATTTTATACATCTGTCCATTGACATTAAGTACGCTGTTTAACAATTTGGCCAGGATTTACATACATCGCTTAATGACCAGTGCCAAAGCGATAAAAATTAAAATAAACGAAGTAATACTATATACAATTATGAAGAGAATTTTAAAATCTCTTCTTTACATTAACTACCGATTAGATCATATGGTTTTTTTCGCTGGAGTCGTCGGGTTAGGCCTGCGGTGTTAAGAAGTTTGCTGGCTTCCTCGTTAATGTGCCTCTGGAGCCTCATAGAGTGGGCTTCTGCTTGTATTTTAATAACTTCAGCGACCGTAGGAATGCAGAGGTCACGATGAATATCTGCAGTGCGAACGTACCAAGGTGCGTTGACAATATTTTTGATAATTTTATTTTGGAATCGTTGAATTATGTTAATATTACTTTGACTGGTACAGCCCCAAATTTGAGCGCCATAAGACCACACGGGTTTGATAATTTGATTGTATAACATTATTCTCTATGATATGTTGGGTATGCTTGGCGATATCTGATTGTGATTTTTCAGCCAACTAGAACGCAATCACACTATTAAGTTTGAACTCCATCAGTATCACTTATTTCATGCCATTGAAACGATACAAACTTCCTGTTTGGATTAAGGTGTTATTTAAGAAAACTAAGCTGACATATAATTCCCTTTTCAGCTTCTAAGCACCACAATTAATGATTCTTTTCTCCCACAATTTGGCTCCTGTAAAGCGAGTATAAATTGGTTTAATTTCTATTTGCAATTCGAATAATTTATAACCGCTAAGTGAAATTGATTTACTTGTGGCAAGAGGACATTATTTTCCTTCTACAGCTTAAATGTTGCACAGAAGTACATGCACACCAAAAGCTCAGGGCGTCTAATAATAGCAATACCACGAATTTGCCAAACTTGGTACCTGTGTGTGGGTAATGCGTATGCATGTGTGCGCAGCTAATATCAGCGAAGGGTGCTGCAATTCGCGTGCAATTCATTTCTGAAAGCGATCCCAATTTGTCGACGAAATATGTGAATACGCCTGTATGTAAGTGTGCGCACATCTGTGCGTGTAGTAGTAAGAGGGAAAGAGAGAGTGGCGCAGTGGTGTAGTGGAAACTCAACCACCTTACAACATACGAGCCGTATAATAGTTAGTCCGCTTAAATTATACATGCGGTGTATGCAGCAGAACTGCGGAGCTCCTAAAAGTATGCACACATTTCAACGAGAAAGGCAACTCTCAAAGCACACGGCAGGAAAAATGATCAGGATTGACCTGAATTCCACACAGAGTTGGCAGATAAGTTGCAACAAAAATATGCACAATTTTGGTATTACATATACACACATACACGCACACGTACGCACACGCACACACACTAATAGAGATACCTTGCAATTGTGGCTACATTTTTCAAGTGCGCGCCCATAAAATCGCTAATTTGAAAAGCCATAAATTAGGTCGTTGCATTGTGAATATATGTATGTGTATGTGCTTGTACGGGCATTGCATCGGATGCGCATGCATGTACCTCAACCCCTACTCTACATATTTTTATTTTCACTATTTCCTCCGCAAGCTTTCGCTTTTACTAGTATTTATGGTGGCCCCGCTGCGAACCACATCTTTTCACTTAATTTTTTTTTTGTTTTTGTTGAATTTTTTCGCTTTGCTGATTTCAATGCTAACGGAAATTTATACAAAATATGCGAGGCGCATGGTGCAAATAAAGCAAAAAGTGTGGAAAATAAAATGTAGTGTCGCACTCATACAACCAAACGTTGCACATAACTTCACAGTATCCTCAAACGCTGCTCAGGATTTTTGTTCCTCCCATCACTTTTTTACTCTTTTGTTTTTGCTAAGCGCCTCAGTATATGAAATAGTCCAATTTTGCTGCTCCTACCAAGCGAATTAGGGCAATAAAATTGAGTGCCACTAGGTGAAAATATACCTATCATAAAAATTAAAAAAAAGAGGAAACAAGAAAAGAGGTAAAAGCTTACAACAACAGCGACAAATCTACCAATGCCCTAACAGGCGCAAACTGCAAATAATGGGGAAATTGTAAAACCTGTTAACCAGAAATCGCAAACATAAATCACATAAAACGGAAGTGTATTCGTGGCTCTCGGAAGAGAGGGCTACTGTAGACAGAATTGGAGAAAAAATTTATTAAATAAAAAAATGCGCTTAAGATTGGTCAGAAAAAATTGAAATATATTTTAGGTATTTCCGTTGGTGGCCTACAAGTAAGGACTAATGACCGATTTAATTTGCTGGGATGTATAAAAAATGTAAGCTACGGAGTTCAGAAAACCGGAAATCGGATGCCTGATATGATTTCCTCCGAAAGAGTTAGTGGCATGTGCATAAAATTCAATTAGGGATATTAAAAAGTCATCGTAAATTAAACACACGATAGAATATTTACGATGTACTGTGTGAAATAGTTATGTAATTTCGCTATGAAACGCTGGAAGGTCATGTGAGTGGCAATTTAGGCTTTGTTTGAATACTGCACGGTTTGCTTAAAATACTGCACAAAGAAAATATACTTGTTTTTTTTCAAAATGTCACATCAAATGCTCATATATATCACAAATATTTAAGACACGGTGGGTGCGATAGTGATACTACTTTTTTTAGATTGGCTTGTACTAAAAAAAATTTTGCCTTTGAGATTGTCTTGATGCAAAAGTTAGATCTGGCCATATATATAATCTCATCATATAGAAGATAATTATTAGGGGGACCGGAAAATAAGCTCTTTTTTTCCAGTAAATTTGAATAAATAAGTCTTACAAGCTTTTCTTTTTAGTTAATGACGCAATCATCCTTTTTGGCAACAGCCGCTCCGTATTTAGTATGCAAATTTTCAATGCTGGATCGATAAACATCTGTTGGTTTTTCAGTAAAATATCTGGAGGTGGCATTTTTCATTTCTACCAAATTTTGAAATTGTTTTGTTTGTTAAGATGGCCTGCATTGAATGGAGTAAATGGAAATCCGATGGCGCAATGTCGGGCAAACACACGCAAGAGCCTTTTGCAGATGTAAACCTGGCTTAGCAGCCCTTCGTGGCGATTCATTCGGAGAGAGCTAATGCCTTCTGCGTTTTGGACTATAATACAAGATCCATTTTTCATCTGCAGTGATCAAGCAATCAATGAACTGTTCTGCATTTCACCGTTGAAGTAATAAGTTGCATGCCGTTGATCGATTAGCTTTGTTTTCTTCAGACAGGTTATGCAGAACTCAAGCACCTGCTCTGTTTGTTTTATCAATTTGCTGCAAATGTTCTTGGATGGTCGACCAAGGTTAATTAAGAGTATTTGACAGTTCCTCGATTGTCTGGCAGAGATTTGTTTCCCCTTCGTCCTGATTTAAGTGACTTGGAAAAATCAAAATTACCGGATTTGAACTTAGGAAACCACCTTTGGCATTCCCGAACATCCAAACCACTTCGATAAACATCGCAATTGTTTCTGCTAGACACTGCGGTACTACATTTGGGAAACTCCGAAAGCACGCAATGACGGATATGAATCTCTTCTGGTATTTGACTAGCCATTTGGCATAATTTTCAACTACGCAATGAACTCATAAACTGTAAAAAAGCATTGATATGCATAAAAATGTCATTATTGTTCAGTTCCTCTAACATAATTTGAGTTATTTGAATTTTTTGTTTGTTAGTTCTTAATGGCATTAAAATATATCGAAACATAATTGTTTAAAAAAAATTTTTTTTCATTATTTTAAAATTTTTCATATGGTGATAAGTTATTGTGATGTGATTTTCAGTAATGCGATGTGTTCATCCAATATTTTATAGCATGATGATTTGTTGATAAGTGATTTAATGAACGTATAGAAAGTTATAATTTTCAGTTTTGTGATGTGATGATATGATGTTCTATGATGTGATATAATGATTTAATGTTATATGATGTGATGTGATGATTTGATTTTACATGTTGTGATATGATGGTTTTATGTTATATGTTACGATCTCCCGATGTGATATTTAATTTAATACTATCTAATGGAATACGTGTTTGTTTGACTTAGTACGATGTGATTATTTGGTGCGATAATATGATGGGATCTTCCGATGTGATATTTGGCTTAATTATGGTGAGTGAAAATCCAATTTAATGATTTGATGGGACCTAGTATGATAAACCAATGACCTGATGTTTTGCGATGATCCCCTGTGATATGATGATTTTATGTCATATGATGTGATGTGATGAATTGATCTTATGTGATATTGGATATGATAAGGTTATGTAATGGAATTATTTTTTATATGACTTTTTTTCATGTGGTATTACAATGAATCGGTAACGGCCCAAGTGAGTTGGTTTAGAAATCGACTGTCACTTTTGCCTGCATTCGTACCTAGTATGATGTGATGTGATTTGATACTATAAGTTTGAAGCGACAATTTGATGTGATCTTACGATGTGATATCTAATATAATGCTATATAATGAAATGATGTTTTATATAATATGATTTTGTATGGTGTGAAGAGGTTTGATACGATAATTTGATCTTATAATGTGATATTTGACTTAATGTTATGTGTAGTGAAAATACAACGCGGTATGACGATTTGATGTTATGTGATGTGATGATTCAATGTTCTGCGATATGAGACCAAATAACGAATGCTGTTTTTTGACTATTGACTAACATAATATTTAGTGGCACTTCAATAAGGTCCTAGCACATGTGATTAGACTGCCTCGATGGGAATATTTAAGGATATTACATAGCTAGGCTGTGTTTTTCTGCTAAAGCTCAGGTTGCTATTAGAGATGGTGTTTGAAAGACGATGTAGTGGAATATGCAAGAGAAAGTATCTATGCCACAATGAAAATATTTCTCTGCTTTAGCACACAGTACCGCGCACTTTTCTGGAATATTTACATTCATGAGATTTTTCCTGCCGCTGTTTGAATGTACACAGGGGTGCACGTATGCATGTTTGTGTGTATGCCCGTTAAATATACACTTGGCCGCATACATGCAATGGCGCATGCACCCGAAAGGAAAAGGATTTGGATGTGGAGCTAAAGGCAAAAAACAAAAACAAGCGCATGAAAAAAATGTTGCTCATACGCAACGATGAGTGAACAAAAATATAGGATTACAGCAGACAAATGCAAGCGGGAAACAAACAGAAAATAATACAAAAACTTGAAAAAGCAGCAAACGCGAAGGGTAGTAATGGGAAAAAGCAAGCAACAGAGAAATGGAAACTAACTGCAAGTAGCGCAAAAATCAAGCAGGTGTGAAGTGCAGCGCATTATTTGCTCGCTGAAACCATTGAAATATATGTCTTGATGCAAGTTCTCGCAAAAGTTGTAGTTGTTGTAGCTGGTACAGAAAGCATTTGCAAATGATTTATAACTGTTGGCAGCAGGAGAGTGGAAATAATTGCACAAAAGCATTGACACCTACGGAAATTTTCACTTGCGCCACTTTTAGATTTTTTTTTATTTATGTATGCGTTGTTTACAGTGACATATTCCATTTTAGTTTTACTATAAGCTTAAGATTTAGCCTAAGGAAGGGCACTGCATAGAGCAATACAATTATGTAGGTCCAAATTTCGCAATCCAAAGATGAAGTTCTTTTGCCTAAGGTCTACTGAGAATAGACAATTTAAAACCTTTGCTTTACAATAAGTTTCTCAAGTTTAGTGTGGAGGTTTAAAAAGTTTATAGAGGTGTAAGGAAACTAACCTATTTCCCTCATGTTTTTTGTATTCCATATATTTCTCTTTGATGATTTACATAAAAGAGGAAATTACGCGTAAGTGATTACAGATAAACTAATAAATATGTATATAAAAGGTAATATATGCACATTAGGGTGCATCACTCTACATAAACAAAACAAAAAAAAAACGTATTATTTTTCTATCGGAATTCGAAAATGTATTACTTTTTAAAAGCTCCGCCAAGATATTTCACAAAAATATGAAGGCTTCGTGATTTTTATAAACTGTAATGTAACCATTTTTCATCACCCGTCACGATGCGATGAAGAAAACCCTTCCTTTTTTGCCGCTGGAGCGGTTGTTCACAGGCGAAAAAACGACATTTAACATCGCTTGGTTTTAACTCATAAGGAACCCAAGTCCCCCGTCTTCGAAGGTTTTTGGCCTTCCTTCACGCGGACGGTCGTCAACATTAAAATCATCGTCTTTGAAGTGACGGAACCAATCTCGGCACGTTGTTTTACTTAAAGCAGCATCACCATAAATTTCCGAATGAAAGAGGAAAATCAACACTTCCCGCAAATGACGATTACGACGAAATGATACCAAAACAAAATTACTAATATGTCGAAGCAGTTGGTTTATCATATGTCTAAGCTTGGTTTATGACGTTTAGGTTATGTTAGAATTGACTAGCACACACTGCTGGCGGCATCTATTGACAAACAGCGGGAACTTAGTTGCGCACCTAATATTTCAATTTTTTAACTTTTTTCATTTTATTTCATTTTTTTTACGTAATGAAAATAATGATGTTTTTCATGCTATTTCATGCTCAACCGATTTTGTCTTCTGAAATATCTTTGCAAAGGTATTTTCTTTTCCTATTAATTTCTTAAATTATTCAATTCATTTCCCTTTTTTTTCGTACAAATGTATGTACATCCGGGAATTTTGCTAATACAATTTATAAAAATCTTGTAACTTAAATGCCTTTATCATCACCGTTGATTTTTTTGAAAAAATATTTTTAAAAACTAATTTTCTCAACAAAAAAATCGATTTCTAATTCACTCTCGATTTTTAAATTGTTAATTTGAAATCAGTCCAGCAAACGCTTACCAAAATATTTTGGGGAAATCACAACTTTGGTTTTTGGTGAGAATCCCTAATGTGCATACACCAGAGCGATCCAATTTTTTTTCGACATCGTTCCTAGCAAATTAGAATTCTACTTAGGATTTCAAGAAAAAAAGTCCTCTAAAGTAAAGCTCTAAAGTCAATTCCAAGCCCCCGAATTTTAAATGAAGCTATCTTTGGTTCACACAAAGTTAATATGAGGATTAATATTGGCCAAAGTATTATGAATGGTACGAATAATTTATTTTCGCAACCTAATTTTATTTCAAAGAACCGCACAATGGCGATTAGAAACAAATTATATGTAAATAACAGTGCAAAGAGACAAGTTACTGTATGTAATTTTTGGGTTGGTGTCGAAATTCTGTATGTACAAAATTCAAAAAACAAAATTCTGCTTTTTAAAATTCTGTTTTCTAAAATTCTGCTTTCAAAATTCTGTATTACAAAATTCTAATATATATTAAAATATAATGTTAACAATGTTAAAGAGGTAATGTAATTATTTAATTTATTATTATTATTATCGTTTATTACTATTCGAGATATTAAATAAATAATAATAATAATAATAATTTTTTCTTCAGTTTCGATAGAATCCACCGTATTTTTGCGTAGAACTCCTTTCCGAGATATCAAAAAATTTTACTCCTTCATTTCGCTTCCTTTTGTCGAGTTCTATAAAAATCCGCCATAAGATTGCGGCGCCACGGAAACAACAGAATCCCCTCGTACATATGTACATACCTACATTAATTATAGTTGATAACAGTTATACATTGGTATGTACATATGTTTGCAATCAAATATTACCTGGAGATGAACTTTGACTCTCTTCTTGTATGACGAAAATCACAAAACTTGAATAAAGCAGAATTTTTCGCATTAAACATGCAGAATTTTGAAAAAGCAGAATTTTAGAAAGCATAATTTTAAAAAGCATAATTTTTTTGCAATTTACAGAATTTTGTCACCCAGAATTTTGTAATACAGAATAATGACACGCTCCCGTAATTTTTTATATACAAGTCAAATTAAAACTTGCGAACAAAAAAAGAAAAAAGAATTAAGTTTTACAATATTTCAAATATTCTCTTGAAATATTTTTCCAATATTTCCAAATATTTTTTGTTTTCAATATTAGGTGCCTTTCGATTACTTTTTATCATAGCCATAACTGCCTATTTGTTTTCTTATTAATTAAAGATAGCTTTTTTCAAAATTTGGAGAGCTCGCAACTGTCTTTAGAGCTTTGCTATAGTGGACTTTTTTTCTTAGAATTATACTATATATATGTAGAGTCCGAATTTGTCAGGAAAGATGACGAAAGAAATCATGCCATACAAATTGGCCCACGCTAATATACATATTTTTAAACATTTTTATTTGCCCAATTACTTTTTTACAAATTGGTAATTTTAATTTTAGGAGGTTTCACTATTTATAGTATAAAATATTCTTAAAGAAGGGATTATACTCCGTTTTTACCCATTTTGCTATGAAAATTTTTATACTGAGCATTTGAGTATTTACACTTTCCACACCTATAAATATATTTCATCTTAACTTGATTTGATTCTTGGCATAAAATTATCTTTACTATAAAGGTGAATGTCTGTACGTTGTCCGTGCATCACTACGAAACGACAACACTAAATGACGTAAAAATGTTTATACATTCATATTTTCACCCAATGAAGGTTAAATGCATGTTTTTATCATGAAACTCCCTTCCCACAGCCCCCAGGCCGCGCCACCACTCTAATTCGTCAGTAATAAACGAATATTTGGTTAAATTTAATCTAAAAAATCTTAGTTTTTCCTATTTCCCACTATTTATAGCACACTCTAGACTTCATAATCCGCATAAGCTGATCAACTATGACCCAAATGCAAAGTTCAAAAACGGTTTGAGATAGAAAATTAATAAAAATAATTTTGCTTGATATTTTTCTGATTGGTTGTTTTGATTTTATTAAACGAGGCATAGCAACGGATGCCGGGTATTGTAATAGGTCTATGAATAAGTTCGTGCGGTTTTTTTTCGAAATTTGAATTTCGGATCATTCCCATGGCTTTTAAACGTTTGGAAATGGTTGATTGATCAACTCCCAAAGTTTTTGCAACCTCTTCTTGCGTTTGAGCCGGATCTTGATCGAGCAATTCCTCCAATTCGGTATCCATGAACTTTGGCGGCGCGGCCAAAATCACCACTTTTAAAGCGTGCAAACCACTTCTGGCACGTTCGCTCAGCTAGAGCATGCTCACCATAAACTTCCACCAAGATACTATGACTTTCGGCTGCTTTTTTCTTCATATTAAAGAATTCTCCGCAAAAACACATTATTTGGCACGAAATTCGACATTTTCAAGTGTGGTAAAAATATTGTTGTTTACGCTTCAAATAAAAAACTTATACTGACGTTTGTGCCTTACGACAGTAGCTCTCCAATGAATGTTTGGAAATGTGGATCGATGGAATAATAATCAAGTTACGCCATCTTGTAAAACCGCACGAACTTATCCATAGACCTATTATGGTTATTAATCAATAATATTATGGTTATTAATCAAAAACTATTTTCTATGAAATTCTTATATATATATATAATTAGAGGGTACACCCTTTTTGGGTGTTTGGTCGAGCTCCTCCTCCTATTTGTGGTGTGCGTGTCGATGTTGTTCCACAAATGGAGGGACCTATAGTTTCAAGCCGACTCCGAACGGCAGATATTTTTATGAGGAGCTTTTTCATAGGAATACACTCGGAGGTTTGCCATTGCCTGCCGAGGGCCGACCGCTATTAGAAAAATGTTTTTCTTAATTTTGGTGTTTCACCGAGATTCGAATCGGCGTTCTCTCTGTGAATTGCGAATGGTAGTCACGCACCAACCCATTCGGCTACGGCGGCTTTTATATACATATCCTAAATCCCTCAAAACTACTCGGCTGCGGGTTAAAGCTAGTTGGTTATAAGAACCAATAAAATAAATGTCACAATTTCATAAAATAAATATTTTTTTCACTCAACTAAAAATGAGATAGTTTTCAAATATTAAATTTTTTTTATTAATGAAACGAAAATTCTGATTTGTAATCACATTTTCCTCATCCCATCTGACACTAAATTGATTAAAAGAAATTTACGAAACAGAACGCGACCGCCATGCAGGCTTTTGAAGTTTTCTATTTACAAACTCAATCCGCTGTGAATTATTTGTATATTTTAGTGATTTGCATTTTGCCGCTTTTGTGGTTTGGCGACTGCAAAAAGACAATGTCGCTGCTATTTAAGAAAATCATTTTACCAAATTTCAAGGAGTACGACGTGGAGGTAGATTTTCCGCGCAACTTTCAGCTTGTGCTGATCACGCTGGGTGTTGGCCTGTTCTTTTTGCATCGCTATTGGCGTTTACGATTACAAGAAGCTCGCTGTGATATGATTAAAATGGAGTCCGCATTCACGGAGACACACGAGTTGCACCAGTTGAAGCTGAAGTTGCTGCAAGCAGTTGATAGGGTCACTATGGACAAGATTTTGCAGCCAACAGCATACGATAATATGGGAAAATCCATGAAACGACCAATTTATAAAATTAAAGAGGAGAGCTAAACGGTGTGAACAAGAAAATTTTATAATTATTGAATATTGTGTTTTGGTTGGAGTAACGAACGCTCAAAATAACGTCCTAGTTGGGCTAATAATAAAGGCCCTTTGCAAAAATTTACTATCCTTTGATTTGTTTCTATTTGATGAATCTCATCGGGTATTTGCAGTGGACTCCGCCAAGTCACATCCATAAGGCAGCTGCAGTAGAGCAAAAGCAACCCAAAAAGTGGAAGTGCACTCAAAATATTGAAATCTTTAAGCTGCCGAATGTTGGTTATAATTGTTTTTGTTATTATTGACATGTACCACTATTTTCATTTCAGTTCTTCTTCTCCTCTTTGTTGTTATTGCTTCTCTCACAGTTCCCACAGTTGTTTTTCTACTAATTGCTTTTGTTATCTCAGCAAATGCGTATCGTAGGGAGCCAAACGAAAGCCGACAGAAGCAAGGGAAGCAGAGCAGTGGCGGCAGAGTTAAACAGCACCGTGCAACGTTAAAGATAGCATGCAACAAGCCATGTGTCGCTGAAGCGACTGCTGTGGCATCTGTGCCTCATGTTTATGCATTTATGTATATCCACACTAATACATACGCATAGGTGGCATAAATGCATGCGCTTGGGTGTATGTGTGTGATGGAGGACACACAGAACTTGCAGTTGGTTTGTTTGGAATGCCAGCAAAAGATGTTGTTGTATGCTTTGCGTTGCAGCAATTGAAATTTGTGTTGGCTGTCGTGTGAGTTTTGTTGGTGGTATTTGCTTGTGTTAGTATTTGTGTTTCCAATTAAAAATTTGACACACACATACACACTAACACATATGTAGGGGCAACAGCAAATGTGGAACTAGGACATAAAACACTTGCAATTGCATACATGCATATATATGCACATTCATACAAACATACATATACACACACATACATATACAAAAAGACCATCCATATACAAAAATGCTGCCAAAATGAAAGTCCGTCCTCATACGAGTATGCGCAACTTCCCATACAGCTTAGCATTTTCATATTTTGGTTTTTGCAACAACGAAATAGGAAAAAAAATCAAGAAAAATACTACACAAACACACATACAATTTGCAGCAAAAACATAGTAGCGGCAGTCGTAATAGTAAATGTGGCAGGCAAAGACCAAAGGAAAAAAGGAAGACAAAATAATGCAACACCCAACTGCAATAGCGCACAGCTGCCCCAGCACAACAACTGCAAGTGCACCTAGGGCAATTCAAATAGGAGCAGCTGCTGCTGGGAGTAAACAAAAAACATACGCACATATTTTTTTTTTTTTTTAAGGGGAAGAAGCATCGAAAGCCTAACCCCGTCAATGTGGGACTTTAACCCGAACTAAACCTCCTACCGTCAAAGTACCGATCCCCCCGGTACAACCGTTAAGTATTCGTCGGGAGGCGGTTTGAGCACTAAGCTCAATGTCCGTTAATGTCCTGATGCAATACGTCGAAAGTAGCATCTGCTTGTTACCAACCCACTGTTGAGGTCATCTGATGAGAGAGCCACCCCTGTCATAACAGTACTCCCCCACCCACCATGTCTCTGTCCATCCCACAGAAACGTAAGTTTCTATGTCTGGTATCGTCAGTTTACCTGCATCCAAATAAATTTATCTAGCAAGTGGGCCTACAGCACCACCATACGTTACTAAATCTACTACTACAGGAAAAGTTACTACATCTACTACTTCAGGAAAAGGTACTACATCTACTACTATGGTATTTCAGCTATTGCTATGCTTTCGCTTTTTCGCCTTCTCTCCATTTGTCTCAGATCATTGAGTACGAACGCTGACAAATTTTTGATACCATCCCAAACTTCTTTTGATTGTAGCATATGTGGGACAACATTGTCCGGTGTTATTCTTTCTGCTACTTGGTTCTCCAACAACTCTCTTTCTTTATTATATCTTTGGCAGTGAAAGAAAATATGCTCCGCATTTTCATTAGCCTCGGCACAAAATGAGCATATAACTCCATCATCATGGCCATATTTATGGAGGTACTCTCTAAAACAACCATGTCCTGTCAGAAATTGCGTCATATAAAAGTCGACACTACCGTGCTTTCTATCAACCCATGCCTGCACATCATTAATGAGTCGGTGTGTCCATCTCCCTTTGGTTGTTATATCCCAGCGTCTTTGCCATTTAGATAGACTCTCGTGTCTGATTTCTTTGCGCTCCTCAGCTATTAACGGCCTGCCAAGGCTTCGGCTCTTGTCATATATTTTCTTAATTTCCAGAGCCATTATATCTGGGGGCATTATGCCAGAGATTACCCCAATAGCTTCATGGGATACAGTGCGAAAAGCGCTTGCGACTCTAATAGCGCTCAGTCGAAAAAGAGATTTCGTACTCTTGCCGTATGTTTCGTATTTTAGCGCTTGTCCCCATACCGGTGCAGCATACATTACAATGGATTGGGTAACTTTTGCCAGTAGTAGCCTTCTGTTTTGGCTTGGCCCGCCTATGTTAGCCATTATTCGAGATAGCGCCTTGTTTACCCGTGCTGCTTTCTCACAAGCTTTTTCAATGTGCACTTTAAAGTTTAAGCGTGCATCAATCATGACTCCCAAGTATTTCAGGTACGGTTGGGTGTTGATGTTATGCCCGTCTATGCTTAGTGTAATGTTCTCAATTTTTTTCCTGCTTGTAATCAAAACTGCTTCAGTTTTTTGTCCCGCAAGCTGTAGGTTTGTCGATGTGAGCCAGTTTTTTAGTTTGAGAACAGTCGCACTACATATAGTCTTTATTTGTTCAAGCTCTTTTGCAACTATTGCCAACGCAATGTCGTCCGCGTATCCGATTAATTGGGCTGCTTTTGGTATAGGGATGCGGAGGATTCCATCGTAGAGCACATTCCACAACAGAGGGCCCAGCACAGAGCCTTGCGGTACTCCCCCAGTTACTCTATATTGCTTAACTCCTTCGTCTGTGTCATAGAGTAGTATTCTATCTGACAGGTAGCTTTTTATTAATCGCAATAAATATGGTGGCGTGTCCAGGTTCCCTAAAGCTTGCATAATGTGGGACCAGCAAGCAGAGTTAAATGCATTTTTTACGCACATATGTATGAGTGCGCATTTGCTTGTGTTATTTTTGCCCAAGAATAGGCTCATCCATTCAAGGTGCCCCCTAGTCGGTGATAAGCATTCAGCACCGTTGATGAGCAACAACAAGCAAGTAGATTTTTTAACTTAACTAAAGCATATGCAGGAAAATGCAAACTAGAAAAGAAACATAATTTTTTGTAAGTAGTTGGAACAAATTAGGGGGAAAAATTGAAGAGAAATGTGCTAAACAAGTAAGAACCTTTCTTCTCATAAATACCTATGGAATGACGCCCAACAAAAATCAACAACACGGCCCACAAAACAAAAAAACAACTTAGATGAAGTGAGAAAAATTTATTAAAGTACTAAGCATCGACTTTCTTAACTTCAGAAAAGATTTTACACCGAGAGCCGAAGAGAGAAAAGGGAACGTGACTGGCAGATTCACCATTGAAATCTGCGCTAACGGTTGAGCTGTGGTGTGAGAGCTGGCCTCCATTCAGAGCCCTCAAATTATAGAAATCAATTGGAGTTCCTTACTACGCCAGCGTGTTCCAGGCAGAATTATAAGCAATCAGAGCAGCATGCAAATCACTAAAACGCTACAAAGAAATTGGTGCAAGAGTAGCCGTCTTTTTTGACAGTCCAACAGTTATCGAGGCATTTAATTCCATTCCTAGAGAGGATCTAAAATTGCTTGGCCATTGGTTTCAAATTACTCTGATATGAGTTTTCGGCCACAGGAATATAGAGGGGAATGAGCAGTGTTCGTTTGGCAGCTTCGGCACTAGACATAGCATAGGTGTTGGCAGATGCTATCCCATCCAACACGATAAAAACATCCATTCCTTCGCACTGCTAGCCGAAAGAAGGTGGAAGCAATTAACTACTTGCACGACAACAAGAAAGACACGGCCGTCGCACAACATTCAGGGGACGAATTGCCTATGTTGATACTCTCCCCCCGCATCCCACGTATCACTGCAACTCTTATAGGTTACTGTAACGTAGGGGATCATGGAGCTAGACCTAGCTTTCTTTTCTAGGCGATCTTCAGAAGAATGTCCTAGTCTAGCTGGAGCAAAACTTTCCTCTTTCGGTAAGCCTTTATTACAACAAATTTATGTAGTCTCAGACATAGATGGAAAAAGCATAGCGGGAATCTCACGAAATGGATCTGAGTAAAGCAAAAAACAAACAGACATCACACCAGAACAGTGGTAGTAAAACGGCGCTAGTCGTTAAATAGGATTATTTCAATAGAAATACTCAAACACTTCAACAATAACAACAAAAACAACAACCACCACTAAGCATCAACAGTTGGCAGTGGAGTCTACTGCTCAAGTTTTTGGTTTTACCTCTTAAATACTTTTTATCAAAACTCATACGTGAAAGTTGCCTACTCCGGCTTTTTCTAAGCAGCGATCACTTTTACCAGCTCCTTCGTTAATTGTTTCGAACTTTAGATAGGAGGATTGCCAGTCAAGTTTTCAAATATGGAAATTCAAGTGCGAATATATCAAGTACGGCAAAGTTTGACATTTATAACCCTTTCGACCCCAACGTTGCGTTGAAAGCAAGAATGTTGGCCTACAATTTTTCTCAAAATCCAGTAAGACGCTTCTAAAAAGGCAATTTACAAAAACGATTACATTTTTTTATTTCTAAACGAGGCTCATGACTTCCACATACACATCTCTGCGTTAGAAAAGTGCCAAAGGTTCGCCAGATCTCAAATATAAAAACACTTAGACCTCTCTGTGTGGAGAGCGGATAATCGCATGCAAATACTCGTAAGGCTCCAGAACTTTGTTCAGCCATCTTTGCGGCTCATTTTGCATTCTTTTGAATATCTTCAAAATAACGCATTATTGCTTATCTCATCCGCTTCACTTGCATGAGCACATAACGCAAAAGCATTAGCTATGCGCAACAGAGCGGGTGTTTTTTTAGAACATTTTATTAAATAAAAATAATTAAAAGAAAGGAAGTCTTGATCGAAAAGTTCCCGAAATAATTTCAGAAAATTTAATACACCAATGTATTCCTCAAAAGTGATAATATCGCCTTCAAAGTATTCCCGGTCAACTGCACCGCACTTATGCCAGAGTTTGATCCTGCTCTCGAAACACTTCTTGAACTTTATTTTCGGTATAGCTAACAAAGGCTTTGACTCGATTAATCGGTAAAAAATCATAGGAAACCATATCAGGTGAATTCGATGGCTGTTGTTGGTTTAAAATTCAGGGATAATAATGCCACTGGGTGGCAGTGAGTTATCATAGTGCAAAATCCTCGAGTCACTCGTGGTGTACAGTATCGTTTTAATCCATAAAAACCGTGACAAACAGTTTTTTACTGAAAACGACGTGGTTTTTTTTAGTCTTTGGTCTCTCCACTCACTTGTTTGAAGTCTGGATTGCGTGTTGTACTCATAAACCACGGTCTCGTCTCCAGTAACGATGCATTTGCTGTATATTGGGTCGGAAAAGCGAGAGATCAAGAGGTAGTTGGGGGTCACTTTACTATAAGAGTCGTTTGAAAAGACCGTGCAAAAATAAAAACTACCTTATTATTTGGGGTCCACCATTTTTCGACATAGTCTTCTTTTAGGCGTATACACTTTGCCAAACGCTGTTCTAGTTTGTTGATCCCTTCCGATAATAGGTAATAGGATATGTCAAAGTCTGAAAAATAGTCTTTCGTTTCTGCAATCACCTCCACGTTTGACTAAAATCTTTTTCACACCAGCCATTTATTCAAATTGAAAACAAGTAGTAGTCTGAAGGATCCAAGTGAGCCAGCATAGGGGATAAGGCGATGTGAAATGAGTTGGAACCCTATTTGCAATAAGTTTACGACTACAACTGCTGATGCGTGAGCTGGTGCATTGTCGTGATGGCAGAGGAAAATCACTCGACTTCCTCGATTCAAACGAAGGCCAAATACAAAGAAATGTGCTGATCCGGCTGAAGCTTGGTCTGTGTTCTTCCAAGAGATGCCACTAACTAAATATAACCTCGATATGCAGGCGCTTCTCTGAGAAATGTAGATGACATTCATAATGAATATTATATTTCTCCTAGTCGGGCATAGGGCGAAAACAAATGTTCTCCAACGATTTCTATCAGACGCTACGTGTCTGATTTGGTTCCAGGTGGCGGTAAAAGAACTCTCGTGCGAGATTGTGCCCATCCAAGCTTGGGTGCATTCTAGGTGACCTCTGCGTCGACTTCCTTGATGATTCCAATGAAAAGTCATTTTGGCAACTGTTCCATTTTTGTCTTTTTATTTCGGATTTAATTGGGCGGCTTTTGGTAAGCAGAAGGGGGTCCATATTGGAGATTGTTCTCGGCCAAAGGAGACGGCATATAGTAATTCTGAGGCATTTGTTGACAAACGTCGACTTATGTGGTCAGACGCAAGTCAGGTCCCAAAACCATATAGGAGAACCGATTTTACGCCGGTTTTGAAGATTTTAAGTTTGTTTTTAGTGACAAAGTGCGAGATCGCCCCAGCCTTGAAAATCCCGTGCATCCCAAAAAAGCACCCATTACATGCACAACTTCGTTCAGACTCCCACTTCTTCCCTATAACTATCCACTTTCTGTACATTTACTTTTCCATTTCTTTAGCATTTCCCCACGTTTTTCTCATTTACGTTTGCGGTTCTGCTTAATGCAACTTTGAATGGAACTCATTGCGCGCGCTCCTTCGTTTGCCTGTACGTCTGCCAAGCATTTAAAAAATGCACATTTATATTATATATTTCTTTTCCCCTAAGTATTTACGTTATTATTATTATTTTTATTGTTGTTGTTGTTACCACAATAGCAAATGCCATGAAGACGTTAACGTTAACTGCTCTTTGCCTTTTGTTAGCACCGAAGACGTGCTGGCTTGTTTGCGCGGGCGTGTGTGTGTGTGTGTGATAGCTGCATTATTTAAATAAATTGTTGCCTACTTTGCGGCGCTATAACGCTGCAAAACAAACTACTTGCGCACAATTGCCAAGTACGATCTTTGTGTAGTTTGTCTGCAACTTTAAATCTTATTTGAATTATTGTAGCAGAATGCATGACACTTGCAACACAGGCGAGCACAGACGCATAATGCAACAAAAGCAACACGCACAAAAACAGTAATAATAAATAACAGCAAATGGCATAAGTAAAGCAAAACATTGCAAAGTGAGCTATGAAGTGAAGTTTTGTAATGCTTGGCAACGCAGGCTGCTTTGCTGATAGGCTGCTGGAGTGGTTATTTATATGTATTTTGTTGTTGGTTTTTTCTGCAAACAGGTGCAAAACATGATGGTGTTTGTTTTTGTTGGCTTTTTACTTTACCTTTGCTGCATTTAAATTCGTATCTCTTGCTGTGGGTTTTTTTGCTTCAATTTTGTTCCCCCTGCAGATAGCCTAGCTTCTGCGCCGCTGCTCCACGCCCTGCCTCTGTGCACTCCGTCCATTTTTCTTTTATGTATATGCACACTTGTGCTCTTATTGCATATGCATGTATATATTTTATTGCACTTGCACTTGCTTTTTGCTTTAAACTTTTTCCCTTTTGCTTTTGCCTTTTGCGTTCCAACCCGACCATTGCGCATTTAACTGCCGCACTGTGAATTTCACTCGTAATTTACTATTTATTGTTTCCTTTCCGGTCAACATCCGCGTGTGTGTCAGCACACGCACACCCACACACTTAAGCACACATATATATACATACACATACACTCTTCATCAGCCATGCAATCTTGCTGGTATTAGTTAGCGCGTAGTCTCTGTTGCAACACTCCCCTAGCGCCTCTTTTAATACGCGCCGGGTAATAAAAGTAATTTACAGCAACAAAATGAAGAAGAAGGAGTTATGTTGTTTCTGTAGTTGTTATAAAAGTGAGCTTTACTAAAATGTTACTATCTTCTATTTATGCGCGTAAGTTATAGTTGGCTAGTATATGTGTGTGAGTGTGTGTATGTACATGCATATGGTGGTGGTAGTGGCTTACTTTTGGTGCGAATGTGTGCGTGATTTAATGTTGCAAGCAAATATGCGATAAAATATGATTATGTTGGGCAGTTAGCAGAAGACAATGGGTATTTAATCTGTGACGCGCCGATGTTAGGACTGTAAAGTAGCAGATTAATTAAGGCGACCACTTTTTACTTGATTTTCTTTAATTTTCTGCAGCAAAGGTTTTATTTATGTTCAGCGTACTATATTCATATATACTTTTGTAAGTTTAAGCTTTTAAAGCTAGACTTAATTGAATTTTTTCAATATTTTGCGAGTTGGCTCCAAATTCAGTTGGAAAACGTGGAAATGCTTTTGGCATCAATCGATTTTGGCTCCAAGCATTGTATTGATGGAGCCACGGTCATGTGGATTGACATACTGATACATCTAAAAGAAAATTATTCCTCATAATAACCAAAATCATTCTGATTTAAATTTTTCTTCTATTAAGTTCCATCTGTTCCCGATAAGTCTGTTAGTGGTCCCATCACATTCGTCCTGAAAGAGTTATGCGCGCGCTGAAGGTTGTGTTTTAGGGTTCCGAAATACTCTTTAGCTTTCAAACACTGTTTTCTAGTAATGCTACGAGCCTTGACGATATTGCTATACCAAATAAAAAAAAATTCTATTCGCCTTATAGTGACTACTAAGAAGATTTCCTCAGAACCAGATTGAAATGGAATTAAGTATAAAATAATTTGCTATACTAAGTCCATGAATGGTCGAAAACAGTTTCAAGTCAAAGCCATTTAACAGTGCCGAAAAGATGCACTACTGAATATATAACTACGAGGGTCGTTTGAAAAGTCCGTGCAAATATAAAAACTACTTAATTTTTTGGGTAAATATTTCGAGACCTGGAACAAACTGGCGCTGTAGTTCATGTGGAATGCTTTGAAGGCAATAATACGACTTTTGGGGAACAAACTTGTATTTTGAATTTTCTGAATATATTCCGGGAACAGTTTGATCAAAGCGGTAAAACTGCAAGGTATCTATATGAGAAATCAAAATTAATAAAGTGTAGTCGGTTTCAAAGTCCTATTATTTCTAAATATTCTTACTTGCCCCCATTAAAGCAATACCTTGTTCAGCAATTCTGTGAGGCCCTGGAACTCTATTGCAGAAACTGTCATTCTAGAAACTGCCTGCTGATGAGTACCACCCGGAACTATGAGTGTTCGAATCTCCGTACATGAAACTCCAAAAATTATAGAAAAGTTTCTTTCTAATAGCCGTCGCCCCTTCGCAGTCAATATCAACCACCGATTGTGCGTTTGCCAAAATTATCTGCCTTTCGCGTTGTCGCGTTGAAACTGTAGGTTCCTTCATTTGTGGAATAAAATCGGGACGCACACCACAAGTAGGAGGGGTAGCTCGGCCAAACACCCAAAATTGGTGTGCGCTGTATTATTCTATGCCACAAATTGTATTTTCTAGTGCACTTTAAATCTAAGTTATTGTTCTAGTCAGTAAGTGCCTACGTAGTTTATTGATCAAGAAAAATATATTAATGATAATAAACTAAAAAAAAAAAAACATTTAAAAAGGAAATAATACTGTTAGTAAACAAACATGGCCATTTTGTAGAACAAATTTGGAGTCTAACATATCTTATTTTTTTTTTGGTTTTACAGTGAGCCCAAAGTTTCGAAGTCGACCGGACATAGCCATCAGATCCTAAGTATTACTGAAATATGATCCGATCAAATAAATGAAACAATATAAAATTGTGTGCTTTATTTAAATGAGTTCAGCTTATTGAAAATAATATTCATAGAAGTATCTATATTACGTTCAAAAACGTGTTATTAGCCCATTTCTGACAGTACTATTATAATATTTTAATTTTCTGTAGTAGAATTTCAATGGAATAACTTTTGTTGCATATTTTAACTCCCTATCTCCCATTTTTATGGGTCAATTTGATCAATTTTTTTAAAAAAGTTCAAAAAGTTCTTTTCAATAGAACATTTAAGGACTAAACTATTGTACGAATATATTTGGCAGAAAATTTCGGTGGGAGTTACCGAAAGCACAAAAGTCATTAAAATAATAATTATTTATTTATTTTATTATTATTCCTTTGTATAATAATTAAATGTATAATACTCATTGACACAAATACTGGTTTACCCAATAGATAATGTTATGTTGGGTGTATATTGAAAGAAAATTCCGGTAGTGTTTCTGGCTAGAACTATGCTTTTATTTGCTGATTAATCCCCAAATTAGGGCATTGAAAAAAATTTGTAAAGGGTGGTTAAATTCCAAAGGCCGATGTTAAATGTAAATCACACCTAAACGTCAAATTTATTTCTGCATTTTATTTCACATTTTTCAATTTCAGACTAACTCAATTTGAATCATGGAAAGATACATAATCGAGCAACGCGTTAAAGTTATTCAGGCTTATTATGAAAACGGGGGTTCAAATCAAAATTCATATCGCGCACTTCGTCAAGAAAATCATCTTCAGTGATGAGGCACATTTTCACCTCAGTGGATACGTCAATAAGCAGAATTGCCGCATTTGGGCGAATGATAATCCAAGAGTGCTTGCCGAAAACCAATGCACCCACAAAGAGTGACTGTTTGGTGCGGTTTATGGGCCGGCGGCATCATTGGGCCGTATTTTTTCCAAAATGAGGCCAGTCAGGCAGTTACTGTGAATAGTGTTCGCTATCGTGAGATGATAACGAACCTTTTATAGCCCGAATTGGAAGATGTGGATGTGGACGATATGTGGTTTCAACAGGCTAACGAAACAATGGCTCTTTTGCGCGAAAAATTTGATGGCCGAATAATCTCACGTCGCGGCGATGTAAATTGGCCGCCGAGATCATGTGATTTGACACCATTGGACTTCTTTCTTTCGGGTTATTTGAAAGAAAAGGTGTACGTTGATAAGCCAGCAATAATTCAAAGCTAAAGGATGAGATAATTCGGCACATTAACGGCATAGAACCTCAATTATGCCTCAGCGTCATTGAAAATTTGGACCATCGGATGAAGGTGTGCCGACGAGGTCGCGGCGGCCATTTGGCCAATATTTTGTTCCATACGTAATTGTTCCATACGAAAGCAGGTAGTCCTGAACTGCTCTCTTCAGTACTACCACCAATCTCTAAAAAAAAACAAAAAACAACATAAAGATTACAGCGAGTAACAATTCACACATCTACCATGGCGCCGTGCTACATTCACCTGTTGCCTGTATCAAGGATTTCAGGATTTACCTACTGGGCTGCTCAGTAATTTCTTTTCCACGCCTTTCGGTTGCTCCTAGTAGTGCACATATCACATCTTAATCCTTTACGCTACTCTAAGGATTGCCAGCAGCGAATTTCTTTTTGTTGCGAGCAAATACACACTGGCAGGGCGCAGTACTCGACTAGGAGCGAGTGAGATATAGCAGATCGTAGGTAAGTGCGCTGCAAACATGCGAGTAAGACACCGGTAGTTACGCGTATGTGCAGCACACTAGCGCTATATCTCTCTCCCTCTTTACCTCTCTTCTCTTTCTATCTCCCTTTTTTCCCGCTCCTCGTCTAGCCTTTAAATAGCAATATTCACTAACTTTTTGTTTTCCTCGCTTTTCTGCTACTTGAATGCATTTTATTGTCAGAAATTTGCATTGCATTCTATTGTAATTTTTACTCTGCTGTATTTCCTCCTTTCAGCTTCTCTGGCTGCTGCTTTTCAGCCTTTATTTCTTTGCTAAGCAGCTAACTTATGCACACATATGGGTGTATGTGTGTGTATATGCGTATGGAAGTGAGTATAGATAACTCTCCAGTGTTAGCACTTGCTAGCTTTGGAATGCATCAACACCTTTTTATACTGCACATAAATAGATATAAATATACACACGTACATACGTATTTTCAGGTATACCATTTACATAACCAGCCGCCCCCTTCTTGCTTGTTATTTTTACATTTACATTTACATTTTACTATCTTTGCTGTGCATTTTTCCTTTTGCTCTTTTGATGCACTTTTTTTACACTTCTAACGCAGTGCAAATGGTCGTTTGCGTCATTTACATATTCAGCTAAAGCGTTTGCACATTTTGTTGCATTGCTTTATTTTTGCTGTTTGTTGGCAAATAGTGGCATTCAACGGTGGCGACATTCAACAGCGCTATTTGGTATGCGTACATACTCATATACATACATACGTATGCAAATATATATGGGAGCGTGTGTGTGTACGATGATCTGCATATAAGTCAGAAAAGATAGCCCTGGTTGGGTTAAGTTTTGCAAGCATTTCGCCACTTTGCACACAGCCACACACAGTTGTATTTACATTCATATGTATGCATTAATGCAGGTGAGTTTGCAACTCCTTCTATCTTTTATATTAAATAGCTACACTTTGACTTGCCATTTTTTTCGCATTCATAAAACCACTCTTTGTGGCATGTTGGGCTTATGTTGCATACAATGATGCAGATGCTCCTTAAGGTCTAAGAAACTAGTATTTTTCATAAAATTTAATTGTTCATAAATATTCTTGATACCAGACTCTCTTACCATAAGATAAACTTATCAGAGGTTATGCAGATAGAGTGCATTTTTTCATCATTAAAAAAAAAATACCAAACTGCCGCCCTTTAAATTTGAAATACCATAATCTATTGACGAGCCGTATAATCCTATATACGAAGCGACGTCTATACTCTTCTTAATTGGCGCGATAATTGCTTCCGCGACATTGGCTGAGTTTAAAAGAGCGCGTCTGTTGGACACACCAAGTGAAGCAAAGTTCTTCTCCGCCTGATCTTGCCTACGCAGAGGAGGCCTACTTCCACTGCTATCACTAGCTGGTGCCACATCGAATACTTTTAGAGCAGCAGTGTTTGTGTCTGTTCGAACGACATGACCCAGCCAACTTAGCCGCTGGATCTTTATTCGCTGCGCTATGTCTATGACATCGTAAAGCTCATACAGCTCATCGTTCCATCGCCTGCGATATTCGCCGTTGCCAACGTCCAAAGGTCCAAAAATTTTGCACTCCAAGCGACGCTTCATCGGATGTTGTCATCATCCACGCTTCTACGCCAAACGTGAGGACGGGCATGATGAGAGCCATGTAAAGTTAGTTTTGTTCGTCGAGAGAGGACTTTACTACTCATTTGCCCACTTAGCCCAAAGTAGCACTTATTGGCAAGAGAGTTTCTCTGTTGGACTTCAAGGCTGATAAGGTTATCGGTGTTAGAGCTGGTTCCTAAATAAACGAAGTCTTTTACAACCTCAAAACTATAACTGTCTACAGTGACGTGGGTGCCTGTTTGTTTGAAGACAGGAGGTACTTCGTTTTGTCTTCGTTCACCACCAGACCCATTCGATTTGCCTCTTTTACCAGTTTGGAGAAAGCAGAACTAACAGCGCGGTTGTTAAGGCCGATGATGTCGATATCATTGGTATCAAACGGCTCGGAGAGGTCCTTCCCAATTCTGACGGCGCTGCTGGTAGTGAGCAACGTCATCGTGCATAGCCGTATTAGTTTTGCATACAAGTAACTCCTTTCCGTACTGTCGAATGCAGTTTTGAAGTTGACAAAAAGATGGTGTGTGTCGATTCTCCTTTCATGGGTCTTTTCCAAGATATGTGTTGTTCTTTGTTGTTCTTTAGACGCGTATAATAGCGATTCTCACCTCGTCATGGTCGGGTAGCGGAACAACAATTTCGTCGTCAACGATTGGGGTATCAGGATCTTCACATTCTCTGCGACATGCTACTACCATTAGGTAGTCATAAAACACCAAATGATAGGTACAGTTTTTCCTAATAGCGGCGGCCCCTCGGCAGGTGACTATATTTCACTACCTTGAAAAAGCTCCTCATAAAAACCACCTGTCATTCAGAGGTCGCATAAAAATATTGGCTCTTCCAATTGAGAGAAAGCATCACACAAATAGGAGGAAGAGCTCGGCCAAACATACTGCTGCTGTGTGCTGGCAGTTTTCCAAACATTGTGTAAAAGTAGTCTTAAAAGGTGTTTCTGAATAAGAGCTGACCAAGTTTCTTACCAATACTTACAAAATCTATACTGAATTGAAACTTGAACCTTAAACTTCAATCTTTCAACAAATTATCCATATCCCTTAAGCCTCGATAAACTATGCGCCTTAAAGATGTTGGTGCCGCAGCCAGCCAACAATTAAATCATCACCTATCACAAGAAGTATGGGGAAGCAAATGTCTCAACTTGAACATTGTAATTTGCGTAAGCTGCGATGGGACGATCAGATTTGCATCTTGACATCAACAGTAGCGGGCAGAGCAGAACGAACAGCAACAAAAAATACAAAATAAAAGGTAATAAAAGGATAACAACGTCATTGACACTGGCACTGAGTGCCCGGTGCTACTAAAGCCAGCTTCTCGGTAAATACATAAATGTGGGCTGTAAGAATAACACTGGCGCGTGCGTGTATATGTGAGTTTGTTGTTGTCTGGATTTGACAGTGTATTTTTGCACGGTGCCGCTGACATTCAGTATACCTACATACGCGTGTGAAATATGCAGCACGATTACATGCATTATCCGTATTTTGTGATATTCTTGATAAACAAAATATTCCCTCTACAGTGAGAAGAAAAGGAAAAAATATTGCAATCCAAGTGTTGCAGGGGCGAAAGACGAAGGGCACTAAGCGACTACTGCTGCAGCGTACTGCGCGTTGGTAACTTAAGTAGCTTCACTGGATAGGGTATTTGAGCTGCTGAGTGGCTGATTGTAAATATCTGTCCGTATGGTAGAGTACCGCGTTGCATAGTAATAAGTCGTGTGCGCCTTCCCACACGTGGGGGCGCAAATGCATGTGTATATGTGTGTGTGAGTGTGGGTGTATTAATTGACAGGCTAGGGCGGAACAATACTTAAATTTCCAACTAACTCCGCTTAGCGTGAAACGAAGCGAGTAAGGGAATGCGCCGCAGCGGCTTGTGGCAATGCTGGTTTTCAACGCTTATCTGTGCATCTAACAAGCTTCTCTACATCGATGTCAGTCTCGGCAGCCACGCACAAATGCACATAACAATCTTGACTGGCCAGACACATGCCATACATACATACATATGTATATGTGCATGCTGAGACACATTCCCGTGCCCTTGGCGTGACAAAGCTGCCAGTCCATTGCAGTGTCTTGATTTTCACTGGTAGTAGTTGAGTGGGCGCAAGATGACCGCTTATCGCTGTAGCGGCATTGCTCTCACTTATTTGCTTGCTGGTTGGCATTTTCTGCATATATACGGCCATAATTTATTCAACGAGTGGTTGGCTGACAACTCGGTGGCTGTCGTGGTCCCAAAGTGTCTTATTTAATGCAAGTCTATACTCTTTAGCGGCATGTAAGCGTACACACATTTACGAGTACAAATAACTTGTTTTCTCAATACATTCATACATTCTCAATGCATACATTAGTTACATACTTGTGTGTGTATACGTTTGTAGATTTGCCTTATCCGTCCCAGCCTGAGTGCTTTGCCCATGGCTCAGATTGCATTATCGCATTGAGTTGAGTTGCTGTTGTTGGCTGTGCGTGCTTTAATTTAGTATCTGTTTGTGTATGTATAAAAACGTGGATAGCCACTCATTTAACTTGTTAGTAATTAATTTCTATCAAAAGCGTCTCAAATGGCCGTTGGCTCATATTTTAGTCGAAATCTGGCGGTTTTTAAGGAAATTTGAAAATTGTTGTGGCTAGCAAATAATTTATTTAATTTCTAAATAAATATGAGTGTACCTAAATTAGGTACATTTCGCGATACACGATAATGAAACTGGATACGTTTCTCCAAAAAGGTTCTTGTGAAGCCAGTAAAATTAAAAATATGTAATTGGTTTGAAAACGCGATCCACTTGTACCTAAATTAGGTACGTTTCTACAAATACGGTAGGAAAATTAAGGTAAATTTCTAAAATAACAATTTTTTGAATTCAAGAACATTTAATAAATTAAATGTGATTAAAAACCCGATCCACTTTACCTAAATTAGGTACGTTTATACAAACTCGGTAGGAAAATTAAGGTACTTCTAAGATAATAATTTTTGTGAAGCCAATAAAATTTAAAAAATTTAATTCGGTTGAAAAAGCTTTCCACTTGTACCTTAATTAGATATAGTCTTACAAATTTGTTAGGAAAACTAGAAACATATTTAAATTAACAACTTTTGTGAGGTCAAAAACTTCAAATACAACAGAAAACTTATCTTGCACTCTTACCTAAATTAAGGATGCTTTTAAACAATATTATACCGAATCTAGGTACTTTCCGGTAAATTCATCGAGTAATGATTTTTACGAAGCCAAAAAATGTTAAATATAATTGAAAATATCTTCCACTTTTCCAGCCTCCTGCCTAAATTCGGTACATACAATTTAACCACACTTCTGGCAGAGCCACACTTTTTGAGAAGCCAAAAAAGTGCAATATGTATACTTGAAAATGCCTTCCACTTTTCGAGACCTCCTACCTAAATCAGGTATAATATTGAAATATAATACCGAAACTAGGTATGTTTCTAAAAGAACGACATTTATGAGCAAGCAACTTTCGTCAAATTAATATTTATTTTTCCATTTCCAGCATGCCTCCATAAATCAAGTACATTTTCCGAAATATGTTACCGAAATCAGGTATATTTTTAGAAGAACATTTTTTTGAAGCCATGTAAGTATTCTTTCCCGTTTGCATCAATATAGTCTAAAAATTTATGTCAATGATGCCAAGTGCTACAAAAGCAAGACGAATCTATTAAAGGTGGCATTGGTTAATCAGCTGATTTGCTTTTTTTTCTTTCTTTTTCTCATGTGGCTGTCAGCACGGAATGAAACAAGGCGAATTCATTCTTTGTTTTCTACTTTGCCAAGAGGACATGAAATCGCATAATGTTACAACAAACCATCGACATTTGCAATTCACTTGAGGTTCGAGTTTCAGTTTTTTGTGTTTACGACTTATCGTCCCCTTAGTATAACAATAGCCTATGTGCTCATAGGCTATTATTTTTTTATTGAATTTTTGGATTCTCCATCGTCGATTTTATATGTGGTCAAAATTTTGTCAAATTCTAGTTCCACAAAGTGGGTCAAAACGTCAGTCAAAAAATAATAAATATTTACAGACATAACGAGATTTGAGTGAGAGCTACTTTCGAAAAAAAGTTTGAAATTCATTTTCTCAAAACATCAAAAAATTTATGGGCTATTTTAATACTAAGGGGACGTTATGATACTTTAACGAACCCACTCATTTCATTGTACTTCTTTTCGATTTGAATTTTTTTTTTATTGACTTTTTACTATTTCTTCCACATTCAGAATATTTCTATTTATTTTTTTGATCTGTATGAATTTTAAAAAGTCAAGTACAGAAAAAATTAACTACCAAAAAGATTTAAGAAACAAAATTCCATAGCTATAACGCGACATAATTACTCGTATTCAAGTGAATTCTTGTTGTGAGAAAACGCAAATGTTTAGCATTTACTTGCTAATTTTAACCTTCGTTACTCTTATGCCGCTAACACGTCAGTACATCCCGGACACGGCCGACGAGAAGGAAAAAGATAAAATTTTGGCAAAGTGGTTAGGTGTCGAACTATATGGTGCCTACTTTTTTGATTGGCCTACAGAAGAGGATGAGCAAGAGGTAGCCGTCTCGGTAGAGCAGCAGGAAAAGACGATATATGGACATTGGCCAGAAGGGAATTCGAATGGTCTCGTGAGTGACCCACCAGATGATTGCTGCCCCATACAAAGAGAAAGTCGACGAAGCACCGCAGATTTTATGCGTTTCTTGCAGCAAAAATGTTGGGATGACTTGCTGCCAGTATCATTAGAGTGTAGCGCACATTCAGGCGCTGAGCGCAAAAACGCACCGAAGGCTTGGTATCTCTTTTTGGCGCATGTATTCGCCTTTTTTATTGTGGCACAGCTATTGCATTTATTGTAATGGGGTTTTAAGTTTTTTTTGTAAAAATTCGTAGAATTACTCCGAAGCTCTACGGCTCTGTTTTACTTTGGAGTAACAGGCGGTCTTTGTGAGGCATAATCTGGGATTCGATGCAAAATAAATTGTAAAAATAATAGCAGAAAAATGTAACTCAAGTGGTTTTGGACTGTAAAAAGTTAGCTATGAACTGAAATGCAGTTAAGGCGCACAAACTTAAATAGCCTAAAAAATGTTAGATTCCCATACTGCTGCGAATTTTTTTTAATTTGTGGGCCGAAAAAAATGTTCTGCAGGGCTAGTTTTTGACATAAAAAGTAAAGCATAGCAGATTTTTTGAAGTCCTCACTGACGGTGTTGCACAGGTTAAGGCGTAATGTTTTTTAATTTAGTAATTTTTGAAAACGAATTCTTAGCGAAACGAATTTTAGTATTTAATAAATTTGTTTATTTTTTGTTTTTTCTTTTTTGTCGGGACAACGAGCCAGTGCAGCACTCAGACATTAATTAAGTCCATTGTACTAAACTTGGATTCCCTTTTAATTTTCTTTAAATCTACCCGATCTCCGAAGAAATCTGAGTAGATCTTGTGGTGCCAAGGAGCCAAGATGATCGCTTCTTAACACATCAGTGCCAAAGACCTCAAACCTGATTCGAGCGAAGGCGAGGCGGATGCAGAGGAAATGGTTCGCCTTCTCATCCTCCTCTTCATAAGCTGGGCAGAGTACACTGTCTGAGATGCCCAACCTTTCTATGTGCTTCGCCCACAGAAAGTGGCCCGTCATCAGTCCAACCAGCTGTCTGCACTCCCCTTTGCTTAATGACAGAAGGGTTTGCGACAATCGTCCGGACATGACAGGTAACATCAGTGTAGTCCATCTGTAGCCTCTCTCAGCCTGCCAAGCTCGCTTGTGTGTTGTAGTTACCCATTTGCTAACCGTGGCTTTGATGGCCGCAGAAGGGAGTGGCAAACGGGCTCTGGACCAAAGAAATTGGCCTCAGAGCCCATCTTAGCTAAAGATTCAGAAGTCTCCGTACCCACGATACCATAGTCAAATTGATTTCCTGAATCTAAATGAATGAGCCGCCATAAACACATTTAAATCGTAATCGCTTCTAGACAGTCACCCAAGCGCCCATATATTCTGCGCTCAATCTGCAGTTCTTGTTACATTCGCACCGAGCATTGCTACTTGCAATGCAAATCAATTGGAATCCGTCTAACGTTCTACAAAACTTTTCCAAAGCATATTCAACTTTAGCACTTGAAATACATATATAGGAAGTGGTCAACTAGGAATAAATGTATAGGCAACTCAAGCAAATAGTGCCTTGGAAAGGGGCACGTCATCTTCGGACTTGCTTGCCTCTTAAGCGCGTTGCAGGCATATTCACTTACAAAGCAAAGATTTTTATTTAAAATCTTTATTTCTTTTGCATTGAAAACACAATCCTGAATTGCCTACTTCCTGGAATTTAACATGGCTTGCTTTTCTTTATCGTACATACATTTCTTGCATACATTTCCCAGTTCCTGTGAGTTGTCTACTCGCACACCACTGTTGTTTTGCTTTGTCTTTTAATTCATGCACTGAATTGGAAATTTATTCAAGCTTAAAAAGTGCCCATGTGCACAAGCGCATACAAATCGTATTGTATCGTGTAACTTATTTCAAATCGACTGCAGTGAACAAATAGTTGTGTATTTATTGACTGGCTTATTTTTTATTTCCACTTCCTGAAAATTCCCATTGCAACAAAGCAGTCATATGATAAGCATGCCCATTTTAGGGAGCCTTTATTTACACACAATGGCCGCGCACATATTTCGCTACGCATCCGTTTAGTTACCTCGAGATAGCAATGGGAAAGTGTTAGTTATTTTTTATCTACAAGTAAGTCGAAAGGACTTTTGCTTTACTTCTATGCACATCCGGTTATTTTATATCCGGTATTAGCCACTATGACCCTTTTCCTTACAAACAAAATATTCTTTCAATGGCAACTGGCTGGCCTTTACGGATTCAGATTCGCATAAATAATATTAGATATTGAAGAAGGATTTTATCTAAAGTGATCCAAGTAAAGGGTGGCGCAAAATTAATCGGGTGGCGCAAAATTAATCATTCAACTTTTTACTAAAAAAAAAAATTATTTTGAATGACGGAAATCTTTATTTTGACCCTTACGTGCTCCATTGCTTGTCTGTTTGTATGCTGCAGCTGTCTAGCTCGCAAGTGTCAAATATGATTGCCGTAGGACGATATTTGCAAATATTATAAATCTTTCCATAATTGATTAATTTTGCGCCACCTGTTATTTTGGACACGGCTTTAAATTTTGAAAATAGTGCCGTTTGTAGACTTGAGTATAATAACACGTAAACTGAAAATATATTGAGAAATAAAATAATAAAAAATAATTTGACAATTATTCAATGTTGAAAATTTTAGTATGGAATTTTTCAAAGCAAAATATCTTCGATTCCTTTTACAATTCAACACTCTTTTTTAATTAAAAAAAAAAAATACTTTTTAAAAAAATTTTCTTGCAAAAATTATTTTTTTTTTTAATTTATGGCATACAATTTCTTATCATTTGTGAAAAACCCTTAAGTTTTTTTTCTTGTTCTGTTTCTGTTTAATTTAATTTCTCGCGAAAAATATTTTTTCGGAAAGAATTTAACACTTTATTCTAATTTTTTTCTCAAAAATTAAAAATGTAAATTTTTTTTACAAAAATTTTTAACAAAAAAACAAAACAACTGTAAAAACTTTCTTCTAAATTTTTTTTTCCAAATTTTTTTTAAACATTGTTTTTCCAATTTTTTTCTTCAAAAATTTTCAGCAAAACATACGCCAAAAAATTTTAATAAAAAAACAGAGTTTCCAAAAACACTAAGCAAAAACAACAAAAGAAATTTTAACAAAAAGAAAAGAGTTTCCAAAAACACTTAGCAAAAACAACAAAAGAAATTTTAACAAAAATGCATATTGTAAAGAGTATATTTAATCAAACAAAATTTTCTTGCCTCCAAATTTTTAAAAAATTTTTTTTTAATTTTTAACAAAAACAAATCTCGAAAAATTTTAACATAAACAAATTTGTAAAGTGAATTGCTAAAGAAAGGCTTACATTTGTTTAGTTCTAAGTTCAGTTCCATGTTGTTCTCAAATTCGAAGCTTCGAAAATCTGATCTTCAAAGAATGAGATGCTGTTTTGGAATTTTGATTTATACATCCAAATAAATTCTTGGTATATATGATAATATTATCTTTTTCATAATTTTTTAAAATGGCTTCCCACTTCTTCTCAGGTAACCTCGAATGGGTGTTGCAGGATACGCCTAGGTAATTTTAAATAATTTATTTTTAAATGCCGTTTGCATTTTTTTGTTCTAATGAAATTCGAATGGATTTGCCGTTAGATTCAAACTGCACTGCGTTAATTAATTATAACAAAGGGACTTATTCAAAGGTTCTTATCACTGATTTATTTTTTGTTTAATTTGAATACTTTTTTATGAAATATTATACATATAGATCATTATCCAAACAAAATCTTATAAATTTAAGTTTCAAGCTTTGCGTAAGTAAAAAAAAATCTAAAAATTTTCATTAAAATTTTAAGAACAGAAGAAGAATTTCGAGTATGCAGTTTTATAGAGCGCTTATTTTTAACAATTTTTTAATTTATTGTTTTTTTTTTGCTGTTGGTACTAAAAGTGGTAAACGTCACTAGCAGAGAACTTCTCTACAAATAGCTTTAAACGATCTTTTTTTTTTAATTTCTAAATAATAATGTTCACTGATTCTTCTCTGGGACTTCATATACAGCAATCAAATGCACGAAGCCCTCATCGTCCGAGTACGTCATCTGTTTAGGCTCACATGTCACGTTTCCTCGTACTTGTAATACTTACTTATGCGCAAATACCTCAAAGTAAGCAAAATGCATCATCAAATTTTTACAAGCGCCCAGTCCCCAAACGAAAAGGCAAAACAAAAAAAGCAAACTAAGCCTATACGAGAAGCACACACCAAATAAATTTGTTAGAAGGAGGTCATCTGAGCTACAAGTTTGACAAGTTTCTCAGCAGAGCGATTGAAAGTGAAATTTGTGAGAAATGACTACATCGGCGCGGTGTAGACTATAAGCGATTGAGCGCAACTAAGTAAGAGTTTTAGTTAGTGTGCGTGATTTGCTTAAGTGGACTTCCTTTCTGCACAACACTTTTTACAATTTCACACAGCCTTTGGTAACTGTAGCTGCAAACGAGTGTGAGAGATAAAAGTATGCCTTTCTTTGGTAGATGGAGGAAATGCGTTTGAGATTTGCGACACTTTTAAGCCGATTTGCATTGATTATTTGCACATTTTAGGCACAACGAGCGAATAAGTGCGAAGAGGCAAGAAAGTGTGTGAAGGTTGGCATATGCTTCTCTTCATTTCTTTTATGCTTAAGTGGTATAATGTTTCAATTTGCTGAGTGAAAGTCATGAGAGAATGGGTGCAAGTTTACCAAAAAAAGCAGGAGGAATGATTTTCTGAAAGTGTAGTTCATGTAAATTTTGTAAATGTGCAGTTGTCCGCGATGTTGCTTGAGCGGCGCTGATTGAATTTTCGTTTTTTTAGAGTAATACATTTTTTTAATAAATAGTAAATTCTATGTGTGCTTATGTATGGAAGCAAGCGTAAATTAAACACAATTTAGTATTAACTACGTTTGCTAATCATCCATTAACTAGCTCCGCTACTGATTTCTAGCGAAGCAAGCACATCTGTATATGAGTAAATTCCCATGTACCAAATCAGCAAAACATATATGTAGACTCCACATTACTCAGCTATTGAAAATTGAACCATGAAAAAAATCGCAATACCAATTCCATGCTCCCACACAAAAGCGCGCCTGTTTACGTATTCAAGGCGCGTCAAAGCGATAAGCTGCACACGCGTGCACACAGCGAAAGCAAAAGCAGACTTTCAGGCTAACAAACGTGCTCCACTTTTACATTGCTCGGCACATGAATATGAATACATGAAAATACGATTATACTGTGGGAATAGACAGACAGGTGTGCGCTTTTCAATTCATCACTTGGGCGCTAATTCATCAGGAAATGCGTTAAGTCTAAAGGAGAAATGTGTCAATAAAATTAAAAGAGCTTAAGCAAAAGGAGGAAAAAATTATGTTCGAGGTGCTTGAGAGTAGTTGACTATGTTATGGAAGCAATATATGAGTGCTACTACTTGTTTAGACATAGACATAGGGTGGTTCTTCAAAAAACAAATTCACGATTTTTTTCAGTCTCACCACCTCAAGCGGTAAATCAACGGTGATATTACATGTTTAACCATAGACATACACATTAGGGTGGTTCTTCAAAAAATAAATTCACGATTTTTTTCAGTCTCGCCATCTCAACCGGTAAAGCCACGGCCAAAGATAACACCCATAAATTTAGGTTCCGATTGGAGGCGGTTAAGGCGTATCGCTTAGGGGTAAACATTTTGATATGATATCTTTCCCTGTAGCAGTATCGACGAAACGGTTGGGATTTAAGAAATCTTACGTGTATATTTCGTTCTAGACTTAAGGACCACCCTAATATGCATCTTATGTACAATTGAACCCAAAAAAATTGTTAAAAACTATCGACGTAGCGGTTGAGGTTCAGGAAATCTGACATAGACATTTTATTTAGGCCTACCCTAATATGCATCTTATGTACGGTTTAGCCCAAAAAAGTTGTGAGGAATTTTTTTTTTTTTGTTTTTATTTCAAACATAATAAGTAAATTACAATGTTTAATTACACTACAACTAGTTCAGAAACTAACGAGCAGTTTGATTCGAAAATAAATTACAATTGATAAAAAGAAATTACAAACAATATTTCTTATTTTCTGTTAATAGCCAGCAAGTTCATGTGGTTTTTTCCTCTTTAATCTTCGAACTGGGCACGGGTTACTAAGGATGCTCCTAGCTTCTTCGTTTACATGCCCTTGAAGTCGAATTTGGTGCGCTTCTGCTATTTTCTTAATTTCTTCAGTTACAGTGTTAACTAACGATGAATATCAGCATTTCTGACGTACCAGGGTGCTTTAACGATGATTCTCAGCACTTTGTTTTGAAAGCGTTGTATTACATTGATATTTTCTTCACTGGCGCAACCCCAAAGCTGTGCACCATAGGCCCATAATGGTTTTAATGTTTGTTTATAGAGCAATAATTTGTTATATATGGATAAATGCGATTTCCATCCAATTAGCCAGTTCATTTTGTTTAGCCTGATGTTAAGCTCATTTCGTTTTATTTTTATATGCTCTTTCCATCGCAACTTCGCATCTAGGGTAATACCTAGGTATTTTGCAGTATTAGCGAATGGGACTTTTTCATTAGAAATCATTATTGGTTGGTATTTTGTAATTTTATTTGTAAAATTCACGTGAATGGATTTACTGTTATTGAGTTTGATTCTCCATTTTCTCGTCCATGATACCATAGAGTCGATTGCAGTTTGAAGGTTCCTTGCAGCTTTTTCTTCTGTCTTTTCAACCCATAAAATTGCAGTGTCGTCAGCGAAGGTGGCAGTTAAACAATTTGCCATTACTGGTAAATCTCGGGTATAAAGAATATACCGGATTGGACCCAGGATGCTACCTTGTGGTACGCCGGCTTTTATTTCAACCAGTTCAGAATATTCCTTTCCCTGTTTAATTCTTAAATATCTTGAAGTAATATATGACTCCAGCAGACTACAATATTGGTATGGGAGGCAAGTCTTTAATTTGTAAATCAAGCCTTCATGCCATACTTTATCGAACGCCTGTGCGACGTCGAGGAAAACTGCTGAACATACCTTCTTTTCCTCTAATGCTTTTTCGATTTCTGATATTATTCTATGGACTTGTTCCAACGTGGAGTGTTTACTTCGGAAACCAAATTGGTGAGAAGGTATTAGATCTTTTAATTCAATAATGGGTTTCAACCTGAGGAATATTAGTTTTTCAAACAACTTGGATATTTGTGATAACAGAGAAATCGGACGGTATGAAGACACGTCGTGAGGATCTTTTCCTGGTTTTGGAATCATTATAACTTCCGCAACTTTCCACAGTCCAGGAAAATATTTTAGTTTAATAGCTGTATTGAAAAGATAAGCCAATCGTTTTAGGGCTTTATTTGGCAATTGTTTTAAAACTTCTGCAGTTATAAGGTCGAAGCCTGGAGCTTTTTTATCTTTAAGTTGCTTGATTTCCTTTCTGAGCTCATTTAATGTAATTTGTGGAATTTCAGAACGGTTTTCATATGTACCACAGGAGTTTAAGTCGTAGTTACTCTTATTAGGTGTGAAAGTTTTTTTCAAATACTTCGCAAAAGCAGTGGCTTTTTCTGCATCGCTTCTAGCCCAAGTACTATTTTCATTTCTAATAGGTGGAACATGGCATATTGGTCGTTTTAAATACTTTGTACTTTTCCAGAGAGAATAGTCATCTTTTTTATCAGCTGAAAGCTCGGATAGGTAACGTTGCATTGACTCATTTTCAATAACTGCTATTTCTTTTTTTAATGCAGTTGCTGCATTGTTGAGTTTCGTTTTATCTGCAGGTGAACGAGTTTGCTGCCACTTCCGGCGAAGTTTTCTCTTTTTTGCAAGAAGAAGTTTTATTTCTTTAGGGTAGTTGGTGCCTATCGTTTTCCGCCTCAATTCCGGCGTGTTTTCCCAAGCAGCTTTCTGAATTTTCTTCGTAAAAGAATCGATCTCAACCTCCAAACTTTCAGCTGTCAATATTGGTGCAGAAAAATGCATTGCGGTGCTAAGTGTTGATTTAAACGAAGCCCAGTCAGTGTATCTGTTGTACAGAGTCAGATTTGGTTCTTTTTCAACAACTGATTCACTTATGGTCAAGTATATAGGGGAATGGTCAGAATTCAGACTTAATCCCTCTTCTATTTTGACGAAGTTTTGGGATACTTTTCGGACCATGAAAAAATCAATTAAATCTGGTTTTTTGTTTACATCTGTTGGCCAGTACGTTGGTTTTCCAGTAGAAATGAAATCACATCCGGTTTCTTGGGCCGCTTTAAGTAGCTCCCGACCTTTGGTTGTAGTAAGGCGCGATCCCCAATAAGTATTTTTCGCGTTAAAATCTCCACCAATAATAAATTTGCGTTTGTGCATATTAATAAGAGTTTTGAAGTCATCAGGTGATATCGTGTACCTCGGTGGACAGTAAATAGCTGTGATTGACATATATTGGTGTTTTAACCTTACTGAAACAGTTGTTGTTTGGAGAATGTCAGAGCTAGTTTTATTTTCTTCGTAGTGTTCTAGACTGTTTTTAATAATTACTGCAGTACCTCCTCTTGCGCAATTGTTTGGATGTATTGTGTGATAGACATTATAATTTTTGAAGGAAATGTGGTTTTGTGTAGTAAAGTGTGTTTCGGATATTAGGAAAATATCTATTTTTTCTATATTTAAAAGTAGTTCGAGTTCCTTTTGGTTTTTTAATAATCCATTCGAGTTCCACGCTACAATTCGAAGGTTATCAATCATAACAATGTTTTTAACTTTTGTTCGAGATTATTTAGTCTCTTTTGGAGGTCTGTATTAAAAACTTCTTGCTTATTTAATTTATTAAGGATTTGAGCGAGAATATCTTCACTTTTTGTTTGGGTTTTAGTTATAACCAGTTTTTCACTACCTTTATCGGGTTGGTTTATTCCGATTACTATGTAAAATTGCTTGGCTATTATTATGTTTTGTCATATTAACAGGACGTATATTATTAGGCTGATTATCAGTAGCCGTATTTTGTTTCTGACCAGTTTTATTTCGCATTTTTTGAAGCTCTTTCGCAATTACGCATCCACGGTAATTGGCCGGGTGGTCTTCACCACAGTTACAGCATTTGGGCTTTTCATCCATTTCTTTAGTACACTCGATAGTTTTATGTTTTCCGCTGCATTTGACACATCTGGGTGATTTGCCGCAGAAGTTTCTTGTGTGGCCAAAAGCTTGGCAATTTTTGCATTGTGGAATAACTTTGGAGTTTTTAACTGGTTCGATTATAACGACAGAATGCAGAATGTATTTAATTTCATAAATTTTCTTGATGTCTTCGGTGGAGTCGAATGTGGCAAGAAACATGTTTAGTGGTTCGCGGGTTTTCCATTTTAACTTGTTTACGACATTCGTTATGTTAAAGCCTTGTTCTTTAATGTCAGCCACTATCGAAATTGGGGTACATGAATGGTGTAAGTTTTTGATCATCACTTTTATTGGACGTGTTTGTTTATTTTCGTAGGAGTACCAAGATGAATTTGAAATGGTGAGCATTTTTGTAATGGATCTATAATCATCACTTGAAGATGCATTAATTTTGTATGTTTCATTATTTAAAAGTTTTATAGCAAAGTGACTTTTGGCTGCTTTTTGAACAAGATTTCTAAGGTCCTGATAATTTTCGACGTTTGAAACCATAATTGGTGGGGGCCGAAGGTCTCGCTTTTTACTTTGATTTATGACAGTGGCATTTTGAATTCTCAGTGGAAAACTATTTATATGTTCCATTTCAGGAGATTCTTCAGCCTTTCGTTTTTTGCTTTGTCTCTTGCTTTTTTTAAGGATCCAGTCGGTTTCCCGTGCAAGATCTTCTTCATCAGTCTCATACTGTTCCGGATTTATGTTTGAAGTTTGTTTTGTATTGGATGAGTTTGAAATATTACTTTCCTCTTTGAGTTTTTGGTTTTCAACTTTTAATTGGAGGCAAAGCTTTTCTAGTTCTTTCAATTTCTTTTTTAAATCGTCGATCTCTGAGTTAGTATTACCTCTAACACTCCGACTTATAGATGGTTCCGCGGCCCTTCCACCTCCTGGAGGTGGTGTTTGGATCATTTTTAATGTTTATAATGTTTATAATTTTTTTTTTTTATTTTTTATTTTTTTATTTTATTTTTTTTTTTTTTTGTTTTTTTGAATTGTAAAGTTTACAAATTTTTATTTTAATAAGTTCTATTGGACAGATGGCAACTCTGAACTTCTAAACTGTTATACAATATTATAACACCTTAATTTTTGTAGTATACTTTTAGGTATACACTTAATTAAAATCTATGTTGACGTTAATTATCAGCTGTTTTTGTTTATCAACTGATAAAAAGTTGCGCGGGAGATTTGGATGTTGATAACGAAGGAGAAATTTTCATCCAAAACTTAGGTAATTTTATAAAGTTTTAGCCTATTTTTCTTTATTGTGTCCCGGGTAGCACCCACATTTATCACGATAGAAGCACTACACCTTCGCACTTGCTTTAATAACGTTTTATTTTCAGTTTTCGCACTAATTACAATTGAAAATCTGTTTTGTATAGAGAGCCGATTACTATGCGACCGACACATAACCAATGCAGAAATTTTATTTAAGTTGCTAAATTTTTTCCTGCATGCCGCTTCGCTCTCAAAGGCAAAGTGATATATTACATTGCTAAATCTTTTGATGGGCAGCACTTCAAGAAGCAGTAGGTTTAGAAAAAGTAGTTTATATTCTTTGCTTTGGTAGCAAAATTCCACTTCCAAGCCAAGCTTCGAGACACTGAATTTATCTTCATAGCGGCGTGTTCTCAGCAGCTTAGTCATGTGGAGATAGTTTTGGCCACAATCTGGAGGAAATAAAAGAATTAGATCGAGACATAATTGCTTTTGGCGAAGATTCTACAAAAAGTCAGAAAACAGTCTGGGTAGAAAACTTAGCAAAATATCGTCATAGAAAATTTGTTTGACAACCCAAGGAATTTTACATGCTTCAAGAACCGGGCATGCATCAAAAACAATGTAAGTGTTTTGAGAGCACGATTTGTTTTTTTAATTTGAACTTTAAATTGCATGCGAAATATCCTAAAGTCATTTATTGCACACCGCTGATCTGGAAGAAATACTAAAACTTAATTCTACCAATTAATTTATTAACCTCTTTGAGAGTGTACAAATTTTCACAAAGGCCAAAGAAATCGAGTAGTGCTTGCAGGGGAATCAATAGATACTTAAACTAAAAGTTGGCGAATTCTTCGTTACAAAAGTTAAAGAAAATACGAGTTCAGAAAATGTGTGTACAGAGCCGAAATTCAAATGGAAATGGGCAACAGTAGCGAAAGTTGAAACAAAAACCAGAACAGGAATGATTGTAATTCGGTGCAATACCGAAGAAAGTGCAAGAAAACTAGTGGCCAACGATGTAACGAATCGCTCAAACAACCCAAATATGTGCACACGCACACGTTTACAGTTTAACACTTGTCTGTAGTTGCGAGAACTTTCGGTGCAAAAACTTACGTCAAAGTTTCATATTTCGGCTGCGAAAGTAGCGGCTGACGGACAGCTGAGCCAGTGGCGTACGGTGGCGTATGAGTAGTCGACTAGTGTGAGAATACTTCTAATGCTTCGAGAACGATATTAAATGTTCCTCCTACTCAGTACAGGTTTTAGCACACATTCCATTTGCTTGGATCAAAAATTGAACGAAACACGCATGTACACATGCACAAATCTACGTACAAACAAAGAGCATACATGTAGGTTGGTAGCTAGGTGAAGTCCTCTTTGTAAGTTTGCCACTATGAATTGCAATGAAATGAAATTAAATTCATTGGAAAACCTTGAAAGAATTTTTAATTACTTTGATTAATTTGCTGTGTGGTGAAAGGGTGAAGGAGAGGGACTAGAAAGTTAGAGCAAGCTTTCTTAGGAAAACATACACACACATTCGCGCACAATTCTAAGAACGGATATGGTTAACAAAGAAGTTAGTTGAGTAGCAAACCAAGAATAAAGTGAAAGCGTCGAGCAAACAAAAAACAATGTATTGAATTGAAATTTAAAGCGGTACGAGGTAGTATCAATTGATATTGCGACCGTGAATACGCGAAAATATGCTCTCACACATAAATATAGGGTTTTTCAGTAAGAGTGCTTCAACTTTTTAACTTTTTTGAATAAAACACAAACGGTTTGACTTTTTTAACTAATTTTTTTTTTATTATCGAGTTTGAACATATACATTTAAGTATGAAATTCGATTTCTTTTGCATGACCACCGCGTGCACGTTTTACGAAGTCCAATCGTTGAACCCAATTTTCGACCACTCTTTTGCATAAATCGGCCGAATTTCCAGCAATTTCGCGTTCAATATTGGCTCTGAGCTCACAAATCGTCGCCGGCTTGTTACTGTAGACCAATGACTTCACATAACCCCAAAACGGTACGGCTTGTTAAATGGACCGTAAAATGACCGTAATGCTCTTAAAGTAGCAGCAACAGAATTAGCGATTATTTTCATAAAAAATTTGCACGATTTACAATCGTTGCTCAAGTGTTTAGCGTTCCATGATGAAATGTATACTAATGAAGTTTACAAATGACAAGCGAAAAATAAAAAATATTGCGTCGTTCGCCCTCCCTATCGGAAAAAAGTTGAAGCGCACCTACTGAACAGCCCTATACATACATACATACAAATGCACACATACATACTTAGCACAGTCTGGTGGAAGCGAATAGTTCAAAAGGCTGAGCAAGGTTAACGATACATCAGACAAAAATGCGAAAAAATTTGAAATTTTAGTTTTAAAAAATAATTGTAAAAAAACGCCAAATAAAAAATCTACCTAATTACTTCTTGAGCAGTTCATACATTTACTTAATTCAATTTTATTCCGCTCTACCAATAGCTCACTATAAATTGAAATTTTCTCAGCTAGGTAGCAGTTTTTAAAATCAATAAAAAAAAAATAAAATAAAAATAAGATATTTTTTCAGCTCCTCACACCTTTAAATTTTATTATTATTAAATTATTTTGAAATTTTATTTTTTTTCTGTGAACTCCTAATTGTACTGAGGTTTCCAAAACTGCAGACCCGAGTAGAAAAGGCGAGTGACTTAAAGGCAAATAAGAGATTTGGTAATCACGCACGAATCCACCCAACTATGACGGCCACCTTTAATAATAAATTTAAAGGAAATACAACAAATAGCTCAAACACAACAATAGTTTGATTGGAAAAAAATAAGTTTGAAGCGTTTAGTTTAATAAAAATATCAATCAACGAAATATTTCTAAAACAAAAAAAAAGTTAAATTAAGAATACACAAAATATGTGCAAATAATAGGAGTTAAGCGGTATTTTCTTTCAATTGGTTAACAGACTCGCCTCGTTACCCTATTTATTTAACACATTTCGCCCAACGCGAATTCTGTGGACACCTTCAGTAACACGTTTTTTTACCCCTACCGCTTTTAGTTTAGCGTTTACGTCTTCAGCTAGAAAAGTGCTCGTTTGTTGTGACTTTTTTGACAGGAGTTTTTATTATTATTTTTTTTTTTTTGCAGACAACTTGACAATACCTACAATCGCCCAAAACCTGGTCGCACTCGTATGTGTGACTTCTACACCACACCTGCAACGCCACTGCAGCTCACATCGCACCATATTTGCATACATTTTATTTTTTGCACACAATTTGTGCCGGAGTTTTTGCAAGTGTAAGTATTTTTATTCCCGTTTGTATGTAGGTGTGCTCAGTTGTGTGTGTGTGGGGTGCATTTACTGACATTTAGTGCCATTAAATCGACAACGGAAATGGAAATACAGCAACCTAAAAACGGTGCCAGTAGAGGATAGCGGGCACAGCAAAACGCAAAAGGAAACAAAAAACGGCGAGCCGAAAGAATTCTAGTGGAATTGTGTGTGAGTGGAACAACAATTTTTCAAACTAAGCCAACAGGTAAAAACAATGCAATGAGTGCATGAAAACCGCCACTTTTTAAGGCCATTTCGTAGCGAAAACTGTGCAAAGGTAGTAAAATTGCATAAACTGCCTACCAACTACAAAGTGCAGCGGAAGCTACACTAAGCCTCATGGCAATACATTGCTGCACATTTTAGTGCATTCTCATTTTTTATTCATTCTTTTGCTGTTGCACCTCTTTATCGCCTTTTCGAAATTTTTCTACAACTATGAATTGTTTTTCTAACTTTTCGCTGTTTATCAATGTCACTTGGAAAATGTCTGGTCGTGAGCTAAAATCTATAAATTGTGTACGTCTGTATGTTAGCGTGGTCGCTATTTTTACACCTGTATTTATGTACGTGCATATGTATGTGAGTATGTATATAAATACTTGCACTTAGATGTAAAAGAAATGCCTGCGTAATCGGCAAATCGGGTTTTGTGCCGCGCATGCAAATTTTGACCCAGTTTCGTTGGGTAGAAAAAGAATAGTGACTTAAGCCCTTGCAGCAATCAAACGGTGTGATAATCAGCAGCGTTGCCAACTAGGCTAGTACAACCGTATTTTTTGCAAGATTTTACGAAGCTATTGAAATAAAAGGAAGTTTTCCGTAATTTTTTTATTTTTTTTCTTTGATTTTCAATTTTCATTTAAATCTAAAAATACGCTTTGTGGTATGTTATGCTTTCTAAATTTTCTTGTATAGCATGGAAACTTGGGCGATGAATGTAACTGATATAAATTGCATAGAAACATTTGAAATCTGAATATTAAGAAGACTACTGAAAATTCCGTGGACCGAACGCATCTCAAACTCTCAAGTACTTCGCAGCGGAAATAGCGATGGCAACCCCCTCTCCGCATTAAATGCAGAAAAATACCCTAGCTGGGTCATATATGTAAATTGTGTTACATAGTATTATACAACGCCGATCAGAAAATGTATTCAGTCGTTAAGGATACCGCAGATATGATGAAACTCCCATCCGAACCAGATGAATTATATTGTTGATGCTTGAGCTCACATACTTCATAAAATAGAAAACAGTGCGTCCACGTTTCTTTCTCAAAATCACGTAATTTATTAAAAATTCAGTAGGGCTTCTCTGGAGGTAACTTTTGAGGTGGTTTTTGATACCTTCGCTTGCTGGACTAGCTGCAGGTAGCTGCAAGAACCTAGACCTGACTTAAATAAATACAATTTTGGGCCCTCGTACTGAACTGAGCCGATATAGACATTCTAGATAACTAAGGACACAAGAAAACAAAGTTTTTTTAATAGTCCTTAAAATCGAATCGAATTGTTTTGGAAGTCACACCATAATCAATTTAATCAGAAATGAACTGAATAATAATATCCTTAAATATCTAACCAGAGTTTTTCCCAATAGCGGTCGGTCCGCGGCGTTCAATAGCAAACTTCCGAGTGTATTTCTGCCATGATAAAGTTCCTGATTAAAAATCATTTGCCGTTTGGAGTCGGCTTAAATTTGTAGGTGCCACCATTTGTGGAACAACATCAAAACGCACTGCACAAATAGGAGGAGGAGCGTTGCTAAACAGAAGTGTACGAGGCAATTTTTTATCTAGGGCGATTTTTCTGGTGAGCCCCTATTCCCATTTAAAATTTTCCAATACCTCAATACCTCATTACTTTAGCTAGCTTACCCTGATAGTATCGATCTTTCAATGCTTCTCCATGATAACCAATTGCCATGCGCCATGCGGCAGATTATATGATTACCCCGCTTAGCACGCAAAATCTATTATTCCAATCGCTGATTGGCGTACCACGCTGTTGAAGCCAAAGATCGTCCGGCACATGCTTTTAATTCCAGTACACTGAAGATCCACAATCAGGATTCATAGGAATAACTATTCCACTACAATATCAGCTCACTTGTGAATAGGTAATGTCACGACGTCACAGAAGGGCTGCTCTTAGAAATAGGCTGACTCGGAGACCGGAAAAATGCATTGTGGTGAACAGCATCGATTACGCCGATCATAATCTTAAATGCCCTCAAATCATATATTAACGCTAACGAGAACTTTCCACGTAATCGTAAAAGTGGCTCTACAAACATTTTGGAACGATTTTTCGAAGCTCGGGGCTTTCGATCATGGAACATTCAGCATTCCATATTTTTATATTTTTATATTTTTCTACAGCTTTACAGAATTTACACAAATCATTATCCGGCCCACTAAGAGGTAAATTCATAGTATGAAAATTCATAATATATTTGAAGCTACTAAATCAGCAAAGAACTCAGCATAAATGGGGTTATCGTCCTCATTTTAACAAGTAACCAAATCAGCTTGCGCTCGATTTCTTAAGTCTTATCTCTGATGGTATTCCTTGCACATTCAGCTCACTAGTTTATTTTCTTGAAGAGCCATCACCTTGTGCCAGACACAGCGTATGTCGATGCAGTGTTGCTGGATAGATTCTAGGAATCTTTGTCACTAATGCACACATTTCGAGTTAGTCGTTGCTGACTCAAAGACCTTGATGAGCAGCCCGAATGTGTGCACAGAAGTCTAGTTTAAAAATAGTGTGGTCCATTATGCTTGTCAGCTTATCTGCCTTGTCAATTAAATCGTTCGCGACCTTCAAAATACTGCATTAGCTAAAACGGCTTTCAGCTTTAAGCAAAAAGTAAGGGAGACTGCCTTTTGTGTGCCGACCTGTAAGCATCACTCGATAAGAAAAAGAGCCCAAATCTGGTTTCTATGTATATTTTTGAATTCCTATGAAACAAATTCCCATGGCATTGATAGTGAAGTTGTTTCTATTTAAATAAATGTCTATTTTTGCATTAACTGAGAAAATGGCTTAAATTTTCAATCAGATTGTACCGACCTATGAACAACATTCATTTTCTATTCAAAATTATTTCATCGATATGTGCGCTGAGTCATTGAGATCACATAATTTGTACGCAATACAGCCATTCTCTCATAGCTCAGAATTACGCCGCAGCGCTCATAGCGCATGGCTCGAATACCACCCGCATTTTTTTCAACAAAAATGAACTCAGCTGCTTTTTCGGGAAATGATTTTCCAAACAAAATATAATCCATAATTGAAATCAAAACGCAATAATGTTATACACATACAAATATGCTTGTCAAGCATAGATGATAAGTTAAAAAATTGAATAACCCAAAAAAGTCAATGCATAAATAAAAAACACCGGCAAGCTCCGTGATTATTTTTTCATAACCTTTTACTCAATATGCCAGAAAAAATAATTCAATTTATAATACATGAATATGCAGCTGCCTATACAAATAACTGTGAATAAATATGCAAATTTATATGCTTGTCAGTCATTCAGCCAGACATTGTGTCAATCAATGCAAAGAGCAGACAATAAGCGGCAAAAGCTGAACAGAGTCGACAAACTGAATGAGTTGTGTTGATATTGAGGCCAGTGCCGCTCTTTGTCGGCTGAATGCAGGACTTATTACTATGGCTCACACTCTCATGCTAACACAGCGTATATATTAATACACCTGCACTTATGCCGTAGCCGTCATAAAATGTGCGATTTTACCATTCACTTCTACATATACATATGCACATACATATACATGCCAACCTTTTTTTCTTACTCATATTTAATACAATTTATTATAATGCAATAAATTCGTATGGCGAGGAGGGAATACGAGTTTTTGTGTGTAGCGCTTACTCAAAAGGCGCTCGAGTGTAACATCATAAAAAGGAAAATCACCAAACATATAAAGCGAATGGGAAATAAAAATTAACAAGAAGAAAAAAAAGGAAATCTCATTGCATTGAAATTGAAAGTAAATTTCGTTTCTGCCATTCAACGGGGCGTATACGTAACGCGCTGCGCTTTCAAGCATTTCACCTGCCTGCTGGGTATATGTGTGTGTGTATGTGTGCGCATATGTACATAACTTAATTTGGCGTTATTTGTTGGCATGCAACATTCACGCAAATTTGCAAACATACTTACATATATATGTAGCGGCATATTAGGGTGGTAAAAAAAAAACTTTTTTTTGTTGTTTCACGTTGCTACCCCCTAAACTTACTTCTAATAGAGACCCCAAATCTAAGGTGTTTTATAAAAATAGTTTATGTATTAATTTTTTTTTAATAAAGGTTAGGGTAACGTTTTTGGAACATTTGTGCAGGGAAATTAGAAGAGGAGGTTAAATATTATCATTTTGTAAACATTTTATGGGCCATTTCCGTAAATTGTGGATTTTTCGCATGGAAATTTATTGGTAATACGTAAAACAAAAAAAAAAAAAAATTAAAAATAGGTGCCTAATTTCTTTGGCCATAGAATAAGTTTGGGGGATATTCATATCTACAGGGTGGGCCAAATTAGACCTACTAATGTTAAGCACAAACAACTTTTTTATTTTTTGACATATTTATTTTTCTCTTTTTGTAGGTTATAATTGAATTGTTGGAAATTTATTATGGATTTCTACAGTACAACACAATGCGTTAAAATTATCGAGTTTTTCTATTATTGTCAATTAGTCACACATATTGATTTTTTAAATAATGTTTTGATGTCGGATGAAGCGCATTTCCATTTAAATGGAATAAACAATAAACAAAACTGTAGATTGTGGGGCTCTGAAAATCCAAGGGTAACACACCAACATCAGTTGCTCCCATCTAAATGTACTGTTTGGTGCGGTGTTATGGCCACTAGAGTTATCTGTCCATATTTCTTCGAAAATGAGGATGAAACGCCGGAATCGATTTGAGGAGCTTCTTACAGAACATTGATTGAAAACTTTTTACTGTGCCAATGGTGGAGCAACAAGTTTCAACAAGATGGAGCAACGGTGCATACTGATAGGCAAACTATGGACCTGCTGCATGAAATTTTTGGGGAACGTCTGATTTCCAAAAATTCAGATTTCCCTTGACTGCGCCCGACTTCTTTTTATGGGGATATTTAAAAGGCAAAGTGTGTCTTAATACACCAGCGACTATTAGACAGCTGAAGCAAAGTATTCGAGACGAAATACTGAGCCTTCAACCAGAAACATTATGTGGTGTGATGGGAAACGCGTTAAAAAGAGCCAATCTTTGTATCGAGAAAAATGATGGACACTTGTCTGATGTAATATTTCATATGGTACATAATTTCCATATATATTCAATGTATAGAAACAATTAACCAAAATAAATGATTATTGCAAAAGTTATTTGTGTTTAAGATTAGTAGGTCTTATCTGACCCACCCTGTATATAATTGGCGCTTTGTGGAGGGACCTGCAGACCCTGAACGGCAGATGGTCTTTTATGATGAGCTTTTCCATGACAAAAATACATTCGGAGGTTTGCTATTAACTGCCGAGGTGCAACCGCTGTTAGAAAGAAACGTTTTCTATTATTTAAGCGTTTCATGCACGGATATTCGAACCTCCCACTTCCGAATAGTAGCCACGCACCAACCTATTCGGCTACGGCGGCCGAAGTTTCCGGGGTAGCAACAAGAAAAAAAATCGTTTTTTTTTTTGGGTCACCCTAGTGCATATATGAACATATGTAATTACTCTATACGAATATATGCAGTTATATATTTGTAGAAAAGTTTCAAGTACTTTACCAGCTTTTCGAATGTACGCATTCTCTTCTGGGAGCGCAGGCAAATTTGAATTCATTTTATTTACACAAAAAACCAACCCATTGAAGCAAAACACTGGATCCCCTGGTTTGTTTTGTTGCCACTGGAGTGTTCTTATGAAAGGATTGCAATGCAATTTGCTATGTTATTTTTTAGTATGAGTAAGTTTTTGGTATAACATACGCACATAGCACCAACTAAAATGGGTCAACATGTACGTCTGTGCAGAGTATGAATTTTCAACGAGAATGTAGCATTCAGAGATGTGTAAAAATATATGTACGTGTGTAAACATTCATATTATTTTCCCCTCACTTTACTTTCGAAAAGATCCATTTTCTGTTAAAAATGGAATAAAAGATTGATTGTTTTGCAGGATAAATTTTTAATAACTTCATCTGCATGCCTCTTCAGGATTTTTCCCATAAGAGCAGGAGTACTTCTATGTCTACTATCCCTTTTTTGGTTAAATTTACTTTCATTTCTCATTTCATTTTTCACGTAAAGTAGCAAATATTAGTTAGCGCTAAAAAATAATTAAATACCAGCAAAAACAAGAAAGGGCTTAACGCACTGCAAAACTATATTTAAACTTAACCTCTTTAATTTAATCACCAACTCATTGCAATAAAAGATTTCGGTGATTTTGGAATTGTGTTCGATAATCATATGTGGCCGAAAGTAATCGATTATTTTGGGCTTCAGCTCAACGGATTTCAAACATCCATATGCCTACAATTCATAAGTTCGTTCAAAACCTTAATATCATCAACATAGTATCTCGAGCTCCGTTGTGGATTATAGGATCAGAGCAATATTTTTCCACTCTCTTCCGTTCGTTACTTTTGCTTTTACGGGCTGCCACGTCAGGTTTTTGTTTGATATGAATCCACAAAATTGCTTTGCTTTGCACCTACACCAGCTGACAATGCACGAGTTTTCACGAAAAGCTACTGTTTGACGCCGATTTTTTTTCTTAAATGCCACCGGTCTGTTCTTCTTTGAAAATAACTTTAAGAATGTCATCACCACCAACGCCCAAATGCTATAGAATAATGATAAATTATTTCCCTTTTGCCCCAAATTTAATGACATAGACGCAGACAACATGTAGTTCTAGCAGATCGGCGCAACGTGGCACTCAGCGAATACCACGATGGACGCTTTGCATGGACGATTTGAGGGCATGATTATCTCGAGCGGACTTGACATGAATCAGCTTGCAAGATTTTGCTTTTTGGCCAACTTTTCCCTGTGAAGTTTTGTGAACTCGCAATCTATCGATGCAGCGGAGTCAATGAAAATCGAACTTCTTAGATTTTCGACATCATGCAATGCAGTAGAGAGCATTTAAGCTATGCCATAGGCCAGCGTCAGCGGAAGCAGAATTAATACCAATATATTCCCAAATTTCGTCATTTAACGAAAGAATATTGAACTTCTCGATTCCTTTCAATGCCTTGAAAGTGAGATAACAATATCAGCAGATGGCGATGCAAAGAAAGATATAGGAAACAGCTTAGTAAACAAGAAAACCACAAGCTTTGATAAATAAAGGACTACACCGCATTCTCAAAACTTAGTGGGCCAACACTACTTATATAAGTAACTCGCCGTTATACCGACGCTGTAACATCAAACCCGTCGCCACAATCATTAAGGGCAAAAATCGGGTTGGCTCAGGCATACGGAATTTTCGCCGGAGAGATCTGTGGCACTTGACTGTAATCTGCAAGGCGGCCGATAAAGGGGAGGACCTAAAACATTATAGCGGTGCACAAATTATGACTGAAGATGAAGGATTTAGAAAAAAAATCTTAGTCGGTTTAGATGCTTCACCCAAGCTCGCCCAGGAGTTAGAGTAAATTATGATGATTACAATCCTCAAGTTGGATCGAGTTTAGATTTTCTTCGGTTATGAGTTAGGTTTAGGTTCGGATTTGAGTTTGGATTGATATTGATTTCAGTTCGGCTTGTTTTTAATGTGGCTCCCTTGATGTGGGATTTACTTGGACTGGTTTCACTTCGTTTACCATTATTTTAGACTTATTTTATTTTAAGTTTGTTTGGCTTCTGTTTTTGCGTTGCGCTTGCCTTTGCTTTGAATTTCTTCTGGCTTAGCATTGGCTTGGTCTTCAGTTATCTTAGGCGCGAATAGGCGAACCTCTTTCGGTAAAGATCGTATTTTTCAATATTTTGCCACTTGTTCATCCACTTAGGTAGTTTTTAAGTTCTATAACAAGGCACAGAATGGAAATATTTTTACGTCTTCTTTATTACACTCAGTTCAATTTGTTTTCGTAGACAAACGTTTTTAAATTGTTACATTTTCTCAACAGCCTTACAAAATCAGCGCGCATTAGAAAGCTACACAAATGTATCGCTTTTACTTTTTAATAATTCTGAGCCTTTGCAATTTGCCATTATCGCTGCAGGATATTTGTACATATTGCAAATGTGTGCATGGCCAGTATGCAGACAAACCTATTTGGATCGATGTTGGTAAACGGAATGAAATATCAGTAACCGGCCATTCATGTGGACGGCCAGTAGTGTACACTTGGAAGGTTGTTACAGGCAGTGGCGGTATGTACCATAGCTGCATGAATGTAAATCCTAGTCTTGGCAGCGTTCCATTTTTTAAACTAATTTCAGAGACCCTGCTTGATTTAGGGAAAACGGATGTACCTCGAGTCATTTGGCAGCCGTTTGCAGTTTCAGTTAAACCTAGTAATAAGGGCAAAAATAATCGTGTTATAGTCACGAAAAGTGATGGTCATACGAAGGAACGCTGTGTGGTAAGTACACATACAGTCACGAAAGAGAATTTGCCATATGTTGTCGAAAAAGCATTGGCGAGTTTGCCCAAAAAAGTGTTGAGAAACGGATAAAAATTTATGGAAATTGTCCTTGAAACTTGTAAAAGACGTAAAAGTGTTGGGATCCATTTTCATTAGCAATTGGCACCGTTTTACTTTTCTTTCATCAGTACAGAATTATATTTCTCTCCCTCATAAGTACGAGTTTGATTTCGGCCAGGACCTGAAAAGACAAGCACAAATCTGTGAATGCTGAAAAATTATTCTCGTGAGTGCGAGATCAATTCGAGAAGTAGGGAGTCAAATATTTGAGAAAAAAAAATCTTTCTTTCTTGGTGCATGAGTACCAGTCAGAAGTGCGTAGGTTTGAATCTCCATGCATGAAACACCAAAATGAAAAAGTTTTTTCCAGTACCGGTCGCCCCTCGGCAGGCAATGGCAAACCCTCGGGTGTATTTCTGCCATGAAAAAGATGATCATAAAAAACCATTTGACGTTCAGAGTCGGATAAAAACTGTAGATCCCTCCATTAATGGAACAACTTCAAGACGCACTCCACAAATAGGAGGCAAAGCTTTGCAAAGCACCTAGCAGAAGTGTACGCGCCAATTATTGATTGTTTTTATTGGCCTAAAAACTTTAAGCGGAAAGTAATAAATATTAAAATCTCTTGTTCAATTCGAGCTTATGAATTGTAAATTGCGCGAAAAAATTCTTTGGAATCAAAGTTTTTGGTTTCAATTCGAATTAAAAAACTTTAAAAGTATTAATAGCGAAAGTAGAAACTAAAAACATTGAAATTAAAATATTGGATATCGATATATGTTTTGCTATCCAAGAAAATGATCTAAAACCAACAGACATTTTTCATTTACATTTTTTTCAACCCGAGCTAATGAACAATAAATCAAAAAGTAAAACAACCGATAATCTTTTTTTGTCTCAGATACAGCAAAGCCCACATTGTGAACATTTCAACGGGCCTTTTGATTTCCTTCATCACTTCAATCTTAAGAGTATTTAACTTACCTTTATTATCTTATGTACTTTTTTTCATTTCCTACTTTCTCCTCCTCTGCGCTTTTCCGTTTTCCCCTTTTTTCAATTGTCGTTTTTTATTTCTTCTGATCTCTTTATTCATTTCCTGTTTGTCTTCGTTTCATGTTTTCTCTTTCTCTGTTTTCTTTTCTCTTTTAGCTTTTCTCTTCTCTTTTTTTTTCTTTTCCAATTTTTCACTTTGTCTTCTGTTCTTTTCTCTTTCCCATTGTCTCGTTACTCTTTTCATTTCTCTTTTCCCTTCCTGGTTTTTTCGTTTACCTTTCACTTTTCTGTTTTATTTTACCTCCATTCCTTGTTCTCTTGTCTTTTTTCACTTTCACTTTCACTTTTCTTATTTTCTATTCCATTTCATTCTTTCTCATTTCTCTTTCCTCTCGTCTCTTCTGCATTATTCCTTTCCTTCTATTTTCTCTTTGCATCTACATCGTGTCTCCTTTCTCTTTGGCTTTTTTCCTTAAATTTTTAGTTTTTCGTTTTGTTTTCTCTTTTTGTTTTATGTTTTCTTTTCTGCTTTGACTTCTCTGTTTCCACGTTCCTTTTACCTTTTTTATCTCTTATTTTTTTCTTTATTCATTTTTCAGTTTTCTTTTCTCTTTCCTATTTTTTTATTCCCTATTCTCTTTATTTCTCTAGTTTTCCCTGTGCTGACTCTTTTGTTACGTTTTCTTTTTCCTCTTTCTATTGCGTTTTCTTTCACTCTTTTTTCTTTCCTAGTTCCTATTTCGTTTTTTTCACTTCTCTTTTCACACTTTTCATACTTTTACCTTCTTTCTCTCCTATTTCCTCATTCCGCGGTTTTCTTTTCTCCTTGCCTTTTTTGCTATTATGTTTTCTATTTTTTTTTCTCTTCCATCTATTTTTGTTTCTCTTTTAGTGCCATATTGATTTCGTACATTTGGAGATCTATAGTCACATTGATGGCGCTCGGCTCATCCCGATTGGCTCGGAGCAAGTCATAACCCTCGATGGTTCGCACAGCTATGATTTCGGTCAGCCAAAAGGAAAGCAACGCTATTTTTATGAATGGCTATGTACACCCGAAGAAAATGATATGCATAATACTTATTGCCAGGAAGGAAAGATAATGTCTACTAGTAAGTATTCCTTGCCACCCAACTCAGCAAACTATAACATTTCGCTCTTTTTCAATCTCCACCTTTTTCCATCCTCTTGCACCTTTTTTGAACTTTTTTCTACTTTGATAAAAAAGAAGAAATTTGTTATTAATCTATTGCTCTTGTTTTCACTCTCTATCTCTCTTTATTTTTATCTCTTACCTCCCTAGCTTCTAGACTCAAACTTGACGGCAATCTTTTAGCCATTAGCGGCCTCTATAAAATAACACTTCGGACGAAATCACCCGTTACGGGTGCAATTGGCGGAGACCATATCTACGTCAGAGTTGAATATGGCACAAAAATACCGCTACTTATTTTGTGCCATCGCAATTGTATAAATTATCATTACATCGAAGGTGAAAGCATGTTTTTAGAAGTCGACTGCATTGGCCATTGTGGCGAATCACTTACATTCTACTTCTCAGTCGACGGTAAACATATTACGACCAACCACAATGGTAGGGTCAAATTCTTGACACCGAATGAGCCACAGTTCTATTTAAATGCCACACTCATTGCTGATGGCGTGGCTACTACGGCTAGAGTGCTTTTTACACGCAATGATCCACCAGCGGGTGGGACGTGCACGATTGCACCAGCAAGCGGCACAGCCGGTGATACACTATTTAGTGTTTCTTGCAAGGACTGGACTGATCCAAATCTACCACTGTATTATGTGCTGAAAGCGGAAAATTTATTATATGATCGGACCACTGATCCCCACTGGGAGGTGTATGTAGGGCAAGTGTCGGCACTGACCATTCGCATTTGCGATCACTTCAATGCTTGTACAAAATACGAAATGCCTATAGAACTTATACCTGCAATAATACCAACGGGGTTGAGCGATATTAAAAAGTATATGAAAAGGGATGCGAATAATTTACAAAATTTATTGCATGGGGGCCATTACTCGCGCGCCGTTGTCAAAGCTACACTGATGATGAAGAGTCAAGGACTAGCTGCAATTAAACATATACTTGCGCCATTCGTTAACTTTGATGTGGGCTCTTTGGCTAACTTACGGCAATTAGGCACCATGGTGAGTGAACTTATTGATCCTTTGGGCAATCTAACAAGTGAAAAGGTTGAAGTGGTTGGTGAATTTCTTGACAAACTTTCTGAAGGTTACTCCAAGGTTATTGAAACTGGCGAAATAGAGGACATGCATAAAGAGGAGTTGGTAGATTTTTCCGAAGAAATTATTACTATAGTATCCGACTTAGCGGAAAAATCTGAAGACTTTGTAGATGTGCAATCGCTGCTGTGGGAATTCGAGGGTGGAATGGTTAGAGTTTCCGATGAGCGCGCGGTGGTGGCGCCTAGGATTGCACATTTAATTGAATATTATGGTGAACATGAACACCTCAATGATAGCGTTTTAGAGCCTGTCGTTAAATGGAAGGATACTATTTGCAAGTCATTTGAGATATTGCAAGAAATTGGCGCTGCCACTAGTCTTAAAGTGCACAAAGGGGATGAAGAGCTTATCATTAGTGAGAAGAATGTACAAATGTCAGCCTTCGGCATAGATGATGCCGAGCCATTGATCATGGTCTCAAACGATTATCTAACAACTGCAAAGCTTACGATAGCCACGTTGCAGAATATGCAATCAGAATTGCGCTGCGATGAAATGACCGCACAAGTGGTTTCGTTTAAAGTTAACCCTTTCTGGTGGTATCCCACTGAACATCCCCTCACCACCTCTGTATTCTTTTTCAACGTGTATAATAGAGAGGATCTGAAACGCAAAGCCATCAAACTCCATACGCCGATCATATTTGAAATGGTCCAAGATCGCTTACCTAAAGAGGCACCTTTGATACGTAGCTTCGTGAATGCAAATAACGAAATGCCTATCTATCAAGTGCGTGCTCCAGCGGGTGCAGCTGTTGTCATAAACGTCACCGCAGTCGAAGTGGATATGGACGTGCTGGTCAAGTGTAATAAATTGCCCAATGCGAAAGAGGTGCGTGCGGGTAGACAACAAGTGAAAGCGTCAGCCACACATAAGGGCACCAAATACACAGATTCGAATGACGACGACGCAGTAGACTGGTGTTATGTGGCACTAATTGCTGCTGAAGGCGTGACCATGCAGCACAGCGCCAAATATGCATTCACCGTGGAATTGTACGAATGCCTGACGTTTAATGTGGACATAAATAACCCCACTTGGCATACTAAGGGCTGCGTAGCGTCGATAAATTTAGATAGTGACAACATTAGCTGTTCTTGCCATCACATGTCCATATTTTCGGGTCGCTCTTACTACAGCACGGCCGAAGAGGTGGTGCGTGAACGCGTGCTGAAGGATAGTCTTGCCACGAATTGGTATGTAGTGGCATTCTATATAATGCTCATTTTATTGTTCACATGGCTACTATTACGCGCTTGGGACGATCTTACAACTAGTCAACACAAAAAGTTGGTAACAAAGCTGGATGAAAACGAGCGCGATAAGCCGTGTAATATGGCGCTGCATATAACGACCGGTGGTCAATGGACGGCAGCCACTTCGGCGAATGTACTCATTTCGCTGCCGGGAGGACGCGTGTATACCATCACACAAAACCCAGAACAGCCACATTTGAAGCCACATACAACTTGCGTGCTTGACTTACCGCTAAAAGTGAGAGAGCTTAAAAAACCACTGAAGATAATGATAAGTCAGGATAAAAGTGGGCGTTATCCGTCGTGGTATTGCGAGTCTATAACTATTGTAGATTTAGAGAATGGCGAGCAGCAACATTGCACGGTGCGCAAATGGATCGGAGACAAGCCAATTGCTGTGCAACCAGACGAGGACACTGACAACAAAGGAGACGATGTGCCAAACACGGGCGATGCCAACAAAAAACAAGATTCGATAGCGCATAAATGGAAAAAAGTGAAGGCTGCTTACCATGACGTCTTCATGACTTGGTTCTTATTTCAGCCACTTTTTGGACCTTGGCAGTATGGTATTGTTAAGGTGGACCGTTTTGTGCGCAGCTGTATTTGGATAGCAAAATTTGCGGTCATACTTTTACTAGTGTTCGTCTATTTCAGCAACACAGATCTCGATAACTATGAAACTGAAAGAAAGGAATATGAGTTCTTGATACATATCTTAGATTACCAGTTTCTACTGTTCATCCTAGTCAGCTATTTGATTACCCTTGCAGTGGAATTGCTGCTACTCTTAATTGTATATCCTGAGTTCTTATATAGTTTCAAAAAGCCCAAAAAACCGGACGAAGAAAGGAAAGTGAAGGAGGAAAAGTCAAAGAAAAAACTGAGTGAGAAAAAAGGCAAAAAAAAGAGCAAAGAGAAAATACGGGACAATCAAGACACGGAAAATATACAAAAGCAGGAGGGTGAAGAGGAGCGAAGCGATACAAAGGAATACGCAGAAAAGAATTTCATGATGTAAGAACGGAGAAAAGCACGAGCTATTAATTGTTTCTATGTTTTTTTTTTTAATTGAATTGCTGGTTTTTCATTTTACTATTCGTATCATAAAATTGCTTTTATATCTTTTAATTTGATATTAAGCATTGCGCATTTATTGACCTTTTCAACCATTTTTACCATTTTCTTTCAATTTCTTTCATTTATGTATTTTCGCAAATTTCTCAGAGTTACTTAAATATAAAATTGTTCTTCTTTACTAGTAAACTGTAGTTTTTATTTTCGCATAAAAAGGGGGTGAAGTAAAACTCATTTCTGAGATATTGGGTGCTCTTTTATTAAGAAAAATCGCAACAAATAAAAAATAATATTGAGATGCTTCGAAAAGTGCTGAAGCCAAGCTTTTCCAAAAATTTATATTGGGCATTGTTGGTATTGTCCTACAAATGGAATGATTAACATTAGGTGAAGTAAACAGTACTGCACAGTTCTGTTTACTTTCGCGAATGGAATTATCCAGTTTTGGGCTACTTAAACTTTTTTTGCTTTTTTTTAAATGGGCGCATTTTCTTTTTTTAAATGAATGCAGAATATCTCAAGAAACTTCCTTCATTTCTTGATTTAAGTCAATGGTAATAAATCTTACTGACTGAACTAAATTAAATAGGTAGTTTATTTGAAAAATAATAATTCTCAATGAGCGACTTAAACAGAAACCTTCTGCTGCTTCTTGATTGGCGCGATAACAGATTACGCGATGTTGGCCGAGTTTAACAAATCACCTGTCGCTTCTTGCTCGTGTTAACCGGCACCAGTTGGATACACCAAATGAAGCCAAGTCCTTCTCTACCTCATCTTTTCAACGTAGGGGACTCCACATATGCTTCCCTTGCAAAGGTTCAACTGAAGCCCGCCCTTTCTGGTTTCAAAGATCATCATTGCTTCTTACTCCTTACTCTTTCTCTTACGAATTTTCTCTCTGTTTGTTGTTGTTTTTTGTTTTTTTTTTTTGAAGCATTTCCCCACAAGTGGTGCAGAAACGACAAAAACCATTAGCCATGATTGTGTTTTCTTGCAATTATTATTAAGTAAAGATTTTGACAAAAAGTCGTGTGACACAAATACCAATTAAATGAAAATCAATTAGCAGCAGTACAACTTACAACAAAGGCACACGTACGAAAGCCACAAGCGATTTGTGACACGAACATGACGAAACAGAGAAAGAAAGTCATAGAAAAACATGAAATAAACAAAGAGATAGCTGTTAAGCGCAAACTAAGGGGAGTAAGGAGGAAAAACAGCAACAAATTGGCAATGAGAAAGCAATGTAGACGCGCACGTGCATGGACGTGATTTTAGATGGTGAACACAAAGAAAACACTTTATATAATAAATAAATATTATTCTTTGAATGTGCAAGTACAGGAAATTGAGAGTTAGTACAGGTAAATAGTAGAACCAGCAATGAATGTAGTGAAAAAATAGTTCCATTAGTTAAATAAATAAATCGCAAGAAAGCATTAGGCTTGGGAGTGGCGATTATCTGCTGAAAGGCGGTGGAAAGGGCTCAGCAAATAGTGGTTGGAAGGGGGTAGAATGGTATGCCTAAAGGTGTAAGTAACAGTCATTAACTGCTAGACTAGCGAATCCAATAAAATGTTTGGTGACCGGCGCAAGCTGAGTGATTTAGCGAAAAGCAAAGTAAAAAATTAAATAAACGTAAAAAAAAAATATTTCTCAAACTCGAATCATTTTGAAAGCTAAGAAATATGGTTTAACCCATTTTCGGCAGCTGGTCGATTTTTCGACCACCAACTTCGGACTCCAATATCTCAGAAACTAAATGTAAATTTATTGATCAGTTTTCACAAGTTTTAAATTTGGAATTTAGTTAATTTCCAGAGCATAATTTTTTAAGAAAAAAAGGTTCAGGGCAGATTTTTGTAAAAGAATGAAATTATCACTATTTTTACGTGTTTTTTGTGCAGATGAAAAAATAATGAAAAACAAAAAAACAAATAATTGTTACTAATTTATTGTGAAGAGAAAAGATGAAATTAAGAGAATCAAAAAAGTAACATATCGATATTGCAATAATTTTTACTGTTTCATGGACGTAAACTTTAGTGGTCGAGAAATCGACCGCTGGCCAGGAACTGTCATGTAAGATAGAACAAAATCCAGCAATATTTTTTTCTTATTGAAAGAGATGGAAGTGATTATCTTTGTGGTATAGGAAAGGTACTACCCCTTCAGGGAAAATCACTACTAGTGAACCAAAATTCTAGTTCAGCACTAGTACCTTACCTCCAAAATCGAACCTGTCCTATATTGGATGGTACGGGACTATTAGAAAATGCCTACAAATCGAACTAGTTCTCATTCGTCTAATATCGAACTAGGGCAGAACTATCCTAAAAGGGATGCAGCGGTGGAATGTTGGCATTCCGCTAAGATTTTTAGTTCTAGAGTTTTTCGCTTGAGTAAATCGGGTTTTGCCCGTCCCATATGGCGAAAACCCAGAGATTTTCAATACACAAGGACCGCAATAAATGTGGAAGCAATCAAATTGGAAGAAATGTTTTCTGAAATTGGTAAGCAATTAATCCTTTTTGTATACGTATATATAATTGCACTATTTTGTAGGCTCAAAATCCCCCTATGATCTCTTTACATTGTTTTTTGATCACAAATATTACCACTTTCACAAATGAGTATGCAAACCAACACAATGCTCCAATTAACATCACGCCAATCGAAATACGTAGGTTTATTGGAATATTGTACCTATCGGGGTACCATACTTTGCCACACATTGACCACTACTGGTCTGTTCGACCGGACATGGGAATTCCAATTGTGAAGCAGGCTATGAGTCGTAATTGGTTTAACAAAATTAAGCAGTTTCTCCATCTCGCTGAAAACACGAATTTAAACGCAGCAGACCGTTTTGCGAAAGTTCATCCTATTACTGACGCTCTCAACAAAAAGTTTATGTAGTTTGGAGTCTTTAGCCATAATCTCTCTATAGACGAACAGATGATTCCATACTTTGGACGCCACTCCTGCAAAATGTTTATCAAGGGAAAGCCAATCCGGTTTGGGTTGAAAACATGGTGCTTGTGATCTGAAAGTGGGTACTTATTTTCTAGTTCATTGTACGGGGGAGCAGCAACCCCTCACGATAAAACTATTGGTCTAGGCGCACAAACAGTCTTAGACTTGCTTGCCAATGTATCTGACCCCGAGTGCCACATCATTTTCTTTGATAATTTTTTTCTCTTCATACCATCTAATGTGCCCTCTGAACGAACGTCGATTTTTTGCAACTGGTACTATTCGCGAAAATAGAATGGGCGATTCTCCTTAGAGAAATTTAAAAAAAGAAATACGAGGAACATTTGACCAACTACTTGATCATCAGCAAGAAATATTTACTGTTCGGTGGAATGATAATGCTGTAGTCAATGTTATAACTAATAACTTCACAGTCAATCCAATTATTAGCACTAAAAGATATTGTTCGGAAGAAAAAACAAACTATCACTATCCCGCAGCCAAAAGCTATTCAAGAGTATAATCATGGCATGGGTGGTGTGGATCTCCATGATAATGCGGTGGCAAAGTATAGAATAAAGTCACAACAGAATTATTGAATTACGACAAGGACGAGGACGAGTATGAAAACGAACATGGAGATGAAGGTCCATCGAACCTTCCTCGGATCAATGAAAGGCATGAGAAGCATTGAAAACAAATTTTGGCGGTGTAAATTTTGCAAGAAACATACCACTTTTACTTGCAAAAAGTGCAATATTCATTTACATATGTACTATATGTTTTGATGATTATCATAAAAATTTGTAAGCTGACTTTTCTATCAATAAAACAACAAAAAAATATTTGTATTTGAAATAAAATTAAATAAATTGACTTCGTGTGCTAAATTTTTTTCATAAATGTTGTATTTTTTTTTTAATATATTTGACGGTTTTTGGCCAGTGGTCGATTTTTCGACCAGTCCATATCTAAAACACCGATGGTCAGAATTTTTTTTTTTTTTTTAATTTTTCTTGATTATGGTCCTATAAGCACTGACTAAGAAGGAAATGGAAAAATTATGTCGAATTCTTGTAGCGGCCGAAGATGGGTTAATTTAATTTGTCCTTTTTCTATTTCACATTTTTAGGAAAACTAAATAACTAGTGTAAAAAGTATATCTTTCTGCATATAAAGAGAGATCAGATTTGGGGTACTTTTTTCAATTGCGTTTCTTTGACAGATCATGCGTGACTAATGTCAAACTATATACTTAATTTTTTTGAGTATTCATTGACATACAGTCATGGAAAAAATTAACCCTGAACAACGTTTGCAAACCGTAATATTCTATTACGAAAATCGACGATCTGTGACGCCAACTTATGGCGATCAGCGATGAGCTCCATTTGTGGCTTAATGAATACGTCAATAAGCAAAATTACCATATTTGGACTGAAAAGCAACCCGAAGGCATTCAAAAACAGCCATTACATCCATTGAAAGCAGACATTTGGTGTGGCCTATGGGCTGGAGGAATCATGGGCCCATATTTCTACAAAGACGAGGCTGGTGCCAATATAACAGTGAATGGCGAACGCTATCGCGCCATGACAAACGACTTTTTGATACTGAAAGTTTAAGCCTGTGATCTCCAAAACATTTAGTTCTAACAAGACGGCGCTATTTGCGACACACTCCGTGAAAAAAGGATTTACTGCGTCGTCATTCCGGTGATCAATTCATCTCTCGTTTCGGACCAGTGGATTGACAATCAACATCGTGTGATATCACACCTTTGCACTTTTATTGGTGGGGCTATGTAAATTGAATTTTTGTTGTTTTATTTCAAATTAAAATCCGATGCCTCGGAGCATAGGGCAGAATCGTAAGGTTTTAGGCAACAAGTATTTCCTATTTGTATCTATTAAAAATATTTATATGTAAATCACAACTTGCTGGAGAAAAGAATGTTGATTAAACAGCTGCAGAGAACACAGAGCACTGCTCTCTTTGCATTTAACCCTCTGCTAATTATTAAGCTAACTAAAAACAAATAAGGCATACGCCTTCAGAAAAGAAGTATCTAGGAAGGGCGAAAACTAGAACAATATTTCAAGAGATGCTGTTTATCTCAAATAGAGCGAGAGGCTCGGTTATGAGATAGATTTTAACTGCATTCGTTCTCGCCAGCAACTAAAAACTGCACTCTCTCATTGGTTTCAAGCGGATATTTCATCACCCACATCTCTCTACCGAGGAGAAAACGGTGCGTTGCAGCATCTGAAGACAGGTCGGAGTGAATCGCCTCACTGATGGCTGCAAGAGGGACGGAAAAGTGTGCAAGAAGGTCTTCATTAAACTTAAATTTTATGTTTCCAGACCATAAAGTGTGTTTTAAGTGAAGGTAACTGTTAACAAAAAAGGGTACGTTGGGCGTTTCACCAGTGCAACGATAGGAGGAATATAATTTCAAAAAAGAAAAAAATTGGTTTTAAATTTTCAACAATAAATCGTATTAGAACCTGTTCAAGCTACATAAAAAAATCAAAAAATTACTCAATTTTCTGTGCCAGCGGGCTACTGTGAAGTCCCCTAAGCGAGTATTCAACTTTTAAAATTTTTCTGAGTTTCATCATTATCATTAACTTCGCATAAAAATGCCCAACTAATGATACTAATAACTTACAAATAAAGTGAAAAGAATACAGCCTACTTTTATGTCTGACACTTTGTATAACACCAGTCCGCCTCTTCCATGGCATAATATGAAAATGTATACACCGAATAAATGTAATCATAATTTCCATTGTCCTTGCTGCTGCAGACAAGGTGACACTTAACTTGTCACACGTTGCCCATAAAATATTTAAAAGCAAAAAACGTGAAACAAATATGGGCCAAGGCAGCAGATAAACTCAGACGAATGATGGAACTTTGTCTCCTTGAGGACTCGTAAAAACCATTGCGTGCTTCAAATCGGCAAAATATAAATGGGACATGGGCAGGGAGGCAAGTGATGGGGCAAAAATAAATGAATTATGAACATCAGAGGCAAATCGTAAAAATAGGTGTCATTCAAGCGGACGATAAGCAAAGTGACTGAAAAACTAGATTAAAATGTGTAGGAAAACATCAATGAGGGGGGTGTGGTAAGCAAAAAATAATAATTTTCATTATATTAAAAGGTGCAGGCAGGTACAATGGAAAGCACTTTGGTGTGTAAATCAGTTTTGCAGTTTGTTGGGTCAGTCAATTTTCAAAGCAGCAAAATCTATATGATGGTCGATATATGTAAAGAGCACCCTTTATGCGATTGAAACAACTTACAATTATAAAATATTTATTTATTTATTCAATTAAATGCATAAGAAATTATAAAATTTAATATTTGGGATACAGCGCTAGCTACCAGGGCTATTGCCCTTATAGAATACTAGCAAACCCGGCCCGCTTCGCTGGGCACACTAAAATAGAATAGATATGGTTTAGAACAGAAAAGATATGGTTTTCATATTATTTATTTCTTTATTATTTATTCAAGCGCTTTGGCATAAACAATATTTTTTGTTTTTCTATTTGTTTTTGAGTAAATATAAAATATAAATTGAAAATCAGGAAAGAAGAAGATTGTTTTTAAATTTCAAATCAACGCAAATGAATAACTAGGAAACAATCGTTTTTCCTTGATCATCCATGAATTTTTCGTTTCAATTTAAATGTTTTATTAAGCATTGGAGCTTTTTTAACCACTATCCATTTATATTTTTCAAAAAACAAACGAAAAAATTTTTTTTTTCCACGAACACATAATTTCATTCGGATTTCACATTAAATTCTCGAATTTCGTAAGAAATTATTCACTGTTCCAAAATCCACTCCAAAAAAATTCACAAACAATTTTTACACTTTGCACTTACGTCTTCTCCTTATGGCGTCCAAATCAGAAAGAAATATTGACACATTGTAACTCACACTGTCAATTTGACAGTTCAGTTCCGCCCCAAGCGTTAAAAAAGTAAGCGACATTATGGCTGGATCAAAAGAACGCTGTACCCGTTGCCAGTGTTCTGAATTACAACCAAACTTTACGAAACCCATTTTCAATACTTACTTAACAATGTGTGTAAGTTTGGTTTAATTCGGTGCAAAGACACGGCGGGTCCACGTTTTGACCTATATCTCGAGACCCCAGTCACGGAGCGGCATGAAAAATACTCTGTACTAAAGCATTCACCAAAAGCTTCAATTTTATGTCCATATTGTACAAACACATTCTAGGATCCACGTTTTGGTCTCTATCTCGAGACTCTAGTCACGGAGCGGCATGAAAAATACTCTGAACTAAAGCATTCACCAACAGCTTCCATTTGATACTCATATTGTACATACACATCCGAAGGTTACCCGGGTCCACGTTTTGACCTATATCTCGAACCCTATCCACCAATAAGTATCCAAACTATACGGAAACCATTTTCAATACCTTTTTAACAATGTGTGTAAGTTTGGTTTAATTCGGTGCAAAGACACGGCCGGTTAGCGAACACACACAAAAAATTGACTTTATTTTATATATAAGATTTAATTTAATTTTCTTATTGAATTTGAAAAATTGAACTAATCAATATTTATTTTCGTTCTTCTTCTTCTTCTTCTTCTTCTTTTTCTTAGTTTTATTTTTTGTAAAGCCATATCAGCGACTATGGTTCGTACGTCGAGTAATTCATACGCCCATATTCATACTAATATCTCTTTCTCTCAATCTCCTTCTCTCTCTCACTTTCCCTATATATCTCTCTCTTTTTCACCTCTTTTTTCTGCAGCTGGGTGGCTTCCCTTGAACTGTTGTCAATAGTGGCGAATGTGAAAAATGCAAGCGTGATTAGCAGACATTAAATAATTTCTTTCCTACAATTTCACGCCAATTTTCGGAAGGTGGGATGGATGGAAAACTACAAAAATCAATTACCGTTAACATTTGAAAGTAATATAAACAGAGCGGATATGTAAGTAAACATAAACAATTTTTTGTTTATCTGGGATATATGAGCTCGCTCGTTGTCTGCATATGTATGTGTTTTCCATATAAAGAGTAGTGAACTGTTTTAAGTACTAAGAAGAGGTTGTCTGTAAAGTCGGTTTGCTGACGATAGTTTAACGTGACAACGTCATAGGAAAATATTGATGGAATGGTTGCAATTTTCAAAACAAAATATTAATTTTATTTGTTTGATAGATATTTTGTATGGATATAGAGGAGGAGGTAAAAGGAATTGCAATGGAATAGGTCAAGTTAAATTTACACAAACGTGAAAAATGACGAAACACTTATCAAATTCCTGAAAGATATCTTCAATTTCGATTGTGCATCAGACGTTAATAAGTCAACAACACTAAGAGGAACCATCATCGATTTGCCTTTTTCAAGACACTTTACACTCGAAACACTCCCTTCATTCCTATTTTTTCTATCATCATCCTATTCTCAACAGAGAAATGGTTCATTACCATGCACACAGCAAGAAGGCATATGCAAATACAAGTATGTGAATTTATATATAAATGCGCATATACATACATATGTATGCTCACTCAAGTAGGACAGAGCCAGATGTCGAACATTGCCGAACCCGATTGTGCTCTTTGTCGTTCGTTCCGCGCTCTCGCTTGCAGTTCAAGCACATTAGCTTACATTTGTTTGCATACGGAATAGATTCGTATATTTGATATGTCCATATGACTCGTATGCATCTTTACATATAGATTTGCTCTTTTTGAAAATTGCGCGAAATTGTATATGTATATGCATGTTTATATACATATATTAGTATACAACATATCTTATAAGGTATGTGGTAAATATTACCATACATTTTTTCCTTCATATATAATAAAAAAATTAATAATAATAACATTAAAACAACAGGTATTATTAACAAGCTTGGTTTTATTTTAAATTCTTCAAGTAAATCAAATTAATAATAATCAATAAGAAGGCATATGCAAATACAAATACGTGAATTTATATATGTACATATGCGCATATACATACATATATACGCTCACTTAAGTAGGAGAGAGCAAGATGTCGAACGTTGCCGTTCGTTTGCTTTGTTCGTTGCGCGCTTTCGCTTGCAGTTCATTCAAGGTAACGACAAATGAGCAAGGTAACTACAAATGAGCAAGGTAACGTCAAATGAGCAAGGTAACACTAATAAGCAAGGTAACGACACATTTTTTCGTGCGTGCAGCCGGCTAAATCGAATTATAAGACGTTATCACGTCAAAAATTAATTCAAAATTAATTGATCAGTTTGTATCCACACTCCTGTTCCGAAATACTTTCTGAAGATTTTCAAGGGTTTCCCTTTCCAGTTTATTTTTCTGTACATTCTAATGCTCAAACAGATAATTGGGAGTTAGCACATCGCCCTTATAATTTATTGTGCACAGACAAGGCTCAAATAAAAAATATCCTTTAATAATCTTACACACGCACTCAAACCATATCTTATACTCGACCTGGAATGAGTCATAAGATAAAAGATGAGAGGAGATATAAGTTAGCAAGACAACAGCGGTGCACTGCCACCTAAAAAATCGCATATCAACTTTTTTTATATTAATCAAATGAACAATTACTCCCATTGACTTCTGTGCTGAATGTTTAGCTAAAGTAATTAAATATGAAGCTGCGGGCTGTTGTACAGGGCAGTGGCGCGTCAAAATTAGAGACATTATTTCGCTCTAAAAGGGCGCTGGGCAGGGAAGCAAATTTGCATAAATAACTTTGGGAAACTCCTCGTAGAACAATTGAACACGTCGTAGAATCCGAAAAGCGACATTGAAAGCTTCTAATAAGGTAGAACAACCGGCAAAGCTATTCATAAGATTAGCAGCAAAAGAGCCAGCAAGAAGAGTTATGCAGTGAAACAAAGTATTTAAAGCGAAAACCTTATTTCGAAGACTCGATATCCGCATGAGTATCTCAGAAGATGCTGGCATAGGTTCTTTAAAGAGGCAGAGCACAGCCTGAAATTTCGTGCTGAATGAAGTTTGAAGTGAAGATGGGTGCCAGATTCGTATATATCTGCACTCGTTTCCTGCTCACTTTTCAATTCATTTGTATACTAATAATCATATCTAAGGCCCAGAACTCGTATCCATTTCTGTGCCGCATTAGATGGAACTTCACGCCAAAGCATTCATTGCACTTCTCTGCTGGTGATTCCAATCATCAATGTGCTCCTTCGCGCCTGCTGTGCCGTATATGAAGGACCCAAAATGCACTCTCTCTATCAGACTAAAAGGAAGGATTCTAGTTAGAAACAAGAGAAGCTGAAATAAAGTAATGAACTCTTTTAGCGATTTGAAGTGGCTTTCTCTCCAGCCTGTGATAAATCAATCCATTTGAAGTGTTCAATTCTCTAAATATGTCGCTTGTTGTCGATGCTTCCAAAAACTTGCCAAAAATCACTTTTTTTTTGTCTAGCTGACATTCCTTATTCTTTAGCATCGTGCAGATTCAGACGCTTGAAGTAGTCCAAAAGTGTTCACTGTATCAACTGAAAAAGTCTTAGGCGCGAGAATGAATGAAATTTATGGTTTGTTTAACCCTTAACTACATGAATTGATAAAGCGTCGAAAAAAAATTGTTTCATAGTAGAAATATGACATATTAAATGAAAAATAATGAAAAAGTTATATGATATATATATGTACCTACACGTTCATTGCCCCAAAAAGATGCGCTATCATATCCAGATTTAAGCTGTATGTCAGGATGTTTTTCATATCGTTTTGGGTATGGACATACCGAGCAAGTTCTTGTATTTAAAAACCCTTTTGAAAACAAAATGTTTTTACTACAAATTTTACTTTTCTTCCACTTTTGCTAAAAGTTTCTAGAGTTAGCAACCCAGTGTCTTGCTAAGGGAGCTGATTTGTCAAGAGGGAACGAGAAAGCTGCTTACTGAGCAAACCTTTTATTGTTGAATCATGGTTATATATATATTTGTTTTTGTACGAAACTATAAAAAAAACTAATGGTAGGGTATGGAAAGTAGTAAAATCGTTTTTTTTAAAACACAAGTCAACGAATTGCTATTTTCGTAAAAAAGTATTCTTTGTTTTCATTTTTTTGTAAACAAGAGTCTTTCAGGTCATACAAATTACTTTTAATAAAGCTATTGTTGAGATTTATAGCCTATTTGACTGCGGCGTGCATGTAGTAAACACGCCAACCACACCCGTTATGTTATCAAATAGGTCAAACTCATAAATAATATTAATAACAGGCTCCTAAATATGAGCAACGAAGAACCAAAGCACACACATACCCGTACTGATTAGTGACCTAAAATCTTGTGGATTATTGTAAATTACGACAAATGTCACGGCTTAAGGAAGCGATCGATTGTTGCTGATTAAAGTCGAGAATTAGTCACCCATGCGAAGGCCAGAGCGAGGAGTGCTAGTTAAAGTAGGCTGATATATATATGTATACGTATGTAGACAATGCAAAACATATGCAACAAATACACATAACGTTACATGCATACATACACAGAAGAGCTTTTCGTGGTTATGCCAAATTTCGAAGCCAATCAATTACATTTAGCAATTTTGACACCAAACAATAAAGACAGGTGGTTTACATGTATTAACATAGGATTTCATTTATTATGTACATATGTATGTGTGCATATGAAAACATTCTCCAGAGATACTGGTGCCAAATGAATAAAATGCACAATAACACAGATATAAAGCAGAGGAGAAAGATGTAAAATAGAGCAAATAAAATGGATTGAAGGGTTGAGAGCCAAGCAGCTCATGAAACAAGGCAATTGACTTAGAAACGCAAAAATTACTTGAGAAAATGGCTGTATAAGGTTTTTTTTATTTTTTTGTATTTTTTTGTTTTTTGGTGGTGCCAGGTTTAAATTGCTTTGTTGCTCAGTTATATTACAAGTCTCGAGTGGCATTTAATAGGACTATGGATAAGTTCGTGCGGTTTTTTTTCGAAATTTGAAACTTTATTGACGTAAAATGGTTACAAATTTAATATTCAAAGTATTGTCCATCGCTTGCTACTACTTTTTCCCATCTTTCTGGCAATTCACGGATTCCCTTTGTGAAAAATTCGGTCGGTTTTGCCGCAATCCACGAATCGATCCATTTTTTGACTTCATCGTAATTACGGAAGTGCTGGTCAGCCAGGCCATGTTGCATCGATCGGAAGAGATAGTAATCGGATGGTGCAAGGTCTGGACTATACGGCGGGTGGGGTAGGACATCCCATTTGAGCGTTTCTAAGTATGTTTTGACCACTTGTGCAACATGTGGCCGAGCATTGTCATGTTGCAAAATAACTTTGTCGTGTCTATCGGCGTATTGCGGCCGTTTTTCTCGCAGTGCTCGGCTCAAACGCATCAATTGTCGTCGGTAGACATCCCCCGTAATCGTTTCATTCGGTTTCAGTAGCTCATAATACACAACACCCAGCTGGTCCCACCAGATACACAGCATAACCTTCAGGCCATGAATATTCTGCGCCGACGTCGATGTTGAAGCATGGCCAGGGTATCCATACGTTGCCCGACGTTTCGGATTGTCGTAATGGACCCACTTTTCATCGCCAGTCACAATTCGATGCAAAAAACCCTTTCTTTTGTGCCGTTGAAGCAGTTGTTCGCATGCCATAAAACGGCGTTCAACGTCTCTTGGCTTCAATTCATACGGCACCCAATGGCCTACCTTTCGGATCATTCCCATGGCTTTTAAACGTTTGGAAATGGTTGATTGATCAACTCCCAAAGTTTTTGCAACCTCTTCTTGCGTTTGAGCCGGATCTTGATCGAGCAATTCCTCCAATTCGGTATCCATGAACTTTGGCGGCGCACCCTCGCGTTCTTCGTCTTCCAAGCCAAAATCACCACTTTTAAAGCGTGCAAACCACTTCTGGCACGTTCGCTCAGCTAGAGCATGCTCACCATAAACTTCCACCAAGATACGATGACTTTCGGCTGCTTTTTTCTTCATATTAAAAAATTCCCCGCAAAAACACATTATTTGGCATGAAATTCGACATTTTCAAGTGTGGTAAAAATATTGTTGTTTACGCTTCAAATAAAAAACTTATACTGACGTTTGTGCCTTACGACAGTAGCTCTCCAATGAATGTTTGGAAATGTGGATCGATGGAATAATAATCAAGTTACGCCATCTGTTGTAAAACCGCAAGGAACTTATTCATAGTCCTATAGATACTTAAATATAAATTGTTTGCTTGTGGGCGAGTGAACTGTAATCAAATTTAACTCCATGAAATGTAATTAATGCCATTAAAGCTGATTGACTCTACAATTGGGGAAAATATTGTATTACAAAAACTCACATTTCAGTGTTTACGGATTATTCGCTTACAAAAAACAAAACAAAAACCAAACACCAAAACAACAATCAATGGATATAATTCAAAATCTAAAAAATATGGATACCGTACAGACCCTTGGATAAATTACTGATTAATTAAAAACTTTTTGCTCAAAGAATATTTTTTTATGAGACTAAAACACAAATAAACTTCAAAATTTTCCAGAACTAAATTATTTCAGTTAGATTTTAAAAACTGTAAATTAGAAATTGGAAAGGGTAAATTGGATTTTAGAATACTTATACTTATACCTTCTGCTCAAATATGAACGAGACGTTATCAATAAAACGGTCCGTGGACGACATATGGCAAAAATAAATTTTTTGTTTTTTGGTAGGACTGTTATAAGCTTACATGGCAAATTTCAGCGTGATATGTCACGTAGTTTGTTTTCTGTGCTACTGTAAACAAGTCAAGCTCGAGTGTGTTCTTCGAATTCTCTTTTATGACTTCAATTGTCTAAAAATGTTTTCCACGGAGCGACAACTTGAGCTTAGGAAAAAGGAAAAAGTCACATGGAGCCATATCAGGCGAATACGGTGCTTGCGGAACGATATTAACATTATTTTTGTTCAAATAATCGCGAACAAGACGTGATGTATGAGCTGGTGCATTATCGTGATGCAAGAACCATGACTTGTTGTCTCACAATTCCTTCCTTTTAAGACGAATGTTCTCGCGCAAACACTTTAAAACGTCTAAATAATATTCAGCGTTAACCGATTTTGCGATTTGTGCGATTTTCAAGCACAATTTCCTTTACTTTTCCGATGTTTTCGTCGTTTACTGATGTTGCTGGACGACGTTTATGAGGCAAGTTTTCAACCGATGTACGGCCGTCTTTGAACGATTTGTACCACTGGAAATCACGTGCACGCGATAGAGCAGAATCCCCATAGGTTGTCTGCAACATTTTTAAGGCGTCTGAAGCCGAAATTTAGTTGGAGTAACAAAATTTCAAACAAATTCTTTGTTCAACTTGAATTTCCATCGTTAAATTCGAAGAACACACTCGAGCTTGACTTGTTTACAGTAGCACAGAAAATAAACTACGTGACATATCACGCTGAAATTTGCCATGTAAGCTTATAACAGTCCTACCAAAAAACAAAAAATTTATTTTTGCCATATGTTATCCGCGGACCGTTTTATTGATAATGTCTCGTTCATATTTGAGTGGAAGATATATCGGGGGTTTTTTAACTGCATGAGAACTATCGTTAACGATAACTACAGCTTGATGGCTGAGAATGGCAAACTGTGTTTCCATGTCTGGGCAGTAGGATTTGGCCAGTCATCATGAATCGTTTTACGCCAGAACAATGCTTCCAAATTGTGGAAACTTACTTTCGAAAAAATATATCTGATCGAGAAGTTAATAAAGTGCAGCATCATCGATCCTTATGTCCTTCGAAATGAGGAAGGAGCTTCCGTTACGGTGAATGGCGAGCGCTGTCAACTGAATTTTTATTTCCAAAATTTAATCAGCTAAACATTTCCAGCATTTGGTTCCAAGAAGTCAGCGCAACTTGCCAAAGTAGATGGATTTATGTAGCTTGAGGAAGGCTAACTTGACTGATCAACTATTCTACATGAGGCGGAACTGATCTCTAGTACCGTCGTAGGATTTTATACAGCAAGTAGTATTCAGCAGGTAGGGCTTTTTCTACTAAGTTGCTGTGAGGGAGCTCCCCATAAGCAATTAATAACTGGCTATGTTTAGCAGGGTGCGTTAAATTGCTGAGATTTTAGGAAACACATTGGCAGACTAAACTCTTTGTTAGTGACCCGGCACCCAATGGTTTGGGGGCTATATAATACTTATGTAACAGTTAAACTCGTCTGTTTATCTTGACTTTATATCTAATAGCTGAAAAACTCTCCCGTCATTTAGCTAACAGTCAATCACTTTTGAGGCATCAGAAGCCTCTAAAAATTTTCTGTCTATATGTCATTTAATACTCCTTAAAAAAAAGCTCAGCAAATCAACTTTCTCAGTATATCTACAAATTTTCATAGGCAGCATCATTTCGTTGCTTCTGCATTGCACAAAATTATGCGAAATTATTTATTTGTACGCGTTGCGGTCGTGAAATCAGCAAATGAAAAAAGTAACAAAATATGTTGAAGCTTTGTAGTATTTTTTACTACTTGTATTTTAGTATATTTTTTCATTGTCTGCATTTTTAATGCGTTGTTAGCATAAAGGAAATTATCAATCAACAGAAGCGGCAGAAGGGAGAGGCGACCGAACGAGGCAAAGACAACCGTATGGCTTTAGATTTTCGCATTCATTTGGACGACGTAAGAGTAGAAGTAATAACTCTGCACTTGATATCTGTACGTAAATATCAAATTTACTTCTAATGATCTGCATAATGCGTATTTGGAGAAAATACGAAGAAAGATTATGACGGAAAGTCAGCAACCTCAGCATAAAGGCAAAGGAGTTGCATTAAATTAACTCAATGATGACATTTGTTTATCATCACAGTGATAAGCTCAATCGGGCAGGGTGGCTAAATACAGGGATTTTTTGAAGCGCATTGTTATTTTATAACTCCCAGGTCTCAACCTTGGCTTCAAGTAAAATCAGAGCAAATTTCTTTCTACATTCAGATTTGTGCGAGTTGAGATACTTCACTACTGAGCACAACTCTCCATGACTCTCTGTAACACGATCTTTTGAAGGTTTTTCTTCACTGTCGCTCTCATTGATATTTAAAAGTGGTGTGGCTCGCTGTTCTGCACATATTGGGCTGTAGTGCTCCTCTTCCATCAGTCGGTGGGTCCACTTATCTTAAAATCGAATACCATGAGGGACTGCCTAATATCACAATTGCAGAACAAAGTAAAGCCTTATCGATACAGGTGTACTCCGACTTATCGACTGATGTTGCGCCTATTTCAGTCCAAGGCAAAGTAAAGGAATACATATCTATAAGGAAAAGTAAAACTCTTTCTAGAAGCTGTTATGACCTACCAAAAGCTTCTATTCATCGAAAAGTGAAGGAACGAAGCAATTCTTTTAGGAAGTCAATTCGCCTCAATATCACATTCGCTTTGAAAATTTTGCCGATAATGGACGCAGAGTCCACCACGTCTATATTGATACTAAATTTCTGGAAGTTGGATCATGAAAAGAAGACTATAATATTTACATTCAACTTTTTTTTGCTTGCCCCAAGCACGATTTCCGGGGAATTTAAATTTAAAGACGATGTTTTCGAATGATGAGCGCTGGAATAGAACCTGCAATCTCCCATATTCTGCCTCTCTTTGCATCTTTCTCTTTATCCCTCTTTCTCCTTGCTCTGTTTCTGTCCCCATCTATATTCCTATCTCTGTATGTGTCATCAGTACCCGTTTCTGTCTTTGTCTCTGTCTCTACTTGTGTCCCTGTCCCCTGCCCTCGGTGCTCTACCCTCTGACTCTGTCTTTGCCACTGCCTCTTTCTCTGCTTCTGCGCCTGTCCCTGTCCTCTGTCTCTGTCCTCTATCTTCGGTCCTTTCTCCTCTGTTGTCTGTCCTCTGCCTTCCGTCCGCTTTCTCTATCACTGTCCTCTGTCCTCTGCCCTCTTTCTTTGTCGCTGTTCTCTGCTTTCTGCCCTCTAAATCTGTCAAAAACAACGCATGCAGGTGTGACAAATATTGAGAAATATAAAATCTAAACCAAGGTTCTTTTAAAACCAAAGTGGCCACACTTTTCTCTATTTTTTAGAAGTTTTAATCTTACATTTTTGTGTGCAAATCGCATATACACCGACGTGGTCTAGATAGTTTGGAATAAAACTGATTTTAACTTCCCAACAATTAGCTCGCGGTTGGATTTTAGTAAACTTTTGGAAAAATGTTGAAGCATCTGATTGTTTATTATGGCTTAAATGTGTAAAGTTTACAGCCCTAATATTATTACCATAACTAACACTATAAAGAGACTTAATATTTTATTAAATAGCCATTATTATTTTCTCTAAACTCTGCTCAGGCCAAGCCTTTCAAAGGCCACCTTCGCAAGCACCCCGTAGCTTGAAACTGCAACCTGACCTTTGGATCTTTATCGAATTAATTGAAGGCCAGTTAAATTGCATGCTGTAAAGTGCATGAATAAGCGATACAACAACTACTCGTTGAAAAGAGTAAAGCAGGCATCGAAGTGTGTAAGTGGTTGAGGCAAAACTTATATTAAAACTTGGCATTGTGGCAAGGGTAGAAGTTCAAGTAGCAATGGGGCTGGAGGGAGCGCAAGTAGAAGGAATAACGTAAAATATGCAAACGACCAACAAACTATATTTTACAATTTTTTCTTTGACAAGCGACCACCTAAAGGAAGATTATGTTTTCATCTCCTACAAATCTTGCAAGAAGTTGTCGGACTATCTGCATAAATTGAAAAGATTTTCCAGAACACCACTACACAGACATTGGACGCTGAGGCGCAGTTCAACTGAAAAGCTGTCCAGGTACATAAATGCCATATTCCCTACTTTGGCAGAGGCTGGCTGACTGGCTGCCTGGCTTTTGTGTCTGCGCCGCCCACCAGGTGCAGAAGCCAAACGCTTGATGGCGCATACAAATGAATTGCGCGCCATTCATATTAAATGTACCTTCCACTCAGCTGCGTATCTAACCTTGATCAAGCGAAGCCCATTTACATTAAATCTTCCAAGCATATTAACAACGACAACAACAGCAACAATACAATAAGCGCATGAATGACGCTTTCAAATCCTTGCCTTGCTAATGCCACAAAGCCAATGCTGGGCTATCTTGTTGTGCCGCTTTATTGGTTGCTGGCGCTTGTTGTTGGCCATTCATAAGTTAAGTCGCGTAATCGATTGAATTTGTCGGCATAGGCTGACAAGATATACCAGTAGTTGTAGCTCCGCCTGCTGGCTGCCTGCCATTCAGCTGCTTTTAGTCCTGCGCCACCCGCCTATGCATCCATGCTGCCAATATTGCCGTCGATTGCTGTGTTGAAATTGAGATTTATTGCAAAAATTTAAATAATAATGTACATTTTTCTCATGCCTTTCGCCTTGTCGCGTTTTTGAATGGCATTTTCTTAATCTGTTCAATCTCAACCTTTTCCAACCAAGCCGCTTTGTCTGCTTAATATGCGCTCCGATTATTTTGCCTGTGCCTCTTTGCCATCCTGGCTTTTGTAAAGCAAATACTTGCAATTGTTGATTGCTTGGCGGCATATTGAATCGGTGCGTCCTTTGGAGAGATTGGCTCACCTTTGCATGCGCCAATTCTTCTAAATTGCCAACTTCCTTTTCATATTTGCCGCAATTCTTTCCTTAGAAAATATGCTTTTCGTGGTGGTTGCGAATTCCTGGTCGGCTATTATTGGAAAAAAAATATTTTTCTTTACAACTTGCAACTCGAGAGCTTTTATAGATAATTGATTCTCATCTGCTAACGATTAAAAGCAAAAACAACTCCTTATGTATGTAAATACATACACACCTGCACGTACACATACTAGCATGCTTTACTCTTTGAATATACGAAAAAAATCATTTGCTTGCAGCGGCAACGCTTGGTTGAAAGGTTTATTGAATTCCTTGTACAATATATTAATTATCTTTTATATCTAATCAATTTTAAAGATCCGGCGAAAACAATTGGCAGAGCAGTAGTTTTTAAGTCATTATAATTTTTGTTTTTTTGTATTATCAAACAACATTTTAAGTTCACTTTACAATTTGTCATCAGCAGTACCAAATTTTCTAAGCTTTGCAACCCCAATCATATGTAAGTTGATCTCATTTTCTCAAAACATATGATGACATGATTTTCGAAAATTTGAGAATTTAAAGTTGTATTGATTTTCTAATTTTTTTCAAAAGCCAAAAATTTTTCTAAAGTTTAAGATACTAAAGGGTTTTCACATAAGAGGTGTTATTTTGATATTCAAAGAAAAATGATAATTTCTAATATAAATGATCGGATGTTTATTTCATTATAAAAAAGATGCCGTATATGCCGTTAGTAGTGGCAAATAACATCAAGCAAATGACTACCACGCCGCCGGCCGCCGTAGCCGAATGGGTTTGTGAGTACCATTCGGAATTCAGAGAGAGAACGTTTGTTCAAATCCCGTGAAATACCAAAATTAAGGAAAAGTTTTTTCTAATAGCGGTCGCCCCTCGGCAGCCAATGGCTAACCTTCGAGTGAATTTCTGCCATGAAAAAGCTCCTCATAAAAAATATCTGCCGTTCGGAGTCGGCTTGAAGCTGCAGGTCACTTCATTTGTGGAACAACATCTGGACGCACACCACAAATAGGAGGAGGAGCTCGGCCAAACACCCAAAAAGGGTGTACGCGCCAATTATATATATATATATATATAAGCAAAGTCTTTCAAGTGTCTCGGTAATATTTTTCGAAGTAAATTAATATTATTATTAATAAAACTTTTGCTGGATTTATTATTTAGTCCTAGGCGATGAGCAAGAAGTAAAGGTATAGCTTGAAGTTTGCAGCGGTGATGATAAGGAACGGCTTCTTTCTCTAAATCTCATGCAACAAGCTCTGTTCCCCACCAACCATTGGGGGACCTGAAAAAAAAACTTATCAGAATTGATCCAGTCTTCCATTCTTTTCGCGCCTAAATCATATTTGAGACATTTTTTTACTCAGATTAAGTATTTATTCAAAATAATATTTGGACTTATTTTGTTTTTGGTTCCTTTGGGCTTAATTTAAATCACCGCAACACTATTATTTCCATTTCTAATATAATAGGCATTCCCACTTGAATATCACAAAGTAAACAACGAAAAAAGCTCCTCATAAAAACGCATTTGCCTTTCGGCGTCGGCTTAAAACTGTAGGTCCCTCCATTTGAGGAACATCATCAAGACGCAGGACACAAATAGGCAGAGGAGTTCGGCCAAACACCTACCAGAAGTGTAATGTATTTTTTTTTTTTGGAAGTTTTGAACATAAAATTTATAAAAATTTTCAGGATTTGCAAAAGCTTTAAAAGTAAGTATGGAAAATTTTTCAAACAAAAGTTTCCGAATTTTTCAAAAGCAAAAAAAACTAGGTTGCTCCAAGGTGCTAAATAGTTTTACTAAAAGAATCACTAAAAAATTACAAAAAAGGTTATTAATATGATAAAAAAATAAATATTAAAAAAATTCAAATATTAAAAAAAATTCTTAATAAATAAATAAAAGTAATGTTTTTTTAAAAAATTAAAAATATTTTTTTAAATAGTGACATAAATTTGTAATATTAACTAAGTTTTTAATTTATTTAGTCTCATTTCTTTGATATTTGGCAGAATTACGAGGAAAAATTTCCAAATTAATTAATAACAAATAATCCGTGTTTATTTCGATGCTTATGTGTTCTCACCTCTGAAAATGTTATCTGCTTTATGTTTGTTTGTGCTGGAGCTAATTCGTTTGCATAAAAAATTCTATACTAATTGTTGAAATCAGCCTAAAGCAGGCACTAATCAGGCATATTTTCCCTTGGGAAATCAACACTTTTTATACAAGCAATCTTGCCTCTCTTTCTATCATCCATTGATTCTATGATTTTATCGACTAAATGTACAAAAAATGTAGGAGAACACCTACACACACACACACCCGCTTGCTTATGAATATCAAACAATATCAAGTACGGCAAATGCAGTTGAAATTCCAAGCATTGATTTAGCCTCAATGAGTGATCGAAAATTTAAACAAGATTGTTAAAAATACATACGAGGAGGCATGCATACATGTAAATGCAACTTGCCTGCTTTTAGGCGTTTATCTACAAATTGAAAATTAACTACAGGCAATAATGCAAAGCCAAAGTGTGTTGTGATACTATTTAAGTACAACGGCATAAATATTTATGTATAGAACTGGCAATATTGACACAGTAAATGCAACATCCAAGTCCCCACAAACACACACACACATACTTAAGTGCAAGTACATGTGTCTGCATGCCAATAGTTGCATACCCACTTAATAGCACAGTGGCAGCAGCGGCAAATTGCAACAGCAGTAAACATTAATTTCCTGTTGTTAATTGCAATTTTCTTCTAAACATTTTCCGAAAAGCGCTTTACAGGATAAGCAAACTACAGGTGACTAGAAACATCGAAGTTAGTGCAACCAAATACACAAAAGTGGATTTGTACACAATCAGGCACTTGTGTGTGTGTGCTTATATGTATTTGTTAAATGTTTGCTAGCAACTGATTGAAAAATGACTCTTGGCTGATTGAGTCTAGCAACTGGACTGCATAGTTGGTTACAACAACTCGCTTTGCTTGCCAGCTGTTTGGAAGCTTGTTTATTGTGCTGGCGGAAGCTACACTTGATCGAGAGTGTATTTGAATATACAACGGCCGCCAGCTAATTAGCAACGCTGGAGTGCTGGAAGTTGCTTTACTGGCATCGCGAAATTTCAATATTAAACAGGGGTTTTTATAAACTTAGTATTACTTTTAACTTCTTCTTTTTTTAACAAATCACTCAGCCAAGCGTTCCAAGGTATTTTTTGACAGGTTGAGCAACATGCGGCCGAGCGTTGTCATGTTGCAAAATAACCTTGTCGTGCCTTTTTACCGTTTCCGGCCGTTTTTCTTTCAATGCCCGGCTTAAACGCATCAATTGCAGTCGGTAACGATCCCCCGTGATTGTTTCGCCCGGTTGGAGCAGCTCAAAATATACGACGCCGACCTGATCCCACCAAATGCAGAGCATGATTTTCTTGCCGTGAATATTCTGCTTGGCCGTCGACGTTGATGCGTGGCCGGGCAAACCCTATGATTTTTTGCGTTTTGGGTTATCGTAGTGGATCCATTTTTCGTCGCCAGTCACCACCCGATGCTCGCTCGATCAGCAATTCGCACGTAAAAAATCGCCGTTCGACGTCGCGCAACTTCAACTCGTACGGGACCCAATGTCCTTGCTTTTGGATCATTCCCATCGCTTTTAGACGCTTGCAAACGGTTTATTTATCAACGCCCAATGATTCAGCAAGCTCTTCTTGGGTTTGGCACGAGTCCTCGTTTACCAATTCCCCCAATTCCGCGTCCTCGAACTTTTTGGGCTGTCCAAGACGCTCCTTGTCTTCGGTGTGAAAATCACCACTATTGAATCGTCGAAACCAGTACTCACATGTTGAAATCGACGGAATATGGTCTGGGTAGGCCTCCTGCAGCAATTCACGGGCTTGGGCTGTATTTTTTTTCAAATTGAAGCAGAAAAGCAAAGCATTCCGCAAATTGCGTTTCGACGGCACGAAAGTTGACATACTCGGAGCACGAAAACACTGCGTTGTTTATACTTCAGCGAAATGACAGATACTGATAAACAAAGCCTAGGGATGAGGCTTTGTCATGAATATATATTCAGTATTGCCAACGCGATAAAGTGATAAATAGCGCCATCTGTGTGTCACCTTTAAAACTAATTCAACCTCCATAAAAAATCGTTGGAACCAGGTCAGTAGCAGCCAGTTTCGTCAACGAGAAAGTATTTGAAATTTATTTATTTAGTCTGAGTTTATAATAAATAAATAAATAAATTACTCATTAATAAATCATTAATTAAGTAAAGAAATTCGCTTTTAACTCTTTTATTTTACTTTAATATTTTGCTGCTAGTCGTTTATTTTAATTCATTGCTTTACAACTCCTGAATATCGATTCAAATAATTTTTGACAGACATACTTTGAGCTCCTAGTCATATGCTAACAGTGCATCGGTTCAAACATTCCCTTCAATCTGTGGCATTCTTTACAAACTCTAATGAGGCACCCTAATATGAAGGTTTTCTACTGAGTATACTCCAACTGATGTCAAAAATTTTTTGACTAAACTAGAAGCAGTTATTTTCGCATTGGCGTACAAGGATTGACCTAGGCAATCGAGAAATTATGTACGTAGATAAAGAACTGAATCCATTGCTCGATCAAAGCCAGAGGTAAATGAAAGAATAGCTTGGAGATTCATTAACTGCAAACTTTTTCGATAAGATTAAAATTACTGGGCATGATGCAAAACAAGGAATTTCAAAATATTTATTTTAAAAAGCATAACAAGGAATAGATTTTCGTTAAAATGTTGGCATGGAATAAAAGGTGGGGATAATATCATAATACCTATGAAAAAATACCATATATGATATTACAGAAATCGATGTCCACCTCAGTGCCAAAAAAGAAATACAAATATATGGTTCTAGACGTGACCTAGTAAATATGAGCTGCTGGAATCAGGTGAAAGCACAACTGAAGGAAGGTATCGATTTTTTGCGATTGAGAAAAACGTTAGGAAATTTCGAAAAAACATTATCGAGAGATATGTAAGGCACACGTCATCAAAAATTGTTTGGAAAAGCTCAAATAGAAAGTACTGATTCATGCGCGTTACTCCAAACACTTGCAAAAGGACTTGACCGGTTGTTGTTGTTGTTGTAGCAGTATGAACATTCACCATACATGTACGGAGAATGCTGCTGGAGTGACAATCCTTGGCCGTGTATAAAGCCAGGTCGCTCCGATAACGCAGAACCGACTGCCGTGGGAACGACTTCGCCTCCGCGTTTTGCTTTTTTATTTGCGAAAAACGGAATTTTTGAATTTTTATCGTTTACTTCAAAAACCAAGTCCTTGTTTGAGAGAAGAACACCGATAATGAGTAGGTGCGTAACTACCACCCGCTAGGATCCTGGCACGAAATTCATTGTGACCCGAATAATGTAAATGACTTTCTATAAGCGGTTGTCCCTCGGCAGACAATGGCAAACCTCTGAACGTATTTCGGTATTAAAAAAGCCCTCCATAAAAATTACCTTCCGTTCGGTGGCAGCATGAAACTTTAGGTGCCTCCATTTGTGGAACAGCATCAATACAAAATATTACAAATTAAAGAAGGAGCTCGACTAAATACCCAGCAAAGGATGTATGAGTAAGTTATGTATACACATAAAGGTAACGCAAAATTAATCATCCTATCGGTAGGCTTATATTTTTCCAAATGGCGTTGTATGCCAAACAGATTGAATACTTGTGAACTCGACAGCTAAAGGAAACAAACGAACAAAACAGTGGAGTGCGCCAATGTCGACATAATTGCATCGCTGAATGCATCCGCACAAGTTAATCATAAGAGATAAGTTGTATAAAAATATATATTTTTTAAATATTATGATTGAATTAATATTATTTTAAAATAAGTTTTCAAATATTGGAAAAGCTAGTTAACAGAACCAATAAATAATGGAAAGAAAAAAAATGGTAAGAAAAGTTTTTCAGAAAAAAAAAAATTGGATGATTAATTTTATGCCACCTTATATAATTGCACAGGAGCCTTGAGTTAGATCAAATTGCGCATATGTAGAATAAAAGTCTTTTGTAAATGTTTACGGGTCAAAAAAATACAGAATCTTTTAAGTTGTCCGGTCAATAAATCAATACTACTTTGCACAAATGAGTTCTTTCTAATGAATTACTAATTGCTAATGAATTACATACGAAAGACCTGATCCCGGTTAGTAGACAACATCTGCATGCCATTCATGATTATTTGCCCGTAACTGTAAGCGCCTGTATTCAAAAAGGTAGTTCGCATGAAGTGTCTGCTGCCTATTTTAAATGCCTGTGCCACTCTTCGGCAAAATTATTATAGTTTGCTGCTGATTATGTACTTGTTTTGTCTCTAAAGCAAACTCACACACGCGTACGTATGAGTGTGTAAAATTCAAGGCATACATGTGTGCGTTATCTAAAGTACAAGCATAGTAAATATATTTGTATGCGCCACAACTGGCCACTAGTCCATCCAGCAGTTGTTGTTCGGCTACTTGCCTGTGATGGAGCTCCACACGAGACCGATTTGTTCTAAATATAAACAAATGCATATCTAAAAGTGCATACTTGTATTTTTCAGCGTGCGTGTAGTTGTTTGCAAACCTTGTAATTGCAAGGCAGGCAATATTTCAATCAAAACAAGAAATAAATTACAGGATTCAGCGGTGAACACAAAGCGCCAGAGACAGCCCCGTCACACACATACTCGCCTATACTTCTACGGAATTGTTGATGTGTAAGTGTTGTATGTGTGTATATATAAATATGCAGCTAAGTAAACAAGGCTCTAAACTCTTGGCAACACAATGGCATATTTAAAAGAAATTTTTTCTCAACTATTTTGTTGATACTTAAAAGGTTTGCTTCTTTTTTCTCAGTACGCAAATGAATTGCCGCCATGGAGGCAACAAAAGTTTGCAACTCCAGTAACGTTAAACGCTACATAGCAAGCAGCACATGTGAGTATGTGTGTTTTAAAGTTTAGCAACTTTGTTAGTGTACACCCTATTCAAAAAAAAAAAAACAAAAAAAAAACAGAAAGTTTCTAAATAAAATAAAAAAATACGCTTGGCGCCATCTGTTGAAAAATAGAATTGGAGGTATCTCAGACGACTGTGAGTCACATTTTCATCGATTTGCTAGGGCTTCAACGCTTAAATCCAGATTGGTGGTATATAAAACGGACAACGGACCAACAATTTTTTCAAACTAATCAGTTTAGGAGCAACACTAAAGGCGCTCCCAAGGAGAAGCTATCTGAAACCGATTTTCACTGAACTAGCTGAGGAGCTTCGAATATGAGCTTGAAGTGCTGAATGGAGATCATCAGTGGTAGGCCATACTAAAAAAGTCCTTTAAAAAAACCAAGAGCTAAGTACTCTTTAGTTACCGCGAGGAAATTTCTGAATAAAAGGAAATTTTTTTTGGTATACCATTCATATCCTGCAAATTTTATAGGTTCCCGAAAAAATACTTGACTATGAACTGAAATCGAATTACGAGTAAATCAAGAAAGCATTAAAGCTGCTGCGAGCACTATCCTAAACAACATTCCGAGAAGAAGAAGCATGTAAAATATTGTTTCGAAGCGGAAGTTGAATACTGACAAAAACTAAATATTACTCACGAATGATTCACTCACTACTTCTATTTGTAAAAAGATCAGTTTTTATTTGGCACAGAGGGTGTATGCTGCATTGGCAGACTGACATAGTTTTTTTTGTCCTGTGTGGCAACAAAATCACGCTGTGAAAACTTCTTTCAATGCACCGTTAAAGAGCTGCTTCATTCAAGTTACCAAAGTTCAACCTTTGATATTGCATCGTGATTTTAAAACAGAAAATTTAAAAAGAATATTTTAGAAGAACAGATAGCTTTTTTTTTTGTCGGGACAACTAGCAAGTGCAGCACTCAGACATGAATTAAGTCCATTGTACTAAACTTGGATTCCCTTTTAATTATCTTTAAATCTACCTGATCTCCGAAGAAATCTGAGTAGATCTTGTGGTGCCAAGGAGCTAAGATGGTCGCTTCTTAACACATCAGTGCCAAAGACCTCACACCTGATTCGAGCGAAGGCGGGCAGATGCACAGGAAATGGTCCGCCGTCTCATCCTCCTCTTCACAAGCTGGGCAGAGTACACTGTCTGAGATGCCCAACCTTTCCATGTGCTTCGCCCACCGAAAGTTGCCCGTCATCAGTCCAACCAGCCGTCTGCATTCCCCTCTGCTTAATGACAGAAGGGTTTGCGACAGTCGATCAGACATGACAGGTAACATCAGTTTAGTCCTTCTGCAGCCTCTAGATAGCTAGTTTTGCTTACAGATCTTTAGAATAAAAACTTTTAGAATATGAAATTTAGAATTTAGCCTTGGATTTTCTCTTTGGAAATTTTTTTATTTCTTGTTCTTCTTCAGTTCTTCAAACATTTAAAAAAATCGACTTTTAGTTTTTTAGAATAAAATGTACTTTCTAAAAGAAAATTTTTTTGGAAAAAATTGTAATATTTGTTCTTCTTCGGCTCTTCTTAAATTACAAATTTATTTTATTTTTTATGATAAACTTTTTCGTAAAAAAAAATATTTTTAGTTCTTTGTTCCCATTTGTTTCTTTTTAACATTTTTATAATTTGTTTTTTAAATTTTTAGGATAAAATTTTAGAATAAAAAGTTCAATTTTTTGGTTTTCTTTCGTTTTCCTTAAATTTATAAATTGATTTTTATATATTTTTTCTAATATTTTAGTTTTTTATATTAGATTATATATTTACATATGTGTATATATATATATATGTATATATAATATAATTGGCGCGTACACCATGTTTGGGTATTTGGCCAAGCACCTCCTCCTATTTGTGGCGTGTGTCTTGATGTTGTTCCACAAATGAAGAGCTACAGTTTCAAACCGACTCCGAACGGCAGATATTTTTACTACGAGCTTTTTCATAGCAGAAATACACTCGAAGGTTTGCCATTGCGTGCCGAGGGACCTACTCCATTTACTTATCGTTTTTATAATTTGTTTTGTATATTTCAGGATAAAATACAATTCTTAAGAGAATCCTTTTCTGGGAAAAATCTTAATTTTGAGAAAGTAAACTTTCACGGATTGCAGGCTCCCCTTCAGATTAATTAGACTGAATGAAGTGAATTCTTCATAGTAGTTAGTGGATGAACCTCATTAGATCCACTCTGTCGTATTTAAATAGCTAAGCTCACAGCCCGCTGGCTCTCATACATTTTTTATTCAGTCGCATTATTTGCAATTTCTCGTCGTTTTCCAAAGTATGGAGGATCTGGTTGCTCACCTTCTATGTAACTCCGACTACTGCAATCATTCGGCAGAGTAGAAAAGTGTTCCGTTCATAATTAAAAAAAAAATGTCTGCGTACAATCGCCAGATGTTGGAACAGTCTGTAAGCCAGTGAACCGTTTGTGGAACTCGGGAGTAGTTATTCAAACTTTTTAACAATATAAAACTCACGAGAATCGTGGTAGCGCAGATCGGTCTTTGGAGAACTCCATTCCAACACGTTCACTATTTTCAAACATATGGGAAAATATGTAGAGGAGTATTCCTTTAAAAAGTATATATACAATTTTTAGAAACACCAGCCAAGTTTAAAAAGGTTCATTTAAAAGGCAACACTGAGCTAAACGGGACATCGTCGTTCGTGATAGTTGCAGGGGAAAGTCTGCTCTACGTTTTAAGGATCTGGTGGAACACGGACTTAAAGGGTGATCATCAACAAGAAACGACTAAAATTAACCAAAGTTACTTAGCAAGAAGAAGCAAAATAATAGCATATATTATACAAGTTAAAGAACCAAACGATTAGTTGTGAATTTCAAGTGCCTGCACTGCAATTCAAATTAAAAATAGATTCGCATTTCTACTATGGCAGACATTGAGCATTTTACTCTAAAGCTATTCAGCCTATTTTGAAATATGTGAGACACACACCTTCATATGTACATGTTTATAAAATTTAAATTTAACTGTATTCTCTTTATACTACCACATTCATACACACATACATATGCAGACATGTGCTGCTCTCAACCTTACTTGCGGCCACTATTCATAGTCTGATAGGCAGACGGCAGGCACTCACTCAAGCTGTGTGCCAGACAGACGCCGCTCACCACACAAACACATTGCAGCAAAGCAAATGTCGAGCCTAAAAATATGCAACAAAAACTATATACACAAAAAAGTTGCTACCAACATTGCTGGCAATGAAACTTCTGTGAAGTCTGTGTGGATTTATAGTCTAATAAGCGGCCGACGAGAGCTGTCACACAAGAGTCAGGCAAGCGGAAGAGTATAAAGTGAGTGACTAGAAGGAAGCAAGTCATAGCGTAACTACTGCATACCGCAATCTAGACGATATGCGCCTATGAGTATACAAGAAAAGTGATTAGAAAGTTTACACAGAACAATGAAAGACAATTTAAAGAAGCAGGGAGGAGCGCGGGAATTGTACGCCAACATGTTTAGCAAAATTGCAAAATTGTAACATGTTATTAACGTGCGGAAGTACCAGTGAAGTCTACACTTTACTGCCAAGAGCACGATTGTATTTGTGGCAAGTTCAAGCAACTTACAATTTTATGCCCTACACATTGTATGCATTTGACATTTGATGCGTGCAACAAAACACTGCAACATGTGTGGTAGGCTGTGTAAAACGCCTGGGTGTAGGCTTGAAGGTGAAGGACATTAACCGATAGGGATAAGCAGGGCAGAACCTGAAAGTAGGCAGTAGCAAACCGGCATGGGCAGCCACTAAGCCATTTTAAATACCTATAATATTATTTGTTGCTAAAACGTCACTTAAGTGCAAGTGGCAGCGCAATTTATAGCGAAAGGGGGTGAGAAGGGTAAATTAACTATAAAACGGCGATATCCTGCGGTGAAAGGACTTATGTGTATGTGTGGGCTTAACTTTCAACAGGCAAGCACATAAATTATTTTTCTTTTTTTGGCCACTTGCGTCTTGCGCTTGTTTATTGCTTTTGTTGTTCTTTTTTCCTTCTTTTCTTTTTGCCTCGTTGCCAAACAAAGCAGCCGGAAATTTAGCCGGGAGAAATAATAATGTAAGCAAAATAACTTTGCATACTTTCAGGTCACATGTCAGAAGTCAACTGCGGGCAAATGCATGTTTTAAATTGCTAAGCAGCGTAGGAAGGGTTGATTGTGCAAGTGAAGCGGCATAATTTTTGGTAAGTAGCAGCATGGGAGTATACACCTAAGGCTCATTTATGTATATTTTTTAAGGTTAACGCACATTTGTATGCCTTACTGCACACATACCCTTTGATCCCTTTTTATTTACGTTTTCTTTAATTCTTCCTGAAAATTTAATAGTGCATAAGTTTATCTGTAATCATAATATTATTTTACTAACTCTTTGTAATGTACTTTTAGGCTAATAAACTAATAAACTGGTTAATGGCAATTCAGAGCGCGAAGGTTTATTCAATTTTCTATGTGCCACAATTAAAGAATTGGCTCTTTATGCTCCACTACCACGTTTTCTGTTGGTGGTGCATTTTGAAAAGGTGCATTCATATTTTTTTTATTGTATCTAATATTAGCATATCGCGCAGCAATTTGTTTTTTTTTGGTTTTGAAGAAAAATTTTTGAATGACTGCAATATCATTTTGCTAACAGGTTCCAATTGAATTTCTTTATTTATCAGCAATTACTTGTTTTTTGTTTCAATTATTTTTATTTTTACTACTTAAAACGCCTAAATCTATACCACATTCATTTCACTTTTCCCATTAATCATATTTATGACACACAAATATGTCTTATTTACTTTATTTTTTATTTTATTTAATTACTTACTTTTATATTTGCTTATAATGCCTAAAACTATACTATATTAGCTAATACAGTGCCAAAATTTCAAGAAAATTTGACAGAAACTTCATGAGATATGGGACTTTAACTGAAGTTCTCTGATTATGGAAATTCTAATCAAAAGACACTTTAGACGAGTTTTGTACATTTATTTTTGAGATATCGTTAATTGTTTACTTTCTTCTAAAGCGTACGACTTTCTTAAGCAAAACTTTCGACATTTTAAGGTTCTCGACTTGGCTGTATAGTTCCTTGTACAGCTACAATTGCCAACGGGCTTATGAACAATTTTACATAAATTGCGTACACTTTTATATTCAATTCATTCTTGAAGTCAAGGACTTTCGGTTGGTTGGTATGACTTACAGTTATATTAGCTCTATAAAGATAAGAACTATATGAACTACCTCTGTTATTGTGCTTTAATACTCTCGTAGTATCTCCTCTTATATTATCCTACTTTTATATTAAACTTAAAACATTTCCAAGCCTGCTTTTGACTGGATCTCCTTCCAACTACGCTCTAATGCGCTAAAGCGTATGTACTTTGCACCTTTTGCTTAAAACATACATACCTGTGTATGTTTGCCATTCCGACATGTGCCTTTTCAACTGTTTGAAGTAGAAAAGGCCAATCAGTGCCAAAGTCAATGACATGGCGGCAAATCCATTGATCTGAGCGTTTTTCACACAGTTTGTTGAGAAATGTGAAAAAAGGACTAAAAAAACTAAATTTTTTTTTGTTTTTAGCTCGATTTTATGTTAGTTTTTTAGAATATTTTTTCCTGCGTAGTTAACTGCATTTGTTTTGCTTTCTCTCTTCCTCGCTTAACGTGTTGAAGGAAATTTCCAATCTCAATACTCGTAATCATTCAGCCGTCTTATCATACCTTGGGGCGCACACCTTGTTGGCCTTTCACTTTAACTTCCTGCTATTCATTTCCCTATGTGTTTTCCTTTTTATTTTTCAAGCCTGCTTTCGCCTTGTCCTGCACCACCTGTCGTGTCGTTTTTGCGTGCATTTTCAGCTCTTTGACCTACTAAACAATTTTTCAATCAATTTTCGGCAATTTCTTTTTTCCACTCCTTTTTCTATTATTGCCTTTCGGGGGATTTCAAATTCAACCAACTGATAATAAAATATTGCGTTGCGGCACATGTAGGCTCCTGCATACATATAAATAAACAAGTGACACAGGGTAGCAACTCATGCAGAATTCTACAGGGTGATTGCATAACAAATTTATAGGAAAAGTGGCAAATTTAATAAGTGGTGGTTAGTGAAAAAGGGATCTATTCACAGACATGCGTTTGTTTGTGTGTATTGAAACGTAGAAAGTCATAATGTTAATAAAATATGCATACACACATTTAGGCGCATAAGAAAATTGAGATTTTAATAGTGAGATATATTCCGTTATATTTTAGCTGCCCTCATTCCAAGGCATTCCTCAACGGCTCTCTACTTTTAATGGTTACTACTGGACGCCTTAGGTATACAGGAAGGAAATTTCATACACATAAAAAAATCAAAATACTCCATTGTAAATTAAACCAAAAGCGGTTGATGTTCGTTTATTGAGCTGTAAAAGGAAAACTTAAGAATAGTCGTTTTATCAATATTTGTTATTTACCACCCAATATTCTAAAAACCATTTAATAAGCTAATTTTTTTTTAATTTTTGAAATGAAAAAAAAAAAAAAAAAATCAAAAAAATTATGGCAAATTTAAAAAAAAAATTATTTCAGTTTTTTTTAATATTTCCAGAACTTTTTTCCACATAACATCAGTGCAGGCAAGAAAATAAAATTGCCGGCCAATTTTTTGTTTTCTACAATTTTTGAAATGGAAAAAAAATCTAAAAAATGAGAGCAAATCTTTGAAGAAAATTTATTTAAGTTTTTGAAACTCCTCTTCCATTTCCTGCGAGGTCAGTGCTGGGCGAGATATCGGAGACCGAGGGCCAACTGATAATATTCTTACTAAACTCCGATATTCCACCGGGAATTGGTACTACCGTTGTTTTCTAACCTCCCGTGCTGCCATTTTTAATCTTTAACTGTAGATAAGGGGTCACTAAGGGGCCCACTGTGATCTTTTGCCAATATTATATGTGTTCATTTTGATTCATAAGTCTTTAGAATGAAAAACTAGACATTGGTTTTTTAGCAAAAAATTGATTTATTTTTCAACATAATCTCCTTTTAAGTCAATACATTTTTTTCAACGCTTTTCTAACATATTTATTCCTTCTCTAAAATAAGTTTTTTCAAAACCTTCAAAATAAGCATTTGTTTCAGCTATAACTTCACTATTTGACACAAATCTTTTTCCGCCGAGTCATTTTTTCATATTTGGAAAAATGAAAAAGTCACTGGGAGCTAAATCTGGCGAATATGGCGGATGAGGGAGCAATTCATAGCCTAACTGATTTATTTTTCCTGCGTTTTCCAAGATGAATGTGAAGGAGCTTTATCATAATGAAAGAGGATTTTCTTCTTCTTCAAATGTGGCCGTTTTGCTTAATATTTTGGTTCAATGTATCCAACAAAGATGAATAATATTCAGCTGTGATGGTTTTACCCTTTTCAAGATAATCTATGCAAATTATACCTTGTGCATCCCAAAAAATAGATGCCATAACCTTACCAGCTGATGCAACGACCTTTGCCTTCTTTGGAGCACTTGAGCCACGTTCTACCCATTGTTTGGACTGTTCTTTAGACCCTCGTGTCTCTCTGGGTGGTGGATCCACGATTCATCAATCGTTATGAAACGACGCAAAAATTCCGATGGATTTCTGTTAAACATGTCTAAACCAACTTTTGAAGTCGACATTCGGTTCATTTTTTGCAGAGGAGTTAGCAAACGCGGCACCCATTTTGCTGAAAGCTTTTTCATACCCAATTCATTATGTAGTCGTATTATGTTATGCACACGTTCATAACTAATGTTCACAATGTCAGCAATCTCTCTCAATTTAATTCTCCGATCTTGTGTGACAATTTTGTACACTTTTTCCACCGTTTCTGGAGTCGTTACTTCTTTTGGCCTCCCAGAGCGTGGCTCATCTTTGGTGCTTATCCGACCACGTTTAAATTCGTTTACCCAATTGTAAACTGTTGCATTTGAGGGTGCATGTTCCCCTAATACTATCTGCAACTCCTCAATAATTTGTTTCTGGTTTAAAACTTTCAAATGAAAGTACTTTATAACAGCACGAAGTTCATTTTTTTCCATTTTTAATAAAAATACAATAGTGTTTTGCAAAAATAATTCTCAAAAAGGTACCGTTTGACCATATGTTATGAAATTTTGACAGCTCGCTTTTGACAGTTCACTTTTAACGATCACAATAATTAAGTAAATTATTGACCGATAGATGTTGCAATTCTAAAGACTTATCAATCCACCCTCATATACAGGGAATGCTGCTGAAATGAAAGTCTTTGGCAGGATATAAATCCGGGATATCATTCGCTGACTCCTGCGACTAAAAGCCGGAATCTCCCACACACCTTCTTCTCGACATCTTGGCCGGCTGCGGCCGGAAGAAGGACACATCTGCTAAGCCCGGTCCCAGCTTCATCTTAGGACTATTGCGTTAGTTGGGTTGGGATGAAGTTCTGCAATATGTGGAGGGCACATAAGACCGTGAGGCAGAAGTGCAAAACCCATTTTCACTCATTTCAGGAATACACTTCGTAGTAAGTTAACATATTTCCAACCAAATGCCAACTAGCGTGCCTATTTTTTAATACTATGGTTTAAGTATAAGTCTAATATGGCCGTAAGAATAATTTGGACCCTACGCGCCAGAAGTGTAACCCTTTTAGGTTAGGAGTTAAACTTTAACCAACTCTGAAAACTTCTCTACCAATCAATGAAACTTATAACAATTTCAATTTGTTCGTTCGTGAGTTTTGAGATTAGCGTTTCCAAAGAGACGAACAAAGCTTTTAAAAGTCCTCTTATTATTTCTATATATCGTAGTTTGATTCCCTACACCATCCACAATAATTGTTGTTTTTTTTTTTGATAATGTTCTCAACACACAACCCAAATTGATATACAGATGACTGACAATTTTTACAAAAAAAATGAGATTTCAAAAAATATTATTTTCGATCAATGCAAATTCATATCCTTTGCTTTTCATGGGTACATAAAAGTCAACAAATAATATTGCTAAGCAAAAGTAAGTGAACATTCAATAGTCCTTATAACAAAACCCTTCTGTCTAAGTTTGCTTACTTTGTTCTCTTTCGACAGAAATCGATTTGGAAAACTTTTGTGCATTTGCAGCCAAAATGTCAAAGCAAGACAATAGAGACATTCAATTAAAAGTCAATTGCCTGGAACTTTATGACAATTGACAATTGATGCCAAAAAGTTAGAGATGCAGGAAGTTGCCCTAATGCAATTGCAATTAAAAATTTTCGGGGAAAAATAGAAAGCGGGAAAGTGGAAAAATGTGAAAGAAAAGTAGAAATCGAAAAACAGTAGTGTGAGTATGAAACGTATGAGTTGAAAAATAATTCTCACAAAAAAAAAAGCAAATTCTTAAGGAGGTAAGTATTCACAGTGGTAAGGGTTTCAGACTAACTTTAATTGTGATGATTTATAATAGCCGTATGCTAAGGACGTAGGAAGAAGATGAACCAAGCTATGAAAGGCCTGGAACTTGCCAAACATAAGACCGCAGTCATCCTGATGACACTCTAACTCAAATGCCGCTCATAGTTGGCACGCAAATAGGCGACACGTCCCTAGTGACCCAAAAAGTAGTGAAATACCGAGGTATTCAACTTGACTGCAGACTTACTTTCTGGACCCAAAGCAGGAAAGCTCATGGGAACGCTAAGAAGATTAACTGCATACATCGGTCGGCCAACATAGAATAAAATACGGCTCACCATGGCGGCCACAAACTCAATTCTCCTGTACGGTAGCGAAGTATGGTGAGATACGATAAACTGCAAAGACAGACGCAAAGCACTAAAGGCTGTGCAACGAACAGCGGCACTCAGAGTTGCGTCAGCCTACCGCACAGTTTCTGGCGCTGCAGTCTTTGTGATCAGCGAAAGGATACCCATCGACCTCATGGCCCAGGAACGAATGGCCCAAGAAGGAACACGTCATCAATAGCGTCGCAGAATGAAAAACCATTCTGCGGTGGCAAAGCCGATGGGACACTGAACCGAGTGGCAGATGGACCGTGAAACTCATTCCATCAATAGGGAAAGGGACTTCGGGGAAGTGAATTATTTCTTAACTCAGTTCCTCTCGGACCACGAATACTTTCGGAGATACCTATACCGCATGGATAAGGTAAGCGATCGACATATACTGCGAAGCGCCGAGAGATGACACTGCATACAAGTTTTTTAGTTGTAACAGATGGCTCGCGGGAAGAGATGCTCTGAGGAAGCAGATTGGTGATATCCCACCGAGCAACATAATCGGTAAAATGCTCGGTCGCGAAGATAGCTGGAGCACGATAAAGAGATACATCGAGGACGTACTACGAGGAAAAAAAGATAGACGTCGGCACAGTGCAACAAAGCGAAGCATCTTAGATAGACGCACAAGAAGACGAGTCTACAGCATGAAAGCTGGCTACAAATACGGTGGTCCTAGACGTGGGAGAATAGAATGGGTCTTTTATGGATGCCATTCTGGGCGCTTCCGAAGTAATGCAGAAAGTAGTTCTGGGAAGTGTGTCTCTCCAGAAGGTGAAGAGGGATTGTTTTAGTGGCCAGTCCACTCAATGCAGTAGACGACGGACGCTGTAAGTGCGAAGGCGTTTTGAACCCTACCTCACCCACCAAAAAAAAAATATATAGTCTATGCTGAACAGCTTTAAAGTTTCGCCACCAAAATACAATTTTACTCCCTCCCCCTGGCAATACAAATTTTATTTTCCACAAATTTTAACTACTCGCCTGCAATGTTTGCGGTATCACTCCAACTCTGCCGAAAAGCCTCAAGCTCCATGCCTGCCGCTATATTTCTCTGCTGCGAATATATGCGGAATTAAATTTTTCTTCTCTGGGTAATTGGCGCAGGAATATAAAGAAACGAAAAAACATACATACAAAAGCGGTGCATACATTCACATATGGTTGTGTAAGGGTATGAGAAAAGCTCAATTTGGAGAAACCGCAGTTTCCGCTTATTTTTGCATTTGAAAGGAAACAAGAAAAAAAAGTCTACATAAATTCAATTTAATCGCACAAAGAAAAAATATCAATAAAAAAGTAAAATAACGCAACGGAAAAAGGAAATGATATGTTAGTGGAATAAAGCGTGAATGAAGAAAAGAAAAGTGTTAGTTGTATAGAAGTCCGGGGGGATTTTGAGAAAAAAAAATTATATTTATGTTTTTTTTTTTTTTGAGAAACAAGGGACGTTAGCGAAATGTTAACGCGCAAAAGGGTGGAAGAATTGGGCGAACAGTTGCAACTCTGCTCAGCTAAACTGCGAAAGGAAGTTAACTGTTGTTTTTAGGTATCGGAAAATTTTGCAATGCCAGTACATCGAGAATTTGTGCTGTCCGTATTAATTCTTTTTCGTAACTTTGAGCGATATATCGTACAAAGTAATTCAAATACTTCAACCTCATATACAAAATTTTTTTGGGAAAACTGAAAACTGAAAACTGTTTTAGGATAATTTTTTTTTAATATTAAGAAATTGCAGTAATTGAAAGTTATCCACATAAAATAATATGAAGAGCGAATAAACGAATACAAAGCAAGGCAGTTGATATTTTTCTTGCACTATTATGGAAGAAGAACCGAACTGACACTTCAAAACGCTCATCATTCCATTTGCTGCTTTATAATGCAAGCGCATCGCAAGTTGGGAGTTAAAAATTCTCTCTAAGATCTTTGTTCCTCTACGCGTTGATGAACCTTCACATGGAGATAGTTACACGTGTGAAACTACAACTGTTACACTGACTTGGCTATGTCACCCGTATAAAAGAAGACGTTCCAGCAAGGCGAACTTACGATATGGGGCACCGTACAAAAGGAAGACGAAGATAGGAAAGGCTACATATTCGTTGGAAGGATCAAATGCGGTGGGACCTGCGAGCACACGTAATTTCCAACTGGCAGCAATGAGCCCACGACAGAAGCAGTTGGCGCGCTATTTTAGATTCTATGGAAAATGCAAATGGGAGAAAGAATTTTAGCCTGAGTAGCCTGAGCACGTGATATTTCAAGACAACATCAAATATATTCAAGGTAGCGCAAAATTAAGCGGGTTTATAATTCTTGCAAATGGCGTCGTGCGTCAATCATATTTGGCACTTTTGAACTGGACAGCTGGGGTATACAAACATCATCATTCAAATATTGCATCATTCCTTTTTATTTATTAATATTAAAATAGAAAGTTATTCAAAAGCAACATTCAATGATTAATTTTGCGCCACCTTGTAACAGGTGGCGCTAAAGTAATCCTCCTATCAGAAAATGCTATCAATTTTGCGATTGGCCCCTAATGTCAGTTCTGTTTTGACATTTGTGTAGTAAACACATGCGAAATACACGTTAATAAACAATGTTACGCTACACTGCTCCAGAACGCGGAATATTGCTGACTATTTGACCAATAATCGGTCGGTGACTTTGGCACAACGTGAATTTCGTTGCAGATTTCCTCGCCGTCCAACGCCTACTGGTGAAACACTGCGACGTTTAGTCGCTCGCCTCGAAGAGACTGGCACAATACGAGATGCTGCCAGGCGTGGCAGACCCCGGAGTAGCCGTTCTGCAGAGAATATTGTTGCTGTAGCCGAGGATGTCATGGAAGCGCCGTCGACAATGACCAGACGACGTGCCATGCAAATGGGTATCAGGCGACGGTCTTTACAGCGAATTTTGGTACAAGATTTGAAGATGTTTCCGTACAAAGTCCAGACGGTGCATCAGCTGTTAGCTGCTGACCGCCAATCGCGCCTAACATACGTTCAAGCCATCCTTAATCACCACCAAGAGGAAGATGATTTTTCGTAGGGTTGTTCAATAGGTGCGCTTCCACTTTTTTCCGATAGGGAGGGCGAACGACGCAATATTTTTTATTTTTCGCTTGTCATTTGTAAACTTCATTAGTATACATTTCATCATGGAACGCTACACACTTGAGCAACTATTGCAAATCGTGCAAATTGTTTATGAAAATAATCGTTCTGTTGCTGCTACTTTAAGAGCATTACGGCCATTTTACGGCCCATTTAACAAGCCGTCCCGTTTTGGGGTTATGTGAAGTCATTGGTCTACAGTAACAAGCCGGCGACGATTTGTGAGCTCAGAGCCAATATTGAACGCGAAATTGCTGGAATTTCGGCCGATTTATGCAAAAGAGTGATCGAAAATTGGGTTCAACGATTGGACTTCGTAAAACGTGCACGCGGTGGTCATGCAAAAGAAATCGAATTTCATACTTAAATGTATATGTTCAAACTCGATAATAAAAAAAATTAGTTAAAAAAGTCAAACCGTTTGTGTTTTATTCAAAAAAGTTCAAAAGTTGAACCCCGGTACTGAAAAAACCTATATAAGTAAATTCGAGAATCAGCCAAACAAGAAAATGATAATGGCAATGGTTTTACGGGTTAGGCTAAGGTCTTTATGCATTGCGGCCAGATTCATCTATTGTGTGCCCCTAAGTGCTTAATTTGAATTGTTTAGTATTGCGAGGAATTGAATTAGCTCCTTAGGAGGGATCATTTGTAAGTCTTCATCATCTACTTCTCGTGCCCACTGAGCCCAGGATTCTGTATATCCTGTGACCTATTGCTTCACAGTTGGTGATTAAGTGTTCCATGGGTTGGTCCAATAAGTAGCCCTTCCGCCCCTTTTTGGCATAAAAATCTGCTTTCTCGTTTCCTTCCTGTCCCTCATGTTCTGGTACCGAAAAAAGGAGGCCTGATTGAGACTTCTATAGAAAACATGCACATTCTTTGATTTATAGAGAGATGTACTAATTTTTTTTTTCATGACCGAAATACACTCGGATATTTGCCGCCGTAGCCGAATGGGTTGGTGCGTGTCTACCATTTCGAGCTCACAGAGAGAACGTAGGTTCGAATCTCGGTGAAACACCAAAATGAAGAAAAACATTTTTCTAATAGCGGTCGCCTCTCGGCAGGCAACGGCAAACCTCCGAGTCTACTTCTGCCATGAAAAAGCTTCTCATAAAAATATCTGCCGTTCGGAGTCGGCTTGAAACTGTAGGTCCCTCTACTTGTGGAACAACATCAAGACGCACACCACAAATAGGAGGAGAAGCTCGGCCAAACACGCCACGGGCCAATTATATATATATATATATTTATATATATATATATATATTTGTCTTTTTGTCGAGGGGCGAAAGCTATTAGAAACAAATTGTGCTATCATTTGGTGTTTAATGACGGAAGATACGATTCTACGTACTTCCGAATGATATTCACGCTCCAACCCATACGTCTACGGCTCTTTCATTACTTTCAGCATAAATAAATAAAATAAAAGCATATCTAAAATCTTTTCTTCTAACATTTAGTTTTTGTCTAAATGTTCTACATTATTTTCAAAATAATTGTACGCTCACTCACATATATAAAAACATATACCATCCATAATTGTATTCATCGTTCTTCCTCCTATTGTTCCCTCTACCATTTAAGTCCCCATACACCATATGCCGTCTTTCCCCCTTAATCGTACAAGCACCAGCAAATAACTCAATTTAGTGCGAAAATGCCATTCAACAGAGTCGGTCAAAGTAAGAAAAAAAAAGCAGATGTGGAAAAAATAAACGACTAAAGGCAAAAAAAAGTGTAGTCAAACATTACAATTTTTAATGCATTTTACAATAATTTACGACTGAAATAAATTATCGTAATAATAAAAATTGTTGAACGGCTAAGAGAGTGTGAGAAGTACATGAAAGCAATAAGTGAGGCTACAGAATAGAAGAAAAAAAAGGTATGAAGGAAACAGAATTTTTTATACCCACTGCATGGCATTGAAGGCAGTTTATTGCGGACTAAAAGTGGAAGGCGTTAAAAAAATAAAAAAATCCAAAACTGTGCATGATCTTTAGTGCTATTCATGCAGGCAACACATCTGAAAGTCATATTGCATGCAAAGCTTAGCTGAAAATTTCAAATATCGCATAGGTGGAGAGTCAATCTTTACACGAAAATAAATTCGAAATTGCAGGATTACTGCATTTGACTCCTAGTTTCCAAATCATCTAGATTTAAGTAAATTTTTTATGTTTATTGTACGGTGAAATACAAGGTGGCGCAAAATTAATCATCCAATCATACCTCAGAAAGTGTGGCTGCTATTTTCGTTAGATATTATAGATACTTTAGGCCAGCAAAAGATTTTCAGGGAAAAGGATATTAAAGAAGAAAAGAAAGAAAGAAGAAAAGGTGGGTTCATATCATCATCTAATCACAACAGTTTATTTTCTATTATTGTTCTTATGGACGGGAATATAAAGGGTGTTTTTTTAGAGGTTAGGTTTTCAAGTTGGCACTACTTTTTTCGTAGATGGTCTTTTTGACAGCTGTCACTTGATTTATGCTCAGTTTGGTTTGCCATTTCATAGACTTACACCTAAACAACGTTTGCAAATCGTGCAAATTTATTACGAAAATAATGGTTCGGTTCGCGCGACGCATCACAAGAAAATTTTGTTCAGCGATGAAGCTCACTTTTGGTTGAATGGATATGTCAATAAGCAAAATTGTCGCATTTGGAGTGAACATAATCCACAAGCCATTGCTGAGACGCCGTTACATCCTCAAAAAGTCACTGTTTGGTGTGCTCTATGGGCAGAGGGAATCATTGGTCCATATTTCTTTAAAAATGAAGCCGGCCATAATGTTACAGTCAATGGAGAGCGCTATAGAGCCATGATTAATGACTTTTTCGTGCCTGAATTGGACGATGTTGATGTGGACGACCTTTGGTTCCAACAGGACGGCGCTACATGCCATACAGCCAACGCAACAATCAATTTATTGAAGGAAACTTTTGGTGAGCGCATTATCTCGCGCCGTGGACCAGTGGCGTGGCCTCCAAGATCGTGCGATATAACACCGCTGGACTATTTCTTGTGGGGCTATGTGAAGTCGCTTGTCTACGCAGATAAGCCCGAGACGATTGACGTCTTGGAAGAGAATATTCGGCGCGTTATTGCTGACATACGGCCCCAATTGCTGCAAAAAGTGGTCGAAAATTGGGCCTCTCGGCTGGAATTTATTCGAGCCAGCCGCGGCGGCCACTTGCCCGCAATCATTTTTAAAACATAATGGCAAACCCTTATCTTTATAATAAAGCTAAATTCTTGGCCATAACATTAAATTATATACGTTTTATTTCATCTTGAAAACCTAACCTCTAAAAAAACACCCTTTACCTTTAGCAGAACTCTTTGTCTTCGGCTGTTTTGATGTGTTAAAATAAAATCTGATCTTTCCTTTATATTGCACGCCCACCTTTGAGTAATATATGTACCAAAGTTATAAGACGAAATTTATTATTAAGTAAAAATGTCCATAATTAATTGCACCTGAGGTATAAAAGCGAAAAATAAAGGGAGTTTGGGCAAAAAGTTGTTCATGCAAAGAGAATAGAAGCGAGGCATAAAAATATGAGCAGTGAAGTAAAATGTGAGATGGCGCTAAGCGGCAGTTCAACGCCAACGGTGGAAGGTGAGTAGGTTTATGGGAGCAAAAAAGTCAGAATACAAGCAATTTAGTGTGGGTGCTGAGTGGCAATAGAGCACGGACATATGTGTGCGTGAGTGCATGTGCGAATGTATGTACTTATCCATATAGACAAGTATGTAGGTATAGTCTGCTGTTTAAGTGTGTGTTTTTTGAAAAAAGTTGCATGTTACGCAGTTAAAAGGAATTTATGAACACATTTGCTGATACAAATACATACAAACATATGAGTAAGGGCACTGTATGCATATGTGTATGTAAATAAATGACTTGCCTGCCGCAGGCAAGTTCAGCACGTACGCCGCTGAAAGGGTTAAAGCCATGCTGTCGATTATTTATGCGCGCGTGAAAGTAAAAATATTCATATATCTATCTGCATATGGTATATGTCGGGTGTTTTTTTAAGAGCATGAGAACTTTGAATTTTAATACAAAATAGAAATATTGTTGGAATGAATTTTTTTATTATAAACTAAAGAGTAAATAATTTCATGGATTTTTTTTTGTATATGAAATCCGCATAGATATGTCTGTCGCGGCTACGAGTTACAAGGTCCATCCGATCAGTGCAATTTTTGACTACTTTTTGCAATAAATCTGAACCTAAGTGAGCTCAATCAGTAAAAGCCCGACGCAAACGATGGTCATTTGGTTTCAATTCTTGTACGATCTATATTTTATAGGCACTTAAAAAAAGATTCTTACGCAAAATTTCCCATGTAGTCGAAGGACAAAGGCCAACAAATTGAGAACGACGACGAATCGACATTTCGGCATCTTCTGCAACACTTTACTCTATGAACTTCACGAACGGATTTATTTATTTATTTTTTTTCAAAGTAAATTTCCGCAATTTAGAAGTGTTATTTTTACGTTCAATGATTCATGATGACTTGCCAAACTTTACTGAACGGAAATATCAACACAGTTTGTCATCAGCTGTCGAACCGAGATAATTTTCATGCAGCTAAAAAACACCCGTTACATGTGTCTACATGTATCCTCAGCGTTAGACTGCGCTATGTAGGGTGTAAAATTATTGATAAATCTTCTATAAATGGCTAAATTATGGTAATATTATCAAGCCTTACACACACATACATACATATATACATACACATGCACTTCCAGAATCGTGCCAGTACTTTTAGTGCCAGCCGGAAATTTGTGAAAAGGTGAGAATGGTAAATTATTTATACACATACATGCAAATGTGTGCGTGTACTTACCTTGCAAAAAATATATAAATTATATCTATATGGATTGTTATAATAAATATTTTTTGTATAAAACCATATGTACATTTTTATTGATGTTATTTCAGCAGAGAAGTCATTCTGTACGGAATTCCGGTCCATCCGGATGTCTATCACTATGGTACAGGGTGAAATGTGTAAGTAGAGGAGAGCGCCAGATAGGATCTGCGACAGCATTCGTGGAATCGAGACCATTTTCAGAAATGTAGAAGAAGACAAAAGGAGCTACTAATAGCAAGCACACTAACTAGTCTGGGTATATGCACAATAGCTTCGCATTTCCTTGCACCATCACCCATCAAAACCGAGCACACTATCCATATCTCATAGGTATTTTAAAGGCGCACTAGTCCAATGGTCATATAGCTGCTTAATTTACTTCCTGCTGATCATTTACCTAGCTAATATGAGAGGGCGTATGAAATGGTAAAGCGCAAATTGCGTGCAAACTACATACATTCACCAATGCCACAATGGGCCGCATCACCAATCACTTCACATAAAAGCAGCATAAACCACATTTTTCGACACCCGAATTAGATGGCCTCTACTGCATGGGAAAGTGCGACCAAAGCAAAAGAATAATACAAATTTCAGAGAATTAGTTAGCTGTCAGTTCTAAGTTTCTTATTCTTCAGGAGTGTTCTATTTTTGAATTCCGCCACAACTTTTTTCCCAACTAAATATGTTCTCAGGTATGCCTAAATGTTTATGCAAACAAAAGTATCTGGGTAAATTAGTTTCGAGACTTACATATATTTAGACCTTGAAATTTTTAGCCACAATTCGAAAAAAACGCATTTTATTAAATAGTGTTCTTAATGTAAAGGTCGCTTTAAGAAAATCCACACTTAGAGAACTGGTGGAAGTGCACCTGGCACTCCTCAAGTAGCACTAAAGCGCCGTTTGATACCATTATGAGACCTCCAACAGGCAGATATATACAGGATCTAGGTTGGCACACTGCCCCATGCTGTCGAAGAAAGGAGCTCCCAGTGAGCTTAGTCTTCTAGCTGCCAAACCTGGACATTTACAGAGAAATGCAGACTCCTTCTCTGAAAGGTCCCAACAGCTTCTGCAATGAGGGTTAAATGGTAACCCTAGCTTTTCCGCGTCTGTGCCGATCATCCAGTTACCGGTAAACACAGCTACGAGTTTGGAAATTGAATGGAGAGGAGTCCAAAGAACTTTCTGAGTCCTTCGTATATCGTATTGGGACCAAAGGAATTTTCGAAATAGCACATGAAGAAATGGACCTCCATCTTTGCTGCGCTTTCCTGAGAAATAATTTGTGCACACTTAATAAAATAAAATTTATTACGATTAAGAAATTAAGACAGAGGTTCAAAGTCAGTCCAAGAGCATCGACTCGTCATCGATCTCAACAAACCAATATTTAACGTAAAAACCGCATGCGAATTTTGCACAAAGGCCTCGAATTATTCGCTATAAAGTCCAAATAACACAGGCATTGAAGGCGCAGACTATCCACTCTGTTATCGCTTCCCAAATTGGACTTTAAAGCAGTTTGAAACTGATATCGATTTTGCTTAAAAAATATTTTTCTGCGTAGCACATTCTCGTCTCGGCTGCTGTGTCAACAAGTGAGGATTGGAAACCCCGAACGAGATCGTCGAGAAGCTGATGTATTAGCTCAGAGTTTAGTTTGGAGCCATTATTAGTTTAATTTTCTTTCAAAATAATGCTGAAAATGTTATATCGGTTATCGGCGAGCGCGATGTTAAGCGAGTAATCCATCAACGATTCAGGCATTTAAAGCGAATATCGACCCAGCCATTTGTGAGATGGAGCCAGAAACCTTTACAAAGGTCATGGAAAACTGTGTCAACAGGATGCGCTGGAGTCAGTCGGGGCAGCCACAGGAATAAAACGGGATATCGTATGTCATGGGAATGTTTGCACCTTCGAATACAACAATAACACAACGAAAAAAGTGTACTCTTGTTAATTTTTAATTTATACTTTTATTAATTTTTTTTTTAATTTCAAAAAATAAACGACTATATGGAATCCATGCCGATTTTCTTAAGATCTTCTCACAGTATATATGATTTTTTTTTTAATTTTCAAGTGTTTCATAGATGAGTTTTTTTAAATTAAGCAGTTTGTCAAACTTCTGGCAGATCGCCAGTCAAAAGGAAGGCAAGGTAGAAAAGTGATGAAGTTGTGATGGATGTTATTATTCCGCCTGCTGAACGACTAGGATTTTTATCCGGCCAGGGACTGTCACTTTAGCAACATTCCTTCAGTGGTGGTCGCCTCTGCTCTCAAATACTCGTAAAATAGTGAAAAGAAGAAGGCGACTGTAAGACATTTGCAGTCAGGATAGTCAGTGCGGCTGCCAATAGGCAGGAACAGTGGCGCACAAATCAGCTGGTGGCGGGAATAATCGTCGGTAGTAGCGTTGTTAACTTCCTTAAGCTCTTAAGGCTTAGAGTTTTCTGTTTTTAATTAAAACGGAACTAAAATAAAAAAAAAGTATGGAAGTGCACAAACTGCAAACCAGCAATCGTGCATTTTGTAGCAGATATTAATAGAGCGGGAGAGGAAGTAAAAGTATTCTTTGGTGACATTGAAATAAAAAATTAAAAAAATTCTCTGGAAAGTGTTAATAGCATTGAAAAGTATTTGAATGAGAGCTACAGATTTAAAAACTGAGATAGTTTACATAAAGAATCAGTTTATAATTTAATAGCGTACAGCCCCACAATAATTTGAAGAATTAATTAATGTAACTTTAGATTTAATTTTCAAAGTAAAATTTAATATAAGTAGGCTACTAAAATAATAACTGATCTTCATTTATTCTACTGTCAAAAATGGCAAAAAATGCAATTATTATTACTGTTATTATTATTTGCTAGAGCGCCGCCCGGGGAGCAAAGTGCCGAACAAATTTAATAGTCCACTGAAAAATCGGGTCAGTTTTCACTTTCTCCGCAAAATGGTTTTTTTTTGTACTATAGAAATAATTTGCTTAACTAAATTATTATTTTCATATTATACTAATTTATATTATGCACACACTTCAGTTTTTTACTTTTATTTTTTCACAAAAAAAATTGTCATTTGGAACAATGAAAGCTCTTTGTTTTTACAACCCGAAACACTTTTTTAATGCAACATCACTTGTATTGCATTTATTTATGTGTGTATGTGTAACGCACACAACAACAGTTATGTGCTAAGGAAAAATAATTTATTATTATTTTAATTAAAACAAGTGAAGAAAATACAAATTAAATTTGTGCAAAAAGTTAGATTGAGTAGTGGGCGGGGTAGGAAAATCAAAAGGGAGAAAAACAGAAAAAAACACAAAAGCAATGCAAATACTTGTTTGCAGTGTAGTTTCCTGTGGCGCATAAATTAAAAAATAGCAGCAACACTAAAAAATATAAAACAGGAGTTTTTTCAATAGATTTGTATGGAAATTTAATAAAATTTAAAAAGCTGACTTAACAGCCTAGCAACAAAGTTGGTGTAGCGAAAATTAACGGCTATTACAAATAATTCACAAAAGTTGCATTTAATTAATAGAATTTTAATTTATTAAACTTTTTTTTAAGTTTTTTGTTGTTTTATTGTTATCATTATTATTATCTTTTTTCTTCATTTTCGTTTTAGTGTTGATTTTGATAGTACCAGTGATTTTGTATTTGTTTGCTGCTTGTATAGATGATTGTTGGATTTGTTTGTTGAAAAAAAATAATTTACAAAGGCGTTGCTCTGTTAATGTTTCAAATTCGTCTAAATTTAGCGGTGACATATTTTTATCTTCTTAATGTCTTTTTTTATGAAAATAATGCGAAAAATTGTAGTACCAGTTTTTAAGGTGATTTAGTGTTGTAATAATTTTTCTTTTTATTTTATTCTTTCACATTATTTTTTATTTATTGCTAACTTGATTTTATAATAAAAAATAAATGATTAAAATGCCAAGAAAAAATTTAACTTTTTTTAGGGAAATAAAAAACCCGAGTCAATAAATAAATGGGAAGAAATTGAAATTTATTTTTAAATTTTTTTTTCCAGTTTTCAAAGACCAGAAGGAACATTCGATAAAATATTGTTTTTAAAATGAAATATGCAACCCTATAATAATAATTCAGTATCTGTCGCAAACTACTGCCGCTTGCGAAAATTTAAAAATACATCAAAAATACTGAAATCAAGGAGGTATTTCAGGAAAAATTTAAAAATCATTAAAAATATAAGAAAACGTAAATGAAAAAGAAACTGGAAATTAAATCACAGCGTCAACAAATTTTCAAATAAATAAAAAATAAAAATTGAATGAATTATGCGAATTATTTTGTTTTTTAATATTCAGCCTTAATTTAGTTGAATTTAATTTTGTTTCTTAAACACAACTTTGGTACAAATTATGTACTCTGATAAATACGTTAAAAATAATTGAAAAAAAAAAATTATTATATTATTATCTATTAAAACTTGCAAATCATGCTGGAGGCAATTAATCACTTCTTTGAATCACTTGCCATGGAACGACTCAAAATTTGCATCTAAAATCGGGTACACAAATATGAAATATTAAAATTTGAATATTTTACAGAGTCGATATGCTGCCCTTCAATTAATAAGGTGTTTTTTTCTTACCATAGAATAATTATTAGTGCTGCCCTTGCCACAACGAGCGGCCTCAGTTTTGGACGGTTTCAATCGGCAATTGAATCCGGGCACACCAAAACTCGCCCAAAACTAAGGCCTCACATGCGCTAGATATTAACTACATACAAATGAATTAATTTATTTACTTTTTATTCTCTCTTTTCGGTTTAACTTAATTTATTTTAGTTATGTTTTTACTTAGCCGAACGTTTTTTTAAAACACAACACAGCACACTTCACGTGAATACATAAATTTAGTAACCTGATTGTTAAGGAAAATAGACGCAAGAAATCAAAAATAAAACTTTTGGGGAATAAAATATGAGCAAATGTAAAAAAAATGTAACTTAAACATTGAAAGCATTCAAGACTCTCACAAATATTTCACAAATTTCTACAGCCTAGATATCTCAAGATCCAAACCCGAAGAAAACGGAAACCTAAAATATGTTTTATTTAAGGTTTAGAAACATTTGGGGCCCATAATTGAAAAAAGTGGTTTTAAATTGTAATGTCTTCAAAGATTAGAAAATTTTAAGTGGTAAAAAAGTAAAAATTAAAAATCTTTGATTTCTTAAGACTATAAATCAAAGAAAATCCAAAAGAACTCTTCCTTTTTAATTTTAATTTTAATTTTAATTGATTTAAATTTTTTACATTTTAAAATACTATTGTATTGAGGGATTTAGGATATGTATATAAAAGAATTACAAACAATAATTTCATAGAAAATAATTTTTTATTAATAACCATAATATTACAATACCCGGCATCCATTGCTATGCCTCGTTGAATAAAATCAAAACAACCAATCAAAAAAAATATCAAGCAAAATTTTCTATCTCAAACCGTTTTTGCATTTGGGTCACAGTTGAACAGCTTATGTGGATTATGAAGTCTAGTGTGTGTGTCTGAAGTCTGAAGTGTGTTATAAATAGTGGGAAATAGGAAAAACTAAGATTTTTTAGATTAAATTTAGGCAAATATTCGATTATCCATCATAAAAACATGCCTACAACCGTCATTGGGTGAAAATATCAATGTATAAACATTTTTACGTCATTTAGTTTTGTCGTTTCACCTTTATAGTATAGATTGGAAATTTTAAAATCACTAAAAATATCAAAAATTCATTAACTAAATTTTTTGAGTCTAAAAATTGGGAAAAACCGAGAAATATAATATTATTTTCAGATTTTTAGAACCTTAAACTTGTTGAGCAATAATATTAAGAAAAATCGAAATATAATATATAATTCGCGCTTACACCCTTTTTTGGTGTTTAGTTGAATATTTGTGGTGTACGCCTTGCCAATTTTCTCCAAAAGGAGGCACCAAAAGTTTTATGCCGCTTCCTAATGGCAGACGGTTTTTTATGAGGCGATTTTTCATGGCAGAAATATACTCGGAGGCTTACCACAGCCTTTCGAAATACGATTGTTATTAGAAAAAAACTTTCCCTATCATTTCCCGGATATTTGAACCTGCATGATAGATCCATTCGGCTACGGCAACCGCCTTCGGGCGATCGAAGCAAAAACTTGAATTACTAAAGTTGAGAATATTGACAAAAAAAGAAAAATCATGTTTATCCTAAAACTATAAATTTAAGTAAAAATTTCAAAGATGTTAAAAAATTACAGCCTCATGAATATTTTGAAATTGAATAGATAATGAATATATATCATACCTTGTTTTTACCTTTTTTCACTCATTTTTACACACCCGCCTTATTATTGGACAATGGAAGCGCTTAATTCTGGACTTACCTGAAAAAAAGAAGATGCATTTTTATTAGTTATTTTTACAATTCATTAAAATAAAGCTTTAATTATACCGCATCGTTAGCAAGAGCAGTTAAACATTTAAGAAATAAATGTTTTTCTTTGATAAAATAATCTCAGTAGGCGAAAGTCAGTACCATTGAAACTCTTAAGAAGTCAGACCTAAATGTGCCACTATTCACTTTATGATAATTAAGTCATGCATGGACAGGCTGGCCTCTTGCTGTGAAGTCATAAATGTGATTTACGAAACTTCAAAAAAATTAAAATAAAATATGAAAAAAGCAATTTTTTTAGCTCATTACCAACTAATTTGTATTCTTTTAGAGCTTACTTATACCATTCGGAAGTGCATAGCTTCAAATATCCGTGCGTGAAACACGAAATGATAGAAAATAGTAAACTTCCGAGTGCAATAGCAAAATCCGAGTGCCTTTCAGAGTCAGTTTAAAGCTATAGGTTTCTCATAAACCAAATTTTTTTATAAAAAGTCAGTGTGAATACAGATACGAACAAAACCGAAAGCTTCACCAAACTCTATTCCGAACATTAAATATCATTAAATATCAAAGTTGCTATCTGACAGCGATCGCCTCTCGGTAGGCAATGGCAGATGTCTATCTCTTGAACAACCCCCGCTAGAATCCGATAGGTCGAAATGATGAGTCTGAATAAATTAGTAAAATTACAACTAATAAAGATTCAATAGCAATGCGTGAAAAGTGGCTTGAGTTTAGCTAATTACTGTCTTAGCCTGAGAGGTCACTTTTCGGTAAGTAAAAGCCCACGTCAGTAATAGAAAGTTAAGAATAGTAAAAATAGTGAATATAAGCTAAGGTTTAACTTTTTTGTTTAAGCACTACTGATATATATCCTTAATCCTCCAGTACTAGTGCTATACCTCAACTAGCTACTTTTTCCATAAAAAATCCACATTTCGCTAGGTGCAGTTCTTTTTCTCTTCTATTACAATACATGAACCTTTAATGTCAATCCTAATGGTTTGATTGGTTTTATTTTTTTAATTTTTATTTATTTTTTTTTATTATTACTGCAAAATGCTTGCGAGCCCTTGAAAACAATAAAAGTCTGTGTATTTTTTTGCACCTGAAGGAATCTGCTTTTGATTGCGCGGTTAGGATAATTTAAAATAAATTGCTATGATATTAAAATTGTTGCTGACAAAGCGCCATGTAATTACAACTTTAAGTAGTTAGCAGAGTACATCAATAAATGCCAATATTAGGTAGGGTTGTAATAAGAACTTGTTAGTGGGAAAGAAATGCAAGTGTTGAAGGGTGGAACTGAAATTTGCGTAAAATGTTCAGGGTCAACAGTCAGTTAATATGTTTGAGAAAAAAGTAGAAAAATTGATTCTTGGGATACATTAAAGTAAAGAAAAAATAGAATGTCAGAAAATTATGATTCATGGAAAAAATATCTGCAGAATGCCGTGAATGAAGACTGACGCACCAAGGAAGAACAATTCTTATAGGCTGTTCGGTTGAAATTGTGCTTCACACGTGAAAAGCTTTGTGCAATTTTTAATATTTATCAGTGGCATTGCGTATAAAACTCGAGCCTAAGAGAAGATCCCATGGTATTTTGGTATAGCCTTTATGAGTTCAAAGACTTTGCTTGTGTCAAAAATTGAACTGCAATCTTTATTGTCATTAGTTCAGGCATGCATTTCGGCTGGAGTTTAAATCGTGACGGATTCAAGTGCAACTAAAAGCCTAAGTGTCTCTTACTTTAGTCAAATAGTTTGAAGGTCTATCGTTGGGTCATTAAAAACCAGACTGACTGACAAAATAGCATTTACTTTTTTATAACAACAAAGTTCTTCTAGAGGGATTTTGCCGAAATAAAATGGGCTTGGGGTAGAGCTCTCGACTTTGTTCGCACATTTTCGAACAGGCCAGGCATAGCTAATCGATGCTCATTACTCGAAAATTTTCACGCATCAACTCGAATAGAATAAAATTCACATTTTTTGTTTAGCTACATACATTTTTTAGAAGCTCAAAAATCATCTAATTTCTAAAAAACATTTGAGCAATGAACGAGTTTTGAGCGAGTATCGAACTACTTGAGCGCACTCCTCGATACCCGGGTGTCTGTAGCTCTTGTTTGGAGTGAATGTTTGATAATACAATTTAATAGTACTTCAACCATCATTTTTCGATTACCATGCATTCTCAGACGTTTGATGGATATATTCGAAATGACCAAACAATTAGAATAGACAAACAGTAAGACCCCGCACGATAGTGAAACGTCAGATCAGTTGAGAGTAGATTTATTTGAGGTTTGACCTTCAACTGAGAACAACACTCCAATAATACAGGTATGCGGCAGAATCAGTGGAGTCAATTTCTCGTCATGCCAATTCCTCATCAGCCTTCAGCCACTTCAATTAGCAGAATTTCGGGTAATTGTTAGCGAAGAGGCGAATGGCATATATGACTGTCATTTGGGATAGAACGCTCATATATGGGATGAAAATAATCCACACTGAGCCCATAAGACAATGCAGCTACAAAAAGTGCGTGTATGGTATTGATTTTCGGCTCATGGGTTCATGGGTTCGTACTTCGTCGAAAATGACAACGATAGGCGCTTTGGTTGGGTAGTAACCAATTTCTCTTGATTCAAGTTTACCCATACTTATGCTGGTGACTAATAATTCTAGCAGGTTAAAGCGAAAGCTACCGCTGACATCTTGCACCATCGACTTCTTGCAAATTGCAATCAAAAAAAAAAAAGAAAAAAATATAAAAATGAAACTGAAATGAAATAATGAAATAAAATGAACTGATGATATTCACCTTGAAAAATTTTGTACCGAAATTTTCAACATTGAATAAATTTGAAAACTATTAGTTGTTTTCAAAACTTTATCAGTTTACTTCTTATTACACTCAAGTCTACAGATAAATCCACTTTTAGAATAATTGACTACAATGTGCATTTTTTATTTGTGTCCCTGGACAAGGAGTTGCCCAGCAATCCTTAAAACGCCTTCCTCCGAATTCAGTATCAAAGAAAATGTCGCAGCCAAACTTCATCGTTTCAGAGCACGTGATCGATATATCAACAATATGCGACTCTCTTGAAAAACTTTTCATGCTAGCTTCTTATTTAATAGTTTACCAACTTGTTGGCCATTTTAATTATAAACTTGTAGCCGGAAATTGTACACAAATAACTCAAAATAAACCGCGTCGAAGGGTAAATTATGAATTGCGGTCTCCAACCAACCAAGGCGTAGCAGGGCTGGTCGGCTGATAAGCAAGAAAAGTGGTCAAGAAAATGCAGTAGACGGAAATTGGGGGCAACGTGAGAAGAGGGAGAAAAAAAGGCGCGTGAGAGAAAGAGGGATATAAGCATAGGAAAAATACCAGCAGCAAGAAAGGGTGAAGTAAATGAAAAATTTCAATTGCTAGTATTTTATTGAGTTGCCAACAAACCAAGGACGCGGCAGAAATAAAGTTATTGCAACAGTGAAAACCAAAAAAAAAAAAAAACAAAGGTAAGGCATGGCAGCCACCACTTTGTTGTGGAGTGGCGGCGACATTGGTGTTGAGTGATGAAAGCCAAGCGGGTGACTTTGTCCAAGGGCTTCTTAGTCCACGATGTCGTGTTGATAGGGACATAAAGCTTGTGGTTGCATGGTCACCGGCAACTTTGTAGCTAGAACAAGTTGCATGTGCCCATTATTTTATATATTATATATTTACTGCTTTTTGCACTCTTTCCACTCCGGCGCCGCCTAAGACTACATAGTTGACAGCATAAAACGGCGAATGACAAGCGATGTCGTCACTAACGGTTTGCCAGGGGCTGGCTGGTTGGCTTGGTGAATGAAAAGGTTTGCATTAGTACAGCAGGACAAGGTGCGTTAGGCGTACGACAGTGTGTGTGTGCATATGGATATGTATATGCGTGTCCTCTTGGTATCCTGTGGGCAACCAACTTGTGTACAATTTTCAAGTGCAAGTTGCCAACCCACCCCTAAGAAGCTGGTGTGACTGTCCCTCACCTTGATGGCAGACGGAAAAGTTTTACCAGTACGCGAATGTGTGTATGTATACATGTAAGTCTGTATGAACTTATGCAATAGTGGCCCTAGAATGGCGGACGGCGCAAACATCGTAAAATTGTTGCGCTTGATGTTGTTAATAAGTTTGAAGTCATCAAGGAAATTAAAAATTATTAATAAGGGATACTATTACCGACTACCTACAAAACGCAAAGAAAAAAACAAGTACAGAAAGAAAGAAAAAAGTAAAACGGCAAGTGCTGGGCGAAATGTTGGTAATGAAGTTGCTGACAGTTAAGTAACGCTGACTGCAGCGGACAGCCATAAAAGCAACAAATACCAGCATAATAACCGTCTTTCTATGCAAGTACTTGACGCAAAATGTTAGTAAAGTTTCAAACGCCTCCCCCTCTCCGCCTGTCCCTATGGTATTATTACTGCTTTTCTGCCTCGTTGGCAGTTTTTAGTTTTTGAGCAGTGGAACTATTTGCAAAGTTCTGATGGAATGCGCGGAAATGAAGAAAAATCAAAGTCATAAAGTGCTAAACGAAGCAATGTAACTGCATGAGAAACAGGAGTGAGCGGAAGGGAGGCGCTCAAGTGGTGGAAAATAAGCAAAAGGAGCTGCAAACTATGCTCCTATAATGACAGGAAGTGAAAAAGTTATAGACGTAAAATTGCGTGGAAAAGTGCGACTGACATTTATCCCAGTGAGCTAAATGAGAAGTTGATAGGAGATGCGAATGCGGCGAATATCTTTTGATCGGTTTTGTTTTACAAAGTTTGAGCGGCTGTTAGCGAGGATCAGCCGGATGCAAAAGCTTAGTTTAGCTCACGATTGGGTGGCACGATGGGTGTGACGAATATACATTTACATATATAAATTTTCCATTAGTTCCTAGGTGGATACACTTTCATCGGAAGTCAAGTATCTTGGTGTAATACTTGATCCCAAGCTCCACTGGAAGCTGCACATAGAAAATCGAGTTAAGAAGGCTAATATAGCCTTCTATGCCTGTAAATCTATGTTCGGCAAGAAATGGGGCCTCAAGCCACGTGTCGTACTCTGGATGTACAACTTAGTGGTTCTGCCAACTTTGACATACGGTTGCCTAGTTTGGTGGTTAGCTCTTCAGAAGGGCTACAACTTCACTAAATTAGAGAGAGTGCAAAGAACTGCATGTGTGGGCATCACTGGTGCCTGCAGAACATGTCCCACCGCTGCGCTCAACGTTATACTCCACTTAATTTCTGTGGATCTGCAAGTTAAATCCATTGCTGCTCAGAGTGCTATCAGACTGAGGGAGTTTAGCCTCAGGAGACAACTCCCTGTTGGGCATAGCAGCATCTTGAAGCAGATCTCCCCTTCCTTCTCTGATATTCGCACCGACCTCTCCATCCGCAAACTGTGCTTTGAGGGTTGTGCTAGGGCTATCTTTCCGAGCAGGCAAGATTGGAAAGAGGGGAGAGTTGTTGCGGATATAGATGCCTCTGTTTTCACTGACGGATCCAAAATGGAGTCTGGAGTTGGAGCGGGGGTCTACTCCAAATCAGCCAACATCTCGGTCTCCTATAAACTGCCGGAGACAAGCAGCGTCTTCCAAGCAGAGGTCTTCGCGATCCTGCAGGCATGCAAAATGCTTCGGGATCGCTGTTGGTAGGGAGACATAAAAATTTTTTCCGATAGCCAAGCTGCAATCAAGGCACTGTCGTCGCCGCATTGCAGCTCTCTTCTCGTAAACTCCTGTAAGGAGGAACTTAAATGCCTCGAGTGGGCAGGAAACATCTCCCTCATCTGGGTTCCTGGGCACAGGAATATAGAGGGAAATGAAATTGCCGATGAGCTTGCCAGGAAGGGGGCGGCAGAACCGAGTCCAGCTGCCCTCTTCTCAGACATCGGTATCCCCTTGGCCGTCGTTAAAGGGAAACTACACAACTTCTTTCTAAGAAAGGCGCAAGACAGATGGAAGTCTGTCTCATCGTGTGCCATTTCAAAAGCACTATGGCCTCAATCCGACTTAAACAGAACGGTTAAGGTGATGGGAACCCCCCGCCATTCAATTTCCAAACTCATCGCGGTGATCACTGGCCACTGGGTGATCGGCACTCACGCGGAGAAGCTTGGAATTCCGTACAACCCCCATTGCAGAAGCTGTGGGGATCCTACAGAGAAAGAGACTGTGGTACACTTTCTCTGCAGATGTCCGGCTTTGGCGGCTAGGCGCTTGAGATTCCTCAGCGTTTCCTTTGGGGATGACTTGACGAAATTCTCCAGCCTAGATCCCTTTTCTCTCCTACGCTATATCAACAGCACTGGATGGCTGTAGACGGTCTTATCTCCTCCCTTAATCCTTTCACAGGTAGTGGTCCACTCTATGGTATCAAAACGGCACGTAAGTGCTACTTGTAGCGTACCTGGGGTACTCTTGCCATCTTACCTACCTACCTACCTCCTAGGTGGAACAAAGGACCTCGGGTTTCGTTAATCAGAGTTTTAAGATGGGTAGGTGATTGGCCTTTGCATCCGAGCTTAGTGCTGGGACTGCCGGCGAATAACATATCCAAGGTTAAAATATTTACAAAGTTAGAATATCAAAATTCTTTTAAATTATTGATAGCGAAAGTACCCAAAAGGCCTTACAAAAGGCCTTTTTTTTAATAACTTCTTACTAAATGAAAAACAATATATGTACATGATTTTGGGTAACGCGCTCAACTGCTAATCTGTTTGATTACTGCAGCTCTCTAGTTCAGAAGTTTCAAATATGTTTGGCAAACGACGACATTTGCAATCATTATAAAGGGTGATTTTTTAAGAGCTATAGAAAAGTTTTTCAAAACAACACACTAAAATTCAGAAAAATGCATGAATTTTTATTTAAATCGATAGTACATATATTTTAATGTTTGAAAATTATTTCATGCAAATGTTGACCGCGACTGCACTTCAAATGGTCCATCCGCTTAGTCCAATTTTGGCATACTCTTTCCAATGTTTCGGCCGATATCTCACATATAAATGCTTTAATGTTGTCTTCCAATGCGTTAATTGAAGCAGGCTTGTCTGAATAGACATGAGCTTTAACATAGCCCCACAAAAAATTATCTAAAGGCGTTATATCGCACGATCTGAGTGGCCAAGTGACAGGTCCCGAACGTGAAATAAAATGTTCACCGAACTCGCCTCTCAACAAGTTCATTGTTACGCGTGCTGTGTGGCATGTGGCACCGTCTTGCTGAAACCACATGTCATGCAAGTCAAGCTCTTGCATTTTGGGCAAAAAAAAGTTGGATATCATTTCATGGTAGCGCTCACCATTCACAGTTACGTTAAGATTCGCAGCATCTTTGAAGAAGTACGTTCCAATGATACCTCCAGCCCATAAACCGCACCAAACTGTGACCTTTTCTGGATACATGGGTAGCTCTTGCAATTATTCTGACTGATCTTCCCTCCAAAATCGACAATTCTGTTTATTTACATACCCATTGATCCAAAAATGAGCTTTCTTAACAGAACACGCATTTTTATGATAAAATTCAATGATTTGCAAGCGTTGTTCGTTTGTAAGACGATTCATGGTTAAATTATAAACCAAACTGAAAATGTTTGACAGTGAAACAAAACACGAAACGTGCATCAGCTGTTTAAACCAACTGTTTAAAAAGATAATAGCTAAAAAATCACCCTTTATATCTTCAAATAGAGTGAATAATTATCATATTTCATTAAATGGTTCATCTGTTCGTTTTTCTGATAACTAAAACTCTTATGACTGTTTCTTATGATTTTCGTTCGTGAGCTTGAAAGTAATTATTTGAGA